>NC_083103.1:91199605-92399605 GCF_949774975.1 Lagenorhynchus albirostris
TTTTGTTTGTTTGTTTGTTTGTTTGTTGGCTGTCCTGAGGTCTTCGTTGCTGCGCGAGGGTTTTCTCTAGTTGCGGCGAGCAGGGGCTACTCTTCATTGCGGTGAGCGGGCTTCTCATTGTGGTGGCTTCTTTTGTTGTGGAGCACAGGCTCTAGGTGCATGGGCTTCAGTCGTTTTGGTGCATGGGCCTAGTAGTCGTGGCTCACGGGCTCTAGAGCACAGGCTCAGTAGTTGTGGTGCATGGGCTTAGTTGCTCCACGTCATGTGGGATCTTCCCAGACCAGTACTTGAACCCGTGTCCCCTGAACTGGCAGGCGGATTCTTAACCACTGCACCACCAGTGAAGCCCAAGAACATGGGATTCTTGATAACAGTTGCAATCTTAGGAGGGAAATTCCTCTCCCTTCCTTGAGCCCTCCTGGTAGCTCAGTATTTGGCCATCTGGCCATCCGCCCATGCTTCCATCCATCTATTCAGCCAGCCAGCCAGCAGTATTCATTTGGCACTACTAGAGTTGCTCAAACTCTACTAGATACATCTTATTCTCAGATTCAGACTTCTTGGAGGGAAAAAAATCTATGTGTGGCATATTAATTGGAAGAGCACAAGGGCTGAGTTTTCTGTAAGAGTGGTTTTAGTTAATGCCCATGGGCAGTGTACCAGTTTCCTTCTCTTGTTAATGCCTCTAGTTCTCTACCTGTTAAATGGGAGTCCCACTCCCAGCCACTGTATTGCTCTGCAAGATGTACGCCTGGGTAATCAGCCTGATCTCCTGCTGGAGGGAGAAGACAGAAAGGGGAGAATGAAAGTTACAGTAGCAGCATCCTGTCTATACCCCACACTGGTTTTGTAACCTAAGACAAGTTTCTCAAACTTTTGTGCCTTAATTTCCTTATTTGTACAATAGAATAATGGCACTTTAGTAAAAGAGTCACTGTGAGGACTGACTAAGTCAATCCATGAAAAGCACTTAGAACAGTGCTTGGCACATAGTAAGAGCTCAATAAATATTAACTATCATTATCAATTGTTATCATTACCAAGAGAAAAGTCACTAGTTTAGGGATCATGAAAAATTCTATTGTGTCAGAGGTTGGAGGGGAGAAGTGAGACCCTATAACTCAGGAATAAGACCCCTAAGGGACACCCTTTTTACCACTATCACTTAAACCAGGGTTTCTCAGTGTCAGCAATATTGATATTTAGGGCCTGAACGTTCTTTGCTGCGGGGGAGACTGTTCGGTGCAGTGCAGGAAGTTTAGCAGCATCCCTGGCCTTTATCCACTACATGCAATAGAACTTTCCCCCCAGTTGTGACAGCCAATGTCTTCAGACTTTGCCAAGTGTCCCTTCGGAAGCAAAATCACCCTGGTTGAGAACCACTGTCTTAAACAATAATGATTTTTAAAAGTCAGTGATAGTAATAATCACGTGTGAGGAACTGTCTCCTCATCATTTGCAATGTCCCTTTTGACTGAGCATGAGGGCATCTTCCATGTGCTGCATGTAACTGTAGATGCTTCAAAAATACTTTCATTCTGCAGAATCTGAGACGTCTTCCTCCAGGAAAGTCTGGCTGGTTCCTCCCAGGCAGTCTCTAGTTCAACATACTTGCCATGAGGTGGATGGATAACAAATGTTCAGAAGAATACATTCCTTCCCAAGCAGAGATAACTGAGAATCTTGAGATTAATGCATATATTTCATCCATTTATGATGTTAATGTAAACACGACTTCAGAAAGATAACAATATAAATATGTATTAATCAGTAATCACTTACATATCTCTACCTGTCTTTCAGTCACACAGACCTTGGCTGGAAGGCTCACTCTGGCTTTTAATACTGAGTGACTTTCAGCAGGTTATTTATCTTCTCTAAGCCTCAGTTACATCTTCCGTAAAATGGGGCTAATAATTGCACCCATCTTGTGAAAATTAAGTAAGAGAATGCATGTGAAAAAATTAGTGCAATAGAAGTACAAAGGAAGAATTCAACAAATGGTAGCTATCACAGTTGCTGAAAATAGAAAAATGATAAGTCAAAGAATTAAATAGGATTAACATGTAGGCATAGATCGGTGCCCTTCTCTCTCTATTTTCAACTAGTTTCAAGCACTATTAAACAGAATTTGGTGTTCCCAGTTGTATTCGGTTGAATACACTCTCACCAAATTTATCTCCACCCAGAACCCCAGAATGTGACCTAATTTGGAAACAGGGTTTTCTTGCAGATGTAATTAGTTAGGATGTGATTATACTGGTTTAGGGTGTCCTTATAAGAAGGCCATGTGAATTGAGGGAAGACCGCCATGTGAAGTTGAGGCAGAAATTTGAGTGAGGCAGCTACAAATCAAGGAAAACCAAGGACTGTCAGCAATTACCAGAAGCTAGAATAGGTAAAGGAAGGATTCTTCCCTAGAGCCCTCAGAGGGAGCCTGGCTCTGCCAACACCTTGATTTTAGACTTCTAGCTTCCAGAATTGTAAGGTAATAAATTTCTCTTATTTAAAGGCATGTTGTTTGTTGTTCTTTGTTATGGCAGCCCTGGGGACTAATACACTAACTTGCTCTGTCTCTTACACTCTGCCTGGGTGGATAGTGCTGTTTATTGACTTATGTAGAAGTGTGTTTCCTTATAACTGTTTTTAGGAACTGTTTTTTTTTTCATCATAGCCAGCATCACTCTTAACTTTTTAGTGCTGTTAATGAGCTTAAGAATACAGTTACTCCAAACAAGACCGGTATCTCTTCCTGGGCAGAGCTGTTTTGTCCCTCACATGTCCCTCCCCATTTCACCATATTTTCTTATTTCAAACTGCCCCAAAGGATCACATTCTTCTCACCTTCCAATTGAAATCAAAGTCTGACTTGGCTACACTTGGCAATCTTTCTAATAATTCATGTCTCAATTACCTTCTTCTTATCTTCATCCTGATAATGTGTCCTCTCCACCGAACTGACCACTTTACAAAGGCTCATACTTCTGGTGGAAATGGCTATTGATGTCAATAGCTCTATAAGTAGATGTTGCCATTTTCCCACTGAACCTAAAATAAAAAGTAATTATAGAATTCTGGGTTTAGGAGGGACCATAAAGTTCATCTCTTCCAGTGTTCCCCACCCTCTGCTTCCCCACTTCAAGCATGAACTTTCTCTACACTATTCTTACAAGTAGACATCCAGTCACTGCTTTAAAACATCCAGTGATGGGAAATCCACTGTTTCTTACAACTGTCTATCTTATCATTAGACATTTTTAGTTGTTAGGAAGGTCTTTCCACTGAGTTACATACAATGTGTCTGTCATTGTAACCACTGGTCATGGTTTTGCCCTCAGAGCCCAATAAGTAATATTCATTGTTCTTCTTAGGCGCTCATATCCAATAATAGTGAGTTTCAAATTCACCATCCCATCCCCACCTCCTGAATAGTTCGTTATGTTTACTTCAGCCTAAACTACCCTTACTCTTTGAGTCATTCCATAACAAAATTTAAAGTTCCTAAACATTTTTGTCACTCTCTGTTGAACACATTCCAAGTTACATATATTCTTATGGTATGCCCCTAGAGGCATATAGAGCATCCCTGCTAATTCTAGTAGGAGCAGAGTGAGCTGAATTATACCAAACAATTTTTTAAAAGCTGAGTTTTCTAGTAGTTTCTTCATCAGTGAACAAGAACTTAACAATGGGTAAAAACACACAAAATTCTACTGTTGGAGAAGTGAAGGATCTAGAAAAGAATTCATTAAGATACCCAAGGAAAGTCAGAAAAGATTAATTGAGAATAAACTAGACTTTGGACAAATGTGAAAAAAGAGGCAGTGAAGGAATTATAATTTTAGCTCACACCTGTGGTTGGGCCTATGTTCCAGCTACTCTTGCTGTGTAGCAACCACTCCAAACTTAGTAGTTTAAAGCAGAGACATTTTATTATAACAGATTCTGTGAGTCAGAAATTTGAATAGGACTAATGGGGATACCTTGTTTCTGCTCCTGCATGTCTGGGTCCTCAGCTAGGACGACCCCAATGCTGGGATGACTGAAACACCTGTGGGCATCATCACTCACATGCCTGGTAGCTGGCTTGAATGCTGGAATTGTCAACTGAAACACCAGCACATGGCCTTTCCATGCAGCTTGTGTTTCTCACAGCATGGCAGCTGAGTATCAAGAGAAGTATCCCCAAAGTGAACTTTCCAAGAGAACCAGGACACTGCATGGCCTTTTCTGATCTAGTCTCAGAAGTCAAACATAATTTCCACTGCAGGTTCTTGGTTACCTCTTGATGGCGGGAATTGTAAGTCACCTTGAAAAAAAGGATGTGAGATGGGAGAATATTGTGGCAGCATCTTTGGAAATTATAATCTGTCATTGTCTGGAAAAGTAAAAATCAACGGTGTCCAATCTCAGTGTCCAACAGAGTTTATTTAACTAGAACTGAAGAACTCCCTATGGAGGACATCTTCCAAGTAGGACAAAGCTGTAACTCTCTACCTGTAATATTCTCAACCCTGTCCTCCATATGTGCTTTCTATCAAGAATTTTCACAATGGCATTGCCCCTTACATTCTAAAAAGTAGAACGAATGTGATGATAGTTTATATGCTAGGCCATGCTTAGGCATCTCCACTGAAAGACCAAAGTGGTCATAAATGAAAAATTCTTACACCTTGAAGTGCAGGGAAACATAAAGGGAAATTGTTCCTGTGTTGGTTTAGCACGAGTATCAGGTTCCAGATTCTAGTCATTAGGTCTGCTAGACACAGTTCTCTTGGTAAAATAATTAGTATTCATATTCTGGTGTGATACTATGGCTGTGACTAAAGAAGGCAATGAGTTCATAGCTCTATTTTTCTTCAACCTGGAGCATGTCTCACTCAGTTGTATAGTTAGGTCAACTGCACTTTGGGTACATATGTTCACAATCAAGGGTGATAATTCAAAGCCATGTACATTTATCTTTGTGCAAAGCTTGTTTTCATCCTGTGCACAACTTTGCTGCTTTGGGAATAATCCACGTAAAAACAACCTTGAACTGAATACAAAGCATCATTCTAGCCCATTCTTGAATTTGGAGTAGGGTCTGTGGTCTAACCAAAATAGCTCTAATGAGGAAGGACTCTGGCAAGAATTAGAAAGCAAAGTTTATGGTCCCAAGGCTGTAAACAGCAAAAATACTAATCTCCCTTTTCACATCTAGGTGGTAGCAAGAAATAATCAGCAAAAATAAGGGAATGTCCTATCAAAGGATATTTGACTTTTCTTTAATGATGTTCCATCAGAGAGCCTTGACCATCTCAATCAGGAATGACCTGATCATGGTAGTTACTGTCCAAACTATGCATTTGACAATTACCATACATTTTGTTTTCTATCATTGGTTTTCACCTCATGTGTATTTGCCTAATGATGAAATTCTCTTACATCCATAGGAAGACTCTGTTGTAGTTCTGATGGTCTCTCTGCAGTTTTGTGTACTTTAGATACACAATTTAGTATCCTAACTTCCCAGTGGTATTAGTTGTTTATTTTATGGGCTATTATTCATAATTGCAATTCCATGTTTTGACCATTCTTTTCTTTCCATCATGAAAGTATTCCATTTCCACTTTCCCAATCCAAATGTGACTCATATCTCAAGGCAAGTTACAATGGTATTTTCCCCAAGGCCTTCCCCAAACAGCTCTATGAACATCTAACTCACATCCATCTCCTTCTTCTGTAAATTCTTTCCATCACACTTATCATCTGTCTCCCTCACTCTGACATTTTTATCACATTCTTCCTTTTCTTCTTAACTCTTCCATGTGAGTTTATGTTGATTCTTCTATTAGACTCAGAGCTCCTGAGGGGTCATAAACCAATTTTTTTATTTCCCCCACAACCTATGTACAAAATAAGTATTTGTTAAAAATACAAATAAGCTCAGTTGTTAGGAATGAGGAGGCTTTTGCTGATTGATCCATGCTATTTCTCTTGCCCAGTTCCCTCTTCTGACTTATAAGAGGCTTTTGTGAAAAGGCTGGGATGATCCATCTTACATTCCATATGGAAACACAGAGGTACAAAACCCAAGAATGAATTTATCAGGAGCCCAAGGACCAGCCTCCCAAGTCACTGCCTTCCACTTGTACCTGTTTCTGCCTGCCTTTCTCCTGAGTACATCTCCACTAGCCAATGACCCTATGGCAGGAGACCCAGTGCAAACTTCAGGAGAAGTCTTGGAAACTCTATTGCCAGGTGGAAGTTTTAAGAACAGAAAACATGTGTTGAGCTGAACTAGAGAGGGGCCTTGGCTAGATCAGTCCCAACATTGCTATGTCTATGCTTAGCATTCTCTCTAATGTCCTTCCTGCTCAAGCATCTTATTGAGTATTCTTCTATCCAGGGAAGGAGTTGGAAGATTTTTCCTCCTTTCTATAAAGGGCCAGAATGTAAAAAATCTAGGCTTTGTGGGTTATATAATCTCTGTCACAACCATTCATGTCTGCCATTGTAGCATGAAAGAAGCCATAGATCAAATGAGTGTGGCTGAGTTTCAATAAAACTTTATTTATAAAAACAGTTGGAGAGAGTCACCAAGACGGTAGAGCAGGAAGACACTTAGCTCACTTCCTTATAGGCATACCAAAGCTATAATTATTTGCAGAGCAACTATTAATGAGAAAGACCTAAATACTAGCAGAAAAGATTTTCTATAACTAAAGATATAAAGAAGGAACCACAATGAAACAAGTAGGAGGAATGTAGACACAGTATAACAGAGACCCATACCCCAGGGTGGACAACCCAAAAAGAGGAGGATAATTACAATTGCCCACACACCCCACATAGAGGGAACCCTTAAGGCATACAGCTCTGGTGAACAGAGGGGAGTGTGCTGCTGGGACACATAGGCCATCTCCTACAAAAGGCTACTTTTCCAAGACTGGGAAATGTAATCAACCTACGAAATACATAGAAATAAAAGCAGCAAAATCAGGTGACAGAGGAGTATGTTCTTAATGAAAGAACAAGGTGAAACTCCAGAAGATGAACTCAGTGAAGTAGAGATAAGCAATCTACCCAATAAAGAGTTCAAGGTAATCATCATAAAGATGCACAAAGAACTAGGGAGAAGAATGGATGGACAGAGTGAGAATTTTAACAGAGTTAGAGAATATAAAGAAGAACAAAACAGAGCTGAATAATACAATAACTGAAATAAAAAATACACTAGAAGGAATCAACAGTAGATTAGATGTTGCAGAGGAAAGGATAAGTGAGACAGAGTAGTGGAAATCACTGAAGCCAAACAGAAAAAAGAAAAAAAAAAAAAGAAATGAGGACAGTTTAAGAGATCTCTGAGACCACATCAAGTGCACTAATTTCACATTATAGGGGTACCAGAAGGAGAAGAAAGAGAGAAAAGGGAAGAGAACATATTTGATGAAATAATAGCTGAAAACTTCCCTAACCGGTGTAGGAAAGAGAAATCCGGGTTTAGGAAGCATTGAGGAACCCAAACAAGATGAATCCAAACAGACCCACACGAAGACATATTACAAGTACAATGGCAAATTTGAAAGAGAGAATTCTAAAGGCAGCAAGAGAAAAAAGAAAAGAGTCATATACAAGAGAACCCCCATACAGCTATTAACTGATTTCTCAGGAGAAAGTTTGCAGGCAAGAAGGGAGTGGCATGATATATGCAAAGTGTTGAAAGGGAAGATCTTGCAACCTAGGATACTCTACCCAGGAAGATTATTATTTAGAATTGAAGGAGCGATAAATAACTTCTCAGACAATCAAAAACTAAAAGAACCTCCTAGAGAACGGACTTGAGGTTACGGGGAGGGGGAAGGGTGAGCTGTGACAGGGCGAGAGAGAGTCATGGGCATATACACACTAACAAACATAGTAAGGTAGATAGCTAGTGGGAAGCAGCCGCATGGCACAGGGATATTGGCTCAGTGCTTTGTGACAGCCTGGAGGGGTGGGATAGGGAGGGTGGGAGGGAGGGAGATGCAAGAGGGAAGACATATGGGAACATATGTTTATGTATGACTGATTCACTTTGTTATAAAGCAGAAACTAATACACCATTGTAAAGCAATTATACCCCAATAAAGATGTTAAAAAAAAACAAAAAAACTAAAAGAGTTCATCAATACTAAACCTACCCTAAAAGAAATGTTAAAAGGTCTTCTCTAAGTGGAAAAGAAAAGGATACAACAAGAAGTAAGAATCTGTAGGAAAGGAAAAATCCCATTAGTAAAGGCCAATATATAGTAAAGGCTGTGGGTCAAGCACTTAAATAAGCTAGTACAAACAAATAAAAGACAAAAATTGTAAAATCAACTATAAGTACAATAAACATTGAGGGATAAACATGAAGATGTAAACTATGCCCTCAAAAGCACAAAACATGGGGGAGCAAAGTAAAAAATGTAGATCTTTTAGAATATGTTTGAATTTAAATGACTACCAGTTTAAAAAAAGTAGATGTAGCTCTAGGTCAATGTATATGAATCCCACGCTAACCACAAATCAAAAACTTGCAATAGATACACAAACACCAGAGAGAAAGTAACACATGCATACCACTAAAGGAAATCATCAAACCACAAGGGAGGAAACTAAAAGAAGAAGTAAAGAACAGAGAAGAACTACAAAAACAACCAGAAAACAATTCACAAAATGGCAATAAGTATATCCCTATCAGCAATCACTTTAAATGTCAATGGACTACATGTTCTAATCAAATGACATAGAGTGGCTGATTGGATAAAAAATTTTTTAAAAAGACCCATTTATATGCTGCTTATAAGAGACTCACTTCAGAGCTAAAGACACACACAGACTGAAAGTGAGGAGTTGGAAAAAGACTTTATGCAAAAGGAATCAACAAGGAGTGTGTAGCAATACTCATATCAGACAAAATGGATTTTAAAATAAAGTCTATAGGGACTTCCCTGGTGGCACAGTGGTTGGGAATCTGCCTGCCAATGCAGGGAACATGGGTTCGAGCCCTGGTCCAGGAAGATCTCACATGCCACGGAACAACTAAGGCTGTGTGCCACAACTATTGAGCCTGCGCTCTAGAGCCCATGAGCCACAGCTACTGAACCTGCATGCCATGATGACTGAAGCCCATGTGCCCAGAGCCCATGCTCTGCAACAAAAGAAGCCATTGTAATGAGAAGCCTGCACATCACAACAAAGAGTAGCCCCTGCTCTCCACAACTAGAGAAAGCCCACACTCAGCAACGAAAACCCAATGCAGCCAAAAATAAATAAATAAATTTATTAAAAATAAAATAAAATATAAAGTCTATGATAAAAGAGAAAGAAAGGCATTACATAATGATAAAGGGATCAATACAAGAAGATTATATAATGCTCATTAATATATATGCAACTTATATGGGAAAGCTTAAGTATATAAAGTGAATATTAACAGATATAAAGGGAGAAACTGACAATAATACAATTGTAGGGGACTTTAACAGCCCATTTACATCAATGGACAAATCATGCAGACAGAAAATCAATAAGTCAACAGTGGTCTTAAATGACAAAATAGACCAATTAGACTTAAGAGATATCTACAGGACATTTCATCCAAAAACAACAGACTATACATTCTTTTCAAGTGCACATGGAACATCTTCAGGATATATCACATGCTAGGGCACAAAACAAGCCTCAACAAATTTAAGAGGATGGAAATTATATCAAGGCGTTTTTTCCAACCACAATGGTATGAAACTAGAAATCAATTACAGGAAGAAAAATGAGGAAAGCACAAACACGTGGAGACTAAACAACATGCTGCTAAAAAACCAATGAGTCAATGAAGAAGTCAAAGAGGAAATTAGAAAATACCTTGAGACAAATGAAAATAAATACACAACATTCCAAAATCTATAGAATACAGTAAAAGCAGTTCTAAGAGGGAAGTTTATATCCATAGAAGTCTACCTCATGGAACAAGAAATGTCTCAAATAAACAACCTTACCTACCATCTAAAGGAATTAGAACAAGAAGGATGAACAAACCCCAAAGTCAGCAGAAGGAGAGAAATAATAAAATCAGAGAGGAAATAAATAAAATAGAGATAAAAAACAATAGAAAAGATTAATGAAACCAAGAGCTGGTTTCTTGAAAAGATAAACAAAATTGATAAGCCTTTAGCCAGGCTCATCCAGAAAAAAAGAGATGTAACCCAAATGAACAAAATAAGAAATGACAGAGGAGAAATAACAACTGATACCACAGAGATACAAAAAAAATATCATACGAAAATGCTATGAACAGTTATATACCAACAAATTTAACAACCTAGAAGAAATGGACAAGTTTCTAGAAACATACAACCTTCCAAGAATTAATCAGGAACAGACAATCTGAACAGACCAATCACTAGTAATTAAATTAATTTGTAATAAAAAAAAAACTCCCAGGAAACAGAAGTCCAGGACTAGATAGCTTCACAGGGGAATTCTACCAAACATATAAAGAAGAGATAATACTTATACTTCTCAAACTATTCCAAAAAATTGAAGAGGAAGAAACCCTCCCAAAATGATTCTATGAGGCCTCTATTACCCTAATACCAAAACCAGACAAAGACATTACAAAAAAAGAAACTTATAGGCCAATATCTCTGATGAATATAGATGTAAAAATCCTCAACAAAATATTAGCACACAGAATTCCACAATATGTAAAAAGGAACATATATGATGATCAAGTGAGATTTATGCTGGGGATGCAAGAATGGTTCAATATCCACAAATCAATCCATGTGATACACCTAATTAACAAAAGGAAGGATAAAAATCACATGATCATCTCAATAGATGCAGAAAAATCATTTGACAAATTTCAACATCCATTCATGATAAAAACTCTCATCAAAATGGTTATAGAGGGAGCATATCTCAGCATAATAAAAGCCATTTATGACACACCTACAGCTAACATCATATTCAATGATGAAAAGCTAAAAAAAAATGATGAAAAGCTTGTGCTTTTCCTCTAAAATCAGGAACAAGACAAAAATACCTACTCTGACCACCTGTATTTAACATAGTACTGGAATCTTAGTCACAGCAATCAGACAAGAAAGGAAACAAAAGGCATTCAAATTGAAAGGGAAGAAATAAAACTATCACTGTGTGCAGATGACATGATACAATATATAGAATACCCTAAAATCTTCACCAAAAAGCTATTAGAACTAATAAATGAATCAGTAAATTTGCAGGATACAAGATTATTATACAGAAATCTGTTGCTTTTCTATACTGGAATAATGAACTAACAAAGAGAATTCAAGAAAACAATTTGATTTACGACTGCATCAAAGAACAAAATACCTAGGAATAAACTTAACCAAAGAGGTGAAAGCCTGTACTCTGAAAACTATAAGATATTGATGAAGATAATTGAAGAGGTTACAAATAAATGAAATGATATCCCATATTCATGGATTGGAAGAATTAATATTGTCAAAATGTCCATACCACCCAAAGCAACCTACTGATTTAATCAATCCCTATCAAACTACCCATGTCATTTTTCACAGAACTAGAACAAATAATCCTAAAATTTATACAGAACCACAAAAGACCCTGAATAACCAAAGCAATCTTGGGAAAAAAGAACAAAGGGAGAGGTATCATGCTCTATGACTTCAGACTATACTAGAAAGCTACAGCAATCTGAGCAGTATGGTTCTGGCACATAAACAGACATATAGATCAATCAAAAGAATAGAGAATCCAGAAAAAAACTCATGCACATATTGTTAATTAATCTATTACAAAAGAGGCAGGAATATACAATGGAGAAAAGGCAGTCTCCTCAATAAGTGGTGTTGGGGAAACTGGACAGCTACATGTAAAATAATGAAATTAGAACATTTTCTCACACCATATATAAAAATAATCTCAAAATGGATTAAAGGCCTAAATGTAAGACTGAAAACCATAAAACTAGAAGAAAGCATAGGCAGAACACTCTTTGACATAAATCATAGAATGTTTTTTTAATCAGTCTCCTAAAGACAAAGGAAACAAAATCAAAAATTAAAAAATGAGACAATTAAACTTAAAAGATTTTTCACAGCAATGGAACCATTGATAAAACAACAAGACAGCCTACTGGATGGGAGAAAATATTTGCCAATGATATGACTGATAAGGGTTTAATATCCAAAATATACAAACAGCTTATACAACTCAATATCAAAAAAACAAAAACTCAATTAAAAAATGAGCAGAAGACCTGAATAGACATTTGTACAAAGAAGACATAGAGATGGCTAGCAGGCACATGAAAAGATGCTCAACATCACTAATCATCAGAGATATGCAGATCAAAACCATAATGAGATATCACCTCACACCTGTCAGAGTGGCTAATATCAAAAAGACAAGAAATAACAAGCACTGAAGAGGATGTGGAGAAAAGGGCACCCCCATGCACTGTTGGTAGAAATGTAAAGTAGTTCATTTGCTAAGGAAAACAGTTTGGAGATATCTCAAAAAATTAAAAATAGAACTACCATATGATCCAGCAATTCCACTACTGGATACTTATCTAAAGAAAATGAAAACATGAATTTGAAAGATATATGCACCCCTATGTTCATTGCAGCATTATTTACAGTAGCCAAGAAATATAAGCAACCAAAGTGCCCAACAATAGATGAATTAATAAAGAAGCCATATATATATAGGAGTATTAGCCATATAAAAAATAAAAGAAGGAAATCTTGCCATTTGCAACAACATGAATGAACCTAGAAGGTATTACGCTAAGTGAAATATCTTGGAGCAAGACAAATACTGTATGTTATCACTTATATGTGTTATCACTTATATATGGAATCTAAAAAACAAAACAAATGAACAAACATAACAAAACAGAAACAGAACTATAGACACAGAGAACAAACAGGTGGTTACTAGAGGGGACCTGGGTGGAGAGAGGAAAGAAATAGGTGAAGGAGATTAAGAGATACAAACTTCTAGTTGCAAAATAAATGAGTCATGGACATGAAATATACAATGTGGGGAATATAGTCAATAATTATGTAATTTCTTTGTATGGTGAATATTGTAACTAGACTTAGGGTGATCATTTTGAAATGTATAAAAGTATTGAATCACTATGTTGTATAACAGGAACTAACATAGTGTTGTAGGTTAATTATACTTAAAAAACAAACAAACTCATAGAAAAAGCGGTCAGATTTGTGGTTACCAGAGGTGGGGAGTGGGGGGAGGGGAAATTGTATGAAAGCAGTCAAAAGACATAAACTCCCAGTTATAAGATAAATAAGTACTAGCAATGTAAAGTACAACACGATAGATATAATTAACACTGCCGTACATTATATATGAAAGTTTTTAAGAGGGTAAATCCTAAGGGTTCTCATCACAAGGAAAATTTTTTTCTTTATATCTTTAATTTTGTATCTATATGAGATGATGGATGTTAATATATCATGATGTATGTCAAATCATTATGCAATATGCCTTAAATTTATACAATGCTGTGTGTCAATTATATCTCAGTAAAACTGGAAAGAAAAACCCAAACAACAACAAATATAAATAAACCAACAAAAACAGGTGGAGGACTGAATTGGGCCTGACGCCCATAATTTGTTGACCACTGATCTAGGGGAATCTCTACGTTTCTCAGCCTTATTCCATTTCTGTGGCCACACTTTGGCTCCTGCAGCCCAACTCATTTGGGAATCACTGCTTTCCCTTTCTGTCTCCTTTCCTGCTACATCTCTATTTTGAGTCTCTCGATTTTTCCCATGAAAACTTCCTCAGTTTCTCCAACTTATACAACTCAAGTGAGTTTTCTGTAGCCCTGGGGCATTTATAGTTAGTACCCTAGAGTTTAGAATATAGTTGTTTCATGAATATTAATTTTATCTTCCAAAGTAGGTCCTTGAGGGAAGAAAACAAGTCCTATATTAGTATATGTTTCCTACACCTTCCCTGTTACAGCTTGGTACATAGTAGGTGTTTAACAAATATTTGTTAGATGATTTATTGACATATGTCTACAAGAGTGTATTTGTTCCTTATTCTGTGTGGTAGGCTGCATAATGGTTCCCCAAGATGTCCCTGTCCCAATCCTTGGAACATGTGGATGTTACCCTACATCATGATATAGACTTTACCATGTGACTAAGTTAAGAATCTTCAGGTGGGGAGATTACCTTGGATTATCTAGGTTGGTCCCATGTAATAACAAGGGTACTTATAAAAGTGAAGCAGGAGGAGAAAGCAGAAGCAAGAAGAACTACAATTCTGCAGCCTGTGGAACAGAAACCATGTTCACAGAAAGAGAGATAAAACGAAAATGCAGAGGAGGATGTACCAGATGAAGGAACAAGATAAAACCCCAGAAAAACAACTAAATGAAGTGGAGATAGGCAAGCTTCCAGAAAAAGAATTCAGAAAAAGATAATGAAGATGATCCAGGACCTCGGAAAAAGAATGGAGGCAAAAATAGAGAAGATGCAAGAGATGTTCAACAAAGACCTAGAAGAATTAAGGAACACCTAGAAAGATTAAAGAATAAACAAACAGAGATGAACAATACAATAACTGAAATGAAAAATACAATAGAAGGAATCAGTAGCAGAATAACTGAGGCAGAAAAACGGATAAGTGACCTGGAAAACAGAATTGTGGAGTTCACTGCTGCAGAACAGGATAAAGAGAAAAGAATGAAAAGAAATGAAAACAGCCTAAGAGACCTCCAGGACAACATTAAACACAACAACATTCACATTAAAGGGGTCCCAGAAGGAGGAGAGAGAGAAAAGATGTGGGAAAATATTTCAAGAGATTATAGTCAGAAATTTCCATAACATGGGAAAGGAAATAGCCACCCAAGTCCAGGAAGCACAGAGAGTCCCAGGCAGTATAAAGCCAAGGAGAAACACACCGAGACACATAGTAATCAAACTGACAACAATTAAAGACAAAGAAAAATTATTAAAAGCAACAAGGGAAAAATGACAAATAACATACAAGGGAACTCCCATAAGGTAAACAGCTGATTTCTCAGCAGAAACTCTACAAGGCAGAAGGGAGTGGCAGATATATTTAAAGTGCTGAAAGGGAAGAACCTACAAACAAGATTACTCTACCTGGCAAGGATCTCATTCAGATTCGTTGGAGAAATCAAAAGCTTTACAGACAAGCAAAAGCTAAGAGAATTCAGCACCACCAAACCAGCTTTACAACAAATGCTAAAAGAACTTCTCTAAGTGGGAAACACAAGAGAAGAAAAGGACCTACAAAAACTAACCCAAAACAATTAAGAAAATGGTAATAGGAACATACATATCGATAATTACCTTAAATGTGAATGGACTAAATGTTCCAACCAAAAGACACAGGCTCACTGAATGGATACAAAAACAAGACTCATATATGTGCTGCTTATAAGAGACCCACTTCAGACCCAAGGACACAATATAGACTGAAAGTGAGGGGATGGGGGCTTCCCTGGTGGCGCAGTGGTTGAGAGTCCACCTGCCGATGCAGGGGACACGGGTTCATGCCCCGGCCTGGGAAGATCCCACATGCCGCAGAGTGGCTGGACCCGTGAGCCATGGACACTGAGCCTGCGCATCCGGAGCCTGTGCTCTGCAATGGGAGAGGCCAAAACAGTGAGAGGCCCGCATACCACAAAAAAATAAAATAAAATAAAGAAAGTGAGGGGATGGAAAAAGATATTCCATGCAAATGGAAATCAAAAGAAAGCTGGAGTAGCAACATTCATATCAGATAAAATAGACTTTAAAATAAAGAATGTTACAAGAGACAATGAAGGACACTACATAATGATCAAGTGATCAATCCAAGAAGAAGATAAAACAATTATAAATGTATATCCACCCAACATAGGAGTACCTCAATACATAAGGCAGATGCTAGCAGCTATAAAAGAGGAAATCGACAGTAACACAATAACAGTGGGGGATTTTAACACCTCACTTACACCAATGGACAGATCATCCATACAGAAAATTAATAAGGAAACACAAGCTTTAGATGACACAATAGACCAGATAGATTTAATTGATATTTATAGGACATTCCATCCAAAAACAGCAGATTACACTTTCTTCTCAAGTGCACATGGAACGTTCTCCAGTATACATCACATCTTGGGTCACAAATCAAGCCTCAGTAAATTTAAGAAAATTGAAATTGTATCAAGCATCTTTTCAGACCACAATGCTATGAGATTAGAAATAAATTACAGGGAAAAAAAGGTAAAAAACACAAACACATGGGGACTAAACAATACACTACTAAATAACCAAGAGATCACTGAAGAAATCCAAGAGAAAAACAAAAAATATCTAGAGACAAAGGACAATGAAAACATGACAATCCAAAACCTATGGGATGCAGCAAAAGCAGCTCTAAGAGGGAAGTTTATAGTAATACAATCCTACTTCAAGAAAAATCTCAAATAAATAATTTAACCTTACACCTAAAGGAACTAGAGAAAGAAGAACAAACAAAACCCAAAGTTAGTAGAAGGAAAGAAATCATAAAGATCAGAGCAGAAATAAATGAAATAGAAACAAAGAAAACAATAGCAAATATAAATAAAATTAAAAGCTGGTTCTTTGAGAAGACAAACAAAATTGATAAACATTTAGCCAGACTCATCAAGAAAAAGAGGGAGAGGACTCAAATCAATAAAATTAGTAATGAAAGAGAAGAAGTTACCATGGACACCGCAGAAATACGAAGCATCATAAAAGACTACTACAAGAAACTCTATGCCAATAAAATGGACAACCTGGAAGAAACGGACAAATTCTTAGAAAGGTATAACCTTCCAAGACTGAAATAGGAAGAAACATAAAATATGAACAGACCAATCACAA
Source organism: Lagenorhynchus albirostris (assembly GCF_949774975.1). Classification (NCBI taxonomy): domain Eukaryota; kingdom Metazoa; phylum Chordata; class Mammalia; order Artiodactyla; family Delphinidae; genus Lagenorhynchus; species Lagenorhynchus albirostris. The sequence goes on from NC_083103.1 coordinate 91,216,540, forward strand.
GTAATGGAATTGAAACTGATTAAAAATCTTCTAAGAAACAGAAGTACAGGACCAGATGGCTTCACAAGTGAATTCTAACAAACATTTAGAGAAGAGCTAACACCCATCCTTCTCAAACTTTTCCAAAATATTTGCAGGGGAAGGAACACTCCCAAACTCATTCTACAAGGCCACCATCACCCTGATACGAAAACCAGACAGAGATATTACAAAAGAAGAAAACTACAGACCAATATCACTGATGAATATGTTGCAAAAATCCTCAACAAAATACTAGTAAATAGAATCCAACAACACATTCAAAGTATCATACACCATTATCAAGTGGGATTTATCCCAGGGATGCACACATTCTTCAATATATGCAAATCAATCAATGTGATACATCATATTAAAAAAATTGAAGAATAAAAACCATATGATCATCTCAATAGATGCAGAAAAAGCTCTTGACAAAATTCAACACCAATTTATGATATAATCTCTCCAGAAAGTGGTCATAGAGGGAACCTACCTCAACATAATAAAGGCCATATGTGACAAACTCACAGCCAACATCATTCTCAATGGTGAAAAACTGAAAGCATTTCCTCTAAGATCAAGAAAAAGGCAGGGATGTCCACTCTCTCCACTATTATTCAACAGAGTTTTGGAAGTCCCAGCCACAGCAATCAGAGAAGAAAAAGAAATAAAAGAAATCTAAATTGGAAAAGAAGAAGTAAAACTGTCACTGTTTTCAGATGACATTATACTATACATAGAGAATCCTAAAGATGCCAACAGAAAACTACTAGAGATAACAATGAATTTGGTAAAGTTGCAGGATACAAAATTAATGCACAGAAATCATTTGCATTCCTATACACTAACAATGAAAGATCAGAAAGAGAAATTAAGGAAACAATCCCATTCACCATTGCAACAAAAAGAATAAAATACCTAGGAATAAACCTACCTAAGGTGGTAAAATATCTGTACTCAGAAAACTATAAGACACTGATGAAAGAAATCAAAGATGACACAAACAGATGGAGAGATATACTATGTTCTTGGATTGGAAGAATCAATATTGTGAAATGACTATGCTACCCAAAGCAATCTCCTGGTTCAATGCAATCCCTATCAAACTACCAATGACATTTTTTACAGAACTAGAACAGAAAATCTTAAAATTTGTATGGAGACACAAAAGACCCTAAATAGCCAAAGCAATCTTGAGGGGAGAAAACGGGCTGGAGGAATTATGCTCCCTGACTTCAGGGTATACTACAAAGCTACAGTAATCAAGACAATATGGTACTGGCATAAAAACAGAAATATAGATCAATGGAACAGGATGAAAAGCCCAGAGATAAACCCACACACCTATGGTCAACTAATCTATGACAAAGGAGTCAAGGATATACACTGGAGAAAAGACAGTCCCTTTAATAAGTGGTGCTGGGAAAACTGGACAGCTACATGTAAAGGAATAAAATTAGAACACTCCCTAACACCATATACACAAAATAAACTCAAAATGGAGTAAATACCTAATTGTAACACTAGATACTATAAAACTCTTAGAGGAAAATATAGGAAGAACACTCTTTGACATAAATCACAGCAAGATCTTTTTTGACCCACCTCATAGAGTAATGGAAATAAAACCAAAAATAAACAAATAGGACCTAATGAAAATTAAAAACTTTTGCACAGCAAATGAAACTATAAACAAGACAAAAAGAAAACCCTCAGGATGGGAGAAAATATTTGCAGATGAATCAACGGACAAGGAATTAATCTCCAAAATATATAAGTAGCTCATGCAGCTCAATATTAAAAAAACAAACACTGCAATCAAAATGGGCAGAAGACCTAAATAGACATTTCTCCAAAGAAGACATACAGATGGCCAAGAGGCACATGAAAAGCTGCTCAACATCAGTAATTATTAGAGAAATACAAATCAAAACTACAATGAGGTATCACCTCACACCAGTCAGAATAGGCATCATCAGAAAATCTACAAACAACAAATGCTGGAGAGGGTGTGGAGAAAAGGGAACCCTCTTACGCTGTTTGTGGGAATGTAAATTGATACAGCCACTATAGAGAACAGTATGGAGGTTCCTTAAAAAACTAAAAGTAGAATTACCATATGACCCAGCAATCCCACTACTGGGCAGATATATACCCAGAGAAAACCATAATTCAAAATGACACATGCACCCCAATGTTCATTGTAGCACTATTTACAATAGACAGGTCATGGAAGCAACCTAAATGCCCATCGACAGATGAATGGGTAAAGAAGATGTGGTACATATATACAATGGAATATTACTCAGTCTTAAAACGGAACGATATTGGGTCATTTGTATAGACGTGGATGGTCCTAGAGACTGTCATACAGCATGAAGTATGTCAGAAAGAGAAAAACAAATGTCGTATATTAATGCACGTATGTGGAATCTAGAAAACTGCTGCAGATGAACCGGTTTGCAAGTCAGAAATAGAGATGCAGATGTAGAGAAGATACGTATGGATACCAACGGGGGAAAGTGGTGGGGGTCGGGGATGGTGGTGGTGGGATGAATGGGGAGATTGGGATTGACATATATACACTAATATGTATAAAATAGATAACTAATAAGAACCTGCTGTATAAAAATAAATAAAATAAAATTCAAAAAGAAACAAAGTGAAGCAGGGGGAGTCAGAGAGATGACAGAAGCTGAGAGACAGAAAGTGATTTGAAGATGTTCTAGTACTGGCTTTGAAGATGGAGGAAGTGGGCCATGAGAGAAGAGCTTCTATAGGCTGCTTCTGGAAGTGGGAAAGGGCGAGAGAACAATTTCTCTCCTGCAGACTTCTTAAGAAGCAGGCCTATTGATACCTTGACTTCATCCCAGTGAAACTTATTTCAGAGTTTTGGCCTCCAGAACTGTAAGAGAATAAGTTTGTGTTGTTTAAAGCCATTAAGTTTGTGGTAATTTGTTACAGGAGCAATAGGAAACTAATACTCTCTGTGACAGGAAAATATTAAATGATAAAAAGCACCAAGAAGCATTTTTGTGCCTGTGTATGTATGCCCCAGCAGGTCCCTAAGAACAGCTTTGAGCATTTATTTTCTGGTGAGGATGGAAATCTAAAGTAGGTGGTGAGAAAAAATTATAGAAGCGTGTATTTGTTTATAGGAAGAAATTTCCTAGTGACATTCTGTACATAAGCCATTCTTCAAGGTGCATTAGAAAGTGATTTGTCCTGGAGATGTGGGTTTAAGATACAGCTCTGTCACTTGCTATGTGACCTTGGACAAGTCACTTAATCTCTTTGGCAGTAGAGCCTTACTGTTACAAAGGTTGTAGGAGGTCTGCCCTTGCCCCACTTAATTAGCCCCAATGAGGCAAATGTAGCCTCTTTTCATCTGGACTTAGTAACACTTTTTTTTTTTAACTTCTTTATTGGAGTGTAATTGCTTTACAATGGCATGTTAGTTTGGACATAGTAAGACATTTACTATAAGCTTGCAATAAAGCTATCTGGTAAGAAACCCAAGGAGCAACTCTGTCATACAGAAAGCTGAGGTACTCAAGGTGCAGAGCTGCTGAGCTGCCATGCAACTTTGAGACTTCTTTCTGCAAAGGAGAAGGTGCAATTACTCCAATCAAACAACGCTACCAGGGGCTTCCCTGGTGGCACAGTGGTTGAGAGTCCGCCTGCCGATGAAGGGGACACGGGTTCGTGCCCCGGTCCAGGAAGATCCCGCATGCCACGGAGCAGCTGGGCCTGTGAGCCATGGCCGCTGAGCTTGCACGTTCGGAGCCTGTGCTCCGCAACGGGAGAGGCCACAACAGTGAGAGGCCCATGTACCGCAAAGAAAACCCAAAAAAAACAAAACAGTGCTACCAGGTCCAAGACCCAACAGCTAGGTGATTATTTTCAGGAGGATGGGTTAGATATTTGTTCTGTTTTGGTTTTGCTTTTTTGAGCTGTCCTCTTAGATTAATCACAAAGACCCTATTGGCACAACCCAGGCTTCTAGTATTGTCATTTTTGTGATATTAACAAAAAGTAATAATGATGGCAGTTTTGTATGAATGATATCATTCTGCTACTTGTCCAAGGTCAGTCCTTCTCTTGTGTTCCAGATGTTTTACTCCATCAATTCTCCCCATTTTCCCTTGCATCATCAAACATTGATCACCTCTATATTTCCATTTTCACTACTAACATGCTCAGGTTCTCCAAACACTAATAAGTGAAAACAAACAAAAAAGTTTTTGGAACACTGCTACCTCTTTGAACTACTGACTACTCTATTTCTTCCTTCCCTTTACTACCCAACCACTCCAAATGCTGTCTACTCTCACAGCTTCCTCGTGTCACCATCCATGCACTCTTGAACATCTCTTTCTGGTTCCCATTCCAAACAATTAACTCAAATTATACTCCACACAACTGAACTTTTCTTAATTGTCAACTTCAAAGCCCCTCTCAGTTCCTCATTTTCTCTGACCTCTCTGCCGTGTATAACTGGACTCTCCTTCTTGTAGATATCATTTCCCTTAGTTTGCATGACTGTCCCCTATCCTGATTATTCTCCTATATTTGTAACCTCTTCTTCTCTGCCCTTTGTCCTTGGCTTTCCCTCTTTTCCCTGTCTCCAACTATGGCTGGTCACCAGGTCCTACATTTAGCACTCCTCTCCTCCCACCATCCTTTCTCCTTGAGAGATCTCATCTATCCCCATATCCTCACCATCATCCATACTACTGACTCCACTTCTGACCACTGTTCCAAGTTCCATTTCCAGTTTTCCAAATGCATTGTGGACATCTCCACATGGATGTTCAAATGACATATTGAAACAGACAGGACCAAATCTGAACTAATGGTCATTCCATCAAAACAATACAGTGTAATGATTAAGAATATGGCCTTTCAAGTTTTATAGCCTCGAGTTTCAGTGTCAGCTGCTCTCTGCTTTAGCTGTATGACCCTAAGAAATTCATTTTTGTGTCTCTATCTCCTCATTTATGAGATGGGAAAATAGAAGTACCTACTTCACAGAGTTCTTGAGAAAACTAAAAGAGAGAATGCAGCCAGATTGTCATGCTTAGTGCCTGGAACATAGTTATGGTTGAATAAATATGAGTGCTGTTACTACACCTGACTTACCCTTCTTTTTGTTAGTCAACCTCAGTTGGTCATCCTTGACATCACCCTACACCCAATCAATTGTCAAGTATTGTCAATTCTTCAATAATAACATGTCTTGTTTCTATTTCCTGCTTTTCACATGATCAGCTGTCTTGTTAAGACCAACTACAGCCTGCTGTCCAGTACTTTCACCGTTTTCTCTCCATCACTTCTACTCCATCCCTTCTTTTTGAAGCACAGATTCAATGTATCATTTTTCTGCCCCAAACGTTCAATGACTCCTTATCACATTAGAAATAATTGGCATTCAAGGGTCTTCATGATCTTGTCCTTACTTGCATTCCCAGCATTGTTTCCCACAACTGTCCTATAAATATCTCACATTCTACCCAAACTTACTGCCTCACAAATAGTTATCTTGTTTTTCTGACCTTGTTCCTTTAGTTGTCTGACTCCTATTGCCAATACTGCCGTTCCTGGTTGCAAAAATTCCAGCCTCCCTTTGAAGTCCAAGTGAAATAGCATTAGCTCTGACTTAGTGATTCTTAAACATTTTGAGTTATGACCTCCTTAAAAATCTGATGTATATATAGACTTTCTTCAGGAAAGATGCAAATGAGCCAAAAGAATATCAGCATATAATTTCAGAGGTTCATGGACCTTCTCCCCCATTCCCTTTTGCTGATCATTGAATTATTTTTTATTTTAAAATTATATTGTATTTTTTGATTACTAAATTCTTAAAGCATTATGTATCTCTTTCATAGAACTCAGCACATAGTTCCCTGTATTTCAGTTAGTTTCAACACTGGCCTTCCATAACTTCTAGAAAAGTGCTTTCTTTATTGTTGCTCTTATTATGTGTGTATCTGTCTGCTTTTTTTTTAACATCTTTATTGGAGTATAATTGGTTTACAATAGTGTGTTAGTTTCTGCTTTATAACAAAGTGAATCAGTTATACATATACATATGTCCCCATATCTCTTCCCTCTTGCATCTCCCTCCCTCCCACCCTCCCTATCCCACCCCTCTAGGTGGTCACAAAGCACTGAGCTGATCTCCCTGTGCTATGCGGATGCTTCCCACTAGCTATCTATTTTACGTTTGGTAGTGTATATATGTCCAAGCCACTCTCTCATTTTGTCCCAGCTTACCTTTCTCCCTCCCCGTATCCTCAAGTCCATTCTCTAGTAGGTCTGCATCTTTATTCCCATCTTGCCCCTAGGTTCTTCATGACCACTTTTTTTTTTTACATGGCATATATATGTGTTAGCAGACGGTATTTGTTTTTCTCTTTCTGACTTACTTCACTCTGTATGACAGATTCTAGGTCCATCCACATCACTACAAATAACTCAGTTTCATTTCTTTTTATGGCTGAGTAATATTCCATTGTATATATGTGTCACATCTTCTTTATCCATTCATCTGTTGATGGACACTTAGGTTGCTTCCATGTCCTTGCTATTGTAAATAGAGCTGCAATGAACATCTTGATACATGACTCTTTTTGAATTATGGTTTTCTCAGGGTATTTGACCAGTAGTGGGATTGCTGGGTCATATGGTAGGCCTATTTTTAGTTTTTTAAGGAAGCACCATACTGTTCTCCATAGTGGCTGTATCAATTTACATTCTCACCAACAGTGCAAGAGGTTTCCCTTTTCTCCACACCCTCTCCAGCATTTATTGTTTATAGATTTTTTGATAATGGCCATTATCACCAGTGTGAGATGATATCTCATTGTAGTTTTGATTTGCATTTGTCTAATGATTAATGATGTTGAGCATTATTTCATGTGTTTGTTGGCAATCTGTATATCTTCTTCAGAGAAATGTCTATTTAGGTTTTCTGCCCATTTTTGGATTGGGTTGTTTGTTTATTTGATATTGAGCTGCATGAGCTGCTTGTAAATTTTGGAGATTAATCCTTTGTAAGTTGCTTCATTTGAAAATATCTTCTCCCATTCTGAGGGCTGTCTTTTCATCTTCTTTATGGTTTCCTTTGCTGTGCAAAAGCTTTGAAGTTTCATTAGGTCCCATTTGTTTATTTTTGTTTTTATTTCCATTTCTCTAGGAGGTGGGTCAAAAAGGATCTTGCTGTGATTTATGTCATAGAGTGTTCTGCCTATGTTTTCCTCTAAGAGTTTGATAGTGTCGGGCCTTACATTTCAGTCTTTAATCCATTTTGAGCTTATTTTTGTGTATGGTGTTAGGGAGATTCTAATTTCATTCTTTTACATGTAGCTGTCCAGTTTTCTCAGCACCACTTATTGAAGAGGCAGTCTTTTCTCCATTGTATATTCTTGCCTTCTTTATAAAAGATAACATGACCATATGTACGTGGGTTTACCTCTGGGCTTTCTATCATTTTCCATTGATCTATATTTATGTTTTTGTGCCAGTACCATACTGTCTTGATTACTGTAGCTTTGTAGTATATTCTGAAGTCAGGGAACCTGATTCCTCCAGCTCCATTTTTCTTTCTCAAGATTGCTTTTGCTATTCGGGGTCTTTTTTGTTTCCATGCAAATTGTGAAATTTTTGTTCTACTTCTGTGAAAAATGCCAGTGATAGTTTGATAGGGATTGCATTGAACCTGTAGATTGCTTTGGGTAGTATAGTCATTTTCACAATGTTGATTCTTCCAATCCAAGAACATGGTATATCTCTGCATCTATTTTTTATCACATTTAATTTCTTTTGTCAGTGTCTTAAAATTTTATGCATACAGGTCTTTTGTCTTCTTAGGTAGGTTTATTCCTAGATATTTTATTCTTTCTGTTGCAATGGTAAATGGGAGTGTTTTCCTAATTTCACTTTCAGATTTTTCATCATTAGTATATAGGAATGCAAGAGATTTCTGTGCATTAATTTTGTATCCTGCTACTTTACCGAATTCATTCATTAGCCTTAGTAGCTTTTTGCTAGCATCTTTAGGATTCTCTATGTATAGTATCATGTCTTCTGCAAACAGTGATAGCTTTACTTCTTCTTTTCCAATTCGGATTCCTTTTATTTCTTTTTCTTCTCTGATTGCTATTGCTAAAACTTCCAAAAATATGTTAAATAATAGTGGTGAGAATGGGCAACCTTGTCTTGTTCCTGATCTTAGCAGAAATGGTTTCAGTTTTTCACCATTGAGGATGATGTTGGCTGTGGGTTTGTCATATATGGCCTTTATTATGTTGGGGAAAGTTCCCTCTATGCCTACTTTCTGCAGGGTTTTTATCATAAATGGGTGTTGAATTTTGTCAACAGGTTTTTCTGAATCTATTGAGATGATCATATGGTTTTTCTCCTTCAATTTTTTAATATGGTGTATCACATTGATTGAATTGTGTATATTGAAGAATCCTTGCATTCCTAGGATAAACTCTATTTGATCATGGTGTATGATCCTTTTAATGTGCTGTTGGATTCTGTTTGCTAGTATTTTGTTGAGGATTTTTGCATCTATGTTCATCAGTGATATTGGCCTGTAGTTTTCTTTCTTTGTGACATCTTTGTCTGGTTTTGGTATCAGGGTGATGGTGGCCTCGTAGAATGAGTTTGGGAGTGTTCCTCCCTCTGATCTATTTTGGCAGAGTTTGAGAAGGATAGGTGTTAGCTCTTCTCTAAATGTTTGATAGAATTTGCCTGTGAAGCCATCTGGTCCTGGGCTTTTGTTTGTTGGAAGATTTTTAATCACAATTTCAATTTCAGTGCTTGTAGTTGGTCTGTTCATATTTTCTATGTCCTCCTGGTTCAGTCTCGGAAGGTTGTGAATTTATAAGAATTTGTCCATTCAGGTTGTCCATTTTATTGGCATACAGTTGCTTGTAGTAATCTCTCATGAGCCTTTGTATTTCTGCAGTGTCAATTGTTATTTCTCCCTTTTCGTTTCTAATTCTATTGGTTTGAGTCTTTTCCTTTTTTATCTTGATCAGTCTGGCTAATGGTCTATCAAGTTTGTTTATCTTCTCAAAGAACCAGCTTTTAGTTTTATTGATCTTTGCTATTGTTTCCTTCATTTCCTTTTCATTTATTTCTGATCTGATCTCTATGATTTCTTTCCTTCTGCTAACTTTGGGGATTTTTTCTACTTCTTTCTCTAATTGCTTTAAGTGTAAAGTTAGGTTGTTTATTTGAGATGTTTCTTGTTTCTTAATGTAGGATTTTATTGCTATAAACTTCCCTCTTACAACTGCTTTTGCTGCATCCCATAGGTTTTGGGTCATCGTGTTTTCATTGTCATTTGTGTCTAGGTATTTTTTGATTTCCTCTTTGATTTCCTCAGTGATCTCCTGGTTATTAAGTAGTGTATTGTTTAGCCTCCATGTGTTTGTATTTTTTACAGATTTTTTCCAGTAATGGATATCTAGGCTCATAGCATTGTGGTCGGAAAAGACACTTGATATGATTTCAATTTTCTTATATTTACCAAGGCTTGATTTGTGACCCAAGTTTTGATCTATCCTGGAGAATGTTCCATGAGCACTTGAGAAGAATGTGTATTCTGTTGTTTCTGGATGGAATATCCTACAAATATCAATTAAGTCCATCGTGTTTAATGTTTCATTTAAAGCTTGTGTTCCCTTATTTATTTTCATTTTGGATGATCCGCCCATTTGTGAAAGTGGGGTGTTAAAGTCCCCTACTATGATTTTGTTACCCTTTTATGGCTTTTAGTATTTGCCTTACATATTGAGGTGCTCCTATGTTGGGTGCATAAATATTTACAATTGTTATATCTTCTTCTTGGATTGATCCCTTGATCATTATGTAGTGTCCTTCTTTGTCTCTTGTAATAGTCTTTGTTTTACAGTCTATTTTACCTGATATGAGAATTGCTACTCCAGCTTTCTTTTGATTTCCATTTGTGTGGAATATCTTTTTCCATCCTCTCACTTTCAGTCTGTATGTGTCCCTAGGTCTGAAGTGGGTCTCTTGTAGACAGCATATATAGAGGTCTTGGTTTTGTATCCACTCAGCCAGTCTATGTTTTTTGGTTGGAGCATTTAATCCATTTACATTTAAGATAGTTATCGATATGTATGTTCCTATTACCATTTTCTTAATTGTTTTGGGTTTGTTATTTTAGGTCTTTTCCTCTTCTTGTGTTTCTTGCCTAGAGAAGTTCCTTTAGCATTTGTTGTAAAGCTGGTTTGGTGGTGCTGAATTCTCTTAGCTTTTGCTTGTCTGTAAAGGTTTTAATTTCTCCATCAAATCCGAATGAGATCCTTGCCTGGTAGAGTAGTCTTGGTTGTAGGTTTTTCTCCTTCATCACTTTAAATCTGTCCTGCCACTCCCTTCTGGCTTGCAGAGTTTCTGCTGAAAAATCAGCTGTTAACCTTATGGGGATTCCCTTGTGTGTTATTTGTTGTTTTTCCCTTGCTGCTTTTAATATGTTTTCTTTTTATTTAATTTTTGATAGTTTGAGTAATATGTGTCTTGGCATGTTTCTCCTTTTATTTATCCTGTATGGGATTCTCTGTGCTTCCTGGACTTGATTGACTATTTCTTTTCCCATATTAGGGAAGTTTTCAACTATAATCTCTTCAACTATTTTCTCAGTCCCTTTCTTTTTCTCTTCTTCTGGGACCCGATAATTCGAATGTTGGTAAGTTTAATGTTGTCCCAGAGTTCTCTGAGACTGTCCTCAATTCTTTTCATTCTTTTTTCTTTCTTCTGCTCTGCAGTAGTTATTTGCACTATTTTATCTTCCAGGTCAGTTATCTGTTCTTCTGCCTCAGTTATTCTGCTATTGATTCCTTCTAGAGAATTTTTAATTTCATTTATTGTGTTGTTCATCACTGTTTGTTTGCTCTTCTTCTAGGTTCTTGTTAAAAGTTTCTTGTATTTTCTCCATTCTATTTGCAAGATTTTGGATCATCTTTACTATCATTATTCTGAATTCTTTTTCAAGTAGACTGCCTATTTCCTCCTCATTTGTTAGGTCTGTTGGGTTTTTGCCTTGCTCCTTCATCTGTTATGTGTTTCTCTGTCTTTTCATTTTGCTTAACTTACTATGTTTGGGGCCTCATTCTCTCAGGCTGCAGGTTCTTAGTTCCCATTGTGTTTGGTGTCTGTCCCCCGTGGCTAAGGTTGGTTCAGTGGATTGTGTAGGCTTCCTGGTGGAGGGGACTAGTGTCTGTGTTCTGGTGAATGAGGCTGGATCTTGTCTTTCTGGTGGGCAGGTCCACGTCAGTGTGTGTTTTTGGGTGTCTGTGGCCTTATTTTGATTTTAGGCAGCCTCTCTGCCAATGGACTGGGTTGTGTTCCTGTCTTGGTGGTTGTTTGGCATAAGTTGTCTAGCACTGTAGCTTGCTGGTCATTGAGTGGAGCTGGGTGTTGGCGTTGAGATGGAGATCTCTGGGAGGTTTTCACCATTTGATATTACATGGAGCTGGGAGGTCTCTGTGGACCATCTCTTGAACTTGGCTCCCACCTCAGAGGCACAGCCCTGACGCCTGGCTGAAGCACCAAGAGCCTGTCATCCACATGGCTCAGAATAAAAGGGAGAAAATAATGAAAGAGACAAAGAAGAAGATAAAATAAAATAAAGTACAATAAAATAAAATAAAGTTTTTAAAATAAAAAAATAATTATTAAAAGTTTTTTTTAAGTAATAAAAAAAGAAGGAAAGTAGAGAGCAACAAACCAACAAACAAATCGACCAATGATAACACGTGCTAAAAACTATACTAAAACAACAACAACAAAATGGACAGACAGAACCCTAAGACAAATGGTAAAATAAAGCTATATAGACAAAATCACACACAGAAGCATACACATGCACACTCAGAAAAAGAGAAAATGGGGGGAAAATATCTTTGCTTTCAAAGTCCACCTCCTCAATTTGGGATGATTCGTTGTCTGTTCAGGTATTCCACAGAGGCAGGGTACATCAAGTTGATTGTGGAGATTTAATTCGCTGCTTCTGAGGCTGCTAGGAGAGATTTCCCTTTCTTTTCTTTGTTCGCACAGCTCCCGGGGTGCAGCTTTGGATTTGGCCCCACCTCTGCATGTAGGTAGCCAGAGGGCGTCTGTTCTTCGCTCAGACAGGACGGGGTTAAAGGAGCCGCTGATTTGGGGGCTCTGGCTTACTCAGGCCAGGGGGAGGGAGGGACACGGAGTGTGGGGCAAGCCTGCGGCGGCAGAGGCCAGCGTGACGTTGCACCAGCCTGAGGCGCGCCGTGCGTTCTCCCGGGGGAAGTTGTCCCTGGATCACGGGACCCTGGCAGCGGCGGGCTGGACAGGCTCCCGGGAGGGGAGGTGTGGATAGTGACATGTGCTCACACACAGGCTTCTTGGTGGCGGCAGCAGCAGCCTTAGCGTCTCATGCCCGTCTCTGGGGTCCGCGCTGATAGCCGCGGCTCGCGCCTGTCTCTGGAGCTCCTTTAAGCAGCGCTCTTAATCCCCTCCCCTCACGCACTAGGAAACAAAGAGGGAAGAAAAAGTCTCTTGCCTCTTCGGCAGGTCCAGACTCTTCCCTGGACTCCCTCTTGGCTAGCTGTGGTGCACCAACCCCTTCAGGCTGTGTTCATGCAGCCAACCCCAGTCCTCTCCCTGCATCCGACCGAAGCCCAAGCCGCAGCTCCCAACCCCAGTCCTCTCCCTGCATCCGGCCGAAGCCCAAGCCGCAGCTCCCAGCTCACCCCAGCGGGTGAGCAGACAAGCCTCTCGGGCTGGTGAGTGCTGGTCGGCACCGGTCCTCTGTGCGGAAATCTCTCCTCTTTGCCCTCCGCACCCCTGTTGCTGCGCTCTACTCCGTGGCTCTGAAGCTTCCCCCCTCCGCCACCCGCCATCTCCGCCTGGGAAGGGGCTTCCTAGTGTGTGAAAACCTTTCCTCCTTCACAGCTCCCTCCCACTGGTGTAGGTCCCATCCCTATTCTTTTTTATCTGTTTTTTTTCTTTTTTCTTTTGCCCTACCCCGGTACGTGGGGAGTTTCTTGCCTTTTGGGAGGTCTGAGGTCTTCTGCCAGTGTTCAGTAGGTGTTCTGTAGGAGCTGTTCCACACGTACATGTATTTCTGATGTATTTGTGGGGAGGAGGGTGATCTCCACGTCTTACTCTTCCGTCATCTTGAAGCTCCTCCTGTGTGTGCTTTTTAATGAGGTTCAAAGATCATCAACATTAGAATCATAAGAGATTCCTTGGTGCAACTCCAGATCTCCTAAATCAGAATGTCATGGGCAAGCACGCAAGGGACCCAGAAACACTTTCCTCTATGCTGCCCCATTGAAATGCCCATGAAACGTTGATCTCATCCCATGCCTGAGCTAGCACCACAGATGCAGGATGTACAGGAACAGCCTTGGTACCACCCCACCACTAGCCCTTTTTTTCTGTGGCCAGGAATTGTCATGGACAATAAGAGAATTACTTCTCCTGCCATCTTCCACTAGTTTAATTGGATTATTTCTACACCAGCACCTTCTGGATTTGGGGCAAAGAATGCTATGTGCTTGAAAGTATTGTATCTGGGTCCCCGGCTGCCTTCTCTGCAGGTGGCTTGTTCTTTCCAAATCCTCATCCTGCACTGGTGAAGAGGTTTCTTCTTAGTCTTGGCTTAATTCATCTTAACACACTGTATAGAAAATTCCAGCAAGTCTCCTAATGGAGCTTGCCTGAATTATGATAGCAATTTGGGTAAATGCCTTATGTCTCTCTCTGACTGTGAAGTTCTTAAGGGTAGACTAAACCAATTTCCAGGTTTGGCATGTCCATTGTATTGCCTTATTTCACCCAGACAGATGAGGTCTCTTCCTTCTCCCTCCCCATCCCAGAAAGGTCAGAGAACATTACAGCTTCCTTTTCTCCTATCTACAACTTAACCATTTTAAAATTCTCACTTCTTCCATGAAGTTCCTCCTGAGAAGTTCTATGTACATTGATCTCTCCCTTTCTGAACTGCCCAGAGCACTTCCTGTCTACTCCAAAAACTCCTTCTTAACCTGCGATTATATTCAATTTACTGCATATGGCAGTGCAGCATAATAGTTAAGTTCATGGGCTCTGGATCCAAGCGAACCAGGTTCTAAAACTCAACCCTAACACTACATAACAACATGGCCTGAACTTAGCTCTGGGACTCAGTTCAACATCTATGAAATAGAAGTAATATAATATCTACTTCATGGTGTTTTTATGAGAATTCAATGAGATAATGCATATAAAGCCCTGAGCATATGCTCAGGATATAGTAAGCACTCAATAAATGTTAGTTTTAGAGTGATGTCTTATATAAATCAGATTAGGCTAAGTTATGCTATAGAAACAAGTAACCTCAAAACATTGCTTCTTATAAAAACAAAAGGTTATTTCTCACCCACGCTACATGTCTCTTGTAGCCTGGTTAGGAATCAACTCCATATTGCTATACTTGGGGAACTAAGCTGACAAAGGAGCTGTTATTGGAACATCTGCCAGTCATCACAGCCAAAGGAAAGGAGACTATCCTAAAGCAAGAAATGGATCTTAAAACTTCTGCCTGAAAGTGACACACATCACTTTCCTGTAAATTTCATTGACCAAATTCACAAGGCAGAGTCTGACTTCAATGGGGCAAAAAAGAATAATTTCCCATCAGGAAGGGAAGAGGAAGAAACAGTTATCTTTTAAGTCTTTCACGTATTTTAGTTTTCCATCATCAGGTATTTGACTGACATATCTTTTGTGTCCCTTAGAATTTAGCACATAGTAGGAAGCAAGTATATATTTTATTGATGGATAGTAGGTGTCCATCATGTCTCTACATTTTGTATTGAATTGAATGATTGAAGGAGAAATTCCTCGGTGATATATAGCAAGTGTCTGAAAATGTCAACTGATGAATTGACAGCAAAGGACCAGAGATCCCTATTTCCTTAAAAACAAATGAAACCATCCACTTGACACATATGCTTAACTTGAGTATTGTCCAAGTCCACCATTTCACTCAAGATTTCTTCTTAGAATAAGTTTTTACTTAGTTTTCTGCAAAATCTATGATGTTGTTGTCATTTTTACATTTAGATCCACAAGTGTAGGACACACAAAATCTTTATTTCTTCCTGGGTTCTACCCAGCAATTAGCACCCGATGCCTTTAAGGTACCTTGGGGATAAACATGTGGCCAGGACATCTGAGCCCCCAGTAGATATAGCTTCCTGCTCTTATAAAAATGATTCTCTATTTAAATAAATAAATGTCAAAGAGAGACGTGGACAGTCCAAAAGCACAAGCCTTTAAAGAAAATAAAATCCCCCAGGGAATTTTGGGTAGCGCTGTAACTAATTATTAATTATTATTGATTATCTTGCCCTGGTTTTATCCCTAACCTTGAGAACATTTCTTTCAAGTCACTTTCAGTCGCGAAACTTAGAGTCAAAATTCCTTCCTGGGGCATATTTATGGCTCCAGTACTTCTGTGGCTTCGACAGATATGAATGTCCCTGGAGTCTTTCTCCTGCCAACAGCAGATTAAGCCTCTGTTGGGAGAGTCTTTTGCTTTTCAAGAGTTTTCCTCAGTCGGCAGTGATCAGACATCTCACATGACCTAACTACCAAATTCTTCCATCTTAGCACTAGAAAGAAATTTCCAGCAGGGGAAAGCTATCTCCTTTCAAGTTGCCTACTCATAACTTACTTCTTCTTTATGCATAGGGCAGAATCCCAAATGGGAATAAAGTCACTTAATGCTGCTGGTCTGGGGTGGTGGTGATCCAGGGGGAAGATCAAAGGGCTTCATGAAATAGAAGGTTGCTGACCTATTTACTAACTCACTTTTTCTTTCCTTTCTTCCTAGCTTCCTTCTTTCATTCTTATCAATATTTTGACTGAATTATGTGTAAACCAAAATTTGAATTGAATCCCTTTAGCAACCAGCTCTTTTACAACCTGCTTTTGATACAGAGTGCCTGCCTTTAAAAGCTCCATGTCTCTTTCCAATGCAAGCCTGTAGCAAAATATATCACTATTTAAATGTACTTATAACTATCTTACTTTCTATTACAAGTCAGGAGAGCTAGAACGAAGAATTTTTCCACTTTTTTTTTTTACTGTAGTATCCCCAGAGATTTACAAATTGTATGCCATATAGAAAGTCTCCAGTAAATAATTGTGAGTGAAAACATGAATAAATAGCATGGTGGTGAATAAATACTGGATCCAGGCAAACCTCCTGAGTTCAAAACACAGTTCCACATTTACTATGTAACTTCTTTCTGACTCAGTTTTCTTATCTGTGAAACGGGACTTTACCACTTGGCATAGTCAGGGTTTAGCTGCAGATAACATAAAACACTCAGGTATTTTAAGCAAAAAAGGATTGAATACAGGGAATTAGGTGCTTACAAAATTGTTGAATGATGAGAGGAACAGGCTCTAGGCTCAGCTTCTACAATTAAGTTCCAAAATACCACCACTGTACTGACCCACTAAGAGAACTCCTACACATCTGCCATCAGAAAGCAGGGGAAGCAGGAGGTCACTGTCTTAACTGCTGAATTCAATATCAGATCATCTTAGATGTAATCCAAGAATCAGGAAGCCACCAGAATTCTTGGCCCCAAGGTCACCTGAGATGGAGTAATCTGAAAGCTCTCATTACAACTGCTAATTTCAGGGTCAAACTATTATACAAACTGGATCTGTAGTAGGGAATAAATGACTCGCTTACCTCTCCTTATCTCCCTACCTAACTCATCAAAGAGTTCAAGTTTCAAGAAATCTGTTTGGGTTAACCAGTATTACATCTAGACTGTAGCTACAAAGCATTCTGGGAAATGTATTTTCAGCTTCTCAGCCACTGTCATACAGGAAGTAATCCTAGAAGTGGATTCAGTGGACACTGAACAAGTCAGGCTATAGTCTCCACCGTAGGAGTTCAGTAAGATTGTTTATAAAAATGCTTCAGCAGAGTGCTCGCACATGAGGGGCACTCATTCAATGTTAGCTGTTGTTATTATTTTACCTAAGAAGATCTGTCACATTGGCTTGTGTGATGACCCTTCATACATATTTTGTGAGCGCTACAGGCATTGAGTAGCAAGTTTAATTAACTAATTCCATAAAAATTTATTTAGTGTTATTTTTGGTACTAGACAGTGGCAGAGTCTCTACACCCCTCCTCATGCCCCACATTCTTGGCTCTCTTCAGATGACTGAAAATGAAGGCAAAACCTTCTTTCTGGTCTTCTGCCTAAATGTTGCAGTGTTCCTGCTGGGGGCTTCCCCACAGCTCACCCTCCTGGAATCCACAGGACATGCAGTTTTGCTGATTGCTTCAAGCTGCAATTATCTCTAGAATCCTCTCCAATCATTTTGTTCTTTGTGGTTTGGGGGCAGGGAATGTAGGTGTGTGTATTTCTTTTTGTGTGTGTGTTTCTTTCGTGTGGCCATCTACTCCTCTCTCTTCAATCAGGTGTCATCTCCTCTCTGGGATCAATTCCAGTTCTCTCCTTTTACTCTTCCCAGGGCAAGTCCTCTGAGGACATTTCTTTCATGTCAGACAAGTCAATCCACAACACTTTAGGTGCGCCATCTACATACTGGTTCCTATGCTAGGTCCTGTAGATCAAGGTACTTAAGGTACATCTAGGAAAACCTGCATGGTGCCCTGGGAACACAAAATAGATGGACCTAAGCCAAATTTCAGTTGGGGATCATGGAAGATGTTTCCGAAAATAAAAGTATAAGCTGAAAACTGAATGGAAAAGGATGAATGGGAGTTGGCCAAGTGACATGGGCTTAGGGCACCAGAAGTATACCCTGTGGAAGGAAAGAAATATGCACAAGGATATCTCCCCCCACAATAAATTAGTGGTTAAAAGGTAGATTGTTCAGACAAGTGAACGAAGGGTCAAGTTTCTGTTCTTCCACTTACAGGTAATACACAGCAATCCCATTTACTTTGGAGAACTACTTGTCTGCTGTTGAATGCAGTCTTGGTGGGATTGCCAAGCAAGGTGTCCTGCCCTTTCATGGCCGAGTTGTGAGCAGATGAAACAATCTAGGCCAATCAGATATTCTCCCTGGAATCTGAATCTCAAGTGTGTTGAAAAAAAGACTGGAAAAGTCTCAAGTTATCATAGTGGTGGAGGGCTCTCAGCTATCCATTATTTTAAAATACTTTGGTTTCTGTCCTTTCTGAGGATTTTTTCTTCCCCCCTCTCAATTCTGTGAGACACCCCATGTTCACCGATAAATTTTATTTTATTTTTTGCCCAAGTTGATCTCTGGTGGCTTGCAACTAAGATACTTTATAGGATAAGGAAGGAAACTTTTTTTTTTTTTGCTAAGGAAAAGTTTTTGATAGAAGATTAAAGTGAAAGTAGGAGTTCAAGGGCAAGGGAAGCTGGAGTCTAGTAAACAAAAGCTATCCCTAAACTGTTCTACATTAAAAATCAATAGAGCATTGGAAAGTTAGGAGAGAACAGAAGAGAAGAGGGGAAAATTTAGTTGAATAACATGGTGAAAGGAAGATCTCCTGTCTTCCTAAATATTTCTTTCCAAAGCATTTTTCTACACTTGAAATTGTTGATTATGAATCGATTTTTGTGTATATGGAACAGGTGGGACAATGCAAATGCAGAAAGAGATGGAGTTCCACATTTGCAATGTCCTGGGGTAAAACAATGACAACAGTGTGGAACTGAGTAAGAAATTCAAAGATGATGGTAGCTGAGAGTCAGAGTGAACAATGAGAATATAAACTTCTCTAGGAATTTTCAGACATACTTCCAGTGGGCCATGGAATAGGAATTTGAAATAATCTTAGTTGGACTTTCTAAGGACAGAATGATCCATAAGTTGATATCTCTTGGTACATTTATGCCTTAGGAGAAAAGCCTGGTGGAAGATGCACCAACATGTTAATGGTAGATACTTTGCATGGCAGGATTATGTGTGATTTTTATTTTATTTAGCATACCTTTTCATAAATTCCAAAATTTCAACAATAAACTATAATGGGGAAATACTATTTAAAGTATGATTAAATACATAATCCTTTTAGCTCACATGACTGCTGTGAGGACCAAATTACATAATGGGTAAAAAGCTCTGATAGTCTAAGGGGTGATTGTTGATAATTCTTCTGTGTTCAGAGCTGGTGCTGTTTACAGAACCTATCCTGGATGGGCAAGGCTGCTTGAGAACAGCCTTACTGACTGGGTAAAGGTGGCTTTGTTGCCTCATCCATTCTCCTTCCAAGCACTGTTGCCTCCTCAGCAGCATCATTGCTTCCAGAGGTGCTGTCATAGTGCAAACAGGTAAGGGGTTCTCCTACCCTGAGTAACTGTTGCTCCCTGCAGGATGTACACCAGAGTGCTCCAACCTACTCTTGAAAGAGGCACATGGCAGCTTGGAGAAGCCTCCCACAGCCACTCACAGCCAAGAGAGGCTTTTCTGGCATCCAGCACCCAGTATGGCACAGCTGGGACATTCTTTGTATGACAAGGCCAGGCCAAGTCAGCACTGGTCACCACAAATGGCCTGAAGTCTTCAAGGCTTTGCAACACGCAGAAAGAGGTGGTCCTCTGGGCACCTTTCCCTGGTGAGGTCCTAGGAACAGTGGCCCCTACATTGGGGTCCCTGATGATGAACTGGGAAGCCATTAGCTTCACAGGAGCAAGCCTCTGGGGGGGGCCACTATCAGACCCTGATATCTTTCCACCAAACTTTTGGGTTGTGAGTACCCCTGAGAACTCTGAGCAACTTTATCCATGATGGTTCATGTTAAGGATTTAGAGGCAACCAGCTAGTTCTAGGGATGATTCAGACACCTTCAACTGAGGAGCAGGAAGCTCAGCTCAAGCTCAAGTCCTTCTCCTTTGTCTAATAGCTCCCTAGACCTTGGGGGAAAATTCACTGTCACCTTAGTTGCATTTCCATGCTGCTTTGTGCATACCCCATTTGTAGCATTTATCACACTCTGTGAAAGTATATATATATTTCTCTTTGCTCAGAAGACTGTGAGCTCCTAGGGAACAGGGAATAAACACTGTCCACCTATCACAGTGCCTGGCATGTAATAGCCTCAGTCACTGTCTGTGAAGTAAATGATTTCTTCATCTACTCATTCAACAAATATGTGTTACATATCTGTTCGAGGCCAGACACTGTACAAGGCAATGGGGACACAGTGATGAATGAGACAAAGACCAGCTTCTACGGAGCTTACGTTCTTGTGGTGGAAGACAGGGTACCGCATATACATTGTCATTAATAACTGTCAAATGTCAGTGGGTGCCCTGAAGATAAATGATGCCAGGTGGAAGAGAGCACTCCTTCAGACTGAGTGGCCAGGAGAGGCCTCTGTGAGGTGGTCACATTTTAGCAGATGCTGAGTGAAGTGAGAGAGTGCCACTACAGAATCTGGAGGAAGTGTGTCCTGAGTAGAGGAGGCAGCAAGAGGGAAGGTGTCAGGGAGTAACCCTGATGTCTCCAGGGGCCAGCAAGGAGGGTGGACAGGGAATGGGAGAGTGGAGGGGGCAGGATTCAGGGGACCCATGGGAGCCTGATGGTGCAGGGTCATGGAGAGGAGGCTGAATTCTACCCTGAGTGAGAGGACGAGCCACTGGAGATTTTTGAGCAGGGGAATGATGTGATCTGATTAGTGTTTCAAACTGCTTCGTGAGAGTTAATGGGAGAAGTTCAAGGGTGCAAGCACTGAGAGCAGTGAGGGGGTGATTATTAGACCAAAGAGATGTTGAGGGATACGACTTGGATGGTCACACCCTGGACCATGCAGATATGCAGTGTGGTCGGATGCAGGATATATTTGTCTGTTTTTAGGCTGCAGGAAGAAAGAAAGCTCTTAGGCAGAAAAGAGTTTAGGGCTGGACCCAACGATGTCCAGCGTTTTGACAGAAATCTGGGTAAGGCAAGAAATAAACAGTGTTTGAGGATCAGAGCAGACATACCAGCCTAGGTGTCTGGCCCCTCCTTGAAGGAGGCTGGGGAGGCTGGGGGCTGGAGGGCACCATGACAGCTTAGCCAGGACCCACGCTGCCCCCTCCTCACATTTTCCCCAAAGCCCCACCAGGTGGTGCAGGGGCTGGGATTCTGGCAACAAAAAGTGCTGAGATCTTCACCTCAGCACCAGCAGCTGCTGCATCCCTGCTGACCCCATCCCCAGGCAGAGGACAGGGGAAAAGGAAATTATAGCAGAAATAACACTCCCCTCCCCAAGCCAGGCCTTGTTGTCTAGTGCTGATGGGGGCAGGAACGCAGAGCTTCCTCTTGGGGAAACAGGACACCTTCTGTCGTCTCCTGGGCTCTCTAGAAACAGCTGGCTGCACAGTTTTCTTGTGGAAGCCGGCCCCATTCTGGGCACTCAAACTCATGGCTGAGCACTGTTCCCTGAATTGAGGCCCTCCAGCTCCTGAGTGCCACTTTTATTTACTCGCTGCTGCTGAGGGCTGCTGGGGAATGAAAAAGAAAGTGCTCACGTCAGGGTCTGAGGAGATTTATTCCACTTTCATCTTACTGCTTGTTAAAAAGCATGTAAAAAAGGATGCTGGAAGGTGATCCAGAGCAGACCTAGCTGAGAGAGTGCAGAACTCCTGCACAGAAACTGCCAAGGGGTATTTATGACCATCAGAGTGAGGCCAGATGTCTCTGCCCAGCAGCCAGGACCTAAGGAAATCCGGACAAATGTTCCCAGCATCTTCCCAGCATTAGCTCACACACCTACTTCACAAAACCTTCTTCTTCCAATCAGCCATAACCTCAGCGTTCTACCCACAAAGACACACTCATTTCCTGCACCGCCTCCCTCACGTGGAGTATCCTCTTAATCTTCCTAAATCTTCCCCATCCTTGAAGGGACACACTTAATCCCACCGTTAGCAGTCTGCCCTCCCTGGTTTAGCTCATGTGAAACTTCCTGTAACGGACCCCAAAGACATCCATGTTCTATTCCCACCAGTCTATGACAATGTTACTTTACACGGCAAAAGGGACTTTGCAGATGTGATTAAGTTAAGGACTTTGGGATGGGGAGATGGTCTGGAATGTTTGGGTGGGTCCAACATAATCACACCTGTCCTTATAGGAGGGATGTGGGAGGATTAGATTTGGAAAAATGAGATGTGACAACAGAACCAGAGGTTGGAATGACATGCTTTGAGGACGGAGGGAGGGACCACGAGCTAAGGGATGCAGGCAGCCTCTAGATGCTGGGTGAGCCAAGGACATGAATGTGCCCCTGAAGCCTGCAGAAGGAATGCAGCTGTACCAACACCTTGATTTCAGACTTCTGACTTCCAGAAATGTAAAAAAATACATTTGCATTGCTTTAAGCCACTAAGTTTGTAGCAATTTGTTACAGCAGCAATAAAAAACTAGTGCACTCTCCCTTTTCCGAATATGCCTCTGCCACTCATTTTGCTATTTCATCCCATTTGCCTCTCATTGTTCCCCAGATCTAGTTCTTGTCTCCTTAACTGGCCTGAATGCCCCCAGAAATTCAGGGGACATACTTACATAGCCTGTGCTTGTCCTCGGGGTTTAACATAGGGCTTAGCACATAATGCACACTCTGTAAGTACTTGGAGAAGGAACCACAGTCAAATGGGGAGAAGCATCATAGAAAAATGGGAGCCCCAAGGCTGCCAGTGGGTGTGAGCATTGTACATTTCATCCCCGCCTGGCCTGCTGAATGTGTTCTTACATTCAAGGACTTTCTTAGGGCTTCTATGGTCCAGGCACTGTTTAGAAATATAAGGGTGAACTGGACGGGTAAGGTTCCTTTTAGAGGAAGTTTGCAGGTTAGTGGGAAGGACAAACAGTCAATAACAGTGAACTTTGTGCTTGGGGAGCTATGGGAGCCTGGCAAAGGCAACTAATTAGTCTTCCTGGAGGAAGTGACATTGAAGGTGAGATCAGGAGGATGGGTAAGAGTTACTCAGGTGGAGAGAGCTGAGAGTGTGATGGAGTGGGGGCATAAAAAATAATGTGCAAAACAACACAGAGAAAGATATTTGTATGCCCATGTTCATGGTAGCATTATTCACAATAGCCCAAAGGTGGAAGCAACCCAAGTATCCATCAATATATGGATATATATCCATCAATATATGATTGGATAAACAAAATGTGGTATATACATACAATGGAATATTATTCAGCCTTTAAAAGGAAGGAAATTCTTTCACATGCTACAACATGAATAAAACTTGAGGACATTATGTTAAGTGAAATAAGCCAGTCACCAAAAGAACAAATATTGCACAATTCCGCTCATATGAGGTACTTAGACTAGTGATACACAGAGAAAAAGCAGAATAGTGGTTGACAGGAGCTGGGGGAAGGAGAGATGGGGAGTTATTGTTTAATGGGCTCCAAATTTCAGTTTTACAGAATAAAAAGTGTTCTGTGGATGGATGGTGGTCATGGTTGCCCAGCAGTGTGAATGTACTTAATACCACTTAATACACTTAAAAATGGTTAAAAGGGTACATTTAATTTTTAATATTTTACTGCAATTAAAAGATAAATTCATTAAAAATAAGAAGCACAGAGGTTTTCGCCTCCATACTCAAGTATCTATAATCATCATTAAGCATCTTCCACATGTAAAGACAAATAAGACTTGTTTTCTGCCTTGGAAGCCTCAGAGTTAATGAGGGAGAAAGCACAGGAACAAATGTAACTCCTTTGTTGGAGTTCCTCGATTGTCTCTTGTCCTTGGTGGTCTTCTATTCCACCAGTGTAAGAGTTTGCTTTGTATCCACCAAGCCTCAGCCTTTCTAATTTCTGGCATCTCTATAGGAGAACCCCCAAAAGAGCTGGGGCCTTTCACAAGTAAGCCACGCTGATGACTGTTGTTCGGTGCAGACTTGCCCTTTCTTTGTGACCCTCTGGAACTTGGAGGCCTCTAACGATGCTTGACTGGGATGCCAACAGAGTGAGTCGCCAGCTTGCACTCAGCTTAGATTGTCCTAGGGCAGCTGTACCTTCTTTAGCAGTGCAGTTAAGAACAGTTTTTTCTGTAGCTGGTGGGGAAAAGAGACACTCTCCTAGGGCCCAGACCCTTCAGAAGGGACCCCCAGCAGAGGGCCAGGACACATAATCACACAGACCTCTGACATGCTCCCTTCCCTGGCAGGGACCATAGGTTCACTAGAGGAGGTAGAGATGGCACCCAGGACAGCCTTGCTCTGCGCCAGGGTTGCCTGTTCCCCTCCCATCCTTAGACCCTGGGCCTGAGACTGCCTCACCTGCCAGACTCATTATTCACCTAAAGAAATTTCTTTCTACAGGTTCCCATTCTCTCTCCTTTCTGTGGGGATCCTTCCCCATTCAGTCCATCAGATACATCGATGAAGCTCTGGATTCCAAATGAAGTAAAGCTTCAGATTATTTCCCGCAGAGCTCCCAGACCCCAGGGAAATCAAGGGATGTTGCTTGACACCTGTAACCAAGTCCCTGAACATTTCATGACAGTTAGAGTGATTTTCTCTACCCAGAGCACAGAGAAAGCCTCCAGGGCAGTGTTGCTTAACCTCAAAGTTGTCATATTCTAGCCTCAGCCAAGCCACCCTTTTACACCAATCTGTACTACAATCTTATAAGTGTTTTCTTAGCACTTTTAAATTACATGGTATGGGAGAATAGAGGCAGAAGAGACCGATTCTGCCTGGGGGAGGTTATTCAAGAGAAAGGAGTAGGGATGAGGTGACACCACTGCTCCTTGACATCAATTGAACAGCGTGCATGGTAGTTAGAGCCCTGTTACCACTCGTCTCATTACTGTATACATTCACAGGTCCTGCAGGTCAAACCTCCTCCTGAAACACAAGGAGGGCACAAAACCAGAATGAATCAGCTGGACAAGAGGGAAAGCCTTGGACTTGGAGCTGTGGGACCTGGGCTCACATCCTGACACCACCCAGATCCTTTACCTCTCAGCAATTTGCTCTAACTCACTCCTCTTCAGGAGAACATGTACCACCATCAACGCTTTCACTGTCTTCCTTTCAGGACCTCTGTGAGAGCCAAATGGGATGGCCTATGAGAAAGTGCTTTGAAAGTTATCCAACACTCTACACATACGAAATAAGAATAAAAAGGATAGTAAAACAATAAAAAAAGGTTTATTATGAAAAAGAATAATGATAGAAACTCAGCATAAATCAGTGAGCCTATAAAATAGCTGATTGCTATCTTCCAGTTAGCATATTATAGGTATTTGTCATGGCCAGAGAATGCTTAGTTTAGGGAGGAAAGTCTCAAAACCACATATAAGTGTCCATCTGAGTTATGGTAAAGAAAGATAGAGGATAGATAGAGGATGTATTCTCACACTGAGCTGTTGGAAGGTATCCTGAGTGAGTGACCCGAACGTCAACCCACTGTGCTAGTTGCTCCAAAACTAAAAATAGGCTTTATGTCAGATGCTCACAGAATGCAAGAGTCAAAAAGCAGTCACTTTTTCCACTTGAACCACAGCTTTATAAAACAGGGCTCCTGTAAGAGCAGAGACTCCGTCCCCACTGCTCTACCTCCAGGCTTGGATCTCCCCTCTCTGTTTCCCTCCCAATTCACTTGTCCAGTGAGGCTCCCCTCACTCACTGCAGCGTGATGCAGGAAGCAAAGGAGGCTATTGGCTCACACCACACTCAGCTAAGTGAGAGAGTTGTCAGCAGTGAGGTTGGGGAAGGTCAGGTAAGCTAGGCAGGTCCTGAGTTGCCATGGAGTTTGCTGAATTTGACACAGAACAAGGAGATGCTGGTGAGATGAGGTGACCCTGGCTGCCTGAGTTACATATTCTCCCTGTCAAAGGTACACACACAAAACCCTGCTAGAAAATCACCTGGCCTGGCCTCCTTCTCCTTTGGCTTGTGGGAATACGGGTTCTGGGGCTGGGGAGGGAGTGGGGTATCTTAGGTTCAGGGGGCAAACATGGAAAGATCCAGCTGGGAGGGTTGAACTAAAGTCCTTACACAGCACTTTAAGCACTTACACAGTCCTTTCCACTTTAGGTGGAAACCGGAAATCAAGGGCAGCCAGCAAATACAAAGTGTAGGACCAGGGCTAACATGGTGAGTTGGAGCTGAGAATTAGGAGATGACCAGAGCCAGTGTGGGGAGGCGTAGACGTGTGTAGATGGTGTGTAGACGATGGCTGGTAAGGGACCTGTAATACAAGTCTTCCCTTTGTTGACTGTCAGCTCCAAGATGTGGGGTCGGGTAGGGGTGGCTTAAAGGCAAAGCCTGGGAGTCAGAGCCCGTCTGCACCCTCGAAACCACTTACACACACTTTTAACTTTCATTTTCTCACCATCCATACTCCCAGCTCCCCACACAAGACCCACCTTCCTGATGAAAATTCTTCACAGTCAGCACCCATTTCTCAGATCTGCTTGGCAGATGGGTCTGTTGTTTGATGTGAAAGTCACCCTGAAGAAGAGAAATCAGTTCCCATACTGGGTACAATCTCATGCTTTATCACCTCTTCCAACATGCGATCCCACGGGCAAGCTTCCTAGGTAAGTTGCTAAGAAGTGTGTATCACGGAAACACTTGCCATGTTTTCATGGGAGAAGAAGCAGCACTAAATTGCCTCTAGGAAGAGCTTGGGTGGATGAGAGACCCTGATGACACTTGACTCAAGGCTTGTATTGTGTTTTATTATTGCTGATTTCAGAGCATGATAAGCAATATCCTAGTTAATTTATCATTGGCCTTCACCTTATACTTCTGCAATATTTGCAATTTTTCCCCTCCTAGTCCCCAGAAGAGAATAGCAAATATTTTACTTTATTAAGCACTTTATGGACAAGATTCAGAGGTTTAAGTCCTAGTATCTAGTAACTTCTCAGTGTTAGGGTTTTGGAAATGACTTTTCTATATTTTGGTGTTTTTCAGGTTTCTCTTGCAGGCTAAGGAGTTTCTCCGGTCTAGGTTTTCTTCCTTTTCTCAGTATTCAATGTATTCACTCACTACTTTTAAGAATATACTACATACTAAGTACTCATCTAAGTGATGAACTACAGTAATAAATAGAATCATCAAAAATCCCCATCCTTGGGATTCCCTGGTGGCGCAGTGGTTGAGAGTCCGCCTGCCGATGCAGGGGACACGGGTTTGTGCCCTGGTCCGGGAAGATCCCCTGGGCCCGTGAGCCATGGCCGCTGAGCCTGCGCGTCCGGAGCCTGTGCTCTGCAACGGGAGAGGCCACAACAGTGAGAGGCCCTCATACCACACACACACACACACAAAATCCCCATCCTCATTGTGATAGGGACAGAGTAAGGGACAAAGTAGGTGATTAAATAGTTAAACCCACTGAGGGATCATAAGTAAAGGAAAAAGTATGGGAGACCCCTGTAAGTTAATGATCACTCAAGAAAGCAGGTTTGCTTAACCACAAAACCAAGCAGGCTTGCTTAGCAACAAAACCATGTAACAGAAGCATGAGACATGCCTCAAAACAATAAAGAATGGTGGACTGAGACCCACATCCTGCCCAGTGAGCTCAGCAAGTTAATGATTCCTAGCACATGCTCCTCTGAGGGCTCTAAAAATATAAGATAAAGGTATATACACTACCAAATGTAAAATCGATAGCTAGTGGGAAGCAGCCGCATAGATAGGGAGATCAGCTTGGTGCTTTGTGTCCACCAAGAGGGGTGGGATAGGGAGGGTGGGAGGGAGATGAAAGAGGGAAGAGACATGGGAATATATGTGTTATGTATAGCTGATTCACTTTGTTATAGAACAGAAACTAGCACACCATTGTGAAACAATTATACTCCAATAAAGATGTTTAAAAAATAATAAATAAATTTTAAAAAAGAAAAAGGTGACATTATACTGGAACCTGACATGATTTATGATATTTTAGTATATGTTACCACCTTTTTGCTTATTTCCATTGAGCCATGATAGTCCCAATTTGACCATGTAGGGACAAGGAGACTCCCCCGCCTGATGTGGAGGAGTTAATGATGGAATTGAGGAGGAAGGTGGTCTTCTCCCCCTCCCCACTTTATCTTTGATTATAAAACTGTAGCCCACTAAGTTCTCTGGGGCCACACTCCCTTGCCCAACTGCTTGTATCACTCACAAGTGTCCTATAATAATAAACTCTTTCCTTACCTGCCACTCTGCCTCTCGCTGAATTCTTTCTGCACCAAGACAGAAGAACCTACGTTCTACTAAGTCTCAACACACATTCTGTGGTTTTAACCAGGTTTACATTCTATTGGGATAGACCAACACTAAGCAAGACAAGTAAGTAAAATATATAGTAGATGTTATTTGGAGAAAAAAATAAAGGAGGAAATGGGGATATAAAAGTTGGCCGGTGGAGGATAACATTTAAGATAGTCTAAAAAAAAACCTTACTGAAAAAGTGACATTTGAGTAAAGACCAAAAAGGAAGTGAGGGGGCTGGCCATAGGGATACCTGGGGGGAAGAACATTCTACATAGAAAAGCTAGTGCAAAGGCCCTGAAGCACGAGTTGGCTTGGCAGATCTAACAAACAGCAGGGAGATCAGTGTGGCTGGAGCAGAGTTAACAAGCAGAGAGTAGGGGATGAGGTCACAGAGGAAATGGGAGTCAGATTGTTCTGGACTCTCTCTCTGGGTCAGTGGAAGGACTTGGGCTTTTACCCTGAAGCCTTAGAAGCATCAGAGGGTTTTGAGCAGATCATTCTGACTACTGTGTTGAAAATAATGCATGAAGAACCAAGAACAGAATCAGGAAAAATAATTAAGAAGCTAATACAATAATTAAGGCCAGAGATGATGGTGGCTTGGACCAAGGTAGTAGTGATGGTGGAGGTGCTGAGAAGTAATTAATTTCTGAGTATATTCTGAGAATGAGAGGATTATTTTGGCAGATCAGATGTGGTGAGTGAGAGAAAGGGGAGAGTCACCAAGACTTTGAGCCAATACAATGGGAAGAATGGAATTGACATAAATGGAGATGCAGGAGGTACAGGAGAGGACGTTTAGGAATGAAGTCAGGAGCTCATGTGTGGACATGTTGTCTTTGTGATGCCTATGATAGCTCGTTCCAGTAGGCCAAGTAGGCAATGGATATTTGGATCTGGAGCAGAGGGGAAAGAATGCATTGGGGATTATATTTAAAGACACAAGACTGGATGAGCTTCCCAAGGCAATGTGTGTACGGCTAGAAAAGAGAAGAGTGCCAAGGACTGAGCCTTGAGAAGCTCCGGCATTTAGACATTGAGTAGATGAAGAGGAATCAATGAAAGTAACTTTAGACAAAGCAGCCAGAAAATTTAAAGGAAAACTAGTGAATATGGTATTTTGGAAGCCAAGTGAAGGAAGTATTTCAAGCGGGAGGGATTGACTGCATCAAATATTACTGTTGATAGGTCAAATAGTATGAGAAGTATGGGCATTATGTTTAGGGTGATCTTGATAAGAGGTTTTGATAAAGTGGCAGGAGAAAAAATCCTGATTGGAGTGTGCTAAACAGAGATAGGAGGAGGAAAAATTAGAGAAAGTGAATGTCAACTTTTCAGATGAATTTTTCTGTAAACACAAAGGAAGAAATGGAGGTGACTGTAAGAGTAGGGTCAAGGGAGTTTTTTTGGTTGCTTTTTTTGTTTGTTTGTTTTTAATATGGGAGAATTCACAGCATGGATGAAAACTGATAAAAATGATCCAGAAGAGAAGAGAAAGATGATGTTTCAAGAAAAGGAGAGGATGGTTATTGCACAAATGTTCTTGAATAGGAATAAGGAGATGGGTTCCAGTACACGGACGAGCTATTGGCTTTGATTGGATCATGGATAGTTCATGCTCCTTACTATACAAGGGGAAGACAATTTATATGCAAGTGATTTGGTACCCACATGTGGGCTTGGAAAAGTAGGATCAACTCCTGGGATAGATAACAGAAAACCATGGCAACCACACCAGAATTCCCTGGGGGAGGGGAGGTGGCACCACTGATTAGAAGATATACTGCTGCTGTAACTTGAAATAATCTGGCAGATAGAAATAAGGTTAGGACACAAGCCCTTCTGGCTGTTTTAATCTATTGCTATTACCTTGATAGGAGTCATATGGAAGCAAAATATTTCCTTATAGTAGGTATTAACTTAGTGGCTTATTTTAAACTATAGACCCAAGGGACATGTTCTGACCAAGCACACAGTGCCTGGAACACAGAGCAGTCACTCCCTAAATACTTGTTACAGGAATGAACACAGGAATGCATGAAAGCATGAATAAGTGAATTACAATCTTGACCTTCTATCTGATATCAGCCTACAAAGAAAAGCCATTGCTCCATATTATTTTTGTCTGTCTTAGAAAAACAATATAGGATAGCCTAAGTATCACAGGCTTTGGAATTGGACAAATATAAGTTTGATACCCAAGGTGCATCTCAATTAGACGTGTTCCTTAACCTGTATGAGTCTTATCTATAAAATGGGAATAGAATAGTTACTAACTTACAGAGTTGTTGTGAAAAATAAATCAGACCAAGAATATTAAGTGCCTAGTAAACTGCCTGACACGTATTAGATGTTAAATAAATGCTGGCTGAAAAACAGCTCTGCTTAATGACCTTGTAAAATTCACTGACTTTTCTTCTGCAACATCTTTAAATCTACAATGCAAGCCAACCCCTGGGATAAGGAGTTCTAGGAGGTTCTCACCAGCTATGGAAAGTCCTGCTTCTTTCTTTGCAAGTAAAAATGATTTCTTCTCCTTCACTCCAATTTAGCGATTAGTTCTTACGTTTTGGATGGCTTCTCTTTGGTTTTAGGTTTGGTCTTTTGTTTTGTTTTTTTTAATCTGCAAAGTCCTGTTTTCCCAATGGCTATGAGATGGAGATTTGGGGATTCTGTTTCACTTTGAGTGATGCTTCACCCAGAACACATTTCTTAGATGTGTAAGAGGAGAGAGATGTGACACACACGGGTCCTGGACCACACCCCACGAAGACCTGCATTGTTGCACCAGGAGAGAGCCGTTCACTGCATCAGTGAGGGGGATTCCTTTGTGGTTTCTTCACCCCCATTAATCATGTGTGACTAGAAGGAGATGTGTTTGACATCTCTCTGCAGACACAGTCAAGGACACTCGTCAGGGGTTGTTGCAGTGTTAAGGATGTTCTCACAGACTCCCGAAGAGCCTTGTAGTGAGAGGTGTTTCTCAGGAACCTAGGGCCACCTGCAAAGGCTGGTTAGTAATCTGAGAGAAAATAAGCCACGTAGTATTATCAGGATTCCCCGTTTTTAACAACCAAGAAAGGGTGGTTTATCTACAAGGAAGCTTTGGTGGAACTAGAAGAATGTGAAAGAATGGAGGGGAGACCATGCAAGAATGTAGGCAAAGAAAACCTGACATCAGGACAGCACTCTGGCCAGTGGAAAATGGCAACATCCAAGTTCAAGTGGGAGTGTTCTCCCCAGGGGCTCTGACCCCTCCCCTAACATAAACATACTCATGAGCCTCTCACTCCAGGAGACTCTAAAAGGCCCCTCTCCTGAGACACTGATCTCTGCTTAGGCTGCATGGGCCCTAATTTTTGCCTGGTATGAACATTTTGTGGTTGTAGAGGCAACATTTCCTAACTTGGGTGTTTCCCAGACATTTTCATACCAGGTGCTATTGCTCTGTCAGCATCCTGAGGAGCCAGAAGTAGCTGGTCAAGGCGGAGGCCACCTCTCAAGCCTCCTTGACCACAGCAAGCGCTGATGAGACAGATACCTCAAGGCAAACCATAGCCCTTTTCCACAGACTACCTGTTGGGATGCTATCCCACACTGCTCCTGTCTCTACACTTTTCCCCACAAAGAAAGAATGGAGCAGAAGCCTGGAGGAAACCCACAAAGTCAGTGGGACAAACGATTGAGGTCCAAGAAGAGTGGAGGATGCCAACAATAGCACCACCACCAACAATGTTTATAGACTAATGTGTGTAGGCTCTGGGCTGGTTGTCTTAACGTGGCTTGCCTCAATTTTGGAAACAATCATGTGACAAAGGTGTTGTCATTATCCCCATTGTAGAAAAGATGAAGATAAACCTTGGAAAGGTTGGGTACTTTGCCAAAGTGATACAAATAATAAGTGATGATCCTGGTATTAGAAGCCCATAAGCTTATGTTTTTAACTGTGACATGGCTACTTTGTGCACAAGAAAGGGACAGCACAGTGGTGGTGGGTAGGTAAATGCCTCTGGCGTTGATCTAGGAGGTGATTTAATTGCAGCCCAGCTGTGGGAATGAGGACATGGAGAAATTTCGCGCAGAGTTTCACACCCTGCCTCGCTTTTGCCTCCTCTGGAATGAAGCAAGTAACAAGCAGTCTGTAGCTGTAGCTCGTTTTTAAGAGGTTTGGGGGGCTAGCTATCCCAAAGAGGATGGAGACAGGCGAATGTTTGGGGAATCTCACGTTCAAAATGCAAGGTTGTGCTTTCTCTCAGGAAGTGAGAACACAAATACAAACATGCCTCTAATGAGAAAGTACCCACAGCCACCAGGTGCCCCTCCCATCACCCCAGGCAGCTGAGCTCCCATCCTTTGGCACTCTGGCTTCTCTAACAATCTTCCCACCATTTCCATCTGGCCAAAGGAGAACTATCAGAAACTGAGGAGCCTCATCTCCGTCTCACTGAACGTCAGACTTTGAATGAGGACCACTCAGCAAAACTTGTCCTCTCAACCCTGAGATGGAATACTCAGAGAATACACAAGGATTTCTCAATGGAAAATTTCAGAACAAGGGCACAGAGAATCCTTTCTAACCAGCAGCACCCGGTGAGTCTGAAGGCACTGTTAGAAGAAGTCAGGCCTTCTCCAGCTCAGTCCTGTGTTAGAGACACAAACTGAAAACATAGTCCTGGCTTCAGGTGACTCACTCATATTATCAGCCTCACTGTGTGTGGAGCATAGACTGAAAGCTGTGTGAATCAGACCAGTGCATTGCAATCTACCTGAACAGTTTTGGAGGACAAGGCAGGTTGCAATTCTTGTCTGCAAGAAAGGTCCCTTTTGTAGATTCCGAAACCATCTCAATCTGAGAGCAATTTTGTACGTAATAATGGGCAGTGGACTCCAAGGAGTCTCATAGTCAGTGTATGAGGTCCCTTTTGGTTTTGTTTCTGGTCATTGCTCCTATGTAAGATTATGTCCAGAGGCCTGAAGCATGGCTGTGTGCTTAGCAACCTGTAGGATCCTGACCCAAGTTTGGCTCACAGTTCTGGGGTCATCAGATATCCATTTCCACAAAGGGCATAAACACGGGGGCAGCCAAACTGTGTGTCTAATCAGAGATCACATCCTTCACCCCACACAGGTGAGCACAGACCATTTTAGGCTGCAGAGACCTCTCAAGGTCAGGCTCCAGTGCCGCTCTCAGGCTTGTTTCAGAAGAGTCTGGCTGCTGTCTCCCAAGACTCAAAGATCACACAGCTTTGCTTTCTCTCCTCCGAGGGCTGATCAAGAGGCTTAAGCTGAAGCAGGAGGGATTTGGGGTTCGAGCAGCTTTTGAGGATGCCTTGTGAGACCTGATTTAAAAAGGTTGAGGAGCTTCATCTTCTCCAGGGGCTTATGGGAAGGTCCACTGGCTATCGTTTGGGGGAGTTTGAGAGCATCTTACCTGGAGGAAGGGTGTGGGCTGGGAGTCCAGAGAAGAAGAGCTCTGTCCCTCCCTTCAGGTAGGGAGGCCAGTGGCAAATAAATACCAGAACGAAATTAACTTTTTTGAATGTCAAGAAAGGGGCAGTCTGCCAGGGGCTCCAACTCAGAGCCTTTACTCTGAGGCCTGGACTCTTTGAGCAGGAGGCCCTGATGCAATCCCAGCCCCTCCTCTGCCCTCCCTTTCTTTTTCTACCTTCCCCTCTTCCTCCCCTTTGCTGGCAAGGCTGTTCCCTGGCAGAACCCAGACACCTCAGCCAGGAAGAAGAGCTGTGGAGGTGATCAAATAGAGGTGACATCATGTGAAGGAAGGCCCAGGAGCGTGTGTGCAAGACTGTAGTGCATTTAGCTATGCCAAAGAGGGCTAACTGTGGTACGCCAGAGTGGGTGTTAGTGTGTCTGGAGATAAACAAATAAAATAACAGGTCAGTGGTGAGGTCAAACTTCTGTGTCCACTGGGATCTGAAGCTGATTGCAGGAACAAGAATTTCCATGAGTCAGGTAAGGATTGTCAGCCCATCTATACTCAGAAAGGCAACCAGCATTCAGAAAATAAATCTATTTTCTGCTAACGATAATTGCATAAAGGGACCTAGGTGTAATTCTATCTTAGAAGGAAAAGGTTTAGAATTCAGCTTGTGTGCACTGTTGATAAAATATTCTCCATCCCTTCACCACCACAGGCTCCCTAGGTCTTCCCTGGAAAAAAGGAGGGATCTGTTTCTAGGGATTGGATCATAAACTACCTCCATTCCCACTCACCCACACTTGCAACGCCTACAAGTCGTGTAAATTCCCACATCCCAACTCTTAACCACATACACAATTACACACAGACACACAAGCACCCTATGCATTGATTGCTAACCACATCCACACATAGCAACCATGTAATGAGTTTTTATGCCATGGATCCCTTTGGCAGTCTGATGGAACCCATGAACCCCCTCAGAAAACTGTTTAAGTAAGTAAAATCAAATACATAGAATTACAAAGGTAAATAATTAGATTGAAGTTCCGTTTTCAAAATATTTTAGAAATGAATCTGTGGTTTGGTAATATTTGTGCTCTTTTATTAAAGCTTTAAATAATATATAATGATGGATTTTATAACTAATGATGTAGAGACTATAAATGATATTTTTATATATCTGTAAGAACTGTAAAATAATATGAAATATCTGATTTCTATTGGTCATAAAATCATAGCCACTGTTCGTACTACCGTGGATTGTTGCCTACATTGATATTGGAGGAAATGACACGTTCAGCTAGAAGTTAATTTAGTCGGAATTAAATAAAGATTTAATTTTCTTTTTCCCCTTCAAGTTCATGGACTCTCTGAATTCTTTCCAGGGACCCCTTAAAGATCCATGGATCCCAGGTTAAAAGTTACCTGGACTTACCTATCATACATACTTACAATTATATAGCAATAAATACATTCATTCATCATACTTACAAACACTTATCCACCATTTCTCACACACACACACACACACACACACACACACACACACACACACACACACAGACATCTAAATCCTGTCTTAATAATCCCCAGCCATCACTCTCACTCATATATAGTTGTATGATGGTAAATGTTTAACAACCAGATCTCCAGGTAAAAAAAGTCCTGATTTCCAGCATTTGCAACTTCTATGGTGTAAATACTCCCACTGTGGCCAATTTCAAGTTACCAATAGATGTCACTGAACTTGAAGTTGGGCGGAGAGGACAGGCAACACCCCATTCCACCATATAGCATAGGTGTAAATAACCTCAAGATGCAGAAAAGAGTAAAATGTAAAATAATTACAAAGGGATGAGTTTTAATTATTATTTTCATTCTTATATAATTTATGTCATTGTAAGTACATACAACTTTATTTTTAATAATGGCCAATTTTAACAAACAGCTTACATAGTGCTTAAGTTTAACAATAGCTCTCACAGGCCAGTATAAACCGGCTCCAGCACACACCGCTTGTGCCTTCATAGTCATATATATACTAAACCCTCAAGATATTTTCTAGACACAGATCCAATCATCCACTTATTCATTTATGCCCCTGCACCTTCACTCATGAACATACACTCCACTAACACCTTCAGGTGTTTTCATTGGTACACATATTCACAACACTTGTATCTGTCCATCTTAACAAGTCGTTCATATATATCCTTGATATACATAACACACGTTGCTATTTATACACATTCACAAACTCACAATTCATAGAGGTCCTCAAACTCATAAACCAACCCCAACTAATACCCAAGTTATGACACATTCATTCATACAAACACAGCTAATCCCTACTTATAATTATTCATACACACACCACTCCCATAGACCCTAAATCCCAACTTATCAAAACACACACCCACCTCCCATTCACAAACATTCCAAAAATTCTCAAACAGGTCAATGGACACATCCATATCATTAAATACACTCAAGCACTCACTTAACGCTAAAGGTGCATTCATTACACACATATTCAAATACCCACAGTTTTCCTACACTCCCAATAATGAACACATAACTAACTTCCATTCACGATATGCACATTTGCCAACCTACCACATATATTATTCATATGGACTCATGCATACAGATTCCCACATGTCACCTAGACACACCACTCACACATTCTTCATATTCTTACACCCTCCTGCTCCCCCAACATCCCCCCACAAACACACAGATTGAAACCTGGCATATCCTCCAAGGCAAGACAGCTGTTGGCTCTGAGAGCACTTTAAGAGCTGAGGTGGAGGCCAGGGCTGGCTGGGTGACCTCACACTGATACGTCAGGAAAGAACAAGATAGCAACTTGACCAGAAAGCCTATCGTCTCTGCAGAGCACAATCCATTAGCATCTCCTCTTTTGCCTTTTGATTTCTGATTCACTGAACTTCAGATCCATTACATCTCTGCCAATAGGAGAGATGAGGCACACTGGGCTGTGACGCAGTCTGGCAGAGAAGACCAAGGAAGTTGTTAGTCTGGTACCATTGAAAATGCAGCCTGGGTCTAACAAACTTCTCACATGAATGAAAGGCCACGGCACATTGTCCCCACAAGCTGGAGGTTTGGGCAGGTGTATAAGGCATCAGGAGTGTGTAACACACAAGCAGTGTTTGCTTCCCTTCCAAATAACTGGACCCTGGGTCCTGAGATGACACAAAGAGGAGTGGGGAGAGAAGCGTGTGCTGGAATCTATGGGGAGGCTCTCTGAGTGGGCCTGGTAGGGGGTTCAGGGAGCCTGTGGTCACAGATAAGCTGGGCAGTATGGTCAGGAAGTCACATGGGGCCTCCAATTTAAGTATCAGCCCCTAATGGGCCAACCCCTTGTGGTGCAAGTGAGCAACTCACAACTCACATGTGAGAACCCTCGATGGCAGGTCTCTGAGATGGGGCTGGAATCAGGGTCTCTGGTTTTCATCTGGGGGCTTCTCCACCTCAGAGCAGATACTCAGTGAGTATTAATACTTGCCAAATTGAGTTGAGGCCCTGGGAGGCCGTATAATTAGTCCTTCTTCCGGGGAGTCCAGAGCACAGAGCGATTCTGACTCAAATCCTCATGGCCCTGAGGCAGGCGGGGTTGGCCCTGGGAGTCCTGGCCCATCCAGCCGGGGGCCCTGTGTCAGCCTCTAGTTCCATCTGGTTCCATTCCTGTAGCAGCACGGCCTGACTCGTCAAACCAGGGGCCCCTTCAGGGGGCAGTGAGATGGGGGAAGAGTTTGGCTTTGAGCACTTGGCTGAGTTACAGGTGAGCTGAGTAACTCTGGACAATCCCCAACCTCTCTGAGCCTCAGGCATCTCAATAAAAACCTAAGGATTTGTTCCAAGGGACCTTTAATGTTTCTTCTGGCTCTAAGCTTTTGGAATACTTATTACTGAGTGAGGCAGTGAAGTGCCCAGTGTGGAGCCTGACCCAATGTAAAGCCTCATAAACAGTGCCTCTTATTATTTTCTGAATTGAATGAAGCACTTGTAGGGGGTTAGGATGAGAGATATGTAAAAAGTATGACTTACAGTCCCTGCCCTCATGTTGCTTACGGTCTAAACTGAGCCCAGGTCACCAGGTAGAGGCACATGGGTAAAAGATGAGACCCGAGGCCTGCCTCCAAGCTACTGTGTGGCCCAAGAGCAGTACCAAATTGATACCACTGTGTGGCTCAGGAAACAGGCTCAGAGTTCGGAGGAGGGAGAGCGGACTGGAGTAACCCAGCAAGTCTCCCTGGGCAGGAGGACTGAGCCAGGTGTTCTGGATGGGTGAAAACTACGTAACAAGCAGGACCTATGGGGCCTTCCCAGAACAGACCCTTCCCCCATATCCTCTGCTTTAGCTCCTCTCTGGAATACCCAGGTAATAGTATCTGATGCACATTTCCTGAGTTGTTTTACAGATGCGAAAACCTCCACCAAATGGAAGACATTAACTACTTGATGACCATGAGCACATAGTCCCCAGGCCTCCTGGCTCCTAAGTATTGATAATGTTAACCCATGTGACACTGCCCTGTTACCTCACTGTCAACCAATCAGAGAATTGTGCGTGAGCTGATCGCATACCGTGGGAGGCCCCTCCCTCATCTTGCCTTTAAAAATGCTTTCCTGAAACCCATCAGGGAGTTCAAGTGTTTTGAGCACTAGCTGCCCTGGATTCCTTGCTTGGTGCCCTGAAATAAACACCGCCCTTTCCTTCACCGTAACCCAGTGTCAATGGATTGGCTTTGCTGAACACAGGCAACACAGGCAACCCAAGTTTGGGTCAGTGACAATGAGACACACCAAGGAAAGAGCTTTGTGGCCTCAGCAAACTGTCCTTCCAGGGCCCGTGGAAAGATTGAGGTCCTGAAACAGGGGGAGAGACCAATCTATATTCTTCATTTATTGAATTGCTTACACAACCAGCCTTTATGAAGCACTTGCTTTCTGACAAGCACTGCTATTAAATGCTGGGGAGGCAGGGCATAAAAATAAGAATGACAGGGGCTTCCCTGATGGCGCAGTGAT
This sequence comes from Lagenorhynchus albirostris, assembly GCF_949774975.1. Lineage (NCBI taxonomy): Eukaryota > Metazoa > Chordata > Mammalia > Artiodactyla > Delphinidae > Lagenorhynchus > Lagenorhynchus albirostris. The sequence continues at coordinate 91,255,318 of NC_083103.1, forward strand.
TGAGAGTCTGCCTGCCGATGCAGGGGACGCGGGTTCGTGCCCCGGTCCGGGGGGATCCCACGTGCCGTGGAGCGACTGGGCCCGTGAACCATGGCCGCTGAGCCTGCGCGTCCGGAGCCTGTGCTCCACAACGGAGAGGCCACAACAGTGAGAGGCCTGCGTACCGCAAAAAAGTAAAAAATAAAAAAAATAAGAAGGACATAGTTCTTGTCCTCAAAGGGATTTGCTTTCCTAGAAAAGTCAGACTCATAAACAGGTGCTTTCAGAAGTAGAGAAGGGCTCATGGGGGCAAGTGTAAGTGTGACAGAAAAGGGAAGGAACCACTCTCTGTATCTTACCCGAGTGGGGATTCAAGCAGGGGTAAGTTTGGTGAGGGAATAACAATGATAACTAACCTTTATGAAGTGTTTGCTATGTGCCCTAAGCAGTCTACATATATTACCCCATTTAGTATGCATGCCTGCCAGGTACTCTTCTTATATACAGAGGAGGAATATTTTGAAGCAGGAATGGGGAAAATTGGTAACTGGGAAGGTCAAAGTTAGAGCTGGCGCTGTGGGGCTGAAATTTCAAACAGTACCATCCAGAGGTCTCTGCCCCTGTCCACTTTCCCCTCTGCTGCTGAGTTTCCCAGATGCAGCATCTCCCACCCCGCCACCGCCCGCCCCTTGGCAAGAGGCCGGGCCCCTGTCCCGGTCAGTGCCATCCGTGGGTGAATCTTCCTCTCCGCATGCAGGACGCACTCGAGTTGCACAGGGCCTGCTGAAGGCCCACTCGCTCCACACATAATGGGGATTCGAATTCATTAATGCACTACAAATTAAAGTATTAATAACGGCTGCGGAGTTGGAATGAGAGCCAGGGAAGGGAATCGGGCATGGACCGCCCCTCCCGCGTCCCCACCCAGCGGCATTGTTCCAGCGCCGGCAATCCTGAGCTCTTTAATATGCTGTGACAGCCGCTGAAGTGACCCCAGACAATAAACAGGGCCTCCTAGTTAAGTATTAATCTACCAAAGGAATGACCTTCATCCACTAAAGAAGGGATGTTTTTAAAAACCTCGCGAGTGGAGGAAGGCTCATTTGTTCGCTCATTTAGCATATTAAAAGGGTATTATTGCTACAAACAAGAAATCTAAATGAGGCCTGGGCAGGAGCCGTGGATAACACTCCTGATTAAAGGTGCAGAGTAAGGATGAACACGGGAGGCTGAATTCGTTATTGTTCACCAACGTGGCAGGACCTGGCTGCTGGGAGCATAAGAGCTGTGAGCCGAGGCCGGGACCGCAGACGCTGTCCAGGAAGAGAAGGGCCAGCGTCCGGGGCACTGCCCACGCCGCCCCGCAGGGTGGGGGCTGGGGGAAGGGGTGTCAGCGGCGACCTCAAAGGAAGGACCCCAGTGAGGTTGCCTCGGGCGGTTCCCTGGAGCGACCACAGCCTCCGTTGGCATCTCTCATTCTGTCTTTGCCGGTCAGCACTGTGGACAGTTCCTTTCCCGAGAGCCCCTGTAGTTCTCCCATGGTTGATCTCATTCTTAGTCACGGGGAAAGAGTCCAGCAGGGAGTGAGGACAGAGAAGAGAGGGGGCTGATTCATCTCTCTCGGACCCAGGATAAGGGCACCGCCTGAGATTCCATACGAGAAGCTGGGCTGAGGAGCAAGGTGTCTCCTCTTTTAGCCCGTGGCAGTCTGTCTGGGGAAGATGGAACCTGGGTGAAGCTCTGGAGCAGAGGGAGAAGAGAAATATAATTGAAGGAAAGAAGCAAAGAGATACAAATGTAACACTCACATTCAACAAATATAGGGGGAAGGGAGCTCTGCCACTTACCTGGTACTCCATTAGGTTACATGGGGGACTGACAGGTGACTAGATATAGTCACATAGATCCAGCCCTAGGGATTTACCATCAATGAAGGGAGATGGGAATGACTCACACTGGTGAATAATAATAATTGTGGTGAAATTACAGAATTAATTGAATACAGGATTGAATTGAATTAATGTAGAATTACAGAAATAAAAGGGGAATTTTATTATCCTAAGAGCTGACAATGCTGGCACTTTCTTCTCTGGACTATGTTGTCCTTGAGTACAGGGGCTGTGTTTGCTTATCTCTATGTCTCTGTCATTGAGTATAGTTCTTGACACACACTAGATGCTGTGGCAGAGACAACGCTATTTGTTCTCCACACAGCTGCCTCTTCCTGGGCTAAAATGGAGGAACATTTCTCGTCCTCCCTTGGAGTGAAATTGGAAGCATATGACTAAATTTTGGCAAATGGAAACACAGGAGTAGGAATGATGTGTCACTTCTGGTCCAAGACATGGAAGACGCAATTTACCTCACCATTTCTCTCTTCCCCTGACTGAGCAAACTTGGCCAGTAAGTGATGAGAGGAGGCATCACAAAATGGAGGAAGCCTGGATCCCTGAGTCACTGGAAGGGGAAGGACCCTGACCACTGTACATCAGACTCTTCAGACTTCTGTTGTGTTGTACCACTGAGATTTAGGGGCTTATCTATTGAGGCATAAAAATTATTTATCCTGATTAATAAGTGAAGTGCTTAATAAATATTTGTTGAATTAATAAATGAATATTCTCCTTTAATCCTCACAATAACTTTAACATAGATACAGTTATTTCCATTTGACAGAGAAGGAAAGAGATTCAGAGTTAAGAAGTAACAGAGCCAGAAGATAAATTTATGTCTTCAAATTCCATGCTCTTCTTACTACACCTGGCTGCCTTTCAAGAATATGGTCTGATGTATATTTTATGTGAAATTTACCAAAAGTTACCTCAGTGTAATAGAGGTTAGGGACTTTCCAAATGAGAGGGCCCCCTGGTCATCATTGCTCTCAGTACAGGGTTGCTATCTTGGATGTCATTAAGGTTTTCTGAATTCGAGCACTTCAATAAAGAACTTCAGCCACATGTTTTCTCTCCTTGGGGGAAGGGGATTTTTATCCTTCCATTTCCCTGCTCAGGAAAGAAAGATCTCCTTCCCACAAGCAGATGGTCAAGATCACCCTCCTTGTAGAGACTGACCCATGCTGACTTTTGCATCTCAGTTCTAAATAGATTTGTCAACCACGCAACAGTTTTTGAACCTCTGGAGCCTGGCCTGCCTGAACTTAGGAAGCATGAAAATAGCTGAAGATAAATACTAACAAACTGACTCACACTGTGAATCTTCTTCTCTACTTTTCCACAGCCACAAAGAAGGCAGACGGTAGTGTGAGGAGGGAGAAGACCTCCACCTCAAGCCAAGAGGGAAGGTGTTCAGGATATAGCAGGAAAGGGAGGTGTCTGCAGGACTGGAAATAAGTGAAACTTCTGAGAGGAAAACTAATAAGAATCAATCACAATAGATAAGATTAGTTATCTGTAGAGAAATCCAGAAGGCAAGATTGGATTGTCCTCTGTCTCCATTCGGTGTCTCTCTCCCTGGCTCCCGGGGAGATCTGGGTATTCGGTTCAGCTGGAAGAATAAACTTTTATTGAGTAAAGACTATGTGCCAAGCATGGTACCAGATGCTGGGGACACAGATATGAGTAAGAAGGATCAATAACCCTCACACCCAGACTGTATATCAAATGAAGCACGCTGCAATCCTGGGAAACAGCTACTTGCCCCCAGGGCTGCTGCTAAACCTCATGGTGCCTTGGTACAATGCAGAGTTGCTCAGTGGCTCCCCTAGCGGCCAAATTCCCCTGCCCTAAAAGTCCTTTCTCTTCCTCACTCACCATCCTTCCCTTTGGGATTTGTGTTCCCTTGGGATCTGCAGCTATCTGAAACTCAAAACCACACAGTCCCAGACATTAGAGATGGACAAATCCAAAGAGATTGTTGTCACCCAGATTTCCCATCTTAAAGATGAAGAAACAGATGCAGAAAGTGAGAAATGACCTAACAGAGTTCACTGTTTCCTGAAAAAAATAAGATGATGACTCATGTGTGTTAACATTTAAGCCAAAAAATGTATTAAATCATTTTAGTAAATTAATCAATGATGGACGGGTAGAGGTGGGGGTGGGGAGGAAAGTTGATTGCTCAGCTTAGGTGAGTTCAGTATATGTTATTTGGGTCCCCTCCCTGACTTGTGTCCATCCTCCTTTCCACTCCCTTCCCTTGGTTCCAGGTCCCCTCTAACTCTCATTTCTAAAGCAATTTGAATTCAAAGACCATAGGGAAATTGGAGCTTGGGAGAGCTCCCCTGGCTGAGAAATTAGTCAATCTAATTACCCTCTCATACTGTATTTATCTCAATGGAAAGGGCTGCCAATGGTCTGTCAATGACAGACAAGGTGAGTGTGAAGTAGCGGCAAGTGGTTGGGGTCTTAATTGTGTGATCTGCCTTAGGGACATGTCATTCTGGAGCTGTAAGACTGGGTCATCTCCACCCTGACACCCTTCGTTCAGTCCCCTTGCTATTTTGCATTTCCATGGCAGACAACTGGGTGACAACTCACTCATAGCCATTCCCTGGGGGTTCCAGCCAGGCTCAGCGGCTACCTATTCCAGGATGCCTTCCCTGACCCAGTCCCCATGATCCCCCATGTGCAACATGTGCGCACCTCCGTCACAGCACTCACCACGTGGCACTGCCATTCCGTTCCTGTGTTTTCTCCCCCACCAGCCTGAAAGCTTTCTTGAGAAAGAGCTCAGGCCATCCTGGTCTTCATGTCTCTGGCACTAGCACAGGTCCAATGCACAGTAGTTACCTAATACATGTGTTGATGTCAAAGTAAAATGCAAGTCAATTCCCAGTTTCTAGAGTCTTACCCTTGTTCTGATGCTTCACCTGGCTCTGCCCTGTAAGCCTAGGTGCTACTGGAAAGCCAGGTCTGTCAAGATACTGTGCCTAGGGCTTCACATACAACATCACAACCCTGAGGGGCAGGCTTTATGATCTCATCTTCATTTGAAGAAACCAAGGTTCAGAGGAGTTAAGTGACTGGTCTAAGGTGTCACAGCTGGTCAGTACAGAAGCTAGATTGGAGCACTGGTCTATCTGACTCCACAGCCTGTGCACCTCCATAGACCACACCCTGACTTTGATGGCCCAGCCTGTCCTGCTCACAGCACCAACAGTTTGAGACTGTCAACACAATTTGTGGCCTCAGCCTCACTCACTCATTTTCTGTGATGCCATAAAGTCACATACCACCTAGACTGGACTTAACAGCTTCATTTCCCAGGGACATCTGTCTCTGCATATCGTCCCTGCTGTTTTAAAAGCACCCCCATCAGATGAGTCTGAGCATCACTGCTCCAACTGCCCGCAGCTGCTCTGCAGGATTTCACATGGACTTTCTCTTAGATTCTGGCCCTTGGTTCCTCCTGAACTTTCGTGGCTTAAACACATAATGATCAACAAAGAAGAGAGCTGCCTGCAATAAGCACCCAGGACAAAAATTCCCTTCCATTATCTCCTGAGATCAAAGAGAAGATCTTACCTCTCTTATTCTAGAAGATCCTAGGCTTGGATCTGTTTTTCGTATCTTCCCATAAAATTCCCTGACACTTGATTTATCTACTTCCTGCTGACCACTTCATTAATTTATTTATGCTTTCATCTTTAAAATATGTATAGAATTAAGACTCATGTTAAGTTTGGAGTCATCCAGAAATTATCTCTGTTCACACTTTCTTCAGGCACCAGGCAGCCTCATCCCTTCCCTTTGGAATCTCAAAATTCAGTGGACATGCGTGCGCACACACACACACAAACACACACACACACACACACACAAGCTGAGAATAGAGATAGAGCAAAAAGGAACAGGGTTATGGAGGGGAGGAGGAGAGAGGCTGGGCAGAAGAGAGGCAAAGAAGGAGATCCTGGGTGGAGCTACAGATTGAAGGAATCCCAAGGTAGAGGCTAGAACAAGGGTCAAAGTGGTGGGAATGAGAGGAAGTCTCCTTGGGGTCCTTCTGGCATTGGAGAAATACACAAAGAACCAGGGGCTAGAAAAAAAAAAAGAACCAGGGGCTGCAACTGCAGAGGGTGTGAGGTCATGAATTTTGCCTGCTGAGTGTCTGGTTTCCCAGGCTGAGAATTCTATTCTGCTCACAAGAAAGAATAAAGACTGTGTCCCTGAGAACACCTTCAATTCAGGATTAGGGTGCCAGGAAGATAGGGGTTCAAGAGAGATGGAGAAAACCTTAGTCCATTTGCAATGGAATTCCAAGAGGTTTTAAATATAGAGTGATGATATTCAAGGAAAGATAAGAAACTCAGAACCTGAATACTGGAAATAACTCTATTGCAAATATCCACATTTTGCTAACAGACAGGACTGTTCCAGATGTCAAAAAAGAAGCAGTCTGCACAGGTGATGGATTTTTCCCGCGGATATGGGAATCTGTGTCACAATTAACCTCTTGATGAGAGATTTCTCTCAAGTAAGTTTTAGTTGACAGGTGGTAAAACCTGGACAACTGGCAAGGATTGACTGTCAACTGGAGAAGATGAAGCCGTTCATCCTTTCTCTTCCTGCCTCCTATTTGATCTTTCCCCCTCCTTCTTGTCAAATACCTTTAGCCTCCAAATACTCATTTCCAGTGTCCTTCTAGAAAACTTTCCCTGACCTCTTTCCTCCTCCCCCCACCTTCTGTTTGGGTTGAGAACCTCTCCTCTGGGCTATCACAGCACGGTGTGCTGTGATTATAAAAACAGCACTTAGCACATTGCGTTATAACCTCTCTCCTCCTCCACCAGACTGCAAGTCCCTTAAGGAAAGGAACTCTGTTTTACTCCATACTTTGCTTTAGTTTCTAGTATGGTGCCTGTTACATCATAGATGTCAGATAAATATTTCTGAATGAATGGATAAATGAATGATCACAGAACTATGGATCTGGTCTAGTAGTTCTCCACTATTTTGTATTTCAATATAGGGGCCTGGGAATAGCATAGACATATTTTAGAAATTAAATTATTCAAAGGAGTACTAAACCAGTCAGCAAAAATCTATTTTGCAGTCACCACTCTAGTACAAACATGTCTCGCCATCTTTATACAAGTGTCCAAAGCCACTGCATTGCTCACTGTTTGACTAGAAACCCTTGCTATTAAGGCTGCTCTCCCTGGAGGGGCAGGGGTCTCACACATCCCAGTAAACACATGCTCTTCCTTTGGGTCCAGGTTAACTTCACATGGCACCTCGTACTTGGACATGTTATTCACAGGAAGTCATGCCACCCTCTACACCGTGTAACAAACCGGTGCTGTTCAACATCACATCTGCAGGTGTCACATTAATATTGAAAGAGACATTGATAAAGCTCCCTTAGGGAAGGCACCACCCATCTCGCGGGTCCCCAGAGGATACACAGGCAAGGATGGAAAAAGCAGCCCTGTGATGGAGCAGTCAGGACGTTCCCAAACTTCTGCAATGATGTCCCTTGGGGCAAAAAAGGCAGCAACGCTCTGGCTTGAATTCTTTGAATTAACAAAAAGATAGACACAATATAGAACTCTTGCAAATAATCTTTCTAATTTCTGGTGAAGAACAAAGGAAATTGTAAGTGTAAATTCCCCACTACTACCCTTCTTAGAACCAAGGAGTAATTGTTTCAGGGAAGAAGTTAAGATGTGAAGCTCTACATGCTTGCTTTATGGCTCTTAGCGCTGGAAATGCATTTTGTCTGGGTGGCAAGTTCAGTGAGGTGGGGAAGGAGGCTGTGTGGGATCCAGGGAGAGAGAAACCTGGAGCTGGATATTTAGATCAGGCTATACCTTAAATGATAAGGATAAAGTGGTTTTTAATGTTTCCAGCCAGGCCTCCCAAAACAGGAGAGCAAAGGAGCATTAAGAGCAGAAGCCATACCTATGAAAGAGCCACAGGCTTTTGAAATGTTGATCATGACGGAGGCTGCAGGGCAAGCTCATGAATGCTACATCTGAGGCACTGCCTGCGTCTCCCGTGGCCAGCATGTTGAAACCCAACATCTGGGAACAGCCTACAGAAGATTTTACTTCCAGCTACTTGCATCAGGGAGGGAAGATGGTAGTGGAGTGTGCCATGGACACACTGCAGTAGATTCACATAAGTAGTTGTTGAAAAGGTAGATTCTAGACGCCACCTCACAGCTACTAGAGAACCTCTGAGGATAGGGTCTGGAAATCTGCATTTAACTAGCTCCCCAGGAGATGCTTATGCACACTGAAATTTGAAATTCAATGGTTTAGTACTTAGGAGAACACATTTTGGGGTAGGAGAGACTGAAGCTTTACACCCATTGACTGCATGACTTTGGGAATTTACTTAACCTCCCAGTCCTCAGTTTCCCACCTATAAAATAAGAATAATAGTAATATCGATGTTCAGGTCTGTTACACAGATTCAAGGAAATATTGAATGTAAAATGTTTAGCATAGAGCCTGATACATGGTAATATGTGGAAACAATTATTATATAACAATTACTGTAGTCTTTTTTGGGTGAACAAAATGAATGCACATGAAATAATTACAGACAGCTAATAACCAGGTGACCTGATGTGCCCAGAGCCATCATGAAGGAAAACCTTTTCCCTTGAAGTATGCCTCATTTATTCTCATGAAGAAGGCACACTACATCTTTTGCTGTTTCTCCTGCTGGGGTGACTGGCTTGTTGCTACAACTTTCATGTGATTCCTCTAGGGAGGAATCTTTGGCTGAGGGACTGCAAGTATCTACTTTGGAACCCAACTGGCAGGAGTTGAATGTCTGTGCCCTCACTTACTAGCTATGAAGGTAATAACAGTCCCTACCTCACATGACGATGAAGTGACATAGTCCACGTAAAGTGCTTAGTTCAGTACCTGGCACATAGTAAGTGCTTATTAAAAGTAACTGTTTTTAATGGTATAGGGGCTTTCAAAGCAAACCAATCATTCCCAGGGGGACATACTCTCACTCAGCAAATGAATTCTGAGTTCCTCCAATGTGTCTGGGGTGTTTCTTGTTTCCGTGAGCAGTGCAAAGAAAGACTATTCTTTTTCTTCTAAAACAAGAAAAATCAAGAGATTATTATATGGCAAATATCAAATGAATAACATACAGTGAACATTAGAACCTTTGGATGGAGACAGACCAAGGAAGGTTTCCAGAGCAGGGACAGACACTTCTGAACAAGGGGGAGTGGTCTTGAAAAAGAAGAGCTGAATCAGAATTAAGGTGAAGAGGACGTACGCAAATTATGCATCCATGTAAAGAATGTATGACTAGAGGGTAGACTCATACAGTTACCTTCAGAAGTCACTGCATTCTGACACAGAGGTTGGCTCCATGCCACCAGAAAGGGATGCAGTTATCAAGACTATGGAAGGGTGCAGGTGCACACAATATATCAAGAAGACTGCTCTCAGTGGCAATTTCAGATCTGGAAGAAGAGTCCATAGACAGCACACATATACGTTTTCCTTTTCCTTTTGTCCCCATGCTTTCCCTTATTTGTTTTTTAGGGAGAGGAAGGGGAAAGGGAATTGAAAGCGCAGAAACTATCTTGACACTGCAGCTGCCACAGATACCCTGCACCTGCCACCCCCATCTCCCCAGCCCCTTCCAATACAAAGGCATAACCTTGAACTTGATCACTGTACATTAAAGATGCTGATTCAGAAAGGATCAAGAGGACAGAAAGAACAGAGAACTGAAAGGGAAGAAAGAAGAAAAGGAGGGAAAGAGAGGAAGATGGTGAGAAGCCGAAAGAAGAGAAGTAAGAAAAGAACCACGGACAAATGTACCATCTACTGCACTTTGGAGAAGTTACAAATGATGGGGTGGATTTAGGTGGGGTGGTTGGTACTACCACCATCTGGGTTTCTGCCGTTTTCTCCTCACCTTTCATACCTAGAAACACTGCCTGAGATCGCCTGGAAAGACACAAATACACAGCCTTTTTAAAATTCATGAACTCGGTCACTCATTCATTCATTCACAAGTATTTCTTAAGGGCCTCCTATGTTCCAGGTACTGTGCAGAAACTGGGAATATAAAAAGGAGCAAGGGTGGTTTCTACCCTTGTTTTATTCACCCATCAGGTACTTTTTGGACTGAATGCTGTAGCTTACACTGTGCTGGGTAATGCAGAAAATACAAAATAATTTTAAGACATATTCCATAGTCTCAGGAAGCTTACTGTCTGCTGAGGAAATAATAAAAATGTAGCTGAGTTAATTACCTCCACTGAATAACTCCAGTCCTCAGTGATTTTTCATTTGTCTGTACTCTCTTGTCTGTTCACTCATGGCAGACTTAGCACACACTACCTTGTATTGTTGTTTATCTGCTTATGCATATATTTATTTTATTCGACCCAAGGCCTGTATCAGTTAGTTTATGCTGTTTAACAAACTATTGCAAAACTCTTTGGCTTCAGATAGCAACCATTTATTTATTCCATGATTCTATGCGTGGGCTATTTGGATTGGGCTCAACTGGGTGACTCTTCTGGTCTTGGATGTGTTCATTCAAGTATCTACATTCAGATGCTGCTCTGCTAGGCAGTTCTATTTCTACAGGTTAGATGGGTGTTGACCAGGACATGAAAGGTATCTTGGCAACATGGTCTTTAACCTTTTGGCAGGTAGGCCTGGGATTATTCACAGCACCACTTGGCAGAGTTCCCCAAGAACTAGTGGAAATGTGCAAATTTTCCTGAGGCCTGGGCTCTGAATAGGCACATTTTCACTTTCTATTAGCCAAAGCAAGTCACAGGGCCAGTCCAAAATTAAAGGGCAGCAAAATAGACTCTATCTTTAAATGGGAATAGCTGGCTGCAAAGACACATTGCAAAGGGATGGTTACAGGAAGGGCTACTGAAGTCAGTACCCCTAAGGGGATAGCTTGCCCTTACTGATGCTATAGGAGTAAAAAGCCAGTCTTGGGAATCAGGGAAGGCCTCCCTAAGGAAGAGCATTTTCAAAGTTGAGATTTGAAGGATAAATAGGGGTTAGCTAAGTGGAGAGCATTCCGGTCAGAGAGAACTGTCTGTGTAAACTCTGGACATTGGAAGGATCCTGGGATATTCCTGGAAGAGACATAATGAGTCAGGTGGGAGAAAGGCTGGGCTGAGGGAGGAGTGGGGAGACGGTGCTGCAGGGCTAGGCAGGCATCACAATTGAGGGCCTTGTAAAGCTTGATAAGGAATTTGGACATTATCCTGAGAGAAATGGGAAGTTATTAAAGAGTTTTAAGCAGGGGAGAGGAATGATGAGGCTTGTGTTTCTGAAAGATCCCTTGGACTGCGGTATGGAGAATGGATTAAGGGAGATGAAGAGGAAGCAGGAATAATAAAGTCCTATTTTAAATTTGCAAATACCTCTGGCAAGATTAGAGGGTTGTCAGCTACTTACATTTTAAGGGCAGGATGCAGGACAGAGATTCTCCCCCCTGACTCTGATCCGTAGGAGGAGGGAGTACCCAGCTTCCTAGCAATGTGTAACTCCCGCCCATATCTTATGCAGGAAGAAGAATAGAAAGTTCAAAGATGAAGTTTTTTTTTTACCTTTCTATTAGCCGAACTAATCATTTGCCTTTAAGTAAGACATTTCATTTTGATTAAAGTAATAACCATGAATAAGTAAAAAGAAATTAATTTCCAGAAGGACATTCAAATCTAAAGGGTTTCATTTCCTGTCGGGACTGAGGTTAATCCAACTCTTACCTCTGCTGACATCTAATGGGAGTGACCATTTATTGAGCTCCCACTATGTCCCTGGCAATTTACACAGTTTATCTTGCATGGTGTTTATGATGACCTCCTTAGGGAGATGCAATTACACCATCTTACATGTCCAAGGTGACACCTGGATGAGGGCAGAGCTGGAGTGTGAAGAAATTCCTCTGATTCTAACATCCATGGTAGCTCACCATCATTCCCTGAATCTTGCAAAGTGCCAGGCATGGGGTTAAGTCCTTGTTTTGCTTTATCTTGTTTCATCCTCCCAACAACCCTTTGAGATAGGGCTATTATCTTTTCCACTCTACTGATGAGGAAAATGAAATTCAGCATAGTCGCCTAGCTTGTTCAAGGCCACAGAGCCAGGTCTAACATCAGAAGGTGTGTTTTTAACCGAACACACTGCTTCCCTTGTTCTTCTAATATGTATACCATATGATCATGGCAATGTTGGATTCTCTTAAATAAACATTCCCTTATCCTTCCTAATTGCCATGTAAACAAAGCTTTGCATGATTGATAGGGTGAGTCCCCCCACATCTCCCTCCTCATCTCCCACATCAGCTATAAGCTCCTGGATGGCAGGGTCTGTGTCTTAGACCACCCTCCATCCTCTCCAGTACCTAGCTGTGCAGATGCAGCCCAGAATTGTACTCGATCTGGGCTGGTTCTCCCCAGGTGTTGTGCCATCTTTACTCACACATGTGGAAATGCTCGCAAGCTGAGTTTTTTGAGTGAGTCCTACTAACAAGCTGGTCAGGCAGGAAGCCTGCCCCTCCAGCTGCATCTGCACAGGGATGGATCAATGCCAAGCCAGTCCTACCCCTTCCTCCCCCCAGCACCGAGGTGTCTTGGGGAGCTGGGGGCTGCCCTTGGACGCTGCTATTCCTCCATGTCGTCAGTCACCAGCCTGAGAGAGGCCAGGCTCCAGCTCCTCAGGCCACAACATTGAGAGGAATAATGAGTTGCTTTGGGGAAGGCAAGAATTTTCTGATTGGAAGACATATGGGGCTGTCACAGTGACAGATGGACACCAAAGCCCCTTCCCTACTACACTGTCCCAATGACCTCTACTCTCACCCCCAGGTCTGTCTGTCCCTTGATGCTGATTGGGGATGGCTGGGTGGTCATAGAGTGGAGCAGGAGACCATGAAACCACTGAAAAAAGGGATAAACCATAATGCTCTGGAGGGACATCATCTGAGTGTTAGCTTTATAACTCACATCAACAAGCCCCTGGACCCACTTCATTTATCTGCAACATGAGAGAGTTAGACTTTGACATTCAGGAATGTAGTTTCCATCATCCATAAACTGTGGACAGTGAAAATGCCTATAATTTTAGGCATGATGGAGAGAGTGCCAGCCTTGAAGTCAGAAGATTTGGGTGAAAACCAAGCTTTAGTTACTTGACCTCTCTGAGCCTCCATTTACTCATGTACGAAGAGAAATAATAAATGCATTTCTCACAGGATTCTTGTGAGCATAAAATGAGGCACATGTATATGAAGTGCTTAACGCAATATCTGGTCGAGGATAGACGTTCTGCCAGCATTTATCGATTTGGTATTGAGTTTCAATGAGGCATTGCCATTAAACTGAAAGACATCATGCAGAGTTGACTGTTAGCATCTGGTGCTGGTCTAAGGGTCATGTCAGTATTCGTGCTGGTATTGAGAGTGTTATCTCTTAGGTATCTTTCAACCTTTAAAGACGAAGATCTCCAGAAGGAAAGATTGGTTCTTAATAATCATCTGGCCTAACAGTCTGAAAGGTGGGGGGCTCTGTATCCCCAACTCTGCTCTGTGTCTCCAACACTGTGCAGGAGACTGTGGATCTCTGTTCTGCCCAAGGCAGAAAGTGACTGACAAAGCGGCTGACAGGGACACTGGGAAAAACAGGGAAAGGAGGCAAGAACGATGCATCAAGGACAGGAAGACAGGGTTTAGGGGGCAGAGAGAGGCAGGTCTGCTCCGCCGGTGCTAAGGAAGCTGTTGCCTCCAAAAATGGATCTGTGCACTTGGATAACCCCAAGTCGAGGGTGAAGTCAGAGGGGCCAGAGCACAGCTGGGGTGAGCAGTGGTGGAGGTGAGGGCAAGCTCAGTGAGAGAAAAGGCAGAGGAGAAAAGGAAGGAAGACATAGCAGACATTGAAGTGAAGAAGAAGGAGGAAGACCATCTTGCCCTTCCCTTCTTAAAACCCTAACCCTGGGCTTCCCTTGTGGCGCAGTGGTTGAGAGTCCGCCTGCCGATGCAGGGGACTCGGGTTCGTGCCCCGGTCTGGGAAGATCCCACATGCTGCAGAGCGGCTGGGCCCGTAAGCCATGGCCGCTGAGCCTGCACGTCCGGAGCCTGTGCTCTGCAACGGGAGAGGCCACAACAGTGAGAGGCCCGCGTACCGCAAAAAAACAAAAAACAAAACAAAAAAAAAACCTAACCCTAACCCCAACCTTCCAAGAACCCCTGGCCTGTATGGGCAAGTCCTAGCCCCTCAGTCCAGGCATCAGCCCTAGAGAGTAGGTGGGACCAACTCTTGCCCTGTCTCCACACATCTCTGCTCCAGCCACGCTGGCCGGCCACCAACAAGTCACCAGGTGTTGCATCTCCACATCTTTGCCCTTGGGGTTTCCTCTGAGTGGAATGCCTTTCAGCTCTTTCTTGTTTTAGAAAACCACCAGGCATCCTTCAAGTATCACCTCCTCTGGGAAGCTTTTCCTGAGTCCCTGAGGCAGAGTTAGTCTTTCCCTCCACTGGACAGCTGTACCTCCCACCCTCAATGGCACTCTTTCAGGACTATTTGTTTCCTTTCCTGCCTTCCACTCTATAGGGAAGGTGGGATGTATTTCCTGTTCATCTTTGTATGTTGGTGCTTGAGTTGTGGGCCTGGAACACATTCATGGAATGTTCATGGAATGACAGGAGATGGAAGGGAAAGAAGGTGAGGAGAAAGGGTGAACACGAGAGGGAAAAGGAGCTCAAGGAGAGGAACAGGAAGAGGGAAAGAGAGAAGAGAGGTGAGGGAAGAAGAGCCTGCCATGGGAGAGCAGAGGGGGAAGGGGAAGGAAGGAAGGAAGGAAGGAAGGAAGGAAGGAAGGAAGGAAGGAAGGAAGGAAGGAAGGAAACCACAAAGGTGAAGTAGGAAAGAAAGTGAAGAGGATAAAAGGGAAGAAGAGTAGATAAAGAAACAGGGCTGGTGGTTGAAAGGGGACAGAGGAAAATGCATCCCAGAGAATCTCTGAGAATTTCTCAGCAACCAGTACCTGGTCCCTGGGGCCCACTTTTTCCCATTCCTGCATCCTCACAAGGCATTGGGGTTAGGTCCTCACTGAGCCCAGCCACATCGGGAGCATCTTTGACCTGGGATGACTGTTCAGAGGAAGTGTGGCTTCTTTACCACTCAAAAACAGGTGGGTCCTGTTGTGGGTTGATTTGTGTAGACACTTGTCACTTATAATATAAAGGAGCGTCCTGCTCCTTCCTCCCTGTCATCACCTGCTCCAGCTAGCTCTCTTTGGATAGACCCCACTCGACAACAATTGGCTGGAGACTTTGCGGGGCAACTCAACCCCACGTAGATTTAATTGGACTCAGCTGGTCTTTTTCTCTTCCCTGGGTTGTATTCCACCGACTCCCAAAGTACCTCCTCTCACCCAATTTCAAGCAGACAAGCAGCTGTACTGACTGTCAGTCCAGGCACACAGGCCTCCAGGTAGGGTCATGGGTACATTGTGATGGGAATTATCCAGCAAGTGCTCTGGAGCTGTTCCCTGATGAGGGCTGAGACATCTTCCCCACACCATACTTGCCCTGTGCTGAGCAATGAGACTGGCTTCTCTGAGTGCAGGTATTACATGAATCAACATCACTTGTGGTCAAAGTAAATATCATTAGGGAAGGAAGAGCCTGGAGGCCTCCCTGCACCTTTATCTCTCAGCTTCCCAAGGGAGGCTGTTGGAGGCTAGACTAAAATAAGTGGCTCTTCAGTTAATTCCAAGACCCACTTAATTTGCATGATTCAGCCCCAGTCCCTTGCATCTTCCCCCTGATGCCCTCTCCCTTGCCAGCCTTCACCTTCACATGTAAAACCACCAGACTCCAGTGTTCCTTGTTCTTTTCTAATCTTTTACGATGGAGGGGCAGTATACACTTATTTGGAGAGGGGTGTGAGGCATTGCTTTTAAGGTATTTTCCTTAACCACGCACAGTCCAGAAGTGTCCAGTGGGAGGGAGAGGTGAATAACGTGTGTGCAGAGAAGGCAGGGAAACTCAGAGTTCTACAGAGCTCCCTGTCTTTCTGGAAGACAAATAGAGGCAACATTTTTTTTCCTTTCTAGCAGGGGCAATGGGACCTGTTGGTGGGGGCTATGGAGAATTTAAATCCACAGGGCTCATTTTAGCCTAGAGCCAAAACCTTCACCGTCTACCCTAACCTTTCCTTCATCAGAAGTATAATGTTTCAACTTTCTTGTTTCTGCTTCTAAGCACTGAAATGGCCAATAGGTGAGTGTGGACAGAGGAGAAAAAACAAAAACAAGTCTCGAATAACCCCTAATCCAAAGAGAATCATGATTCCTAATGAAAATTGGGAGTTAACCAATATACTATTTTTCTTTTTTTTTTTTTCGGTAGGCTTGTAGCGTGAACCTAGTTGATTGGTCCTTTCCCTTTATTCTCTTTCTTAGAGAATAACCTTGTAAATTAGAGTGTTGGCTTGCCCAGTGACGGAGGATGGTCATCGTAATTCCCTAGTCTTGAGGTGCCAAGATTCTCCTTGAATCTGCCCTCACTCTTAACTCTTTCTTGGAGACAGTCCCCAGATACTACACCCCTCTCCCCATTCGTTCACTTATTGATTATTTGCTGAGTAGTTGGGAGCAACAGAAGACCTAGAAAAGAGCTGTAGTGTTCCTGTCTTTCTGAAAGCATGGAGTACAGGGAGGTGAGGGACACAAAGTGAGGCTGAGAAGCCAGTGGAGTCAAATAATGAAGGCTCTTACAGGGCTGGCTAAGGAGTTTAGACTTGTTTTATGGACAATGAGGCATTTCAGAAGATTTTGAAGCACAGGGATGGCACAATCAGTTTGCTTAATAGGACATCACTCTGAGCTCAGTATGGAAGGTGGCCTGGAAGGGGTTGGCAAGACAGGAAGCAGGAAGACCAGTCAAGAGGAGGTTGGAATAGTGCAAATAGAGAGAGGGAGAGCCTGCCGAGGGTAGAGGGGATACAGAGGGAGGGAGCAAGTCATGGGCATTTGACACACACATGACTTAAGAGACTTGGTCAAGCAAACAAAAGACCAACAAAACAATATACTACCCCGCCCCCAAAACTGTATTTTATTCAGCTATTATTAACAACTGATTTGATGTTATCCATTCCATTTGACAACCCCCATCTCCTGCAATTGTCTGGTCCTGGTAACAATTTTATTGGCGCATAGGAGGCACATTATAAATACATTTTATATTGCACATTGCATTTTAAGCAAATTTGAGACATCTCTGATTAGGCGCCATCCCAATGATAGCCTTGTTCATACAGATAACTGTGTGCTGATTTTTATTTTATTTTTTTTCAGCTTTTTTCTCTCCCCCTTGGCAAAGCTGCAATCTTGCATACACATGTCAGTGGATAAAAACCCTTGAAAATAACTCTTCAGAAGAAATCTAATTTACTTTTTAATCTGGTTTGGAAATATGCCAGAAAAATTTCTACCAACAAGCACTGCCATTTATTACCACTTATCACACACCCAAGCTGTGCTTGCGTTCCTGATGGGGCTAATGTAACAGGGAAGGAATCTTCTGATACATTATTTATTTGACACAATCCCACAAGATAAGATCTATGTGCAGGAGAGGACAAAGTCTGACCTTATCCTCTGTCTAAGGGGAAGTAAGGGGTATAACTTTTTGCTTGTTCGAGGAACCCTCTTCTCTCTATGCCCTTGGGAAATTTCAGCTTCCCTTAGAGCTCTGAGACTATCACCCCTGAGAGACCCTGCTTTGACTTTGCTTTCTTCCCCTGAGATCCACACTACCCACTCACACATTTGCTTGTGTTCGACCTTGAGATGATTTTCAAAGTTTTCATGCCTGTTCTGATCTGCTTCTTAGGGACAGAGACCAGAGTGGCATTTAGCATAGGCCTATCCAAGCTCAATTTGGGGCGGCTCCATGTTGGGGAAAGAATATTGGTATAGGCCAGCTGGTGGCCTTGGGCTGGTGGCCTTGGGTCCTCATCTGTAAAATGAGGAGGGGTATCTCTATAACCCTGTCAAGCTTTCATGATCCATGAAAGCTGTGAAGCTTTGGGAAGAACAGAGGACTTGGGTCAGAAGGCCTGGAGCTGGAGTTCTGGCTTTGCTGCTTCCTGGCTGGATGATCTTTGGCAAGTTGACATCGCTGAACCCCTATTTCTTGATTTGTCCACTGGGGTAACAGCTCATAGAGTCGTTACGATGATGATGAATGTGAAAGATTTGCAAACAGCAAAGAAATGTAAGTGTAGAATTATCATGAACCAATTCATTAATTAGTGAAAACACGTTATGAGATATTTGCAGAACTCACTCAGAAGGAAAACCTAGAGAGAAGTCAGGCTGGGAGTAGCCAGTGGGGCTTCCTGTATGTCTGTCTCCAACCTCAGGTGATAGATACCCCAGACTAGCTTTAGTCAAAAGGATACCCCTGTACTCTGCTGTTCAGTGTGTTTTGGCTTACAGTCCCTGACAGATATTCCCAGAGTTCTCTAGAGCTCCCAGGTTCTGCAGAACTGGGATTTCGTCTCCACCTCACCCTGTTCATGTTTCCTAAAATGATAAAGGTGAAGGATCTTTGAACACTGGACAGAATTGGGTTGAAATCTTGGCTGTGCACACACTGAAATCTATGGGAATTTACTTAACTTTTCTGAGCTTTAACTTTAACCCTAGGCTTAACCTTAACCCCTCATCTATAAAATGAGGAAACTAGCACTAACCTCATGGGGTTGTTGTGAGAGGTCAGTGGTATATGTGATGTAACCCTTTACAGGCTTCAGCGATCCACCATCAGTGAATTAAATTCTAAGAGAGGTCTTCGTCCTTCTAATATACCCTCGCACTCTTGGTGCTTAAGACAATGTCTGCCATGTTGGAAGAATTGAATCAGTTCTTGCCAAATGGATGGATGGATAAATGAATGAATGGATGAATGCAATACACAGTGGTCAGGGTCGTGAACAGAAGAAAATGTACATAATATTCTTGACCTAGAAAGATAGTCTTGAATCCTAAATCAATTTTAGAAACTTTATCTCCTCCCAAATCTGCCTCCTACTTCTTCCAAGCATATCCCTACTCCAGCTCCCCTTTCCCATCCTCTTGACTTCCAAAATGTTCCACCTCCCCCACCCTCACTCTCCAAGTTTTTCTCTTCTCAGCCAATGGGTTGGCAGTGAGGTCTGACCACAAAACTTTCTCCTTGTCTCCCTGCTTTTTGTGATCCCTTCTCAGAGCTATGCCTCCTGTGGGAAGAGTAAATATAGAAAACTGACAACATGTACATTAATGCTCGTTAGAATGTCATCATTATACTCCACAAAATGTCTGCTGAGAGGGTCCCTAAAGGACACTTAGAAATGAAGCAGCTGCTCCAGATTTGTTCCAGCTCACATCTCGAAGAAATGACATTGAGATAAATGCAGTAATCTCTGGCTGGAGGGAGGGGAGAGGAGGAGGGCTTCTTTGGAGAAGGAGGAGATGGCTAAGAGAGAACTTACACTTTCTCCATGTGCTCAGGACAATGAGTGCAGTGGACAGACAGCATGAGAAAATCGGAGAGTGGGTCAGGCTCCAGAACTGGGTCCAGCATACGCAAACCCAGAGGCTCACAGTCTGGGTAGGGAGACGGTAGGCTAAGGAGCTCAGACCTCAGTCTTAGATCAGTCTCTGAAAGAATCACCTGCTCTTCATCAGTGGTGAGACACAAGCTATGCTAGGAATGAGGAACACATTATTCTACTTACTTTTCTACCAGTAGTAACTGGACAAGAGTTGTTGAGAGAAGGAGAGGCAATGTGATACCCAAGTTTTGAATCTATTGACCAGTGGTACCAACTAATCTCCCTCTCTGCTCTGCTCATCCACTCAAGACATACCCACGTGCCCTACGTATACTCTTGTCCCCAACTAGTCAGTAGCTGATCCAGCATCAGAGTTCCCTTTATCCCACTGTCCTGAAAAAGCAGGTGACAAGGTTTGTAAAAGCTTGCAGAGATCATGTTTTAATTTCATTTTTAGTTTTGTCATATAGAAAGAGTATTTTGAGCCGTAGCTGTAAAATCACTATTCTAAGTTCAATTAATTCATACCAACTATGGTTTGTATAGCACTTTATGTTTACACAGTCTTTCCCATGTACGCATTACTACATCAGATTCTCATTACTATCCCATGAAACAATCAGGACAGGTGTTATTATCCCCATTTTACAGATTAGGAAACCAAGGAACAGACCTTTCAACTATATATATGTACACACACAAATATATACTTGGGATGTTAATATTCCTTGTAGAGGATGCTTCCAAAAAGAAACCCACACGGGCTTCCCCGGTGGCGCAGTGGTTGAGAGTCCGCCTGCCGATGCAGGGGACACGGGTTCGTGCCCCAGTCCGGGAAGATCCCACGTGCCGCGGAGCCGCTAGGCCCGTGAGCCGTGGCTGCTGAGCCTGCGTGTCCGGAGCCTGTGCTCCACAACGGGAGAGGCCACAACAGTGAGAGGCCCGCGTACCACAAAAAAAAAAAAAAAAAAAAAAGAAACCCACACAAATAGATGTCAACACACAAAGAGCACAAGATCCAAGACTCCTGCAAACTCAGTAAATCCTAATGTGTTCAACCACCTGTAAATAACCCTGTCAGAGACTTTTAACTGCTCAGGATTAGAACTCTCCTTGCTTGATTGAAGTATACCAGCCCCACTGAACAAGAAAGAATGAGGTGAGCTCAGCCCCCTCTGCAGCTTGTCATTCTCAAGTCAGTTTACCAGCTTAATTCATCAGCCAAGGAAGCGATCATGGTCATGGGAAAACATATAGGAAACACCTTTCAGAAAATAGGTATCTCAGCCCTGGTCTGCCACTCCCAGCACTGTAGCCAGTCTGCAGTCTCTCTGAGCCTCAATATCCTCATCTGTGAAATGGGAGTCTAAGACCTTCCATATACCAGGCTGCTCCGACCACTGGTTGTTATTCAGACCCTCATAGCCTCTATGCTAAGTGACAGCCTTTACAACCTCACAGAATTTACCACTGCTTCATGGATAAATTCAAAAGTAACATCCTTGGCCTGATCATATTTCCTGCAGTTCTTTCCCCAGCTCTTCAAATCTGGGTCCAAGAGTGAACATGCACACACACACACACTTGCAAACACGCATGCATGCACACACACACACATATACATGCACACCCTGCCTATCACCCCATCCCTCCTCTTTCCCCAGGACTCAGAAGGTTGGACTTAAATTAATTATCTTTAGACCCTGCTGCCTTTTCTTATTATGGTCAAGCACTGATTGGTTTGATGGTTCCTTTAAAACTCTCCTTGTCATAATTTATAGAGTGTCCCTATGTACCAGGGAGGATGCAAAATTGTATTCTGGTCTCTGTCCTGGAAATCTTATGGTCTCATGAGCAGGCCAAAGCCTCTAACTTCCTTAAACCTCGGCCTTTCCTCTATGAAGTGGGGATAGTGGTAATGCTTTCAGTGTTGTTGTGAGGATGAAATGAGATAAGGACTGTAAAGCCCTTGGAACAATGCCTACATATAGTAAACTCTCATTATTCTTGTTACTAATTGCAATGGGTATTATGGAGGAGGTGTTCTACCAAAGCTATGGATAAGCTGTGCTATGGGAGATCTGAAAAGGATGCAGCTATAGTTGGGTTCAGTTGTCTTTAACTAAAGAATATTGGTGGGAGAAAGAAGCAATACACATGATTTTATGTCAGTGGAGAATATGCTCTTATACTTTTACTGGATTTATCCAGGAGGTGAGGAGGAATCTACTTTGAGCCACAATCATCAAATCATATACAACACTAGTTCCTGTAAGTGGAGAGAGGGGTGACGTGGTGTATCCTTTCACAGATCAGTCCAATTGGGGAGGCTGCATAAGGGTAGAGGAGGAAGGAAGGACACCTAGGTAGAGTGAACTGCACAGGCAAAGACACGTCTGTGGGAAGGAGCATGGTCTTTCTGCCTGGTCCTCTGCAGGGGGCAGAGCTTGTGGTATGTAGAGCAGGAAGTGAAGTTGGAAAAGTAGACTTGTGGACAGGAGATTTCTCAAAGTTCTGTTTGTGGTTATCGGAAGATGAGGAAAGGTAGATAAGAGTCAAATTTTAATTGGAGTAAGCACTTTGATAACTATAGTCCTTAGACCAGAAATTATTTAATTTCTTGTATTATTAAAATTGATTTTCACTAACCACTTAGGCCCCTGAACCTAAAGTGTGTGTGAACAAGTCATTGATAAGTAAGCTCCAATTTTGAACTAGTCATCTTACAGGAAATGAACTCTGAGAATCAGGTCTCAAGTTGACATAGGGAGAAATGGAAAACATGAGAAGACTGAACCTGGTCACAGTCTGGGGCTGCTCCAAAACCCATCCCACATGTTCACATGATGCCTAAGCGCCACCATCTCTTCTCCACTTCTCCTTTGACAGTCATATGTGTTGCAGCCACATCTGTGCCAGGAAAGGGCACCCAGCTAGACTATCTTGCCTTGAGACCAAGAATAGGAGATAGGGGAGATGGGCAGCTCTACCCCAGCATCCTCCTTTGATCAATGCACCTTATTAAGTAAGTTTATTTGCAGAGCTTAGTGATGAATATCTACTTCCGAGTAAGTAAGGAACTGTTGTCTCAACCCCATTTTTCTCTAGCTCCCCACGCTGGCCATCTGGAGTAGCCCAGGATGGATCATAGAGGGTCCTGAATGTTGGCTGAGCAGCTTGGACAAAGTTAAATAAACTGAGAGCCAGTTTGCAGAATGGCATGCAGAAGGTGGAAGTGGTGGAGGTAGATGTCAGGAGGACAGGGGTTCTTCTTTGCAGCAAAAGGTTTTTTGAGCCAGAACTAAGGGTCACAGGTATAAATGGGCTTTACATAGACAGGCAGTAACAAATGCAGGCTTTAGGTGAGTAACAAAGAAGCAGTTCTGCATTATAAGCCAGACTTTTAAGTCCTCCTCAGAGAGAAAGAAACGTTGATAAGAGACCCTTCTTTTAACTCCGTGGGTTAGATAGAGCTGGCTCCTAATTCAGCCAATGTGTATTGAATACCACCATGTGCAGTGTGCCAAGACAAATAAGACATGGCATTTCCTACACAATCCAGCAGGGGAGGTGGATGTGTATACAACAATCACCCATTGGGAAGAGTACTATTTCAAAAGTATGTACAAAGGACACATAATTCTGCCTGAGACAACTAGGAAAAGGAAATGGTATTTAAGTTAATTCTTGAAGAATTAGTAATTAATAGGCATTTGTAAAATGGAGAAGGGTCTGTGGACCCACTGTGTCTCCTTTCCATCAACATACGCATGTGTTCACAGTTCTTTTGTTGGGGAAGTTATATTTGGGATAAAAATGCAGTGCTTTCTCTTTTGAGGATTTAAGCCTCTCCTGCCATGTATCTGTAAGGCAAATGACCTGGACAGTGACTGAAATTTCTGGAGGGAAAGAGCCATGTCTTACTTTTTCTGATTAAGTGTGGCTTCCTGAGTGACAGGGGGAGTTCTCACTCATTTTTCTCAGAGTTCCATATTATCATATATCTTTTCTATGCTTGGAAGGAAGTTGTTGTTTGAATTGATCCCTCTCTGGAAGCCCCCAAATCGATGCTTTTCTTTCCCTTTCTCTCTCTGGTCTTAGCATCAGGAACCATGGATAAAATTTCTCCAACCTCCTTTGTGGCCTAGAGCTAATGCTTCTCAATCATATTTTTGTTCACTCAACACATATTTGTTGAACACCAACCATATGCCTGGTCTGGGAGCTAGGAAGATAACAGTGAAAAAAACAAAATAAGTCCTTGCCCTTATGGATTTCACAGTCCAGTGGGAGAGTTAGACAGTAAATAATTAAGCAAATAAAGATATCAATATATTGTCAGGCAGTTGTAGGTTCTTAGGAAGAAAAAAGTATAATAGGAGGGTATTCAGAATGCTGGGCAGGGGGTTGTGAGGTCAGGGATACCTCTTTGAGGAGCTGATGTTAGAGCAGAGAAGAGAATGGAACAATGGGGCAGGGAATGTGAATGCCTGGCGAAAGGTATTCCAAGCCACCAAGATGGAAAGTGGGACTATCCTTGGGATCCCTGATGAACAGAAAGGAAGAGAGTGTGGCTGCAGTGGAGTAAGCAAGGGAAAGAGTGGTCATTAATGAGGTCACTGGGACAAGATCATTTGGTCTTTTAGACTGTGTAAGGACTTTGGATTTTGTGCTCATTGAGGGGAGATGCTTTTGGAGATCTTTGAGCAGTGGAGGAACATGCCGTAATGGATGTCTTTATACTGTCAGGCTAGCTGCTTTTTTCAGAATAGATGGAAGAGAAACAAAAGAGGAGATTGGTTAGGAGGCTGGTGTAGTAGATTGAGCACGAGATGGTGGTGACTTGGACTTGAGAGTTGGTATGGAAGGTGGTGACAAGTGGACACAGAACATGGTTTGGTGGAAGAGTCAACAAGACTTATTTAAAGGATTGCATGTAAAGAATGGGAGAAAGATAAAAATCGAAGAACACGACATGGATTTTAGCCAAAGCAACTGAGTGAATGGTAGGGACACTTACTGAGATCCAAGGACTGAGGGGGGAAACAGATTTTGGGGTGGAGTTGGTAAAAGCAGAGTTTGATTTGGAAAATTCCTATTAGGCATTCCAGAGGTAATATTGAGTGGGTCAAGGGGTCAAGTCTAACGACTTCAAAAAGTTGGGTGATTTTAGGGAGCAGTAAGAACAACTCTGGATACAGCACTGAGTACCAAGGAGATCACATACCCCAGCCCCAAGAGGGTAGGGTTGAATGGGAGCAAAAAGAGCCACCATTGAGTGGGTTTCACGGGGAGACAAAACCCTCAGGGAAGAGTTAGTTTCAGTTAGAGCAAGAAGGTGATGGAGCTGCTCAGACACAAGATTGAGGATTCAGGGGATTTTATCAAAGATGGGGCACATTTCCATAATGCTCCATGGAAGGCTTTGGAATGTGGGCATCAATGTAAGTGATGAGGTGAGAGGAAATCTGTGAGCCCCACAGGATCATGGATAAGGAAGATGCTTTAAGACAGTTTGTTTCTTTACAATTCCTGGGACAGTGACGGCCGAACAACATAAGGAAAAAGCCCCTGAATGAGGACTCCAAACTATCTCAAGTATCCACTTCTTCCAGGACACAAATCCTGAGCTTCTCAAGGTCATGCCAGCACTGACTTGATATGAAAATTTCTGCTATTAAGGGCTATATGCTGTTCTCACTAATCTGTTTTTCTGAATGCCCCAAGGTGGGTGGTCTCTCATTCCCAGGTTAGGGAAGGGAGTGTGGTCATCTCAAGTTCTACCCCAGGTCTTGAGGACAAAGGTTGACAAAGAAAACCACAAATCTAGAAGAGGTTACAAAAGAATTACAAGCCATAGGCACTTGCAAAGAAAACTACCAATTCTGGGCACTGAAAGATGGAACCCAACAAGGGTCAAATTGACAGTCAGTTTGCAGGGGTTTAGAGAAACAGGAAGCGCACTGAACATCCAGGGTGGCCAGGAAAGGCTCATGGAGAAGGTGGGTCTCAAGGGGGTCCCCAAGAATGAGAAGCATTTACTCGATCACCTTGGGCAATGGACAGGGAGGTCTCCTGGGTGGATTTGCATCTATCAATTCAGTAGTGTGCCTCTGGCTGAGAAAGAACCATTTGCTCCTTATCACTATCCTTAATAATTCTAAATCAGGGGGTGATGGAAAATCAGCTCAAAGCTCATTTCAGAAGGATTTGGAAAGGGGGAGGCAGAAGGAAAACACATCAGAAAACAAATTCATCTTCTCGGCACAGAGACAAAGGACAGGGGCTTGGTCCAGAGCTACAAAGGCTGATCTTTTCAAGGCTGAGCCAGTTTTTCAAGACATTCAAGTCAAGGCGTGATAAAAATCCCACTATTCACTGTTATATTAATGGCTTCTCCACTATATGCAGATAGGTAAAATCATCATATCTTTATTTGCATTTCTTTTTCTGTTGCCTCCAGCTCACTGAATTTCTCCCTTATCTGCCAAGAAATGTCTACTTTTAAGGTATTCTTTCATTTCCTCATGCCATTGGCTGTCAAATGACTTAATAACTTGCCCATTATGGAAGTCAAATATGGTTTATTAAAAATGCATGTATCACTCAATAAGATGCCCTTTGGCAGTCTTCAGACCTTGACGACTCTGTCTCAAAGCTTGGGAACACAGAATGGTCTTGGCCGGCCAGCTGCACTGCCTTGCTTTGTAACATGCTCACTACCCAGATTATGCTGAAGAAGCAGAGAGCAGGAAGGTGGTAACTGTCCAAGGAGGAGGTGGAATTGGAACCACTTGACGGACTTGAGGAAGTGGGACCTAGGCCTGAAACCCCCAAGTGCCTGAGGACTTCCAAGTCATCTGGCCAGGTCTCAGGGAAGGAATATGGGAACGAGGATGGAGCTGGTACCCTGGGGTAGGTGGAGGGAGGGAGGGAGGCATCTCAGGAGGGAATGGCATCAAGGCAGGAGTGGGCTGTGTCAATTCAGTGCACTGGGATGATGAATCATGCCTGGGATGGTTCACATAGCAAGGCTACATCGCTATTTACAGGAGCTAATGAGGCATCTGCAGTCACACGTTCAGAGTCTGAATGTTGTGGCGGAGGAGGAAGAAAGGAGCCTGAGCTAAAAACACAAAGGGAACTGGAGGTCACCTTTTCCATCATCTGCCATGGGGCCAGAAAACACCCAAACCACTCCATCAGGATATGTTGACCCTTCTCCCAAACTATCTCAAAGAAGCCCCTCGACCTCCTGGGCTGATGTACTCCAGCAGCTCGTGGATCTCCTAGTCAGAGCCCCATGGCTTCAACTAATCCTTCATTCTTTGTTTTTCTATACATAGTAGAGATGAGAAACATCTGTGCTGCCTCACCCCATACCCCATCCTTTCAACTACTTACAGACGCTACCCTGTCTCACCTTAGTCTCCTCTCCTAGACTCTAATTAATCCCCACATCTTCCACGACGGTGTCTCTCATTGCTATCCTCTAGATGGTCGTTTTTGACTTTCCACATCTTGTTATTAAGTGGTATAACATGTTCTACTCTGTCTTCCCATGTCTGTAGAGAGGGTGGAGACTCCTAGTCGCTCTGCCTAAGAGAATGCAGACGCCACACCCAAGCAGACACTTGATGCCTCAGGAAGACCCAGAAGAGAGCCTGAGTGCCCACGGTAGGAAAGTATGGTTACTCAGCAGGGAGAGGGTCTGGGGTTCCTCTGGGGGAAAGAGGAAGCCGGGCTGTGGGAGTGGATAAGGGGACAATAGGGAGAGCATAAGAAAAAAATAATGAGAAAGAAAAAGGAAAGTGAGGGAACAGAGGGAGGGAGCTGGGTCGTGAGATAGGACAAAGAGAAGGAGAGGAAAAAGCACTTGGGAGAAGGAGAGGTGCCAAGGAGAAGCCAGAGAAAGGTCAAAAGCCAGAGAGGGAGAGAGAGATGGGGTGCTAGAGAGAAAACTAGGAGGAGAAGGACAAGAAGAGTAAACCTTCAAAAGGTACACAAATCAATGTCTGGGATGAGTGAGGGGGGACAGTTTAGCCTGGTCTGCCCAGAGACACATGATGATCCTCTGTTGAGACCATTGACAGGGGAACCACCCGAAGCCAAGCAGCTGGAAGAGCAATGCCCCATGTCCTCTGCCTGGAACTCCCTCATTACCTGGGATGGGGAGGTAGCCAGGTGCTGACATGGTGTGACTTGGGCTTGGAGGTTTCATGAGCATCTCCTGTAAGAAACCCCATGAGACGGAGGAAATGAGGATGCAGTGAAAGGGAACAGAGAGAGAGAAACAAAGGCAAGTGCTGAGAGAGAGGAGAGAGAGAGAGAGAGAAAGAAATAGTACCAAGCCAAGACAGAAAAGAGCAGAACAGAGAGAGGTGGCAGAGAGGCTGATAAGGAAGGGAAAGCGACAATACTGATTGGGAGACTGGGAGAGAAACTGAGAGAGATGTTGTGCAATTGAGAGGATAGTGCGAGAAAAGGAGGTTGAGGGAGAGGAAAGACAAAAGGGCCAGGGCAAGAAGATAGACAGCATGGAATTGGAGCAGCAGAAAATGGAATGGGTCCTAATTTTGAACCTTTGCCAACATCTGAACTTGCTATTCTGCTATCAATTTTTCATCCATCACTAAGACAAGCTGAAACAGCTAAGCTTCAGGTTTTGTTGATTATAGAATGTTCCATTCTGATCTGTACCAAGGGTAACTTCTCTGGATTTCTAAATGAACCCCATGCAGTTAGAGAAAGAGAGTGAGGGAAGGGGGTTGGGGGCAGGGAAGATGCTTACCGCACCGCTAAGGATGGAAAATAGAGTCATTTAGTAATGCCCCGCAGGGCTGAAGGAGGTACTTCCTTACATATTAGTGTCACTTCTTGGGGACAGGAAGCTCCGTGCCACATTAGGGCATCTGTTGCCCTGGGGGTTCCGGGGCTGGCCTGGCTGCCTGCAAATCTCTCTTCTACCTCCTTTGTTTCTGCCAAATGCAGAGTCGGAAACCTGGCTTTACCAGGACCTCACACAGATGATCCCTGCCTATGCAAACAAAACAACAACTTTCAGTCTCCCTGAGAGAAGCCAGGTTGAGCTGAGTGCGGGAAGGGGGGCAGGACTCCTGGGTCCCTAATCGCCAGCTTCCACAGGAACACGCCCCCCCCCCCAGTGCCTGTAGCCCTTCAATCTGCAGCGCCCACTGTAGGACCCACTGGGGTGGCAGTGCTCAGAGAAGAGGGACAGAGCGAGGATGAGGAGGGAGTGGCATGCTCCACTGCACCTCTCCCCAGAATGCAATGTGACACAAGACATCAGGAGATGGCAGCGAAAGTTCAAGGGAAAAACACAGTTATTTATGGCTTGGGCATCTGTTGTCAGATCAGAAACAGAGACCTAATCTCAGGCAAATCCTTGCCTGTACCAGAGCAGATGGGGAGGTGTGTGCAATGCTCAATCCTGTTCAACTCTCAGTTGATTATTATTCCTCATCTCCAGATCCCATCTCTAAAGCAGACATTTTTCCTGGCCATGATGCCAGCAGCCCCGGGTGGGTGGACGGGGGATGAGAGTGTCCTTCTCTTGGATGGGTGGTTATTTCCATTATGTGAATTGGAACCTCCTGTGTGAGAAGAGAAGGTTAAGGCAAAATCCAAAAAGGAGACAGTGACAAAGGGAGCAAAAGGAAAATTCCAGCCCAGGAAAACCACAGGCTGAATGGAAATGGGGTTGGCCTGGGAACCCCTAGATTAAGGCTCTAATCTTCTTTGCCCTACTTTGCAGAGTGACCTTGATTGAGCAAGTCATTTTACCTGTTTGGGTGTCCATTTCCGCCAAATGCTTGAGATTTTGTAATTGTATATTCTCAAGGATACACAAAGATGTCTGCTCAGCCCAGGTATGATGGAAAGAACACCAAATCTGGAATCAAGAAATCAGGGTTCAAGTCCTCATTTGCTAAGGACCAGTTGAGTCATCTAAAGCAAAACACCATTCCCTGCTGGAAGAGATGAAGGTGAGTTTATCAGGCCCTTTCCCACTCTAGAAATCCCACAGTGCCATGAGAGGGAAACCTGGAAGTTATCAGAAGGCAAAAAAATGAATAAAGTCTGAGGAATTCAGATGCAACTTCTGACCCATAGTACATACTCAATCTACTTTGGTTGAACAAACAAATACAGCCTCTAATGGTGATTCCTGAGTCTCTGGCTTGTTGAGCTCAGCCCCATCATACAGCACAGACTCCCAGCCCCCAGTGGAATAAGTAGACATCTACCCTACCCCACACCACTCTCGAAACAACCCACCTATCTCCCAAGACCTCTCACGTTGCCATACACCTGTCTCCAAGAGCACATCTGTCAGGGAGGGCAGAGGGAGGAGGAGGAAGAGCAGGGTGGGGATGGGGCACAGTCTGGTGAAAGGAGGCTGCCAGACAAGTTTTGGTGGGCCTCTATTTTCATCTCCATGCCCATACTGATTAAGCTGCTTTATAAGATGTTTTAAGATGTTGCAGTTATCCCAGGAGACACCTTATTTTTCCCACTTGAGATGCATCTTCTCAATTGAAAATATGTATCAACAAGCTCTGTATGTTTCATTGAAAAGCAGAATTAAATTTCCCAACCTGCCTAGATCCATTTACACTACTGTCGGTGTGATTCAGAAAGCAGAGCCTCAGCAGGCCCTCAGCCAATGTCAAGGGGTTTAGCGTCACCCCTCCCCCGCCCCCAGGAGAGCGGACAAATAGACTTTTTCCTTGATCAGACTGCAGGTATGCTCAGGGGTAAACCCTGGCCCAGGCGGGCTACGCTGCATAGTGAAAGCGGGATAGTCTGATCTCGTAATAATGGTAAATAAAGACCTGAAGCGGAGCTTCAGGTAGACAGATGTTTTGATTGACTAGACACAGGTATCTCTGTCTCCAGTGCCTGAGAGATGGTGGGTGATGCAAGAATTGCATTTCAGCTCCACTCCCAGGGGCTGTCAGCTGCGGAGGCTCATCTGTGCAGTTTGTATTCCTCTCACTACCAGGGCAATCTGAAGGACTTCGGGCTGCCAGGGAGAACATGTTAATTTACATTTGCAAGTGACCAAACAAGACCTCAATTTCCCAAAGCTTCATCCCTTCCCTGGGGTATCTGGATGGAAGGGAGGAGAACATATGATTGGTTGCCCCTAAATAAATCCTGGCTGGGAAGTCTCTGGACGTGCCTCTTGTGTTGAGACCGGAGGTCTGCCCCAACCTAGCCCAGCCAGACACCTCAGCAAGGAGAGGTCGGGGCTAGACCTCATCCCCCGAGTCTGCAGAGCAGAAGCCTCTGAGGAAGACAGTGGCCGCATCTGCTGAGATGATGAGATGGCACTCTTTCTCCAGCCCTGGGCAGCCTCTGTCAGCAGAGACTGAATCTCTGCAGTTGACTTTGCATATGTTGGCACCTGTTTGTAGCTTACGTCAACTAATGTCTGTCAATGGACTAATTGTCCTCAAGGATAAGGAATTAAGAAATTATGAATGTGTAGACACTTCTGTTCCCATACTAATGGTTTGTGTATTTAATGGTTTGTTTATTATTAAATGGTTTGTTTATTTTACTGATGACATCTGTCCTCATTTGAACCTTACAAAGCACAAATTGGACTCGTACTTACTCTTATTTGGGTTTTCTCCATCTCTGCTGTCTTTCATTTTCTATTGCCCCTAATGAAAGTAGCAGTCATTGTTTAAATACATGGATAATAGGTAGAGAGATAATAGATGGATGGAAGGAAGGAAGGAAGGAAGGAAAGAAGGAAGGAAAGAAGGAAGGTAGGAAGGAAGGAAGGAAGGAAAGGAGGGAGTGAGGGAGGGAGGAAGGGAGAGAGGAAGGAAGAAAAGGGTCTCCAGGGTAGCAAAAGCTTTGGAAATCACATTTATTGAAGGAACTAATGATGACTGGTTTGAGAAAGAGAAAGTTTAAGTGGAACATGATAGCTGTCAAGATTAGAATTATCTTTTAAAAACTATTTTTAAAAATTATGATGCATAATACTCCTGCAGAATAATACGAAAAATAAATATATAGCTCATCATTTAAAAAAAATCTTATAACCACACCCTGGTTGAGATCTGTAACATGCCAGCCCCCTTCTGCCACTGGCCTCTTCCCAGTCATCCCCTGCTCCCCGCCCTCAAAGGTCACCACGGTCCTCACATTTGCCTTCTATGGCAATTTGTTTTTAAAAACTTTGTTTACAGCTTATCACCTAAATATGTAGCCCAAAAACAGGACACATGTTTGCCTGTTTTTTGAACCTTTTATAAATGGAGATGTACAGGGTACTAACTTCCTTTGCTCAACATCGTGTTTTTTTTAAGATTCATCCATATTGTTGCTTGTAATTGTGATTTGTTCATGTTGTTAGTGTATCGTATTCCCTTGTATTAATATATCATAACTTATTAATGCAACATAATGTTAGTGAACGTTTGGGCTCTTTCCATTCTGGGGCAGTTAAGTTGATGATGTTGCTACAAACAGCTTTATTTGTGTTTCCTCGTACTCATGTGCATCCATGGGGTATACACCTAGGAGGGGAATTTCTGGGTCATAGAGTTTGCATCACTTTGACTCCATCAGATGACACTAAATACTGGGTTTCAAACTGATTGTTCCTTTCTATCCCACTAGCAATGATAAACTTTGCATCTCATCATTTTGCCTACTCACTACTGTCTTATCTTCATATTTCCTGTCAGTGTGATAAGTGTGTAGTGACATTCCAATGTGGTTTTAATTTGCATAGATCTGATTATTAATGAGGTTGAGCACCTCTTCACATGTTTATTGGCCATTGGTAGGACTGGTCCAATATTTTGCCCTTTTATCCTTGGGTTGTCTTTTTTGATTCTCATTGTTTGGAGGAATTCCTGACATGTTATGAATTGCAGTCCTTTGTCAGATGTTTATGCACCCATTCTCTTACCCTAGTATGTGGCTTGCATTCTCCATCTTAATGGAGTCTTTGGATGAACAGATTCATAATTTTAATATTGTCAAATGTATAAATTTTTTATTGTGATTAATTCTTTTTGTGTCTTGTTTAAGAAATTATTTTGTACACACTTCAAATTCCAAGTTGAAATTTATATATTTAGCTCTAGGAGTAGAGTTGAGACCAATGTATCTACTGCTATGAGGAAACACATTTTCAATGTACAGATTTTCTAACATTTCAGACTGGACAGCCATGAACTGGGCCATCTTCCTTCCTGTCACCTAGGAGGTTCCGGAAGACAGTGGGTGAGAACACACTAGGGGTGCTACAGTGGAGGTCTGCCTTTATGGTCTATTCAAACTCTATGATACTAAGACTCTAATTAGTAATAAAATCTACTTTGATAAATGTTCAGTTATAACCAGCAGAGGGCTTCAGCCATGCCATAAGTTAAGTCATGATACACTTGAGTGCTAATTTAGATAAACAGACATGGCTGCATGTACCCCACACTCCTGTCTTATATTGTGTATTCCCTTTTATTGCCTGGGCTTCGTTACCTACACCTAGTTTAGAGCAGAGTACCCAGTCTGTGCATGGTCAGTTGGTGCCATGGGCTACGTTTACAGGCAGTGGTGGAAAATAGGGTTTATTTCAGGCTAATTCAATGGTGGTGGTTGCCTGGAGGGCAGGACTAAGGGTGAAAATAGCAGAGGCTGCACGTCTGGGGCTTAATCTGAAAGTTCCCAATATAAAACACTGCAGAGAGATCAGCCCAAGGATATGGGTTGCCCTGGAAGCCTAACCCAGAGACAGAGATCAAGGCAGGCAGCACAGCTTCTGCTAGTGCTTGGACAGCAGAGGAGATCTAATCCCAATCCCCCAAACGCAGACCTTCCGCAGGTCTGTTTGTCTTCCCCTAATCCTCTAATATTTAAAGCAATTGCAATCCTGTTTGAAGAGACTTCCCAGCAGTTTGAATCTGGGGCCTCTGGAGGGAGAGACGTAGGGAAAAAGGCAGCTGAAAGGGAAGGGAGGAAGAGAAGGAGTGAGAGTGAATCCTGGAGAGGAGGGGGACGGGGAAGACGACAGGCTGCCGACGCTGGCTGAATTATATCTTCCTGACGCTTCCTTCCCAAAGATGGCATCTTCACAACTTCCAGGAGAGTGAAGATGGGGCGGAAGGAAGAGAGGGAGGGTCTTGGGCTAAGATCTGGCCCTTGAATGGAGCTTATTCATTCATCCAATTAATTGGGCAGTCAACATAATACACACCTACTGTGTGAGGCTAAAACCACACTGACCTTAAACAGATAATTACTAGAATCATAATTACAAAGGAGAAGTACAGGATGCAGTGAGACCCTATACAGGGTACCCAAACTTGAGATCAGGTCAGATTTGTCTGTAGAAGGAGCAGAAAATTGCAGGCTGTTTTTTTACTATATTACTCATGGTTTTTGCTTCATGTTAAAAACAAAACAAAATACCACCCAAATAATCCCTGGTTCTTCTATCCTGGTGTCCTTTATTTCTAGAGTCACTTGGTTCCTGCTTCACCAGCTTGGACTAGCCAAAATTAGAACAACAGTGTGTTGGACTCTGCCATGTTATAGTCAGCACACATGATTAGGGGCTGGGAAAAAGGAGTGTCCCAGAGGGATGAAGGGAGTCGCTCAGTCTAGCAAGATAAGTGAAGGTCGAAGAACGGTGTCATTCCTTACACCTTGCCAGGGAACAGAATACATCTCTGAGCACAGCATCCTTATTGGATGACATTTGCCTGTTCCAGGTAATTGAAGGGTCCCTCCCCTTAAGCCACACTCTTTCACAAATGTTTCATAGAGGTGATAGAGATAGATAATAGATAGCTAGATGAGTGAGTGGATGGGTGGATGGCAGATGCACAGCTGGATAGATAGATCAATCTATCTTAGATAGATGGATGGTAGGTTAACTTCTAGGATTTTAAAAGCAAAGGCAGAAGGTAGGAGAAAAGAAAAGATGATTTTGTAACTCCACAGCATGCAAAAAAATCGAAAAATCATCCTAAGCAAAAACAAAAATCAGGGCTTCCCTGGTGGCGCAGTGGTTGAGAGTCCACCTGCCGATGCAGGGGACATGGGTTCGTGCCCCGGTCCGGGAAGATCCCACATGCCGCTGAGCGGCTGGGCCCGTGAGCCATGGCCGCTGAACCTGCGCGTCCGGAGCCTGTGCTCCACGACGGGAGAGGCCACAACAGTGAGAGGCCTGCGTACCACAAAAAAAAAAACCAAAAAAAGTCACCATAAACAATTTTTACAAGAAGAGTGCAAGCAATAGATGCACGGCAAAGGCACAATCCACTTAGAAGATTTCCCTAGGGCACTGGGATAGAGAGATGATGAAGAGGGGCAAGTGATTGCTAGCATGAAGTCTGGCTAAGCGTTCCTGTACACCCCTTCTTTTTGCTGAGAAAAGACAGGCTCGGGCTTTTCCTGAGAAACTGCTTATATTCTAATTAAAAGATATAAGGGGATCTACCAAGAAACATTTGCTTAAGATCCCCAACTTTAACCTTAAGCCAGGGTGTTCTAGTCCATCTTTGCCAATAATTGCCTGAGTGAGCTTAGGTTTCCCTCTCAAATGACAGGTCTTAAGTTCTTCATCTGTACGATGGAGATGAGACCAGAACATCCCTATAGTCCTGCCCACCTCTGACAGCCTCGCTGCTAAGCCTGGAAAGCACTAGCAAACCCCAAATCAACAAGTAATGCTGGCTTCTTGCCAAGTTCCCACAGCTTCTTCTGAAGGCTTTTCCAGATGGGATTCCCTGATGACTGATAAGCGCCCAGATCAGGATCAGAAACCCTCCACCAACCGCCCCCTGTGCTCATCCCAGCCTCCTCACCAGCACCTCTCACTCCCAAAGGCCTTTCCTGCATCTGGCACCATGTTCACATGGCCATTTTTCTTCTAATTTTCAAAAGTAGGATATTTTTTTTCCTTATCATAAAGAAGTCCATGGGATCCGATGCTTCTGTGTTGTATCCCCTTACCTCACTCGTAATTTCAACCCTGGCTGCAGTAGGCAGGCTCTCTGTAGCCTTTGGCTCACCTCATGCTGACATCATTCTCTGCACATCTTTTGCTTCTGTCCTGGGGCTTCTCCAATGCCCCAGGGATGGAGACTCTGCATGGGCCCAACTACATGGGTTCCTTCTCCCCAAGGCTGATCCAGCTGTTGCTATCACTGAACGTCGGGAGCAGAAACTGATGCTACAATCTCAGCTTGGTCCCATATATTCAGGAGACAAATCGACAACTTGCGACAGGTGCTTTATGTTGGACCTCTTCTACCCTGGAAGGGGAAGTGATTTGTCCTCTCCGGAACTGACACCTACTCTGGATATGGGTTTGTCTTCATCACCTAAGGTACCTCTGTCAGCACCACTCTCAGAAGGTTGAGGAAATGCAGATTTTCTGACACAGGACGCCATGTAGTAACAATAGTCTCAGAGTAAGGAAGCCATTTTACAGCCAAGAAAGTGTGAGAATGGGCTCATGACTATGGGAACCACTGATGCAACCGTATACCACATCACACTGAAGCAGCAAGTCAGAACAATGCAGCAGCCATTACTGGACCATCTAAAGCCCCAGCTGAGAGGCAGCACCCTATGGGGTTGGAGTGCTATTCTACAGGGTACAGTATATACTCTGAGCCAATAGCTGATATGTAATTCTGTGTCTTCAATAGCTAGAATATACGGGTTCAGGAACTCAGGAGTAGAAGTTGCTGTGGTCCTCTCATCATCACTCCTAGTGACCTACTTGCAATTTATACTTTGAGTCCCTACAAATCCAGGTTCTATGGCACTGGAGTTCCTGGTTTCCAGCCAAGGAACAGTGAGGGTTCCACCAAATCCAAAGTCCTGAGTGTTGCCCGGTCATTTTATACAGTTCTTGCTGGTAGATCATGGGCAAGTAACCCTGATCTTGATTATTACAAGAAGCCAGAGTTGCTGCTATACAATAGGAACGGAAGATAATACATCTGGAGCTCCAAGGAGTCACTGAGGCATTTCTTGGTGCTTGGGATCTAAACAAGGATTCACATGGGTCCTGGTTCCATTTTCTCCCCGACACTCTCCCCCAAACATGCATTAAATCAGATGCCCAAAGAAGCTCAGGACTGCCAGTAGGGGTTGTCTTGGGGTGCCATGGCCTGGGGCTGGTTCCAGGAAGATGGCCTGGTTCACAGATCTTTCCCGCTGAGCAGCACAGTGTTTCTTTTGTGGAATGTCAGGAGATTGGGTGTTGACAGGCTGATTTGGGTTGACCAAAACTGTTGACATAGATGGGGGCCCCATTTGCCCCATGGGAAGTCCTGCCTAGCACATAATCTCCCCTGGTCTGTCTCCTACCCTGCTTGACCCGCAGCATCGAGAGGTAACTGATGAGTCACAGGCTTTCTTGCTTCAGTGCTTTACCGTATGTACACAGATCCCCCTTCCTGGAACACCCTTACCCCTACCCCTTTTTCCTGCCAAGTAAACTCCTTTTTATTTTTCAAAATTCAGCCTGAGTTACCTTCTCATGGAGCTCCTTACCCTCTCCTAGCCCCAGGGTAGTTTGGCTGCTACTTCTCCATGTTTTCGTGGGACACATACTTGTATTTATCACCTGATGCTGTAATATCTCCCTCATTAGACCATAAGGGCCTTGAGAATAGTGATAAAGACATACTGAACAGTACTATAGGTAAATATTTAATAAATGTTTGTTGAATTAATGAATAATAACTCATAAGGTTGCTTTGAGGATTAAGTAAGATAATTTAAATACTCCAGATGTCAGCTAAGGTCACTCTGCCCTCTGAGTTTAAATAAAATTGACAAGCTTCCTATCCCACATTCCATAGGAAATGAATGTCTTCCTGAGATTCCGTGACCGTCAGAGTGCTTAGATCCTCATGAGCCCTTCCGTCTCTAGATGCTTGCTTCTACTCTGTCTCATTCCTGTCTCACTGTCATTCTTTTCACTTGTCAGTGCACTGTATTCAATACCCAGTCCCTTTCTCTTGTTTCCCTCCCAGTTAAACATATAAGCCAGCTTTGTTTACAACAAATGCTTGGAAAATTTGTGGCAATGATAAAGGTTTATATTCCAACAAACTAAAATTGAGTATTAGGTTTTGTATCCTTGAAAGGCCTTGAGCCACTCAGTGGAGCACTTTCACCTTCGGATTCCTCCGTGGGCTCCAACTTGCCACCATGTTACCTGTACCCTTGCCCTCCTCCTCTTCTCTCAAATCTCTCCTGCTTCCCCCCGACCCCATACTCAAATTCCTGTTCACTTCTTTTTAAAAATAATTAAATTTTTTTAATCAGAGGAAGGCATTAATATTTAAAAAAATCAAATAGTACAGATATTCTTACAATGAAATCAACAGTCTCCTCTCCTACCCTTCCCCACCTCGAATCCCACTCCCCAAAGGAAACCACTTCAAACCATTTCTGTGTGAGGGCTCCTGCTGGTTTCCTCCCTACACTAAATGGTATGTTTGTGCCTCCATTTCTTGATTTATTGACCACAGATATCATCTATTGATTACCCACTACAAAATATAAAGATTTATATTCACCCCACATTCAATGTCCTTTCCTTTTCACCTCTCAACTTTTATACTTATTATATTGATACTTAAGTTCTAAAATTACATTCATCATTTTAAATAATACATGTAAATATATGTGTCTTGTTTCCTCTACAGCAGATAGTATTTCTTGCCTTCCTACTCTACAAAAGGAATATATGGGTACCTATTTTTCCTTCAACTTCTCTGTCACCTTTTCCACTCTCCACCATGCTCCACACTTCACAGCTGCACCTTTACTTGTTCATTATCCAGAGTGATACATTTTGCATTGTTCTGTGCATCCCTAGGTCTATCCTGCATCATGTTGTGAGCATCACAAGGGCCTTCAGGGACAAGGCTGCCCATGTCTATGAGTCAACCAGGCCTTAAGTCATAGCAGAGGGATCATTGAAGACCATAGTGAACTAGAAACAAAATGTCCAACTCAAAAGACATTCAAGTTTAAAAAAATAAATCTGTATACTCAAACCAGGCTCATCTGCAGTGGGTGTTTACTCTAGGTGACCAGTTTATAACCTCTTGTGTAGGTTATTCTAAAAGGTGAGTGTCAGTGAAGAGTGGTGGTAAGCAGGATGCCACCAAATACTCCATCTGCTCTCTTACACCTTCCATCTATCTCCCTGTCCAGTGGAGAGAGAACTATGACTAGTTTAGCCAGTAAAATGTGAGAAATCTTCTGAGTGACTTTCCGGTTGAGCTAGTGAAAACCCAATGAGATTTGCTGCTCTCTCTTTCCCTGCTGCTGTAGCTGAAGCTAAATATTCTATACGGTGCAGCTTCAAGGTGGCAGAGCCTCCCCCACCTGGGTTCCTGAGTGACTAGGGGGAACAGAGTCCCATGCTGACTTGCTTGGGTCAAGCAGGATGACCAAGAAATAAACTTTTACGTGTTAAATCAATGACATTTGGAGCTGCTACCTCAGCATAACTTAATCCATCATTACTCATCTGGTAGTTAAATAAATATTTCTATAGAAAAATTATTCACTACATAGCCAAGAAGTGAGTTAGAATTATGCTTCTTTCTCAATGGATCCAATGCCATAATTCCTTTGCTACTTGAAAGATATTCTTGCCATGACCTAGGTCAAATGTATTCTTTTTTCCACACTCAATACTATACTTAAAAACATGACAAACTTCATTTTGCTTCAAATATAGAACATGAATTTCTTGTTTAAATTTTTGTATTTTTCTTTCTTTCTTTTTAGAGAAAAGAATAATGTGCCTTCAATATAACCTGAAACCATTAGCCCCTCAGTTACTTATTACATGGAATACATTTCCTTCACAGAAATTCCAGATGTATTGGACCATCTGCTCTAATTTGGACCAGTTGCCTTTTAGGTGTATCACATAGCTATTATCTTGAATATTCACTTCTCTCCGAGATTAGTTCTACAATTTCTATGGTATGATATACTACTCTTTCTTATTTCATCTTTGTTTTATAGGAGTACATCCTCAAGTAAATTTCTTAGGAAGAATGTTTAGGAGGCAAACATTCTAAGTCTTTGGATTTCTGAAAATGATGTTATTTACCCATCATACTTAATTAATAATGGCTCCAGGTTCAAAGTTACTTTTCTTCAAAGCTTTGAAAGCATATTTTATAAGGGTTGATGGAGTAATTATCATTGCTCTGTCTCTCACACTGAATACAGTTACGAAACCCATAGAGAATGAATGGTGCAGATACTTGAGGACTCTGAAAAGAAAACAGTAGTGGGCAGATTGGGAAAGCAGACCAGAATTAGATGTACCACCAAGTCGGCAATATGGTTCCCACTTTTCCTCTGATATCCACAGGCCTGGGCAGAGAGCTCCAGGAGATGCCATGTAGTTCTGGATCAAGAGTGGGAAAGGGAATTCTTAACATTCAGAGAGAGTGAATTCTCATTTTTTTTCTTTTTCTCTTCTGAGTGTCTCAGATTCCATCCTGTGGCATCAGCAGTGGCAGCAGGAGTCAAAGGTGCTTAAAACTCTGAGGGAGCAGAACATTCCTTTCCAGTCAGAGAAGAGAGTGTGGCAAACCCCCATGGGTTCCTTTTCCTTTCTGTCCTCCTGCTGCTTGACCCCAGAAGTGGGCACAGTTGCAAAAAGTATAAGACAGAGTGGAGAAACTAGTGCCCAGCTTCCGGGCCAGAAGAGCAAAGAGAGAAGGCCCAGGGAGCTGGAAAGTACCAGAGACTGTAAGAAAGAAGGAACTCAAGAAAGCAACTCCATAACATTGTATACTGACTGCTGGGATCTCCTTTAGCTGTGCATGTGTGGATCTGATCCTAAACAGCATACCCAAAACTTTGAGAACTGAACTACAGGAGCACTTCACCACACCAAGGTCCCCATGCTGGCCACTGGGTAGTGCACACAGAGCAGATCCAAATGGCTCTACAAAGACTCTGAAATAAACCTGACATTGAAACCACAACTCACCAAAAACCAGTTGGAATTTACAGCCTGAGCCCAACCAAGTTAACTGCTTGTTAAAACAAAAATATTAAGATTTTCCATAGCACTTAAACAAGAGCCAGAAGCTCAAAACATAATATTCAAAATGCCCAGGACACAGTCTGAATTACTTAGTGTATGATGATGAAGAAAATCTCAACTTCCATGCTTCCGTGGGAAAAAACAATTAATAGTCACCAGCCCCAAGAAAACACAAGTGTTGGAATTATCTTGAAAAGGCATTGAAGCATCTATTATAAAAACATTCCAATAAAAAAAGAAAACACTTTTGAAAGATAGATGGTATTAACAAAGAAATCTAAGATATAAAGAATCAAGTGGAACTTTTAGAATTAAAATGTACAAGAACAAACATTTAAAAGTCACTGGGTGGGCTCAATAGTGGAATGAAATGACAGAGGGAAGACTCAGTGAACTTCAAAATTGATCGTTAGAAATTATGTGGAGAAAGACTGCGGGAAAAAATGAATGGAGCCTAAGGTACCTGTGAGACAATAAAAAATTGCAAACGTTCATACCATTAGAGTCCCAGAAGAAGAGAAAAAGCATAGAGTGCTGAAAAATTGTTTGAAGAAATAATTGCTGAAATAGTTGGTGAAAGACATAAACCTATATATTCAAGAAGGTCAGCAAACACCAGAGAAGATACACCCAAGAAAATCCACTCCCACAGACATTGTAATCAAACTGCTGAAAATGAAAGACAAAACCCAACAAACAAAAGACTTAAAAGCAGCCAGAACTAAAATATGCACTACTTATCAGACAATGATTCCAATTACCACAGATTTGTCATCAGAAACCATGAAGGCCTGAAGGAAGTGGAATATTTTTTAAATGCTGAAAGAGAAGAACTGTCAACATAGAATTCTACTTCCAGTGAAAATATCCTTCAGGAATTAAAGTGGAATAGTTTTTCAGATGAAGGAAAACTAAAAGAATTCATTGCCAACAGACATGGTCTCAGAATTGCTAAAGGGAGACTTCAGACAGAAGGGGAATAACTCCAGAAGAAAATCTGGAACATCAAGAATAAACAAAAAGTCACAACAATGGTATGTATTTGTGTACACATAATTAACTTTTCTTCTCCTTGAGTTCTTTAAAATGTGTTTGATGGTTGAAAGCAATAAGTGTAACATCACTGAAAAGGTTATATTTAAACAAAGGCCCAAAGGAGTTGGAGGAGTGAGCCATTGGTTTATCTGGGGCCGGATTATTCCAGAGAGGAAATACAGCAATGGGAAAAGCCCTGTATGGTAAGATCATTCCAGAGTGGAAATACAGTAACTGGAAAGCAGTCTGGGGAACCTGATTATAAAGGGTCTTCTAAGCCAATAGAAAGGTTTTGGCTTTTACCCTGAGTGAGATGGGAAGGTTTATGAGAGGAGTAACATAGCTTGAAGTGCACAATGATTTAAGAGCACTACTCTGGCATCTCGTTGAGATTAGGCAGTAGTAGGACAAAAGTAGAAGCAAGGAAGTAGCTAAAGAGATTTTTATAATAGTCCAGATGAGAGATAGTGATAGCTTAGACCATAATAATATCAATGGAATTGGAGAGAAGTGATAGGATTCTGGATACATTGTAGATATACATATCAGAATGTGCTCATGGATTTTTTTAGGAGTATGAGAGAATTCAAAGAAGATATCAAGGTTTGTTTCATTCTGTGTCATTTCTGGGTTTTGTGGTGGGTTTTTGGCATGTGCAGTTGGAAGTATAGAATTGACATTTACTGATGTGGGGAAGAATGTGGGAGGAGCAGGTTTGGAGTAGTGGAGGGAAGATCAGGATTTTGGTTTGGTACCTTATTAAATTTGAAATGCCTACTAGATAAAGACTTGTATTGTTGAATAAGAAGTTAGGTACATAAGCTTAGGATTCAGGGGAAGGGTAGAGACTGCAAAGATTAATTTGGGAGTGTTAATAAATAAATAAATGGCATTAAAGGCAATGGAACTACTGGGCTGGGATCACAAGGGGCATCAGTATAGACAGAGAATAAAAGACATCCAAGACTCAGTCTTGGAATACTCCAACAGGGCCAGAATTCAGAGATCAGGGAGACAGAAAGTAGCCAGAGAAGGAGAATGAGAAGAAGTGGCCAGTTAAGGAGAAGAAAACCAGAAAACTGTGGGTCTAGAAACTAAATGGATAAGGTATTTGAAGGAAAGGGGAGTGATCAACCATATCAAAACACTGTGAATGTGGCAAATAGATTGAGTGTTCAATTCTTAAATTGAACACTGGATAATTTTTATAACACATAAGTGACTTGTGACTTTGAGACTATCAGTTTTGAGGAGTGGAGGCTTCACTGAGGAGTGTTCAAGAAAAAATTAAGAAGAGATAAGCTGTAGAGAGAGTCTAGCAACTCTTTCAAGGAGATTATTTTTCTAAAAGGGAGGAAGAAAATAGAGGCCATAAAAAATTAATGCACAGAAATCTCTTGCATTCCTATACACTAACGATGAAAGATCAGAGAGATAAATTAAGCAAACAAACCCATTTGCCATTACAACAAAAAGAGTAAAATACCTAAGAATAAACCTACATAAGGAGGCAAAAGACCTGCACTCAGAAAACTATAAAACACTGATGAAAGAAATCAAAGATGACACAAACAGATGGAGAGATATACCATGTTCTTGGACTGGAAGAATCAATATTGTGAAAATTAATATACTACTCAAAGCAATCTACAGATTCAGTGCAACCCCTATCAAATTACCAGTGGCATTTTTCACAGAATTAGAACAAAAAATTTTACAATTTGTATGCAAACACAAAAGACCCCGAATAGCCAAAGCAACCTTGAGAAAGAAAAATGGAACTGGAGGAATCAGGTGTCCCTGACTTCAGACTATACTACAAAGCTACAGTAATCAAGACAGTATGGTACTGGCACAAAAACAGAAATACAGATCAATGGAACAGGATAGAAAGCCCAGAGATAAACCCACACACCTATGGTCAACTAAACTATGACAAAGGAGGCAAGGATATACAATGGAGAAGACAGTCTCTTCAATAAGTGGTGCTAGGAAAACTGGACAGCTACATGTAAAAGAATGAAATTACAACACTCCCTAACACCATACACAAAAATAAACTCAAAATGGATTAATGACATAAATGTAAGAATGGACACTATCAAACTCTTAGAGTAAAACATAGGAAAAACA
This sequence comes from Lagenorhynchus albirostris, assembly GCF_949774975.1. NCBI lineage: Eukaryota > Metazoa > Chordata > Mammalia > Artiodactyla > Delphinidae > Lagenorhynchus > Lagenorhynchus albirostris. Next base: position 91,299,089 of record NC_083103.1, read on the forward strand.
TTCATTGACATCAATCACAGCAAGATCTTTTTTGACCCACCTCCTAGAGTAATGAAAATAAAAATAAACAAATGGGACCTAATGAAATTTAAGAGCTTTTGCACAGCAAAGGAAACCATAAACAAGATGAAAAGACAACCCTCAAATGGGAGAAAATACTTGCAAATGAAGCAACTGATAAAGGATTAATCTCCAAAATATACAAATAGCTCATGCAGCTCAATATCAAAAAAACAACCCAATCCAAAAATGGGCAGAAGACCTAAATAGACATTTCTTCAAGGAAGACATACAGATTACCAACAAATGCATGAAAAGATGCTCAACATCACTAATTATTAGAGAAATGCAAATCAAAACTACAATGAGGTATCACCTCACACCGTTCAGAATGGCCATCATCAAAAAATCTACAAAAAATAAATGCTGGAGAGGGTGTGGAGAAAAGGGAGTCCTCTTGCACTGTTGGTGGGAATGTAAATTGATACAGCCACTATGGAGAACAGTATGGAGGTTCCTTTAAAAATTAAAAATAGAACTACCACATGACCCAGCAATCCCACTACTGGGCATATACCCTGAGAAAACCATAATTCAAAAAGAGATATGTACCACAAGGTTCATTGCAGCACTATTTACAGTAGCCAGACATGGAAACAACTTAAATGTCCATCAACAGATGAATGGATAAAGAAGATGTGGTATATATATACAATGGAATAATACTCTGCCATAAAAATGAATGAAACTGAGTCATTTGTAGAGATGTAGATGGACCTACAGTCTGTCATACAGAGTGAAGTGAGTCAGAAAGAAAAACAAATATCATACATTAACTCACATATGTGGAATCTAAAAAGATGGCACAGCCGAACTTATTTGCAGGGCAGGAATAGAGACACAGACATAGAGAATGGACGTGCGGACACGGGGTGGGGGGGAAGGGGAGGGTGGATGAATGGGAAATTATGTTTGACATAAATACAGTACCACGTGTAAAATAGCTAGTGGGAACTGCGGTAAAGCACAGGGAACTCATCTTAATGCTCTGTGATGACCTAGATGGGTGAGAGGTCTAAGAGGGAGGGGATATATGTATACATATAGCTGATTCACTTTGTTGTACAGTGGAAACTAACACAACATTGTAAAGCAATTATACTCCAATTTTTAAAAAAAGAAAAGAAAATAGAGGCCGTAGCTGGAGGGTGATGGGGGTGGAAGTGCTCTTTTTAAGCTATTTCTATGTAGATGGGAATGATCAGCAAGGGAGGGAAGAACTAATAAGGGAGGTTGGTGAGAATTGTTGGGGAAGAGGATGGAATCTGGATTATAACTGATGTGCTAGGAGTAACTACAGACTGTCTAGTGTCGTTGTGTCAGAAAAGGCAGAGTATCCGGGAGCAGAAGCAATAGATATAGTGGGTGGGTGGCAAAGTTCTCTTTTGTTTGTCAGCTGAGAGAGAGTAGAGGGGACATTTGTGGAGGATTGAGAAGAAATGATGTAAAATAATGGCCAAGTTGAATGGGGGAGTGAAGGGACTAGGAAAATGTAGGGGGATGTAGGGTAGCCTCTGGGGCCACTTGAAGCTGGTGATGATTTTAAAGTGAGGCCAGTCAGTAGGGTTGCATGCTTTTTCTCTATCTTTATTGTTCTCAAATGTCATCAGTGTGAGTCTCGGTGTGGACCATTTTCATTCATTGTGTTAGACAATTATGCCCTTTTAGCCTAAGGACTCATGATATTCTTTGGTTCTGGGAAATATGCTTGGATAATTTCTTTGATAATTTTCTTGCCCCCATCTCTCTCTCTCTTTCTCTCCCTCTCTCTCTCCCCTCTCGCCTCTATACTCTGGGAGATATCTTTGACCTTACCTTCCAGCTCTTCCAGTAAATTTTTTATTTTGGCAGTCATATATTTTTAATTACCACAAGGATTTTCCTATTCTCTGGTTATTTTTACTTCATAGTCTGGTTGTTTGGTTTGAGCATTTTTTGTATTTTCATTTTTTTTAATTTTATTTTTTAATTTTAGTTTTAATGAGAGAAAGTTTAATGTAGTGTTTAAAAGCACAAACTCATAGAGACACAGATGTAGAGAACAAACATATGGACACCAAGGGGGGAAAGTGGCGGTGTGATGAATTGGGAGTTTTGGGATTGACATGTATACACTAATATGTATAAAATAGATAACTAAGAAGAACCTGCATATAAAAAAATAAATTAAATAAAATTCAAAATTTAAATAAATAAGTAAATAAAATTTGGGGAAAAAGAGAAAAAGCAAAAACTCAGAAATCAAACCAGCTGAGTTCAGATCTCAACCCTGCCACCTACTGGTTCTGTGAACTTGGACAAGTCACTTAACACCCCATGCCCAGTTTTCTCATCTCCAACATGAAGAATGATTATAATGGGTACCTCCTGTGATATTATGAGGATTAAATGAGTAAATGCATGTTTAAAAGAGGGCCTGTCTCAGAGAAGTGCTAAGGAAGTGTCAGTTATGGTGATGACAGGGATGATGATGATGGTGGTGGTGATGATGATGGATATATATATTACTTTGAAGTTCTCTGGGGTTATTAGTTCATGTATAGAAGTTTTCTCCTGCTCCTTGAGTTAGCTCTGTTGTTCTGTTTGTTTACCTTCGTCTTTATATTTCGCTGATGATTTTCCTGGTGTACTTGGCAATCTGGTTGGACACTAGGATTTATAAATATGGATCTGGTTGACTATCCAACTGGATATTGTGTATGTAAGTCTCTTTCTCCGGTGGGCTTCTTCAAATGAGAATAAGGTTATAGGTCAGAGCTTTTGAGTATCAGGCTTTAATTTAAGATTCAGGTTGGAAAGTCATCTATAAAGGGAACCCTCTGACACTGTTGGTGGGAATGCAAATTGGTGTAACCACAATAGAAAACAGTACAGAGGTTCCTCAAAAAACTAAAAATAGAGTTGCCATATGATCCAGCTATCCCACTCCTGGTCATGTATCCAGACAAAACTATAATTCAAAAAGATACATAGGGCTTCCCTGGTGGCACAGTGGTTGAGAGTCCGCCTGCCGATGCAGGGGACGCAGGTTCGTGCCCCGGTTCAGGAAGATCCCACATGCCGTGGAGTGGCTGGGCCCGTGAGCCATGGCTGCTGAGCCTGCGCATCTGGAGCCTGTGCTCCGCAACAGGAGAGGCCACAGCGGTGAGAGGCCCGCGTACTGCAAAAAAAAAAAAAAAAAAAAAAATACATACACCCTTATGTTCATAGCAGCACTATTTACAATAGCCAAGACACGGAAACAACCTAAAAGTCCATCCAAAGATGAGTGGATAAAGAAGATGTGATACATGTATACAATGGAGTACTACTCCACCATAAAAAAAGAATAATGTCATTTGCAACAACATGGATGAACCTAGAGGTGATCAAACTAAGTGAAGAAAGTTAGAAAGAGAAAGACGAATACCATATAATATCACTTATATATAGAATCTAAAATATCACACAAATGAACATATCTATGAAACAGAAACAGACTCACAGACATAGAGAACAGACTTGTGGTTGCCAAGTGGGAGGGGGGAGTGGGAGAGGATGGATTGGGAGCTTGGGATTAGCAGATGCAAACTGTTATATATAGGATGGATAAACAAAGTTCTACTGTATGACACAGGGAACTATATTCAATACCCTGTGATAAACCATAATGGAAAAGAATATAAAAAGAAAAAATATATATGTATAACTGAATCACTTTGCTGTACACCAGAAATTAACATAACACTGTAAATCAACTATACTTCAATAAAAAAGAAAGAACAAAAACCATCTGTAAGGCTGGGGACAGAATGAGGAGGCTCGTGGGGTTCTGGTACCCACACTAGAAGCCCTAGATTGCCTCCCTTTCCTTAAGATAGGAGCCCAGTGCCAAGGGTAGAGGGCAGTGAAAACATATCACTCCTCCTTCTCCTTTTCCACACCTGTTGACTCTTAGCCCAGAGCCTCTTATTTTTGCCAGGAAGACTGGCTTCCATCTCCTCTGCAGTCACCACCTGAATGTATTCTGGGCTTTGGCTCCATGGCCATTTCATTTATCAACCCACTTTCATCTAGTTTTAATTTTCCAAGGGTTTGTTGAAATCTCTCATCTGCTGGTGATTTTGACCTCACTCTTTATTCCTTTGATATTATTATGGGTTTATTCATTTTTGCATTCCTTTAGCATCATCTTAATGGGGAGGTCATTTGAACCAGAAATTCTACTCATTTCTTGTGTAGAACAGCTCGGCATTCTCTTTGTGTCTGTGCCTCTTCCCAAAAGACATCCTCACCATCCACACACAAAGTAGCTTATCGAAGGTATTTCCTAAAGAAATACAATTTCTTCCTTCAGACGGATGCTGGTATGATATATTTAAATCATATATTTTCCAACTTGCTCTTTCTATGCAAACCACTCAAGATGGTGCCTGATTCATAGTAAGTGTTTGGTCCATGTTATTTCCTCTTCCCCTCTTTGTAGTCTTTCCAGGCCACCACCAATGAGTCTAATCACAGTCTACCAACATGGCTGCTCTCATCTGAATATTTTTATAGATTAGTGTTTATTTCTGGAGAGGCTTTAGGTCTCTTTTTGTGTGTTTCTTCATGTTTGCCTGTATTCCCTTTAAGGAAAATGAGGGCCAGAGACACTAAATGACTCACTCAATAAAGCAGAAGTAAGAAGTGGTGAAGCCAAGGACTAGAACCCTGTTGTCCACCACTACCCACTTTTCCTCTGGAGTTTCTGGAATCAAGATCAGAACCAAAGGCTGTCCTAATTTCAAAGCTAATGTGAATGGTTCCTTAGCAATTGCCCCTCCACCCGCAGCTCCACCTCAGAGAGTGCGAGGCTGAGTCAGGTGCTAAGTGCTCCTAGAGGCTCAAAAATTCAGTTTGGGGACCACATTTAGGCTTCTGAGGACTCTTTGCTCATAGAATGCTCAGGAAATTTGAGGAGATTCCTATTTCAAGGCCACCATTTGGATAAATGGTCATCTGTGGGCCAGTAAGGGAACCTAATCATCAATCATTTTTGATGGGAAAATGTGTCCCCAAGTAATACACAAGCAATTCATGAATGAGCTACATCTCATTTACAGGTCTGCTTGTTCTGTGAAGCAGAGCTTAAGGCAAGAGAAAAAAGAACAGAAATGGTAACCTTACAATACCTTTGAATATACTCCCCTACTGCATCCTCCATCTTAAGGTGGCTGGTTTAGATTTTTGAAGGGGAATTCAAAGAGAAGAAGAAGGAAAGAAAGGAAAGGAAGGAAGGGAGGGAGGGAGGGAGGAAGGGAAAGGTGGAGGAAAAGAGGTTAAGGGAATCTTTTGAAACATGTATACCCAGTAATAAAGAAAATACCTAAATTAAATGTACTACTATAAGAACTAGGGCTCTGCTGCCTTCCAGTCTCAGGCCTTGATGTCAGGACCAGCCCCAGACCCCCATCACCTGCCATGCGGGGGCTACGTTGGATGACCTCTCAAGGTCATTGCAATTCCATGGAGCATGATTTCATTTCTGGAAGACCCCATCAGATTTGAAAAGATCTTCCTGAGGGAGACAGTCTTCCACTCAGCAGGATTTGAGGAAGGGGAACGCAGCATAGCTGGGCTTCCTCCCCACCTTCACTCTCTTCACCCCTCCCCCATAGGCAGAAAACCTGGCGCTTCTCCGCAGTCCCACGCGTTCTGCATCCTCAGCTCAACAGGCAGCTTTGGCTCTGTGGCTACAGGACGAACACACTCACTCTCCCACCCCGCACCACTCCCCACACACAGTCTAATTAAATGTCTGTGGAGCTGCAACTGAGCTCCTTGTGCTCAGAACCTACGGCAAAGGGCAAGAGGCCCCCGTTGGTTAAAGGAGGAGGATATCAAAGGATATTTTTTTCCAAGAGACTAACAAAACAGAAGGTGCCGTTTGTGCTACCTTTGATTTGAGAGACCATTTTAAAAAATTTTATTTTAAGAAACAACTACAGACTAAGGAAGAGGAGGGTGATTACCCACGGGCGGAGGATCGGGTCAGTGGAGGAAGGAGAATCTGAAAATAAAAAGGCAAGCAGGGAGCAGGCTGCAAGAGAGGAGGGAAATGGGTGGGCGGGAGACTTCGTCCCTATTTTGTCTTTAATGCTTGTGAAAACGTCCACTCCTCAGGCTAGAGCAGGCTGACTCCATAGGTGATGGGTCTGAACAGAAAGGCTCGTCTCCTCGCCTCTTGCAAATGAATCTGAGCTGCTGCGGCGGGGAGGACCAGGCTCAGTGAAGGGGCCGCAGAGGTCCATCCGCGCACATGCTGCGTTCACTCCCTCATTCGGTAGAGTTCAACCAGCCTGCTGCGAGGAAGATGCCCAGGCCTGAGCCACACCCAGTAGGACCCAGAGCCTTGAGAAGAGGCCATGGAAGACTGGGGGCATTAGAGCTTGCATCTACTCAGGCTTTTCCAGAATCTCAGAATCTCTACTTCAGACAACTGGGTCTTTGAAGCCCTACTCTTCTGAGAGTCACCGGCCTGGCCTCCTTGGGTAGAACACGTGTAAACAAAGCAATCTTGGGAGGTCCACAACTGCAGACAGAGAATGAGGCTGAGGACTAGAGGGAATCATTTCCATGGAGCAAGGGGCACACGCAACAAGACCACAGTCCAGGCTGGGCCCAAGGCTTCGGGGAGAACAGAGTGATGGGGAAGAGAGTGCTGTGTGTTAGGAGGAGGGAGGGAAAGGGGAGAAGGAAAGAGGACTAGAGATACAAAAAGGAAGAAACCAACATTAACTGAGGGTTGTTGTATGCTCAGCCCTCATGACAACCTCAGAATGTAGCTTTTATCATTCCCATTGTAGAGATTAGAGAACTGAGATTCCAGAAGCTAAGAATTTACTCTAGGTCACATAGTGAGAGGTAGAATCAAGATTGGAACTGAAATATGTCTTAATTCCAAAGCTAATGCTCATGGTTCCTTAGCCATTGCCCCATCACACCCAAATTCATCCCCCCCCAACCTCCATATGAGACTTCATTCCAAGCATCACATAATTTAGCCATTTTCTGGGATCTGAGTGGAAATGCATAGAAGTCCAGTCCACTAGCTGTGCTAGGAACATTGATTCTGGAAAATGGCAACACTGTGAAGAGGACCCAGGAGGTGGAGTATCCATCCATCCACGCTTTTAACCCCTGATTACCTATCAATGCATCACTGATGTACCCACTCCATCTGTGCCTCAGTCCCCACCCTTAGCTTCAGGAGGCCTTCTCCAAGCCCCAGCTCTCTTCCTTCCTCTGTGTTAGACCATAAAGCATTCTCTTCAATTATTTCCCTGCTCATCACTACCGAACAGCCAAACCAATAGCGCAGCTCCGTGGGTTATGTGCTGCATGTCACTGTGCTGTATGTCACTGTGCTGTGAAATATTAAGCCTTCACAATAGGTCCGAAGTCAACGATGCACAATCCTTTAATGGTTTAGCTCACTCCGGCTATTTGAAAGTGGCATAATATTGCTATTTTTAAATAAATGGGATCTGTGTTAATGAGAGCCGAACTCTCTTGCCGTGCCGGGCTTCTGTCTGCATCGAGCCTCCACTGGGGATGCAGCAAGAGAGGGAGGGGAGAAAACAGCTTTTCAAAATGGGAACCAAGCAGCACTTTAAATAATGCTCACAGATGCTAATCCTCTTGGGGGGAGGGGGGTGGTAAGATGATTATTTGAGTGAATAATAGATTTCATTTTCAAAGAAGATTTAGAGTCTTGATATTGAGAAGAAAGGGGGTAGGAGTGTGTGTGTGTGTGTGTGTGTGTGTGCACTCAGGGGGCAGGCATAATTCAGCATGGGTTGGACTGTGCTGAGAGGGGCATGTTAAGATGTGGAGAATAATTGTGCTTTTGGAGGTTTGGGAGAGGAGCCTCTGAGGGATGGGCAGGAAGCCATCTTGACCAGCTATGGAGACAGTAGTGGATAAAGAAATATCCCCTTGAATAGGGATAGACCAGGCCCTGATATCTCCACAGGTGGGAGACTCTGGAACTTTGAATTCCCATTCCCCAAGTGAAGAATGGCAGGAAAAATGAGAGCTCTCCCAGGCTCCTCCCCTGTGTCCTGGCAGCCTTACATCTCATTGCCAGGCAACAGGTGCCAAGTAATACATCAGACTCAGAGGACCCCTCTGCTTCTTGAGACTTAATATTGTGTTTGGAGATGTTGAGGAGGTAACCAGGGCCAGGACATCTTGGACGCAGAGTCCCCGATTGCCCCTGGGGATCCTGATAAAATTGCCTCTCCTTCAGTTGCAAGCTGGAGCTATAGCAGCAGACTGGTATGGGGCAAGGGGACATCAGAAGTGGAAAGTGGGAGGTATAGAAAAGGACTTGAGGAAAAAGGCTAATGAGAGAGAAGGAAGGTGCCTCTCCTGGAGAATCTGGCCAGGAGAATGAAGAATCAGCAGGCCAGCAGCTCCATCACCTGTGTGTGTGAGACTCAGAGTTAAAAACAACAGCTCTAATAGGTAGCTTCTCCAGAAGGAGATTGCCCTTCTTCTTCCTTTTTAGGAAGCTAGACATTCTGCTTTTAAAAGAATACATGAGTTTTCTGGGCATGTCACGTACAGCATGGTGACTATAGTTAACAGTACTGTGCTGTATATTTGAAAGTTGCAAAGAGAGTAGATTAAACGTTTTCGGCACACACACAAGAATGGTTAACTCTGTCCGGTGGTGGATGTGTTAGCTAACCTTCCTGTGTACACTTGCTGTCCTGTCTCTCCCAGGTCCAAGCTGCTCCTGCCCCTTCCTGGGCTTAGATTTAGCAACAACAGCAAACAAATATTATTTTTTAGTATAAATATCTCCCAGGCACTAGACGGGACATACTTATCCCACAGATGATTCCTCTTGGACCTAAAATTCAAAATTTGACTGGGCGCCCTATGATTTATTTGGGGGTCCACAGTGTGACAGAGCACTGAGTGAGGCCTCAGAGAATATCTCATGTTCTGGGATGGGTCATTCATCGGACACTTACTGAGCACCTCCCGTGTACCCGGCTCTGGCAGCCATTCTCATTTCACAATATATTTGAATTTCATTTCAAATTATTATGTTGTATACCTTAAACTCACACAGTGTTATATGTCAATTATCTCTCCATAAAGTTGGAAAAAGAATTTAAAAATATAGTAAGGAAAAGTCACCCTTTCTCCAACCCCTCTTATTAGTTATCTATTGTTATATAACAAAGACCCCAAGACTTGGTGACTTAAAAATAACACAGTTTTATTGGCTCACATTTTCTGTGAATCAGGCATCCAAGCACACCTTAGCGGGATGCCTCCACCTCAAGTTCTCTCAAAAGGCTGCAGTTGTGGTGTTGGTTGGGTTGCTGTCTCGTATCAAGGCTCAACTGGGGAAGGATCTCTTTCCACATCTTCTCACTGGGAAGACTCAGTTCATTGCAGGCTTTTTGACTGAGGGCCTCAGCTCCTGGCTGGCATTGTCTGGGGGCCTCCCTGGGCTCCTTACCACATAGGCCTCTCTGTAAAGCAGCTCAAAATATGCCAGATGACTTCCTTCAGGGTCAGTCTCTTGGTAACCTAATCTCAGAAGTGACATCTCACCACTTCCTTTGTTATTGAAGTATAGTTGATTTACAATGTTGTATTTATTTCAGGTGTACAGCAAAGTGATTCAGATATATATATTCTTTTTCAGATTCTTTTCCATTATAGGTTATTATAAGATATTGAATATAGTTCCCTGTGCTACACAGTAGGACCTTGTTGTTTATTTTATGTATAGTTGTGTGTATCTGTTAATCCCAAGCTCCTAATTTATCCCTCTCTAACCCCTTTCCCATTTTGTAACCATTAGTTTGTTTTCTATGTCTGTGAGTCTATTTCTGCTTTGTAAATAAGTTCATTTGTATCATTTTTTTAGATTCCACATATAAGTGATATCATATGGTATTTGTTTTTCTCTATCTGACTTACTTCACTTAGTATGATAATCTCTAGGGCCATCCTTGTTGTTGCAAATGGCATCATTTCATTCTTTTTTATGGCTGAGTAGTATTCCATTATATATATATATATATATATATATCACATCTTCTTTATCCATTCATCTGTTGATGGACACTTAGGTTGTTTTCATGTCTTGGCTATTGTAAATAGTGCTGCTATGAACATGGAGTTGCATGTATCTTTTCAAGTGAGAGTTTTCATCTTTTCCAAATATATGCCTAACAGTGGGATTGCTGGATCATATATTAACTCTATTTTTAGTTTGTTAAGGAACCTCCATACTGTTTTCCATAGTGGCTGCATCAATTTACATTCCCACCAATAGCATAGTGTTCCCTTTTCTCCACAACCTCTTCAGCATTTATTATTTGTAGACGTTTTTATGATGGCCATTCTGACTGGTGTGAGGTGACACCTCATAGTAGTTTTGATTTACATTTCTCTAATAATTAGTGATATTGAGCATCTTTTCATTTGCTGTTAACCATTTGTATGTCTTCTTTGGAGAAATATCTATTTAGGTCTTTTGCCCATTTTCTGATTTGGTTGTTTGTTTTTTAGCTCATATTGAGCTAATGAGCCACTTGTATATTTTGGAAATTAGGCCCTGTCAGTTGCATTATTTGCAAATATTTTCTCACAGATCATAGGTTGTCTTTCCTTTTGGTTTATGGTTTCCTTTGCTCTTCAAAAGCTTATAAATTTGATTAGGTCCCATTTGTTTATTTTTGCTTTTATTTCTTTTGCCTTGGAAGACTGACTTAAGAAAACATTGCTACAATTTATGGCAGAGAATATTTTGATTATGTTCTCTTCTAGGAGTTTTATGGTGTCATGTCTTTTTTTTTTTTTTTTTTTTTTGCAGTATGCGGGCCTCTCATGGTTGTGGCCTCTCCCGCTGTGAAGCACAGGCTCCAGACACGCAGGCTTAGCAGCCATGGCTCACGGGCCCAGCCGCTCCTCAGCACGTGAGATCTTCCCAGACCGGAGCACAAACCCGTGTCCCCTGCATCAGCAGGCGGACTCTCAACCACTGTGCCACCAGGGAAGCCTGGTGTCATGTCTTATATTTAAGTTTTTAAGCCATTTTGAATTTATTTTTTTTGTGTGGTGTGAGGGAGTGTTCTAATTTCATTGATTTACATGTAACTGTCCAGCTTTCCCAACACCACTTGCTGAAGAGACTGTCTTTTCTCCAGTGTGTGCATATTCTTGCCTACTTTGGTTGAAGATTAATTGACAGTAGGTGTGTGGGTTTATTTCTGGACTCTCTATTCTGCTCCATTGATCCATATGTCTGTTTTTGTACCAAAACCACACTGTTTTGATTATTGTAGCTTTGTAGTATTATCTGGAGTTTGGGACATCCCACCACTTTTGCCATATTTTAATTGTTGGAAAGAAGTCACTAGGTCCAACCCAGAGTCAGGGGAGGAGCTTACACAAGCATATGAATTTCTGGACTCACAGATTATTTGGGGCCACTTTAGAGGCTCCTACTATATACCTTCTCCTCCTTCAACAACAATTTTCACAGAATAGGTCACAGTAAGGCCTCTCAGGGCAGGATTGTGTCTTCTTCACCACTGCATCCCCATTTCTTAACCTGGAACCCGGAGGAGAGGACCTCAGCCCTCCTGTCCAGCTAAGACCCAGCCTCATGAGCCTAGTGGCTTGTGAGGGTATTTTCCAGCTCAGTGAGATCTATGGTCTGAGGTCTAGTGTCATCCCTGAGCTGGGTGTGGAGTCATGACAAACTCTCTCTATTTATTCCCTTTCATTACCCTACATTGCCCCTTCTCTATCTCCCAATAGCTTCTTGGTAAAACAGGGAGAAGCCAGAGATATCACAAGGCATGATGATGAGTATCAAGGAAAGTAAGAAGGCAGGGCTAGACAGAGAATTAGAATAGAGAGTAAAAAGAGAATAGAAAGAGAAAGCATCCTAAGCTGTTACCTTATTTAAAATGAGATACAAACATTTATTAAACATTTCTTAAGCACTGGAAACTTTCTCACATTTGTTCATTTAATCTTCATAAGTTTTCAAGGTAAACATTTCTATTTACTTTCCGTAGTTCAGAGAACTGAAATTCACAGAGGGCTAGGGACATGCTCGAGTTTCCACAGCTGGTGGATAACAGAACCAGAATTCAAGCCCAGGCTTTTGAAGACCACTTAGGGCTCTTTCCAGGCTAACAGGATGAAGATGACAGAGAGGAGGGAATGTCAGTCTACTCATACCAACAGTTAATATCACAAGGGTTGTGTTGTGGTGGTGGTGGTGATTATTCAGAGTTAAACAATGGAGTTAAACAATTACACAACTGGGGGGGGGGAGGCATGTTCCCATTACAGAAAACAATAACAAGTTGACAGACAAAGATGAGAAGAGAGACAGTCTAATGAGCCACCATACAGCCATACTTGGTTTGTGATCCAAACCAACCCTATCCATGGCAAATCTCCCTCCTTGAATTCAGACATGGCTCCGCATGACCTTGACTGAACCCCAAAGTTACAAATGAAGATGTATAGCTAATGAAAAGACTTTTCATGACCATGCTGAAGATCCCCAGGAGAGTTCCAAGGATGGTATGAGCAAGGGCAGGCCTCCTTATGGATAGAGGGTGGACAGTCTCTCAAGATAATTAAGGGAAACAGAAATGCATCCTTCTGTATGTAAAAGTTCTGGAGTGTTTGTTTTTAAAACTTGGTTTCATTATCACAGAGCCATAAATCTAAGCTCATGATGGGAAAGGGAGTCCCTGATTTTTTTCTAGAAGGGATGGAAATTGAAGGGAGATCGGTGAGGTTCTGGAGGAGACAGTGTGAAGGAAAGACTACCTTCCTTACAACATTGTCATGCCACTTTGCAGTCCCTCCCAACACACACACACACACACACACACACACACACACACACACACACACACACACACACACTACCTACCCACATCTGAAGACATTCCTTTTCTTTTCCATTCATGGCATGTATTTAAATATTGAGGACGTTCTTCATACTCTGGTTTCCCCAAGACCCATCAATTCTGGTAGCCCACGGCTCCTGGATGTGTCTACCTAAACAAGCTCTGCGTGGGTGTCAGCAGATGCTTGAAATGATCTCATCCCAGGAATGAAAGACAGTGTTTATCACTGTACCCCTCCCCTTGCTGCTAGACAGCCTCCACCAAACTCAGCCCCAGCCAACGTTGATCCAGCCTCTGCTACTCTTGGTGGTGAGTTTCAGCACCTGAATGTTATTTTCTTGAATTTCACTAACTGCTACATAAATTCATATGTGCTGAGGCAAGGGAGAAACATGCATTTCGCTACCAGTAAAACATAGTGGTAAATACCGTCATTGACTAGGAATCTTCTTTTTAAAACTTAGCAAACGTTAGAGGGCAAACTTGTTTGGAAACAATTTATAAATTGACCACCAGATATTAGATGCACCTTGAATCTGTCACTATTTTGTTTGTTTCCATTGCTTTTCCCCTATGATCCTGCCCCACCTCCAGCCACGAACATTTGAAGATACAGGAAAAGGACAGAGGAGGGAAGGTCAGGAAACCTGGGTTCAAGTCTGAACTTGACCACTCTGTAACCTTCATCTTGTCACAATATCTGCAGGCAAAGGATGAAGAGGTGGGACTGGGTTTTGTCTAAGTCTCATCCAGCTGTGTTTCTATGAACGATATGTATGCACTGCCATGACAAGGAGATGAGATACATTGCAATCACTGGGTTATGCCACTGCTGTCAGGAAGAAGTGCCACGGCCTCCTCATCTGGGCTGCCACCACCACCTTAGCTGTTCCGAGAACACGGGGAATTTTACAATTGGCAGGTCCTTAGCTTAACTCGTAGCTCCCAGGAGCTGGCTGTCAAGAGAGAGTTTCATGTTGCTGCCAGTGCCGTCTGAATTGCTAATACAAGAAAGATGCAGATCCCTGTTGGAGGCCCCCTACACCCGACCCCACAGGGGCTGCTGCCATTCCACTGGTGTAACAGTCTCCCAGACCACGTGCTCCTTCCCTGCGCTAGCCGTATTCAACACAAAAACACTGCCCTGACAAATGGAGTTCAGCCCCTCCAGGTCCTCAGGCTCAGAGTGCCAGTCAAATCTATTTCACATGCCTCCTGCTTGCAAAGCAGTCTCCAGCTACTTGGGCTAAAATGCTTAGGGCTCTTGGTTTCTGGAGACAGATACCCACCCCATCCCGTGAACAGCTTATGTAGTGACCCATCCGTGAATGCCACCAACAAGAGAACGGGCACTGAAAGGCTTGGGTCTGAGTGTTAGAAACAAGAAAGGTGTGGGTTAGGGACAGTGGGCACTGTCCTTCCCACCATATTTCTTGAGCTGGACAGGAAAGTGTTCACCTTCCTGTTTGCCAGCCTTGATTATGGCGTGTATAAGCTAGGGGATCAAGGAGCAAGTTTTGGAGTAAGCAAGTTTTGGGGATCTAGTTTTGGAGTAAGGTGAGACAACATAAAGATCAGAGTGATCACAATGAGGTGATCATAATCATGATGAGGTGATCATCGTGAAAAGAGAATTCATTGTGGGAATAGAGGGTTTGTACCCACAAAATGGAGTTCCATAACAAACGTTCCACCCTGAGTGCTTGGTCATCCTGTCTCCAACACTCTGTTCCAGCCATCCTGTTTACAGGATGTAAAGTGCCTTTGCACTTTCTCTAGAATGCCCTTCTGTTGCTTTAAACTATTATCTCCTCATTAATGATGAAGGGATCCATTCGATTCAGATTTGTCTATAAATCACCTTGTGGAGGACTTGAAGCCTTCCACCCATCCACTCCCTTCGAGCAAAGTCAACCATCTCCTTTTTGTGCCAGCACTGTATCCTTACATATCCTGGTGGCGTAACTTGACACACCTGTTTGATTCCTGTTTATGGTTTGTCTTTCCCACTAGCCCATAGGTCACTGAGCATGGGAGCTGGATATTACTTCTTACTTTTCCACGGTGCTTAACACAGTGCATGGCACACAGAAGTGCTCATGACTATTTATGGACTAGATGAATAAATGGATGAATGAATGAATGAGGAGTAAACACTGAAGTTGTGCATAGATTCTCATCCCTGAGCTATGGTCACAGTCACAAGAAATGTGGTGTCGCTGCTTGGTAACCTTGCCTTACGATATGGGTCCAAACTTTTAACCCATTTGTTCTCCCGTTATCTGTAGTGGGGACACCAGGAATCCTCTAGCATCCTAGGAAAAATTGCTCTCATCATGAACAGTGTGACAATCTTGTTGCCTGGCCCTGAGCAGTTATATGACATCCTAAACTCCCATCATCAACCATCAGGACTGAGTTGGGAGCTAGTAGAGGAAATATATCCATTAAGCCAGTACTGAGTCACCATAACTGCCCTGTTACTGTGGTTTGAATAATCAATCGCCATTACCAACATCCAACAACCAATGGAGATGAAGGCATTTCCTCTCCTCTTCCTCCCTCTTTTTTCCTCCACCCCAGCCGGATTTAACAAGAGGGCTCATGATACTCCATCTCCACTCATGAAAACATCCACTGGATGTTCCCAATCGGATGAGGAGGGTTTATGGATACAAGCAGGCTAGGGGCTTTGACCCCTGACCCCGACTCGGCAGCCCGTGGCCCCGTGTTTGCACACCAGAGGGGCCCTCTTCAGTAAGCTTCTCACAACTCAGGGAAAACACCTGCATCGGCCATTTCTCATCAACAAGAAAGAGACCAGTTTCCAAGATGCCACCTGATTTCCATACCCCTTCCTCTCTCATTTCTGAAGCACGATGTAATCTCTCCCCTGCAATATAATAAATATTTCACTTTCAAATTCTGATTCATTAAAAGAATACCAGGAGGGAGAAATAATAAGGTGTCGCTTTACAGCCCAAATAAAACAGTGAAAGATATATTCTATAATTTATACGTCCGACTTTAGGTTGAGATAATTCATATATCATTTTCAGTTAGGGACCCAAAATGGTGCTGTGTCAGCATATTGACTGAAAAATAACTTTTTGTATTATTTTATGCCTTTCAGTAACGTGCCCTGGTTATCATATATCAGCACTAGGTTGAGTTCCAGTGTCTTGGCAGCTCCTCCGAAGTCATTCTCTTTCCTAATCAATGTGACTTTCCCTCTTCAATACAGATGGTGCTCCTTGGCTGCGCGCGTGCGCGCACACACACACACACACACACACACACACACATTCTCCCAGGCAAAAAAGCAGAGCTCCAACTGGAATCAGCTTGGCTGAAGCCATTTCTCTTACCATTATTACCAAAACTTCACTATTACTCACCTCTGAGGATGAGAAAACTAAATCAGCCTCAGTTGGAAACAGGCTGTATGGTATTTTTCCAATAGAAATACAATCTTACATGTGTGTAGCCCTTTACAGCTGGGGGTTTGGCAGGGATCAGTTTGGGGGTGGGGTAAAAAAAGGCATGTGTTCAAACCCCAACTCTTCCTCTTACTAGCTGGGGATTCTTGAGCAAGTCGTTTAATCTCTTGAAACCTCAGTCTTCTCATCCATAAAATGGAGAGATAACAATAATAATAGCTAGCCAAACAGAGTTTAGAGAATTTTAAATGAGGTGAAGGTAGTAATCAAATCAGAGTGGGAACTGATTGTGTGCTTACTATGTACACACACACACACACACACACACACACCAGACACTGGGCTTGCACTTTAGGTAGATTATCTCATCAACTCTCACTGCAACCCCATGAACTCGGTACTATTGTGCTTGTCATTCTGCAGATAGGGAAACTGAGGCTTAAGAAGTTAAACAATTTGTCTAAGATGGTTAAGTTTGCATTATAGGTATTTAGAAAATAATACTTTCACTTGATAGATATCTGTTTACAAGGCATTTTTTAAAACATCTCATTTGATCCTGCGATAGTGCTAGGAGGAAAGCAAGGCGGGGGATTTATTATGAGAAAATACGTCCACCTGCCTGTACCGCAATATTGCCTAGGTCTTGTGGGTTTTCTCACCACTTCACAATAGCCCTTTGGTTCAGACATTTAGTGAGTCCTTGGGATCTCTGTGCTCCTTCAGATCAAGCAGGTAAAGTAAACATTTCTCTGCCAATCACCTTTCCGCTCAGCTGATCTCTAGTTACTCCATTTGTCCTGAAGAACCATATTGAGACTGAAACTCTGTGCCAGCTGATCCCCCATAGACAAAGCTAGCCCTTCTCCGCCTGGCGAAATCAGAAGAGGACCCCAAGAACATTCCAGGATACGGGGCTCACCAGTAGTAAAGGCATTAGGCAGACACGCCATCCTGACAAAGGTCTTTTGAGATGCACTTGTACATCACCTAGATTTACCCTTCCTTTTCCAGATCATTTGGTGGGGACCCACAGAGTTAAAGTGGCTTGAACTTACACCAGATGGTATTAGTCCCAAGACCTGAGCCTGGGACACTGGTCTCATTCTCTCCAATATACTGTGAACCCTCCCCATCCAAGCCCTGAACAAGCAGTCCTGGGAGTCAATGTTTAGTAATAATGTTAGTAGCAGAAGTAACAACAACAATAATACTACGAGGCACGTGCTCTGTGTCAGGCACTATGTTTGATACTCTCTATGTATTTGTTCATTTAATCCCTACAACAAACCTGAGGGAATAGCAACCCTATTATTCCCCTTTTACAGTTGAAAAAAATGAAGACAAAAAAATAATTCTCCTGCAGTACATCCAGACAATGGAATATTATTTAGCGCTAAAAAGAAACGAGCCATGAAAAGACATGGAAGAACTTTAAATGTATATTGCTAAGTGAAAGAAGCCAATCTAAAAGGACTACATACTGTAGGATTCCAGCTATATTACATACTGGAAAAAGCAAAACTATGGAGACAGGAAATGACCAGTGGTTGCCAGGAGCTGGAGAAGGAATGAAGGGAGAAATAGGTGGAGCCCAGCACAGTGAAACTACTCTGTATGATACTGTAATGTTGGATACATGTCATTATACATTTGTCAAAATCCTTAGGCTATACAACACCAAGAGTGAACCCCAGTGTAAACTATGGGCTTTCAGTGATAAAGACGCCTCCACGTAGGTTCATCAGTTGTAAGCAACGTAGCACTCTGGTGCAGGAGGTTGATAATGGGCGAGGCTGTGTGTGGGAGCAGGGGTATGTGGGAGCTCTCTGGACTTCCAGCTCAATTTCCTGTGAATCTAAAACTGCTCTAAAAAATAAAGCCAAATTTAAAAATCCCTAACAAAAGAGATGAAAAACTAAAACTTTTTAAAGTTAAATAAAAACCTTGTAATCTTTCAAATTAAATAAGAAAGAAATGAGCTCTCAAGCCATGAAAAGACATGGAGGAATCATAAATGCATATGACTAAGTAAAAGAAGCCCATCTGAAAAGGCTACTATATGATTCCGACTACATGACATCCTGGAAAAGGCAAAACTATGGAGACAGTAAAATGATCAGTGTTTGCTGGGAGCTGAAGAAGGAAGGAAGGAAGGAAGGGAGGGAGGGAGGGAGGGAGGGAGGAAGGAAGGAAGGAGGGAGGGCTGAATAGAAGGCACACGGGATTTGGAGGGCAGCGAAACTAATCTAAGATACTGTAATGGTGAATACATGACATTATACATTTTTCAAAACCCATAGAATGTACAACACAAGGAGTGAACCTATAATGTAAACTCTGGAATGTAGTTAGTATTAATATATTAATATTGGTTTATCAATTTTAATAGGTGTACCACACTAACACTGTTAGATGTTATTAATAGGAAAGGTGTGTGTGTGTGACAGGTGACAAGGGTATACGGGAACACTCTACTTTCTGCTCAGTATTTCTGTAAACTTAAAACTGCTCTAAAAAATAAAGTTTATTATTCAAAACAAAAGAAAACAAACAAAAAATAACTTTCAGAAAGTGGGCAGCTAAGATTTAAACCTAGACTTTTTCTGGTTTTAAATTCCAATGCCCCTAGATTTTAGGTCAAAAGACTCAACAAGCCTTTAATTTAAACTTTGTATCTGAATTCCTGTTTTCTCATCCCTAAAATGGGGATATAAACAATAATACCTCTCTCTGGACCCTTACTCAGAGAGTTTCAACAAAATAGTTTACTGTAAAGAACGGGAAAACAATTTATAAACTGTAAAGTGCTATGCAAATTCAAGAAATGACCATCATTGCTCTGAAATTCTGCCTATTTGTCCATAACAAGAATGTGGTTCTCTGGGAGCTGCTGCCAAACTCTCTGGCGGAAGCTGCGTGAAAAGGCTCATAATTATCCTCCCCTTTGCTGGGACATGGTCCTCATGTGGTTGGGCTCCAAGTGAGGGCTGAGTCTCCTGACGCCTAAACGGTGGATCAGCTGAGGAGAGAGAAGCTGTGGGTTCACAGCTTGGACCAGAAAGGAGAGAGAATGTGTGTGTGTGAGAGAGACAAAGAGAGACAGGGAGAGAGAGGGAGAGAGAGGACAGCAGCATGAGAACACTCATTCATCATAAGAACGATTTCCCTGTTAATAAAGTGACCTTGTGTAAAGAGCTCAACTTCTCACAGCTCTCGCATCATTAGGAGAGGGACACTTGCCGATCGATCGTGACCACACGGGCTGCTGAACCAGGGCAAACTGCCACCACTGAAAGAATTATATGTGACACAGCCCAGCCCTGGGATCACACAGAGACTGGGTGGGGGGAGGGAGACGCTTCTCACTGAGCCCCTTAAGGGCAGAGCAGCAGACTGGATCCTGGGCAATGGTGGACTGGGGATGGGGACTCCCCCCAAAGACCGCAAGGCTTGCTGCCTCTGGACCATGCTCTGCCTGCCTAGAAAGTGCCTGTAGTTGTTTCTTGGCCAATCCCCGGAATCAGAGGTCTAGGATACGCAGGACCTTAATTCTTGGGTCTGTAACATAAAAACAGCCAATAAAGACCACAGAGCTTCAGCCTTTTTCAAGCTCCCTTGGGTTCTGCCTGACCATATCATTCATGATTCAGCACATCCAGATTCCTGGTTGAAGGACCACGATTGCCATAGCATTCAAGCCGCTAAGAGAAAAGGAAGCTACCTGTATCTCCACTCCAACAGAGGGAGACCAGAGTAAGCCCAGCACCTCCTCAGTGGAACCCAGGAGAGGGAGCTGGGAGATGGGGGGAGGGGTGCTTGTGTCAGTCTGGGCCACAACCTTGCTGTGTGATATGGGACACCTCTCTTCACCTCTCTGAGTGAGGGTTAAATCAGTTGATCTGCAAGGAGCCATCTGGTTTTAAGAGTTCCAATTATGAGTTGGGCTTCTCTTAACTAAACATATAGATATTAAAGCAATTTTTTAAACTGATAAAGTGAGCTGGAGTGGAAAATCATCCTCATATTAATGCAACCCTCTACTCCCTTCCCCACTTGTGTTTCTCTGCTCTCTGATGCTGAGATACAGTATTTGCCAATTTTTGAAATTTTACGAAAGATCTTATTTTCTACAAAGACAAAAGACATCTTTTAACCCCCTTTTCATGTTTTCTTGGGTCTGGAATCCTGAGAGAGGGAAGCCTCCGTCTTCCAGGAAAAAAAGGACATTACACAAGAGAATCAAACCCCCCATCACCCTGTTTCTCTTTCCTAGTAGAAGCTTCCAATTCCCAGGCAGTGCTCTAAGCCCTGAAATTAACCCCCATTATGTTGCATAGCAGCCAGCCTCAAACACACACAATGCAACCAGAGGGCTTTTTGATGCACTGACACAATTTGGTGAACATAACATCTTTCTTACTTTCTCTTCAATGGAATCGCTCCTACCTTTTGTCCCAATTCTTTAAGGGCTGCTGCTCTCAGCCCAGCTATCATTGAATCTTCACAGAGGTGGTAGTTTAAAAAAGACTCAAGTTCTTCCCCTTTCCAGGAGCATCTGCGTTTTAACAGGGAAATCTTCACGTTTAAAACCTTCGATGTCAAGGAATGAATCTCTAATGGTAGAATTTCAAACATTAGGATAGATGATGGGAGAGCTCTTTTGTGGCTAGAGGAGACACATCGGGACACTGTCTTCTCAATCCACTCCTCACACCGACATATGGCCCACCTGTGGAACTTTGGAGAAACTTAAACTGCTTCTCACTCACTAAAGAAAGTGACTATCCATGCCCCATTCTACCGTTCCCTTCCGTTACAATGAGAAGGACCTGGGTTAGACCTGAAGCATGTTCTAATGAGGAAAAAAAGTGAGTTCTGGAGGCAGTAATGGAAAACCTCTCTTGAGAATGTATAAGCCCATCTAGATGAGGGGCCAGGGTGGTGGTGCAAACTTGGCCTGAGGACCAACCTCTTTGGAGATATTTATTCATATAAATCCAAATAAAAGTAAATAGAGTAACTTACTTCCTCAAATAATGATTGAGATCCAACTTTTGAAGAGGCACTGAGTGGAAAGTCAGGTGAAGAGCAAAGAGTGGCGAGGACAGTTTTGAAAAAAAAGTAAAATTTTACTACTGTCCTTGAGGAACTCAAAGTCTAGCAGCCAAGATGGCCACATCCACAGCACACCATAACACCCCACATTATATATGACATGAAGAGAGTGCCATGGGAGCCCAGAAAGGGAGCACCTCATTCCACAGGGATGCAAGGAAAAGCTTCAAAGAGACATTGGAACTTTATACTGAAGGATGAATGAGAGGAAGGAAATGAGCAAAGTCTTTCCAGAGATAGAAAGCAGTAATTACGAAAACATAGAGGCTTAAAGGGTATGGTAGGCTGGGAACTACAAAGATAATAGTAATAATAATAATATTTTGACTGATGAGCAATATCTTCCTTAAGATACCTTCCAAGAGTCCCCACTTTCTCCAGGTAGATGTCTGTGCATGTACCAAGGACATCCACCAGCTGCTCTGAGTAGGAGGCTTACTAGTAAGAAGCCGGCCTGAAACTGTGGGCTAGAGGTAGACTGTGGCAGGCCTAGAATACTGTGTGAAGTCTGGGAGCTTCATCTCAAGCCACTGTTAAGACACAATTAAAAGCAGCTCCTCTCCAACTTCTCCCACAGGCATGTTGCAAAGATCAGAGGGGAGTGAGTAAAACCGTATGACTAGCAGTTTTAGGAAGTCCTTGCTGCAAGAGAAGTGCCCTTGAAGTCTTGGTTTCATCTTTATAAAATTCTTGCCAATTTTGGGACTTCCCTGATGGCACAGTGGTTAAGAATCCACCTGCCAATGCAGGGGACGCGGGTTCATGCCCTGGTCCGGGAAGATCCCACATGCAGTGGAGCAAATAAACCTGTGCGCCACAACTACTGAGTCCGCATGCCACAACTACTGAAGCCCATGCACCTAGAGCCTGTGCTCCACAACAAGAGAAGCCACTGCAATGAGAAGCCCACACACCGCAATGCAGAGAAGCCCCCGCTCACCACAACTAGAGAAAGCCTGCGTACAGCAATGAAGACACAACGCGGCCAAAAATAAATAAATTTATTTTTTTAAAAATTGTTGCCAATTTTGGTTTTATGCTATAACTTACCTATGTCTCTTTTAATATAAAAATAATATTTGCAATCACTTTCCAGTGAGTAAAACAAGGACTTGCCTGTTCATCCTGTGCTTTCTCTTAGCAAGTTCCTCATGGTGTACTCCCACTCCAAGTTGAGGAGCTGGATGGGAGGCGGATGAGGCCAGAGGCAGGCAGACCAGATAAGAAGTGGCATTGGCTATGAAGAGCAACAGTTATAGAAATGAAGAGGAGAGAACAGATACAAGGGAAGTTTTCTATATGGAATTGACTAGACTTGCTAACTATGGGTCATTGAGTGGGAGAAAGAAAAGTCCCAGACTCCAAGTTTTCTCCAAGTGCATGTTGCAGTCATTGTTGCTAGGCAACAAATGATCTCCTAACTTAGCAACTCCAAACGACTATTTTATTAAGCTCACAGATTCTGTAATTAGGAGTGGAGAGGGGTAGAGCAGGGATGGCTTGGCGCTTCACAACGTCTAGGGCCTCAGCTGGGAAGACTTGGGGGCTGGAATGACTTGATAGCTGGGGCAGGAATCATCTGGAGGTAGCTTCACTCCTTCAGCTGGTGATTACTGCTGGCTATCAATCTAGACCTCAGCTGCACTGTGGACCATGCCTTGTGGTCTGGGCTGGTTTGGGCTTCCTCACAACATGGTGGTTGGGTTCCAAGAGAGAGGTGCATGGCCTTTCTACCTAGCCTTGGAAGTCACATACTATCTCTTCCACTGCACTCTGTTGGTTAAGACAGCCACAAATGTCTGCTCAAGGTAAATAGACTGTCAGGTTCATAGACTTCACCACTGGATGGGGGAAGTGTCAAGGTCATATTGTAAGAAAAGAATGTGGAATGGGAAATTTTGTTGTGATCGTTCTTGGGAAAGACAATCTGCCATAATGTCCTACCAGGAAATCCTTTTGTCAATTTTCACTTACAGTGATCAGCTCATCTTGTAACTGTGAGCAACTGAGAAAAAGCTCGTGTTGGATTCATCTGTATCTTCCCCACACCATCTAACCTCACATCTTGCTTTCAGAAGTTTCGGTAAGAATTTGTGTGATGAATGACTAAACAAACAAATGAATAAATGAATGAGAAATGAGCTGCCAGAATGTCTCTATGGCACCTGATACAGACATCTGTGTGAAGAAATAGCTGCTCCTTGAAGGAAGGGACCACTTAAGGAAAGTTGGTTTTATTGCTTTCACAACCCTCCTGTATGTTCTCAGCTAATCAGGCAATCCAGTATTTATGTGTGGCTTAATTAAGGTTGTGAGTGGCTTGATCCTTGTTTTCTTAGGTCTATCCAGGAAGATTGCAGAGATAAAATAAAATTACCTCCAGGCAGGCAAGCCTCACAGGAGCTGGGCTAGAAGAAAAGAGACAGAGAAGATGCCCCTGGTCTTCCGGGAGAGCCTGTACCTTGGAAATTTTCATTTCTCTTTCCCACACAGGCACACATCACAGGCCCATGCCACATCCCCCACCCAGAGGCCCGATGGACCGCAGATGTGCACAGGCAGCCATGAACCATCTACATGCACATGGGGCGACCACTGCACAAATGCACCCTCAGGCAAACGTTACTGCTCCTGGAGTTGTTGCTTCCAATTCCAGCTTTCTTAATAAAGATTCAGATAACCTACCAAACAAAACTCAATGAAGTCTGAAACTAACAAATCAAAAACAATTAGCTCCTCTCGGCCTCTGAATCTACCCTTTTCTTCTAAAACCAAAGACCGATTCTTACTTGGATGCTGGCCTTGTACGTTTAATGAAGAAAGAAAAGGATTGGTTGAGGTGGCAGGGATAGGTTAATATTTTTGAATGATTAGTAGCAAATACAAAAACACGTTGAAGGGCCATTTACATTTTTTTCTTTATCACTGAGCCTGTTCTTCTTTGGAATAGTAGTTAACCCGACAGTATCCAACTTGTACTCAGCGTTAACGGGACCCCTCAGTCATGGGAAAACTTTGGGGTTTGTTCACATTCACATCCAAGAGGCTATAGGGGACCTCAGGGGTTTAGAGAAAGCAAAGTATCTCGGTTTCCACTCTTCGTCCTCCAGCTGCCAAAAGAGATGCCACAGGCATTTGGTTATCTAGAGCTGAGGCCTAGGGGACAGTGATGGAGATAGGGCCCTACATCAAAAGTAAGTGCAGAGAAAAGAAAGAGCTTTCCCAATATTGAGGAAGTATAGACACAGTTTGCAATGCATTCACTTATTTATTTATTTAATATCTATTGGGCAGCATCCCTATGCCAGGAACCATGCCAGTTTCTTTCCTCTGGTTACTCACAGTTCAACGGGTGGCATAAATAGACTGGTGAGCTGATTACTGAATGATAATGCCACAATAGACTGAAGCACAGGGTGTGATGAGAATGAAGAGAAGGGGCTACTTGGCCAGTTTCAAGGTTTGAAGCAGGTTTCTGGAGGTTGATGATGTTCTAAGCTCTGAGTTAGTTGATTGTGTGTGTGGGGGGGAGAGAGAGTGAAAATCGCGGTGGAGGATGTGTTGGGGGGCTAGTGGTGGAGGATGGTATTCTAGAGAAGTAATTGCATGAACAAAGATGTAGTAATCACAGTAGTAGAAGCAGTGGTAATGACTCTATTACCATAAATATCTGGCCAAGTATAAAGCGCTTTGTATGGATTAATGCATTTAATCTTAACAATACATCTAACTTCTCCCCATTTTATAAATTATAACCAAGTCACACTCAGATTAAGGAACTTTCCCAAAGTCACAGGTGATGAAGTTGGGATTTAAACCGAGGAAGAGAGTCAAGCTCCAGCTCCACGCTCTCAGCCTCTGGTCTCCTTCCAGCCACAGTTCTTTATCCTATAAACAATCACAGGCACTGAAGGATTTTAAGCAGGAATGGGACATAGTCAGATTTGTGTTTTAATGGCCCATCAATGCTAGGTGGGAAAGGATTGGAGGGTGGTAATGCTGGAGGTGAGGTGATAAATTAGGAGGGTTACAAGTTCCAAGTGAGAGAATCTGAGGGCCTAAAGGGGGGGCTGGGGATGAGAAGGAAGGGTCAAACTTGAGAAACGTTTGAGATAAAAACTGGACAAGTCTTAGCGACTGAAAGTGAAGGGTACATGAGAAGGCATCTAGGATGATTCCCAGATTTATGGCCAGTGCGGGTGGAAGTGCCATTAACCATCTAGAAAATACTGGAGGCAGGGTAGGCCTAGGTGTCAGAAGGTGAAGGGAGATGTGGAGAGAGAGGCGCTCCTTAAGCTTTAGACCTGCCTGCTGATGTAAAGGGCTGTGGGGCATCCAAGTGGAGATGAGAGGAAGTCACGTGGGTAGAAGACTCAGAAGCAGAGCTAAGATGTTAGAGCTGGAGTATCATCCACATAAAGTTAGTAATTAAAACCATGGGAGGTGATGAGGCTCCCCAGAAAGGGCAGGTGGAGAGCACACCTATATTTGAAGGGCAAGCAGGAAGGAGAAGCTGGAAAGTTGCCCATAAAAAATATCTAAGAGGTAGGAGAAGAATCCAGATAAAAATGGAACCATAAAAAGATAAGGGGGGGAGGAGCTGCAAGATGGCGGAAGACGCGGAGATCACCTTCCTCCCCACAAATACGTCAGAAATACATCTACACGTGGAACAACTCCTACAGAACACCTACTGAATGCTGGCAGAAGACCTCAGACCTCCCAAAAGGCAAGAAACTCCCCACGTACCGGGGTAAGGCAAAAGAAAAAAGAAAAAACAGAGACAAAAGGTTAGGGACGGGACCTGCACCAGTGGGAGGGAGCTGTGAAGGAGGAAAGGTTTCCACACACTAGGAAGCCCCTTCGCAGGCAGAGACTACGGGTGGCAGAGGGGGAAAGCTTCGGAGCCGCGGAGCACAGCAACAGGGGTGCGGAGGGCAAAGTGGAGAGATTCCCGCACAGAGGATCAGTGCCGACCGGCACTCACCAGCCTGAGAGGCTTGTCTGGTCACCCGCCGGGGCGGGCGGGGGCTGGGAGCTGAGGCTTGGGCTTCCGTCGGAGCGCAGGGAGAGGACTGAGGTTGGCGGCGTGAACACAGCCTGAAGGGGTTAGTGCACCACAGCTAGCCGGGAGAGAGTCTGGGGAAAAGTCTGGAGCTGCCGGAGAGACAAGAGACTTTTTCTTCCCTCTTTGTTTCCTGGTGCTCGAGGAGAGGGGATTCAGAGCGCCGCTTAAAGGAGCTCCAGAGATGGGCGCGAGCCGCGGCTATCAGCGCGGACCCCAGAGACGGGCATGAGACGCTAAGGCTGCTGCTGCCACCACCAAGAAGCCTGTGTGCGAGCACAGGTCACTATTCCCACCTCCCCTCCCAGGAGCCTGTGCAGCCCGCCACTGCCAGGGTCCCGTGATCCAGGGACAACTTCCCAGGGAGAACACACGGCGCGCCTCAGGCTGGTGCAACGTCACGCCGGCCTCAGCCGCTGCAGGCTCGCCCCACATCTGTACCCTTCCCTCCCCCCAGCCTGAGTGAGCCAGAGCCCCCGAATCAGCGGCTCCTTTAACCCCGTCCTGTCTGAGCAAAGAACAGACGCCCTCAGGCAACCTACATGCAGAGGTGGGTCCAAATCCAAAGTTGCACCCCAGGAGCTGTGCGAACAAAGAAGAGAAAGTGAAATTCCCCCCAGAAGCCTCAAGTGCAGTGGATTAAACCTCCACAATCAACGTGATGTACCGTGCATCTGTGGAATACCTGAACGGATAACGAATCACCCAAATTGAGGAGGTGGACTTTGGGAGCAATGATATATATATATATATATATATATATATATATATATATATATATATATATTTGTTTGTTTGTTTCCCTTTTTCTCTTTTTGTGAATGTCCATGTGTATGGTTCTGTATCTAATTTTGTCTGTATAGCTTTGCTTTTACCATTTGTCTTAGGGTTCTGTCTGTCCTTTTTTTTTTTTAGTATAGTTTTTAGCACTTGTTATCATTGGTAGATTTGTTTTTTGGTTTGGTTACTCTCTTCGTTCTTTCTTTCTTTCTTTTTTTAATTACTTAGTATTTTTAAGAATTATTTTTTATTTTAATAACTTTATTTTATTTTACCTTCTTCTTTCTTTCTTTCTTTTTTTTCTCCCTTTTATTCTGAGCTGTGTGGATGACAGGCTCTTGGTGCTCCAGCCAGGCATCAAGGCTGTGCTTCTGAGGTGGGAGAGCCAAGTTCAGGACACTGGTCCACAAGAGACCACCCAGCTCCACATAGTCTCAAACAGCAATAATCTCCCAGAGATCTTCATCTCAACGCCAAGACCCAGCTCCACTCAACGACCAGCAAGCTACAGTGCTGGACACCCTATGCCAAATGACTAACAAGACAGGAACACAACCCCATCCATTAGCAGAGAGGCTGCCTAAAATCATAATAAGGCCACAGACACCCCAAAACACACCACCAGACGTGGACCTGCCTGCCAGAAAGACAAGATCCAGCCTCATCCACCAGGACACAGGCACTAGTACCCTCTACCAGTCAGCCTACACAACACACTGAACCAACCTTAGCCACTGGGGACAGACACCAAAAACAACAGGAACTACAAACCTGCAGCCTGCGAAAAGGAGACCCCAAACACAATAAGTTAAGCAAAATGAGAAGACAGAGAAACACACAGCAGATGAAAGAGCAAGGCAAAACACCACCACACCAAACAAATGAAGAGGAAATAGGCAGTCTACCTGAAAAATAATTCAGAATAATCATAGTAAAGATGATCCAAAATTTTGGAAATAGAATAGAGAAAATTCTTTTTCGGTCTACCTGAAAAATAATTCAGAATAATGACAGTAAAGATGATACAAAATCTTGGAAATAGAATGGAGAAAATATAAGAAACATTTAACAAGGACCTAGAAGAACTAAAGAGCAAACATTTAACAAGGACCTAGAAGAACTAAAGAGCAAACAAACAGTGATGAACAACACAATAAATGAAATTAAAAATTCTCTAGAAGGAACCAATAGCAGAATAACTGAGGCAGAAGAACCGATAAGTGACCTGGGAGATAAAATAGTGGAAATAACTACTGCAGAGAGAAGAAAGAAAAAAGAATGAAAAGAATTGAGGACAGTCTCAGAGAACTCTGGGACAATATTAAATGCACCAACATTCGAATTATAGGGGTCCCAGAAGAAGACCAGGAAAAGAAAGGGACTGACAAAATATTTGAAGAGATTATAGTTGAAAACTTCCCTAATATGGGAAAGGAAATAGTTAATCAAGTCCAGGAAGCACAGAGAGTCCCATACAGGATAAATCCAAGGATAATCACACCAAGACACATATTACTCAAACTATCAAAAATTAAATACAAAGAAAAAATATTAAAAGCAGCAAGGGAAAAACAACAAATAACACACTAGGGAATCCCCATAAGGTTAACAACTGATCTTTCAGCAGAAACTCTGTAAGCCAGAAGGGAGTGGCAGACATATTTAAAGTGATGAAGGAGAAAAACCTACAACCAAGATTACTCTACCCAGCAAGGATCTCATTCAGAATTGACAGAGAAATTAAAACCTTTACAGACAAGCAAAAGCAAAGAGAATTCAGCACCACCAAACCAGCTTTACAAGGAATGATAAAGGAACTTCTCTAGGCAGGAAACACAAGAGAAGAAAAAGACCTACAATAACAAACCCAAAACAATTAAGAAAATGGGAATAGGAACATACATATCGATAATTACCTTAAATGTAAATGGATTAAATGCTCCAACCGAAAGACATAGACTGGCTGAATGGATACAAAAACAAGACCCATATATATGCTGTCTACAAGAGACCCACTTCAGACCTAGGGACACATACAAACTGAAAGTGATGGGATGGAAAAAGATATTCCATGCAAATAGAAATCAAAAGAAAGCTGGAGTAGCAGTTCTCATATCAGACAAAATAGACTTTAAAACAAAGACTGTTACAAGAGACAAACAAGGACATTACATAATGATCAAGGGATCAATCCAAGAAAATATAACAATTGTAAATATTTATGCACCCAACATAGGAGCACCTCAATACATAAGACAAATACTAACAGCCATAAAAGGGGAAATCAACAGTAACACAATCATAGTAGGGGACTTTAAAACTCCAATCTCACCAATGAAAAGATCATCCAAAATGAAAATAAATAAGGAAACACAAGCTTTAAATGATACATTAAGCAAGATGGACTTAATTGATATTTATAGGACATTCCATCCAAAAATAACAGAATACACATTCTTCTCAAGAGCTCATGGAACATTCTCCAGGATAGATCAAATCTTGGGTCACGGGCTTCCCTGGTGGTGCAGTGGTTGAGAGTCCACCTGCCGATGCAGGGGACACTGGTTCATGCCCCGGTCCGGGAAGATCCCACATGCTGCAGAGTGGCTGGGCCTGTGAGCCATGGCCGCTGAGCCTGTGCGTCCAGAGCCTGTGCTCCACAACGGGAGAGGCCACAAGAGTGAGAGGCTCATGTACAGCAAAAAAAAAAAAAAAATCTTGGATCCCAAATAAAGCCCTCGTAAATTTAAGAAAATTGAAATCATATCAAGTATCTTTTCTGACCACAATGCTATGAGACTAGATATCAGTTACAGGAAAAAATCTATAAAAAATAAAAACACATAGAGGCTAAACAATACACTACTTAGTAACTAAGAGATCACTGAAGAAGTCAGAAGAAATCAAAAAATACCTAGAAACAAATGACAATGAAAACACGATCACCCAAAAGCTATGGGATGCAGCAAAAGCAGTTCTAAGAGGGAAGATTATAGCAATACAATCCTACCTTAAGAAACAAGAAACATCTCAAATAAACAACCTAATCTTACACCTAAAGCAATAAGAAAAAGAAAAAAACCCCAAAGTTAGCAGAAGGAAAGAAATCATAGAGATCATATCAGAAATAAATGAAAAGAAATGAAGGAAACATAGCAACAATCAATAAACCTAAAATCTGGTTCTTTGAGAAGATAAACAAAATTGATAAACCATTAGCCAGACTCATCAAGAAAAAAAGGGAGAAGACTCAAATCAGTAGATTTAGAAATGAAAAGGGAGAAGTGACAATTGACACTGCAGAAATACAAAGGATCATAAGAGATTACTACAAGCAGCTATATGCCAATAAAATGGACAACCTGGAAGAAATAGACAAATTCTTAGAAATACACAACCTTCCGAGAGTGAACCAGGAAGAAATAGAAAATATGAACAGACCAATCACAACCACTGAAATTGAAACTGCGATGAAAAATCTTCCAACAAACAAAATTCCAGGACCAGATGGCTTCACAGGTGAATTCTATCAGACATTTAGAGAAGAGCTAACACCTATCCTTCTCAAACTCTTCCAAAATATACCTGAGGGAGGAACACTCTCCAGTTCATTCTACAAGGCCACCATCACCCTGACACCAAAACCAGACAAAGATGTCACAAAGAAAGAAAACTACAGGCCAATATCACTGATGAACATAGATGCAAAAATCCTCAACAAAATATTAGCAAACAGAATCCAACAGCATATTAAAAGGATCATACACCATGATCAAGTGGGGTTTATCCCAGGAATGCAAGGATTCTTCAATATACGCAAATCAATCAATGTGATACACCATATTAACAAATTGAAGGAGAAAAACCATATGATCATCTCAATAGATGCAGAGAAAGCTTTTGACAAAATTCAACACCCAGTTATGATAAAAACCCTCCAGAAAGTAGGCATAAAGGGAACTTGTCTCAACATAATAAAGGCCATATATGACCAACCCACAGCCAACATCGTCCTCAATGGTCAAAAAATGAAACCATTTCCACTAAGATCAGGAAGAAGACAAGGTTGCCCACTCTCACCACTATTATTCAACATAGTTTTGGAAGTTTTACCCTCAGCAATCAGAGAAGAAGAAAAAATAGAAGCAATCCAAATCAGAAAGGAAGAAGTAAAGCTGTCACTGTTTGCAGATGACATGATACTATACATAGAGAATCCTAAAGATGCTACCAGAAAACTACTAGTGCTAACCAATGAATTTGCTAAAGTAGCAGGATACAAAATTAATGCACAGAAATTTCTTGCATTCCTATACGCTTATGATGAAAAATCTGAAAACACTGCCATTTACCACTGCAACAAAAAGAATAAAATATCTAGGAATAAACCTTCCTAAGGAGACAAAAGACCTCTATACAGAAAATTATAAGACACCGATGAAAGAAATTAAAGATGATACAAATAGATGGAGAGATATACTGTGTTCTTGGACTGGAAGAATCAACATTGTGAAAATGAGTATACTACCCAAAGCTATCTACAGGCTCAATGCAATCCCTGTCAAACTACCAGTGGCATTTTTCACAGAGCTAGAACAAAAAATTTCACAATTTGTATGGAAACACAAAAGACCCGGAATAGCCAAAGCAATCTTGAGAAAGAAAAACAGTGCTGGAGGAATCAGGCTCCCTGACTTCAGACTATACTACAAAGTTACAGTAATCAAGACAGTATGGTACTGGCACAAAAACAGAAATATAGATCAATGGAACAGGATAGAAAGCCTAGAGATAAACCCATGCACATATGGTCACCTTATTTTTGATAAAGAAGGCAAGAATATACAGTGAAGAAAAGAGAGCCTCTTCAATAAGTGGTGCTGGGAAAACTGGACAGCTACATGTAAAAGAATGAAATTACAACACTCCCTAACACCATACACAAAAATAAACTCAAAATGGATAGAGACCTTAATTTAAGGCCAGACACTATCAAACTCTTAGAGAAAAACATAGGCAGGACACTCTATGACATAAATCACAGCAAGATCCTTTTTGACCCACCTCACCTCCTAGAGAAACGGAAATAAAAACAAAAATAAACAAATGGGACCTAATGAAACTTAAGAGCTTTTGCACAGCAAAGGAAACCATAAACAAGACCAAAAGACAACCCTCAGAATGGGAGAAAATATTTGCAAATGAAGCAACTGACAAAGGATTAATCTCCAAAATTTACAAATAGCTCATGCAGCTCAATATCCAAAAAACAAACAACCCAATCCAAAAATGGGCAGGAGACCTAAACAGACATTTCTCCAAAGAAGATATACAGATTGCCAACAAACACATGAAAGAATGCTCAATATCCTTAATCATTAGAGAAATTCAAATCAAAACTACAATGAGATATCATCTCACACCAGTCAGAATGGCCATCATCAAAATATCTACCAACAATAAATGCTGGAGAGGGTGTGGAGAAAAGGGAACCTCTTGCACTGTTGGTGGGAATGTAAATTGATACAGCCACTATGGAGAACGGTATGGTGCTTCCTTAAAAAACTAAAAGTAGAACTACCATACGACCCAGCCATCCCACTACTGGCATATACCCTGAGAAAACCATAATTCAAAAAGAGTCATGTACCAAGGTGTTCATTGCAGCTCTATTCACAACAGCCAGGACATGGAAGCAACCTAAGTGTCCATCAACAGATGAATGGATAAAGAAGATGTGGCACATATATACAATGGAATATTACTCAGCCATAAAAAGAAATGAAATTGAGTTATTTGTAGTGGGGTGGATGGACCTAGAGTCTGTCATACAGAGTGAAGTAAGTCAGAAAGAGAAAACAATTACCATATGCTAACACATATATATGGAATGAAAAAAAAATGGTCATGAAGAACCTAGGGGCAAGATGGGAATAAAGAGGCAGACCTACTAGAGAATGGACTTGAGGTTATGGGGAGGGGGAAGGGTAAGCTGGGATGAAGTGAGAGAGTGGCATGGACATATATACACTACAAAACGTAAAATAGATCGCTAGTGGGAAGCAGCCGCATAGGACAGGGAGATCAGCTCGGTGACCGCCTAGAGGGGTGGGATAGGGAGGGTGGGAGGGAGGGAGATGCAAGAGGGAAGAGATATGGGGACATATGTATATGTATAACTGATTCACTTTGTTATAAAGCAGAAACTAACACACCATTGTAAAGTAATTATACTCCAATAAAGATGTTTAAAATAAATAAGGAGCAGAGAATTTCAGGAAGGAGAGAGTGGTTATTACATTTAACGATACAGAAAAGTCTAGCAAAAGGACTGAAAACGTCACCTGGTTTAGTAATATGTAGTCCCTCACTGACCTTTGACAGACCAGTGAGGTCACGAGATAGGGGGAGGGAGAGACGTTAAGTCAGGTCCCAATGAATGGAGTGAATACAAGGTATGAAAAGAGGTGTAGTAGGTTATTCTTGCAAGCAAGTTGTCTAGAGAGGGAAAAAAAATACAAAGGACCCGGGATCAAGGGAGAGTTGTTTAGGATTTGAGAAATCTGAGTCTCTTTAAAGAATGAATAGAAGGGCAAGGAGAAGGAAGTTGGTGGAGAGAGAAAGAACAAGGGAGTGAAGTCCCAGGTTGATGGAGGAGAATGGGATCAAGAGATGGTAGGGAGTTAACCATGTCCAAGAAGAAAGATCCTAGAGCATAAAGCTCAAGTGAGGACATCTGAGAGATAATGCTCTATCACTTCAATTTTCTAACTTTTAAAATGAAATCATGATGAAGACATCTGCTTAGAGTGTGAAGGAAGAAGACTGGAAGGATTCTTGAGACTAGAGAAGAGGATGAGGGTAGGGAGGGGTAAGAATGAAAGTTGCCAATGACAAAATCATTGGCCAAAATGTAGCTGCGGTACAGAACTAAGATTGACACTGGTATGGGATTTCCCCTTGGAATTCTCAGCAATTCAATTATAGAGGCAAGGGAGTTTGCCAGCCGAATAGGGTATATGATAGAGACCATCAACCCCAAGGTCACTGGTAGCCCAGCATAAAGGAGCTAAGGTATGTAAGGCACCCAACACAGTGACAGGAACATAGCCCTCAATAAATGTTGGCTCTTCTTAACAGCCATCAGTTGGTGATTTGAAATTATAAAACCTAATATTCTTCTATCCCACTAAAGAACAAAAAATGGAGACACAGGCTAACGTTTTAACAGGACAGTGTAAAGACTGAAGCCAAAGAAATACCCAACAGGAAGGGCTACTAAAAGGCCATAGAGGTTATTAAAGAAAATGATAGGATCCTGGATGAAATTAAGATGCTGACAGAGTCCTTTATGTCTGGGACAGGTTAGACGCAGCCCTTCCTTGAGGCTGGGAACAACTCCCAACCCTCAGAGTGGGCCGTTTCTTCTTTGAATGGAAAAAATGATGATGACCCATGGTGTTACACCTAATCTACTAATAATGGCTGCCTAGAGTCCTGTGATGAGCTTGGCTCCTGAGGCAGGAGACCCGTCTTGTCTGCCATGGGCTTAGGAAGAGGAGGTGACATGTTTGCTCTCCCCATCTAGCCCAAACCCCTCACTGAATATGAGAAAACTGAGGACTAGGAAAGCAAATGCCTTGACTGGCTCTTCAGTGGAAACCTGGACTACCAGCCAGGTTTTCCAACTCACAACCCAGAGTTCTCTCCAGCACACACATGCGTTGCCATTTCCCAAACACTCACAAGCAAAGCAAACATCCCATCGATGATTACTAAGGGCCTACAGACGGTAGCGGAGACCAAGAAGCAGCAGATTTATGAATCGAGGCCATGTTCTCACGTCCGGGCACGGGGGAATTATCATTTAGCATAAGTAAGCCAGAGCATAACCTAGAGTAATCCTCGGCAAAAACAAAGTGCTGTGGGAGCCTGGGTTCCTGCTGAGAAGTATTAAGTGTGCAGTTTAAGCTTATTTGAAGCATGTAGAGGCCTGAGGGCCTGCGCATGGGCACGGATAGCTTTAAGGAGAGGCTATTTCAGTTGGAACAACGCTGTTTGGTACCAAATGCTTATCAAGCACCCAGGGCGGTCGGCCCAATTAGAGAATTAACATAGCTCATATCTGCTCAGCCAAATAGAAAGTAACTACTCTATAAAGGGGCTACGCATCCAAAATTAAACAGGAGAGGAGAGGCCTCTAATTGCTCTCATGTTTTGCCCAGCAGCGTGATGCCAGTCTCAGAATCTCCTGAGCAGATGGAAGGAAGGTAGGGGTAGAGAGGGATAGGGGAATCACTTCACTTCATCAAGCACCTCCTCCCTCCGTCATAGAGCTCCCCCCTCTTTCTCTCTTTCTTGTCTTGTTCAACCTATTAATGTTTTCAGTCTTTCTACCTGCCTCTCATCAGCCCAGGTCACAGGTACAGTCAGTTTGGTGACATAAAAAGAGCATCAGAGTCAGAGAGATCTGAATTGCAATCATCCCTTCACTAATAAACTCTGTGTGACCTTGGACAATTTACTTAACCTCTATGAGTCACACTTTGCTCATGTGAAAAATAGGAGCTAATACTCTAATATTTACCTTTCAGGGTTGTTTTGAAAAATAAATAACTATGAAAGTCTTTAGCAGACCGTGTCTTGCCCAGAGTATGCATACACTGATGTCAGTGGGAGTCAACCCTGTCCTCCGAGATTCAAATGAAATTGGCCTGCACCCCCAGTCCCACTTGTAGGAGAAAACCCAGTCTTTCCAAAGATGCTTGGAGGAGGCATTTACGCTTCTCCCGGTCACCTCTGAGCTTGTTCAATTTGGGACTCATCCTCCAAGCAAACTCATAGTGGACACCACCCTGATTCCTTCATTCCCCCAAACCCTCTTACTCTGAGTCTGTGGGTACAGTGGGTTTTGTTTGAAATGCGAGGGAGCAGAGAGCGTTTGCATGGTGGTACCCCAAACAATTTTAAGTGATTATGATACCACTCCTATTTTTAAATGTCCTTCAACCCTCCCCAAGGGTTGCTCCAAGGTTTCCTCACTGGCCAGCTCGCTGCACACTTCAGCCTCTGCCATCTCGTCTCTCCCCTCCCTCCTTTTCCCTTTCATCACCCTCCTTCTTCCCTCTTTCTGCCCATCCCAGACCCTGAATTTGTGTTCATTTCCTTACACAGAGCTGTTTGCTTATTTCCTTAGTTTGCTTTATCTTTCCATACCAGTGCTTGGAACTTTATTTTCTCATCCAAAACACGCTGTCAAAGAACTTTCCTGGATAAAGTCAGTCCTTTCCCTGTGAGGAAGTCTGGTGCCAGCTGTTAGTGCAACAATGACATTCTTCCTACTACACAGATCCTCAATCAATAGAGGTTAGTAGCTCTTTACGCCTTCATACTAAAGAAGATCTTTTCTGAGACCACCTTTCCCTCAAATGAACTTTTCCTGTCTCTAGTAAGCCTCCTGAAGGAATAAGCCACAATTTCCTCCAGCTCATCTCTCATTCACTGTTCAGGAAGACGCTGCCTCCATTCTTCTGAGACTGCTCTCTGAAAGGTCAGCTTGAATTTGCCCAATCCAGCGACCTTAGCCCCACTCTATAGCAATTGGTGCTGTTGACAGTGAACTCTTTCTGACCTGGGTCTACCCAATGCTGTCACAGCTGCTCTGCCCCCCATCTCTGGCCATTCCTCTTCAAAGGCTCCCTTCTCCTCTGCCCACCTTGAGCGCTGTGGCCACTGGGCTTCCATCAGTAATGCTCCTCTCTTCCTGCTCTATACGACCTTCCCAACCATCTTATTCACTCCAACAGCACAACCTCCCAAGGCGCCCATGAATCCTACGTGTTTCTCTTTAGCTGTGATTCTCCCCAAAGCACATGCACACATGTGTGAACACCTGCTGGAAATCTCTGACTGAGTGAGGATCCGGCACCTCCAACTCACCAATCCAAACCATGCTCATCTTCCCCTCCATCCCCACTGCCAAGCCGACTCTTCATTCAGTTAGGGAATCACCAGCCTCCAGCTCTCTCCCAGCATCCGTTGAGTCGCTCAGTAAACATTGATGGGGTCTTTCCCCCATGTAATCTCATTCATTTCCTTGGCTCTAAATAACATCTATATGCTGATGGCTCCAAAATTTATATCTCTCTCTCAGCTACAGACTCAGATACCCTACTGCTTACTCAACCTCTCCTCCTGTGACTTACCTCACAGGCACCTCAAACTTAATGCACCCAAAATAGAATTCTTACCTCTCTCCACCATGACTGTCCCTTTTCCATTTGAACCCATATTAGTAAATAGCACCTCCAACCATGCATTTACTTAAGCCCAAAACATGAACATCACCTTGATTCCTTCCTCTTCCTCATCCACATAATTCAGCTTCATAGCAAATCTCGTGATTTCTTGTTCTAAAATATATCCAAAATCCATGTTTTCTCCCCACTTCCACTTCCACTCCCATGGTCTAGGCTATAATCACCCTTTCTATGGATGATTCCAATGGCCTCGTTGGGGTCTTTTGCTCTATACTCACTTCCCTCCAAACTCATCTGTACCCTGGACAAGAAAACAATTTTAAAACCATAAACAGGATCATGTCATTCTCCTACTTCAAACCTATCAGTGGCCTCCCATTTCTCTGAGAATAAACTCCAAATTCCTTCTCATGTCCTATAAGCACGTTGTCTCTCCGAAGTCCCCTCATGCCCTCAGGTCTATCTGTAATCACCGGACTTCTTCAAGTTCTTCACGTAAGGAACAAACCAAGCTCTTTCTCATCCTGGAGACTTTATGCTTCCCTTTTCCTCTGACCGTGATACTTTTCCCAAGATTGTTCCTTTTTTAAAAAAAATAATAAATTTATTTATTTATTTATTTTTGGCTGCATTGGGTCTTCGTTGCTGCACACGGGCTTTCTCTAGTTGCTTCGAGCAGGGGCTACTCTTCGTTGTGGTGCATGTGCATCTCATTGTTGTGGCTTCTCTTGTGGAGCACGGGCTCTAGGGCGCAGGCTCAGTAGTTGTGGCGCACAGGCTTAGCTGCTCCGTGGCATGTGGGACCTTCCTGGACCAGGGCTTGAACCCATGACCCTGCATTGGCAGGCAGATTCTTAACCACTGCGCCATCAGGAAGTCCCCAATATTGTTCCTTCTTTGAACTTCATGTCTCAACATAAATTGACCTCCTCTTAGAAGCCTTCCTGAAATTCTTAGGTAGGTTTGTACTTGCTTACCCACCATTTTATTACCTTTCCCTCATAGTATTTAACTACTTTCTGGATTTGTTCCTTGCTTGTTTATTGCCTGTCTTCTCCATGAGGGTAGAGACCACATCAGTTTTTTTTAACCACTGGATTCCCAACACGGAGAACATTGGTACATAGTAATTGCTCAATAAATATTTGTGGAATGAGTGAATGTTTGGAAAATGAATGCAACTTTAATATGCACAGATAGTTGGATAAGACACAGTCCTTGCTCTCCGGGGATGAACCACTCAGTAGAATATAAACTCATAATTGTAACATAGTTATTTCTTCTGTGAGAAGCATAGTCCAAATGGTATGGAAATGCAGAGGTAAGCACAATCAGCCCTGCCTGGGGAATTTGTAGAAGACTTCACATAAAGCTGATAAATAGATGGCATGGGTACTTACTACACACGATAGGGATTTGGTAGATTTTAATTTTTTATGTGCAGTTGATTGAATCAAAATTGAAATTTATCCTTGCATTTTAGCTTGAAGTCAACTCAGGTAATCACCTGATGCTGGAGATAAGAGCTGGAAATTTTGAGTATCAGTGTAAAATATAGTCTCAGTACTTCTAACAAGATAATTAATCGGCTGGTATCTAAAAGGCATTTCCCCTCCTTCACCCTTCAAAAAGATAGTCCAAAAATTGTGGGGTTGGGGATATCTGGCTCTGCAGAATTCATGTGAAAACTGGAGAGTCAGAATAAACACAGTCTCAATTTATCCAAGAATAATGGAGTTGCCTAAAATATTGACTTTGCCTTAGGTTGTATTAACAGAAGAATTTGCACCCAGAGTGTGGGCCAGTCACTGATAGGACCAAGTTGGGGGCACCTTACTTATTAGGTTTTCATATTTCAGGATGATCACAGGCAACTAGAAAATACCCCAAGTAGAGTAACCAGCATAGGGAGGGGCCTGGAAACCATGGAATATTAGGACTAGTTGAAAGAACTGGAATATTTTTCTTGGAAAAAATTACATACTTTAGGAATGATGTAATACTAATTTTCAAATATCTAAAGAAGTGTCATGGGGAACAAGGACTAAATATATTTTCTCTTACTTCAGAAATTAGATATAAGAAATCACAGTGTATTCCTTATATCTTCTTTTGATGCGGATAAAAGAAAGCCAGTTTGAATTAGTTTAGCAAAATGGGGAATTTGTTGTCTCACATAATGACGGCACCAGGAATGCCTAAACCTAATAATTTAAATCCCTAAAGGTCTTTCTCACTCCATTTATCATTTCTACTTCTTTCTGTGTCATCTTTTCTTTCTAATCACTAACAGCATTTTCCTTGAGGATGTGGCCACCTGCAGTTTCTAAGATCCCATCATCCTAGGTTTACCACCATAGAGGAAGGAAGTTCTTCTCCCAGTTCTTGTGTGAAAAAAAATTCCAAGAAAGAGCTCTGATTGGCCTGCCTTAGACCACGTGTCCACCTCCTGAGGAGTCACTCTGGTCTGGGGCTGACACAGCGGCTTGGCTAGACCCAGAGTCCACTCTCTGTGGGTTCATGTCAGAAGATGGCCACCCCCATTCAGGTCGTAGGAGGAGGGGGATGCAATTGACCAGAAGAAAAAAGGGAGGGGTGCTGGGAGAGTAATAACTCTCTACTACTTAGAAAATTGGTCTGTGTAAGATATGGGGAAGATTATTATAGGAGTTAGAAATTTCCAGATATTTAGCCCAGGGCAGTCCTTAAAGGAACCACTCATGATTCTACAAAAGAGCCAGTAGCAGAGCACCAGGGACCCTAAAGGAAGATGCCCAGCATCATCCGTTTATCTGCCCCTTTGTCTCACGATCTCAATCACCCTCTTGAATCTCAACAGTTATAACCCAGAACCTCTAGACTGTGACTCTGCCTCACGGTTCTGGTAACATTCACAGATTACCTTGTTGAATAGCCTTTCAGGTGAGACCCAGTCACCACCCCTTGTCCTCATCCCTCCTTAAACTCCTCACCACCCCTGCAAGTCATCAGCTTAGTGGAAGGGCATTGGGTAATTTCTCCACATGCATGTTCTGGTTAGTGCTCAGTGGTAGACTGGAAGGGGGACCTGTACAGATGTCTGGGGAGCTCTCAGTGCCACTGTCTCCTCTCTGCCCTTGAACTCTAGCTGCCTTGGCCTCCCCACACTCTAAGCTCTACCTCCTCAACTCAGGAAGACCTCTGGGACCTCCTTGGGATGTCTCTCACCCACCCAACCCCCCTCCCACCATGCTATGGCCTACATCTCAGGCAGGAAGCTGGGGCAATCCTAAGACCCACCTGATTTGTTTCCCATCTCTAAGGGATCACTGTCCTTCCTTGTCTGATGTCTATTGTCTGGAAAACTGTTGTTTCTTATATTTAGTTGTTTTAAATATTTGTTTCAGGTGGGAGGGTAAATCCAATCATGTTACGTCATCTTAGCCAGAGTGAAATTCCATAACCAAAGGTTTACTATGTTTAAAAATATTGTTGAAAGGGTTAGGTCTTCCCACAGCCTCCTACAGCTCTTGAGCTCTCTGTTAAAAGTCAGAAGAAATTAGGATTTGTTTTGCCCTTCAGTACCAGTTGGCAGAAGCCATGGGATTGTATTTTCTCCAAATTAACGAAAGTTTCCATTCAAGGGACCACTTTATCTTTTCCTTACTGCTGCTTCTCTCATTCCAAATCAATGCTTTTAAATGATCAGTGTTTACATATATTCATTACCTACTTTATTCATTAAACTCTAGCTCAAAGGATGAACAATAAATTGTTTCTCAAAAAAGCCTAGAGTTATAAGAAAATGTCAGTTTTTATCAGAATAAAAATAAAATGTGTTTAGAGCCTCAAGCAGTGGAGAAATGGTCATTTACTGAGAAAATTGTAATTGTGAGGACCAGAGTTCCTTTAATGGCAAAGAAAAAATGACATCAGCAGTGGGAGGGACCCTGGAGGGAAGAACTGTGTCCTTTATTGCATTCTTTCCTTCCTCCTTTATTCCATATGTACTTGAACAGGGCTTGGCTACAACTTTGTCTTAAATATGGCCAATA
The DNA here is from genome assembly GCF_949774975.1 of Lagenorhynchus albirostris. NCBI lineage: Eukaryota > Metazoa > Chordata > Mammalia > Artiodactyla > Delphinidae > Lagenorhynchus > Lagenorhynchus albirostris. Next base: position 91,340,777 of record NC_083103.1, read on the forward strand.
CTTGAATATACAAGATAACTATGTTAAAAATTGGTAATACATTGCTATCACCTTCTAATCATATCAATTTCTTAACATCATCTAATAAACTAAGTTTTCAAAAAACTTTTATACTTTCAATAATTTGAACTATACTTTGAATCAGGGGCCTGCTTTCCTCCTGTGTAGATAAGAAACTTTTGTAATTAGCACATCCATTATTTGTATGTAAATGACTATTTCTAAAGTACAGTGAATGTTTCATTAACTTAAATAGTCCCCTCATAAATTTGTTTGAACCTCCCTGTTACTATTTTTAAAAATAGCCCTTATAAAAGTAAATTTCAGCTTAGGCCACTGATGAATTATCATAAATTCTAAGTGAGTAAGGTGCAAATTAATGAGGCTTTACTGTAAATTCATACAGGGCCATAGTAGCTGACTGTCCCGAGAGAGAGCAGATGTGCGGTTGACAGGAGGGCCCCTGAGAAACTGTATTTATTGAGGGCTTACATGTGCCAGGCACTTAGCTAAGTGCTTTACATGCATGATCTCATTTAATGCTCCCAACAACACAATGATTTAGGTGATGCTACCCATTTCAGATGATAACTCAAAGGCTCAAAACAATTTGATAATCCAACAGAGACACACTTGTAAGAAGTAGCCACACAGAGAGTGCAGCTCAGATCTGCCTGGGGGCGAAGTTCCTGCTCTTCACCACAGGGCATGGGGCATGTCTGGGGGCACCCACGGCTGCCCTCCATGCTTCTCCACATGCGCTGGCGATGCTTTCTGCTCTCTCTGCCTTCCCCCACTTCTTGGCAGCCCTCCCACACTCCCCATCCATCCCTCAGCCTTTTGAGTCTTAGTCTCTTGGGGCTTATTCAAGCCCATTGCCAAAATGGAGAGTCTAAATCAGCCAAGGTTATTGGCTGTTGAAGGCCATGGAAAGTGTTATGTCTTTTGTGAAAATGGCAGTTAAGTTTCTAACTAACAGCAATGGAGGATATTGGAGATGGTTTGAAAAGGGGTTTTGTTGGCTGATTTATAACCAACTTTTGAAATGAAATTTAGTAAATCTAGGAAGATATATGAGCCTTCCAGGGCTTGTTATATGAATTGTTTGTAACCGTTTTTCCCCACAGAGCCTCATATCAATTGCTTTTATATATTTCATGTATTCTTAGAAAATGAGCTCTACGTATCACAGTTCCTGTCTAACCTCTTTTGTCTCTTGTTTTTGGACAAATGCCGATCACGTCATGATAGGGAGGATTCCTTCCTGTAGAAGGAGAGGAACGTGATGGCACTCAGGAGACTTGGATTCTGACCCACCTGCCTTTCCTGCCTTGATGAGTGGCTATGAACATAACACATCCTTCTTTGAAATGTAACCATAATCTGCCGCCCTCATCTCACTCACCTCCCACCCTTATCAACACACTTCAGAAGTAGAGAGGGTGACATTTATGATAAAAACTCTCTAGAAAGTGGGCATAGAGGGAAACTACCTCAACATAATAAAGGCCATATATGACAAACCCACAGCAAACATCATTCTCAATAGTGAAAAACTGAAATCATTTCCTCTAAGATCTGGAACAAGACATGGATGTGCACTCTCGCCACTGTTATTCAACATAGTTTTGGAAGTCCTAGCCATGGCAATCAGAGAAGAAAAAGAAATAAAAGGAATACAAATTGGAAAAGAAGTAAAAGTGTCACTGTTTGCAAATGACATGATAGTATACATAGAAAATCCTAAAGATGCCACCAGAAAACCACTAGAGCTAATCAATGAATCTGGTAAAGTTGCAGGGTACAAAATTAATGCACAGATATCACTTGCATTCTTATACACTAACAACAAAAGATCAGAAAGAGAAATTAAGGAAACAATCCCATTCACCATTGCAACAAAAAGAATAAAATACCTAGGAATAAATCTACCTAAGGAGGTAAAAGACCTGTACTCAGAAAACTATAAGACACTGATGAAAGAAATCAAAGATGACACAAACAGATGGAGAGATATACCATGTTCTTGTATTGGAAGAATCAATACTGTGAAAATGACAATATTACCCAAAGCAATCTACAGATTCAATGCAATCCCTATCAAATTACCAATGGCATTTTTTACGGAACTAGAACAAAATATCTTAAAATTTGTATGGAGACACAACAGACCCCAAAGAGCCAAAGCAATCTTGAGGGGAAAAAAAACAGAGCTGGAGGAATCAGGCTCCCTGACTTCAGACTACACTACAAAGCTACAGTAATCAAGACAATATGGTACTGACACAAAAACAGAAATATAGATCAATGGAACAGGATAAAACCCAGAGATAAACCCACATACCTATGGTCAACTAATCTATGACAAAGGAGGCAAGGATATACAATGGAGAAAAGACAATCTCTTCAATAAGTGGTGCTGGGAAAACTGGACAGCTACATGTAAAAGAATGTAATTAGAACACTCCCTAACACCATACACAAAAATAAACTCAAAATGGATTAAAGACCTAAATGTAAGACTGGACACTATAAAACTCTTAGAGTAAAACATACGAGGAACACTCTTTGACATAAATCACAGCAAGATCTTTTTTGACCCACCTCATAGAGTAATGAAAATTAAACAAAAATAACAAATGGGACCTAATGAAACTTAAAACCTTTTGCACAGCAAAGGAAACCATAAACAGGACTGAAAGACAACAATCAGAATGCAAGAAAATATTTGCAAATGAAGCAATGGACAAAGGATTAATCTCCAAAATATACAAACAGCTCATGGAGCTCAATATCATAAAGAACAAACAAGCCAATTAAAAAGTGGGCAGGAGGGCTTCCCTGGTGGCGCAGTGGTTGAGAGTCCGCCTGCTGATGCAGGGGACATGGGTTTGTGCCCCGGTCTGGGAAGATCCCACATGCCGTGGAGCGGCTGGGCCCATGAGCCATGGCTGCTGAGCCTGCACGTCCGGAGCCTGTGCTCCACAACGGGAGAGGCCACAACAGTGAGAGGCCCGCGTACCACAAAAAAAAAAAAAAAAAAAAAAAAGGGCAGGAGACCTAAATACACATTTCAACAAAGAAGACATACAGATGGCCAAGAGGCACATGAAAAGGTGCTCAACATCACTAATTATTAGAGAAATGCAAATCAAAACTACAATGAGGTATCATCTCACACCAGTTAGAATGGGCTTCATCAGAAAATCTACAAACAATAAATACTGGAGAGGGTGTGGAGAAAAGGGAACCCTCTTGCACTGTTGGTGGGTATGTAAATTGATACAGCCACTATGGAGAACAGTATGGAGGTTCCTTAAAAAACTAAAAATAGAACTACCATATGACCCAGCAATCCCACTACTGGGCATATACCCAGAGAAAATCATAATTCAAAAAGACACAGGCACCCCAATGTTCATTGCAGCAGTATTTACAATAGCCAGGTCATGGAAGCAACCTAAATGCCCATCGACAGACAAATGGATAAAGAAGATGTGGCACATATATATGATGGAATATTACTGAGCCATAAAAAGGAATGAAATTGGGTCATTTCTAGAGATGTGGATGGACCTAGAGACTGTCATACAGAGTGAAGTAAGTCAGAAAGAGAAAACAAATATCATATATTAACGCATATATGTGGAATCTAGAACGCATATATGTGAAATCTAGATTCGCATATATGTGAATCTTTGGCTCCACACAGCCAATAACCTCTCACAGAATCTGTCCTGCGTCACTTACTCTTTCACTCTGAAGAGGTTTATTGAGTGACTGCTAAGTGCCAGGCACTGTCATAGCAGTGAACAAGGCAAGAAAAAAGCCCTGCCCTAAAGAAGCTTTTACTACACTGGGGAAAAAAATTTCAATAAAGGAGAGATACCATAAAGAAAACAAGAAGAGTATAGAGTGATGGGGTAATTGGGAGGGTATGATTTTATACAGAATGGTCAGGAAAAGTCTAACTTTCTGTGGGGAGGACCCATGTGATACGGAGGATAATTAGTGCAAAGGTCCTGAGGTAGAAATCAAGTTGGCACCAAAATAAGGCCATTGTAGCCATAATATAGTGAAAAGCTGTCCCTTTTACATAGGGTTTGTATGCTATCATTAAGATATCAAATTTTGGGCTTCCCTGGTGGCGTAGTGGTTGGAAGTCCGCCAGCCGATGCAGGGGTCGCGGGTTCTGTGCCCCGGTCCAGGAAGATCCCACATGCCGTGGAGAGGCTGGGCCCGTGAGCCATGGCCGCTGAGCCTGCGCATCCGGAGCCTGTGCTCCGCAACGGGAGAAGCCACAACAGTGAAAGGTCCGCGTACCGCAAAAAAAAAAAAAAAAAAAAGATACCAAATTTTATTCTAAATGCAGTGGATATTTTAGATACTATTTTAAAAGAGTACTCTCACTGTCTGGTGAATAATAGACCATCAAAATGTCAGTGGTCTTGATTTAGGTGAGAAATGACAGTGGCTGAGATTAGAGGAAAACAGATCCATGGTAGGAATTGGTCAGATTCAGGGAATGTTTTCGAGTTATTGTTGATAGTTCTTACTGGTGGATAAGGTGGGAGGGGTAAGGAAAAGAGAAGAATCACCTGTGGTTCTCCATGAAGATACCTAGGCATGCAAACAGACAAAACTCCCAAAATGCTGCAGAAAACTAAGACCTAGACCAAATCTCAAGAAACTCTAGGTCAGTCTCTCTCTTCCCTTCCTACCCATACTCAGATTTTTCTTTAAGCCATCAACCCCTTCCCCAAGTGACCACATCTTCACCGCTAGGGATCCAGGACCATCCCCATTTCACAGTGATTGTTTTAAGAGATGCAAGCCAGTCACTGCACGCATTTCCTCAGACACAGTGATTAACCAATCAGAGTGGTTAACCAAAGGTGGCCAATCAGAGTGAAGCTTAGGGCTTTTTCTTTCCCCCCCAGTAATTGTAGGAGGTGGTGCTCTTTTTTTTATATGGATGGATTGTGCCTGCTTCACATCTCGGAAAGCCAGCTCGGTGAAGAAATTGGCATGTGCAGGAGGGCAGAACAAGAAAAGCACTGAGGCCTGGAGCTGAGCTCTGTCCAAAATGTCCCTGAAATGCTTTGCTGCAGTGTAAATTGGTTTTGTGTTATTTGCAACCTAAAGCATCCCAAGCGCTACAAGCTACTTGCTCTTTTCATTGGGATGTAAGGACATGGTCTCCTTGAAATAGGACCTGAAAGCCAGTGGAAAATAGCGAGTTTGGGTGAGAGGATTAAATAAGGATATGGACCAAGAAGAAAACAGGCTGAGTTAGGGGTGGATTCCATGGATACTAGAATTGCAATAGAAGAATTAAAATCCCATTGGAAGCAATGAAGAGCAGATATGACTTTGTGGAAAATTAAAACAGTGATGCTTACTACACACAAAAAAAACCTCTTGTCTATTGCAGAGAAAACTTGAAGAGAATAGAATAAATGTGGAAGAGAGAGAACAGAACTCTGCTGGTGTCTTCAAGGTACAGTCAACGTCAAGTGTAGCAAACTCAATAAACAAGGCAGAATGGAAGAAACCTTTCCAGAAATGAAGAACACTCTGCATATGCAGATCACAAGAGCTCACTTTGTTCCAGGAAACCATCATGGAAAGTGCACCATGTTGCCACCATAAGCGGCATCGCAGGAAAACAAAACAAAACAGCCACCACCACTGAGGACAACAACAAGACAGGCGGCTGCCAAGGGACAAAATTCCTGCTGACCTTTGACTTCCTCTCAGCAACACTAAATACGAAAATCAATAGAGAAATTTGTATTTGGATTGCCTGTGTCGAGAATGTGGCTGACTCAAGAATTATATACCCTGGTCTGTTGTTGTTTATGTTCTCAGATGTTCAAGGTCTTGTAAATTGCACAAAGTGGGGACAATAGTACTATTAAGTGACTTATATAGAACTGCAATATCATGTAGAGTTATTTTGAATCTTAAAAGATATAATCCGCATAAAGCATTTAGAAGACGGTCTTGCACACCTATCAGCTCTAAAAATGTTAACTCTCATTGTTGGTAATAATAATCATAATATTCTTCATTGGGAAAACTACTTGAGGATGCACTTCATCTGATTAAGATGGAACAAAAGTGTGAATTCAGGAATAAAGAATTCATTATGCAAAAGAATTTTATGAGTATCAAAACTACTTAGACATATAATTAAAAGCTATAGGCTAAATAACTCAACTTCATGAAGAAAATTAAAACTATCAATTTTTCTAATTATGTCAGAATAACATATATAAACATTTCAAATTTTCAAGAAGTCTTGGCCAATGGATTGTTTTCTCAGAAATAAAGATTCTCAGTCCAGGGACTTTGACCAGTGGATAGTTTCAGCTCTCAAGAAACACATAACCTTTGTGTTATATGAACTGTCCCAGAACATCAAAATAGATCGATCTCTCTACCTAATTCAGTTTATGAGGCTTTTGAGGGACAACTGTCACAATGTGTGTGGCAGTGCCTTTAGGCTTCATGGGTAGAAATTGAATTGCAGGGCCAAATTTTCGTCCTCTCAAGTTTTCTGCCAACCACCAATTTCATCTGCTCAAAACAAAATAACTGTGAATAACCACATATTTAATAATTTTTCTTTTCTTTTTTGTGTCCCTAGCTAATTTCTTTAGAATACTTGTAACTTTTCAAATCCTTCCAATAGAAAACTCAGATCCAGGTTTATATAAACTTTAAATAAGTTGGGGTTTTCAGAGGGCACAAACAAGCTCTACACATCAAAGAAGGGATCCTATACATGAGACAGGAGGGCATGTTTCATATCTGGTGGGAGGGAGTGCACGGTGTTGGAAGGATGCTAAGAAGCTACTGGAAGAGTCATGCTTAAAAATCATTGCGAGTTTGATCTTTCTGAGTCCAACCTGGGCTCAGTTTGCTACCCAACCAAACTTCGGTCCACTCACACCCGTGCAGCAAAGCCAATCTACTGACACTGGGTTGTGGTGAAGGGAAGTGCAGAGTTTATTGCAGGCAGCTAGTGCTCAAAACACTGAAATTCTCTGATGGGTTTCAGGGAAGCATTTTTAAAGGCCAGGTGAAGAACGGGCAGTCGCAGGGTATGTGATCAGCTCCTGATTGGTTGATGGTGGGATAACAGGGCATGTCACAGGGGTTAACATTATCAATCTTTAGGCACCAGTAGGTCTGGGGGCTACGTGCTCATGGTCATCAAGTAGTTAATGTCTTCCATTTGGTGGAGGTTTTCACATCTGTAAAACACCTCGGGAAATATGCATCAGATAGTGTTATCTAGGTACTTCAGAGAGGAGTTAAAGTAGAGAGTGTGCAGGGTCCTACTGGGTTACAGAAAGAGCTTTAGAAGGACAGGTTGTAGGAGAGACTAGAGTGTTAGCAAGAATGAGGTTGAGAAGGCTGAGTCTGGATTTCAGGCTGATATGAGGAGGCCAAGGAAAGCTAGGATTTGTCCCGGGAAGGCCCCATAGGGTCCTGCCCAGTTACAAGTTGGTACTCAATTTTCATGGCATGGTGAATGTCTCATGATCAATCAAATTTTCTAAGACTCATACAGCTAGTTCTCACTATTGTTATGTTTTAGTGTAACATCTCAAGGGCTAATGCTACTGGAGGAATGGATCATCACCGTCGTAACAGCCTAACTAACGTGGTGGAGGCAGCTGAGGAGGAAGTAAGACATGCTGGTTTCTAGATGACAATAGTGAGCTACAGCTGTATTGTTCCAGACATACAAGTGACCTATTACTAATTTCTTTCTTTCTCCAGCACAATAAACTACCGTTATCAAAGAAGCCTGAATATTATTTTTAAACTCTGACAGAGACTAACAAATGCCAAAGATCACTTTCTGCCAGTGTAATTCCTTGCCCTAGAGAAACGTTTCATCAATAGCAATAGAATTGCTATCGGAAAAGATGTTCTTGCAGTTTCTTCAACAAAGGTATTAACGTTTTCAGTGTTATGCCATTTTCAATGGATTAAACTTGGCTATTTTGTTTTCGCTTACATGTTTTTTCTTTCAAAATGTCCAAAGTATTTTAATGTTCAGAAAATAAAACTAACATCAGTGTACCCACTATCCAGAATTTTTAAATGCTAATACTTTGTATATTTTGCTTCACATTTTTAAATAAAATAAATAGAACAGTACAGATAAAACTAAAGTTTCCTTTTTTCTCATCTCCCTTCCATTCCTCACCCTCCCTTTCAGAGAAAACACCTATCATGGATTTTCTCTGTATCCTTCTGGTCCATGTTTTTATGCTTTTTCTACTTAAAAGTATATCTATAAAAAATAAATGGAGTATTGTTTTGGGTTTTTAACATCCGTATAAATCTTTTATATTGTGTGTATCTATTTTATGCTTTTTAGATATTTTCATGTCGATACACAGATCAAGCTCATTCTTTTTAGCTATTGTACTGTATTCCATTGTGTGTGACTATATCACAATTTATCCATTCCTCTATTGATGAACACTTTGCTTTTTAAAAAATTCTTCACTATTACGAGCACTGGTGCGATGACATCCTTGTATGTGTGTGTGCGACAGTGTCTTTAGGGCTTATGGGCAGAAAATCAATTGCTGGACGATAGAGTGTGTATTTTCTGCTTTACTAGATATTGCCAAATTGTTTTCCAAAGTGGTTGTATCAATAAATGCTATCAGCAGCAGTAATCTCAAGACTTCTCCCCGTCCTTGTCTCCTCTGCACCTCTGTCCCCAATGGCTTCTGTCGGCTTGGGGCTTCTACTCTCATGGGCTCTGACTAAACTGCCTTCTCTACTGCTTCATCTTACCTTACATGGCACTCTTTTGGAAAAACCAGCCCCACTGGGTCCACTTGTGTTCTAAAAGTGCTTACCACAACTGTAACTCATAAATCATTGTGTGTTTATTTAGTATTTGTCTTCCCATTAGTCCCAAAGCTATATGAGAGCAAGAACCTTTCTGCCTTATTTATTTCTCTACTCCCAACACCTATCATGGTACTTGCTAAATAGTTATTAGAGAAATGAATGCATTCAATGCCCCCTCTCCCAAGAAAGACTCCGACTGTCTTGTCCAGGCATCACTCCATATGAGGTGCCTCTGTTAGGCAGCAGTGTTGGATTAAGCACAGGAGTTTGAGAGCCAAGGAGACTTGGGTTTGAGTCACAGCTCAGCAGCTAATTAAATGCCTATGACATTGGGAGAGTTATTAAAGCTTTCTAAATCACAGTTTTGGTCTTGATAAAAGGGAGTTAATAATATTACTTGTTTCACAGGGTTGTTATGAGAATTAAATGATATAGAAAATATAAAGCACTTAAATGGTACCAAACATATATTACACACCAAAAAAATGTCAGCTGTAAAGATACAAATAGGCAATATATATAGAAAAACCCTAAAAATGAATAAGCATATGGAGAGATGCTGAAATTAATTAGTGATCAAAGAAAGAGAAATTATACCTAGTAGAATGGCAAAATGAGGATAATGCCAAGTTTTGGAGGGAAGGGGTGCAGAGCCTTTGTGCCTGGCTAGAGGACTACTGAGTGGTGCAGCAGTGTTGACACACTTAAGCAAATTACAATCTAGCAAACTCTATGTCCAGCACTTGTGGAATATAACTGAGACAGATTCTTACACAGATCCATAAGACTGAGGCAGGCTGGGACCTGGGACCTGGGACCCCTTGCTGCAGTGCTTGCACCTGGACAAACGTCTCCTCAAGCAACAGAATACAAAGAAACTATAGGGACTAAAATAACTGGGTGCATGCACAGTTGGGGCAAATTATGAACAAGATACAAAAAGACCAAATCCCAGCTGCCACTTCTGAGGTGCTGGGAGCAAAAGCAGGGTACTGTGCATGATCCCTGCACACGGCATCACCAAGGGGGTGGGCTGACCACCTGAGCCACGCCTCCAACCCAACCCACCCATCTGCCCCTATGCTCACCACATTTAAGGAAATAGCCCACAGTCCTCGGAAAGTGAGCAAGGGCACCTCTTTCTTGTTCTCGCTCCCTCATGCTGCAGCACGAGTCCCAGTAAAGCCTTGTCTGAATTTCTCATCTGACCTCTGATCAATTTCTCCTGATTAAAGCATCCAAGGGCTCAGGTCGGTAATCTGTTGCAACATTTGTGGCAAGGGAGTTGAAGGCATCTGATGTCCATTGCTGAGAGTGTGGGCAGATACGATGGGGTGGGAGCACATACTAGAGTACCAGCAGCACCAAAGAGCGGCAAACTGGATATATTCATGGTTAGATCCTAAAAACTTTGCTAAGGGGAAAAAAAAGAAAGAAAAAGAAGTTGATATATAATGCAATACACATTTTACATGACAAAAAGGACAAAAAATACTTAGTAAACACAATACTGCCTGTGAGGTTGGAACAAGAATGGAAGTGAGGAATTGGAATTAAAAGAGATAAAATTTTAAAAATATATCACAATAGAGGAGCCCTGCACAGACAATAGTATGGTGGTTCACTGAGGACTATGTTTAGCTCAACTCTCTATACCTGAAGCATAAAAACTAATTAGCAAAGGGAATGGCCTGGCACATCCTGTGGTAACAGCATGATGATCTATGTGGACTATCAGTTTCACTTCTGGCATGATAGTGCGAGGAGATCCAAGGAGCTGTCCCCTTGCCAAACTGGTGAAAATTATTTTAAGAAAAGTTAAGTTCTTTAGAAATGGTCCTGGGGACATACAGAAGAAAAAGAAACATTTATTTAAGAAAACCTACTAAACTCTAAGAAAAGCAAAAGTCTTGGTGCTTAAACCAAAACCTGCTCCTTCCTCCCAGTCCAGGGAGACAGAAACGCCACTCCAGGCTGGGGCAGCAAGCTCCCAGAGGGCTAGCTTCTGATGAGGGGCTGGTCATCGGCATTTCTCATCCTGCCCCCAGTCAGCTGTGGCTGAGGCTAACTTCTGTGCACACGGTTCTTAGTTTAAAGAATAAAAGGAATAAGGAATATTTTTTCTTATTGATTTATAATGTTGTGTCAACTACTGCTGTACAGCAAAGTGATTCAGTTATAAATATATTCAGTTATACATAAATATATATATACATATATATATTCTTTTCCATTATGGCTTATCATATGATAATGAATATTGTTCTCTGTGCTATACAGTGGGACCTTGCCGTTTATCCATTCTCTCTCTCTCTCTCTCTCTCTCTCTCCATATATATATATATATATATATATATATATATATATATATAAAATAGCTTACATCTGCTCACCCCACCTCCCATTCCCTCTCCCCCAACCCCCTCCCCCTTGGCAACCATCAATCTGTTCTCTATGTCCGTGATTCTGTTTCTGTTTCATAGATAGGTTCATTTGTGTCGTATTTTAGATTCCACGTATAAGTGGTATCATATGATATTTGCCTTTCTCTGTCTGACTCACTTCACTTAGTATGATAATCTCTAGGTGCATCCATGTTGCTGCAAATGCATTATTTCATTCCTTTTTATGGCTGAGTAGTATTCCATTATATATATATATGTACAACATCTTTTTAGGAATAAGGAATATTCTTTTTTTTTTTAAACATCTTTGTTGGAGTATAATTGCCTTACAGTGGTGTATTAGTTTCTGCTGTATAACAAAGTGAATCAGCTATACATATATCCCCATATCTCCTCTCTCTTGCATTTCCCTCCCACCCTCCCTATCCCACCCTTCTAGGTGGTCGCGAAGCACGGAGCTGATCTCCCTGTGCTATGTGGCTGCTTCCCACTAGCTAGCTATTTTACATTTGGTAGTGTATATATCCCATGCCACTCTCTCACTTTGTCCCAGCTTACCCTTCCCCCTCCCCGTGTCCTCAAGTCCATTCTCTACATCTGCGTCTTTAGGAATAAGGAATATTCTTGATGCCTCTGTTATTCAAGCACTATTCTAGGTGCTGGAGATTAGCAGGAGGAGAAGGGGCCAAAGTGCCTATCTTTGTACAGCTTACATTTTCAGTGAGGAGAGACATACAATAAACAGAGAAATAAATACATAGATAATATGATATCAGGCAGTGATAAATTCTATAAAGACAGTAAAGCAATCTAAGGGACAGAGATTGATGGAGGGGGTGGGTGCTATTTTGGATAGGATGGTCAGGGAAAGCCTCTCTGACAAGGAGCATTTTGAGCAGACACCTAAGTGAAGGGAGGGAGGGAAATGTGAATATCTGGGGGAAGAACATTTCAGGCATCAGGAGCCTCACGGTCAAGGGCTCTAAGACAGGAGTGTGCTCGGCAGCTTGCAGGACCAGCAAGGAGGCAGTGTGACTGGAGCAAAGTGGGAGATGGGCAAAGAGGTCATAGGTGAAACCACAGAGGTAGGCAGGGAACAGACTCTAATATTATGGTGTCCTTGCAGTTGTCCCAGGAAGGGATAACTGGCTTGGACAAAGGTAGGAGCGAAAGAAAGGGGGAAAGTAATTAATTTCTGGCCTCATTCTTAAAGCAGAGTTGACAGGCTTTGCTAACAGATTAGATGGGGAGTCAACAAGAGAGAGTCAAGAATGAAAAAGAGAGAGGGAGGGAATAAAAGAGGATTGAAGAATGACTCCAAGTGTTTTGGGCCTGAGCAACTAGGCAAATGGAGGAAACACTTGTTAGGATGGTCCTGACTCGGGGAAGAGTACTCAGTGTTTATGTGGTCACATCCATCTAAGGGCAGCCTAGTTTCCCCTCTTTACACAAGTCTAGCATTGTCAGAAATTTGATTTTGGTTGTGTTAAGTTTAAAATGCTTATTAGTCATCCAACTGGAGATGTGGAATAGGCAGTTGGAAATATTGAAATATAAATCTGGAGTTCAGGAAAGAGGTCAGACCTACCAAAATGAAATGAGAAGTGATCAGTATATGGATGGTAACTAAAGCCATTGGACTACATGAGATTAGAAGAGGTCTGTGGCCTGAGTCCAAGTGCACAAGATCACTTAGAGGTCAAAGAAATGAGGAAGAACCAGCCAAGAGACTGAAAAGGAGCAGCCTGTGAAGGAGGAAGAAATTAAAAGAGAGGAGTGTCCCCCAAACCAAGTGAAGACAATGTCTGCAGTTGGAGGTGTTAATCTACCTTGCTGAGTTACTGCTGAGATATCGGGTGACAGGAGGAGTGAGAATTGACTCTTGGATTTGGAAAAGTGGAGGTTGTTGCCACCTTGCAAAGAGGATTTTCATGATATCATGGAAATGAAAGCCTAGTGGAATGATGCTCAAGAAAGAATGGGAAGAGAGGAGACTTGGAGAATAGACACCTAGTAAGTAAGGGGTTTTGTTATAAAGCAACAGAGGAAAATGGCTGGAGAATGCTATGAAGTCAGTGTACTTTTGAGTTTTGTTGTTTTTTTTAAGTATGAGAGAAAGTGAAGCTTTTTAAATGTTGTTTGGAGTGATCCTTTATAATGGGAAATGCTGATGATGCAAGAGAGAGATGAAAAACTGAAGGAACGAAATCCTTGAGTAGATGAGAGGTAGGCTCCAAAGCACCAGTGGAGGAACAGGAACAGTTGGGTTGGTCCACTATCAAGAAAGGACGGCAGAGGATGTACATACAGATGCAGGTAGATTGATAGGTTTCGTGGTGGGCGGATGTGGAAATTCCTTTATGATTGCATCTATTTTTTTGGCAAAATAAGAAGCAAGATTATCAGTTGAGAGTAAGAGTAAGAAAGGGGGTGTTAGACGTTAAGGAGAGAGTATGTATGGGTTAAGGCAGCGGTCCCCAACCTTTTTGGCACCAGAGACCGGTTTCATGGAAGACGGTTTTTCCACAGAGCTGGGGGGTGGGGGGATGGTTCAGGCAGTAATGTGAGTGATGGGGGAGCGGGGGGTTGGTTCAGGTGATAATGCAAGCGATGGGGAGCGGCAGATGAAGCTTTGCTTGCTCGCCCGCCACTCACCTCCTGCTGCGTGGCCCAGTTCCTCACAGGCCACGGACTGCTATCAGTCCGCGGCCTGGGGGTTGGGGACCCCTGGGTTAAGGTATTATTTTTCTATGAGTAGCAGAAGCTCAAAATAACAGTGGCTTACATAAGTTAGAAATTTGTAAGTAGGCTACCCAGTGCTGCTGTGGGAGACCTCCTCCGTGGGGTCTAGGGGTCTTCCAGCTTTCTATTCCACCATTCTTGGGACATTCCACCACCCTCGTCCTTATAGTCTGAAATGAAGGTCCAGCTGTCAAAAACATGTTTCAAGTGGCAAAATAAAGAAGAGAGAAGAGGTCAACTGATTGGGCACCTGCAGTCTTTTAAAGGAAGTATTCAAAACTTGCCACATGACAATTCCACTGGGCACAACTGGGCTACAGTCCCACACATGGAAGATGGGGAAATGTAGTCTTCTGGGCAACCATATATCCAACTAAAGATTTGATTACTAAGGATATTACAGATATTGTGGGATGACTACCTGTTGGTACCACAATATGAAATAGTTATTTTGGAGAATGGGATAAGGAATGAAGGAAAGGTAGTACAATTTTTGAGTAGCTATATCCTACTTCTTCAGTGTGAGTGAGTAGGGAGAGGTGGGGTTTTGCCAGATGCATTTAACAGAGGAAAAGAGCAAGGGAGTTGAGGGTATACTCAAGGGAAAGATTATAGTGATGTGATTTGGAATCCAAGTTGAGTAACAAGGAGGAGAGGGCAAGAGACAATGGAGAGAAGTTTCAGAGAGCAAAATAACGAAGAGAAGCCAATGCGTAGAAGTTAGTGATGGGATTCAAATAATTTTGGAGGAGAGGTGCTGACATGAGTGAGAGAAGGAGATTAGCTGGGAGTCAGAGTGGGAAGGCAGAGCAGTTACTGGGAGTGACAAAGTCTAGGGCATGAGTGAAGTTAGAGGATAACTCCTCACTTCGCTGGAATTGAAGGGTTCAAAGATATGAAAAGGCCGGGTGTTGTGTGAATCATCCACGTAGATGATGAAGTGGCTAAGACCAATGACAGGAAGAGATGAAGGGAATCATTCCAGCGAGGATGGCTAACAGGTAACTGCAACGGGGGCTGACCGATAACATGTGCTTCAAAGGAGCTGGTGATTTAGAGGAAGAGTGGAAGAGAGATGGCCTGGAAGCAGCAAGGAAGAAAAGGGGAACCCTTGGTGCATTCCAGACTGCAGTAGGTGGGCTGTGGATGCACCAGCAGCCACCATTTGGAGGGGTTCCTGGGAAGCGATGCTTCAGGGCACAGTGAGGATTGACTGAGCAAGAAGGTGTTGAGCCAGGATTCACTGAGCAAGTCAAGTAGAGCTTGAGCATCCCCTAAGGGGATGTTGCCAGTGATAGATACCATGGGTTCCAGAGGTGCAGGGAAAGGCCTTATGGGTCTGAAGAAGTGGGAAACTGAGTGGCATCTGTATTGGAACATTTTTGTGTGGGGATATGAGTAGAGTGGGAAAGGAGGTAAACAGTGTTGTAGGGCCTGATGAGATTAGCCCTGAAAGTCTTTAGAGGAAGATGTATCATCGGTTCTACATGTAGCCTCCTTTGGGGATAGGTGTGCCAGGAAATGTCTTCACAACAGGGGTGGGGTGTCTTACCAGGGACAGATGGAGCCCTAGGGGCTTCCCTTAAATCTTCTGAGGACCATGTCACAGCCACAGGTGGGCTGTCGAGCGCTGACAGCCTGGAATTCTGGACGCGCTCTTGATAGAGTTCAGGGCGTGGGTTGCAGCAGGGGGGCAGTCAAACCAGGATAATCCTCTTTGGGATTATCTCAAAAGATGCTGAATGAAAACACACTTGACAAAATGCAATTCCTGTTCCTGATTTAAATTCAGAAGAGAGGGGCGTTTTCTTCATGTAGAATTAAAGCCAACATCATGCTTAAAAGTTAAAAAAGCATTTCTGTTAACGTCAGGAATAAGAAAAGGATGCCCACTGTCATCACAATTATTCAACATTATTTTGGAGACAACGATGTACATACTGGAAAAAGTAATACATTTTGAAAAGGAAGTTGAAAAATAACCATTTTTAGATATGAATGTAAGACTGGAAAAACTAAGAGCAACACTTTAAAAACTATTAACAGCTAAAAAAGAATTTAGCAAAATGGCTGGTTAAAAAATTCAGAATGTGAAAATAAATGGCTGTCTTTTATTTTATTTTATTATTTTATTTTATTTTATTTTATTTTATTAACATTAAGTAGCTAGAAAATATTACCTCGTTTAGCCTCACAATGATATACTCGCGAAAAGAGTGTTACTCCATTTTTTTAAATAGATGAAGTAATTGGAGCTCAGAGTAGTTAATTTACTTGTCCAAAATCACACAGTTGGTAAGTGGAAGAAGTGAAATTTGATCTCAGGTTTTAAGCTGGGTATCTTCTGTATGCTCACCTGGATCCTCTCTTCACCTTCCTCACCCTGATTTGTACCCTGGAGAATAAGACTCAGGTATTTTGTCAATGTTCTCCCCTGCCCTCGGCTTCCTACTGTGTTTTGCCAATGGGAGGCTCTGGCAGCTTACTGACTGGGGGGGAGTGAGGTCAGGATATTTATCTCCCACCCCCCTCCCCACTGGTGCCTCTTCGGAAGGCCACAGTGCAGGTCTGCTAATTTCCTTTTCACATCTTCTTCTGCAGGCTTCCCTTCTTTTGCCCTTCTGACCTAGGGGTGGTAAGGCTCCCTGCTGCTGCTGGCCCTTCTCTTCATCACCCCTTGTTGTTTTCCCTAAGGATGCCCACACTTAGGTAAGACAGTGCCTATATTGAGTTCCCCATCAATTACCTTGTTTTCAGTGCACCCTGCTCCCTGCTGGGGCCCCACTGATACAAACCTGATTCTAAAACCTAGGCTCTTTCTTAGCAGGGGTCACATGTAAGCACAGGGGTGGGAATGAGTCAGAGGCTGGTGTGTGGTCTGATGGAGGGGGGCTTGAATAGGCAAATGGCAGGAGAAAGATATTCCGGAATCAGACGAGGAGAGTGTTAATTACACCGTAGAGAAGTTTCAAGACTTTCCAAGTTTTCAAGCAACCAAAACCAGCGATTCATTGGCAAGGCTGGCAGATTCCCAAGGGCCACACCGGCCTGGGGGGAATGAATCAAGCATGTGTGTGCATGTGTTTTGGTGTGGGGTGGGTGGCTGTAGCATTCCACAAAATCTCTGCTCAAGATTGATGGCTTCATAACCCGCCTGGAGTCCTTGTGCTACTGCGGCTAAGTCATGAATCATCAATGCCTGATCACTGCACTCCCACCAAAGAAGACCCGAAGGGCACTCCTGAGCGTGGGCAAGCGCTGGAACTGCTCCTCCTTGCCGGACACCGGAGCTGTGGCTGTGAGGAGGGAGGGTGGTGAGGCGCTGCTGGCAGGTGAAACTACTTTCTGGGTTCCAGGACCCAGCAGCTCTGAATCAGAGAGCTACAGCAAGATCTCAATGAAGTGCTCACATCTGCCTGTCTTTTCAGCATCTTTCTTTGGTATTCATTTAATAGTTATTACAATCACAACAACAGGAATTAGCAGTTTCAATTGATTGGATCAGGTGCTTATGTCAAATTGGGCTTTTACATACATTTTCTAGTCTGATTTTCTTGGCAGAAATGCGAGCTCCGTCTTCTCTCCCATTTTACAGAGGGAGAAACTGAAGCATGGTGATGGGAAAACAGAGTCCAACATGGCTCTGATCCAAAGCCTGAGCTCTTTTGACTACAGCTTTGGGGCCAAGAAACAGGAGAGACATCTCTCCTGCATCCTTTCTGTGATGGCTTCCATTGTCCCCTCTGTCTCAGGAATGACCTGGTTAGGCTATCTACTGTTTTCTAGGGTGGCTGTAACAAAGTACCACAAACCGCGTGGCTTAAACAACAGAAATTCCTTGTCTCACAGTTTTGGACGCTAAAAGTCCGAGATCAAGATGTCAGCCGGGCCCTGCTCTCGGAAGGCACTAGAGGATGATCTGTTCTGGGCCTCTCTCTTACCTTCTGGCAGTTCCTTGGCTGTAGCAGCATAGCTCCAATCTTCCTATGGTGTTCTCTTTGTGTGCAGGTCTCTGTCGAAATTTCCTATAAGGACATTTTTTTCGACAAGGACTCCAGTCCTGTTGGATTCAGGCTCACCCAAATGATCTCATGTTAACTTGATAATCAGAAAAGACCTTATTTCTGAAGGTCATATTGACAGGTACTAGGGGTTAGGACTGCAACATCCTTCTGGGGAGCACAATTGAACCCATAAAATATTCCCTTCCATACATCCTGGCTGCCCTGCTTGCTGTGCTCCGTGGGCTTCTTGCCAAGATATCCAGTCATCCTGTTATGTCTCCAGCCTCAAGAACATCAAGAGGAGGCTAGGAACATGGGCCTCCTCTTGGAAGGTGGGGGTAGGGAACGAAGCCAAGGGAGGGAAAGCAGCAAATCCATCTGCCCTTTGCTGCCCTGGAGGAGAGTTAGTACCGTAAGAGGCTTTGTGGCCTTGCTAACTCCCCAGCATCTCCATTTTGTGAAATGAGGGTTTGCGGCCGAAGCTCATCCAAGTGCACAGATTACTATCAGCAATAGCACGTCACAAGCACTGTACCTATTGTCCCGGCTGGCTCTCCAAATGCCAGACAGCCCTCCCGCCAGGGAATCTCACAGCGAAGAGGGCCCTGCTGCACCAGCAGTCTCAGTATCTCTCCCTGCCTGACAGCCCTGTCACTCAATATCCTGGAAGATAGAGAATCAATCCCAGTGCACCAGAGAGGAAACCGATCAGTCCAAGAAGAGAGGGCCTCGTGCAGAGATTAGCAGATCTTGGGGAAAAAAAAGAGTAACAGTAGCTAATTCAGTCACACTTAATTTAAAGTCTTCCCAATAAGAGGTTTAATCTAGATTGAATAAAGTAGGATCTGTGCATTTGCCAGTAACTGGAAAACTCTTGATGAAATTTTGCAGGAGTTGTTGATCACCCAGTTTTCTTATTTCCTGCATATCTCCAGTCCTGTGGATGATTATTGCTGAAGTGCCAGACTCTGTAAAAGGTTTTGCACTTGATAACAACATCGAATAAGATGGGAGACATCATATTTGAATACAAATGACAGATTCAAGTACACATACCACTTAGTTATTCTTCATTCACTGTTCATTCAGCAAACGTTCAATAAGCATCTGTTATGTGCTGGGTGTTGTGGTGGGCAGGTGTGGAGGTCACAGTTATGAATACAGTATGTTTTCTTTCCTTCAAGTGCTCTTGGTCTAGAAAACAGAATTGTAAGTGATGAAACCATCACTCAGAGTGATAAGTACTCTGGCAGATATTTGAGCAATGTGATTTGGGAAATGAAGAAGAGGGACAATTAATTCAGGGAGGGAGACAAGATGCTGGTTGGGAAAGGAGTCACAGAGGAAGTGATATTTGAGCTACGTTTTGAAGGATGAGTAGAATTTTCCAGGAAGACACAACTTATTTTCAATCTCTTTTTTGCAACAGAGGGGCAACCGTGTCAAGTAACGTTTCCAAAGGTCCAGGCTGAGAATGGCAGAGCCACCCTTGAACCCTAGGTGTCTGACCTCAGAGACAACGTTCTTCTATGGCTCCATTCTTGCCATTTTTAGCCCCTTTGAGCCTGGGATTTGGGGGAGCTGGAGGCAGAAGTACTCAGAGAAGACCCTGTAATGCCAAGAGAGGCTTGGAATTCAGGATGGTCGGGGGCAGCCCCTCTGACATGTGGTGGTGATGAACGCCATCCTCCCAGCACAAGCCCGGCTGCATTTCTTCCTTCAACAACTGAACTGATTAGAAGGAAACTTCGACTTGATTAGTGATTATTGTCTCAGTGCAGCCGTGGCTGTAAGCCTGCTCATTTTGGGGAGGGGAGGGATGTTTTGCAAAAACACGAGCAGGCATCTTGCTTGTTGCCTGAGTGAAAGGCAGGCTTCTTTCAGCCCCTCCCCACATCTGGTCTTTCTCTGCTTTGCTTCCAAACTGGTGTCAGCCTTTCCTGGGAGAGGACTGGGCGGGCAGGGCAGAGTGGAATCCTTCCCTGAACCACCGCTCTGGGGGCATGTGCATCTGGGATTGTGTGCCATCTCTGAATCCAGAGTCACAGAAGCTACACTTGAGCTGTGTGAAGTCTTCAGGCATCACACATCTGCTCAGTCTGTAGTCAGACCTGCCTGGGTTCAACCACATGGAACCAGGGGAAAGTTGCTTGACTTCTCTGTGCCTCAGTTTCCTCATCTGTAAAATGAGAATAATAATAGTATCTGTCTCATAAGTTTGTTGAGAGACCCAAATGAGATAATGTCAATAGTGCTATATGTTCACCATTATTATTAGTGTTGTTGTTGTTAAATATGGAAATCCCGGCTTGGCTTCTTAGGATCTGTGTGGCTTTGGGCAAACTCCTCCCATCTCTGGACCTCAGTTCTCTCACTGATAAGAGAGATGCTATACTCACCTCTTGGGATTTGGGGGAAGATTAAACAGGACAATGAGTCTGACATGTCCTACACAGGCAGGATGTGGAACAGGACAGGGACGCCATATACATTAAATGGATCCGACATCAAGTTATGTTGGACACAGTCATTCAGCCCAAACGCCCCCAGGACCAGGGTCCGGGAGGGGGATGTACTGTGGAGGTTTAAAGGGAATGGGAGGTGCCGTCTCTATGCTGGGGAAGTTCAACCAAAGGGACAGAAATACAACACAAAGACTTGAGGATCTCTAAACCCCTGCACATGGGCAAGGCTGAGCCTAGTGCTTAAGGCTGAAGCATCGTAGAGGGAAGGCGTAGTCAGCGTGGGAAGGGGCTGAGGACAGGGGTGGGGGGAGGATTAAAGACACAGGAAAGGGCACTCCTCAAGTAGATGTGGGAGGAGGGAGCGGGCATTTACTGGATGCCACGAGTCAGATGTCTGCTCCGGGTCTCTCATCTATCACCTCACAAGTCTTTGAAGGGGCAGCATCAGCCCAATGTGACAACTGAAGAACCTCAGAGAGGTTCCGGAATGGCTCAAGTTCACACCATCAGCAGCGCGGCTCTGAGCTTCACTCTGCCTCCCAAACTCGTGTTCTTGCCACTGCATTTGCTATTTGGAGTCCGGTCCTAATTGAGCTCCCTTTTTCAGGCTGTGAAGCTGTGGGCCTGAGCTAATCCGAAGACTCCAGGCCCATCGTGGTACCTCACCATGCTTGTCTGTATCAGCATCCCGTTCCTGCACTCAGCAGTTCTAGGCGCCAAGTAGGTGCTCACTCAATATGTCTGTGCTGCACAGGGACAAACATCAGATGCCCTTCGTTGGGCCCCTCTTAGAAGAGGGCACTTGTGGCATTTTAAGAGCACATAGAGGCAGCATCCCTGGTGTCCCACTCTATCATACACGTTCCAAGGATGGGCTGCCCCTGGCCCAGTGCTGCAGAGTCACTCCCCCAGCCATGTCGGGCCCCAGCTTCCCACCTCCTGGGCCTCCTGTGCACACTTCCCCTCTCTCTTTTCCTCATCTCTCATTCTCCTGTCCATGGCTCTTGCCCTTTGATGTTCCCTTTCTTTTCTTCCAACGCTTCCTGCTTCCTTTAGTCTCCTTACCTTTTTCCTCACCGTCTTTCTGTTTTGGGGGCCTGTCCCCTGCAGGCCTGAGCCTGATCCAGGGTCTGAGGGAGCTCACTCTTGTTTTGGGGGCCATAGGTGGTGCGTTAGCCTGGCTTGCAGCCCAGGTAGAAGAAGTACCGGATGGGGCGTTCCTCAGCCCAGCTGCGCACCAGCCTTCAGACCCCAGGCAGGCACTTCAACTCTGAGTCATATTTTCCTTTTTGTTCCATCTTTTCAGGGAACTATGGTGGGAGTCAAACACGGCCAATGCAGACCCTGTGATGTGAGTGACAGAGCACTGGAGTTGTGACGTCTTGATTCAAGTTCTGCCTCTGCCGTGTGGCTTAGGCCAAGGCACAATCCTTGAACCTCAGTTTCCCTATCTGCAAAAGTAAATACCTTGCCAGGTCGCAGTGAGGGTTCTGGGTGGTGACTATGGGAAAGTGCCTTGTAAATGCTAAAGCTTGGGTCTCAGCTGCAATTTTGTGGACAGAGGCCCAAGCCATCCTCCACCCACAGCTTCCGCCTGGGAAAGGGCTGGCCACTCTCTCAAGGCTGCCTATGAAGATGCCCTTCCCCTGCCCTCCCAATGGGACTCTGCTCTGCTTCTCCCCACCGCCAACCGCCTTCTCTGCCAGCTTGGCCACGTCACCTGAGGGGTGCCCCTCCCAGCAGGCCCCGTGTCCGAGAGTTGAGAGCCTGGCCATGTTGGGTTTGTCCGCAAACTCCTGGCAGCCAGGCCGCTGATTTATCTCCCGATGCACTCTTTGCCATCTGTTTTTATATTGCTTTCAGCACAAGATAAGTGGCTCCCATACAGCGCTGAGCTTCAGAGATTGCAAAGTTCATGAGTTTGCAGAATTTATGATAAGGCAGAGAATTGTCTTAGCGCATCATTCATGGGCGCAAGGTCCAGAACAGAATGCTGCTGCTTCCAGATGTTTCTTTCTTCCCTCCAGTCTCCTCCTCAGGAGGTGAGATGGCCAGCCAGCATCCCCACCACTTGTGCCTGGACCCCGTAGGTGCTCAGTGCCTTACTAGCTTCTGCAGTGACACAGTAGGGTCACTGTGGAGGAGGAAGAGGAAAACAGGCAGGAGGTGGCTGGTCACCATCCCCTGTGTCCTCCAAGGGTGGTCGCTGACAACTGAGGTGCTAGGCAAGTGTTCTGTGAGCAGAGCGACAGTGAAAACCATTGTTCAGTGTTTTGTTTCTCTTTGAGTTTTGGTTCTGTAAAATATTTCACCATCAAGAGTGATGATATATATCATAAATTATAAATAGGCAATAAAAAGACCACAAATGATTGTTCAAAGAGTCTGCATCACTGCTCTACCATTTGAACCTGATCGTGTCATTCATTCATTCCTTCATTGGTCCTTGCATGGCAGGGTTACGTGCCCGGGCTTTGGGGTGAGATGACTCCAGGTTGGAACCTCCACCCCCACACACAGTTGGTTTTACCAGCACAAGTTATTTAATGCCTAAACGCCTCAAGTGCTGAAAAACAGAGCTAATGACAGTGTCCACTTCATAGGTGATGGAGGATTAGGTGATCCTCCCTGGAAACAGGGTAAGCACTCACTACATATTTGCTCTTTTGTGCCTGTGTCAGGCACAAAAGTGGCCCTGCTCTCAGAGTTTTGGTTTAGAGGTTTCAGCACAAAGAGCAGAGATACGGCCAAGGGGCTGACGATGGGCCTTAGACTCTGCAGAGGGGGAAGCCCCGCGTTTCAGGTGGAGCATTAGGGAAGGCTTTGGAGGACATGGCTTGGGGGCTGATTAGTGGGTATCAGAGCCAGTCAGGTGAAGACGGTGGGAGAGAGCATCCTAAGAAAGAGAGGTGGTTTGTGCAAAATCTCAGTGGCAGCAGGGCACGTGGCTGGTTCCGGAACAATGTGTGGTTGAGTATGGATGGAGGGAAGAGGATCTGTGGCGAGTGTGAAAGATGAGATGGAGGGGATGCAGGACCAGCTTGCTCAGGGCCTTGTGGGCCAGGCTAGGGATTTTGCACTCCATCCATCACCAGCCACTGCAGGTGTTCACGTGTGTTTAAATGAAGCTACCATGGATGAAGTGCTTCCTACATGCTAGGTACTGAATGCACTTTACATACTCTCCTTTATATCTCCTGGCAACTCTGTAAGATAGATCTTATTACACCCATTTCACAGAGGAGAAAATTGAGATGATTAAGGTTGTACAAGTGGTAGAGCTGGGATTTCTATCTGGGTCTTTCTGACACTGAAGCCTTTCATTGGTAGCCTACGCTACCTCCTAGCTGGATCAATCTAACCCTTCCAAACGGTAAGCATCCGAATATCCTGACTCAGGATTAGGTGGACGTGACCTGTAAATTAGAGCAAGGCTGGCGAGGCCATGAGCTGGAACGACTGGGAGGCATAGGCACTGGCTTCAGGATGGCCACGTGTGCTGATTTAGCCGCCACGGCCCACTGAGTGGCTGGCAGTGATGGGGACAAGTCCAAGTTGAAATGGCATGTGTTTTCAACACATGGGCAGGAGTGTTTGCAAGGCATTTGAGGTGTTTGCAAATGCTGGCAAACAAACAAGGAGGCTTTGGGCACTCCCACCCCCAAGATCCTACGTAGGCCTCGAGGGAAAGGATTGTTCTGAAACCAGCACCTCATTTGCACACTTAGCTTCCGGGACTGCCTGACCCATTCATGGGTCATTCCCTTGTTTCTCTTGACAGCCCCAGACTTCTGCTCACACCTCTCCTTATGCCATTAGGCCTTTCACTGGTCTTCGTGGCTCAAAGCAGTACGCTCTTTTTTATGGACTTTTCCTCTTGACTATGGCTTTTCCCATTTATCCCAGAAATCCACCCTTGGCCCTTGGATAACACCCAACATGTAGACCTTGGCCCCCAGGGCTCTTCTACTTGTGCTCACCTCCACACATGGCCTCTCACACAACTTGCCTTTGCCTCATTGCTGGGACAAGACAAAGTCAGGTGACAGACTGTGTGTGACAAAGTAACAGAAACAAGTCCTAGGCCCTGGAGAGGCAGCTTGTAGAAGGCAAATAATGAGAAGAGGCATTAGTGGATGGACCAGAGGGAGAGTCCACTTCTTGGACTGGGTCTGATGGGAGCCAGCACACTGAGGGCCAGCCTGCTCTACCCCATGGCCCAGGAGCAGGGACCCAGGCAGGGGTAGAGAAGGGGTACAGAGGCTGAGACCAGGTTCCAAGGGAGAGGCAGAGTCATAATGGACCTCAAAATCATCGGACCAGTACTGGCACTGAAACAACCATTATAACCATGATGCAATTTTTTGGGAGCCCCTTCATGCCTCATGTTCTAGGAACATTGACTCTCAACAAATCCTTGTGAGAGTCAATCAAGCAGGGCCCCAATTAAGGTGACTCATCTGGGCAAAAACCTTAAAGGGGTTTCTATGCAATAGAGGAGGGGTAGGGAGAGGGACACACAGTGACACAGAGGTCGATGAAAAAGGAGGTGAGCTGACACTTTTTGAGCCCCTGTCCTGGCACTGCAAGCCTTCTCTCGCTCGATCCTAATGTCTCCTTATCTCACAGATAAGGAAACTGGGCTCAGCCATGTTAAAGGACTCAGCCCAGGTCACAGTCATGATTGGAACTCAGGTCTCTCCAGCTCCGGGATTCACATTTTTAACCACCAAAGGTATTTCTGAGTGTCGCCGCTAGTCTAAGATGCAACATTGGCCCAGCTTCAGCATTAGTTGATATTTCCCAGAAGTATTTACATTTTAATGATGAGCTGTTGAAAAGACAAAATTCATCATAACTCAAATAGCGGAAGTTTGACTTCATAACAGGATTTTCAGAGAGGGTTTTTTTCTTAGATCTGCTAGATCTGTGTTGCCTGATATGGTAGCTATTGGCCACACATGGCTTTTGAATATTTGAAATGTGTAGTCCAAAATGAGAGAGCTCTAATCCCACTACTGAGCATATACCCTGAGAAAACCATAATTCAAAAAGAGTCATGTACCACAATGTTCATTGCAGCTCTATTTACAATAGGCAGGACATGGACGCAACCTAAGTGTCCACAGACAGGTGAATAGATAAAGAAGATGTGGCACATGTATACAATGGAATATTACTCAGCCATAAAAGGAAACAAAACTGAGTTATTTGTAGTGAGGTGGATGGACCTAGAGACTGTCATACAGAGTGAAGTAAGTCAGAGAGAGAAAGACAAATACCGTATGCTAACACATATATATGGAATCTAAAAAAAAAAAAAAGTGGTTCTGAAGAACCTAGGGGCAGGACAGGAATAAAGATGCAGACGTAGAGAATGGACTTGAGGATACGGGGAGGGGGAAGGGTAAGCTGGGATGAAGTGAGAGAGCGACATGGACATATATACACTACCAAATGTAAAATAGATAGCTAGTGGGAAGCAGCCACATAGCACAGGGAGATCAGCTCCGTGCTTTGTGTCTACCTAGAGGGGTGGGATAGAGAGGGTGGGAGGGAGACACAAGAGGGAGGGGATATGGGGATGCATGTATATGTATAGCTGATTCACTTTGTTATACAGCAGAAACTAACACACCATTGTAAAGAAATTATACTCCAATAAATGTTAAAAAAAAAAGTGAGAGTGCTCTAAGTATAAAATACAAGCCAGATTTTGAAGACTTACTATAAAGAAATAAAGTAAAATATCTTATTGAGATTTTTATATTGATTCCGTGTTGAGATAATAAAATTTTGGATATACTGGGTTAAATAAAGTATCTTGTTAATTTTATTTTGTTTTGCCTTTATTAGAAAAATTTAAATAACATGTATGGCTTGCATTGTATTTCTATTGGATATACTACTCTGGATGACAAATTCTTTATTTCTTTCATTCAAAACATATTTATGAATGGTAACCACTTTTTATTGGAGCTATATTATGTTCCAGGAATCTACATAATTAATATATAATTATTATATATACATATATAATTTTTGAGTATTATTATCCCCATTTTACAGATGAATAAGGTGAGAATCAGGTTAATTAAACCCAAGGTCCATCAACCAGTAATGGACAGCCCAGCACCTGGTTACAGGTGTGGACTCAGGACCAGTAGGTTTGGGTTCAAATCTCACTTCTGCCCCTTACAGCACTCAACCTCTCTGTGTCTCTGTTTCCTGTTCTGCACTTGGAGGTAAAAACAGAACTTACCTAGACTAGTCAGGGGAATTCAGTAACTTCGTACATGTTAAGCACTTTTAGCAGTGACTGATACACATAAAAATAAATGATGATTAGCTATTATTGTCTTCAAGTGACAAGAGCTGGAATCTAAACCTGCTTTGCCCAATACTCTTTCCACAAGACAGCCTAGGGAACATCTTGCATGTGCCAAGTACACCATTTTGATGCTATGGGGTATGTGATATTAACAAGAAACAGGTCTTGCCCTCAGGGGGCTCACTGTCTAGTAGAAAAGATAAGACACGTAAAAACTACCACACAGGGTAGAAAAAGGTAAATGGTGACCCCAAAATGATGACATGAGGATATAGAGGTAAAGTCCTGCAAGAGCTTAAGTTACGACAAGATCACTTTGACTTGGAGGCAATCAGAGGAGGCTTCTTGGAAGAGGTGGTATTAGAGCAGGACCTTAAAAATGTACATGGTAATGTTAGGCAAAGATGTGGTTAGGGCATTACAGCTAAAAAGAACAGTAGTAGCAAAAGTATAAATAAATGTGAGGATGTGAATGCAGGCTTGGAGAATGGTTAGGACTTGCCTTCTGCTGGAGGGTGGGTTTGTGGCTAGAGGTATGAGAGATTGAGATGGACAGTCAGAGTGGGGCTGCCTTACGGAGGGCCTGGAATGCCAGGCTAAGGAGTTTGTTTATCAAAGGCTGTTTTTCATGGCTGCTGCATATGGCTGGGCAGATGGTACTCTGAACAAGTGTGCCCAGCCAGGGGGCCAAGTGGAGGCCGACAGCATCCCTCCCCCACTTTCCATCAAGCCATGCATCCCTCACTAGTAGGACAATGCCGTTTTCTAATTCAAAGGCGCCTGAGCCCTGCCAGCTTTGTCACCAGTTTGCCCCTTTACCAGACTTGCTGACCACTGGCACACCTCGGTGTCACCTTACCCATCCTTAGCAGCTGCAGCAGTTAAGAGGCTCCCCCCCGCCCCATCCAGGTACAGATCCTCCTCGGGAATAGGCGCTGTCCCTCCCCGCTGTAACCGTAAATGGCAGCTCTGTCCTGTAAATGACAGCTCTGTCCCCTGCTGCTCAGGATCATTTCCATACAGGTTGGCATTGCTGACGAGCGCTAGGATGTCTCGGGGTCACAGCAGGAGGAGCTGCAGGGTTACCTCCCAGAGGCCCTCGTTCATGTTTATTCAGGTAAAAGTGCCCAATACCAGTCGCTGCTGTGACCCCAACAGCAACCCGGTCCCCATGGGGCCAAACAGAAAAATGGTACTTCTGCTGTCGTTTCCCCGGGAGCTTGGCTCTCTCAAATTGAGTTACTCACTGCTCCTAACTTTGCCGTCATCATTTCCTTCTGCAGCCCTATTAAAACTCCATCCCTGACTAATGTAGCTGAACACACTCTCCCACTCTGTTCTGCTGCCAGCAGCATCTGTACAAAAAAAAAACAAACAAACTCAGCTTTGTCAGGCGAGCTCTTCTTTCCCTCTCACTCCCTCTCCTCTCCAAGAGTCCACCCAGTAATTGTCCTCCCCAAATATTCCAGAAAGCTCCCCATGTCCTTGAGCCGTCCTCAGCCTGCATTCCGCAACTCTGGGGCAGGCTTCTCGTCTCTCAGCCTGGCAGGCGGCAAGGTCCTCACCCAGCTGTCACCTCCACCAGTCCATATGGGCTCACAATATACTTTCTATAGAAGCCCTCGTAGCTCCATCCAGTGCAGGGCACCCGATTTCCAGCCCTGCCTGACAGGGTTTACGTGGAAGACAGGAACACATGAGACAGTTTGTTGACACGTTCAGCACATGTGGGTTGGCACTGGTTCAGGGTGAATATGTTTGGATGTGTGTTAAGTATGTTTGCAATTTGCAGCCTTGGTTTCATGCCTGTACGTGTCTCTCACACACACATTGATATTACAAAGCCATATAAACACAAAACCACAACATTTCAAAGTCAGCAGGCAACAGGCTTCTTTGTAGATGCTGCCTCTTCCAGTGATTGCCTGTTTTCTTTGATTTCATAGAATTCTGCGCTAGTGAATTCTGGGGATATTGGCCACAGACCTTGAGAAAAAGATCAGAGGCGTGTCAGTCTTGACCCAGGTTGGATGGGATGCAGGCATTTTGCACATGTCAGAGAGTAGAACGCATGAAAATATTGCTTCCATCTGAAGAGTATTTTTCTCTCTCTCTTTTTTTAAATATGCCTCATCTAAAGATAGAGGCTGACTAATGTCCACAGCAGGAAATAAGAACAAGCAAATCTGTCTATTAGAATCATGTTTGCACTTCTGTTGCCCACGTCAATCATTTCACTAATTAGTTAATTCATTCATTCATTGATTTATTCCCTTATTCATTCATTCAACATCAAGTTATTTTTTAAAAATAACATTTTTTTCTGATTATAATAGCAATACATATTCATTGCAGAAATTTGGGAAAACCATTAAAGTACCAAGAGGAAATGAAAATCACCTTTTTCTCTCTTAACCCAAAGCTAATGTTTGCTTACTATTTTGGTGCATTTTCTTTCATAAAGATCTGTGAGGCACGCCGGGCCCTCTGGTACCCTTGTGTCTTGCCCCTGAGCAAGAGTCATGCGGTGGACATCTCCTTTCAAAGTAAATCTACCTTCACATAGAAGAGAAAAACGGAGATTTTGCCAAAGTTTTCAGGGGAAGGCAAAGGAGAAGGATGCAATACATACTGCACAGCAACATGGAATAAGAAACCTCCACCCTACATCTGCGCTCTCTGTCATCAGCTGTCAACTGCCTCAGCTCCTTGCTTGTCCTAAGTCTTGCCACAGAGAGCCTGCCTGGTCCCCAGCCCCAGACTCACCTCTCTTCACATCTTCACATGTATCTCTCCTCTCTGTAGACGAAGTATCCCCCGTCTTTATAAGCCAGAAGGGGCTTGAAAGAAACATGTGATTCTTTCCCTTGTAACAGATCATTTTTTTTTCTGTTTTGTTCAGATACATATGCGTGCATGTAGGTATGTGTGTGTGTGAATATATATGTGTACATTTATATCTGAATTTTATTAAAATGAGATTTTATTGTACCTACTAGTTTTTTAACTGCTTTTTCTCCCACATAGTATATTTCATTTTCCCTTACAATCAAATGTTCTTTGAACACATGGTTTTTCATAATTGCATAATATTTCATTATATGATATGTTACTATGTATTTGACTAGTACTCTGTTGTCAGATATTTTAGTTGTTAATACTTTTGCTATTACATATAGGACTGAGGTAAACATCATATATATCTCCAATTATTTTCTTTGTGAACATCTCCAATTATTTTCTTAGGATGGGTTTCTAAAATGGGAATTTCAGGGTCAAGTTGATGAGCATTTTGAAATTTGATATAACATGTTAGCATGAAACATTTATTGAGAGCTTACTGGGTACTTAGTTAGCTGCTGGAGATCCAAAAATATTTAAGATGTGTTCTCTGTTATTAAGGAACTTGTGGTTGAGTATTTGCTTTAACTAAATGGTAGACCCCTGCTCCCCCTCTAAAATCTCTGTTTGAAGTTGCACTTAATGATGTGAATGAGAAGGTGCTGGATATGACCTTAAATTTTTTTTAATATGTCTATGACATACAGAGAAAAACCTAATTCTTAAAGCCAACCAAAATCTTCTGTATACAGTATTTGCCAGTTTATAAAATACATCGGCTTACAAAATTCTTCTAATTTCACAAAAAAAAAATCATGTGCTTTGAAGAAAAGGTAAATATTCATTATTTATGGATTGAAATTTATTTCATTTGGTCATAAAGAGGAAACCATTGTGTTCTGCATATAGCTATTATATACTGAAATATTGCAGGAGATCTGACATTCTGGCTCTGCAGGATTATTAGGATTTGAAATTTGTGTCTTTGTGAGGATACTTCCTGCTACATGACTCCATCACAAGCATCATCTGTTGTCTCTAGGTGCACTTCCTATGTAGATCATATATAAGTATTTCTTAGCATTCTTACAGTAATGGAAATAACGTCAGCAATGAACTTGACTTATACATGTCATGGTAGGTTGTATTTTTACCACCAGATATTTGCAGGGATTTCACAACCTTGACTCAGTGATGCCCATCTTGGCCATGTGATCAACTTTGGCCAATGAACTGTGACATTAGCTACTTTCAAACATAAGCTTTAAGAGCCATGACTTGGTTCTGCCATCTCTTTCTTCCCTCTGCCTCCAGACCAACATGATAGGAGCTGCTGCTTCAGCCTGGCCCAGGGAATAAAGGTGAACCAAACACCCACATAACATGAGTGAGAAATAAATCCCTGGTGTGGAAGCCACTAAGATTTTGGGATCATTTACTACCACAGCATGATGTAGCCTAAGATGATTGTCATATATGCTGAGAAGAAGATGTAGTGAATAAGACAGGATCCTTGTTCCGTTCTTAACTCAATTCATTCATTTATACAGCATGCAGTTTTCCATACATAATATTGGTACATTAGACTGAGTACCACAATTGTGCAATACACTTTTTGAATTAAAGACTTTACAGTTTTTCCTGCTCAGTTTCATCTCAATTTGTTACCCTCACAGCCCATCGTGTTAAGATATAAAAATCTGATTCTTTGATCTTTAATATTAGTTATCAGTTCTAAATATGGTAGAATCAAACTTTCTTGTCTAGGATGAAGGACGGAACTTTTAGGGTGCCGTAGACATACTCTCTGCCTAGCCATATGTGACCTTAAAAGGTAAATTCCAGATAAGCAGGAGTGACTGGTGTCTTCTTGCCATTCCAATTGATGAAAACCAGAGCTGCCTGATCTTGTATTTAATCCTATCCACTATCTATTAAAATTCACTAAAGCTTGCTAAGCCTCATTTCCTTGAAAGCCTATCAGGTTTCGGTTTCATCAAAGTCAAGTGTATTTAATTAACAAAATCCAATTCATTCTGGAAGTGGTCAAGTTCTCCGAAAGGTACTCAACAGAGTTACTGGTGTTTTTATGGGAATTAAACATATGATACAATAGACAAAAATAAGCATGCTTTATACATGCCATTCCTACCACCTCTTTTGCATACAATTGAATAAATTACCTTTTGTTAGGAAGCATTAATCCTCTTTGCTAAGTGGAGTAGTTCTCATCTGAGATTCAGCCTGCTAAGGAGTGCCTTGGGAGCCAAACTTTAGCGATCTTGCACTGGCATAATGAGGAGGGGACACAGTCCTTTGGAGAGGACTGCTCATTTTGTGATGTCAAAATTTTGCCCTCTGGCCTGATCTGGGGCATTTAAACCCCTCACTAGCTCTCCCTCCCTGGTACTCTAAACTCTAAGAAGAGCTCACAAGATGGAGGCGCAAGATTGCATATGGGAAGCCCAGGCAGTTACAATCAAATAAGCCCAGCAGGACGAGGTCAGCAGGAATTGTGTAAGGAATTGGTGTGAATATTTCAGTCCCCATGCTTCAAGGAACTTCTCTGTAATGAGTTAAATAGTAACTTGAAAAAGATATGTCCATGTCCTAATCACTGGAACCTGTGGATATTATCTTACAGGTTAAAGGGTTGAATGTTACCTTATTTGGAAAGGGGTCTTTGCAGATGTAATTTAAGCTAAAGATCTTGAGATGAGGAAACCATCCAGGATGATCCAAATGGGTCCTAAATCCAATGACAAGTATCCTTAGAAGTGAAAGGCAGAAGGAGACAGGATGCAGACAAGAGAGGAGAAGACACAGAGGAGAGAGTGATGGGAAGATGAAGGCAGAGATTGGTGTGATGCAGCCACAAGCCAAGGAATGCCGACAGCTACCAGAAACTGTTAGAGCCAAGGAAGGATTCTCCCCTCGAGCCCCCAGAGGAAATGAAGCCCTGTCAATGCTTGTTTTCTGTCTTCTGGCCTCCAGAACTGTGAGAGAATAATTTCTGTTGTTTTAAACCACCAAATGTGTGCTAATTTGTGACAAAAGCTTAGGTGGCTCCATAGGTGGCTGAGTGATATCCGGGAAAATGTCAAAAGGGAGAATGCGGTGATGCCTCCCTCATGTGTCCCCCAAAGTGTACATTTTATACTCAGCCTAAAGCTGCCCTCCTTGTTGCCAGCAAGGTCCAGGTGTTAGACTGCCCTTCACCCTTTACTGAGACCTCAAAGTCTGCGCACGGCTATCTTATGACTTAACCCTGCTCAGGGCGGTTAGCTGTTGCTGTTTATGTTGGTCTGGTTTCATATGGATACAGATTTTGGGAGGGGGTGGAGGAGACCATTGAGGAGGGTTTCCCTAATTCAACAGGCTCTGGGGATGGAAGGAATGCGAGTGGCATCAAATAAGGCCTGGGCCAACCAAGCCACCAGCTGCCCAGAACTCCAGTCAAGAAGGGCCCTTAAAACGTAACGTGAATTCGCTGGATATACAGGTTCATTTAACTCAGGTTTTTCATACCAAAATCCTGACATACATACCAAAATGTACCTTTGTTCCTCTCTCTTCTCTCACAAGTGTAGACAAACTCATCAAGAAGAAATAAAGAAAGCTCTGTTTCCACACACCTCTCTAGAGATGTGGTTGTTTGTTTATCCGTCTGTTTTTCAATGCATACAAGCAAATGCATCCCAGGTCAACCATTCTTTTTCAATTTCAGCACTCACTTTTTGCATTTCAAGAGCTCTTTCCTATTTTCTGATCATCCTGTCTCATAACACCCAATTCCTTTTTCTATGGATGTAACATTGTCTTGACTTTCTCTGAGCGGCACTAATAAGTTTCGAAGCTCTGATCATTTTGTTTTGTTTCATAGAGACTTTCCTACCTTTTGAAGAATCTTTATGCTCTCCAAGATCTTTAATTTTCTACTTATTTTTCTTCATCTTCCTTAAGTTGCAGGTTTTTCTCAAGGGCTTGTAATAATTAATGTGGTAGACTGTATTTTCAAAAGATGGCTGCAATGATATCTTACACCCCACATGCTTTTCTACAACATAATACACTCCCCCATCAATCTGGATCTGGGAAGACTCTGTGATTGCTTTGACCAATAGAGTAAGGCTGAAGTGCTCTGTGACAGTTCTGAGTATGCCCTTAACTGGCTCCGCACTTTTTGCTTTCTTTCTCTTGGAAGCCAGCCTCCAGGTAATAAGTGTGATTACCCTGAGACTGCCATGCTGTGAGAAGGCCAAGACACACACACACACATACACACAGAAAGGCCAAGGAGAAGTAAAACACCAGGCTTGTAAGTAGGAAGCCATCTCGGACACTCAGCCCAATGGAGCATTAGATGACTCACTGCCCAGCGGCCACCTGATTCTAACTGTATGAGAGATTACAAGGGAGAACCACCTAGGTGAGCTCAGACAACCTAGAGAACCATGAGAGATAATAATAAGTTGTTATTTTAAGCCACTGAATTCTGGAGTGGTTCTTCAGGCAGCAATAGATCACCAGGACACTTGGTTTCTCATTCATATTTAAACTGTGGCAAGAGGAAGACTGGAAGCATCTGGGCTGAGCTTATTGGGCTGGTGACCTTCAACCTAAAGATATTGATTGAAACTTATCTTTGAGGCCTTCAATACTGCAAGGTGGAGAACTTTGCTCTAGAGCACCAAAACCTATACCAGTTTCCCTAGTTCTTTCTGGAGTGTTCTTTAGAAAAGAACCGTATGATTTTTATCTTGGCCTGCTGCAGTCTTCTCTTTGGGCAGGTGAAGGCGAAGGAAGGATGGCACAAGATGCTTAAACTATTCCATATACACACCTCAACTCTCCTGCTGCTTGCCTAGGCTCAGTCCTAAGACTCTGGGGCACTGAATGGCAGACACAATCCCTTCTCAAAAGCAGTCACTTGGGTAGATTTTTCTCAGCTCATCTTCTCCCCTCCACTGCTTCTCAGTCATGACTTGTTGGGGGCAGGGTTGGGGGGGTGGCTTTCCATCTTCCAGAAGTTTGTTGAGCTCTTTCTCTGGTTAATGGCTCATCTCCAACTCTCTGCTTTATTCTTTCATGTGTGTGATGCTGGTAGTTGTGTGTGTGTGGGGGTGATTATTCATTGTTTTATTCCCTCAGAATCATTTTAAATTTGGTTTTAGATCATTTAAAATTTAGATTAGAAGATTAGAATAGATGTGTTCATTCTACATCCTAGAATCTATGTTTTATTTAAATTTAAATCACTTTAATATGTCTCCCAAGAAGTTTTTTGGCTTGAATATTTGAAAATAATTTTCTTAAACTAGAAACCAAAAAATATTTTTAAAAAATTTAATTCTGTTTCTGGTTTGGATATACAATTTTGCAGGATCCTCCCTGTCAGCCTAACCACAAAACAGCCCAGGTAATATATGAAACCATAGATTTAAAAAGTCCATCAGAGGAGAACACAGAGAAACCCAAATGAAATAAACTTCAGAATATTAGGAATCCTTTATAGAAAAGAAGAGATTTGCTGTTACTCTCATCCCTGGTGAAACTTCAGGAGGCAGAGAAATCCACAATGGTGGAGTAAGGAGAACTTTGAAGGAAAGTCTAAAGAACTTGTTAAGGCCATGTGTGGACAAGCATGATAGAGTGGAGTCCTGAAGAACCATAGCCACAAAGCAAGCCACCCCCAACCCCAACTCCAATTTTTATAGGTTTTTGCAAAGCATTTGTGGATAGTATGCCAAAAAGAAGGGGGCAAAGGAGAGCTGAGTGTGATCCACCATGAGACAGATGAGACCATCACCAAATGCAAGGTATATGCCATTTGAAATCAGAAGGAGGGATAGAATAAAAGAGCTGAGAGAAATGCAACAAAAACATTCTAGGCTCTCAGGCTGATGGCAAAGAGAAGAGCTGAAACCATCAGCATCTTAGGTACTCCAGACTTTAACCTAAGGAAGATTGGAACAGAGGAGAAAAAACAGACAAACAAAAAAGAGCCCAAGGCACTTAAGGTTTTCAACTGCCAAAGACTAGGCGAGAGGCAGAATTTCTGAAAGAAATCCCTTCATTCATTCCAGGTCTTTGCAGAGGGTTGTGATGCTGCCCTAAGAAGACCTAGGGGTAGAACAACAGGACTGATAAAGATATTCCCAGGCTCAGAAAAAGGAGGGCTAGGCTCAGGAAGAAAGAGAACACCTCAGAGACCCAAAAGACAGACCACTGGGCTGTAAACCAAGGAGAGATCTTGCATAGTTCAGAAAGCTTTTATTAGTTCTCAGAGCTCAGGGACTACTGAAGAATATGTCCTAATTTCATCCTCAAAATATTTGCAGTCAGTGATAAATTGAATCAAACTAAAACCACAACAAAGACCAGACCCAGTTCAACTACAGATCTGGTGGCCTGACATAAAACAGGGCATGCCACTCCCTGAAGTCAAACATTATTTGTCAGTCTCTACTTTGCTTTCATGCAAAATGTCCAGAAAAAATTTTAAAACTCACAAAAAGAAGAAATGAAAAGGATACCCATGGTTAAGAGGGTAAAGAGTAGTCTTGGAAGCAGACACAGAGATGACCCAGAGGACAGAGAGGGACTTTAAAATAACTCTGTTAAAAATGCTAACAAATCTAGTGAAAAGATAGAGAAGGTGGATGAAAAGATGGAACATTTCAGTAGAAGCATGGAAACTATAAAATAGAATAATAGAATGAAATTAAAATGCTAGAAATGAAAAACAATATAAAAAAATGAGTTGATTAAATGGGGTTAACAGAAGAATGAACACAACCAAGGAAAGGATTGGTGAACTAGAAGACAAGTTAAAAGAAACTGTCCAAATTGAAATATAAAGACAAAAAAAAAAAAGAAAAAAGAGTGGTGGGGAGAAAAACAAAAAGGCATTCGAGATCAGTGGAGCAATGTCAATAGTCTAACATGTATAAATGGACTATCAGAAGGAAAGGAAGGATAAAAGAGAGAAAAAGAAATATTTGAAGAAATAATATCTAAGAACATGTACCTGGGAATACTGACCTATAGCAATCAACTCTGAGATACATGCTATTAATAATATTGGAAAAACTATCTTAAGCCTACAAGGAACAAAGAATATTATACTCATAAGCCTTGTGAGAAGTCTACTCAGGACAATCTTCATCCAACAAATAGATGACTGGAGAATCTTGGGCAAAATGACTGATGATGAACATTGAATATATTTAAGCATAGAACGAAGGCTAAAATGATGATGAAGACAAGAGTGGAAGAATAGTATGTAAATGTTATAGGTTCTGAAAAAGAAGAAACCAAACAACTAAAATAGGGAGAGAGGGAAAAGAAAATGAGAGAAATAGAATAAACTCATTGATTGACATACAGACAGTAAGTAGGAGACAGAGGATATTATTTAAGTCTTATAAACTCAGCAGTAGTAGCCTGTGTAAGAAAAAAGGGAACTTTAGGCATTAAAAGTTATCGGTATAAAGGTAAGTTCTAGAACAAATAAAATGAGACTTCCTAAATACCAAAAGAGTTACCAAAAAAAAAAGAAAAAATATCACATAGAGAAAAATGTTTAATCAATAAGAAAAGGACATAGCAATCTATTTTTTTAATGGGCAAAAATCTTAACAAACATTTGCAAAAATATATATATATCCAAATGACCAATATGCCTATGAGGACAGGCACAACAGCAATAAACTACCTATATAAATGCTTCAGAATGACTAAAATTTAAAAACTAACAGTATGAAATTTTGGAGAGACTGGGCAGTAAGTTAAAATTGTGTACACTGAAGATGGGTGCGTAAATTGTACAACTACTTTGAAAAATTATGTACTGTAATCAGTATCTACTAAACCTGACCTAGAAATTAGGCTCCTGATATGTATGTACCCAACAGAAATGTATGCATATGTACACACATTGACATGAAAGAGCGTATTTATAGTAGCTTTACTTACGATAGACTGAAACTGGAAGCAATACAAGTATCTATCAACTGTAGAATACCCAAATAAAGGGTAGTATATTCATGCAAGGTAATATATTACAGTCACAATGCATAGCTAAAAGCAGTCATCTCTGAGACATCAATTTTGAGCAAAAAGGCCAGACATAAAAGAGTACAAACTATATCAGTCCATTTATGTGAAGTTCAAAAGTAAACAAAACTAATTTATAGAGATAGAAGCAGAATTCGAGAGATATTGGCTACCAAACAATATGCTGGATGCTTCTGGAGTGATAGTAATAGCCTAGATCTTGATCTAGGTAGTGGTTACCAGGGTTTGTCCACTTTTAAAATTCAGTCATGTAAAATATGTCTACTTTATATGACCTAATTCAATTAATTTTTTAAAAAATCAAGGCTGAAAATAAATGAATGAAATTTCCAACTCAAATAGCAAGAAAAAGAACAAAAAATTAAACAGAAATAATGCAGAAGAAAGGAAATGGTAATAATAAAACCAGAAATTATTGACGTAGAAAACATAAAACAGAGAAAGTAATAAATAAATGAAAATGTTTCTTTCTTGAAAAAAAATCAATGTAATGCACAAGCTACTATCTAATCTAATCAATAAAAAGGAATAAAGTACAAGTATAAAAATTAATGATTAAAATGTGGAAATAACCATTGAAATAGAGGAAGTAAAAGTGAGACACTACTTAGCATAATTATGCAAATAAACTAAATAGTTAAATGGATAAATTTGCAGGACAATGTAATGTACAAAGTTTGACCTCAGTGAAAATAGAAAGCTTACATAAACCACTTTCCATAAAGAAACAAAGAAAGCTGTCCTAGAACTATACTACAAATAAATGTCAGGCCCAGATGATTTTATAGGTGAACTCTACCAAGCCTCCAAAGATCAGAAAACGTGAATGCCACCTAAACTGTTTCAGAGCACAGAAAAAGAAAGAACACCTGCATAAACTGAATGTTTGTGTCTTCCCAAAATTCATATGTTGAAATCCTAACTCATAAGTGATGGTATTAGGAGGTGGGGCTACTGGGAGGTGATTAAGTCATGAGGGTGGAACCCTCACAAATGGGATTAGTGTCCTTATAAAAGAGACCGCAGAGAGCTCCCTTTTCCCCCTTTCTGCCATGTGAGGATGTAGCAAGAAGATGGCCATCTATGAATGAGGAAGCAGGCCTTCACCAGACAACGAATCTGCCAAAACCTCATCTTGATCTTCCAAGCCTCCAGGACTGTGAGAAAAAGTTTCTGTTGTTTATAAGCCATCCATTCAGTCTATGGTATCCTGTTATATCAGCCTGAATGAACTAAGGCAACACCCAAATTCTTTTTATAAAGCAAATATAACATTTCTACCAAAAAATGGTGCCCCCACAAAATTACAAACCAATGTCACTTATAAATATTGATGTAAAAAAGCCTAAATAAAAGCAAACACAATTAAAGATCACATTAAAAATAGAAAGAATAGGGCTTCCCTGGTGGCGCAGTGGTTGAGAGTCCGCCTGCCGATGCAGGGGACATGGGTTCGTGCCCCGGTCCGGGAAGATCCTACATGCTGTGGAGCAGCTGCACCCATGAACCATGGCCGCTGAGTCTGCATGTCCGGAGCCTGGGAGAGGCCACAACAGTGAGAGGCCCGCGTACCACAAAAAAAAAAAAAAATAGAATATATCATGACTAAATAGGATTTATTCCAGTAAGGCAAGGATAGATCAATATTAAGAAATCTATATTATTTAACATATTAATAGAGGCAAATAGAAAATGAATATGATTTTCTCTAAAGAACCTGCAAATGCCTTAGATAAAAATCCCAAACATAATCCTGGTAAGGATTGATGAATACCTTCTTAGCAAAATAAAAAATGCATATCTCAGTCCTGAAACTAGATTTTTATTCAGTGTGGCAACATCAGAGGTATTCTCTCAAAAGTCAGGATGAGGCTTCCCTGGTGGTGCAGTGGTTGAGAGTCCACCTGCCGATGCAGGGGACACGGGTTCGTGCCCTGGTCCGGGAAGATCCCATATGCCACCGAGCGGTTGGGCCTGTGAGCCATGGCCGCTGAGCCTGCACGTCCAGAGCCTGTGCTCCGCAACGGGAGAGGCCACAACGGTGAGAGGCCCACGTACCGCAAAAAAAAAAAAAAAGTCAGGATGAAGGCAAGGTAGCCCACTATGTATTGGAGGCATTAGGCAATGCAATCAGGTAAGAGAAAATCTTTTGACATTTATGAATTAGAAAAGAAGTGTATCTATCTATATTCATTTGATCATTACCTGAAAGTGTATGTCAAAGACAATCAATACAAAAAATAAAATACTTCAGTAAGATACCAGGATATTGAATTAAAATACAAATCAATAGCGTTCATGTATCCAATCAATAATTAATTCAAATATATAATGAAGGCGAATACTCAGTTTACAAAAGCAATGGAAAAAATCAGGAACTAGGCCTAACACAAAGTGTGCAAAACCCATATAAAGAAAACTTGAAAAGAGTCCTGAAATCACAAAAATAGACTTGAACAATGGAGACATCACTTTTCCTTGGATAGTGTGGTAGATAAAATAATTGTCCCCCCAAGGTGTCCATGTCCTAATTCCCAGAGCTTGTGATGTGTTACCTTATATGGCAAAAGGGATTTTGCAGGTACAATTACGTTAAAGATATAGAGATGGGGAGATTATCCTGGATTATCTGGGTGGGTCCAATGTAATCACAAGCGTCCTTCTAAGAGGGAAGTAGGGGGATCAGAGTCAAAGAAGACAATTTGAACATAAAGGTAGAGGGGGGTGGGATTTAAAGCTGCTATACTGCTGGCTTTGAGGATGGAGGAAGGCCACAAGCCAAAGAAGATAGAAAGGCAAAGAAACAGATTCTCCCCTAAGTCTCCAGTGAGACTGACCTTGGACTTCTGACATGCAGAATTGTAGGATGATAAATTTGTATTGTTTTAAGTCACTTAATTTGTGATAATCTGTTACAGTAGTCATAAGAAAACTAATAAAGATTTAATGACTCAACAGCATTAGAAATACCAGTTCTCCCACATTAGCATATATTTAAGATGATCCCAATAAAAATACCATTAAATTTTTATTTTCTGGAATTAGAGAACTTGCATCCAACTTGTTCACTTCATATATATGTGAAAAACTCTGAAAACAAGAGAACTGAGAAGAGGCCAGCCATACCAGAAACTAGAACATACTACAAAGCCATGGTAATGAAAACATTATGGAAATGATCACGTAGTAGACAGACCAGTGGAAATAAATAGCAAATCAAGAAATAGACCCAAGTCCATCTGGAAACTAACTGTATAAAAAAGATTGCATCTCAAATGACTGGGATAAAAATGATTTTTTAATAGATGGTAATGGGACAACTAGTATTCATTCCTGAAATCATATACCAAAATAAACTCTAAATGGATCAAAGATCTAAAATTAAACTATTGAAGAACTAAAAGAAAATATGGGTGAATTCCTTTATAACCGAAAAGTGGAGAAAGACTTTCTAAACTATAACTCAGAATCCATATAAAATAAGGATAAATTCAACTACTACATAAAAAAATTTTGCATGAACAAAATGAAAAAGAAAAATCAATAAACAAATTATCAACTATTAAAAACAATTGCAAAATATATCATGTATAAAGGACTAATCTTCCTAACATGTAAAAACTCTATTTTTTAAAATGTGGGAGATGGAGCAAAAAGCATGAGCAGATAGTTCACCAGAAAAGATATACAAATGTCCTTTAAATATGAAAAAAATGCTCAGCTTCACTCATAATAAGAGAAATGCAAAATAAAACTAAATCAAGACATCCTTTCTCACCATCAGATTGCCAAGAAGTCAAAAGCTTGACAACATTCTGTTAGCAAGGCTGTTGGGAAACCAACAATCTCACACGTAGCTGGTGGAAGTGCAAAACAGTACAACCCAGTGGAGGAGGAACTCACAATATCAAAC
Source organism: Lagenorhynchus albirostris (assembly GCF_949774975.1). Lineage (NCBI taxonomy): Eukaryota > Metazoa > Chordata > Mammalia > Artiodactyla > Delphinidae > Lagenorhynchus > Lagenorhynchus albirostris. The sequence continues at coordinate 91,382,446 of NC_083103.1, forward strand.
AAAATTGCATACATCTTAACCCTTTGACTCTGTAATACCACTTCCAGTGTTTTACCGTTAAGATACACCTTAAGAATCACTATGTGAGGTGATGGATGTTAGCTAAACTTACTGTGATAATCATTTCAAAAAATATTCATCTATCAAATCATTATGCTGTATACCTTAATGTGATACCATATGTCAATTAGATCTCAATAGAACTGGAAAACATACACCTCCAGGATTTATATGAACTTCTGGTTCCCAGTTTGACATGTAAAAAGCTTGGAAATGATCACTTTCACCTCCATGATGAGAAAAAAATGCTGAACAAACTGAAAATCAACAACTCTTCTTATGTCCATCAGAGAACTGAGGTCAAAGGGGAAAATCACTGGCCTGAAAACTGAACAGGAAAACATAGAGAACCACAGCCTCAGGGAGCAGAAACCAGTGTTGGAGCCAGCAACTGGTAGGAAATCAGTAGGAAAACAAAGGTAATTGACTAATTGCTGGGGACTGAATGTGCACTAGTTTGAGAAAAAGTCTTGGGGACCATCCATAAGGGGGCCTACAGTTTCCTGAGTTTTATCTCCAGGAGGCTTATTGGTTCTGAGGGTAAAGAACTGAGAATAATCCCCTTGTATTTCCAGGAGCCGGAGGGGGAGGGGGAGGGGGAAGGGTAGATTAACTATTTAAAATACACCCAAAGTTTTCCTTTTTCCTTAGCAAAGGTCTGCCCTCAGGAAAAATATTTTGTCAGGGCCTAATTGACATGAGGGAAGGGAAGTGCCCAAATTCAGCCTCCTCTGGCCTTTCCGTCCCACCTAAAGGTAGGAGGCGGGGAATAAACTGAGAAGCACTTGTGAAGGTCACAGCCTTGGGCAAAGACTCTCTAAAAGACTGAGACCTGATCATAGGATTATAGAACATTTCCCCTCTTTCCCTCCCACCCCCTCGCCACCCCAAAAATAGGGCTCCCATATAATATCAGGGGAATATAACTGGAAGAACTGCAAGTCTCAGGTATTGTTTAAGAAGAAGTCTCTTGGGAAAACCAAAGACAGCAGAGGAGACAAAAATAGAAGGATACCAGGGGGAAAGTTTTAGCTTCTGACACCTGCAGCCACAGCAAACAGTAATCACAGCCTAACTCCCAGCCAGATAAACATAAAAACTCATACTAATGGCCTGTTTATCTCAGTGTCTTTTATTTGGTAGAGTAAGCCCAATTTTCAAACAACAACCAAAAAAATGCTAAAAGGCAAAACATACAGTCTGAAAAGACAGAGCAAGCATCAGAACCAGACTTAGATATGGTACATTTTGGAATTATCAGACCAGGAATTTAAAATAACTATGATTAATGTGCTAAGTGCTCTAAAGGAAAAAGTGGACCACATGCAAGAACAGATGGGCTGTGTAAGCAGAGAGATGGAAACTCTAATAAAGAATCAAAAGGATATGCCAGAAATAAAAAACACAGTAACAGAAATGAAGAATGCCTTTGATGGGCTCCTCAGTAGAGTGGACACAGCTGAGGAAAGAATCAGTGAGCTTGAATATATCTCACTAGAAACTCCCCAAGCTGAAAGACAAAGAATTAAAAAGAAAAAAAAAGAACAGAATAGCCAAGACAATTACAAAAGATATAACATATGCATGATGAGAATGACAGAAGGAGAAGAAACAGAGAAAGGAACAGAAGACATACACCTCCACAAACACAAAACAACATATGCACACGGCCACTCAATGAAGCACTATTTGTAGCAGCAAAATATTGGAAACAACCAAAATGTCTATCTATGAAAGACTGAATAAATAGACTATGATTTATCCCCTGACAGCTCAGTACTATATAGCAGTAAGAAAGAATGGAGAAAATCTCCATTAGCTGACATGGAGAGATTTCTGAGATATATTGTTATATTTTAATTAAAACATAATTTAGATTTTCTTTAAAAGTACAAAACATATACATATTATTTGTATCTTTACATATTACATGATATATTATTCATAGATATATAGATATATAAATAGATATAGATATTAGAATACTTTTTTTTTTTTTGGTGAGAAAAACGGGCTTAGTTTTGCAAAAAGAAACACAAGAAAGATGAATTAGAAGTCAGTTATCTTAGTGGGTGAGTGAAAATGGGGAGGAAAAGATGGGGATGGAAGTGAGACTTCCCTAAATGCAACTTTTGCATGATTTTGACTATTGAGCCATGTAACCCTTTTGCATATTCAAAAGTAAAATTACATCAAAAAAGGATGAAAAAAGCAGATCCAAAACGTGAATGCAAACAGATATAAATGAACCTAACAAAATATTGGAAGCAACCTAAATGCCTGTCCATAAAAGATTGTGTGATTTATTGCATCACAGTATAGTACTATATGGTACTATTTAGCAGTAACACAATCACACACAGAAAAAGAACTTTCGAAGTAGCTCTGAAACATAGCACTCAGGTTGTATACCCTCGTGGCATATATTCTAAGATTTTTAAAGAAGCAAAAATATCTGAACATTATTTCATAAGTTTGCTATTAAAGGTGGTATTGGTAAATCTGAAACTCTTTATTGTACATAGTAAATGTATAAATGAATAAATATAGCTATGTTTTGGGGAATGGGGTTCTCAACGTGGACAGGGGAGAGTCAAATTTGGAATGGGTGAAGGTGGGTGGTGTTCGATTTCATCTGCAGATATTAATTATAAACTCACAATTTTGTAATGTTCCCTAGTTCTGTCCACTGAAAGGGCTTAAAGGAAATGACTCCCAGCATATTAAATGATATCCTCAGAGAAGCTTCATTTCCATGCCTAGTTCTCCACTCCATTCCCAGCCACTTCCCATAGGTGCCAATTTCCTTTTGTTTCTGATTTATCCTTATTTAGTTTCTTTTTGCAAAATAAGCAAAAACATACATAAGTATACAAAACATTCTCATTTCTCCTTTCTTACACAGAAGGTGGCATATAATGAAACTTCATGCCCAGCACTTGATTTCTAAATACCAGTCCTCACTAAAAGAAATCTCCTTAAAAAATGACTGATTCCATATCTGAGGAGTAGAAATTACAAAGTAAGCTTAGAACATTTTTTGTGCTAGAAAGCAAGGGAGACTCAAAGGATGAAGAGGATATAAACAAAGGACATAGGAGCTAGCTTGAAAGGGCTCTGATTAGAAAAATGTTGGATAATTTGAACATCAAAATTAGTAGTGAAGGTAATAGGCCATAATATATTGAATTAAAAAATCCATAAATTTATAGTCATACTCAAAGAGAGCTAGAAAAGGTGAGGGAGGATGAAGAATAAAGTTCTTTATGGGAGTTTGCCATCTAAGAAAGACAGAAAGGATGAGAATTAGAAAAATCATGATTTTGCAGTCATCAATATAATCATTGCTTCCAGCAAGGATCCTCAATGAATGCTAAATTGGATTAGATTAAAGATTGTTGGGGCACCGTACATTTACAAGATTTCAAAGTCTCACCCACCCTTATCCCCCACTCTCACACCCCAGTTTACTTCTTACCTATAAAGATAATGAGCTATGTTTAAAATAGAAAGATCTGGAATACACCACCTTACCCAAGTGATCAAATTTAGCAACACCAGTAATGAAACTACCTGATGTTATATGCCTCCTTACTCAATGCATGACAAGTATACAATATCAACGATGTAGTATTATTGCTAAATATATATTGAATATATATATGCATATATATACATATATTCTTGCTAAATATCTATATTCAATACTATATATATAATATATTATATATATATACTGACCCCAAGTCTAAGCATGAAGAAGTAATCATACAAAATCCAAATTGTGGCACTCGACCAAAAAGCTAGCTTAAATTCTTTAAAATGAAGAGGTGAGGGACTCCCTCACTAAGATGAGGGAGTGTTCTAGATGAAAAAAGACTAAGGGTAAATGATAACCGCATTCAGTACTTGATCCTTGATAGGATTTGATAGGATTTGGGACTGGGGGAGGGGCAAACAACTTTAATGGAAATGTTTGGATCAATTAGGGTAAATTGAAAATGGGCTATACATTAAATAGTATTATTGTATTAACATTAAATCTTTTGGATATAATAATGGTGTTGTGGTCATGTAGGAAAATAATCTTATTCTTAGAAGAATCATGCTGGTAGTTTAGGGATGAAATGTCAGGATGTCTGCAACTTACCTTCCAGTGATTGAGAAATAAAAATATATGTGCATAGAGTGAAAGACACAGAGAGAGCTAAAGCAAGAGTGTGAGAGAGAGAGAAAGCAAGTACAAATATGGCAAAATAACACCAATTGATAAATTAAATGTGAGTATATATTGATGTTTATTGCAATTTTTCTCTAGATTTGAAATTTTTCAAAATAAAAACTTGAAAACATATACAAAAGTTAGAAATAGTTTGTAGACTTGTAAATGAGTGAAAATGGGAAATTGAAATATATTGTAGCATGATTTGTAACTATAACCATGTAAATTACTTCTATATTTAGAAGTAATTGTAAATAACTGAGTAAATAACTGAGTAAATAACTGAGTAGCCAAGCTACAGCTAAGAAGGATGATAAAACTATAAAATGTAAAAAGAAAAAATAATAACATGTTATGTGATTTTGAGTATTAAGAAAAAGTATATAATTTTAATAAAGAAAATTCAATTTTCTCATGTCTCCACTAATAAAGCATTGAAAAATGTAAACACTACCATTTTGCTCTTTTAGTTCAAGACAGAGGATTTAACATATGCATTTAGCTCTGCTCTCCTCCGGATTCCAGATTTATTTTATTTTAGCTTTTCAAAGGAGCGCATGGGGACTTAGACTGGAGAGGTAACTACAGTAACAAAATTCTGAAAGCTAAAAAATGGATGGGCAGATAGTGCCTAACTCAGCAGCTGAGAAGTCACTGCGTCCTAAACCTTTGTGATGGGGAAAACCACAAAGCAAGTCAGTTTACATTGCAGAGCCCATAAAAGAGGTTCAGAAGTAGGCAACACAAGGTATTTTGGGAAGTGGGGGGTGAAGGTGGCTTAAAAAGAGAAGGATTGGCTACATGTTTATTTTAAAAAGCTGTATCTCTTTTGCACTCTTAGTAGCCATGAGTCTGTCCCTTCCCCATAAACTGGAGGTTTATTCTCTGGAAAGCATAAAACAGGCATGTTGAGGGTAAGAGTACCATACTGAAAATAGAGAGATTAAATAAAAGTTTACATCAGACTACTGAGAACTGGCCTCCAAACTTCTTTTTCCACTTGTCTTCCAGTAAGCTGGGAGCCAGGCATTTAACAACCAAACAGGGAATTCGAAGTCCAGGCTAAAGTGACCATCCCCCAAAGAGACTTAAAGATAGTGACACAGGGGGTTCCCCCATACTACAGCCCAGACAGATCACACTAACAGGAGAGCCACAGTTGACAATTTCCACCACATAACCAAAGTGCCCCAGGCGTAGATATAAACAACCAAGGATCATGAACATTTGAGAAAACATTTAATGTGAAAAAAGGAGATCAAAATAACAAGGGGATGGAGGAGGGGATAACTAAGGAAACAGAAACAATTCAAGACAACAAACCTTAATTAAAAAACTATCCTTAGGGCTTCCCTGGTGGCGCAGTGGTTGAGAGTCCGCCTGCTAATGCAGGGTACACGGGTTCGTGCCCCGGTCCGGGAAGATCCCACGTGCCGCGCAGCGGCTAAGTCCGTGAGCCATGGCCGCTGAGGCTGCACGTCCAGAGCCTGTGCTCCACAATGGGAGAGGCCACAACAGTGAGAGGCCCACGTACCACAAAAAAAAAAAAACCAAAAAAACAAAAAACAACTGTCCTTAAAATCCTCAGAAACAGCGACCATATTGTATCAATGAAACAAGAAGAGAATGCTGTAAGAATGGAACATACAGAAAATTTTAAAACTCAATGAAAGTAATAGATACAATTGAGGAAAAAGGCCCAGTAATTAGAACAAAAATGCAAATAGAAAATAGGAGAGGAAAAATATAAGAAAATTTGAGAACTAATCCAGCATTCAGAAAATGCAGTTTCAAAGAAAAAGCAAGACAATGAAGGGGAGGAAATCATTAAGATAATAATAATAATAATTTAAGAAGTCCATGGCCAACTCTCTATCCTTTACCACCCCTCCACATCTGCGACTCCTCAGATCTTGCCCGACTCTTCAAATGGCACCTTCCTCTTTCCTGTTGCTCAGAAAAAGAAATTGTCATCAATTCTGATTCTTTTCTCTCTCACATAAGCCCACATCCATACCACCCCAAAATCTTGCTGGTCCCAACTTCAAAGAGAACCAGAGCTTGGCCAAATGTTTCCCATTTCATTCTGAGTGAAAACCAAAGCATGTTTAATGGAGCATAAGGCCCTAGGTGATCTGACACCTCTTACCTCTCTCCTCTTATCTCTCACCTCCTCTTATCTCCTCTGCTGGCCCCTCTGCTCACTCTGCTCCAGTGACACTAGTCTTCTGTGGTCCCTTGAGTCCACCAGACATGCTCTATCCTGACAGCCTTCACCCTTGTGTCATATCAATATGTTCTTCTTCCAGATATCAGTACAGTTTGTCCCCTCAGCTCTTTCAGGGCTTAACTCAAATGTCACCTTGTTGGGGCTCTCCTTGATCACCTTACTTAAAACTGCAACTATCCCAACTCTACCCCCCAGAATTCCTTTTCCCTCCTCCCCATTTTATTTTTCTTCGTAGTCTTTGTCATCATTTAACACACCAGCTGTTTTAGTGTGTTTGTTTATGATCTTTCCCTTTTAGTAGAATGGAAGCTCCCTGAGGGCTGGGAGTTTTCACTGTTTTACTCCCTGTTGTGTCACCAGCATAGAGAACAATGCATGGAGCTTAGGGAGCACTCGATAAATATTTGGGGAATGAATTATTGAATAAATGACTGCTCACTGAGTGCACAGCACAATGGTTGGAAATAGATCTATGCCGAGAATATGGTAAGGAGGAAGGGGAAAAAAAGACCCTACAACTTGCAAAAAATAGGTCATTTATAAAGGATGGAGCATCAGAATGGCATCAATCTTTCAACAGTTATAACAGAAGGTAAATGCAATGGAGTAATTTCTTCAAAATTCCTAAAAAAAAAAAAAATCCTTTCTAGAAATCTATATCCAAAATGTCAATTAAATGTAAATGTACACTAAAGACACTTACAAACATGCCTTAAGGCCTTTGTACCAGTTAGTCCCTCTTCATGAAATATTCTTCCCCCAAATAACATTACAGTTAACTGCTACACCTCCTTTAAGTCTTTTCTCACATGTCAGCTTCTCAACAAGGCTACCCTGAGTTCCTCTAATTCTGGCCTAGTGCCCTTGATCCCAATACTCCCCTAAGATCCAGACAAGAGGGCCTCTGACCTGGGTCTAGGTTTTGTAGGGCCCATTGCATCACATACACACACACACACACACACACACACACACACAATTATTAAAAAATATATGCATACCTCTGTCAATTGGAATCTGGTCCTCCAAGCTGGCCCAGCACTCTCTCTAACTGTCAATGTCCACTCTCAACACTAATGCCATTCAGGCCCCAGGAAAATGTATCTCTCCATCTCTTTCTTTCTGTCCTTGAAATAAAAGGAAACTATATCTGAAAACATGAAGTTTTGTGGATTGGGTCATTGTCAAGATCAAAGAGGGACACTGCTTTGGAGTTCAGGTAGAATTTGAGCTGCAGAAATACTTAAACAAGAGACTAATTAACTTGTCAAATCTTTTCTCTCAGATAGCATGCATACAGTAGATTCTTACATAAGACAGTAAGAAAGTGCTAGAAAGTACATTTTCTAGCACATCATTTTATTACTTTTCCTTGAATTCCAATTTGTGGTTCTAAGGTACTCACAAAATCAAGAGATACCCACAGCAGTTGCACATGGCAGCTGAAGAATATTTTGCAATATGAAATGATCCACATTGCTCTTAAAGTTGTATATATCTAGGTCTACATAAAACATAAGTCAGGTGTGATGCTAATTAAATGGGTCCTTACCTGATCTCTTGCTTCAGGCTCCACAGATGTCAGGGGCAGGGCTGATCCCCTCATCCTTCTCTATTTTTTCTTTCTCTTTGGCACTTACCACTTTCTAAGATACTATATGATTGACGTGTTCATTATGTTTATTTTTGTCATTAGACTTTCTCTTCTAGAATGTAAGATCCTCAAAGGCAGGAATCTTGGAATGTTATTCACTGAGGAGTCTCAAATACCTAGAACAGTGCCCAACACTTAAAACACAATTCCTTCCTAGAATGCTTCATAAGAGCTCAATGAAGTTGAATGAACTAATGTGTGGCTTAATTCTATGTGTTTTCTTTTAAGAAGCAACTGAAGCATGCGCACCCCCAAACAAGGGCTAAATCAAATGATAGGAAGACATGGGGTTCAAAATCCACGGATCATGTATAAGAGAGACTCAAAGGGCCTATCCAGGATGATGAGGAAAGAAAAGCCCAGCAGCTGTGCAACAGGTGGGAGGCTGACAGGTCCAGACTGGAGCAACTTACAAGGCTCCCGAGAGATTTCAAGAAGATGAAACTGACTCAATAACTAAGATGGTGGAATATATCAAAAGGAAATGTATGCAACTGAGGAAGTATTTGATGTTGAATTATTGACAGTAACAGGGAAAAACAAACAAGCAAGACAATTATTAACTCCAGGGAACAACATGTTTGACAGAGAGGAAAAGTTGGCACATGGTGTACCCCATGGCCTATACCAGTCATAATAACATAAGCACAGAACATCAATGTGAGTGTGTCATGGGGGACCAGGGAGGACGACAACCAAACCCTTATTTTCCATATGGGGAGTCAAGGGATTATGCCTGAAACAAGAAACTCAAGAAGCAGTAATATAAGAAATGTATTTGCAGCCTCATGCAGCTCAATAACAAAAAAACAAACAACCCAATCCAAAAATGGGCAGAAGACCTAAATAGACATTTCTCCAAAGAAGATATACAGACTGCCAACAAACACAGGAAAGAATGCTCAACATCATTAATCATTAGAGAAATGCAAATCAGAACTACAATGGCGTATCACCTCACACCAGTCAGAATGGCCATCATCAAAAAATCTACAAACAATAAATGCTGGAGAGGGTGTGGAGAAAAGGGAACCTCTTGCACTGTTGGGGGGAATGTAAATTCATACAGCCACTGTGGAGAACAGTATGGAGGTTCCTTAAAAAACTACAAATAGAACTACCATATGACCCAGCAATCCCACTACTGAGCATATACCCTGAGAAAACCATAATTCAAAAAGAGTCACTGTACCAAAATGTTCATTGCAGCACTATTTACAATAGCCCGGAGACGGAAACAACCTAAGTGTCCATCATCGGATGAATGGATAAAGAAGATGTGGCACATATATACGATGGAATATTACTCAGCCATAAAAAGAAACGAAATTGAGCTATTTGTAATGAGGTGGATAGACCTAGAGTCTGTCATACAGAGTGAAGTAAGTCAGAAAGAGAGAGACAAATACCGTATGCTAACACATATATATGGAATTTAAGAAAAAGAAAGTCATGAAGAACCTAGGGGTAAGACAGGAATAAAGACACAGACCTACTAGAGAATGGACTTGAGGATATGGGGAGGGGGAAGGGTAAGCTGTGACAAAGCGAGAGAGAGGCATGGACATATATACACTACCAAACGTAAAATAGGTAGCTAGTGGGAAGCATCCGCATAGCACAGGGAGATCAGCTTGGTGCTTTGTGACCACCTGGAGGTGTGGGATAGGGAGGGTGAGAGGGAGGGAGACGCAAGAGGGAAGAGAAATGGGAACATATGTATATGTATAACTGATTCACTTTGTTATAAAGCAGAAACTAACACACCATTGTAAAGCAATTATACTCCAATAAAGATGTAAAAAAAAAAAAAAGGAAAGAAATGTATTTGGCGATATGGAGATAAATACCCAAAGAATCGGCTAAGAGGCGACACATTGATTGTTTCTGGAAAGAGGGAAATGGAGGGGTGGGCATGGGGGAGGATTTTAGTTTTTCATAATAAGCCTGGAGGAATAACTGATTCTCTAAACTATATGCATGTAAGACTGTAATAAAAATAAAAACTAGATTAAACGTAAGCAAAGCCCACCACAAATCACATGCATATATAGACATATAGATGTACATGGATCAAGAGGTGTGCGTGCCAACCACAGAGATCAGTTACTTTCCTCTTAGTGAAGGAGTGAGATGTGGGCGTGGCAAGGAGGGTGGGTGAGGAGGAGGTGGATGACCCGTGTTTTGCTCCATTTACTTCAATATTGGTTTTGGTCTCAAAGAAAATGCACTCATGTATAATTTGAGAAATTAGACAAAAAGATACATATGGGCAAAAGAATGACATTTGGAAGAAGTATCAAATTAACAGTTAATCTGAGGCAGCCCTTTATCTAACTATAAATTGGAATAGGAGACAGAGAAGGGGAAAAAGCAAGAGCATTCAGTGGAGATTGGAAAATGACGACTGGAGTCCTCCAGAGTCCTGGGAGAGGACTTTCAATCCTGAATGCAAACATGCAACTTCAGGGTTCTATAGAGGCACGGTACTTTTGCAGAGAGACTGGTCCCCACACTGCATCTTTGATGAAACCCCAAATCATCCCCTCCTGGCTGAATGTAACAGCAAAGCTCCCCCCCCATCCCATACCCAGAAATTTAGGTTTGCATCACTCTGGGGGTTGAGTTTTTTCTAAAGGAAGGAAAGTACCTTCCTAGGAATAAGCTGCATCATGTCCGCCTCCTGCCCTCTGGCCAGCCTCACAGATGGACCACTCTGGCCAGCAGCCACCCAGTGCTGCCCTTGAGTGTTCTCAGCCCACTCAGCCCTGGCCTGCTCCCCTGCCAGAGGCCCCTGGGAGCTGTAATGTCGTGGGCCATTACAGCAGAACATTGCCTCTGCTGCAGGGGCAGCTGGCTCGCCCCTGGAGAGCTGGGCCTCAGCAGATGTTACACCTCCCTCCCCACCATCACCAATGAGTAGGGGGAGGGTACCTCTTACTGGATAGATCAGGGCCATCCGGCAGGCCAGCAGGATGCCTGAGAGGCAGTACCTTTACCTAAATGAACACTTCTTGCATAATGGTAGGTCAGAAAAGAAAACATGATGGTTTGTAGGTTTTGCTTGATTTTTGTTTGGGGTGGGGTGACTGAGGAAGAAAAGGGACTGTCAAATCACAACAAATTATTATCCATCTAGGCACACATTAAGCCTTGCTAATTTCATGTATAGACTCAATCAACACTAGTTGAGAAACAGGCATAATAACTAACGTTTGTTGGATACTGAATTGTATACCATGCTCCATGCTGATTCTTCATATCTATCATCTCAGTTAATCATCACAAACTTATGAAGTAAGTTCTGTGATCACCCTAATTTTATAGATGAGGCAGTGAGACTTGGGTTAAATAACTGGCCCAAGATGACAAAGCCTGAGTGCCAGGATTGACCCATTTGTCCCTGGTTCTTGGATATTACACTCTACTACCTTCCAAACAATTAAAGGCTAGGTTTTGAGCTAGACACTCCAGGTCAATCAAAAAGCTTATGTTTACTTTAGGCTGTGGTCTTTCCAAACCATTTGGGGTTGAGGACGGTGAAGTTAAATATACATGGTTGGGGTTAGGGTAGAAAGGCACTGGTTTGGGGATAGCCCAGGTGGACTTAGGGTAAAGGATGAGTCCACTTTGTCCTCACTCGTGGAATAGCAAATCCATTAACTGCATGCCTGTGTCTCATTGGCTTAGGAACCATGCCAGACTGAGCATGCAAGAAGCTGGCCTTCGGCCCCTGCAGCTGGGCAAGGTAAGGGCAGGCAGGCAGAAGCAATGGATGGGAGGGGTTGAAATGGTCAGGAAGGGAGAAGGAAGTCTTAGAAGATTAGTCAGTGAAGGTTACCTGAGATGCTATCAGAGCCACTGAAGACTTTTGAGTAGGGCAGAGTCATGATTTAAAATAGTTTTGGGGGGCTTTCCTGGTGGCGCAGTGGTTGAGAGTCCGCCTGCTGATGCAGGGGACGTGGGTTCGTGCCCCGGTCTGGGAAGATCCCACGTGCTGCGGAGCGGCTGGGCCCGCGGGCCATGGCCGCTGAGCCTGCGCATCCGGAGCCTGTGCTCTGCAACAGGAGAGGCCACAACGGTGAGAGGCCCGCGTACTGCAAAAAAAAAAAAAAATTTTTTTTGTCTAACGACTGTGTATGTATAGCATTTGTATGCAGAATGAACAGGAACAAGAAAAGATGGGAATTAAGGAAGCAGTTCAAATGGTCATGAAGCCATTCTTCTAAACCTTAAAAACCTCATGTCTATGAAAATCATGGAAATGACATTTAAAATGATCAAAACAGCCTTACAAAGGAAAGAGAACCCCGGCTTCCACCACCTTCTAAAAGATGCCCTCTGAACTGCCTCCTTGCCAGCTTCCTGCTTCACTCCTTCTGTCCTCCTGCAGGAGAATTCTCCACTGACAGTGACCATGGAGGGGGCAGGAGGCCAAGGAGGATTTCGTTTCCGTGAGGACTACTTTGCAATTGCCCAGTGCCAGCAATACATACGCAGCTCTGTGTAGAGAGGAGTTTGCATTGAATCTGGTAGAAAGGAAACTCAAAAAAACCTCTGTCAGAAATGACAGCTCTTGACAAGATGAAAGGAAGTGTCTTGCTCAGATCTTCACTTAAAACAATCTGGAGTTCCATTAGTATTCATGGAGGAGAGGCAGCATGGAACAAGTGCAGCCCCATGAATAAAATTAAAACTGGTATTGACTCTCGGCACGGAAGGAGGGTGGGAGGGGGCTGCCGAGAGCTGGCTGGGCTTCCACAGCCTTGATTCTTCGTGGCCAGATGTGACCCATTCAAGGCACTGCATGTACGTTTCAATGGGGCGATTTACCGTTGTCAACAGCTGCCCATCACCATGCCTTTCAGCCAACCGCATCCACCTTCTGATTTCCGGGAGTGAAGTCAGCCTCAGATACCTCCTCTGTTCATCCCAACATCATCCCAGGTGGACCCTGTCCAGGTGCTGCTTCCAACCGGCTCCTGATTCGGCTCCATTCTGTGTTATGATTCTTACCCTGACCTTTGAGGTCCCTGTTGGTATTTGTTCTCACTAATTCTGATACTTGTCTCTTCTTAAGGCCTTTGGTTTTTATGTTTTCCCCTCCCCATTCTGCCAGCCCATTCTACTTGAGACCACAGAACACCCAGGCCTGGTCTTCCTGAGCTCCAACCCCAGCTCAAGCCCAGTCTGCTTTGTCCTTAAGTTGAAACTTTTTGTACAAGTGGGCAATAGGGTAGGGCCATCTTCCTCAAACTGTCCCTTGCAAAACCCATCAGGCTGGTCATCCCCAAGGGTGACATGCCCACCTACAAGGGATCAGGAAGGAAAAGCGAGATATTTTTCCAGGAAAACAGCGTTGAAAATTTTCACTTGCCTCTTCTTGGCTCCCTTTCGTGGTTCCTACAGGGTTAGGGTGACCCGGTTCTTTGGAGGTCTGGTATGTGCTCAGCGCTTATTTGCAAGGCCGTGTTAGCCCTTAATTGCATTTGCAGCTGCAGCTCTTGACTCCAGAAGGTGGTCCCCTGTTCAGAAAACCACTTCCGTCTGTCACTGCCGCCCGTATGTTTCCCATTTCCTAGACCCGCCTGAGCAGCTGTCTCCAATGAGCCGCAGACAAGATTTCTTCTCCAGAGAATCCAAGCTGAGCAGGGCATTCCTAAGAGCAACAACCAGCACCAGGGCGGGGCCTGGGTGCTGTGAGCGCTGGGGGCCTGGGAGAAAGCAAGCGGTCACTTGGCAGGGGCCCTGCCCCATGCTGGAGGGACCTTACCAGCTAAACTCCAAAATGACAAAGGCACCATTTCCAGCCACTCTTTTTTTTTTTTTTTTTTTGCGGTACGTGGGCCTCTCACTGTTGCGGCCTCTCGTGTTGCAGAGCACAGGCTCCGGACGCGCAGGCTCAGCGGCCATGGCTCACGGGCCCAGCCGCTCGGCGGCATGTGGGATCTTCCCGGACCGGGGCACGAACCCGCATCCCCTGCATCGGCAGGCGGACTGTCAACAACTGCGCCACTAGGGAAGCCCCCAGCCACTCTTAATACAGTTTTCATGTTTATTTAATGATAAAGAACAAAAATGACTCTCTCAGGAATGTTCAGGGACTCCAGAAAATGCTATTACAGACCCACTTGCCCTCACACCCCCCTTACTTCCCCACCCCCTCACCTGACTTTACTCTCCGGCCCTCTGCTCTATTCTCACCGCACGTGACAGCATTCCCTCTCCTCATCTTTGCCTCTTGAAGGTTCACCCTGAGTCTGAACAAAATAACTGGTTCGACTTGACTGTGGCTCTGCTTTTCAGAAGATGTGTACATGGCTCTTGGTCTCACTGAGGTCAGAGGCTAAAGCCCTTCATGATGGAATGACAGCAATCCTCTTAAGGCCTGAGAACCCAGGCTCTGGAAGCCATGGGACCCTGGAGCTCTGGACAGCTACTGTGTGCACGTAATTACTCTGACTGTGAGTCTCCCCATTGACCGTAGTCTATACCTGAGAAGGATCGGTTTGTAGCTGGTTTGGAAAGAGCAGCTAACTCTTCTTTCTGTTGTCATCTGGTTAACTTCAGATGTTCCCATGTCCTCGAAAAATGATTCAGACCTAATATGATGCCTCTCTTAACTAAGCTGCGTTTAACAAGGTCACTTCTGTACCCCATCACCTTCCAGAAGCTGCTACCAGAAGACACGGCTGGAAAAGTTGGATGATGGTCATTTTGGTGATAGAGGTGGAGACACCTTGGTGATATTAACCAGTCATAAAGACTGGATCTCTCCTCTGAATGATGTAAGTACTCTCTTAATGATGCAAGTACTTCTGTAGTGCTTACTATGTGCCTTGCATTGTACTATACACTTTACAGGTATTATTAACCCATTTGATCCCCACAACAGCCCTTTGAAGCAAGTTCTCTTACTATCATCTGTATATTTTAGATGTAGAAACTGGCAGAGAGGTGAAGTAACTCTGTGTACTAGCAAGTAGTGATGCCTGATTGAAGCATAGAAGTCTGGCTTTACAATTCAGGTTCCATAAGTATCAGAATAAAATTATTTCTATGACAACATGCCCTCATCCATTTATTATGTGTTGCTGATTATTCATTGTTGGTCATTTTTGGTGTCTATGTTTCATCTGTAATTAAATCATAAGATATTTGAAGGCCAAGACCATGTTTGATGCATCTTTGTATTTCTCACAGCATTCTTATTATTTATTATTATTTCTCACAGTGTCTTACATCTCTAATTGCTTAATAAATGATTACTGATTAACGTGGTGAAGAGAAAAAAAGAAATTAATCTAACCAATTTCAGTCTTTTCTATAAGTTATTGTGCCTCCTGAGAATCTCTCCAAGAATATACTTTACTCCCCCAGGAGAAGTTATTTTTAAAACTAAATAACCAAGTACTTAAGAAAAATTCATCCCTCCTGATGAACTGATGTTCATGCTGTTTCCCTTTTTATTTCTGCTGCCAAGAAGCTCAAGGCTATTTTTTTTTTCTTTAGAAGACTTGTTATATTTAGTCTAAATATTCTGGTACAATTATATCCCCCTTTTTATTTGACCTTAAATATGTGTTATCCTTGTACTCATATTAATAGCTTTATGAATTTTTTATCCATGTATTTTATTATAAGCCACCTCACTTTATTTTTGGATGTCTGATACTAGTCTGGAGTAGGTGGACCTCAATTTCCTCATCTGTAAAATGGGTAATACAATAGTCCCTACATCACAGGGTCGTTGTGAGGATCATATGAATTGAAACTTGAAACACCGGAGAAAGAGCCTGGCATATTATAAACACTCAAATGTTAAGGAAGATGAGAAGAGGGAGGAAGGAGAACCAGAATATTCTTCTAGGTGTCCGTAGAACATTTATGTGCATGTGTGTTGAAAATAATTTATATCTCTAAGCCAGGACTCTTTCCTGAACTTCAGCCTTGCATATCTAACCACCTATGTGTTACTTTCACTTCTATATCTAATAGACACCTCAAACATGTCCCGAACTGAACTCCTCATATTACCATCCCAAATATTACCTTCCTACGGTCTTCTTCCTCATTTCAGGCAAATGGAAACCCCACTCTTCCACTTAGGCACAAAACTTTAAATCTCCTTTAAATCTGCTTCTCTCACACCCCACATCCGATCCATCAGGAAATACTTTGGCTCTACCTTCAAAATAGACCCAGAAGTTGACCACTTCTCACCCCTTTATTCCTGTCACCCAACTCAAGGACACCTGGATTCTTGCAGTAGCTTCCTAACAGGTTATATCTTTCCCAGTCCCCAGCCCCATCCATCTGTTTCCAAAGCAGCACCCAGAGTGATCCTGCCAAAATATGACTTAGCTTCTCATTTCACTCATAGCAGAAGCCAAAGCCTTTACCGTAACCTACCGAGCCCCAGATGACCTGCCCTATAGGTTATAGGTCCCCCCTGACCCTCAACCCTTCCTGGCCACTCACCTCCTGCCCTTCCTTGAGACAGGTAGGCACGCCCTTACGTCAAACTGTTTTTCTTCCCTCTTCCCTAGATTCCTGAAGGCTCTCTCTTACTGCCTTTAGGTCTTAAATATCACCTCATAGGCTCGTCCCTGACCACTCTGTCTAATATCACAAGCCCCCCAACACACACACAGACACCCTACCCTTCCGCTCTACTTTATTTTCTCTGAGAAGCACTTAACACCATGCAACATTCTATAGGGAGACAAGATAGAGCTTACTGGTCAAGTTCATGAAATCTAGAGCCAAATTACCTAGGCTGAGTCACAGCTCCACCCATTAAGAGCTGTGTGATCTTTGGCAAGTTAATAAGCCTTTCTGTGGTTGTTGGGATGATTACATGAGGTAACATATATAAAGCATCTAGAGCAATGTCTGGCATAAAGCAAGCACTCTATAAGCATTAGCTGCTATTTATTCGGTTTATTATGTGTCTCTTCCACTAGAATGCAAATTTCCATATAAAAGGCAGTGTCATGTGTGGTATTTTAACTGAATGAAAGATTCTTTACATTCTATAGTGCTTTACAATTTTCAAAAGTTTCACATCCATGATTTCATATAATCCCATGATAACTCTTTTTTCCCTACCCCATCATGCCCTCCCACCTTCCCTCTCCCCACTGGTAACCACTAGTTTGTTCTCTATATCTGTGAGTTTGCTTCTTTTGTGTTTTATTCACTAGTATGTTGTAGTCTTTAGATTCCACATATAAGTGGTATCATATAGTATTTATCTTTCTCTATCTGACTTATTTCACTTAGCATAGTGCCCTCCAAGTCCATCCATGTTGCTGCAAATAGCAAAATTTCATGCTCTTTTATGGCTGAGTAGTACTCCATTATAGATGTACCATACCTTCTTTATCCTTTCATCTGTTGATGGACACTTAGGTTGCTTCCATGTCTTGGCAATTGTAAATAATGCTGCTATGAACACTGAGGTATCTTTTCAAATTAGTGTTTTTGGTTTTTTTGGGTATATACCCAGGAGTGGAATTGCTGAGTCATATAGTAGTTCTATTTTTAGTTTTTTGAGAAACCTCCATACTGTCTTCAGTGTTGTGTGTTTTGTTCATTGCTCTGTTACCAGTACCAGGGAAAGTGCCTGGCATTTCTTAGGTGCTCAGTAAATGTTTGTCAGATGAATGAAGCTAGACCCTGGGAGAGACATCATGCACAGACATTTTTTAAGAAATGACATGAAGTTTTAAAAGTGAGAAACAGAATAGAGAGAAAGAAACTAGAATGTAAAAAGAAATTAAGGTCTGAATTTTTATTTTTCCTTGACATCTGTAAGAAGAAGTAGAAGTAGGAGAATCAACAAATAGAAGTAGAAGTAGAAGAAGAATCAACAAATGAGGCCAAGAAATGGCCACCAAGGCTGGATGAGACTTGAGACAGTAAAAAAAAAAAAAAAAAAAAAGTCATAAAAACCCGGGGAAAAAAACCTTTAAGAAGTGAGGGTGAGAAACACCACTGAACAAGAGAGGGACCAGATTGGGGTCCAGGTATGACCCCTGGATCTGGCAAGCAAAAGAGCACCAGATACTCTCAAAAAAGCAAATTTAGTAACAAAGTAGGAAGGAAGCCAAGACCAAACTAAGCCAAAGAGAAACGGCAAATTAGGAAGAGGAAGCAGCAACTATTGACTATTTTTGACATTAAGCAGTGAAAGCAAATGGAAACAAATGAAAGAGGAAAGCTGTCAAAATAGAACTCTTCTCACTTCACACAAAGCCAGTCTTCACTATGACTTTTCACATTGTTTTCAAGGGAAGCATTGTTATAATTTACTAAGTATATATTTAATACATTTACTGATCACTACTTATGTACTGTTTTTACATGTAGAAACTCTCTCCCTCTCCCTCTCTTTCTCGTTTTATATTAGAAGAGTATTTTTTGGTTTTTTTTTTTTTTAAGAATATGTGTAGTTTGGGTATATGTGTATATAACTGGCTTCCAAACAAGATCGGTGGGTAACCTTTATAAACTCTCATTTTCTTTTCCCTCTTAGGACTCAAAATCTCTTTGTGGACTGAATCCATAAATAAATGATATGTCCAGATGGAAAGAAAAATGCTGTGTTCTAAAATGTAGTGGCTTGAAAGAATACCCAGTCCTCACCTCCCCTACACAGGTACTAACTGATTTTCTCAATTCTTTCAAGGCAACAGAAACAACTAGAACTGCAACTCCAGTCCATCTCTTTTGTTGTCCATGCTGTGCTACAATAGTTGCAACCAGCGAACAGCAAGGGGGCCCATGGGCAGCAGCAGGTCTCTTGGGCTCCCTGTAATGGACTGCAGAGAAATGGGAGAATACAGAAGCCAAATCCTGGAGGGCCTCTGGCCTGCACAGAGGCCAGAGGAGTGTACCAGCTCCCCAGAGTTCTGCTCTGGAGTTAAATCCATAACACGACCAGGTTGTAAATTTCAGGCCATAGTTCATTAACTCCAGAAGTTCAAAACCATACCCCCTGCTTGCCCAGTCAATGCAGCTGAGAGTTTTCTCGGCATGTGATGATCCATCAACAATTGGATTCCAATATCTTTTGCTTCATTAATAGAGTCACACAGGCCCCTCCTATGGAGCTGAGTAAGGCTCCTGCCTACGTGCCTGCTTGTGGCTGTGATTGTGCGGGGCTGTATTTTGAGCCTCAAGCTACAGGCAGACCCCAGGTGCACATTTTCCTGAACTCTGTTAGCCCAGGATCTCCAGTTTGACCAAAGTTAACATGAAAATGCTTTCCATAGGGCCGATTTAGCTTTAACAAGATGATTCCAGTGCCGATTCAAGGCAGTGCAGGTCTTAGGAAACCCTATGCAGTTTTAGGAATCTGTATTACCTCCTAAGACTCATACCTGTGGCCTAGTTCACTTTCAGCCTGATGGTTATTTACCGTCTAGGAGGCATGTCACTGACCCACTGGGACCCTGGGAAGTAACCTCCCCTACACATGTTCACCAGGCAGTAATCATCCGCCAGGGTGAGGCAGGGGCAAATCATGCCAACAGGGACCACATGAGCCACAGCTAAGAAGGAGATGCTAGGATCAGAGTTTGTTAGGCTGAGCGCGAGCCACAGCAGCCGAAAGCATGGTGAACCACGGATGTGAGCGCCAGCCATGTTCAGGGGACAGTGGTCACTGTCAAGACAGGAAACCACAATCTAGCACTAGGTCTAAGGACAAGCTTGAACTTGGAAATAAGGCAAAACCAAAGCCAGGAGCCAAACTATACAAGATCAAAGGCAGCCGTGAAGGCAATGAATTCTAAGCTCTATGCTATAAGCATGGCTTCTTGCCCTGGCTTGCAGGCACAGAGTCAGGAGGCTGCCCCTTTTCTTCCCCAGATTCCCTTCCCCCACGCAGACAGCCCTTGAAACAATGAGGGTCTGCAATACAGACAGGAGGGCACCACCACCACGATTTCCAAAACCTTTGTGAAATTCAAATGAGGCTCTTTTCCTTAGCAACCCTCTCCCAGTGGGAATTCATTCTTTTTTTCCAGCTCCTAAAGTATCTTGCCTTCTACACCACTGAAACTACATATATTGTGGACCCCATAAACCTCCATTGCCCATAAGCAGTAGTAACATTTTCTGCCTTCTGTTAATAAATTGTTCCTCTCTTTGCACAGCAGAGAAAAGATGAAGACGAAATTGGGGGGGAATTATTTCCCAAGTATTGTTTCTCTAACAATAGCAAGCCCTGCTCCTGAGAACTCTATTTTGCTTAATACTTTCTTTCTGCAAAGTGGTAAAATGTGACAGTGTAATAACCCAAAAAGCAGTGTGAAGGGCCTGATTCCCCAAAGTGTCCACTGAGAAAACAGACAAGTGTTTCCATCAAGAAGGAATTGTGTGTATTGAGAGAAGCTAAGTGCACAAAATAAGGGTCTGCTTCAAGTGGGTTCCAGATGCCAAGGATTAAATGTTTGGGTACTTTGCTTCACAATAGAAGCATTTGCAGGAAGAATGGGGCGCTGTTTCTTTCCTTAATTGGGATAATGCACACACTCACACACACACATACACACACACACACACACACAGCAAGTGTGTGTCTTCTTCAGTATAAAAAGAAAAATGGCTGGTTTAAACATAAAAAAGCACCTGGCCAAAAAACAAGCAATAATGCTGAACAAAATCAGAATAGACTTCAAAGGCAGTGGGCCTTGGAGTTAGATACTGGGGAGAACCTCCAGACATCTTGTGTCTGAACCCCTGAGACATAGAGCCAACAGGTATTTTGAAGATGGATCCAGGGTGACCTTTGTAAGTCCGTTCAAGTATCTGCCAACGTCAGACTGGTGGAATGGACTAGCTAGATCATCATCTCCGTGGATTCTGGAAAAGACTTTCTTCTCTCAGTTCCTTGTGATTTCCCCTTTTTCTAGTTCCTGACTCCTCCTCAACATACCTTTGGATCACGTCATGTCCTGGCATCACCTTACCAGGTGGGAAGAATGCTTGTAGGGGCTGAGAGATGGGAATGCCTCCTAAAGTGGTCAGAGGAGTCCATCAACGGAGGAATGCGTAAGGATTCCATATATACAATGGAATATTACGCTGCCATAAAAAAGAATGAAATAATGCCTTTTTCAGTGACATGGATGGACCTAGAGTTTGTCACACTGAGTGAAATAACTCAGACAAAGAAAGACAACTATCATACGATATTGCTTATAAGTGGAATCTAAAAAAAAAAAAAAACGGTACAAATGAACCTATTTACAAAACAGAAATAGAATCACAGATGAGGAAAACAAAATTATGGTTATCAATGGGGAAAAGCAGGGGGATAGATTGGGAGATTGGGATTGACATATACACACTACTATATATAAAATAGATAACTAATAAGCACCTACTGTATAGCACAGGGAACCCTACTCAATACTCTGTAATGACCTACATGGGAAAAGAATCTAAAAAAGAGTGGATATAGGTACATGTATAACTGATTCACTTTGCTGTACAGCAGAAACTAACACAACATTGTAAATCAACTATACTCCAATAAAAATTAATTTAAAAAAGAAGTGGTCAGAGGATGATTTGCCATGAGAGAAAACCAGGATACTGGTCTGAAAATACAAAAATCACCAGCAGTAAGACAGGAGTTTGTATCACATCCTAAGTGGTAAATGCAGCGAGTTTGAGGCAGACACAGAATGAGACGCAAATTCAGGTTGGGCAGAGAGATCAGGGCTCAGACAGAACCTCTGAGCCAGGCAGGGCTGCAGCGTCTGGCCAGACATGTTGTGTCCTGTACATGGTGCCTTCTTGCATTAATGGTACCACTTCTTCACTCTGTACCTTGTGACTCTATAGTTCCTCTCACCAAAGAGTTCAATTATAGTTCCCTGCTCTTTGACTTTGGATTTGGCCATGTGACTCGTTCTGGCCGGTGGAATGTTAGCCAACGTAAGGGTCAAGGGCTTCAAAGCACTTGGGCCTGCTTTCAGCACTTGGACATTGTCAGGGGAATACTAGGCACGGACTAGCCTGTTAGTCCCAGGAGGGGGATGAGGTACTATGGAACAGGGGGAACTGCCCAGCTGAGCCTTGCCTAATAACCCAACCCCTGACCACTCCAACCATGCAAATGAGCCTCTCAGGAGATCAGCAGAACTGCCCAGCTGAGCTCAGCCAACCCCTGATTAACCACCAGATTCACAAGAATGTAAGACTGCCACTTTAGGCCACAGAGTTTTGGTGTGGCCTGTTATATGGCATTTGGTGGCAATAACTAACTGATACAGATGTCCAGCTGAGGGGTGAAAATCCAGCCTGCACTCTGCTGTGCAGCCTGCCCCTGAAGCTGTGTCCCCTGAGTAAAGGACTCTATTTTCTGACACGCTCAAAGGCTCCACGTGGGGCTTCCCTGGTTGCGCAGTGGTTGAGAGTCCGCCTGCCGATGCAGGGGACGCAGGTTCGTGCCCCGGTCCGGGAAGATCCCACATGCTGCGGAGCGGCTGGGCCCGTAAGCCATGGCCGCTGAGCCTGCGCGTCCGGAGCCTGTGCTCTGCAACGGGAGAGGCCACAGCAGTGAGACCCCCGCGTACCACAAAAAAAAAAAAAAAAAAAAAGGCTCCGTGTGGGTTAGTGGCAGTTCCTGTAAAAATCAGTGCTGTCCATTCCCCACCTCTCTTCCCCATTCTCCCAGTCCTCCCAGTTTAAAAGCCTCTTCTTAGCTTTCCTTGGCCTCCTCATATCAGCCTGAAAGCCTCATTCTTGCTGACACTCTAGACTCTCCTACAACCTGTCCCTCTAAAGCTCTTTCTGTAACTGAGCAGGACCCTAGGGGGCCTTCCTGGGACAGACTCCTCCCCCACATTCTCTGCCTAGCTCTTCTCTGAAGTCCCTAGATAACACTCTCTGATGCACATTTCCTGAGTTGTTTTACAGATGCTAAAACCACCACCAGATGGAAGAAATTAACTACTTGATGATCCTGAGCCCCAGACCTACTGGAACCTGAGGATTGATAACGTTAACCCCTGTGACACAGCCCTGTTACCTCACCATCAACCAATCAGAGAACTGTGCACGAGCTGATTCCCCCCCACCCCAACTCCCCTCCCTCACCTGGCCTTGAAAAATGCTTCCTCAGGTGTTCTGAGCACTAGCTGCCCTGCAGTAAACTCTGCACTTTCCTTCACCACAAGCCGGTGTCAGTAGATTGGCTTTGCTGTGCACGGGTGAGCGGACTCAAGTTTGGTTTGGTAATATTCCTGTGACCATCCCCTGCCCTGGCCAGCCCCAGGCTTTGCTTTCTCTTTCTGCCTCTGCACAGTTGGATGAAGGGTCTGGCTGGTGAGTCTCCAGCAGCCATGGTCCCGCAGCGTGACAGAACTGTTGTAAGCAGCTCTTTGCAGGAAACCGCTGTTAGCAGGAAACCCCTTTCCTTGTCACTTTAGCAAAGCTATGTTGTAACTAACTTGTAACCAGGCATCCCCATGCTCTACTCATTTCCCTCAGCACACCTTTCAAATCTTTTTTTTTTTAACATCTTTATTGGAGTACAATTGCTTTACAATGGTGTGTTAGTTTCTGCTGTATAACAAAGTGAATCAGCTATACGTATACATATGTTCCCATATCCCCTCCCTCTTGTGTCTCCCTCCCACCCTCCCTATCCCACCCCTCTAGGTGGACACAAAGCACAGAGCTGATCTCCCTGTGCTATGCAGCTGCTACACACTAGCTATCTATTTTACATTTGGTAGAGTATATATGTCCATGCCACTCTCTCACTTTGTCCCAGCTTATCCTTCCCCCTCCCCATGTCCTCAAGTCCATTCTCTACAGCTGCGTCTTTATTCCTGTCCTGCCCCTAGGTTCTTCATGACCTTTTTTTTTTCTTAGATTCCATATATATGTGTTAGCATACGGTATTTGTTTTTCTCTTTCTGACTTACTTCACTCTGTATGACAGACTCTAGGTCCATCCACCTCACTACAAATAACTCAATTTCATTTCTTTTTATGGCTGAGTAATACTCCATTGTAGATATGTGCCACATCTTCTTTATCCATTCATCTCTTGATGGACACCTAGGTTGCTTCCATGTCCTGGCTATTGTAAATAGAGCTGCAATGAACATTTTGGTACATGACTGTTTGAATTATGGTTTTCTCAGGGTATATGCCCAGTAGTGGGATTGCTGGGTCGTATGGTAATTCTATTTTCAGTTTTTTAAGGAACCTCCATACTGTTCTCCATAGTGGCTGTACCAATTCACGTTCCCACCAACAGTGCAAGAGTGTTCCCTTTTCTCCACACCTTCTTCAGCATTTATTTTTCTAGATTTTTTGATGATGGCCATTCTGACCGGTGTGAGATGATATCTCATTGTAGTTTTGATTTGCATTTCCCTAATGATCAAATCTTTCAATCTCACAATACCTTGCCTAACTTGGTTCTTTCCGTAGATCAAAGTAGGAATAAAGAGTAAGTAATTAACAGATGACCAGATCTCTCCCCCAGCTTCCCCTTCAGGAATTTCATGAACAAACAGTGTGACCAAACTGCGTGAAAAAGATAACATCTGCATAGCACAGGGAGATCAGCTCCGTGCTTTGTGACCACCTAGAGGGGTGGGATAGGGAGGGTGGGAGGGAGGGAGATACAAGAGGGAAGAGATATGGGAACATATGTATATGTATAACTGATTCACTTTGTTATGAAGCAGAAACTAACACACCATTGTAAAGCAATTATACTCCAATAAAGATGTAAAAAAAAAAAAAAGATAACATGTAGAGGAAGGTCACAAGGAGTCCACGAGCCTGCAGTCAGTGGGGGATGGTGACCTGTCTCAATGATTAACTGAGGTTACTTCCCTCCTTTCCTTTAAAACTTTCCTGGCCAAACAGAATCTTCCGAGGTGGTTCTTTTGGGACAGTTAGTCCACCATCTCCCCACATTGCCGGCATTCTGATTAAGGACAACTTTCCCCTCTACCAACGTTTATGAGTTTAGTTTTGTAAGTGGCGAGCGGCAGGGCCGGGTTCATTCAGTAACACTGTCCCCGTGCTGAGCAGGCTCTGGGCTGCCCTGTGTTGACTCCCTGCTGCAATTAGCCAGCTTCCGAGCCCCAGAAGCCAAGGTCAGCCACATTCTATGAGCAAAACAGGGTGCAGATGCCCAGTAGGCAAAATGACTGCCCAGCTCCTCTCATCGCCTGGGAGGAGAGGCAAGACAACCCAGCAGAAGTGTTAGCCTCACCAATGAGCTCCAGATGAAGGGCCGTCAGCGTTCAGGAGAGAAGTTTACTTTTAGCTGAGGCTCTCAGGGGAGCTTTCAAGGAAGAGGTGACTTTGAACTTGATCTTGAAGGATGGAAAGGCTTTGCAGATGCAGAGAAAGGGAGGCTGGGGAGGGTGAAGCCCTTCAGGCAGGGGAAGCGGCAGGAGAACAGGCGCGTACGCCTTCTTCAAAGTTCCAGAATCACCTTAGCGCTGCTGAAAGCTCTTTGGCACCTCCTCTCTATTGCCTTTCACAAAGATGCCCCAGAACCCTCAAGAAAGGGCTCCAGTAGCAAACATGTCAAGGGGGTAGAGCCCTGCTGGAGGCTTTTCCTTAAATAAGACATATCAGCCCCCTCCTCACGTGGGAGAACTTCCAAGGGCAAAGGCAGCAGGTAGGAGCACAAACTCCCCTCACTGTTGTGCCCTTGACCGGAGGGTTACCAGACATCCCAGGAGAGATGGCACATAGCTTCGTCCCGCTTCCCCTGCCAGGTCTATGTCATTCACTCCTCTTCTCAAATAGAAAGCTCTGGACGCTAGTGGAAGGCCATGAAGGCCTGAGAGGGGCTTTAGGGACCTATGTCACCCTCACAAGCTCTCTGCAGGGTGTCTGTCCTCCCAGGGCTCATCTGACAAGGGGTCCAGGCAAGCCTTGGGGTAAACCTCAGATGCCCAGTAGAGCAAGAGAAACAGGAGGAAACGTGGGGCTCACACTGTCCTCTTTGGATGGAACCTGCCCCACAGTCCCTAGGCTCCAGCTCCCTGGAAGAGCCAGGTTCTCTGAAGAGGCCCTGCCCTATGATACAGCAAGGTCTGGGGCTCCCTTTGGAGAGGGAGGCTTGGTTGTGCCTTTGTTTTGGGGGTCCTTCCTTCTTTCCCCTTTGCATTTTCAACCACTCCTGGCAGTCCAGCTCTCCACTCTCTACGGTTGTGGGCTGAATTGTGTCATCTCCCCACCCCACCTATCAAATGGAGCCCTAACTCCAATATGACCTTATAGAGATGGGGCCTTTAGGGAGGTAATTAGGGTTAAGACGGGTCATAAAGACAGGGCTCTACTCCAATATAACTGGTACCTTTATAAGAAGAAGAGATACCAGGAGTGCCTGTGCACGGAGGAAAGGCCAGGTGAGAACACGGTGGGTAAGGTAGCCGACTGCAAGCCAAGGAGAGAGTCCTCACAGGACACCAGCCCTGCCGGCACCTTGACCTTGGGCTTCCACCCTACAAAACTGTGAGAAATCAATATCTATTGTTGAGGCCCCCCAGTCTGTGGTATTCTGTATGGCAGCCCTCGCTGACTAATACACCTACCTTGTCTCTCTGCCTCTGGGCACCTTGGTGTCTTCCTGGAGAGGAGGAGAAGTCATTCTGACTCCAGTTAACCACCACAAATTGGTGTGGAGGACAAATGCTACACACTGGATTCAAGGATAGTGTTGCCTAACGGTTAAGGATATGAGCTTTGAATTAATGAGCTGAGCCCATGGGAGGTTATTTTTCCTTTCTCTGCCCAGGGATCCTCATCTGTCAAATGGGATGATAATTGTTCCATTATCATAGAGTTGTAGTAAAAATACAATTAAATAACAGCACAGAGTAGGCACTCAATAAAATTTCTGTCATGCTTATTGATATCTTGCTACCTCTGATATACAGTATGACCTTGGTCCTGGGTTCTCCACTCATAAATAATGATGAGAGATGCTTCCCATCTTCCAGGTATGGGGAGAGTTTGAAAAGAAGTAAAGATAAGGAAGAGCCAGGGAGGAAAAATGCCTCAGCAATTGAAGACGGCTTCTGTTGTCAGTATCATCATCATCGTCGTCATCTTCTGGCTCTGATGCTGCATGAGTGACGCACAGCGGTCTCACCCTGAGACTCCACCCTGTGCTCTGGCTATTGCTCCTGCAGCAGACTCACAGGTATGTCCCAGTGGAGGTCTGATGGCCTGCTGTTTGCTTCTACAGACACTTGCACACACAGAACCCCCGCCTTCCCCTGTTTTCCTGCACCACCCAGCTTCCAGCAACACAAACAGTAGTCAGTGGGAGAGCCAGCAAGAAAGCAGAGTGAGTCACTCTTGCACCATCCCACCCCCATCCCTGCCGGGCCTTGGTCCCATGCCAGCAGGGAGGGAATGCCCTTGCTTCTCTCCTTCCAATGATGTGAGATAAATGATGGGGGGAGGGCAGGGGGTGGTGGAGTGCATACAGGGAACCCACAGGACACAGCCACGATCCAAACGCAAGCCACGGTGTTGGGAATTGAGTGACAGGCCTGCCTTTTCCATCTCCCCACCTCAGCAGGGCTCTGAGAAAGGACACTGCCCAGCAGCTGGTGGCCCTGAGAGCCATCCTGGGTGGCCAGCTGTTTGCAACCCAGCCCTTTCCTCCTTTCCTGGTAAGCCTTCTGCACATCCCAGCAGCTGAGGCACCATGCCAGTCCCAAGTCCAGACATTTCCAGATGACTCACTGCCTAGTGGAATGTTCCAGAATGTGAGGCCTTTGGGATGGGGGCAGGGGTGTCCCAGGTGGCCCTGGAGTCTCAGGATTGAGATCTGGACTGGCTTTTTCTCCAATGGCCATTGGCATTCCCTCCCCTTCTACCAGAACCTGGGAGGCCCAGGGCAGAGGAAGGCAGGGCCTGCTTGGAACGAGAATGAGGACATTCTGGAATGCATTCTCCATGGCCAGGGCCAGCTTACTACCAATGGCCTTCGCAAGGCCCTCCTCCTCTTCCCCAGCTCCTCTCAAAAAAAAGAAAAGAAAAGAAAAAGAAAAATGGTAAGAAGCACAATCAAATCAGCAGGTGACATTGGTATCAATCCCAGGACTCTGGCACCTGGAACAGTGTAAGGAGCTGGTAAAGAAGCGCACGAGAAGTATTACTTCTGAACGGGGACAAAGCACTCCACACTGCCAGGATGAGGGAGGCCCCACTCGCTGCCCTCCACCTTCTCCGCTGTTTACAGTGAAGCTTCTTCACAAGATGCTATTAAGCTTGGCAGTTACTGTGAATGCTACTGTTGCCGTTGACTTCCACAGCCTCAGGAAATTTTATCCAAGACAGAGTGGCTTCAACAGAGAGACCCAAACCACCACTTGTTTCTCTTCAGAAAGTAGAAGGTACCCTAAAGAGAGAGAGATGAGCCATCCTTGGGCTGGGGAACGTCAGCCCCCTTCCCCCACTCTGTGGGCTGGAAGGACGATTATGAAGTCAGCTGGGCCGGTGGGAGAGATTCCAGAGCAAAATGAAAAGCAGTTTGTCCATTAGGAGGAGGCCAGAGAGCGTGGTCCAGCCTCTCCTAGCTGTCTTCTCAGGTACTTTGACGGAAGCAGAGAAATTGCCTATTCTGGGATCTATAAATAAAAAATGGACACAGGACCAGTTTGAATGATCTGGGGTAGGGCGACAACAGGATCCACACTTGCCTGAACGATGGTGACAAGACACAAGGACACACCTGAATTTGTCAGCCACCTACACCACCTCCCACCTCCCTTCCCTGAAGCAGGTACAACCTCCGGATATAAGCCACCGAGGGACTTGTTTAAAATTCTCTGATTAATTCATGGCATTTATCTTGCTTTCATCTGATTTTTAGAAGGGAGGAGAGCTTTGGGGCCTCACCCAGCATCCCGAAGCAAAGCCTTATTCATCTCCATGTCTCAGGTGACACATCCAGGCGTTCACTAAACACTGCTTGGATGGTGTTGCACGTTTGAGCCAGATGTGGAAAGAGCAGTGGGCTTTTAACAAGAAAACTGGGGTCAAATCTTGGCTCTGTGATTTGCGAGCTATGGAACTTTGAAGCATAGGTCCAATTTCCTCTTTGGTAATTTGGGGATAATAATACCTCCATTACAAGGCCATTGGGCAGATTAAACGAAATAGAGATGTTAAAGTGCTTATCACAGTGCCTGACACATCAATAAATCTTGTTGAATCTGAATCTGAGGGATCAAACGTTGACCTCACCAAGCCCCACAGAGAAATGACCCCATACCTCCGAATGGGGCCCAGTCAGCAACTGGTATTATCTGCTACAAATCTAGGGTCACGTACCACTTCCTCCCAGCATCTCTGAGCCACCGCTCTCTATTTCCTTCCGCCCACTCCCCAGCAGATGTATGCTCAGGGAAAGCTAACAAAGTTTAATACCATCCTAAGTCAAACATCATTATGAAAGTAAACCTGCTGGGGAAAAAGTCATGTAATGCATCCCAAGGCCAAATGTAAATGATTTTTAGATTTCCCACTATTTTAGGTTACCTATGCCCAGGACAGATGGGAAAGATAACCTAAATTCATGCAGATAGTAAGAACTGATTATACTTCGAGATGGCTTGCTTGTTCCAGATTCTAAAGCAAAGATCCTCAACCTGATCCCAAAGAGAATCTACTGCTCATCTCCCAAAAGGCTTATGGCCACTCAAGATGAGGATGGTAAGTGGGTGTGATAACTGCAGCTACTAAGGGCTACCTTTAAGCAGGGGAGAGGTCTCATGTTCTGGAAGCTTCTGAATGAAGTAATTTACCTAACTCCTTTAAATCTGCATAAGTCCACCTGCAGGCTCCATTCTGCCCCAATCTCAGAAGATCAATCTTAACTGTAAACAAGGGAAGACTGGCCTACTTATATTTCAGTAATGAGCTGGTCTCTCCCTATCTTGTATCAGCTGTTTGTCCTAGATGTCATGCGTTATTGTCTCACCCATGTGGAACAGCTCCTGAGGCCAGTTTCCTACCTGATAATCCAACTACAGTGATGTTCTTCTGTCTGAGCCAGGGCCCCAACAGCGATCTTCTGCATGCCTGTAGCCACCTCCAGTTTTGCCATGGGAACCTCTGCAGATTGTCATCCAGGAGTTTAAATAGACACCCTGGATCTAACGCTCAGCTTTGCTCTTGGCTGGTACCACTCCATAGATGATAAACTCAACAAAGGCAAATTTTTGTTCGATGCATTTATTCTTATATACCACATGACTAGGATACAAGAATATTGCCTTGCACAAAGGAGGTCTCAACAAATATTTACTGACTGAATGTCCTGCCTGTCTCTTTCTCTAATCTCCTGGTTTCTCCCAGCCTTTGAACACAGGTTCTTGTGTTCCCATCTCTGGAACACCCAGTCTCTGACTTTCCCCTGAAAGGAGGTGTTATGTACAGTGGAAAGTTCAGGACTTCACAGGCAGACAGATCTAGACTTAAGTCTCAACTCTACCACCTCTAAGTTATATAGATCTAGCTAAGTTGATTAATTTTTTACCTGAGCTTAACTTGTTTAAAAGATTAAGTTATAGAATCCACCTGCCAATGCAGGGGACACAGGTTCGAGCCCTGGTCTGGGAAGATCCCACATGCCCCAGGGCAACTAAGCCCGTGTACCACAGTTGCAGAGCCTGTGCTCTAGAGCCCGCAAGCCACAACTACTGAGCCTGCATGCCACAACTACTGAAGCTCACACACCTAAAGCCCGTGCTCCACAACAAGAGAAGCTACCACAATGAGAAGCCTGTGCACTGCAACAAAGAGTAGCCCCCGCTCGCCGCAACTAGAGAAAGCCCACATGCAACGAAGACGCAACGCAGCCAAAAATAAATAAACAAATTTATATATTAAAAAAAAGATTAAATTATGTACGTAAAGTCCCTAGTAGAATTCCTGGAGCATAGATCAGGTTCAGCAATTATTATTCCTTTCTCCACTTTCCCACACACAGAGATGTCCGTCAAGAGTCAATGGATAACTCAGATACCATTCCTTTCGTATTTATGTTGCCTAATAAATGCTAACTCCTTTGTCCCTATGTTCATTCAGTCATGAAAGAAAACGTTCACTGGGCCCAACGGTGTGCCAGGCATTGTGCTGGGCGCTGAGGATTATGAGGGTGAAAAGACATAAGCACGGAGCTCCAAGAATTCCTGGTCTGGGGTAGGGGGAGGAGCAAATTCAGCAGATAATTACATCAATCTAGGTCAAGACAATAGGAAATGCAAAGTGGATGTGGAGGTCCTGAAACGGGTACCCACCTCTGACCATCTGACTCTGCCTGTGCATGAATCCTTGATCTGGTTCAGGCAGCCAGCACCCAGGCCTGACTGTGGAAATCATTGGCTCCATTGAGGTCCATGATTAACTAACAGGTTCTGGAACTGTAGACATTCAAATACAGAGTTTTCCAAAACCCACGGGGCAGACCATTCCAGACAGTTGTTTACCCCTTCTTTCCACTCTTCCCTTGCCCTTCTGTAGCATGAGGTGCTGCTGCCTTTACCCCCTCCTGGGGTAGGCAAGAGGTTTAAAGAAAAAAAAGTCTCCAATATTATTTTGTGTGGGAAGAAGAAGGAAACTACCACTCACTGTGTGCCTACTTTGTGCCAGGCATCCCCGTGGCATTTCACACTTGCTGGCTTCATTCTCACAGCGGCTCTCTAGGACAGACGAGCACTGCTTTACCCATCCCACAGATACGGACACTAAGAGTATAAAATACTCGTCTGAAGTTAGTTACTAAGTTACATAGAAAGCCTGCTCTGGGCCGACCCAGCTCACACAGTTGTGCAGGACAACCAGTGGCCAAAGGCATGCAGCTGAGGGGCCAGAATCCAACCTGTGCTCTGCTCACCCAGATGAGCACCTGACCCAGGGCTATAGCCACCTGAAGGAAGGGACACCTGTTCCCAGTTTCACAAGGGCACCGTCTGCTGGCCATGCCATCATCCATCAGGCTGAATCTGCCTTCTCCCTTTCAGACAAAGGTGCCCTGTGGGATAGTAGCAGCCTGAGATGGGAGCCCGCTTAGCCCATCTCCAGAGTCTGAGCACTCCCCACAATTCCCTGCTGTCCCCCCAAACTCCAGCATCTTCACTTTACAGATGAGGACACAAGGGCTACCACACACTTACCACGAGCCAATTCTTAGAATAACACTGCAAGTGAGAATTACTGTCCCCACCTAACACACAAGAAAACAGAGCCTGGAAAAGGCTAAATGGACTGTCCTAAGTCATATGAGTAAGCGCCAGAACAAGGATTTGAACTTGGATTTCTTTGGCCCTGAAGCATAAGTTCTTTCCATTGTACCGGGCTGCCTCAAGAAAAGAACTATGCAGCACAGCTAGCATTGGAACCTGGTTTTCTGTTTCCAAGTTCAATGAACAATTGTTACTGACTGATTGGGGACAGTCCTGGTCATCTACGGGTACCTAACAAGCCACCCCAAAAACACAGTGTGTTAAAACAAAAACAAGGATTGATTTTGTGCAAAAGCCTGTCATTTGGGCAGGGCTTGGTGGGAATGGCTGGTCTCTGATCTATGTGGCTTCAGCAGGAATAGCTTGATTGGGGTGAGAGAATTCACTTCTAAGATGCTGTCACCTGGGAACTGAACTAGGGCTGTCATCCAGGGGTCAGGATTCCTGCACACATGGACCTCTCCATTGGAGTGACTTGGGCTTCCTCTCAACATGGTGGCCAGGTTCCAAGAACAAAAGTCTAAAAGTCCCACTTGGTTTCTTCTGACCTAGTCTTGGAAGTTCCAGAAAGTAATTTTCTCTATCTTCTCTTGACTGAGGAAGTCACAAAGGCCAATCCAGATTCAAGAGGAGGAAAATTAGACCACAGCTCTCAATGGGAAGGTAGAAGAGAATTTGCAGTAACCTTTAATCCACACAGGGACCTTGGTTCTAGAGAAAGTTATCAATGACTTTTCCAAAAATAGGCTTTTCATTTTCCAAAACTAGGCTTCATTCAACTGTCACTGTGTCAAACTGCCTTGCTATACAGATAGTTCAATGTTCACGGGTAGGGATTTGAGTGAAGACTGGACAGGCAGCCTCACCCCTGACCTACAGGGAATGTGATTGCTGGAGGAGCTGAGCTGATTCTGAGCCCAGAGCTTTAGGGCACGTCACAAACCTGGCTGCCCCTCACTAATGGCAAATATCATCGGAGCAAAATCAATCCGCACAGCATCTGGTCTCCATACACCGGTTGACTCCAGCCAGGCCCTCGGCCCCCTCACTGTCACTGGTACTAAATTCCCCTGGCCATGCATGCCCGAGAAAGCCAGGGTTGAAAAATACTAATAAATCCATCTGAACACTGTGCTCTCTTGGGGCTTATCAGTATTTCAGTTCTAGTCACAAAAATAACAGACTGTAAAAGACTGATTAGTCATCGGATAATTGAGTTCTTAAATGTCAAAAACAATATCGTATGAATATTCAACAGATCATGCTACTGAAACTTACCTGTTCCATCAACAATGACTAACATTTCTCCCCCAATTGTTCTTTCCCAGAAATTATGTTAATATAACTTTTCTGAGGTGACGAATGTGGTTCTCTTTAAAACATATTGTCTTACAGGTTAATGCGTAATGAGCTACTTAAAGGAAAACAGCTTGGGGGTTGAGCTGGATTTGCTCCTCTCTGCATTAGCTTCACCTCCCTGTGCAAACAGAGGGGGCATCAGAGTAGAATTCCTTCCAGCAACAGATCAACTTCAGAGCTCTACTCTTTGTGAACTTTATTTCTTATTTATTTATTTACTGGTTGGTTGGTTGGTTTTTTGCCTGAGACCTGGGAGGGATGCACTGTTTTCATGCAGCTTAAGTTTAAATAAGTACCAAGGTTCAAGTTTGGTTGGAAGCTGGTGCATAAATGAATTCCATGGAAAGTTAGGGTTTGGTGGGCTAGCTGTATTTGTAAAACCTTATCTATGTTTTTCTGTACTCTTGTGCATGCAACACACACACACACACAAACACACACACACACACACACACACACAACCCATTCATATCTGTCAGGGAAGCGGGGAGGGTGTGCAGTGTGGCTGGAAGGAATTTTCTGAGCTTGGAGTCCAGAGAGGAGTGAACTCCCCCAAGCAGATCTTGCTTTCTGTTTGCCTGGCCTCAGCAGATGTTGCGGCAGCTGGAGCAGCTGGTGGGGTGGGAGCTGATGTTGGGGTCAGCGCGCAGGCCCTACAGCGTGTCAGGGGCCTTGCTCTTGGTGGGAGCGACAGGATATGCCTGCACCGACTGCTCCTCCAGCAGACACTGTCACTCCGGAGGCTGTTCTAGCTCTTTCTAGCCAGAAGCATGAGACCCTCTGACTGGAGTTTTTCACTCCCAGCCCTCAGCTGGCCCCAGTCTCAGCCCAGCCCCGTGGGCTTAGAATGTGTATGGATGAAGATGGGTGTTGATTTAAGGATTAATAATCACTTCCATCATCCTAAATCTCACCCCACTTCATCCCCAGCCCATTTCTGCCAGTCCTAGTGTTGTTACACCATCATTTACCTAATAAGCCTTCAAGACCTTTGTAATGTTTCTGTCGTCCCGCTCCTGTCTTTCCCAGGAGAGCTTTTATTTTTCTCCCAGCCATCCTGGCGAACAGTTATTAAAACTTACACAGGGCTTCCCTGGTGGTGCAGTGGTTGAGAGTCCGCCTGCTGATGCAGGGGACACGGGTTCGTGCCCCGGTCCGTGAAGATCCCACATGCCGCGGAGCGGCTGGGCCCGTGAGCCACGGCCGCTGAGCCTGCGCGAGTCCTGCGTACCACAAAAAAAAAAAAAAAAAAAAACTTAGATGCAAAAAGTACTCTGAAGCTGGACCATGGGTACTGGCTCACTGCTTGCCAGTCCGTCCCGACCCAACTCCATGCTTTCCCCATCCTTCTGTCCTACAGATGCCAGCTCCCTGATGATACAACAACATAAATATCTGCTTACAGAAAACATATCAAGAGCCACCTCTTCCCCTGCCCAAGATTCCAGGAACTCAGAGAACCAAAAGGAGACACTAAAATTATTCATTCATCCCAGCGCTTCCTTCTGCCTCTTGCCCAGTTTCAAATGCACAGGCTCTCCCTGCTATGCGCGGTTGGGCCAGCCCATGAATGGCAGATAATAAGCGGTTTGACTTGGGGCTGTCAGGCAGGCCATGAGGATTGAATGCTGACACCAGAGCTCTCACACCAGGCATCGGGGGAGTAGTACCAAGTGGACAGAAGTCTGTTCCTGCCCTGGAGGGGCTAACAGACCGTTTTCAGAAGCAAGACCGTGTGGACAGCAACCCTGAGCACCGCCAACAGGCGGGCAGACTCCTCCCACCGCCTGGGGAGGGCTTGCACTCAGCGGCCAAAGCAGAGGCCAGAAGCTCAGCCCCCACGCTTGCCGGCCACGTCTGAGAAGCAGAGGGGTTGTATCTCCTTAAGCATGTTTTTAATTACTGCAAAAATGTGTCATCCAAAGTGGCAGCGTGGTTCTCAGTTACCCGCATGCAGATCGATGCTCTCGGTATGAAGTGGTTAGCACAGACATTTAAAACCAATTAGGATCGTGGTGGGGCAGCTCCGAAAGAGCTCGTTAGGTAGGCGGATGGGGAAGGGAGGCCATTATGCTCACCAGATAACTAAGTTATTTGTACTTTTGTTGGGGCGGAGGGAGATGATTGGTTTCTTTAATATCTCTTTGATATCAGATGGGAGCTCTGGACACGCACGCGCGCACGAGCGCACACACGCACATACACACACACAAGCAGCATTCCCGGATGACGAGACAAATACAATTTTAATGCTTTAGGAGGCGCTGCCAATGAAGAGAGCTGGAGAAACAGCAGATAGCTCTTTGGCAAAGCCTCTGACACCCTGTCATGCCCAGCAGGCTGAGGGTGCGCAGAGAGGGAGGGCCAGAACCAACAAGAACTGGGTTTGCGTGTGGATGAGCCCACGGCACTGAGAAAGCCCTCCCTGTTCAGGACCCACGTGGAGAAGCATGGCACCTGTCTTCCCGAAGTGGCCCCTGAAACCAAGAGGGGGCATGCCTCTAAAGGAGCCAGGTGACACTGGTGACACGTCCCTGCCTGTGTCCTTGGTTAATGCCAGGTGTGAGACAAAACCCCGAGGGGTTCTGAGCTATGGTGGCTGGAGGGAGGGAAGTGAGAAGGACCTCTTGCCAGTCTCAGCATGGAGCTCCTCTCTTGTGACAAGCATCTGCATCCCCATTGAATTTCCCCCCCTGCCCCCGCCCCCGAGTTTCCAGGGAGCAGCGAGCTTTGTCTATCCTGCCCAGCACCTATGCTTATTCTTACCTGCCCGTGGGGAGGCCTCTGAAGACAGTGTTCACGTTAACTCACTTTGTTCCTACACGTATTCATTCACTCAGACATTTATTGAGGGGAGCGTGCCAGGAAGTGAGCTAGGAGTGGACGGAAAGGCCCAGAAAGAATTGAGTAACCGTGGTCAGCAGACACGAAAGCTATGAAATGCCACTCAATGCACCACACTCCCCCCCCCCGCCGGCCTCCTCCTCATGCTTTGTCACTGCAGGCTGTTCCCTGGGGTCTACCACCCCGTGGAAAGGACCCGGTTCAACTACATCCAAGCTATGTAATCTTGGGTAATTACTTGGTCTGTCGGAGGTTGTTTTCTTGCCTCTAGATGGGGGGCTGTTGAGAAGAGTAAGTAAAATGATACATAAAATGTAGCCATTGTGATAGTAATAATGCTACACCGTAGGATCTCTGCTGTACCTATGCTTTCTTCACAGATGGGAACTCATCGACTACAAAGATCTCCTGAACTTATACCTTCCCCAGGTCTGTGCCACACACCGTGGTTCTCAAAGTCTTTCTGATCACAACTTAGTGAGACCTCTTGGCCCATCTACCTACATTTGCCATTTACTGGGAACTTTTTTTTAAAAGGTGCCCAAATATATCAGCTACATGACGCACATTAACGGGTTATTCTCTGATAATGCCAGAAATATTATCCCAGCTAAAGGGAAGAACGGTACAATTTTAAATAAACACCAGTGCATTTTCAACTCAGGTCTCACTTGGCATATGAGTGAGCCACAGACCATGCTTCTAGATTTATTTCTAGAAGGCCTCTCTCAGAGCCCTGGGCCAGGAGCAGAGAACTCACAGCAGAGGGTGCTAAACTAACTGAGGGGAGCCCTCCCAGGGACAGATCCAGACCCCAGATCTCCCCAGTGGTTAACCCCACTACTGTGGGCCCCCAAGATGTTGGGAGTATTTTGAACGCCGATGATCTTGTAATTTGCAGAAATGTTGATATCTCCATATGCCGCCTCAGAGTGGGATTGTCTCACAACAAGCATGAGAGAATCACACCTCGGCAAGGAGTTCAGTAAATTCATCTGTGAAACATATTTCAATTCCAAAGGCAATTTTCTAATTAGTAACGACACGCAAAGCCTTGGCAATCTGAAAGCAGTTCTCAGCAGCACTGGTCCTGAGCTAATCTAAGCCCGAGAATGAGGTACCAGATGCCTCCCTGGACCGAGACAGGCTTCTGCAAACCCTCGGGCCTTGGTTTGGAATGGAGTAGCAGCAAAGAAGTGGATCTTCCCCTCCACCAAGACCCTTTCTCTTACAGCCAGGGCTAGGAGCCACAGGGGCTTGGTAGGCAGTGTAGTATATTCATCCATTCAACATTTGTTGAAGACTTGCCAAGGGTATGGACCGGAAAGACATAATGCTTGCCTTCCGGGAGCTTATGGTTCACTGGAAAATTCAGACATTATCACTCAAAAAATTGAGTAACTAAGGAGTAGCCAAAAGGGCTATGACAAGGATCCTAGCTAATCTGAAAGGTAGAGAAAGTTTTCTCAAAGGGAGTGATGCTTAAGCATACTGAGGTGGATCTGAATTCCAACCATATCATTTATTTTAGGTATACATTTTGACAAGTTAGTCATACTCTCTGGGTCTCTGTATCTTCACCTATAAAATGGGTACATAATAACCACTCACAGGTTTACTCTAAGGATCTACTAAGATAATGTACTTAGAGTGCCTGGCACCATTTAAGGCACTTAATATGTGCTCAATAAAAATACCTCTTGTTATGGTTTCAGGAGGCCTCCCAACCTGTGGCTGATGGGATATACAGGGAGCACAGCTCAATCTTCTATCCCTCCTCCCAAAGGGGGATGGACAAGTTATCTAAGCAGGGTCTCAGGGACCCGGCCAAGAGAGCTGGGCCCTGTTTCTAAAGAGAATCTGCAACACCTGACAGAATGAGCAAACAGGTGCAGGGGAGGGCACGTCAGTAAGGAGCCCACCTTGTAAATGAATCAAATCCCACCAGGCCTTCCAAGCCTGGAACTGAGGTGAGCATCGTGAGAAGGAAGACCCAGGCCAGGAGAGAGGACAGTGTTTCTATACTCAGGCTGTAGGGCTGGGCGCCCCTGGCTTTGCAGGAGCAGCGGGCGGCCACCACCTATAACTGGGGGTCTTGGATCCTCTGATTACATTCCCTTGGGAGACATGAGTTTTAATCCCAACTTTACCCCTAACTCAGTGACCTTTATCTCCACCCCCTTCCCAGGTTCTCAGCTTCCCCATCTCTAAAATGGAAAGAATCCTCCCCAATTTTGTCCAACGTCCTATGCAGATTATAAAAGCCAATGAGATCCTGGGTAGAAATGTGTTTTACGCTCTAAAGAAGAAATCCCAAGGAGTGTCACCTGCAACCCATAAATCTTTTCTTCTCAATGGAAGCAGATGGCAGCACTGAGACCCGCAGGAATGGAGGTACCCCACCCCACCCCTCACCTACAGTGGCGAG
This sequence comes from Lagenorhynchus albirostris, assembly GCF_949774975.1. Classification (NCBI taxonomy): domain Eukaryota; kingdom Metazoa; phylum Chordata; class Mammalia; order Artiodactyla; family Delphinidae; genus Lagenorhynchus; species Lagenorhynchus albirostris. The sequence goes on from NC_083103.1 coordinate 91,421,509, forward strand.
ATGTTTCGCTCACCCCACTGCATCCAGGGCTTCGCACCTTCAGAGCGCTGTCCCTCTGCTTCTTTACATCTCATTTCATTACATCTGCCTTCCCCAGGCCACACTCTCACGCACGGATCCCAGAGCCCTGAGCCCTCTTGATCTTCTGGCAGCCCTCGTCAGAGGCCCCGGGCATTTGTTTTCTCACTGCACGAGGTTGCACACTGATACATTTGTACCACAGGAAGCAGAAAACTAGTTTAACATCTCATTTATTTCATAGATGAGAAAGTAATTCCCTGCTGAATGATTGTCCCGAACCAACAATTCAGAGAGGAAGAATTTACAGGGCTGCCAAGGACCGGGGTGCATTACTGTAGTGCCGTTATATAACGGAGCTGGAACCTTTTTTTCTCTCTCCTCTTAGCCTGAAGAGAAAAGCCATTAAATATGATTAAGGTTAAGAGATTGCTAAAATTACAAACAGCCGCCATTCAATTATTTTCCTCTGTAAAATGCAACACAGATTGGAGTTATTTCTCTGAAATGTGTTTTTAGAAAATAACATAACACAACAAATGTGGTTTGATCTAGCAAATCAGGTTCCAGATACCACTTCTAATGCAAAGCTAAAAGGTTCATAATTTAACTCAAAGTTTGGAACTTAAAGTCGTCAGGTGCTTACTTTATAGAAAAGCTTTATAAAGAGAAAAAAAAATCAATACCACCCCGACTAATATTCTGAAGTCATCTACAGCCAGAGATTCAATCAATTGTATCACCCATTAAAGGGACAGACAGAAAATTTTAAAAAAAAAATTTAAAGAACCAGCAACCACTTGGCCTAACAGATATATATTTTGGTCAGGGGGCAGGAAGGGGGGGGCGTAAATCTCTCAGATATTTTCTGGCAGTTTTCATAGGGCCAAAGTGGGGTGCTGAGGGTGTTAGTTTCACAGGGAATTGGCAGGTAAATGGGAAAGTAACTCCTCCAAATCTTTTCCTCCCAAGAGCACTGCTGGTGAAGGGCAGAGTCCATGAGGACAGCCTCATGCTGTCCTTGGACTTATGGTTCACACTGCAGATGACTTACTCTCAGCTTAGAAAGAATCAAAAGCCCAACTGCACTGAAATGAATTTTCTGTCCAGTTTATATTGAATGCTAAAATAATTGGAAATTCCGAAAAAACCTCTATGCATATAGATTAGTGGCTGGAGACTTCTGGTTATTATGGCTAATAAAACACAAGAATTATATCACACTCTGCTCACAGACTCTAGCCCAGGACTTACAGTCCCTCTAGACAGAATATAAGCCATTTATGAGAGTAAACTTTGTACACAAGCTAAACACATAAAGCCGTGTATTAGAATTGGACAAAACACTGCAAGGCAAATAAAAGCTAGCTAAATGCCACATTCCCAGGGGCAGCTGAAGCGACCTCCTGCGTCCATGAACCACACATGGATTTTTCTCTCCGCTGCTCCAGCAACTAAAACACAGCAGCCTCTCACAACTGATGGGCCAACGAGGAAACTGACAGCTTCTGCCCTCTCTCATCATATTGGCAAGCCTAGACTCACTCATACTCGAAGTCCCAACACACTGGACACTCACAGACCTCTATGAAATGAAACAGAGGCAAGGAGTGTCAGAAATTTGTGAGTAAGAAAGCACCAGGGAGGAGGAATGGGGCCACTTTGCACAGGCTTAAGTCACCTATTGGTTATAGTGATGATGTTATCTAAAGCAGAAATAGAAACACACACAGACAAAGGACTTGATCCGACTTGTGCATGTATGTACATAAAAAGAAAACAGGCCTAAATACCTTAGGAGAGGACTAAATACCTTAGGGGAGTCCCTAAAAATCAACGACAGGTGACCATCGGGGACGTTGCAAGGAGACAAAGGCTGCCTCTCCCAGCCTCCTCTCAGCTCCCCATGGACCCTCCCCCATACACCCTCCACTGGAATCTTGCAAACTTTCTGCATTTATTCAGTACTGTTTGCTGAGCACCTACAGTCTATGCCAAGCAAGCATCATGCTAGGAGTTGAGTTCCTGCACCCAAGAAGCCCTTTATTTAGTGAGGGAAATTATATACATGTGCGAATAATTATAAATCAATGTGAACAAGATGCTATAAGAGCACAGAGAAAGATGCCCTAACTCGCCAGGGCAGTCAGCAGAGGTTTCAGGCAGAAGGTTTGGGCAACCTTGTCTCGAGGGTGGGATAAGTGTCAGTGGCATAAGGGAGATGGACAGAGGGAGGCAGGGGTGGGCCTCCCAGGTGGACAGAGGGTATACAAAAGGCACTACGATGTGAATAGAAACGGCATGTCAGGAGATGGTTAATAGATCAGCAAGGCCAGAGTGCAGGACGGGAAAGTGAGAGGGGCAGAAGATGAGAAAGACAGACTGAAGCCAAATTGTGAAGGCCCTCAGACAGACACCACACTAAGGATGATGGAGAACCACTGAAAGTTTTTCAGCAGGGCAGTGACATGATGAGGTGTGTGTCTGAGAAAGAGAGCTCTGGCGGCGATGCGGTGGATTGAAGGGGGAGAGAGAAGGTAGGAGGAGAAGAGGCAATAATCCTGGAAAGAAACCACGAGGATCTGGGCAAAGGCTGTGGCTGGAGAGGTGATCAGACGGTGATTGATTTAAGAGGTATTTAGACAGTATCTCTAACACTCGGTGTTGATTGAATGGAGCAATAAAGGAAAGGGAGACTTCGAGAATGAATCTGCAGCAGAGATATCCAGCAGGCGATTTGGAAATAAGGGTCTGGGACTCAGGGGGAATTGGGGGCCTCACGGGTGCCACAACCTCTGCTCAAGGTCACAGAGGGGCAGGACCATCCTATGTCCTGGAGGACAGCCATGGTTCCCAGATTCATGGGCCCCGGTGATCCTTTGCTGTGGGTCAAAACTCCCTAGCTCCAAATCAAAGCAGAGATTGCTGTGAAATGAAAGAGAAAAAGAAGTTGGGAAGCACATAGGTCTTTGTGTCAACTGCCTTGTCAGGGCCTCGACTTCGTCTATAAAGTGAGGCAGTTATAAGACACAGAGGAGGTATATTGAGGTATATCGAACTCAGAAGTAAGGCCCCTTAAAAGTCTAGATGCAGAGTGGAGTGTCTGGGGCCAGGGGGAACATCAGAGTTGGGGTGATGTGGTTAGAGGGCCCCGGATTCCCCACAACATTGCCATCTGTTCTGTCAGTTGAGTTCAAGGCAATCAGACAGAAAGGTACCAAATCAGAAATAGGCAGGCAGATGAGTCATGGGATATTCAGCTTCCTGCCGCAGGATGTCCTAGGCTCTCCTATGTCTGTCTACAGGGTTATCAAGAAAGTCTCCAGCCTTGGGCTTCCCTGGTGGCACAGTGGTTGAGAGTCCGCCTGCCGATGCAGGGGACACGGGTTCGTGCCCTGGTCCGGGAAGATCCCACATGCCGCGGAGCGGCTGGGCCCGTGAGCCATGGTCGCTGAGCCTGTGCGTCCGGAGCCTGTGCTCCACAACGGGAGAGGCCACAACAGTGAGAGGCCCGCGTACCGCAAAAAACAAACAAAAAAATACAAACAAAAAAAAAGAAAGTCTCCATCCTAGTGCTTAACCTGGACCATGCACTGACTCCCCAGCAATTTCTGCCACGTTCTGCCAGCTCGAGGGCAGCTGGACCAAAGAGAGGTCTCAGTTCCTGGGTCCTGCCTTACACTCAAGATGCTGAGACCTGCCAGCAGCAGATATCCTGCCTGGGTCCCTGATAAGGGCTTGGTCATATCTTTCCTCTGACTCTTTAGCACCTTCCTACTGACAGGGACAGCTGGCAGGGACAAGGTCGGCATGGTATGATCGGCCCTGAAAGCTCTGTGGGAGTTGGTGCACTTTCAGAGGGAATAGAGAAGAAAGCAGCGTGTGCTCCTGTGGTGTCCGCACAGGAGGGGAGGGGAAGAGAGCGCTGACCAAGGATGCCGGGCGCCCACTCACCTTTGGCATCTCTGCCTGACCCCAGGCCTCTCTCAAGAGCACACGATCCAAATTCCTTCCACTTTTCCAGGCTTGATGACATGTTTTGGGGGCTAAAACAAAGGACAAAGAAAGAAGCACTGCAGACACGGATCCATCGGAACTATAGTCAGTCTCTGTAAGAAAGCTTTCATGATGCCAGCATGACTAACCAAGCATGGTTTTCTTCTACCCCCAAAGCATCACCCCCTGCCACCACTCTCCGTGACCCTCCCCACACCCTATTCTTCCTCCACACCTAGCCACCTTGAGCCAAAGACCTAGCAGCATCACCCACAGGGTGAGAGGTGGGTCTCACCACTCACCTGGAAGGAAAGAGAGAAAGAAAAGATGCTCACACGTTGCCAAGGCTTCTGTTGTATAATGTTATGGCAGGTAAGGCTGGGGCTCCTTTATATACTTAATCATGCTCCATTTCCAGCTGACATAACTCAACGGTTTATGACACAGCACCACTTAATAAGACTCACTATCAACTTAGGAAGGGGGATGATGAAGCTGGGGGAGGGAGCGAGGGGGGAAGAAGCCGAACAGAGAGGATGAAAATGATAGGACTTTGTTCTTAAAAAAACAGAAAGTCTGTTGTCAGTTTAGATTATAGTCTAAGCAAGCAGGGCAGGTCCTTAGATCTGCAGAGCAGAATCTTCTGTACAGAGGCACTGAGATGGAAGAAGCCAAATCCTTCCCTAAGAAAATGGGATAGCCCAGGATGGCATTTATCTTGGCTTCTGAGAGCAAAACAGACCAGGGAAAGCAGTGGTTCCTTTTCATCATTCCTGACCTGCACAGTTGCCCAAACTTATCTCTCCAACTAAACAGTCATTTCACTGAAGGCGAGGAGGGCATCCTCTTATCTTCATAAAACTGTGCACCATCAGACAGTTGCTGGCGTCACATTGGGCAGCCAGCAAAGACTTGTTGATCTGACAGAAAACATCGTTTCTGCCCAAGAGATGGTCTTATCTCCCTTGATGAGATCGAGAACAAATAGAAATTTAGAGTGCAAAGGAGCCTTCGAAATCAAATCATTGAATGTTCTCACTTCATTCATTGGAAAACTGAGCACAAAGAAAATTGCAAACAATGACACAACCCTTAGTGATTCAGCCAGGCCTCAAACCCAGGTCTTCTGAGTCCTTATCCCCCTGTTCTTTCCGCGACGCCTTGTTGCCTCTTCATGCGTCTGCCCATGTTCAGAGGCATCCCTTCATCCATCCATCCACCAACCCATCCGTTTACCCATTCCTCCCTCCCTTCTGCGAGTCAAGGCTGGGTGTATGCATGGGATAGTGGCGGGCAGGAGTGTAAGAAGATGACACAAGCCACGTCCCGCCCAGTTCCCTGTGCCCCTCACTCCTGAGAGGGGAAGGCCTATAGACATGAAAAATATACCCCAGCCCAATGCTGAGAGATACCGTAGGTACAAAGTGCTATTTAGCACAGAGTATAGAGTAGATCAGGTGGAATGGGGGTGAGGGATTTGGGAAGGCTTTACCAAAAAAAGGTCCAAGTGGATTTTCTCAAAGAATAGATGGTGGCCAATCACAGAAAGGAAGGAAGGGGCTCTGAGCAGAGAGAACCCAAGGACGCTGCTGCTAAAACTCTCTCTCCCCTTGGCTTCAGGGAAACCATTCTGTTACGGCTCTTCTCTGCCCTCTGAGCACACCTCGATGTCTCTCTCAAGGGCAAGCTCATAGTAACCTCACAACTGTAAAGTGTCTATTGGATTTGGCAATCAGGTGGCCACTGGACACTGTCCCTGGCCCTATACCTAGGTCATGTCTACCAGTTAGTTGCTCTTGTAGCCCCACATCTCACGCCTCCTTAACACTCACTACCATTGTCATCTGGTATTTGTCTATGTCATCTATGTTAGTGTCTGCCTGCCCTAAGAGGCGGGGCTAAGGTCCTGAAAGGAAGAGACTGTTTGGCTGTATCCCCAGTACCTGGTGTGTGTGTGTGTCTGTGTGTGTGTGTGTGGCACATGCTCAGTCAGTGAAGCAGCCATGAACAGTGAGGGCAGAAACGCATTTTCATGGACCAGAGACCAAATGGAATAAAACCGGGGTGACAAATGCTGATCACTCTTTCAAGAAAATGTGTGGTGAAAGGCAAGAGATAGGACAGAAGGGAAAAGGAAGGCGGGATTTATAAGGGTCTTAAGAGGAAACGACTTTCTAAAGATTGAGGGGAGGCAGCAGTGGCAGGTAGAGACTGGAGTTACAAGGTCGCGCAGGTTGGGGTGATAACACTGGACCAGGTTTCCAGAGGAATGAGATCATAGAAACAGACAAAAGGTTTTGCCCAGAACAGGAGAAGGACATGTCTCTTCCAGAACAGAGAGAAGCAGATACTCCACACAAAAATTAGGTATCCACAGCGCCTACACTGGCATCTTATCTGCCCTAACTGTCATGGGGGTACTGTTCTCAACTTGAATTTACAAATAAGGAGTTATTTGTGGACTTTTTCAAACCTGCTCGCAGAGAAGAGTAACAACTGTCCCTCCCCTAGACAGCCCCGGTTCTCCATCCGCTGTGGCAGGGAACCCAGGGCACATCCTTCCCAGCCAATCAGAAAACACCTGTCCAAAGGTCTCTGTCCCTCTCTCCCCACTGGGGTATTCTCCCCATGACCTCCCCCACCCTACTCTCTGCATGGAACCAATTCCCCTTGGTGTGAGTTTCTGATCTCAGTCACTTGAAAGCAAAGCTCAAGGCTCTCAGAGGTCAGAAGCCTCTGGGTGCTGAAAACACCTGTCGTGACATCTCAGAAGCGGGCGTTGTCCTCCTGGGATGGGTTCTGGCTCCTTTGCCTTCACCCTCACAAACAGCTCTCTGAATCGGGAGCTGGATCTACAGCCAGAAGCCACGGCTCCTCTCAGGCTCTGCCGTGTAGGCCGAACTGTCAGCCTCTCTGTCCCACATCCACACCCCCATTTGACCCGGGCTTCTCTTCAAGAGCCTTTTCATCCAGAGCCGTTTTCCTCCTCTTGACTAGAAGAGAAAATGGATTCTCTGATCAGGAGCCTGGGAACCATGGTGATGGCCATTGCTAAGGCACAGGAAAAGAGGGCAGCTGCTGAGGGCTCACAGAGAAAGGAATCTTACAGGAGGGGGCACCAGTGCCTGCTGTCTGGGTGCACCGAAAAGCCCCATCATCAGAAAGTGAAACTGTCCCATCTCGATCCTCTTCTGAAGACAGAACCATCCTGTGGAAAATCCCAGTGACCTCATACAAATTGAAAGGGGAGTTCACGGATTCTTTTTCTTTCCTAAATGATGTGTCTGAAAACTTGTCTTGTAAATGTTCCTAGAGGGATGCTGTTGTCTTGGAGGCGGGCATGGTATAAAGGACGGAGCACAGCCTTTGGGGTCAGATCATTCCAGATGCAAATTCTTCATCTGTTCATAGTCGTGTGACTTAGGGCAAGGTGCTTGGTCTCTTGGCCCCCAGATTGCTCCTAACACGGGATGAGGGTAATGATGCCAACCTGTAGAGTTGTTGAGAGTGTTGGAGATAATAGAGGGGAAGCATCCCACACCATGCCTGGCACCTGGTGGGTATCCAGCATGTGGGAACTTATTACTATGACGGGGGCCTATGTAAGAGCCCAGAGGAGCAGACTTGCAGAGAAACACAATCTGTCCCTGCCCTTCACTACCTCACACCTCCCTTCCCCAGTTTGGCTGTGTGCTTGGGGGGGGATGCTCATTACAGATGACCAGGGGAGGAGTGGGGTCAGGACCCGGAGCTGTAGCCAAGGATGGCGGAGGAGGGAGGGCACATCCTTCCAGCTCGCCCTTCTCTCCCGAACACGACAACAGCAATCAGCTTCTTCTCTTCCCTAACCTGTTTCCATGGTTCCCACCCTGACTGCCTCTAAAATCTGTCACACTTTCAGCATAATGTTCAGTGAGCACCGCAGCAAATAGCTCTGTGTCGCAGGCGGGGTCCAGGCCGAGCCCTTCCTCCTGTGTCCTGGGGAGGCTTCTGGCCTGGGGGGTGGGGGGTGTGTGTGGTCAGGCTGGGCACCTGAAGCCCAGGTCTCCTTTGAGTGCACCACTCTGTCCAAATTACCTGGGCTTGCCAGGTCCCTCTCACAGGTGGACCCATTAGCAACATTGCGTGTCCAGCCTGTCAGCTCCCTAATTACACCCTTTGGTGGAAGGCTGGCTGGGAGAGTTCCACGCTTTCTGTCGGGTACCTTGCTCCATGCTATCGTCAGAAAGTTTCCGTGTGGCCTGTCTGTGTAGGGGGAGCTGCTTCTCTTTAGCTGGTGTATTATTTGGGGGTTTTTTGGTTTGTTTTTGTTTTTGCCCTTTTTTGGCTTCAGGTAAGCTGGCTTTTGAAGGGAGGACTGAAAAATGACAAGTAGAAAGAACATACAGATGAAGTCAGAAAATATGAATTTAAACCTCACATTTATCATTTATTTGCTGGGTGATCGTAAGCAGGTCATATAACCTTTCTGGGTCTGTGCAATGGGTATGATAAGAATACCTATCCCGACAGCATTGCTGTGACAAGCAGAAGAGATAGTGTATGAGAAAGTCTTTCTTAACTGTAAAACAATCGATAAATGTTTATTATTCTTGCAGAACCGTGAATTTTGGACCGGAGCATGTAGTTAACTTGTTGAATGACTTCAGATAAATCACTTAACCTCTCTGAGTCTCTGTTTCCTTATCTGTAAAACAAGATTAATAATATACACCCTATCTTCTAGAATTGTGGGAACCAGCCAAGGTTCAAGACAGGAAATCACTGTGAAAAACAGAAGGAGCTGCATACCTGTGAGGCAGTGGCGTCACCTAAAGCAGGATTGCAAATCAGAACGGGAGAGCCGGGGCTGCCCTGGTGGCGCAGTGGTTGAGAGTCCGCCTGCCGATGCAGGGGACGTGGGTTCGTGCCCCGGTCCAGGAAGATCCCATATGCCGCAGAGCGGCTGGGCCCGTGAGCCATGGCCGCTGAGCCTGCGCGTCCGGAGCCTGTGCTCCGCGACGGGAGAGGCCACAACAGTGAGAGGCCCGCGTACCACAAAAAAAAAAGAAAAAAAAAACAAAACAGAATGGGAGATCTGGGGAGTGGGGTGGGTGGGGGAGGGATGAATTGGGAGTTTGGGGTTAGCAGATGCAGACTATTATACTTAGAATAGATAGGCAACAAGTTCTACTGTATAGCACAGGGATCTATATTCAATATCCTGTGATAGGGACTTCCTTGGCGGTCCAGTGGTTAGGATTCCACGCTTCCAATGCAGGGGGCGTGGGTTCGGTCCCTGGTCAGGGAATTAATCCCACATGCCATGCGGCCCAAAATTTTTTAAATAATAAAAAATATGCTTTAAAAATTGACTTTCTTTAAGAGAAATATCCTGTTATAAATCATAATGGAAAAGAATATGAAAAATAATGTATGTATATGTATAACTGAATCACTTTGCTATACAGCAGAAATTGGAAATGAACTATACTTCAATAAAATAAATTTGAAAGAACAGAATGGGAGATCCCCAGGTTCTGGAGATTTCACTGATCTCACTCTCCCAGGCGTGTACCACTGGGTCTGGGAGTGGATACCAGGAAGCCATGGGCCATGCAGAGGACCACAGTGGGCAGCGCAGGGCCCACATAATGTAGCATAACATAGAAATTTTTGTCGAACGCTTGCCATGTTCCAGACACTGTACCACACCCTGTAAGTCCATGATCTCATTTAATCCTCCTACCAGCCCTCTAAGACAGTCCCATGAGTATCCCCCATTCAACGGATGAGAAACTGAGGCTTAGGGAGACAGAGCAACAACCCAATTTACCAAATCTAATTAGTGGCGCAGCTGGGACTTGTAAACTTAGCTCTGTCTGATACCAAAGCCAAGTGATAGTAATAGCTGCTACTGTTTGGTGAGTGCCCACGTGTGTAGAGTGGGCTCCAATGTCTCCCATGCATTAACCCAGTTAGTTCTGGCCTAGGGTTAGGGATTGTATCGTCTCATCTCATTTTACAGATGAGAGAACTTGAGGCACAGACCATTTAGGTAACCTTCACAAGGTTTCACAGCTAGTGAAACCACCGCATCCATTATGTCCAACCTGAGTTAAGGGCATCTCTGATGTCCAAAATGCCCGATCGGGCTGGGGGAGAAGCCAAGGATTCTGGTTACTTCGACTCTTCACCCCAAAGTGGAAATAGCTCCTTGCTCAGGATCTAACATTAAAGCTGTGTTGCATAGATAAGGGTTTGTGCTTCGCAAACATCCATCGCCTATAGCAATCCTCCTTTTTGTCACATTAGTAAATACTACTACAAACTTATGAATGACGAATCACAGTTAACACATATTTTTTAGCCCATTACCTTGTTTTCTTTGAAAATGCTCATATGGGGACTTTGTTGGGAGGGCTCCAGGCTAATATGAAACTAGCTTAGGAATAGGGGTACCACCATTTAGTGAATACCTTGTTATGGTCTCTGTCATAGGATCAGCGACAACAATCCCATTATACAGATGGGAAATCTGAGGCTCAGAGATACTAAGGTCACATGACTAGTAAGAGGCAAACCTGGGATTTGAACCCATCCATAAACTTTCCACTAAACCCTGAGATGTACCACTGAAAGCACCTCTGAGGGCTCTTACTAAACTCACCCCAAGAGGTAGAGGGGGTTCTCCTTGGGGACAAAACTCCCAGGATAGGAGCTGGTACCAAATGCCAGAGGAGGCTGGGAAATCCTTAGCAAAACATATAGTATCACTCCTTGCAGAGAAGCTGCAGATCATGGCCACTGTCCCTAGTGCAGTGTCCCTTCCTCTAATGCGTGTGCGCGTGTGTAGGCCAGACAGAGAGCATCCACCCCACATGACTTCAAGCCCCAGCACCCGCTAGCCGCCTCACCAGGATGTCACCTGCAGAAGCCATCAATCAGCAGCTCAGCCCTCATCCTCCCTGACAGCAGGGCAACACTCTTCACTCACCTCCGAGAGGCCTGTCTCTCTCAATGGACTCTGCCGGACGGATACAGAAAGTGAAGTCCACGGCAAGCCCTACCCTGCCCCAAGATTCCCACTTCCTAAAGAAAACATTTCTTAATGCAAAAAAGAGGGGGGTCGAGAACACTGTCCAGAAGAAAACGCACCCTTTCCTAGGCCAGCTGCTGAAAAACCTTCTCCTGTCTGTCATCAAGGGTGCACTCAGCCCCATAACTGGCAAGGTGGTGTGAACGAAAGTCACGCGCTTAGAATCTAGAGAGCTGGGTGCAAGTCCCAACTTTGCTGTGTACTGTCAAGTAGTTTAGTTGCCCTCTCTGGACTTCTCTTCCCTCCTCTGGAAAATCAAGAGGTTGGACTCTGAACTGTAAGAGTCTATACCCACAATCTCTACCAGAGAAGTTCATTTCCCAGTGTCCTGCATGGAATGCAAAGGAGCAGGCAGGGATGAGTAGAAAAATCTAGCTTCTCCTTGAAAGCTGGAGATCTGAGGCCTTCAGATTCCACAAGTCCCATCTTGGGACATGTCACACAGCCACCATCCTGAATGGTGATAAATCTAGCTCCCGGCAAAGTGACTGGCTCAGAAAGCGTGTTATGGAAAGGTTTGCTGGATGGAGAGATGAGGAAATGAATGCACGTCTTTGGCTTTTTGGTTCACTCCCTCCATTATTTCCTGGTCTACCCCAAGGTGACCACCCCTCAGAGTCCACTTCAGGACTCCACCTGGCCCTATGGCCCACACTTGAATGATGGTTTCCCCACAGAGTTGTGGCCCTGGCTTTGCCCATGCCCTGATGGATAGATGCCCTCTGTACGATGAGTAACCCTTTATCTGACAGGTAATTAGCTATGGAGAAAGCCAATTAAAGCAGAGACCATATTGATAAGAGGGTGTGGGTGTGTATTTGACTAAAGGTGCACAGTGAATTACTTTAATTTGCCAAGAAAACCCTTCTGGGTCTGTAGAGCTTGTTTCTGCTGCCAGAGAGATGGAATCCTCCAGCAGATGAGCCCCTACAATTCAGGGGAGCTCAGTGCAGGAGGGAGGGTCAGGATATTTGACTCACTTCTTTAATGGACGTATTAGTCTAACATCTGCACAGCTGCCTGGGTGTCAGCATCCCTCTTCCTGTGATGCCCAAGCAGCTCCTGCAGCAGCCAGAGAAGGAGGAGCCCCTGGTTGCAGTCACTGTGTGTTTACTTCTGTGGGCAGTGGGTTTAGGAGAGGAAGTGAGTCCTGGGACAGTCTGGGAACTGGAAGCTGCCTGGAATTTAAATTCTGTGCATTCCTCTGTGAGTGCACCCCCTTTGGCCATGGAGCTGGACAAATCCCTTGCTTCTGAGGACTCAGCTAAGGCGCCACCTCTTCTGGAAGGCCTCCCCTGACTGCCTATGCTTTGTAAGGAACCCAAAACATTATTTTCTATTGTAAGTTATCTAGAGGCAGCTAGTGGTGAAACACAAACCTGGAGTCTAAGTATCTGGGTTCAGATCCCTGCTCTATATAACTTCAGGCAAGTAACTTCTCAGTGCCTGACTGTTCCCATCTGTCAAATGGGCTAGCAGCATCTTCCTCATCGAGTGGTTATGAAAGTTAAATGAGAAAATGCACTAAAGCATCTGGAACAGCACCTGTCACGTGGTATGTGCCTACCATCACCACCATCCTCATTTCCTGCTTCCTTATTAATACCGCTCTGGGAACTTGCCAGTTCTGAGAAGGCAGGACATGCACACACACCTTTCTCATAGCTCCATAAACACTTGCTCAGTGACAAAAGGAAGGACTGGGCAGCCTGTGCCTCCGTATCAGAGTCCAGACAGGCTTCTGGAAGCCCACACCTTGCAGTAGAGTCTGACTTATCCCTCAGCGTGACTCTCTGTCCCCACCTCCCCTCCCTGGGAGAGGCGTCTCTTCCCTCCCATACAGGTTTATTTGATGCAATAAAGCAAAGTGAGAAGGAGAAAGAGAAATGGATGAACAGCTGAGCATAAATGGCTCTGAGAGCCCAGCCTCCCCAGGTGGGCCAGAGCCTCTGGGGAGGGGAGCCGTGGCATCAACCCCTCAGTGTGGAACCCAGGAGCTGCTGGAGACATTAAATGCCGATTACCCCCAGGGCTTGTGGTTATAGCACTGTGGGAACCCACCCCCTGAAGGCCTGATTGCTTAAGCATCTCTTTGCAAAATGTTTATTTTATTTTTTTCCCCATGAATGTTTAATCAGTACCTTGAGGAGATGCACGGCAGCCCTCTCTAGAGAGCAGCTGGAGGCAGCGTGATCAGCCCTGGCTTTTATGGACTGTGGCAGAGGGTGGCCATCGCCCCACACTCACTGCCGCACTGTCCCCAGCCCATGCCTCCGGGTCTCCCACCTCATTGTGCCGAGCCCAGGGGGTCTAGCTCCCCAGCCGGCAGGAGGACTGAGGTGCGGCCACGTTGAACCTTACGTCCCAGTCTGGAGGCGATGGGGGTTCTCACTCTCCCCCAGTCTGCTGCCTGCAGAACTTGGCCTCCTGCAGGGAGGAGGTGGGGATCCCCCAGGCAGCCCCAGGCAAAACCCCTGCTTGGACAATTCTGCCTCTCAGAGCCCAGACCAGACAAAGGAAACCCTGGGCTTGCCCTCTCAAGGATCTTGAAGTGGCTTATTCATCCCCTTTTCCCGGCCTCCCTTCAGCTTTCTTTCTTTGCCCAAAGCCATCTGCATAAACACGGACCTCTCCCCACCTCACCCCCATTCTACCAGGACGCGTGCCCCAGGAGACTCGCTCTTTGGATGGCCTCCACCTCCGAGGGGTAGGACGCTGGGGCCATCAGGGACTCCCAGCTTCAAGGAGCAGCTGACCTGTCCTCCCTTCCTCCTGTTCCCCACTCACTCTGAGCTCTGCTTCAGGCAGCCTCCCGGATTCTGCATCTGCCTCACTTATCCCCAGCCTCCTGGGATTACGGGCAAAGCCATTACCTCAGGATTAAGCTGCAGTTTGACTCTCATCAAAGGCTCTGGTCACTGAGTATTTGCTTAACACCAGACCTTTCAGGCCCCATCAAATTTAACAAGGCCTGACAGATTTGGGATTAAACAGAGAAACCCAGACAAATCCATACTTTCATAGAAGCCCCCAGGGACTGCGGCAGGATTCTCGAAAACCAGAGACCCTAAAGTTAGCTTCTTTCTCGGGCGACCGCGGCAGGGACTCTCCTCCCCAGGCTGGCACCCCTCACCTCTGCCCAGCTATCCTGAGATTGGATTTGATGCTTTCACTCTCTCCAGTGAGGAGAGAGCTCAGCCTGCTCGACGCAGCATTGATTTAGGACCGGGAGGCTGGAGGGGAGCTGGAGGGGTGGGGTGGGCAGGGGACAGCTTGGGAGAAACACACCCCTCTGAGTTCCCGCTCAGTCTGTCCCCACCTCGACCCTGCACTTCACTCAGAGCCACTCTGATCTCCCGAGGCCCCTCTGGGGTGGGTCTCGGATGGCCTTCCCCATATCTACCCCACCAGCCACAGAGGCCCACCATCACCACCCCGATTCAGAATGGCAGCTACCCCAAACTCAGAGCGGTAGACCCAGCACAGCCTTGCAAATTGAGTTCAAAAATCATTTTGTGACACATGTAATCAAAGAGACAGCATGATGATGTGGAAAGCTTGGAGGCCTCAAAGTGGGTTTCAGATCTGACCCACTGGTCATGTGGCCTTAAAGCCCTCAGTTTCCTCACCTCTAATATGAGACCCTCCTCTGAGAACTGTTAGACAAACGAGCTGAGAGAAGCTCTGTAATGTTTCCCGGTGCAGTGTCTGGGCGAGTCTGCAGGTAGATGCTTTCCAACTTCCTTTCTCCTTTTCGTATTTGGCTACGCAATTTGATGAATTAAAAAATAATAATAAAACGCCTCCACCTCTTGCTTACTCATTTTGTTTTTCTACCAAAAGCACATACAGTGCCCTTTTCCCTTCAGAGCGCCTAAAAGGTGCAGCGTTGGATGAAAATTCTACACAGTCAACACCAGAGAAGTAGCAATGGGTGCATTTCTTGGAGGCCCGTTACTCTCTCTCTCCCAGGCTCTTTGCCCAGTTCCTTTGGTCCTGCCTGACTGCTAATTTGCCCTCCCCCCATAGCCTGGCTTAAGCTCAAACTTCATCTTTAGAAGCAGGAGAGATGGGGGAGCGGACGTGGGGAGGCTTCATTTTAACTTTTATCACTGATACAAAGAAAAACAATGACTTGTGTTTACTTGAAAATTAATTTTTTTGGAAATTACTTTGTCATTTGTTTTACTCTTCTTAATTAAAATTTACTTGGTGAAGAGAGCAACCCATAAATTAACTCAAACGCAACAGCAAATTAATTAGCATTTAGTCACTAGACATTACTCACCGGCTGGACAAATTGTTTTCAGGCTGTCACAAAGGCGGGGCAGGGGCAGGGCTGGCAGGATGCTGTGGGTTACTTTGGCTGGTGCTCTCCAGACAGTACCTCTTTGTCACCTGCCCTTCCATGAACTCAGGTCACTGTTGGAGCAAGATCCCTCTGAGCGAAGGTCCAGGCCAGACCTTTGTATCTTCATGTCGGGGACACTCATTTCTCCTTGGAAACAATCAGGAAAAAAAGCATCATCAGGACAGAAAGGCTGTGTTGGAGCAGCCCTGCCTGGGGCCGGAAGACAGCACGGTGGCCTCAGGGGGTCCCTTCTAGCCACAGGGACCTGAGGTTCTATGAAACACGGGCTTAGAGGATCCAGGGCCAAGGCCCTTCTATTCTTAAGCCATATTCCAGATTCCTGGACCTGAGGAAGAGTTTCCCAAAGGAAAGAACTGGAAGGATGGCAGGGAGTTAATGTAAGAAACAAGCTGGACTGAACCGTTTCTGCTGACGAACGATCCTTCTTTCTTTTTTTTTTTTTTTTCGCGTCTTTATTGGAGTATAATTGCTTTACAATGGTGTGTTAGTTGCTGCTGTAAAACTCATCCTTATTTCTTGCAAAAGAGGATCAGAAGCTTAGAGTCAGCTGGTTAAGGAGCCAGGCAGGCTGCATGGATGGGAATCCCTGCTCATCTTGCTGCTTTGTGACCTTGGGCAAGTTATCTAACTCCTCAACCTTGGTTTCCTTGCATAATAATTGTCCCTATCTTTGAGAGCTGCTGGGAAGAATCAACAAGAGAGAGCAGGTAAGGCCCTGAGACATGGCCTGGCACACAGTGAGGACTCAGGAAGCATTGGCAATGGGTTTGAAGCCCAACCCGGCCACTTACCAGTATCCCAACTACTCCAGGCCTCAGTTTCCTCATCTGCATGGTGGACAACAAAGGAGGTTCTTGTTTTGAAAAGTAAACAATTTAATACAAGCAAAGTACTTAGAATAGTAGAATAGTGTCTGGTGCATAGTAAATGTTCAATAAGTGGTCATTAATATTACTACTATTATTATTTCATAGACACCCTTATTTTTAACATCTTTATTGGAGTATCATTGCTTTACAATGTCATGTTAGTTTCTGCTGTATAACAAAGTGAATCAGCTATACGTATACACATATCCCCATATCTCCTTCCTCTTGAGCCTCCCTCCCACCCTCCCTAACCTACCCCTCTAGGTGGTCACAAAGCACTGAGCTGATCTCCCTGTGCTGTGCGGCTGCTTCCCACTAGCTAGCTATTTTACATTTGGTAGTGTATATATATCCATGCCACTCTCTCACTTCGCCCCGGCTTACCCTTCCCCCTCCCCTTGTCTTCAAGTCCATTCTCTACGCTTGCGTCTTTATTCCTGCATAGACACCCTTTTTAACATTGTGACCAAGTCAGGGCCGTGGAACCCAAAGCTCACAAGGCCAGTTCCCCTCACAACTTGCCTCCCTGAGGCACAAGGCCCTGCCAACGAATGGACAAGTCGGCCCCACCTGGCCCAGCCAGCAACAGCAGCAATACCATGGCTAACACAGCCTGACTCCCTCCTAGCTCTGCAGAGTGGCAGCCCCATAAGTAGTCCCTCTTCATGACAAATAGGAGGGACGGCCCGATGGGGGTGCTTGCCGATAAACAGAGATGTACGGCAGGTTTCTCCAACTAAACAATGCTGCCGGGGGAGGGAGGAGGATGTGGGAGTGACCCAAGTCTGTGATCAAAAGAAGGGTTGTCACAGGAGGCTCCTGACCCACCCTGTGCTTTCCCTCTCCCGCCATGGTCTCCTCCACCCACCAAGTGAGACGTCATCCTAACCGGGTCTACCAGAAGGCCTGTCTGAAGGAGCAGCTTTACTGCACACCATGTTAGGAACAAGTACTCTGAGATCCCCCCGAGCTGGTCCAAATCCCAGCCCCAGATGTGAACCACCTACATAACCAGACCAAGGTCTCTGTGGCTCAGTTGTCCCAGCTGTAAAGTGGGAATTATTATAACACCTGACTCACAGGGTTGTCATGAGAATTGTAGGAATTAGTACATATAAAGTGCTTCCTTATCCCCACACGTGGAATAGAAGCAGCACTATTATTATTAAATAATAATGTCTTCCATAAAATAAGTGCAGTCCACTCACTTACTTTTTTTTTTTTTTGCGGTACGCGGGCCTCTCACTGTTGTGGCCTCTCCCGTTGCAGAGCACAGGCCCCGGACGCGCAGGCTCAGCGGCCACGGCTCACGGGCCCAGCCACTCCGCGGCATGTGGGATCTTCCCGGACCGGGGCACGAACCCGTGTCCCCTGCATTAGCAGGTGGACTCTCAACCACTGCGCCACCAAGGAAGCCCTCACTTACACTTTTGTGGAGCGTTTATTATGTAGATGGGAGCATGAGAGCAAGTGAGAACACAGCCCGATTTCTCAGCCGGGGTGTCTGTTACATGGTGAGTTACACCCAAGCATGTTCACCTAAGTGGTGGTAGCCCATCAAATCTCATTTTGCCTGTCATTTATTTCATTCAACAAATATTTTTGGAGCATATGCAATGTCCCAGGTACTGTAAAAGGCACTGGGGATGAAGCCACACAGAAATAGTCCCTACCTACCTTCAGAGCATACAGTAATGATAATAATGACAATATCACAGTCAGTACCAGATGCTACGGTCTCTACTCAGCATCCATCATCCCATCTTTCTTCCTCCTAGAGCCCCCATGTGGTCCTGAACCATCCCTCCTACAAACCCATGAGCCTGATTGGCCCAAGAATCCCCTGATTTTGAATGTCCTAGGAATGGGTCTATGAACCAATTTCTATAGAAATGTGAGAGGAAGGTGCTAGAGGCCCCAGGAGAAGCTTCCTCTCCTCTCCCAAGACAGAGTCACAGGGAGAGACAATCTCTCTCCTTTCTCAGAATAGCACTGTGTCTGCAGGTGATGCCTACATCAGTTAAGTCATTTTAGACCATGCTGCAGATAAAGCTGATATCCAGGATGGCAGAAAAAAAAAAACGAACGCAGGTGCTGAAGACACCGCTGAGACCTTGAGCCCACCTACCCTGAAGCCTGATCTACCTTTGAATCTCCTATTATAGGAGATAATAAATTTCCCTGTTGTTAAGCCAGTCTGAGTCCGTTTTTTTCTGTTCTTTGTTTGCTAGAGTGTCCTGTGGAATCATAGGCTAATAGTAATACATATTACTATTAATAGCTAACATTAAAAAGCACCTGGCATTTCATAATACGTTTTCACATTTATTATTTTATTTGATCTTCAAACCAGCACCATCAGATAGGTCTTCCTTTCATCCTCACTTTACGGATGAAGCAGCGAAAGCTCGAGAGGTTTGATGACTTGCCAGGTCGTGCAGTTGGCAAGTGAGGAGCTCGTTCTGCCTGTCCGAACTTGGGTCTGCTGGTTCCATTTTCTGTGTTCTCGCTCTTGTCCTTGCTGGGCTACCATTGCTCCAGTGTTTTGGGGGAACGTCTCTCCTGGAATGCACTGTCATCGATTTAATAAATAACAAACAGCCCCCAAAGTGGCTTTCTGCTGTTCCAGAAGAAGCCGGGCATGCTGGTTTAAACCACTAGAGTTTTTCTTCTCATAAGGCTTCCATAGATCTCATCAGAAATATGAGACTTTGGAGCGGTCCAGAAAGCAGACAAAGACTGAACCTTAATGTCCTGGGCAGTGACATCCATTGACTTCTCCCAGTGGACAGATGGCGTTCAGTTCAGGGATCAATGCTAGATCATTGAAGAAGAGGGCCAATTACTGCCCTTAGCAGCGACATTTGTGTTATCTCCCAGCACAGTTCCAGAGGGACTTGGTGCCAAGTTCAGGAAAGGGGGGCCATAAAACATGAAAGAAGGAGCCACATGAAAGACTTACGAACAAGCCCTGGCTCAGAGAGAAGCAGGAGACACAGTGGAGCCAGGCTTGTCCAGATCAGGATTGGATAAAAGGTGGACCAGGACAGAGGCCTGCATGTGTTTGTGATCAGAAGAAGGCAAGGCAACAGAGCAGAGACCAAGGATGAGCTCAGGGAAAAGACTAGAACCTAAAAGTGGGTCTGATGTCAGGAACTCCTCTGAGAGAGAGAGGCAGGCCCCACAGGAAGAGTGGAGCTCAGACCAGATGTAGTGGAATGAGGTGGTCCAGACGATGGCCCATTGACCACATTGCCACTTTGCTTTCTTCCTTTCATTCTTAAAGGAGCCATGCACAGATTCTGAAAGTTTTAGAACAAGGGGTATTAGAGTTGTCATTGAACCATTAGTACTGGGGATGGGGTAGGGAGCTGAGGAAGGGCGTGATACTCTACTGTTGGATTTGAGGACTGTTCAGGAAACAGAAGAGAAAACAGAAATAACATTCTCTTGTGAAGAGGCACCAGACCCCAAAATAAGATGGAGTAGGGCCATCTGATCAAAAAACACAGTTGAGATGGCAACTGCAGATGCCAAGACGCTGGAGAGAAGGGAGACTGGCCCCTTTACCTTTAAAAGAAGACTTACATGGTCCCCAGGAGAAGACTCCAACTCGGTACAGCAGAGAACAGTAGGGAAGAGAAGGGAAGGTTTTGAGAAGCTGTGAGAGCTGAGAGGAAAGATCACAGTAATCCTTTATGGCTACCTATACCCTTCCACTCAGTGCTGATGTGCCCTGTGAACTTAAGGTTACATATATGCTTGCCATGGAGTCCAATCTCCATTCTTTGAGATTTGCAAAGAGTCTAAAGTCTGCTAGAGGCAATCACAGTGAAGAAAGTGGGTGACCAAGGTGGGTAATATCACATTTTGGTCAATAACCACTTTTTTGGGTAATGGTTGCCATTTCCAACAATAAAAACTCTGAGGTTCAGAAAGAGTAAATTTTTGTCCAAGCTCACACAAGTCTGCTCTTAGAGTTGGTGTGGTTGAGTGGCAAGCCCAGCCTTCAAGTTCAGACAATGGTTCTGTCATTTTCTATACCTATCAAATAATGATACAAGTACCCAGCGCACAGCATTGTTCTAAGGCTCTAACAAGATGGTGCATGGAAAGGGTCTGGTCCAACATCGGCCACATTGAAGACACTACAGAAACACTGTCACTTCTTCTTCCTCTTCCTAAAAGACCGGGCTGAGCGAGGGGTCAGATTTGACTCCTTTTGTGTGGCACAAACTCTCTCGAATGCTTCAGAATTTCTACATTACAAGTCTGGTTGAGTGTTTGACCTTCTGGAATTAATTCTGTGTGAATAATGTTGTTGATGTCAATAAAATAAATCAACATTATCTTTACTTTTGGTCTTGGCTCCACTTTCTACAGTCTGAGCGATACTGAAATTCTCCATGGCGTGCATGGGCTCTTAGCTTCCAGCTCACAGTAGAAATGGCAGCAACAGCGAACACTAACCAGGCACCTACTCTATGGCAGGTACTAAACTGTGATTTGCATCTAATCTTATGTAACCCTCCCAGCAGGCCTATGAAGTAAGGATACTAATCCCCGTTTTCTAGAGGAGGAAACCAAGGCTCAAGAGGGAAATTAACTTATCCATGGCTACCTGGCTGGTTGTGGAAGAAACCAGAGTTAATCCTAGCTCCCTCTGGTGCTAATGTTGATACTCTTATTCATTAGCACACAGCATCCCAAGTGAACATTTTATCTCAACGTGTATTGTTTCATCTGTCTTCTTTTTTTTTTTAAAAAAAAAGGAAAAGCAGAAATAAATGCCAAGACTTTGTTTCTTTTCATCCTTCCAACTACATAGTAGAAGTTGTATAAAAACTTTGCTCCAGTTCAGATTTCCTTCTAGAAAGAATCTGTCCCTTTATCTAATTTTAACTCTTCAGCCATCCTTCTTTCTGAATGTGTGAAATCTCTGACCTTCTCAATATTTCCATCAGGCCATCGGACAGCTGCTCCATGTATCACTGTAGACAGCCTGACTTTGGTCTCCAAAATGTGGGTGCCTTGGCACAAGCTGGCTCTGGCATGATTCCATCTGCCTGTGCCACTCTTAACTTGCCAAGGGTCTCACCTGCAGATTTATTTGCCCTCATCCAAAATGGGACTTGAAACTTTTGCTCAAACATCAGCCATGTACTTTTCATGTCAACACAGGACAACACACACTTCTGGTCACCTAAGCTACTTCTTCAAAGACAGAGTAATATGCTGTATTTCAGTGAGGATCCTCATCTTCCACAAACCACTCAAAAATTTCATCTCAGCATTTTAGATTCACAGCACTGAGTGATAACCAGATCTCTTCATATAATAATGACTCTATTCTCTATCAAAATACAAGCTGAACAGGGAGATCAGCTTGGTGCTTTGTGACCACCTAGAGCGGTGGGATAGGGAGGGTGGGAGGGAGATGCAAGAGGGAGGAGATATAGGTATATATGTATACGTATAGCTGATTCACTTTTTTATAAAGCAGATACTAACACACAATTGTAAAGCAATTATACTCCAATAAAGATGTTAACAAAATAAAAATACAAGCTAAAAGTCACCCTTTGACTCAGTAATATCACTTCTAATAATCTACCCTGAGGAAATAATTGAAATACAGACAAAGATTTATGTGATGTTCACTGCACATTTTATATAACAACCAAAAACCGGGAACCATCTCAATGTCAACAATAAGAAAATGGTTAAATAAATTACAGTGCATAACTACAATGGAATAATAGGAAGCTTTAAGGATCATGTTTTCTAAGAATATGTAAAGACACAGGAAAATGTACACAATATAGAATTAGATTTTCTTAAAAGAAAGAAAAGAAAGCCACTTTCAAATATATAAATGAGGAGGGAGTTAGCTTATTCTGAGTGGCTCTTTGGGGAGAGATAGAAGTAACACCAGTAAGAGAAAGCTACCTAGAAACATTTTTGGGAGCAATTACAATTTTTCTAATAGCTATAGTGGTCCAAAGTTGTAAAAGATTTCCTGGGTAAGTAATGATCTCCCCCATATAGAAGGAATTCAAACCATGGCTGGGCAACCACTAGAAAGGGACATCAAAAAGCAGACTTGGGCACTGAATGTGGGACTGACCCAGGTAATTCTCAAGGGTCCTTCTTCCTCTGGTATTATAAGATTGTGTTAGAGCTTCTGTATTCTAACCATGTATCTGAGCATGATCAGTGTTGAAGAAGACTAAACAGAGAAGGCATGGAGAATTAAGGCATGAGCAGGTCAAGTAGAAAGTCTGATCAGCCATAAAGTTTCCCAAGTGACAGCAGATGGGTCCAGCTTAGAGGCTTCCCGGGACCATATATTATGAAAGCATGGATGCCCCTCACTCAGACCATGTGGGTCAGTCTTCGGTCCTTCCAAAGAAATTCTTTTCTCTTCCTCAGTGGCCTGTTTTGTATGAGACAATCCTCCCACCCTTGTCCTCTTGGAGCCTATATTCATCTTTTCAGCATGGAGAGTTATGGTCCCCATTGAAGACTTGCAACACAGAGCTGGAAGGACAGAGCAGTCTGTGATGCCTACTGTCCTTTGTAAAAATAACTTCACCGTGGTATAGCTCACTCTTTCATTAGCTGTACATCAGGCCTATTGTGCGTATGTGTAGTTTATACGGGGACTCTGGAAAATCCTGGGTTATGAGGCAACCCCAAGTTGATGACAGGCCACTGTGAAAGGATGGAAAAGTT
Organism: Lagenorhynchus albirostris; assembly: GCF_949774975.1. Lineage (NCBI taxonomy): Eukaryota > Metazoa > Chordata > Mammalia > Artiodactyla > Delphinidae > Lagenorhynchus > Lagenorhynchus albirostris. The sequence goes on from NC_083103.1 coordinate 91,444,577, forward strand.
ACCTTGGAAATGTTAAAGAGAATAGGTTTGTGTAAGACAAAGAGGAGCCTGAAGAGTTGAGCTTTCAAAAGGTCCAAGGAGCACCTAGCACCCAGACCTTGATTTTTAATACCACTCTCCAGTAAAAGGAACTAAGGCTCTTTGGAGGAATGGCTGATTCTAGGGCTGGAGCTGGAAATACACAAGATGAGCCCAGAGCATCTTATAGTGCCAGAAAATAAGGAAAAGCTCAAAAAATAAAAGGATAAGCAGATCAAAGAGATACAGGAACCAACCCAAATGAACTCCCATTGGCCAAAACTGAAAAAAAAATTGAGCAACCAGATAAATAATGTAGCATGTTATTTTAATCCAAAATATAAAATAAATATCCATGAGTCCATACTGACATAAATAAATGATTGAATAAATAAATAAATGGGGAAGGAGAGACAAATCTCCTGGGCAAAAGAATTCCAAATAATTTGTGTAGATACTTTGCTCTCAATTAGGGGGTGAACAGAACTCCTCCCTCCTCAAGTGTGTGTTGCAAAGAGTGTAGTGTGGGGAAGAAAAAGGAACTTTACAGCGAAGAAACCTGACAAACAAGACCTCAGCCAGGTGATTAAGGTCAATATCAACAGGGATAATTCACAGTGATGGTATGTACCCTTGATATAACATGATGAGAAGCATCTTGTACCTCTGTAGTCTTCATTCTAAACCCCATAATCGCAATCCAACCATGAGGAAAACATCAGAAAAATCCTAACGGAGGCACGTTCTACAAAAGACCTGGCCCATGCTCCTCAAAACTATCAAAATCATCAAAACTAAGGAAAGTCTGAGAAACTCGTTAACAGCCAAGAAGAGCCTAAGGAGACATGACAACTAAATGTCATGGGGGGGCTTCCCTGGTGGCGCAGTGGTTGAGAGTCCACCTGCCGATGCAGGGAACACGGGTTCATGCCCCGGTCCGGGAAGATCCCACATGCCGTGGAGCGGCTGGGCCCATGAGCCATGGCCGCTGAGCCTCCGCGTCCGGAGCCTGTGCTCCGCAACGGGAGAGGCCACAACAGTGAGAGGCCCACGTATCGCAAATAGATAAATAAATAAATGTCATGGGGTGTCCTGGGTGGGATCCTGGAACAGAAAAAAGACATGAGTGAAAAATAAGGAAATCTGAATAAAATACCACCTTCAGTTAATAATAAGTCTTCCACTGGTTTGTTACTTATGACAAATGTATCACCCTAATGTAAGATACTGACAATAGGAGACATTGGGATGGGGTATATGGGAACTCTCTGAATTCTCTTCCAATTTTTCTGTAAACCTAAAACTATTCTACAATAAAAACTATCTAAAAAAAGAAGTCTAAAGAAGAAACAGGAGAGGATTTGACCTGTGTGAGCACAAATGTGGAAATTGACTGAGGCCAAACGCTCAGAGAAAAACAAATTGGATGGATTTCTAACATTGGCAGACCAAGAAGAACAAAGCAATAGGCAAGGAGAAGCGGGGCGCTCTGGGAGAGCTAGTTTCATCCTGAACCTGGGGTTTTGCCTGGTTCCTGCCGGAAATGCTCCAGCTTACTCTGTCCTCCAGATCTGAAAGAGATTGTCTGCCTGGTTGTGAGGAAAGCTGGCGTGAAGATCAGAGGCTCTGTGTTAAGCAAGACATAGCCACACTCTGAAACTCTGTCACACACCAGCCATTTGAAAACCTGCGTTATGTTCTATAGTCTGAACTCCAGGACTCACTCACGTGGAATGAAGTGGCTCTTTCATTTTTAACAAATAGCGAGCAAGTCGATGGCTCAGGCACCTTCCAGCAGAGAAGACGGTTGTATAGCCCAGGAGCGGGGGGCAAGGTCCACAAGGCGTCCTTTCGAGTGGCACAGGGCACATCCGCATTTCAGTCGCCAACTCATGTTTCCTGGAAGCAGAAAAACCAGAAGCCAAAGAGGATGGATGGGAGTCCCTGGCTTCTGCCATCCTGGAACTCGGATGACACTGAGGCCGCGAGAGATTCGACGAAAAAGGGATCCAGTAATGAATGAAACGCTGGGAAGCTGAACACATCCCTTGCTCAGAAATCAAAAAGTGAAATTGTAAAAGGGCAGAACTTAGTCTCCTGTGACCTTAGATGCCTGTGTGCTTAGCCCCTGACTCCGGGGGCTTCCTGCTAGCCGTGGGGTCAGCCCCGCCTCCCCATCTGTAATCTACCAGTCCTGGGGATTACTTCCCCCCCAGAATGCCCTCCTCGCAGAGGCTGCTCTGGGGCTGGCTGGCTCTTTGGACCCAGAGGGTACCTTCAAGCAGCACCTCCTTATTTCCCCCACTTGCTCACATCCCAAGGAAAAGTAGTAGAGAAAAAGTTTGGGGGGTCTTATGATTAAAAAATTGGCTAGGCGATGTTTTATGCATGCATCTGTTATGCTAAAATAACCATCCTTTCTAACCAGGCCCACCTGCTGTCTTTTTCAATTTTAAGTATTTCTAAGTAGCAATCAAATCAGTATAATTTGTTCTTTATCTCGGCAAAACCATTGTGAAAGAAAAATGTGACCATTATGTTACATCAGGGAAAAATACAAGCCCTTTATTTGCAGCCTTCTCTATATTCTATCAGATCTCACAGTTGTCATTATGCCAGTTGTATTTAATGTTGTTCAAATGAACAGAGCTTTCTTTAATCACTACAGCCTTCTTTCCCCTAAATGCTTTTTTCCAAGGTTATGGTTTTCAGAGATAAATACATAAATACCAATGTTATGAATACGTTAAGGGTATCCAAGAGACAGCTTTCAGGATTTGTAGCAAGAACCTGCTGTCATTGGAGTTACACAATAGCTGGCTGATGTTTTGAGTATGAAGTTACTGGGTATTAGAAGTCCTGATACCCGCACAGAGGCGGAAGGCTATTTTGAGCCGATCACAATAGACCACTCAGCAGATGCTGACTTTATAAATCTGGTATCAGGATCCTCACTGCTAATAACCAAAGCCAGAAAGTCCGGAGCTATGAACATCCATCCTTCAGATCTGGGTCGGGTTGCTCTGTCCTGCAAGTTTCTGGACCACACCTGCAGGCGGGCATGAGGATTGAGGTCAGACTTTTAGACCATCTACTTCGATATACTTTCTTTGCAAATTAGCAGCTGGAAGCATAAAGAGGTTAATGACTTGCCCAAATGCATATGTCCAGTTAGAAGCAGAACTGGGATTTGAACCCAAGTCGGGTCAAGGTGTATTTTTGTTTAACTGCCATCTCGGGCACTCTGACTTCTTAGCAGACATTACATGGGATGATTCCGAGGTTATATGAATCCTACATTTATTCATCCAGTCATTCTGTTAGCAAATATTTACTCTTTGCTGAGATGCTGAGGACAAAAATTATCATTATCAATAGCTAATATTCTTGAGTGCCTGACAACCTTTCTAAGTACTTAATGTAAATGAAATCATTTCCCCCTGACAGTAACCCTCAGGGGTAAATACTGCTCTGCTCTCCACTTTACAGATGAGGGAGGGAGGGTACCACAAGGTTAAGTCACTTGCCCAAGGTCACACATTGAGGAAACCATGGCACTGACAGCCTGGGTCTAGAGTCAGCACTCTGACTCACTACAGAGGAACAATGTGCCCATATCATTGCAAGTGCTGAATAAAATGTTTGTTGAATAAAACATTGTATCTTGCCCCAGAGAAGCTTACAATACAGAAAGGAAACATTTATGTAAACAAATAATGGAGATGCAGATATGATATGTGTCAGAAGAAAAACATAATCAAGTACAAATGGGCAAATAGACATGCTGGGAACAGAGCGGTGAGATCCAACCGAGAGACTGGGGGGTGGAGCATAGAGCAGGGAAAGAGTGGAGGTGGGGACATAGTGGGTGGAGCCAGGAGATCCAGGTCTCCTCTTGCACTGTCTATCATCAGGACAAATTACAAGGTGTCTCTGCACCTTCCCATGTCTAGCAGGGGAATAATGGCTGTACTTTTTAACTCAAGGGGTTGTGTCCAGATTTATAGGAGAGAGTATAAGCAAAAGTGTTGTATAAATTGTAAATGCCTTATTGATTTTGTGATGTATAAATTGTAAATCCCTTATTGATTTTATGTATAACTAGTGGATTGTGAGCTCCTTGAGGGCACAAGAAACATCTTATTCATTAATTGTATGATTTTTGCTCAGCACAGTGTCTGATATGCAACAGGCATTGTTGAATCATAGAAAGAAGGGAAGGGGGGGAAGGAAGGAAGGAAGGAAGGAAGGAAGGAAGGAAGGAAGGAAGGAAGGAAGGAAGGAAGGAAGGGAGGGAGGGAGGGAGGGAGGGAGGGAGGGAGGGAGGAAGGGAAGGGAGGAGGGAAAGGAGGGGGACAACTAATCAAGAGGTCAGAAATGGTGCTGTATCCATCAGGGCTCTCCAGAGAAACAAAACCAATAGCATCATACATACATGTACACATACAGTGAGGGATTTATTTTAAGTTTTTGTTTAAGCAATTGAAGGGGCCGGCAATTTCAAAATCTGTACGGTAGGCTGGCAGACTGGAAGCTCAGGCAACAGTTAATGCAGAATTTCTTCTTTTGAGAGAAACCTCAGTTTTTGTTTGTAATGCCTTCTACTGACTGGATAAGGCCCACCCACATTATCAAAGGTCATCTCTTCTCCTTAAAGCCAACTGATTGCAGATGTTGACCCCCATCGACAAAATACCTTCACAGCAACACCTAGATTAGCATTTGATTAAATCACTGGGTACTGTAGCCTCGCCAAGTGGATGCAAAAAAACTATCCTGAATGCTGTTCCCAGAGGAGAAACTGGTAGAGCGAGGCACAGAGGTAAGGAACAAATCCCAAAGTTAAAAATTTATCTTGGGATTTGGCCAGGGGTCTGGGTGCGATGGTGGGCTGCCAACTAGAGGGCACCACGGGCAGCTGGAGACAGCTGAAGGAACATGGGAATTTAGGGTTATTTGCTTTTCCGGGGGGTGGCGTTGAGGAGCTTGTTAAAAACGCAGCTGGGGACCCCATTCCAAAACCGCTTAATCTGAATCGCCCAGGTGGGCCCAGCAATAGGAACTGTATAGCTCCCAGGTGATTCTGATGTAAACACGAAGACCGTCGTGTAAGTCAGAAGGTGGGGGACTTTGGATTTCTTGTAGGAGGATGGATTGAGGAGTCTCAAAGACCTGGGTTCAAATTTTGCACCTACCACTCATTCGCTATGTGCCCTTCGGGAAGTTACCTTCCCCAGGCCTCAGTTTCCCCATCTGTAAAACGGACCTCTTCCTAATACCCCTGGGGTTGTAAAAGTGAAATAACACGTGTAAGAATAAGACATGGGGCGAGACACCCCACAGGTATTTGTGGGACTGAAATTAGTCATCTGGGGACAGTCAGTAACTGGCACTGCAGACACACCACAAAGTTTGCTACTGAAAGGCTCCGGGATGAGGAGTGTTGGGAGGCCATCCGCCCTGACCCAGAACCACAGCCTGTCCACTGTCTGTGCAGAGCACATTAGTAACAGCAGGGGATTTGGAGCCCCTGCCGGGGTTCCTTTGCGTCACTGCTGGGACAATGGTGGCACTTGCACTTGGGAAGTACCAGCCCTGCCTCTCAGCTCAGGAAATGCTACAGATTTCAAACACAGCCTCTGAGCTTCTTGATCAAGGTTCAAGATTGGGCATGGTTGTTGTGCTTTGCCGCTGCTGTTTTCATTGTTTCTGTCACACCCAAAATTGCCATGACAAGCTCCTTCATCCACACACGTTGCAGTAATATCCTTGAGAACTGTGGGTTTTCCCATGGCCACCAAGGTCTTGGACAACTAAAACTAGACTTGAATCTAGATCCCCCCCCCCGCCCCAAATCACTCTGGGATTCTAAACAATCCTTTTAATATATTCGTCAGGTGTCCAATGTCTTAGAAAGCAACAAAGTGGAGAGGAAAAGTCTAAGCTTTTTTTTTTTTTTTTTTTGCTGTACGCGGGCCTCTCACTGCTGTGGCCTCTCCCGTTGCGGAGCACAGGCTCCATACATGCAGGCTCAGCGGCCATGGCTCACGGGCCCAGCCGCTCCGCGGCACGTGGGATCCTCCCAGACCAAGGCACGAACCCGCGTCCCCTGCATCGGCAGGCGGAGTCTCAACCACTGCGCCACCAGGGAAGCCCCAAAGTCTAAGCTTTGAGAGACAAAAAGTTTAGCCTGCCCTTACTGTTTCCCAGCTCTATGACCTCAGAAAAACTGCTTCATCTCTCTGAGCCTCAGTTTTATCATCTGTAAAATGGGGATGATATTATCCAAGTTAACAGGTTGCAGGGATCAAACGGGATAACCTGGCACGTGATGGTGCTGGGGTTCCCCTCTCTTCTGCTGTTCTCCCCTGTCTGGGAACTGCCCTGCATCTCCTCCCATACTCCCATCGACACACAGTTTGTTTAGTGGCTATCACCTAGAAGTTAGGATAAAACTCATTTAAGCATGATACATTTACTATGTAAATGAGATACAGCCTTGAAGACCAAAATGCCTTGGAGTTTACACACCCCCAAATCAGCCCAACTCCAGCTGGGTCACCTTGGACAAGTCATTTGACTTCTCTGAACCTCAGATTCTTCTCCTATAAAATAGAGGTTGTTTGGGGAGAAGAAATAGGATAATCATGCATGTGAAATGGCAGCACAACTACAGATGTTCGTTCATCGCACCGAGTGACTCTCTAGTTGTTGGAATGTGTGCGTCAAAGGGAACTTCCAAAAGCTCCCAGCCTTTCCTGCCCCCTCTGTCCCCAACAAAATGCACTTTCCAGAGGTTGGCCTGTCTGTAGGACTTCTCAAATTCTCCTCTACACTAAAAGAAATTCTGCAAAACCCAAAACCAACCACTGTGAACCAGAAACCCTTAATTCGTTTATGAATTCAGCTTTACCACAGCTATTTCCATTCACCTCACATACATTCATATACCTTTGATTCTCAATTTTCTCAAGAAGGAGAGGCTGGCAAGCTAACAAGTGGGTGTAGGTTTTATTCTGGAATCCATCTTCCTGGCCAGGATATGCTCAGCTCAGAATCTTCTCTTTCTAATTCAGGACTGTGCAGTGTTTAGAGAGGGGCACTAGGTCATCAAAAAGACAGATAGGCTATTTTGTTTCCAGCCCTACTTGCTAAGGTGTGAAATTGATTATACTCTGTTTTACAAAGATGTGTGGCTTCCCAGGTGAAGACAAAAGGGGTTTTCTCAGTAACACTCAGTTAATCAGGGAATTGAATTCACTGCCACAGACGTTGCCACAAACGTTGTGTAATTGAGATGTTAGACTGAGCGACTAAACGTTGTCTGGGGTTGAAAGGGGGGAGAGTAGTGGGATTCATTTAATTAGATGATTCTTGGACTAGGGTGAGATAGGGAAGTCTAATAATAGTTAAGAAGAAGACCCATCTTCTCTGAGCTCCTACCATGTACCAGGTACCACGCAAAGCTCTTCGGGAATGATCACATTTACTTCTGGCAACAAGTCAATTTAATTTGACTCCCATTTTAAAGATAAAGAAACTGAGGCTCAGAAAGGTGACGTGATTTACTAAGGTCACAGATATGGTAGACACCAAATTTCCATATTTTATCCACATGATGGAACTATCACAGCAAAATAGCACAGTTAATTCTCCTAATATTGAATACTTGAATTTTATGACAATGAGAGATTGAATTGCAATTCTTCCGAGGTTTATTCTCAGAGGCTGTTCCAGCTGAAAGAAAACCACTTCCAGGACTGAGAGTCCTTTGTCCTAGTCCCTAAGAGGATACTTTAGACCTGGTGGATTAAAGGGAAGGGGAGCAGAGGAAATCCAGCTCAGGAGTATGGAGGACAGGGGGGCGGTCAAGTTTAAGAAGGAAGGAGGGGACCCTCTCCCCCTCTTCTCCCCACCCTGCTAATACCCTTCCTCCTACTCCAGCTTTTCCTAGAATCCTCTGTCACTCCCTGATTCTAAGAAAACTCCCTTAGGAACCTCTGGCAGCAGCTGCAGATCCAAACTGGCTCTGGAGAAAATACATTAAAAACCATAAGCAGGAATGCCCACTGGTAATACTAGGAAATGGGACTACAAATGAAAATAAGATGTTTTGGAAGGTTTTAAAGCGAGGAAGGTTATAGTCAAAATGCTCTCTAAGGGCTTCCCTGGTGGTGCAGCGGTTGAGAGTACGCCTGCCAATGCAGGGGATGCGGGTTCGTGCCCCGGTCTGGGAAGATCCCACATGCCGCAGAGCGGCTGGGCCCGTGAGCCATGGCCACTGAGCCTGCGCGTCTGGAGCCTGTGCTCCACAACGGGAGGGGCCACAACAGTGAGAGGCCCGCGTACCGAAAAAAAAAAAAAAAAAAAATGCTCTCTAAATAATACTCCTTTGATTAGGAGTTTTAACGCAGCCAATCCCTCCCAGGATGTCTCAGGATGTGAACAATTCTGATTTCCTATTTTTCAAACTTTTGAAATAACAGTATTCAGCATTTATTAGAATACAATAATAATCGCCTTTAAATGTTCTTTCTATTATATAAACATTTTACTAGTATATAATAGTATAGGATTATATAAATTATAATAGTTAAATGATTTTACTATTATAAAAATAACAGTATTTTGCACCAACAAAAATACCAGTACTTTTGTACTTAAAAATAGCATAGTACCTATAATGATGGAATACCCCAAACCAGGACTGCCGTCATGAATTCTGTTCTTTTTCTGTATCACCTCCAGTGAGGTTGGCAAATGCTCTTATAGCTTCTGGAGAAGCACTTTGCACGTTAGCTCATTTGCTCCTCACATCAAGGGTATGAAGCAGGAGTGAGTTTGATACACATTCTGCAGATAAGAAAGCAAAGTCTCGGTGTCACCCAGTTTAAAAATGTCTGAGCCAAGACTTGAACCTAGCTTGGAGAAGCTTTGACCCTATTTCCTCTGGCGTCTTCCATCCGTGCTTTTTTCCGACAGTGGGTGAGCCTCTGTTTGAGACCTCCATGCACTGATTCTTGTTAGCCAACCTGCTCTGTTCTCTGTCAAAGAGCTTTTCCAGGTGCAAAAAGAAAGCAAGAAGAACCTGGGACAGCCAGGCCCGCTGTTTGCAGACATTCCTGGGCCCTGGCTGGCATCTGAAACCTCCAAGTCGCTTCCAGCCAAGGCAGGGTTCTGCTGCTGCCAGGATAGAAAGGTTACAGTCATTTTCCTATGAAAGGGTAGGGTGATGGATAACATGCATAGATATGTTTTCATGCTGGGAGACCTCTTGACAAGCACTGGGAATAGAAGATGCAGACACACTGGGCAGGAGAACATTCTGCTCTCTTTTGGCCCCGGTTCCCAGCTGCACCCATGATAAGGCTGCACAGGTAGAGACAGACAGTCACCCCATTAGCGACCCCTCAGGCAGAATCAGGCAGAGGCAGGGGGCAGCAGTAGGTCAGCCCCCAGGTATTCTGCCCAGGACCCAGGAGTGGCTGGGATAAAAGTGAAAAGTCCGGAGGAGGAAGACGAAGCCCGGACCAGGGACAGTGCGATCATGGAAGCAGCGCCCAGCAGAGCTAAAAACAGGGCTGGCTCCACAGTGGCTTCCCAGGGACCCGTGCTCTGAAGGGAGCCCCATGCCTGGGCTTTCACGCTCTGTAACTGTCATTTTGAAATTCTTAATAGTTTTATCTTTGAATCTGGGTTTTGTAAGAAAGTCCAACCGGACCGCGGAGCATGCGCTGGGGCTTGGAGAATCAGCTGGCATGTGGTCCCAACTCTCCCACCTCCCACCTACCCAGGACTGGTTCTCAGCAGCCAAGTCCCCTGAGGATGCCAGTGTGGGGGTGTCCAGAGAGCCTGCCCCACATGCCAAGCCACAGGCCCAGGCCCCAGATGCCTATGAAGGTCTGTATTGGCCCACGGGTATCACCTGCCCGAATGAGCACATACTAAACAGCAAATAAAAACACCATGAGCCAGCCGCCCAGAGCAAGGAAAAAGCTTTTGAACAAGAAGCCCCGCATTTTCCTTTCTCACTCATCCCTGGAAATTATGTCACTGACCTTGTTTCAGGGGGAAACTGAGACACAGAGATGTAACACCATCCCACTAGCCCCTTGCAGCAGAAGCGGCACATTGGGAGGGATAAACCGCTTTATTCTACACACCCCCGTGGATTCTGGCCACACCCCTTCACCCCAGGCTTCTTGTCTCTAATTCTATTTCTCCTCCTTCCTCTATCAAAGCCAGATCTGAGCTGACCCTACACTGAAAAAAGATGTAGTTAGTCATATTATAAAGATACAAAAAGATACTAAAGATGTTGATGATGACTTCAGATCTTTACCCCTCCCAGGGAAACTAGAGCATTTTTGTTGTAAACAGTGCCTTAACTCAAAGAAGTGAGTTACTATTAGCAGGACTTCAAGTCCTTTAGAAAGTCAGGATAATAACAATGATAATAAAGAGCCATGGTTTATTGAATGCCTATATTGCCAGACGTGGATAAAAAAACAGAATCTCTAATCCTTACATCAACTCTGGAAGGAAGAAAATATCACCTCTATTTTACAGAGGAAGAAACTGAGGTTCAGAGAGGTACCTTGCCAAGAGTCATGCAACCAGTAAGTAATAAAATGGGATTTGAACTCGCTTTTTTTCCTGACCCTGACAGTAATTTTGGTAGCATGATAGTATCCTACTACCCCTATGCGTAAGGATGATACTGGGTTTAAGGAGGCCAAGAGGGACTTGATTAAAAGAAATGGCTCTTCCAGCTTCTAAGCCCAGGCCCAGAGGGCTGCTGAGATGGTAGAGTGCTGTCCAGGTCCATTCAACCTGGCTCAGGGAGTGAGGGCAGCCTTGGCGTTGGAAATCTCAGCTGGCATCTACTCATCAAGGGAGATGTGACTGACAGTCAGCCCAAGCCATCTACTGCTTCTACTTAAAGTCGTTTGTAGCTCAGATCACTGAGAATTCATTCATGAGCTAATTTTTTGAAGGCCCTTTGTGCAAGGCACTGTGCTAGGCACCGGTGGCTCAGAATAAATGAGACCGAACTAGCCCCAGGCCACATGGATTTTACGGACCTGGTAGGGCTATCTCTTCAAAAGGCCACAAGCCAGATTAAGAGGTACATTTCACGGGGCTTCCCTGGTGGTGCAGTGGTTGAGAGTCCACCTGCCGATGCAGGGGACACGGGTTCGTGCCCCAGTCCGGGAAGATCCCACATGCCGCGGAGCAGCTGGGCCCATGAGCCATGTCTGCTGAGCCTGCGCGTCTGGAGCCTGTGCTTCGCAACAGGAGAGGCCACAACAGTGAGAGGCCCAGTTACCGCAAAAAAAAAAAAAAAAAAAACAAGAGATACATTTCACAAGTCAACCTAATACTCAGGACCAATCCACACACACATACTAAAACCAGTTTCACAGACCTTTACTAATCCTTACTACATATGATATTATATTGTGTCCTATTAGATTCTGTTTCAGTTTTTAAAATACTAATCATGAACAATTGGATTGACTTTAACTGGTGGATCACCAGAAAAACTTCTCGTAGGAGATACAGTCAAGTAAGTAGTAACGTGCTAAGAAGTTCCAGGTTTATGGAAGCACATGGGATATGAGAAGCCCCTCACCTAGTCAGAAGGATCAGGGAGGGCTTCTTGGAAGAAATGACCTCTAAGCTGAGATGTGAGGAGCCAGATCCTGCAGAGATTTTTAGTTCTATAAAGGAATTAGGACTTAATCCCATGAGCCATGGAGAACCACTGGAGACTATTAAACAGGCGTGGTAATCATTGGAACTATTGACAGCTCTCCTTTTAGGCAGGCTAGCAATGCATTTTCCTCTCCCTTTTGAAGTTAGATGTAGCCACATGAACTTGTTTGGTGCTGTGAAATATGAGCCCAAGTGATGCATGTTACTTTCTGTGGAAGCTTTAAAAGCCAAGGAAAATTTTTCACGTCTATTTCCCGCAGCCTTGGTGACCCTCAAGATGGAACTCAGTAATCCTAACTGAAATAGAGCAGAAAGTGACCTGATTTATTGAAGTTCCCGCTGAGTGCTAAGAAAAAAAGCAGAGAAGGGGGATATAAAATTGTCTGGTGAAGACCCCACTGCAAAGGTAATTTTTAGTAAAGACTTGAAGAAGGAGTTGGCCATGCAGATATCTGGAAGGAGAACACACCAACCAGAAGTAACAGCAAGTGCAAAAGGCCTGAGGCAGTGTGTGCCTGGCATATCTGACAAAGAACAAAGGAGCCAGTTTGGCTGGAATGAACCAAAGGGAGCAGAATGGGCAGTGTTTGCCAGACCCTCTGACTATATAGTATTTTCTCCAGGAGCCACAACTTCTGGGACTGTTGACCCATGGAAACTCTTTGAGAAACAAAGACCTAGACCATCTCAGTTTAGAAAAGGGACAATGATATGGATGGATCTTGAGGACATTATGCTAAGTGAAATAAGTCAGAGGAAGACAAATACTGTATGAACTCACTTACATGTGAAATCTAAAAAGCCAAACTCATAGAAAAAGAGATCAGATTAGTGGCTGCCAGAGGGGGAGGGGGAATTGGGTGAAGGTGTTCAAAAAGTATAAACTTGCAGTTATAAGATAAATAAGTACTGGGGATATAATGTATAACATGATGACTATAGTTAATGCTGTTTAATGGTATATTTGAAAGTTGCTAAGAGCATAGGTCCTCAAAGTTCTAGTCAGAAGGAAAAAAAAATTGTAACTCTGTGAGGTGATAGACGTCAACTAAACTTACTGTAATTATTTTGCAGTACATGTATGCTAAATCATTATACTTTCCTCCTTAAACTTATACAGTGCTGTGTGTCAAATATATCTCAATAAAACTGGAAGGAATAAAGACATAATGAGTGGTTGGAGCAGAACATTCCTCATCTTTCAGAGGGGTCCCCAGAGGCTTACCTGCTGGGCACCAGGACTCTTGGGTGACTTCTACAAAAGTGATATTACCTCCTATGGGCAACTCTCTCCTGAAGAGAAACTTGCTTTAAGCAAACAGGTTGTACTGAGTTGCTGGGATTTTAAATCTTTTCTTGCTAAAAATAAATCTATTGTGGAAAATCCCAAAAGATGAAGCACGTCTCTAACCTCAGGGGGTCGAGCGGCCCTCCCTCAAGTGCATGGAACTGGGCTTCCAGCTCTTATCATTAGCAGTAATCTGAGGTCAGGAGGGGTTGCCTGACTGTTCCCAGCTACAGGGGGCTGCTGGCTGATTTCCTGGGGCCCTTGAGAGAAAAACACAAACTCTGCTTTAGAACAGTGCCTGTGTTTATTTATTGGTAATGATCCTTTTCTTAAGATTCTTGAACGCATGGTTGTCCCTATAGTCCTAAAACCTCCACCTCGTCCCTGATCACTCATAATGTCTGCAGTCCTGAGGGTCCAGCAGATCAAAGCCATGCACCCCTCCCTCCCAGAGGGCACCAAAGGGAAAAACAAAACAACCCCACGTCTTCTCTAGGGTGGGACAGGAATAAGGACAGGAAGCTTCATCTCCCAGAGGCAATCTGCAGTGACAAATGAACCCAGACCACCTCTGCTCCTGCTGTCCTGGGCTCTGTGGGCACTCGCCACTCTGCACATGTGCATACTAGTAAGATCTGTCATGTGTCTGTGCCAGGCTCTGTATGAAGGGTCTAGGTTATTTCGATCTTTCTTGGCTCCAAAGCTACACACTAATTCCCAGGTGGTCAACTGGTCACAGCAGGGACCTACAGCAAGAATCCAGGTGGATTTCCAGCATTGGAAAAAGAAGCTTAAGGCACATGGACCACCAAGCATTTTATCCTCGTGTATAACATCAACAGAGCAGCTGCTAGATGCTGACGACTAAATTATGAATAAGGCATAGCCTCTGCTCACTACTACAGATCTAGAGATATAGATCTATCATATAGAGCATATGTATCTATGTGTATATATATATGTATAGTATGAATGAATGAATGAATGCTAAAGTAGGACTCATGCCATTTGATACATGTATAAATAGCTTGAGGAAGGAACAGTTAGAGGTGAGGGGATGTGCAATGGAGGGAGAAAGTCAAGAAGAGTCAAGAAAATAACACTGGATTGGGTCTTCAAGGATGAGAAGGGGAGGGCGTCTCAGAGGGAGGAGCAGCTTGTGCAAAGGCACAGTGATGTACAAGTTCTTGACCCATGTCACTGGATAGCATGAACCGTTTCCCAATAGCCAATGTCAACGTTCATGGGAATCAAGTAATTATCCCACGTGCATGAGCTCTAATCACCTCAAGAAGGGTAACCGCATCATTCTATCACTGTGTGAAAGACCGTTGTCATCACCACACAATCACATATAAATCTAAAACCAACCATGTTTAAGGCCCATGCCAAGTATGGAACCTACAAATACATATAACAATACTAAATAATAATAACAGTGAAAGGAGTTATTGAACACCTAATATGTATAGGTACCAGCTGGGCTCTTTATGCTTATTCTCTAACTTATTCTCCCAATAAACCTACAGCACAGTTATTATTATTCTTGTTTTATAAATGGAGGAATTCATGGACACAGTCTCCACTGTAAGAGATTTAGAGATGAGTTGCAGAGGCAGGATGTGCTTAGAAAGGTAAGCAGCCACTCACAACTGATACCTAACATTTATTGAGCATTTACTATGTAACCACTCACAACAATGACTAACGTTTATTGAGCACTTACTACGTAATAGGCACAGCACCAAGGGCTTCGTGTGCATTAGTTCATGAAGCTTTGCAATGCGCCTATAAGGTCAACACTATTACTATACCCATTTCCCAGAGAAGAAAACCGAAGCACAGAGAGCTCAAGTAGCTTGCCCAACATTCCACAGCTAGTCCAAGCCGAGAGCCCATGACTCATAAGCTCATAAGCGTAACTCTGTAGTTCACTTGCCCCACCTCACCACGCTCCAGGTGCAGAGAGTAGGTACTAGGGAATTTACATGAGGAAATACACGTTGCCGGCTTCACCGTTGCACATGGCTAAGCCGAGCCTTCCAGAAGGACAGGTTTTAGACGGACTAAGGAAGCTGGGGTGGCATCCAGGGTTTGATTGTCAGTCTTGCAGCCTCTAGCACTGGATTTTCTCAGCTCACCAAGAAAAGAGTCATATTTCAGAGGTGATCTAATGCAAACGCTTAGCATATTAGAATCATATTGTCATGAAACACAGTAGTTCTGTTCATTTGACTAGTACATCCTCTCCATATGCAGAAAGCCAGCTCATAATCAGAATAATAATAACAGCTAATATTTGTTGAGTTCTTGTCCTGTAGTGTCCATAGTGCTTGAAGCATTATGTAAATAACAAAACAAAAAGGAGTTAGATAAATTTAATGTACAATGGCATCACACTAAGACGAACTGATATGTCCATCTCCCCAGTGGGGATGGTCTGGCCAGTGAGACAAAAATACTTGAAATATAATGGTGATGCCTGCTTCCATCACCATAATGGGACTCTTGGCCCAAACTCTGTCCTCTTTGTATGGTCATTGCCTTGGTGACTGTCTTTTCTTTATGCGTTAGGGCTGAGCAGTGTCACTTCTGATTAACACATGCTTCCTGTAGGTGTGTTAATACATTCAATCAGGTTACTGTCAAGTCTTACCGCCCAGGGAACTATTCTGTCTCCTGAAGGTGACTTTGCATATCTCTGCTCTGTACAGATCTTAAAGTTTAATTCTCGGCAGACAATCCTAGTTCCCGTATCTACAGATTCTTCGGGAGGCCTCAGTTCAGCCCCCACATACAGGCAACATCCAAAAAAAAGACACCAAACATATTAGGAAGCAATGAGTTTTATTGAGGCAGAAAAATTTTGCTGGGGATTTAAACTTGGTGAGATGGGTTGGACCATGGAACACTGAATTCCAGAATCATCACTGCCAAAAATCACCACCAAAGTCCACCATTGTGTTGGATACCAAATGGAACAAAGCACAAATAAACGTATGTGTCTGTCTGTCTGCTCTCTCTCTCTCCCTATCTCTCAATACATACACACACACACACACACACACACACACACATACACAGAGTACCTGCCTTTCATGGGCTTCTATTTTAGAGCAGACATCACCGCTTTACCAACAGGATCATCAGTTCATTCATTCATTTTTTATTCGTTTCATTCATTCATTCTGTACATATTTATCAAGTGCTTCCTCTGGGTAAAGGACTATTCTCAGAAAGGTAACTTCTGGTCTCACAGTGGCTCTATCTCCTCCCCTGGTCTTAACACGATGAAATAGATGCAGAAGAGGGAGGAGGAAGTGCCTACCCCCTCGCCAGATCAAGCTCACCACCTCCACTCCAAAAGAGGTGCTGAAGCAGGAAGAGTAAGAAGGACAAGACCGGGCTTCCCTGGTGGCGCAGTGGTTGAGCGTCCGCCTGCCGATGCAGGGGACACGGGTTCGTGCCCTGGTCCGGGAAGATCCTGCATGCAGCGGAGCGGCTAGGCCTGTGAGCCACGGCTGCTGAGCCTGCGCATCCGGAGCCTGTGCTCCGCAACGGGAGAGGCCCCTGGTTAGAAATGAGGGAAGTGGAACAGATGAAGTTTGAGTCTGATTTGGGATTTGAATTTTAAACTTGAGTGGAGTGTGTTTTTTTCCAAAACCAAAGGTCACCATAAAACTAAAGACTTTTTTCCAAGGTGTCAAGGGGAAGGAAAGAAGCATAGTTGGAAACAGACACTGCAAAATAAGAAATTTAAACCAAGTCCATTAACATTTACATGATTTTTGAAATTGATCCGATTCTTTGTGACCCCACTCCCCCCACTGTGATTTAACCCCCATCATCTCTCAGGGGGGATTCCTGCCAAAGCCTCCCTACAGATCCATCTTCATCCACTCTTGCCCTGATCCAATTCCCTTTCCAGGCAATAGTCAGCTTGATTTTTTTAAAAACCTTCTGATCATGTTAACATCCCGCTTAAAATCCTCTACTGCATTCCCGTTGCTGTGGATAAAGACAAATCTCAGCAGTAGAATCTTTTGGTTAAAAGGACAGACTCAGGAACCAGATGCACTGGATTTAATCATGGCTCTGCCATTTGCTAGTTGTTGGCTAGTAAATTGTTGGCACCATCTCTGTGCCTCGGTTTCCTCAGTAAAATGGGGATAATCATGGGACCATCACATCATGGGATAGTTGTGAGGATCAAAGGAGTAGATATCTGTTAAGTTCTTAGAAGAGTGCCTGGCTCGCAGCAATCACTGTGAAGTGTTCCATCTTGATGGAAGTACTGCAGCTTAATTAACAAGAAGTAGAGTGAGCTGCCAGGTAAGACTGGAGAGGCAGACTCACTCCTGTATCCTCACTACCTGCCATGGAGCCTGGCATGTAGGAAGTGTTCAATAATTATTTGATGGATGGATGGGTGGATGGACGGATGGATGGATGAGATAGAATCCTCCTCCTAAACAAAGGCTTCTGGCCCGAGGCCTTGAGTACTGCTTACACAGGTCCCTGATGCCATCTGTGCATCTCCCCTTCCTCAGCTCTAACGGCTGCATGGAAGGGGCTGCGGTAACTTAGCAACGAGGGCTTCTGTAGAGATGAAGCTGCAGACAATAAGATCAGGCGCCTGCTCCCACCCCGCACTTGAGAACAGGGTATGTGCAAACAGGAGCCTGCATCTCTGCCCCTGGGCCCCTTCAAGCCTTGACACTGCTGCTAGGAGCTGTCCTGGCCCCAGTGATATGCTTGCGGAGGTGAAGGGACAGGATGCCCTATGGCATGTCCCGCCAGCCCAGGGGAACTGTGAAAGGATGGGAGGCCTTTGGTACCCCGGACTCAACAGGGAGAAAAAGCTGAAGGGAGGGGTATTATGGAAGCATCCCCCCCAAAACCCTATTTCAGCCGTGATGTGAGTTCCCGGCTGGTGGTCAGAGGAGGATCCAGGATCTTACACAAGCCACAGTTAAACAGACGAGATGATCTCAGGATGAAGGTGGCTGACACTTGTTACGGCAGGGAAGGCAGAAACAGCATCAAAAGACAACAGACTGGAATGTGCCAAATAAGCTGCCCGCACCCAGAAGGGACAGCTCTGGACTGGGAGTGAAGGGACAGGGGTTCTGGTGATGATCGGCTGTGGTTGTGTCACCACTTTGTTCCAGGAATCGTTCTTTCCTTTGTAAAAGAAGGGGTTGGACAAGATCTAGGTCCCTCTAGAGCTATTGGCCATGAATCCATGCCAGTACCCTCTCCACAAACCCCCCACCAAAGATTACTCATTTGTATTCATTTAAAAAAAAAAAAAAAAAGCATCCCAAGTTCCTTTTTCCAGCTCCAGCTTGATTTTACATGTAGCTGGCTTGGGAGATGCAAGCGTCAGCATATCCAGCGCCCCATCCGCACTGCCCACTCCCCAGCCTGCACCACCACCAGCCAGTGCTGTTCACCAGAGTGGGAGATGTATTCAGAGCAGCTGCTCCAGAGCCAGGGTGAGAGTGAGAAGCTGTCCCAACCGGGAGGTGCCGAGGTGTCTGGAATCTACACGACCCGAGAGGAGCCCTTTGAACTAAGCCCCTGAGTCAGGGAAGGTCTATGGGGGACGATCAGATGCTAAAGAGACTCCTGGTGGGGTCTTTGCCATTGTGACGGAGCTGGAGCCGGGAATCAGGAGATGGGCTGCTGTTAAAGGGGAGGAAGCGGTCCTAGTGTGTCCCACCCGATGCAGCTAATCCTTAGTGAAAGCAGAGGTGGAGGGCTTGGTACAGGGTCAGGAGGGGGGCAAAGCTGGGGTGGCCTGAGGGTGATGGGGGGAGCCCAGTTCAGCTCGGCTGCAGCACCAGAGCCCAGCAGGCCTGCCTGCTCCCTTTCCACTGCTGAGAAGCCTGAGCTGGGAGGAGACCTTCCCAGGGCAATGCTTGCCAAGAGGTGGTCACCCATAATGAGGCAATCAACAGGGTAATTACTGGGTAATTACTGGCCCTCCAAGTGTCTGGGAAACTGCAGGTGAGAGAACTTGGCCAACTCGAGGCCTCACGTGTCTCTCGTGAGCTGGAGGCCCAGCTGAAAATTAGACAGTGTGGATGGGCGAGGGTGAGGCTGCTTTGTGAACACGCATTTCAGCTTTTCTGGCCTCTTTTTTCCTTTCCCTCTCCTTCTGGCACGGGTTCAAGGCTGTCGGCAAGTGCCAGAAGCCTGGGCATTGGCTGCGGGATCGAGGCTGCTGCAGGTTTTCCTGGCATCTTTGAAGACCAGACTCAACCCCAGCCTACCTGCTTCGTCCCACAAAGTTGAGCTCCTGCACTCTCTGACGGAGGCAACTGCTTACAGGACTCCCACCCCAGGACCAAGGCTGGGACCGGCCCGGCTGTGCCCCACCTGCCCACAGAGGCTGATGCAATCATGTCGCTGCAGGCTAGCGACTTGGTGTCAAAGTGCAGCTTCTTGCCCACCGACAGATGACTGGGTAAAGAGATGTGGCACATATCTACAATGGAATATTACTCAGCCATAAAAAGAAATGAAATTGAGTTATTTGTAGTGAGGTGGATGGACCTAGAGACCGTCATACAGAGTGAAGTAAGTCAGAAAGAGAAAAACAAATACTGTATGCTAATACATATATATGGAATAAAAAAAATGGTTTTGAGGAACCTAGGGGCAGGACAGGAATAAAGACACAGATGTAGAGAATGGACTGAGGACACGGGGAAGGGTAAGCTGGGACGAAGTGAGAGAGTGGCATGGACTTATATACACTACCAAATGTAAAATAGATAGCTAGTGGGAAACAGCCGCATGGCACAGGGAGATCAGCTCGGTGCTTTGTGTCCACCTAGAGGGGTGAGATAGGGAGGGTGGGAGGGAGATGCAAGAGGGAGGAGATATGGGGATATATGTATACGTGTAGCTGATTCACTTTGTTATACAGCAGAAACTAACATGCCATTATAAAGCAATTATACTCCAATAAAGATGTTAAAAAAAAAAAGTGCAGCTTCTTTGCAAATGTCTTTTTCTCTCTTCTCTTTTGAACTCTGAGGCCTAATCCCTTGTAACTCCTTTATTCTAGTTAACCAAGTTGGACTAGATAACCCAGAAAAAAATGGGAGTGATTAAACATGCAAAACGTCTGGAACCATTGAAGCTATTGAATAAAATGGGATTGTTTGTTCTGGCTGAGGGCAGGGTGGAGATTTGGGGGGGAATGTAAAGATGAATGAGATAATTTTTTTAGTGTCTTTTATAGATGGCATGTCACTTTGTTAGTTTAGGATCATTAAAAATGTATAACATCGGGCTTCCCTGGTGGCGCAGTGGATGAGTCCGCCTGCCGATGCAGGGGACATGGGTTCGTGCCCCAGTCTGGGAAGATCCCACATGCCGCGGAGCTGCTGGGCCCGTGAGCCATGGCCGCTGAGCCTGTGCGTCCGGAGCCTGTGCTCCGCAGCGGGAGGGGCCACGACAGTGAGAGGCCCGCGTACCACACACACACAAAAAAAATGTATAACATAAAGCTGGTTCTGCTCATAAAGTGATCCTCTTTGGCATATTAAAATTTAAAGTATAGTTTATTCAGCCAGTAATTACACTTTTACTAATTGAATTTATCTTTAAATATTTCAAAGTTTTTTAATAAATTGAGCTACAAGATACTAAGCCTCAAGGTATTTGTATTCAGTGGTGTTTGAGAAATAGGCAAAACCTGGAGAACAGAAGAAATCACTAGCATTAGAGTAAAATGAGAAAAAGGGTTTGTTTTCTGGCATTTTCTAGTGCCCAGAAGGACAAGATGCCAAACAATACATGACACAGTGCTTTACTTTATAAGACTCCTTTATATACATTACCTTGTTTGATTTTCACAACAGGAGTCTAAGCAGAAAAAGCAAGGGCTGTGTATTTTAAGATAAGGAAAATGGAACTCAGAGAAGCTGAGTGACTTGCCCAAAGTCACACAGGAATGGCAGAGCTTATATCTGTCTTCTGACCCCAGAGCCCAGGCTCACTCACCGTTAGAAAAGATTCCCCAATAAAATGTCCTCAACAGGCAACTGGATTGACAAAATGTGGTATATGCCTACAATGAAATATCATACAGCCTTAAAAATTCTAATACTTGCTATAACATGGATGAAACCTGAAGGCATGATGCTCAGTGAAATAAGCCAGCAGAAAAGGACACATATTGCAGGTTTCCAATTACATCAGCTATCTAGAGTAGGCAAATTCATAGAAATTGAAAGTAGAATGGTGGTTGCCAGGTGCTGGGGGGAGGGACGAGTGGGGAGTTTTTGTTGAATGGGTGCAGCGTTTCAGTTTGGGGTGATAAAAATGTTCTGCAGATGGACAGTGGTGATGGTTGGCACACTGTAAATGTGCTTAATGCCACTGAACTATACATTTTGAAATGGTTAAAATGGTAACTTAAAAGGATATGCCCTCTAATAATTAGTGATGTTGAGCATCTTTTCATGTGCCTCTTGGCCACCTGTATGTCTTCTTTGGTGAAATGTCTATTTAGGTCTTCTGCCCATTTTTTAATTAGGCTGTTTGTTTTTTTTGATATTGAGCTTCATGAGCTGTTTGTATATTTTGGAGATTAATCCTTTGACCGTTGCTTCATTTGCAAATATTAACACATATATGTGGAATCTACAAAAATGGTACAGATGAACCTATTGGTAGGGCAGGAATAGAGACGTAGACGTAGAGAACGGACATGTGGACACAGAGGGGGAAGGGGAGGGTGGGATGAATTGGGAGATTAGGTTTGACATAAATACACTACCATGTGTAAAATAGTTAGCTAAGGGAACCTGCTGTATAGCACAGGGAGTTCAGCTCGGTGCTGTGTGATGACCTAGATGGGGGGATTGGAGGAGAGGTATAGGTCTAAGAGGGAGGGGATATAGGTATGCATGTAGCTGATTCACTTCACTGTACAGCAGAAACTAACACAACATTATAAAGCAATCTTACTCCAATTAAAAAAAAAAAAGAATATGCCCTGAACATAATTTTTGCCCCCAAGGAAGCCACTTTATTTGCTCAGCTAGTCTTTTCAGCACTTTCTGTTGCTTCCAAATACCCCATTCCTTCCCATTACACACTTCTTGAGAACAAAAGCTTTGCCTTGGTTACTGTAAGATTCTCTTCCATTACAAACCAACCTAAACCAATTTGGTCCTTTTTGTAGATAGTTGAGGGCCGTGCTCTCATTTGCAGGTGGTATGTGACAATAAAAACAAGTTTCAGGCTGGCTTCTCCCATGCAGACACAGATTTATTGGCAAGCTGGCCTCAAACAAACAGCTTTTCCAACAAAGTCAGTGAAGTCCCAGCCTTCTGACCTTTGAGGCCATGTGAGAGCACCTTGCACAAAGGTGTAGCAAAATTCTAGGGATGGGTTAGGAGTCAGGCTTTCAAATTCTCTGATTAGTGACTGTAAATAGAACTGATTTGGGGACTTCCCTGGTGGCACAGTGGTTAAGAATCCGCCTGCCAATGCAGGGGACACAGGTTCGAGCCCTGTTCCAGGAAGATCCCACATGCCGCCGAGCAACTAAGCCCCTGTGCCACAACTACTGAAGCCCGCGTGCCTAGAGCCTGTACTCCGCAATGAGAAGCCACTGCAATGAGAAGCCCGTGCACCGCAACGAAGAGTAGCCCCATCTCACCACAACTGGAGAAAGCCCCCGCGCAGCAATGAAGACCCAACGCAGCTGAAAGTAAATAAATAAAATAAATAAATAAATAGAACTGGTTTTAAATCTTAGGGCGCCATTCCAAAGAGCACATGTTACCATTGGCCTTGGTCAATTTATAGACCTTTCCCACGCACGGTGGGCAGAGCTCCTGTATGATACTTCTGGCCAGTTTGCACATGTCAAAGCCTACTTGTTTCTCCAAAGAGAACCATTTCTAACATCCATTATGCTAATGAGCAAAGCCTCTATTGTTGATAGGAGATAAAAATAGCTGAAAGTCTTGAAGTAGCTGCCCAGAGAGTGTGGTTTTTGCTTGGAGTCTTTCAACTAACCAGCCCTGAAGTCTGTATTCCTGATTAGGATTCTTCCCATGTTAGCTAATTGCCCCCTAGAATGTGGATCAAAAGGATATCTCACAGTCAGGGTTTGCCGGATAAAATATATATAATATTTGGGACATACTTACACAAAGAAGTTATTTGGTATTTTTCTGAAATTCACATTGAACTCTGCATTCTGTATTTTTATTGGCTAAATTTGGCAACTCTGCTCATTTTCTGTACAGTGCCAAAAATGTTTTGAAATGAACTACAGACAGTGTAACATATACCTTTGGTAGGAAAAAAATGTTATAAGTTAATGTTTCCCTGATTTGATTGTGAACATTTCCAAGCCTGACTCATCTCCTGCTGCAGAAGGCAGACAGTTCTGAGCAGGTGTAACAATTTGCTACTTGTTTTAAAATCCACAGAAATGAAGGAATTTTCCTGCCTCTCTCCATGGTCCTTTCCTTCAACCCTCGATGCCTAGGAACACATCCATTGACACTGGGATCAAAATACAGCAAGAGCAGACCCACAAACAGAGAAAGAATTTCCTGAATCTCCTGTTTGTGTGTGTGTGTGTGTGTGTGTGTGTGTGTGTGTAATGATCTTGCCCCTGGATGCAGAAATGTGTCTTTTACTCTTGACTGTGAGAATGATACTGCACTGCTTGTTCCTGATGGACAAGAATTACAATGATCTGATATTCTAGGTAGTTTCACATTAAAATCTTTCCCTTGCATCGAGGGATTTAGAATTCATTGGTGGAGGGTAGGGAGACAGAGGAATAATAAAGACAGGATAATAGCACCTTATCTGAAAGACTGTAGTCATCATTCTAAAATAAAATGAATATAATTTTTGCCCCTGAAATGAATTTTATTTTCCAACATGTTTCTAATTTTCATGTTTACCATTGTTCAGGGGGGAAAATGCTCAGGGCAAAAATAAAACAACATTGTCCCCCATTCCCATCCCTCAAATATTTGAGGAAAGGAAAAAGGCAGGAAAGAAATCTTTTTTTTTTTTTTTTTTCTAGTTGGGGATTCAATGACTCCTCCCAAAGGCCCCAAAGCAGGTGAATTGTTTAAAAAAAAATGCAGTGCCCCTTCTGGCCCCTGTGTGTCCAGAGCTCCTGGGAAAGGTCACCCAGCAGGTCAGCCCCTCTCTGAGGGCCCAGGGAGCCTGGTCTCCCACCACCTCCCTCCCTGTAGCTGCAGCTTAATAAAGCTTAATAAAAGGTGTGATTGCCATGGCAACCTCAGTAACACTTTCAAATAGATAGCCAATTATTATTCACTCATTTACTGTTTACTGTGGCGATGCCAATCCCAATGAACACCAAGAGTGTATTAATGGAGATGTGAGCTGAGCTGGGCCCCTGGGGATTGGCATTGTAACGCCTCATTCATTTCCATCCTGTGTTCAAGGTGTACTGGTGGTTCTCCTTTTTTGAAAACTCTCCACTCTACTCCAGGACCTGTGCCTTGCCATCCCCCTGCCACTCCACCCAGCCTGGCAAGAGGTCACACACGTTCACCTCATCCTGGTGAAGAGAGGCCCGGGCAGCGTGACTCCGTGAGATACTCATTTGTGCTTTACCCGGAAGGTCATTTCTCGCCCTCTTCAGAAGGCAGCAGGCATTTCCTAAAGCAGAAGATACAGGAAGACAACTTCCACCCTTGGTTTCTTGGAGGGATTTTGCCAGGCCTTCCCAGAGAGGGAAGGAAGAGGGCTGGGTGTGTACAGGGGGAGTTGAGGAATTTCCAAGGCCAGGCAGGGGAGAGGGTCTTCGAGGGAAGGGCTCGTGGGTGTCGCCGAGAGCCTCGGCGTGCGTCCCAGATCTGGTATGAAAGCAACAGAATCACCTACCCTCCAGGTTCCTGCAGGCCTGGAAACGGCTACATCAGTGGGGACCAGTGGGGACCAAGGGCGGAAGGACCTTCCCACAGCTTCCTCAGTGCCTGACCCTGGCCCAAGGGAAAGGGCCGGGGAGAGTCTCTGCCAACCTGGTGGATGGGACCCAGCGTCAGATCTCATTTAATTTGAAAGGTCAATAGAGCAGAAGCGTGGCCGTCCTTGTACACCGGATGCGTGGTAAACTCCAGGCTCACTACACAGGCAGGCTGGCCGTTCTGGTAACCAGGGAGACCCCACTCCCAGGCAGCCTGCTCTTCAGCGGGCTAATCATTCTTGCCCTGCCCAGCTCCTTCCTGGGGACCTGAGGCTCCCAGCCCCACTCTGATGCCTGCAGCGGCTCCCACTCACTGTGCCAGGCAGGACCAAAGACAGACAGGGGTGGGAAGGTGTGAGAGTGACTCACTTGCTTTTGCTTGTCTTTGCCCATGATCAGGAGGTTGGGGCAGGAAAAAATTAATCTGACATTCGTTAAAACAGCAAGGAAGACTTTATTCAGGGCTGCTGCGATAGGCAAGAGAGATGGGGCTCAATCGGGAATACAGCAAGGACAAGTGGGATTTTAGAGCCAAGGAGCAGAGTGCATGGAAAGTTACCGAGAGAGGAGACCTCCAGGCTAGGGGCCGCAACGCGCGGCTTGCGGGATCTTAGTTCCCCTACCAGGGATCAA
The DNA here is from genome assembly GCF_949774975.1 of Lagenorhynchus albirostris. NCBI lineage: Eukaryota > Metazoa > Chordata > Mammalia > Artiodactyla > Delphinidae > Lagenorhynchus > Lagenorhynchus albirostris. The sequence goes on from NC_083103.1 coordinate 91,470,226, forward strand.
ACCCAAGCCTAACCACTGGCCAGGGAATTCCCCAGGGTAGGGGATTCTTGAAGGCAGGCCAGCGAGATCAGAGATCAAGAGTAGGGGGATTCGGGCTTCCCTGGTGGCGCAGTGGTTGAGAATCCGCCTGCCGATGCAGGGGACACGGGTTCGTGCCCTGGTCCGGGAGGATCCCACATGCCGTGGAGCGGCTGGGCCCGTGAGCCATGGCCGCTGAGCCTGCGCGTCCGGAGCCTGTGCTCCGCAGCGGGAGAGGCCACAGCAGTGAGAGGCCCGCGTACCGCAAAAAAAAAAAAAAAAAAAAAAAAAAAGAGTAGGGGGATTCTCTGGAAGCTGGTTTAGCAGCATCCTTGCTCAAACTGGACTCTGCAAGGGATGGACTCGGAAGCCCGAGTGAGACCTAGAAGAGGAACAGGCTCAGAGGAGCCTGACTCAGGTTTGGTCAGGAGAGTCTTCATCACCCAGCACTGGAAAGGAGCTGGGGACGGCTGGGGGGAGGGCGAGCAGGAGAAACGGGACAGGGAGGCAAAACCACTCAATGGGCAGCCAGCTAGGAAGAGTGGACTGAACAGGGCAGCTCTGAGAGGGCTGCGTGAAACTCGGGGAACTTCCTCCTGCACTGGCTGTAGGCCAGACTCAGGGATCCTAGCAGCCTTCACCATCATAAGTCAAGTCATTTCTGACACCCAAGAGGTTTGATGGCCTCGGCCTACCCTCAGAAAGGGATTCCAATCCTACCTCAACTTTTTTATTTTTTAGAATCTCTTTTATTTCCAACAATAGTAATTTCACTTCCTTTTATTTATTTATTATTTTTAAAACAATATTTTTGGCCACGCCACATGGCTTGCGGATCCGAGACCAGGGATTGAACTCCACTCCATGGCAGTGAAAGCGCTGAGTCCTAACCACTGGACTGCCAGGGAATTCCCTCACTTCCTTTTTAAATTTTTATTGACATAGTTATCAAAATTGGGAAACTACAATTCCATTTAAATATGTGTAGAAGGGTTCTATTTCTTAACAAAATTTAATAATAATATATATCTCAATTTTGAATTTTTTATGCAAACAACACTGGAACCTATTGTCCTGCAATGTTTCCTAAAGACTTTTTCATAAAAAACCAATGTATTCATTAAAAGTTGAATATTCTCTTTCTTTTTCTTTTGATATGTTATTATTTTTTGAAGTACAGTTGATTTACAATGTTTCAGGTGTACAGCAAAGTGACTCAGTTATACATATATATGTACATCTATTCTTTTTCAGATTCTTTTCCATAATAGGTTATTACAAGATATTGAGTAGAGTTCCCTGTGCTATACAGTAGGTCTTTGCTGTTTATCTATTTTATATATAATAGTGTGTATCTGTTAATCCCAAATTTCTAATTTATCCCTCCCCTGCCTTCCCCTTTGGTAACCATAAATTTGTTTTCTATGTCTAGGAGTCTATTTCTGTTTTGTATATAAGTTACTTTGTATCATTTTTTTAGACTTTTGCTCTCTGATGACCACGACACCCCCTCCCAGCTCAGTTTCCTTCTCAGGGAGGTGAGGGTGATAGTGGGACCCCCTAGGGGTTTGTGGGGTCAGTTGTATGGTGTTTATAACGCCCAGGAGAAGTGCTCAGTGAACGTGACCCCCCCATCCTCACCCAGTCCGGGAGGATCCAGTGAGTCCCAGGAAAGGCCTGTAGCCCTCCCAGAGGCACAAGGCCCTCCTCTGAATGATGAGGGGCTGGAAGGGACGGGGGGTGACAGGGCCACAGGGACTCAGAGAGGCCAGAGTCCCACTACCGTCACAGAGTAAGGCGATGGTCCTGCCAAGACTGGACTGTCGGTCAACAGCTCCTGAAGGGAAGAGAGCTAGGGGAGTTTTGGAGGGGGCATAGGTGGGGGTGGGTCTCACAGAGAACAGTGCCCAGAGAGCAGACCCAGACAGGGAGTGTGTAGGGAGATACCTCTAACAGTGTGACTTTAACTGAGCTCAAGAAACGCTAATGCTGGCTCCCACCCTAGCTCTCATCAGAGAGGGAGCCTCACCAATCCCAGGAGCCCTGTCTGTAAAATGGGGATATAGATAATACCACCTTTGTTGTTGTGCTGAGGATTCACTGAGAAAATATTATCAGCCACCCAACAGGGTGGTTCTGGCTCACGTTAGGCGTTCAAAATATGACGGTTCGCCTTCAGGCAAAATCATAGGAGGGATGTGTTTGAAGTAAAAGTGAAGGGTGAAAACGAGTGTCTAGCTAACAGTAGGCACTGGAAAAATATTTGTAGAAAAGAATAACAAACTAAATCTGGATGAAGGGGGAGAAAGGAGTCAAAGATGATTCTGAGGGTTCTAGAAGGATCTCTTGGCTGGGTGTTGAAGGTAGACAGGAGGGAGCTGATACGGCTGCTGGGGGAGCCTCCCCGTCTGCTGTCCTGACTTCCACCAACCATTCTCCTCAGGTCCCGAAGGCTGCCTCGTCCTGCCACCACGGCCGGATTCTTGCCCTTGGGAATGTTCTGCTCCTATCAATATTTAGTTCCCTACACACTTTTAAAAGAAAATTAAAATGCATATTCACTTCAGCTTTCCATGGCGGATGGCTGTTCTGACATCTGGTGAAGGGGAGAGAAAGGAGAGTCGTGATCAGTAGGGGAAGGGGACTCTAGTTCATCACACGGCCTCTATGTGCCAGGCTCGGGAAGTATTCCACTTAATTCCTGCAATAAATTTATGTGTTTGGTACTATGACCATCGACCACATTTCACGGAAGAGGAAAATGAGGCTCAGAGAAGCTAAGGGACTAATCTAAGATCACACAGCTAGAAAGTAGGGAAGGCAGGGTCCAACCTGATTACCTGGTTCCAGAACCCTTGTTTTTCCATTGCCCCTTCTGAAGAGCCAGAGACGGAAAGAGAAAAAGATAAATGATAGTGTTTTAGTCCATTTGGCAGCTCTGATAAAATACCACAGACTGGGTGGCATATTAACAACCGAAATTAATTTCTCAAAGTGCTTGGAGGCTGGGAAATTCAAGATCAAGGCACCGGCAGATTCAGTATCAGTGAGGATCCTCTTCCTGGTTCATAGATGGTGACTTTTTGCTGCATTCTCACACGAGAATGGGAGGGGTGGGGGAGTTTTCTTGGGCTGCTTTTATAAGGGCACTAATCCCATTCCTGACCTAATCACCTCCCAGAGACCCACCTCCTAATACCATCCCCCTGGGGGTTAGGATGCAACATATGAACTTTGAAGGGGGCACAAACATTCAGTTCATAGCAGATAGTAACACAGATGCTAAAAAAAAGTGTCAGAGTAAGAAAGATTGTAGAGTAGCTGTGAGGGAGGTACATGTATGATGGGTCCTACCCTTCAGCCTTCATGGGGGCAGCTGACGCCCACCCACCCTCTCCTTTTACAGCAGGTGCAGGCTGAGTCCTGCACTCTCTACCTGGTTGTGTCACTCTGCACCGTATCCACTCTGAGCTCATCCCCTGGCCTCCTCCCACTAGCTGTCCCAGTGGCCCTGGGAGGCCTGCCCTCTTCTCAGAGGCTCCTCCTACTCTCCATGTGCTCACAGCCCTAGGGGGGCCCACAGACCTGGAAGCAGTCCACAAAGAAAACCAGACTGGACTGGTCCACCCAGACACCCTGGTGCCCATATCCTAACATCTGAAGGAGCTCCTGAGGCCTCTGAGGCTCAGTTGGACCCAGTGAGACCCAGTGAAAGAGGCACCTCTTCGGTGAAGCCTTCCTTTACCGCATCACCTGGAATAATTATTACTGTTACTGTGCTGTTGTTTAAGGCTTACTCTGTACCAGACATTCTGCAGAGCATCTTACGTACACTTCCTCCTTTAATACTCACAGCAACCCTGTGAGGACACAGCGATGGAGGGGTAGAGAGGTTAAATAATCTGCCCCAAAGCCCACGCCAGTAAGAGAGTCAGAAACAGCATCTGAACCCAGGCCTGCCTGACTCCAAAGAGTTCACTCTTGTCCCTTACAACACCCTTCCTCCTACAAGCAGCTCTGTGCCCCCCACGGTGACTGGACATAGAGTAGGTATTTTAAAAAGAAACACACTGTTCTTTTCCACCCACAGGATACTTCCGACACGAATGTGTGGAGGTTTTCCCCACACCAACCAATTCTCCAACTCTTCAGTGAAACTGGGTGTCCATTCACTCAACGCAGTTAGGGCACTAACTATCTGAGTTAGTCCAGACCCCACAGGTTAAGGGTTCAGCCCCAAGCCCTTCCTTCCAGGTGGGAAGTCAGATGCCAGCTGCAAGTCCAGGTTGTCACCTGCCCAACAGACTAGAAATCAGGCATTCGCATGACTCTCTCCTCAGGTTCAATAATTTGCTGTAATGGCTCACAAAACTTGGAGAAACACTTATATTTGCCTTTATTATAAAGGATAGAATAAAGAATACAGATGAACAGCCAGATGAACAGGTATAGAGAGTGAGGTCCAGAAGAGTTCTGAGCCCAGGAATTTCCGTCCCCATGGAGTGAAGGTACTCCATCCTCCCAACATGTGGATGTGTTCACCAATCCAGAAGCTCTCCAAACCCCATGCTCTAGGAATGTTTATGGAGGCTTCATCATATAGGCACGATCAATCTCCAACTCCTCTCCCATCCCCAGAGGTCGGGGGTGGGGCTGAAAGTTCCAACCTTCTAATCACATCTTGGTCTTTCTGGCAACCAGTCCCCATCCTGAATCTCTCCATGGGTCCCCAGTCACCAGTCATTCATTAGCATACACAAGACCCTCTCATCCCCCAGGAAAGTCTGAGGGATTTAGGAGCTTTGTGTCAGGAACCAGGATCAAAGACTAAAGATATATTTCTTATCATGTCACCATATTCAACAAACATCTGATGAGTGACAAGCTAATAGGGCATGAGGCACCATCAGCAGAAGTGGTGATTGGGTTCCAGGAAGGAGGGTCTATGGATCCGGGATGTGCTGGGGGCCCCGCTCAGCCCTCCCCTCATCTCAGTCACTGCTGAGAATGCCAGGAGGAAGGCAGGGTCCCTGGAAACAGAACCAGGAGATGCCCTTGTTCTCTACACTGATTGGGCGTCCTCAAAATGTAATTCTAAAAAAACTCACTTAAATGCTCTAAGCCTCATTTTCTTCATCAGAAAAATGGAAGTGATAAGACTCACTCTGCAAAAGTCACAGGGTTTCATGGGGACTTAATGGCATAAAGGACGTCAAACACTTTATAAACTGTGAAATACCACACAAATGTGAGGCTTTTTCATTAATTATAGATGAGCACACACACGCCGACACACCCACATCCACAGGCAGCCGTTCACTCAAATGCACACACTCTTCCTCCAAACAGAAATTAGCATCGTTCCGTGGCCCCTTGTGAAATCACATGCTGGAAGCTCCCTGTGCCCTCCGTCCTCCCTGGTCCATGACGCACTTAGACTGAGTGGGTTCGGGAAGATTGAGGAGGGGCTGAAGAGCTTCAAGGAGAAGCAGGTGGGTCTGGAGCACAGACTGCTCAACCCACACCTGCACGTTCTGCCCAAGTGTTTGGATTTGTTTGCATTTCCTTGACTAAGAGGCATGTGGAAACCAAAGAAACAGCCTACCCCGTTGGAGAAAGTACCTGGCAGAGCATGGCGAACCCTGGATAGGAGGCTCAGATCAGCAGCTTTCTTTGGGTGTCTACTCTTCATTCATTCATCCTTCCATGCAACAAAATTTACCAAGCACCTACTGTATCCCAAGAGAAATGCGCTTCCTGCTGGGAATCCAAAGACAAGCAAGACATCCCTGCCTTTGAGGAGCTCACAAGGGCAATTACAGAAGCAGGACCAGGCTGTCTGATACAGTGAACACATTCAGGAATGGTCAGCTGCTCTGATTGGACAGAGTAGATGGGCCAAGCCAATGGGGATGAAGAGGTCAGAGGCAGGGGCCCATCCCAAGAGCCCTTCGTGCCACACTGATGAGTTTAGATTCCACCCTGTGTGCAATGGGAACCGCTGAAGGATGTTAGGAAAGGAAGTGACAGGACTAAGCAGATTTCCTTTCTTTTTTTTTTTAAAGTATGTTTCCTGTATCTTTCTCTTTTACCATATTCCTCTTCAAAATTGGTAACAGTTACCTAAGTGTACTAAAACTGGTGAAAGAATGAACGCTATGTGAAGAAAACCTCCACGATTTCTCTCACTCCATTTCTATTACCCCTCTACACCAGTGATTGTGTATTCCCCAAAAGAATAGTATTCCACACAGGAGCTTGTTAGAAATGCAATCTGACTGCAATTAATAATACTGTCTTGTACACATGAAAGTTGCTAAGAAAGTAAATCATAAAAGCTCTCATCACAAGAAAAAAATTGTAACTGTGTCGTGGCAGGTGTTAACTAGACCTATTGTGGTGATCTTTTCACAATATATACAAATATCGAATCATTATGTTGTACTCGAAACTAATATAATATTATATGTCAATTATACCTCAGAAAAATTGAAAAAAAAGCAAAAAAAAAACAGAATAAATGCAAGAGTTACCAGCCCTTCAGGTGATTCTGATGCTTACAAAGGTTGAGAACCCTTGCCCCACACCCAGCAATTTTCCACACCTGTTTCTGTGTTCATCAAGCAAATATGAACATGTACACAATATAATGCCATTTTTTGCACTGATTTTTTTTCAAAAATGCATCATACCCTTTACTAAGAAACCTGCTATCTCATATGGCAACACACCTTCTAGTCGACAGATAGAGAAATGACTCATTTTTTAAAATATCTGTTTAATTCTCCAGTTCATGAATGTAGTAAATTTATTCAACCATTTACTGTTGGACATTCAGGTCATTTACAATTATTTTGATACCACAATAATGTTACAATAAATAGCCTTACCCATGTGGTAGTATGTACGGGTGCTTTTATTCCCAGCAGATAGATTGTCAAGTGGGAATGCAGAATCAAAGGTTAGAGTATTTTTAATTTTAATAGGTATTGCTAGCTTACTTTTCCTAAAATTGTAGCAATATACAGTCCTATCAGTAAAATTAAGGATCCCTGTTTCATCACATACTTGATCAGCCCTTGATCTTATAGCTTTTCAGATGAACATTTTAGAAATGGCAATTCTGTTTAAAATAGATCTGATTCAATGGGGAGAGGGGCAAAACTGGAGACCAAGAGTCCAGTTGGAGGACTATTGAATTAGTCCAGGTGAGAGATGGTAAAGGCCTGAATTAAGAAAGTCACCATGGGCACTATTTACAACAGCCAAGACATGGAAACAACCTAAATGTCCATTGACAGAGGAATGGATAAAGAAGATGTGGTACATATATACAATGGAATACTACTCAGCCATAAAAAAGAATGAAATAATGCCATTTGCAGCAACATGGATGGCCCTAGAGATTATCATACTAAGTGAAGTAAGTCAGACAAAGACAGACAAATATCATATGATATCACTCATACATGAAATCTAATTTTTTTAAATGACACAAATGAACTTATTTACAAAACAGAAACAGACTTACAGATATCAAAAACAAACTTATGGTTACCAAAGAGGAAACGTGAGGGAGAGGGATAAATCAGGAGCTTGGGATTAATATACACACACTACTATACATAAGATAGATAACCAACAAGGACCTGCTGTATAGCACAGGGAACTCTACTCAATATTCTGTGATAACCTATATGAGAAAAGAATCTGAAAAAGAATGAATATATGTATACGTATAACTGAATTGCTTTGCTGTACACCTGAAACTAACACAATGTTGTAAATCAACTATACTCCAATAAAATTTAAAAAAAAAGAAAAGAAAGTGGCTGTGGGGATGGGGAGGAGGGGCCTGATCTATGGGGGGTACTTTCACTAACTGACTCATTTAATCTACATAATAATCGACATCATCTATAGATAAGAATTTAGAGAGTTTAATATTGAGACACTGTGACTTGCCTACATGTCCAAGGGGTGCTGATCACTTCCTAACCCATCTATAGCTCATCCTAAGGGAACCTGCCCCACCTTAAACCCCCATCACCTAAGTAGCACATGACCGAACTCTTCCAGCCTGAGATAACTCCATAAGAGGTGAGCATGGTACCTAAGAAATACTGATCCTTACAGTGGCTAGTGATCTATGGTCTAGGAGGATAAGAAAGATCAGGTTCTTTCCGGGGTTTGAGCAAAGACTTTCAGAGGAAAACTGCTGTTGGTGGTAGTGGGTGGTACAGCAGAAAGTTTGTGCAAAGAGAGGGCTGGGGAGGCCATGGGCACAAATCAGTTGAAATGATAAGTGAGGAGAAATTATGAGTAAGGGGTGTAAGCTGACTGAATGGAGAAGGAACAGAGCAGATGCACAGAGAAAGGCCAAAATGCTGAGAAGGAAAAACCAGGCTGCCAAGGGAGACAGAGAAGCATTTCCCAAGGGCCACTGTGAACCCAGACTCATCTTCACCTTCATCCCCCATGCAGCCTTGCAGTACTGCCGCCCCTGCCCTCAGACACCTATGAGATGCCTGTTTCCTCAATAACCTCTCCCCTCCCCTCCATACCACTTGAGTCCTTTTAGGGATCTCTGCCCCTTATAACCAACAGATCTGTCAAGAACAGCAAGGCCACCAGAGTTCATGAATATTTGAGTATTTACCAAATCTAAAATTATTTGACTTCAAGTGAAAGCTAGGCAAAGAAAAAGATAATATCTTAGTATGTCATTTACAAAGTGCTTTTATCAAAGTGCTTTTATGTCATTTTACAAAGTGCTATATTATCTATTTCAGCCTGTCCCAAAGAGGAACTAGAAGTTCAAAGAAATGAAATACCTTCTCCAAAAATGCACCATTAATAGATGGAGGGTGAGAGGCAATGCTGGAATCTAGGTCATTGGTTGCAAATCCCATATGTGTTCTACCCTGCCCTGCTGAGATGGTACCCAGCCCATTGGGGACCTGTTGCCCTGTCTCATTTCACTCTTCCACCTGCACCCCCTTTGTCACCTAGCTGTGGTTCTAAAGCCTCTTGCTCCATGCTTCAGCTGAGGAATGTGGGTTCCAGTTCAAATCAGGGCCTTGGCAGGCAGATCTAAACTTCACCTAGTGATTCACATCTGGAACCTGTGATGTACTCTGAGGTTAGCTGGAAGACCCCACCACTCAAAGGGGATCTGTCCCAGAGGAGTGACTTGGGACTAAAATCTCCATCCCTTTCTGGTAAGGCCTCTCCTCAATTACATCTCTGGAAAAACATGTCTGTTTTAACTTTGGAGTAAATCATTAGCCTCCACCCAGATAGAAGCGTGAATAAGTTTAAAAACTAAAAATAACTAACATTTATTGAATGTTTATTATACTTCAGGCATGGTGCTAAGTTCTTTACATAAATTCATTTAAACTCCCAATAACCCTATGAAGTAAGTATGGTTACCCTCATTTCTCAGATAAGGAAACTGCAAACTAGGTTAATTAACTTGCCCAGCGATACAGGGCTAATACGTGGTAGAACCCGGATTTGATCCTGGAGAGCCCGCCTCCACTAAGCCTGTCAGATTAGCTGGATCCTCTTAGAGTGCAGGTCCCGAGGAAATGGATCAGGAGAGAGGGAAGTCTGTCCGTGGACAGAGAGCGAGTGGGGGACGCTCACAGTTTCTGGTGCTCCTTGAGGAGATAAGATCTGGACCAGGGCCTCAGGGATTCCTGAGCATCTGGGGACAGGCCAAGGGCACAGGTGACTAGGCTAGAGAGTAGGTATGTGATTCCAAGAGGAGGAGAAGTGAGGGAAGAAAATGTTTTCCCGAGGAGACAGAACAACCCTTCTTCACATATTGTTAGCTGGGGGCAATGGCCATCCCTCCCAGCTTTCTGCCATCCTTTGACTGCCTTGGGTCTGGTCTAAGAGACAAAAGGCTACCACATCCCTAGACAAAGCCAAGGAGCAAAACATTCCATCTGGCCCCCACCAATCACCGTCCCAGGTGCTTCCCAGGGGAATCTCACTGTAGGATTCCCAGCTTTCACTGGGACTTTGCTGACATGACACTTTCAACTAGTTTGGGGCTCAGGAGACCCACACTCTGGACCCTGAGGAACCTCAGCTAACTCAGCTCTTCTTTCTTTGGTCTTGAGATTCCCCTTCTGAAAAACATAGGCATCTAGTGATACTGTGATGATGCCTCAGACTCCCACCAGTTCAAAGCATCTTGTAGAGAAAGAGGATCGATCACCAGCTCTGGAGCCAGAAAGACCTAGGTTCAAGTCCAATCCTGTTGCTTATAAGTTGTGTGACTCTGGGTGAGTCATATAATATCTTCGCACCTCACTCTCAGCAGTAGAACAAGACAAGCTACTCTGCTGATTCCCCAGGCTCGCCCGGAGTGAGATTGTGCCTATGAAAATGCTCTGAACTTGGTAAAGCTCTTTACACGTACATGTGTGAGGAATCAAAATCTGTGAATTCTTCCCTTCCCAGCCTCTGCTAAAGCCAGATCTGCCAGGATCTCATCCATACCCCAGCTCCAGAGGGAACAGAATCCAGAAGGATGGCATGGAGCCAGAATCACCCTCTTCCGGGCCAGGCCCATTCAAGACCTTCACCCAGGGCAAGCCTCCTCCCAGCACCAGAGGTGACTTTCCTTTGCCACAAAGCCTGGAGGACTCTTCCTCCCTTCCTCTGCCCAATGTCACCTCTGAAAGTCAGATCTGCTCCCTGGACTGTAGTCACCTCCAAGCTGAACTTGGGGCCATGCCGGCTTGTGACAGGAGCTGCCCAGGCCCATCTGTCCTGGAAAGCAGAAGGAGCTCACCGCAACACCATCTCACAGTCCATTTTTCAAAGTTTGACGTCAATTTGCGGCCTTAGATTGGTTTTTGTTTCTCCGTACTTTGTTTTCTTTTTCATGATGAATGGTTATTGTCAAGCCAGCTTAGAAGAAGCGATAGGCAGGAGGCGGGGGGCGGGGCGGAGACAGCACAGTGGCGGGGGTGGGGGGTGGGGGTGGGGGTTCTTGGTTGGGCTATTGTGAACATTTCTTTTTTTAGGCTAGAAAATGGAGTGGGAGGTACCTGAGGTCACAACTGGGTCAGATGAGACAGATACCAGGGTCATGCGGTAGCTGTCTGGTCCCTTTATCCGGGCTGGGAGATGCGGAGACCTCTGTCCCCTTCTTCCCCCCACAAATACGTGCCCGGTCTGGGGGACGGGCGGTGTGTCACAGCTGCAGCGGCTGATGCTGTCAACTGCAGATAAATACAACTGAAACAGACCCAGAAAATTATTTCCTCTTAATGGAAGAATTATCAGGCCCTGAGCAGCCTGATCTAAGGGCTTTTAGAAGTGCACAGTGAAATATACCTGAGTCCTCTTTCAACCTCCTCTCTCTTCCCCACTGTCCCTCTGGGGAAGACTCTGCAAAAAGCATCTCCTCCCAGACTCTGCTGGGGCACAGCACACACCTCTGGCTTGAAGACAATAGGATCTCAGAAGTCAGGGCTTAGGATCACAGAGTTAGGTTTCGTAGAGTCTTCAACAATACGAGCTTGAAAGCTCATTACAGATCACGCTGCCCACCTCTCTCATGTCCCAGATAGTTACACTGAGGCCCAGAGAGAAGTGACTTGCCAAAGGTCCATGGTCACTCAGCAGCAGGACAAGAAACTGTTTTTTTAATTGAAGTATAGTTGATTGACAATGTTGTGTTAGTTTCAGGTGTACAGCAAAGTGATTCAGATATATATATATATATATATATATATATATATATATATATATTCTTTTTCAGATGCTTTTTCATTATAGTTTATTACAATGTATTGAATATAGTTCCCTGTGCTATACAGTAGGATCTTGTTGTTTATCTATTTTATATATAGTAGTGTATATCTGCTAATCCCAAACTCCTAATTTAGCCCTTCCCCCCCTTCCCCTTTGGTAACGAAAAGTTTGTTTTCTATGAAACTAAAGCTTTTCACTCCAATTTCCCTTCCCTATTACCCAAAACAGCCTGGCCAATCCTTGCAGCTCTCTGAAGCCTCTGACATCACTCACTCAAACACAGGCCTACAGGCCCAGGGACATTGGATTTTAGGCAGGTTAATGCCTTATTAAAGATGGTCTTCGTGGCACATTATATGATTTGTCCACAATCCTTCCTCCTTTCAGACTCCACCGTGTCTCACAGACTGCAGAGTAAACATCTCCACCCTATCAGCTCTGGGCTCGTGACTTGCTCTGTTGGGTGGGATGTGAGTGGATGCACCGTGAGAAGGAGCCTGAGTGGTTTTAGCTTGGTGGCTTGGGCCTCCGCCATCTGCCATGAGGCTGCGGTCCCAGAATTAGAGACAGGTGGAGCAAACCTGAACACAGTCCTCAGCCTGAAGCAGGGCTGCCACCTTAGTCTACAAACAGGGAAGAAGGGCCCAGAGACACTGATAAGGCTGAGAGGTGACCCTACCCTTGTAGAGCAACCTTCCCAAGTCCTCACTGTAGAGGCTGAGTGTAGTCCAGGTCTACCTGTTTCTTTTTCTCCTCTGTCTCCCTAAGGGCAGGATATCTAACTTATTAGTCAGGACAGTTAACCACTATCTCAAACTATCCCCAAATCTCAGTGGCTTGACACAGTGCATGTTTATTTCTCGATCATGTCACAATCCAATATGGTGGTAGGGTTGGGAGAAGCTCTGCTTCACAAAGTCATTCAGAGACTCAGGATCCATCCATCTCTCTAATGTCTTTGTCCTTCTCTAGAGCCCTGGAGTCCTCTTCTGGATCCACTTCATCCAGCCAGACATTGAGCAAAGCACACAGTGTAGAAGACCTCAGAGGAGATTTCAGTGGCTGGGTCTGGAAGTGGCATACATCACTTCCACCCACATTTCATTGGCCCCATTCATCTGCAGGTGAGTCGAGGGAGGGTAGAAAAGGTTGTTGAACCATTCCAGGACTAAAAGGAGAAACATGGGTGTCAGTAAGCAACCAATCTTTGCCACAACTATAGTGTAACTCTCTGTCCATATCAGATTGGTTTCTCCTTCCCGTCCAAGGCAGAGATTACCCTGTAAAAATTCCCTGTGGCTAACTTCTCATGGGCTCATAAAATTTCTCTAGCTTTCACCTGCAATTGGATTTCTGCCTCTCTTCTAGATGCCTGTTCCTGCTGCCTCAGATCCAAATCCCAGCCACACCTAGACTTGCTGTACGGCCTGCCGGACTCTGGTTAGTCCCTCCCAGGAGATTTCTTCTTAGTTCCGCCCCATCTCACTTCCTTCTCCAGACACTCCAACCGCTCCTCAACTTGACCAGTCTTCCGAGATACCATACTCCGGCCATGCCGAGAGGAAAAGCTTTCATTTAACCCGAAAATTGGAAGCTATCTTGAGTTATTGACCAGAGATGTAACATTACAATGAGAGCAAGGCTTTAAGAAGAGTCATTTATGTACAATGGAATATCACTCAGCCATAGAAAAGAAGGAAATAATGTCATTTGCAGTGACATGGATGGACCTAGAGATTGTCACCCTGAGTGAAGTAAGTCAGACAAAGACAAATATATGGTATCGCTTATATATGGAATCTAAAAATGGGTACAAATGAACTTATCTACAAAACAGAAATAGAGTTACAGATGTAGAAAACAAACTTATGGTTACCAGGGGGTAAGGGGGTAGGGAGGGATAAATTGGGAGGTTGGGATTGACATATACACACTACTATATATAAAATAGATAACTAATAAGGACCTACTGTATAGCACAGGGAACTCTACTCAATACTCTGTAATGGCCTATATGGGAAAAGAATCGAAAAGAGAGTGGATATATGTATATGTATAACTGAATCACTTTGCTGTACACCTGAAACTAACACAACATTGTAAATCAATTATACTCCAATAAAATTTTTTTTAAAAAAGAGTCATTTAGCTGGATGAATTAGAATGGACTGAAAGGGATTGAGATTGGGAGAGGAAGAAATTAGGAGATGACTGCTATCATCTAGGAGAGGGATGTCAAGGGCCTGCGCTGGAGCTGAGCTTGGGGGATGAAGAGAGAGGAGGTATTTAGTGGATGACCAGAAAGGCTGAGCCTGTGCTTGGAGGCACGTCTGGCTTCGGAGATGGAGAGAGGGAGGAAGCAGGGCCGCTTCCCAGGTTTCTAGCCCTGGGCTGGCAGCACACTTCCCAGCACCTCTGATTACCTGTACCCACCTGCCAGCCTCCCCCAACTCAGCCTCACCCAGTAGCAAGACTGCCCGGCCCTTCCAATCTATTTGGAAGGGACGTGGACTTACATTTAATTAAAAGTATCTACACAGAAACGAGATTAATTAAGTCTCTTTACCCAGGAGCCCTCTCTTTGTGTTCACTTAAATGAGGTTTTAAATGTTGTCTCAGTGTTCTATCTGGGCCAGATTTCTCCAGACAACACTTCGCGTGGTTCTGAGGCTCCCGCGTAGCTGCCTGGAGATTATTCAGTGGTGCGAACAAGCCAAGGACAGTCTTCTCTCCCCTCATTCAGCTGAGTTCCAGGCAGGTGGGGACATGGGGCCACGGAAAGTGGAGTTCCATAATGAAACGGAGGGAAGTTCTCTCAGACAAGAGCTGCCTCCCAAGGCCACCTCTGGATGCAGAACCGGTGGCCGAGATGGTCTTTTGAGTCATGTTTATAGAGCGCCCCCCTGATCAAAGTTGTTCTGAATGCAAGCATGGCCTCTCGAAGCCGACTGGCGGTGGCAGCACCTCCTAGAGGCAAGATGTCTCTTTCAGCCGGAGTTTTAGTACAGCCCAGCAAGGGAGTCGGGAGCCAGGCTGAGTGAGAACAACGCCGATCACCTTTGCCATCCCTCAGGCTGCTTTCCTTTGCTCTCGTAGCTTCAAATTCATTTTCCAGAAAAGTGCCTGGAGCTGGGCCATTCTCAGGAGGTACCAGCGGAAAACTGGAGAGGCGAAGGGTACTACTGGGCATCCAGCATCACGCAGAGGAAGCGTTTGAACCCACCACGAGGCCAGTGATTGGGCAGCATGCAGACAGGGGCAGACGCAGCCCTCACCACCACCTCAGTCCCATGGCAAGTCTTCGCTAATGCCCAGACCCGAGGCCAAAGGAAGGGCGTATATATTAGACCCCCAGCCTTGAATTCAGCCTTGAATCATCCTCATTAGGACAAAGGTCTCTACATAACCAGACCATTCCCTCCTCTGGGTTCTACCATGAAAACACAAAGGAGATTTCCCTCTATTGCGTCAGATGTGCCTTTTGTAGCGAAAAATTTAGATATTTGGTTTTATCTGTATTGTCCAGACTTGGATCATTATTAATTTCATTTGATAAGAATTTATTGATCCTCAGAAGAAGTGGGAGGCGTTGTGCTAGATGTTAACATCAGGAGATCTGGTGAGTCAAAGGCCTAGTTCTTGGGCTTAAGGAACTTACAGTCTCTAGAAAAGATGAGCAGGCGGCATTTCGGAGGAGCAGGGTAGGTGCTAGGACAGAACTCTGCCTCAGATTCTGTGGGAGCAGAGAAGAGGGGCATAAAATCTGGCCTGGGGTGCAGGATCTTGGGGAACTTCCCAGGAAGAGTGTACGTCAACCCTTAAGAGATGAGTGGGGATGGTCCAGACAGAAGGGGCAGTCCAAAAGCATGACGCCTACTGCCCCTTGGGGCGGGGGACTTGGAGGGGCTTGGCATGGAGCAAGAACCAGGATGCCGTAGGCAGCAACCCGGCTTCCAACTTGTGGCTCTACCACTTAGGGCCAAGCCCACAGCGTCCTCAACTGGAAAGTGAAGGAAGTAATTCATTAGGTACCTCAAAAGGTTTTGTGAGGATCCAACGGAACAAATCCCAAGCCGAGCCTACGCCAGACTCTCCAGAAATCTGAATTTCCTTCCTTGCCTCCTGTTCTGTCTGGTGAAATGCATCGTTGTAGTCAGATATGTTAGTTCCAAGCAATAGAACGGACTCTGGCAGATTTAGCAGAAAATGAATTTATTTAATAAAAGATGTCCAATAGTTCCCAGTTATCAGGAAGTCCATCAGGAAAACCAGGCTTGGAAATGGGTGAGTATGTGGCCAAGGGCACCAGCAAAATGAAGCTGAGGAGACGCCTGGCCCTCCTCGGATGGCACCAGCATCGCCACCAGCGCCACCAGCCTCCATGGCCCAGATCTCCCTTGTCCTGTGTCTTTGCCGCTGGGTGGATGAGCCTAAGTTTGGAGGACCAGATTGGCCCAGCCGGGGACATGTGCCTGCCCTGCTCGGAAAGCAAGTAGCTGGAATTGTCCCTTTTTGTTTTTAGAAGAGCATGATCTGCCTCTCACCAAGACTCAGATGGTGGGGACTCCCCATCCTACCAGCAAAGTACTCAGACGCCTCTGATCCCTCCCCCCCAAAAAAGAAAACGAAATGACAGATGTCCATCACAACCGTCCACCACCCATCCTCTCCTCCACAGCAGTCTCCCTCTGCGCTGCCCACGGGACGGCCCAATGGCAGGCATCCTCCCTGCACTCGTGGTGGGGACACTCCCTGGGGAGGGTGGCCAGAGCCTGGACCCCTGGGGGACGGGATTCTCCAGCTCACAGACTCTGCAGGTACATCTGCTGCTGTCACTGTCCCCCTCCCCAGCTCACTCCAGAGCCCCGGGCCCCCCTTGATGGGTGAGCACAAGCCTCCTGTAGTCAAAGATTAACTGGTGGGGGATTGGGAGATTTCTCTTCCATAACAATGGGCTTTCCTCTTGTACTAATAAGATGCCAATTAGGATATTTACGTTTTGGGTGCAACCTAAAGTTAGGCCCACTTTCCCAGAGGCGGGCCAGAGGGTAGAGCCCTCCTAACTGCGCTGTCAAGAGATTGGACAGCAGGGTGGTCCTAGGATAGCTGAGAATGAGTTCCTCCCTGGGACACTGGAAGGCTGGGGGAAATTCACATGAAGCTGAGTCCCCCCCATCACGTTTTTTTCAGTTTGGTTCCAACTCCTTGTAGTGGCTTCAGACAGTGTCTTATTACATATGCCAAGTGCTGTTTCAGAAAAAAAAATTAAAAGACACAGAGAAAGAAAAACTCTTAGACACAAAAAATCAGTTCTGTTGTAATGTATTTTCACTCTTCTCTTTATCGCCCCCACCGCCTCCTCGAGATCACATCTAATGTCACCCTCACCATCCCCTCCACTGGGCAGAGCCTGGACATCTGCCACTTGGTCTTGGTCACTGGTCCTGCCTGGACATGGTCACCTCCATTCTCACAACAGAAGGGAAGCGCCTGCCTGGTAGAGTGTGTTTAACTTTACACCAATAGTATTCTTAAAGCAAAGGGTCTCAGAGTCTCTTGGGGAACACACGATCTGGGCAGTGCTCGGTCCTCTTCCTGGACCCTCCGCAGAGGAGCCAGGGCATTTTCCAGCCTGTGCTAGAAGCTTGACAAACTCAGGAATGAAGGTGCATATTTCATAGGCAGGCACTCCGTCAGGCACTGGGCTGTTGGCCTCGCTAATTGTTTCACGCCTGGGCCTCCTGCTTCCCGAGCCAGCCTGTGAGCATCTTGAGGGTGTGGACCACAGCTTCCAATTCTCTGTGAAGTTCCCAGCATCACAGTGAGGGCTCAGTTCATATCAGCTGACTGGCTGAGCTCAGCAACATGCCCACTAACCTGACCCTCCTTCTGGGGCAGGGGTCTTTCTCCAGGGCATTTTCCACGGGGGAAAATCCAGGATAATGTCCCCATCTCAAAATCCTTATCTTAATCACATCTGCAAAGACCCTTTTTTCAAATAAGGACCCACTCACAGTCTTCCACGATTAGGACCTGATATCTTTGGGGGTCACTATTCACCTCCTGCACTGCCCACTACCATCTCTTCTGATCTTGAATGAGTGTCCAAATGTCCTAGATCAGGCCCTCTGAGTCTTGCTTATCCCTCTGTGGTACAGGAACGATGTTATGGATCTGCTGGCTTCTTCACAGAGTGGTGGTGAGGACTGAGAGGTAATATATATATTGAAAGCATTTTCTGAGCTGTAAAGCCCCACACAAATGCAAGACAATATTATTGCACTGGGAGAGTGGCAAGTTCAGCACTTGAGGAAACTATCAGATTTTGCAACTTGTGAGGGGATAGGAAACGAATGTTATTCCAAAACCTCATTTACACCCCACACCAGAGCCTCCCACTCTCCCTACCCCGACTCTCTCCTGTGGCTCCAGGGGTGTGACAGAGGCCTGTCTTGGGAGTGGCCTTGTGGCCTGAAGACAAAGCATTCCTCACAGCTTGCTTCCGAGTCCAATAAGCCAGAAGGAATTGGTAGAGAGATTTAACGATATGTATTTCAAGAAAAAGATGAAAATGTGTCCACTTTTAGGAGACGCGGTAAAAATGCGTCAGCCCCACAATAAACTCTGCAGTGAAGATGCATAGAGGGGAGACATGGTGTAGTCAGAGCAGTAATGTCTCATTTATAGGGAAATTTGCCTCCCACCCATGCCCTATGCACAGCCTCTGAAAACTATGGGGTCTCACCCTTCCAGCTAACCTCCAGCCTCTGCAGGGAGCCTATTGGCTCAAAGGCAACTTGGCCCTTGGTCTCCCTTTGAGGTCCCTATAAGATATTCAGGCTGAAACAGTTTGCAGACCAATTACACTAGGGGTGGGAAACTACAGCCCCCAGACCCAATCTAGCTGGCTTCCTGTTCTTATAATAAAGCTTTATTGGATCACAGCCACGCTGGTTTCACCTATGACTACTTCGGCGCTATAATAGGAGAGTTCAGTAATTGCAACTGAGATCTTATGGCCTGAAAGTCTAAACTATATATTTTTTGGCCTTTACAGAAAAAGGTTGCTGACGCCTGGATGACACCATTAGGTTATAGGTTGTCTTTAGGCAAAACTGCCCATAAAGCTAATGACAGGACAACAGCTAATATTTTTTGAGCTTTATTCTGTGCCATGCATGGTACCATGCCCACAGGAATGTTACCCTATTTAAGTTCTCACGACTGGTCCTGTGAAGTAGGTAATACTAGTTGTTCGGAGAGATGAGAAAACTGAGGCTCAGGAAAGTAAACAACTTTCTCAAGGTTTCAACAGCTAGAAACCGTTGGAATTGGGATTCACAGCCATGTCCGTCTGACCCCATGGCCCTAGCTCTGGCCACCACTCTAGAGCATCTGGTTTCCAGGTGGGCAATTCTGAAACCCTCTTCGGGTCTTCAGCACCTTCCAGTTGTTTGGGATGTTATTTTTTGTATCTAATGTATGTACCTAATCCCCCATCATTAGCCTGCAGACCGTGTCCCCTCTGCTAAAGAACAGAGAAAAGGAGCTCTTCCGGTCCCACTCCACCCCTTCCCACCCTCTGCTCCCCACCCCTGTCCACGCGCTCCCTCCCACCGGCTCAGGTGATTTTGCTCCACGTTTCTCCAAGACCCGTGTCTGGCCATCTTCCCTGCCTGCCCCACTCCTGGGTGAGTTTCTGACTGTTCTGAAGCCTCCGGTCTGTGCAGAGGGGACGTCAGCAGAGCCATGGGAAGGGAGGCATTTGCATTCCACTTCCCGGGGCTGTTCTGATCTTACCTGCAATTCTTCTGACAAATCCTTATCAGCAATGCCCATGGTGAAGTCTGTGGTGACTTTGTTCATTCTTATTAGCTCTGTACAGATTAGCTCTTCACAGCGCTTGGATGCTTCATACCGATGCCTGATAAGTGTTTGGACTGATTTTCCTGACTTAGGAGCGGTTGGGGACTGGGGCTGGGGTGGAGGTGGAGCATCGTGAGGAGAGGGGTGCTGGCGAGGGGAAGGAGAGAAAATTGTGGCCAGGATTACATCTGGGCTCTAAAATATTCATCACACGCCTGCAAGAGCAGGGTCAGCACTGCTTCCCCGGGGACAGCTCCCTCCACCCGGGCAGCGCTTTGAAATGCACCAGCCCAGGCAGGCTGGGAGCAGCCGGAGAGGCTTCTGAGAGAAGGGGGCAGAGAAAGTTAAAAGGAAGGAAGAACAAGCTGGCCCACTTGGGTTTTCCTGTCCTCCTTGGTCCCTCCTTTCTCACCTGCTCTTCAAGAACAGCTTTTGATGGCGGAATACCGATATTCAAGGTGGTTCCGCTGTGTCCTGTGCTGGGTTCCTCTTCTTCCTCACTGCTCCAAGAAAACTTCCCGAGAATTCCAGTCCACGCTACCTCTCTTTTCCATGAGTTCCTCCAGCTCCCATCTTTGAGGACTTTAGACAGTGCTGATAACAGTGTTTCATCACTATTTCCTGTATTTTCCCAACCAGGCTGGATTCTGCGTAAAGACTTACACTTGCCCTCCCCCGCTCCAAGTTCCTAGCACAGGACTGGGCACACAGTAGCTGTTTGAAACACCTTTGCTGAATTAGATATGCTCCTTTCCCTTGGCAGGGTTGGCCAGCAGATACCACTACCTGTGCTGTACCAATGCAGGCATTGCCAAATGATTTCTGCGTGCTTTCTTCCTAAACCTAGATGAAGAGTTCCAATTTTTCTCAACATGAGCCTCCAAGCAGCCACTTCTAATCAAATGGAATTAAGTCGGAGAGTTAAAAAAAAAAAAACATTTGCCATGCTGTTTCTCTGATATCCGCCTGTAAGTTCCTTGCAATCAGACACCACCTTTATATGCTAAGAACCTGGTAGTATGTCCCATATAAAATAGGTGTTCCATACATATTTGAAGATGAAATAGATGACCGTTCCCCTGCCTAGACATGAGTGTGCACTCTAAACCACCCCTGGACCTACAAAAGAAAGCTATTCCACAACTTTCTGTAAGTACCCGGTCAAGGCTTAACCCTCTAAAAATTCTTTCGGATGTCTAACCCAAATCCTTCCTGCTGCAGTATAATTACATTCCTGGGCTTCTCTCCCATGGGAGATAAAAGTCAGATGGTTTGATAAATATATCCTTGCTCACTGCCCTTTGCCACTGCCCAGGAGTTTAAACTCTGGCAACCCAGCGCCTCACTCGGGAAAAGCCCAACTCACGCCAACCACATGCCTGCTCACTCCAGCCCCCCGGAAGATGACCCACACCCCGCAATCTTGAAGGCCCTCTCTTGTCGCAGCCAAGTTTACTCATTAGCCTTTTGCCAGATTTATCTTCTTCCTGGTAGCCTGCAGCGCTTTGATTTGTCCTCCTGTCACCAGGACTAATGTTGATGGCAGCACCCCCTGGGGGCGTCGGGCTCTCCAGCCTCCTGCCAGAGGCCTCAAGGAAAATGGATGAGCAACTGACCTGCAAAATAAATACCAGGCTTCCAGGTTCTGATAAAGATTAAATATTGGAGGAGTCATTTCAAATGAATATATAAAAGCACAAGGAAGAAGCCTTTTAGACACCGACAGAGTGAAATACAGGCAAACAAAGAGAGATGTCTTCAGGAAAGTTCAGTGGCAGCGAAGTTGGAGGCTCAGAATGCATTCGGCCCACAAATACCCCAGCTGCAGGAAAGATTCCAAGACAGTCATCCCGCTTCCCTCCCCCTTCCTCACCCAGATCGTGAAGAAGAGAAAGTGCTAAGCTCCAAAAGCTGCTTGCCAGCACGATACTGAAGTCAGCTCTGCTGACGCTGGCCCATCCAACGAAGGGAGAAGCCCCATTACTCAACACCATCTGCCTTGGGCATGGGGCAGCCAAGAGCCAGGATTACTGGCGGGGGTGGGGCTCTGAGGCCCCAGAGGGGAGAGGGCAAGGTCAGGCATTGCCGAGACAGAACGAGGAGCCAGGAGAGAAGCCAGGTGACAGCAGATGGAGCCAGTGTTCCTTGAGCCCGGGGCAGAATGTGGTTTCTGGTCAGAAACATGTGCAGAGTGATTGCACATCCAGAAATCCCAGATTACCAGAATTCCATCTCTAGAATCAAAGGCTGTGATTCTCTAGATCAAAGCTGGAAGGGAACAAGCAGGGAGATGGAATAAGTGGAGAGAGGCAGCCTCAATCTGCCTGGTGCCTACAGTGCCAGGCCCTTTACACCCATGTCCACTTCCTCCTCCTGACAGCCCTGGGAGATGGGCATCTGCGTTGACACCTTACGGAAAGGGGGCCGAGGCTGTGGGGATGGATGACCACGAAGTGAGGTGCAGAGAGAAGGGGGCAGCTCACTGCCTGAGCTCTCACTCAGGCCTGGGCACTGCGTGGATTCTTCCTCTAGATCGGTGATTCCTTTCAACCTGGCTGTGGGGACCACTGACCCCATTTTTACAGATTAGGCAACTGGGACTCAGTGAAGTCTAGAGTGTGCAGTTTCAAAACAGAAGTCCCAACTGTGTTTGGCTCCAAATTCCATTCTCTTTCTAACAGGGATGATTTGTAGACAGCCTTAAGGGAATGAGGAGATATATTAAGTGTCACTGAGTTTTAGGTGGAGTTTCCCACTTGGTTTGAGCTATAGAAACTGAGCCTTGGGGTTCCCTGGCGGTCCAGCAGTTAAGAATCTGCCTTTCAATACAGGGGACTCGGGTTCGATCCCCGGTCAGGGAACTAAGATCCCACATGCCGCAGGGCAACTAAGCCCACGCGCCACAACTAGAGAGCCTGCACGCTGTGACTAGAGAGAAGCCCGTGTGCCGCAACTAAGACCCGACAAAGCCAAAAATAAATAAATAAATATTTTTAAAAAAAAGAACAAAGAAACTGAGCCTTAAAGGGGTTTGTACACGGGGGGCAAAAGTGGGGGATCAGCTCCCCTCATCCTCTTTTTCAAGCAATGGCAACAGTCCATCCAGCTTCCAGGGCTCTTACTGTCCTGAGTAGTCACCAGGTTGCGGGACCGTAAGCCCAGTTTTTTGGCTCCTTGGGTCCATCCACAACACAGGCCATGCCTCCCCCCGTCCCCACTCGGTTGGACGGCTGCCTGCTGCCTTCAGAGAGCCAAGAGCCCGCTCTTGGGTCCCTGGTGGCCCTGCAGGTCTCGGGCAGGCCAGGTTACTGGCCTGGCAACCACAGGAGAGGAGGCCTACTGAGTCAGGGAAGGATGAAGTGTCCAGAACAATTCCCATTTCCTGGCCTTCACGCCCTCCATATTACTGTGCAACTGTTTCCTTGGGCACCAGGGCAATTTAGCGAGTGTATTTTGCATCAGTCCAGCAATTTCTGATATTAACTCTCGCAGGGCTTTCTCGGGGCTGCCTCTCCTACATGGACATCACCTCTCTTGGCTGCAAGAGTCAGCAGCGGGCACCACCTGGGGCCAGCCCTGCTTCCCTGGAAGACAGACCCACTCCAAGCCGGACTCTCTTAGAGCAAGGCCTCGTGGCTCTTATGGCTGGCTGGGACTTTGATGATATACTTGCATTACTTCCAAGCACTGTGACAGCAGATACGATTGGGCCCATTTTACAAAGGCAGAAGCTGAGTCGCACAAAGCATACTTGTCCGGCCACATGGGGATGCTGCCTACTGACTCCACATCTGCTTTTGGTTTTCATTCCCCCATTCTTCTTTCTGTCTCCCCTAAGCGAAAAAGCAAAACTACCCGCATTTTTCTCCATGCTTTGGCCTAAGGTGATATTCAAAATATTTAGCATCCTCTAAGGCTAGGGCACAAAACAAGCAGAACAAATGCCTTAGGGCCCAGCATGGTCTTGAAAGCTCCCTGTTGTGCCAGGTTAACCCTTTAGTGTCTACAACTGAAATTAATGTCATATGGTATATCGGCTATACCTCAGTACGATAAAATTAAAAAGGAAAAAAAAAAGACTCTTAGCGTGTACCCTTTCAAGGCCCATGGGTTTTAAGGCAGAGACCAGAGCAAGAGAAGTGGGCGAGGACCTCAGGGCAGTGAGTCCGTACGTATTTCAATATTTGATCAACTCCCATAGTCCTACTGCTGCAGTATCAGCCCCACCTGTGAACGCTAATACTCCAGCATTCAGTTTCAAACACGCCTTCCCCACCCTCTCTCCCTCTCCTTCTCTCTCCCCCCCCCTTTCATCCACCCTTTCTCATTCTTTCCTTTAAATATAAAGACAAAAGGGACTTCCCTGGTGGCACAGTGGTTATGAACCCATCTGCCAGTGCAGGGAACACGGGTTCAAGCCCTGGTCCGGGAAGATCCCACATGCCGCAGAGCAACTAAGCCCGTGCACCACAACTACTGAGCCTGCGCTCTAGAGCCCACAAGCCACAACTACTGAGCCCACATGCCACAACTACTGAACCCGCGTGCCTAGAGCCCATGCTCCGCAACAAGAGAAGCCACCGCGATGAGAAACCCATGCACCGCAACAAAGAGTACCCCCGCTCGCCGCAACTAGAGAAAGCCCGCACACAGCAACGAAGACCCAACGCAGCCATAAATAAATAAATAAAATTTAAAAATTTATTTTAAAATAAATAAGTATAAAGATGAGAGAAATTGGAGGATTCCTTCCAATAATTTGAGATCCCTTGCACAGGATGAGGACATGCCAGGATTTGCAGATGAACAAAAGGGAAAGTTAGAAGAGGCTGAAAATTACTGCATGCCTATTAAAAATCAGTCAGGCTCAAGCAGTCCTGACTAGCAGACAGGGCCTGTAGCTCCAGGGAAGTGGTACTTAACGGAATTTGCAATTAAGAGTAGCTTGGAGCCCTGCCACAGACCGCTTCCCTTGCCTTTTTTTTTTTTTTTAATATATTATTTAAAAAAGAATCACAACGCAGGGACCTAAATGGAAGATGACAATAATGTAAGGTGACAGACGCCAGTCTGGCAGAAAACACCAGGAAGACCAAGCTACTTACCTGTAGCTGCCACATGCTCGGCTCTCCATCTTGGTCTGGGAGGCAGAGTCTTGGTGGCTGTCCAGGGACAGCTGTCCAAATTCCCAAGAACTGGGCTCAGCATCCAGGCCCCTCCAACTCACCCTGGGTAAACACCGGCATCTGCAGGCAGGAGACCCAGCCCCAGCGGGCACACCTGCTTCAGAAACCCGGCCCACCCAGCTGTCCAGCAGGGGTGGGAGCTGCCACCTCCCACACCAGCCTTTCCAGGGACTTGGCAGCCCCGTCTGCCAGGAGCCACATAAATCTTTAAAGAAGGTTCATTTCTGTTTTCAGAAGCAATTGACACAGGGGCCTAGGAGGGCCGGTTTGTAGCTAAGGGCTGGGAAACTCAGGAGAAAGAGGGGCTGCTTCTGAGGACTGGTTTTATGAGTCAGCAGTCCCTCTCTTAGGGATTTCCAACTTGTTGTCCATCAGAATAATCTGGGATGCTTTATAGAATTATAGATTCCTAGCACCCAGTTTCAGATATCTGGATTCAGAGGAGCCTGGTCAGGGCCTGTGGCGCTGCGTGTTCTTTTTTTTGAAACTCCTAAAATGTGATGTGCAGGCAGGTTTGAGAACCAGTGGACCGTATGACAGGATTTGGAGGTCTTCTCCCCCTAAGAGCCCCCCATTTAGGGGTGCTGCCTCAGCTGCCTTAGTGCCTCCTTCTCTGGGATAACCCTTGGTTAAGGTGGAGGTACTATGACACCTTGATTAGCCTTCTAGATCTTTTCCACAGTGGCTTCTAACTGGAGCTGCCATTGCTGGGGAAAGGGGTGTGTGTGTGTGTGTGTGTGTGTGTGTGTGTGTGTGTGTGTGTGTGTATCAGGGGGAGGATATCAACCACAAGGAATGGAGCAGGAAACTGACACAAGGTTGTCTCCCATCGCTGTGGGGCACCCTGGCCTCCCTGACATGATTCATTGTCACTTTTTAGCCCCAGTTTGATCACCTGCCCAAGATTGGTGATTGCCTCCCACTGGAGCATGACCAGTCACTTCCCTGTTACCAATTTTTAAAACTTAATCCCAGTCATAGCAACATAGAGCACTTTATGGTTTGCAAAGTAGTTTTCACATGCATCATTTCATTTCCTCTTTATGGCATCTGCTACAGACTGAATGTGTCCCACCCCCAAATTCATCTTTTGAGGTCCCAACCCCAAATGTGATGGTATTAGAGGTGGGAGATTTGGGAAGTGATTAGGTCATGAAGGTTGAGCCCTCAGGAATGGGATTAGTGCCCTTTTATAAAAAGAGGCCTCAGGAGCTCCCAGACCCCTCCTGCCATGTGAGGACACAGCCAAAGGACTCCATCTATGAAGCTGGAAGTGGGCCCTCACCACAAGGGATCTGCCGGCACTTGGATCTGGAAGCCTTCCAGCCTCCAGAATTGGGAGAAACACATTTCTGTTGTTTATAAGCCACCCAGTCCGTGGTATTTTGTTATATCAGCCCAAACAGACTAAGACAGCCACTCTGAGACAGCTGGTTTATCTCCATTTCACGGGGCAAGAAACAGGTTCAGAAAGGACAAGGGACTTGCCCCAGGCACATGACTGGTATGGGTGAGGCAGAAGGAGGCCTCACTCTAAATGCTGTGTCCTCTCCAAGGACGTTTGTAGGCATTCAGTGAGCTGGGCTCAGGGCACCAGCACTCTGCAGGCCAAAGGCACTGGGTTTATCAGGGTTGGAGGTTGGCATCTTCCCCTAAATAACCGGAGTAAGACCTTACACCTTCCCTCAAGAAGACACGAATCACAGGAGCATTCAGCTCTTGCCTTGTACAGCGGAGAATGGACTCTTGTCAGGATCTGTAGCCTTTAACAAGATTCTCTGCTTGCCTTTTTGGGGCCTGAAACCATGGGGTGCATAGGGCCACTCTGACAAAGTGATGTCTCTCAGGCAGTGGAGATGACACAGGTTCAGGGTCAGGTTGGAGGCTGCCTCCTGCTCCATGATTATGGCCAGATGGGGCCAGAGCGCACGTGCGAGCACACGTGCAAGTGCGTGCGCGCGGACACACACACACACACACACACACACACACACACACACACACACACACACACACACACATACCAGGCCTCTAGAGCTCGAGGACAAGAGCTCACCCCTCACCATGCAGGAGACTCTACAAAGGCAAAGATGCAGCTCACCTCCCAGGCAGATGCTCAAAGAGACTTGGGTTGGGGACTGCACGTCCCAGGCATGGAGTCATCATCCTGGACTGCTGCAGGAGATTGGCTAAAACATGGTGCAGCTGGCTGCCCTGGGAATTAGGGGTCCTGGATTCCAAACCACCTCTGCAGCCTAGTGAGCTGCACGACCTTGCAGTAGCCGCTTACCCACTTTTTGCTCAGCTTTCTCAACTGGAAAACGTAGATGAAACAGCCTTTCAGGGCCAATGCAGTGAGTCCGTGGCGTCTTGAAACCTCTTAAAATGAACAGCTCACGTTTACCGGCTCTGTGTGCTAAGTGCTTTGTGTCCATCCTCTCACTGAAGGCTCATAATGAGAAGCAGCTTTTATCAACCCTGGTGAGTAAGTAGAAAACAGGTGCAGAGAGGTTAAGTCACTGACAACATCAAATGACTGTCAAATGGCCGAGTGGGGCTTGACAGTTGTAGGTCTTGCTTAACCGCCGTACTGTCCTTTTGCAAACTGCTTACGAAAAGTATTTATTATTTTTTTCTTTTCAAAACAATATTCCACGTCACAGAAATGAAATTAGCTTAGGTAAGAAGCAGCAAACTTGTTATATAATTGCATTCAATGCTACCATTCAACCAGAACAGTCTCA
This sequence comes from Lagenorhynchus albirostris, assembly GCF_949774975.1. Lineage (NCBI taxonomy): Eukaryota > Metazoa > Chordata > Mammalia > Artiodactyla > Delphinidae > Lagenorhynchus > Lagenorhynchus albirostris. The sequence goes on from NC_083103.1 coordinate 91,497,818, forward strand.
TACATGATTGTTTGCTAAGGTTTTGTCCCAAAAGCTCTTCTCTCAGATTCTATAGTGGATGCTTTTTGTTTTTACTCACCAGCGGCAATTCAGATGGCTTTCTTTGGGGGAAAAGAAATCCACTTTCTCTCTGGGGAATCACTCCTACCCCTGCCTTGGATGTAGCTGGCTCCATGGGGTGGGTATGTCAGGTAACCCTGGAATGGTCAGTCATTTCCCTGGCCACAGTGATGGTTTTGGAGATGTTCCTGTGACCTGGACAGATCCAATGAGACACAAGACATTCAAATGTGATTTTTTTTTTTAATGAGCCTGTTGAGAACTCTTTCCTCTGTGTGTGTGACATTGGACTTGGCCTGGCAGGACGTGGGCTTAGAACTGAGGTGAGTCATATTGCCACAACCTCAGCCCTGCCTGAGAAAGAAGCTGACATAAAAAAAGAGAGCAGAGTTGGTGGATGGAAATGTCAGACACCCCCATAGCCAGCTTCTCCTGAAAATCTAGGTCTATCCACTGGAATTTGCAGTTACATATGCCAATAAAATCCTCTCTTGATTTTAAGCCTGTTGGAGTCTTGTGGTCTATTACTTACAACCTGGAGAGTCCTAATTGACCAAGAAAAAGCAGTTACAGGAGTCAAGAAGCCCAGTTATCTGGCTTCAGCCCCCATCCTGGTTGGAGGTGAGGCACTTCCATTCTAGAAAAGACCACAATCTGCTTGGCATTTCTGGGGATCCCTGATCCTCTGAACTGAGGGGTGCCTGGGCTTTACCTGATAATCAAGGCTGCTTCTGGGGCCAGTGGAACACCTGGCTAAATGGTACAAAAGCCCACGAGTTGGTGGTAAGAGCAGATGGTGAGACATGTCATTGCTGCCCTGGGGAAGGGGGTGGCAGTGCATCTGCAGCAGTGCCCTCCTCTCCCATCAAGCCACTGCTGGGAAAGTCTAAGGACTGGGGAACACTTCTGGAAGGAAGATTAAAATTAATAAATGTATAACAATGTAAATTCATTGTGCCCCTCCCACCCCACCATTCCATTTATTGAAGTCCTAACCCCCTGTACCTCAGAATCTGACTGCATTTGGATTTAGGGCCTTTAAAGAGGTTTTTATGGTAAAATGAGGTCATATGGGTGGGCCCTAGTCCAATATGACTGATGTCCTTAGGAGAAAAGGGGATTAGGACACACACACACACACACACACACACAGGAAAACCATGTGAGGACACAGAAGAAGGCAGCTATCTACAAACAAAGGAAAGAGGCCTCAAAAGAAACAGACCCTGCAGACACCTTGATCTTGGACTTCCAGCCAAGCCCCCTCCTCCTCTGCAACCCTCCCCCCCCCAGTCTATAATACTTTGTTATAGCAGCCTTAGCAAACTAATACAATATATAAAGTAAATTATATAATAGCTATACAAATAGGAAAATAGATACATACTTTTAAATATAGATGCGTATACATGTGTAGATGTGTGTATCTGTATCTATACATCTAGGACCCTATCTCTCTCTGCATATGTACGTGTACTCTTGCATGAAACCTCCATTGCTTCTCCATGGTCACAGCACAAGATCTTAATCCCAGAATTGGGGGCTCTCCTTTCCTTCTCAGGTTCCACCACTCCAGCACTCTCCTTGCACAGCTTCACCGTCACCCCACTCGTGGCCATCTCCCAGACAGGTCACCCTCGTGGCACAGCCGTCCCCAGCTGGAAGCGCCGGGTCTCAGACTGCCCACCCCATGAACTTCTGCTCACCCCGCGAGGCGGCAGAAGCTTTCATCAGCTTTCCGAGAGAAGCTGAGTCACTTCCTCCTCTGCGCTCTCCCGGCATCGGGCACACACCTCTATTAAGACATTGATTCCATTGTGTGGTAGTTATTCGTGTATCGGTTTGTCTCCCCGCAACAGCCTGCGAGTCCCTTAAGGAAGGAGCTGGTTCCTTGTCATCTTGGTAGCGCAGGCGGGTTTTGTGTGAGGGAGGAGATGCTCCCGCCTCCCCGGGCAGCCTGCTTGTGGGGTGAGCTGGCGCCCCTCCAGCGTTGTTTTCTTCCTCCCCCTCTAGAGGAGGATCAAACACACAATTCAGTGCGCTCCACCCTGAGGGGCGCCCCGCCCAAGGGACAAACAAAAGCCTGGGGTTCGACGACAGGGAAGGCAGAGAGAGAATTACAGGAGCTCTCGACAGCAAATCAGGCATTTAGAGCCAAGCGCTGTGGCTTTCGGAGATTAAATGCATTATAGATTTGCTAAACGCGAGGCGAGCTAAAGAAAAGGTAGACAGATCATTGCTACCCTTCAGGCAGCCTGGGTGGGCCGGCGGGGGGCGCGCAATCACGCCGGCATGAACGCGAGACGCGCGGGCTTAATTTTTCATTTGCAATCAAAGCCACGTCCCCCCTTCTCGTAGTTTCAGAAACACCGGTCCTTCCTCGGGCTCTTTTCACAGGCCGAATTGCCGAGAGAAGGGAAAATTATCCAGAGATAATGGTGCTGATTATGGGACAGCAAGTGGCTGGAAATGCAGCCGGCAGAGGATGCGCAGGGCGGGGGAGGCTCGGGGCGGGGATGCTGGGCGGCTCAGTCGTGTATCTTGGCGAGCTCGAGGGTCCCAGCGCTCCTGCCCTGACTGAACTGCAGCCGGGGGTCTCGTGTCTCTTCCTTGAATGGTGACACGTTTAGGCTTCTTGGAAAGTTCTTTTTTTCCTCCAGTTCATACCCACCCTTCTTTTAATCCAAAAAAAGGAGCAAAGAATGTTTTATAATGCAGAGAATTCAGAGAAGACAGAGCGCTTGGGATTACGGGAGGCTGGATCATGGGAGCCAGATTCAGGGAGTCAGTGGGCCTGGGTTCTGGTCCTTGCACCTGCCACAGGTGCACCTTCATGAATCTGGGGCAAGGGCCCCTCTGGACCTATGGTCTGCTCCTCAGAAGCCGGTGTAGGATCAAGTGAGCATCACTGTCCTATGCTTCACAGCTGGAGGGAAAACGTCTTTATACTTCTGAAGAAATATCAGAAGGAGACTGGGCGATTCTCAATCTCTGGATGTTTGTGTTCCTTTCCCCAAGAAAATGTAAGTTTCATGAGCGCAGGAACTTCATTTTTTTCTTAACTTCTGTCTCCCCAACACCCAGAAGAGCGCCGGGCACATAGTAGGTCTCAATAAAAATTGTTGGGCGAAGGAATAAATTAGCAGCATTATCATTCCACCCCACTCCCATTTCATAGATGATGAAACTTGAGGTAGAGCTGGGTTAATGAACTCAAGATCCCTCCTAGCCTTGGGCTTTTAGGGAAGGCGTGCTTACCAACTCAGTACTCCCTGGAAGTTCTTCTGCTAGTCTGACTCGCTTCCCTCCTAATTCAAGGAGGGCCCATTGCCAGCAGTGAAGACCAGCTGAGGAGCACATTCATGGGGTCCCTCTTTAGGTGAAGAGAACGGTTTCAGGTGAGGCTGCCATCGTGGAGGGAAGGTCCTCAACCCCCATATCCACATGGTTGGTTGCCACAGGAACGGTATGTCTGTCTGTTAATGCGAGGAAGGGGAGGGAGACTTGAAATGACTTCGGCTATAGATCTCACAATTACTCTCCCTCTCTCTAATTTGGATGTTAATGTATTAGCTGCAGCTTTGCCTTCTAGGCTAGAAATTGTTTTCTGGCCTCCCCCGGCCTGAAATTATACATCCAGATAGAGTAGTGTTCATTAAAGTAAGATTAGGAGAGGATAATATGTGAGAGGTACGTAATCTTTTGCAAATGGTTAGTAAATTGGAACTACCCCAATTACAATCTTGTTCATCACACGGTGCTGAATTACTCTGCCTGGGACGGGAGTCTCCGCCGCAGCTCTGCTCGCCTCACATTCCATAAATATTGTAGACACATGATACTCTCAACCATCTGCTTCGCTGGTCGCCGAGCACATTTTCTGACTTTCTGGTTGACTGCAGAGAGTGGCAGAAGTGAGGCGGCCATCATGCCAGCCGGCCTCAAAGCCCAGCTAGGCCGGCCTTCATGGAGGGCTCTGCCCATGCCATGTGCCTCGGGCACCTTCCCCCAGGCCGTGCCAAGCCCGCCGGCCTCCTCTTAAGGGGACACACCCCCACTAATGCCTCCTGTGGCTCCCAGGTTCTCACCCAGCAGGGACCCGTGTGCAGTGGGGCTAGGCTGGCGGGGATCATCTCTAGAAGGGGTGGGCAAGGCTGATGGAGCTGACTTAGAGAATAGCCCAGGGTGCTGTGGGGTGCAGGCAACGCCCTGGTCATCTGAAGTTCTGCCTCTGCCTTGCAGGGCAGACGGTCTGTAACAGGGAGTGACGCACCCACGGTTCTCACAGGCTGTCTGTTCAGCATCAAGGCTGGGTGTGTCTCTTCCTCTCACCCCTTTGGTTCTGGCCAGAGCTGTTTCTTCTGATCACTGTGTGTCCCTAAAATCCTATGTCTTTCAAAAAGGCAGTGAAATGTCGTAATTAAGAGTGAGGGTCTGGCATTGGAGTGTCTGGATTTAAATCCTGCTCCATTATTGACCAGGTGTGATCCTGAGTACATAGTTTAATCAGTCTGTGTCCAGGTTTCTCCATCTGTAAAATGGGTATAATAATAATAACCTATCTCAGAGGATGGTGGTGAGTTAATATTTAGAACAGTACCTGGCATACAGTAAGTGCTCAACAAACTTTAGCTATTATTTTATTGCAAAGGTATTTTGAGTCTCTTCCTCAGATCTCAGCATCCCCCACAAAGAACATGCAGAGTCCTTGTGCTAGAAGTAAACTCCAGGCAGGAGGGAACCAGACAAAGAGAAAAGGCTGGATCCTTTTAGATTAACAGTGCACCAGGCAGCACGTTTTACAGAGCTTATTTCATTCTATCCTCACAGATCTTGAAGCGTGTATATTATTATGCCCATTGTACAGATGAGGAGGTGAGGCTCAAAGGATTTTAAAAAGCAGCTTTCTTGTTGCTGTCTTGTTTAAAACTTTCAGTTAACCTTTTGTTTTATAATAAATCCCCAAATTCTTGAATGGGTTATAAAACCCTCCATAGTCTAGTTCTCACATACCTCCTCGTTCACCCTTTGCTCACGCCTGGTCCTATCACCTCGCCAACCCGTTCTTTGTCCATGTCACGCATCCTCCTGCTTCAGGGCCTTTGCACGTGCTGTTTCTTCTGCCTGGGCTTGACCTCCCTTCCCTGTTTGCCCAATTAATTTCTATTCATCCCTCAGGTCTCAACCTGCACTTCTAAGGAGAAGCCTTCCTGGAGTCCCCCAGACTTGATAAGGCCCCAGTAATGTATGCTTTGATAACAACCCCTGTGTCTCTTTCATTAAATCTCTTACAACTGTGACTAAACACTCAACTGTGTGTGTGTTTTCTGTCTTATTAGAGTGCAAGACTCATAGACAGAGTCTGTGTTAGTCAGGAGAGGCTGGGCTAAGCAGTGGGAACATAAATTCCAAATCGCACGTTTCTCTCTCCTGCTACGTGCCCCATGTGGGACGGCAAAGTCCTCTACTCCACCTGGTCACTCAGGGATCCAGGTCATTGGAGGCTTCAGCGCCTTGTGGCTGCACCATCTGGAACACCAAGGCTCCTTGGAGGCTGCAGTAGGGGAAGAGAAAGACTGGAGAATCAGGTGTGAGCAGGGAAATTATGGGCTCAGCCCCAGATGATGGGCACCCCTTCTGCTCCATTTCACATTGTCTGCCCAGCTGCTAGGAGGCTGGGATGTATAGGGGAACAAGTGAAATATTTGCTCTGCCACAGGGACCTGGTCCAGCTTGTTCGCTTGTGTGTTTTCCATGCCTAGCACATTGCTTGGCACATAGTAGCAGCCCCCCAGCCAATATCTGCTGAATGAATGAGCATGTCATCGGGTGTAGGTCGAGAGCCTCCCAGCGAGTGCACTGTGGAGGTGCTGGCTTTGGACCATGGTCCTCCCAGGTTCAAAACCTTTGGCCTGTGCGCTCTACCACATCTTCCCAGGTTTACGGCATGCTTCTTTTCTCAGAATATAGAGAACAGAATATCTTGCATTTAGGCCTTAATAGATTTGTTTTTCCCGATGAAAGTGATGAAAGTTGCATGTCCTCCAATCAGCTTTGCAATTAGCCATTCAGCCACTCACCCAACACAAGTGGCAGCTCAAATTCAGCGAACGTTTCCTAAGTGCCTGCTGTGTACCAGGCGTGTCACCTCGGCTAGTGTGCAGCAGAGCCTGGCGAGGTGAGCCCTGCTTCCCACTTTCCCGATGAAGCTACTAACGCTCCCTAGTGAGTAGGACCTGGATGTAAAGGCGGGTTTGCTGCCTTTAAGACCAGCGCCCTTTCCCCTGTAGCAGCCAGGGGCTCTCCTACTAGAGCAGGCATCAGAATTGCCTGGAGGACTCCCTGACGTACAGAGGGCGAGGCCCCATTCCCAGTTTTCAATTCAATAGATACGGGTGGGGCCTGAGAATCTGAATTTTTAATGAGCTCCAGGGGACACCCTGCTGTAGGGTCTGTTGCCACCATTGGAGACCCTCTGGCCTGCAGTGTGCTGCCTGGTGGTGGGGGGCAAGCGCCCTTCCCTCATGAACTTGGCTCAGGAGTCCCGGCTGGGGGAGGTGGGGATCGGCTCGGCAGCACAGCCCCTGGGTGGCTGGTATCTGGTCCTTGTCTGTGAGGCTGCCTGCAGTCCACGTGTATAAAACCAGGGGGGCGCGCCGCAAGCTCTGAGGTGTTCGGCAGATCTGACACTCTGCATTCTGTGATTGGATGAACTCAACCAGAGCTGCAGAGTCCATTGAAGTCTATTCCTAGGTGGGCAGCGCTACAGATGGAACATTGTGTAACAACAAATGCCCAGGGAAGTCAAGGAGTTCTGGGGGAGTCATTGTGTGCTCGGCGTACCCTGGGGCTCTGGGGAATCCAGGATGAGTGTGGGATGAGAACCTACTGTGCGAGGCACCAACGGCCTGCCGTGGTGACAAAACACATGCTTGAAACCAGGGGAGGAAAGTGTGTCAGCATCTAACCAGGTGCTCATTGGCGCGAGTCTGTTGAGGGGCTCCAGGCAGGGTTTGGGAAGCCCCAGGGAGGGGTCTAGAACGTTGACGATAACCTATAACTACCATCTGTGAGGCAGCGTGGCGTGTACCTTCGTGGTCCCTGCAGCCTGGTGGTAGGTGGGTATTTTAAGGATGAAGAAAGAGACTCAGAGTCTTGCCCATAGTCAAGACTTTGCCCATAGTCAACTTTTATTAAGTGAAGAAGTTGGTAGCTGAACCCGGCTCTACTGATAACAAAGCCCACGTTCTTGGAAACATTGGGCCGGGGAGCAAGGACAATTGTGCAAGTGAGGGGGTTCTCAGTAGGACGAAGTGGCCCAAGAGGCTGGGCAGGTGAGGTGCATGCTGACTTGGTAGAGACCCCAAAAGCCTCCCTGGGGTCCCTGAGTATGATGGGATGCTCAGGATCATGGAATGGCTGCAAGAAGTGTTCTGTGTTGCTAACTTTGTTGTCCAGGGCTGTCCATGGGGAGGGGTCGGGGCCCAGCTGGAGCAGTGCGCGCAGTAGCTCAGGTACTCGGGATCCTGGAGGCTCTGGGTTTCCACTGCTTCTCTCCAGGTCGCTTCTCTTATACAGCGTCTTTGTGAGGATTGGAGAAAAGGCGCGCCTTCCTCCAAGCAGACGCACCTGGGCATCAAGTTCCCAAGTTTCACTAGCAGAAGCTGGGCTGGATCTCTGTCCCCCGTGCCTGCTTGATCTGATACTGTGGTCAAGTGAACGATCTATACAACTTATCTGGGAGACTTGCTTCCCTCCCACTACACGTGCGTGTACGCACGCACACACACACACACGCGCGCGCGCGCACACACACACTCACACGTGGACCCGACACCCTCTCCTTGCCCAGGGAATTCACTTCCCCGGAGGAGACTGGAAACCTGTGTGACTTTAAGCACTTCATCCCTCTTTTCCCGCGGTCTTCCTAACCGAATCTCTTCTAAGAGGGGCTGCTGGCTGGGCTGGGAGCTGCCATGAGAATAAAATCCACAAGGTCAGCGAGAAGCAGAGCAGAAAGCAGCGATGCTATATCTGACTTTAAGGCTGGAGTAACAAAGGAGAGAGTGTGGAGAGGCACCGTCAAGGGCAGACAAGGCTTTCGAGGAGCCCCCTTCCCCATCAAACTGTAAACACAAAATACAATGCTCAAGTCTTTATTAGAAAGAAAGAAAAGAAAAGAAAAAGGGAGCAGCAGCTGAAGAGCACGTGCCAGCAAGGGGGGAAAGAGGGGAGAGCCACCCTGAAGTCAATACTGGCCAGGACAAGCATTACCCCACGCGGAACACCTCAAGCCTCTGCCTGGAAAATTTGATTGGATCTTCAGAAAAACCTATTAGTGTGTTGTCAGGACCTTCTGGTGATAACTGACCAGCTCTCTTCAATCGATGCTCTTCACTGGTGGAGCTCCTGATTTTTTAACAGCATAATTGTTTTTTTAATAACCGGCTGGCTCACCCACTCCAGCAAGCGGGGAGTCAAAGTCAGACTCCGAACTTAAAACATAGAGAAACGTGATATTCTTAATTACACAATTACGTTATGGAGCGCCAGGGACAGAAGACGGTGGCGGGCGTGAGGCTTTCTTCGGCTAAGCCAAGTTGTTAAGAAAAGTCACAGAAGTCATTACACAAGTCAAAATTATTTACTAAATGACATCCATTCTTCACAAAGGAGCCTTTATTTATTTTTAAAGAAGAATGGCATAGCCGGGGTGATTTCAGCATGGCAAGGGTACCATAAAGCGACAGCAGAATTAGTTGTCAATTATAACACCTTTTTAATTTTCAACTCAAGAGCTGACAACACATTTTATTTGGGGTTTTAAACGCACTATAACAACAGCAGTACTTTACCGTGCTTTGGACCTTAGATGTCAAAGTACTTCACAAACAAGTAACTGGAAACATGTTGGGGTGGAAGCTCTTTATAGCTGGAGAGCAGGGCCCACGGAGGAAGCGATTTGCCCAAGGTCACGGGCTGAATCAGAGGCACAGCTGGAAACAGTACTCATGAATACTGGTTCCTAGAGTGGGAGCTCAGCACCACCAGCCCACCCCCTCCCCCACACACCAAAACAAACCCCCAAAGTCAGGAGATAACAGCAGGGCAGAGAGGTCACCTGCCCAAAGCCCAACATGTCCACGCTGACAATTTGCTCTACAGAATGGAAGCTGGGTGTGCAGGTCAGATGTCTTCACAGACTGCAGTTGCTGAAACCAGGAAAAGTAGTTGCTAGTGAAAACGTATAGGGTTCTACGCTTATGTGGGTCAGCCTGGCTTCCGTCCTGAGCTTCTGAGTATGCTCATCAGATTCTTCAAAGTGTCAGCCTTCCAGGAGGGCTTGATGGCTCACACCACAGCTGTGCTCAGCCCACCTGGCAGGTCTGGGCCTTTCTCTGGGTTGGTTCTCTCCAGAACCTGGTCTATGTGCCCAGGGTTGGGGTGAGAGATTCAGAGAAGGAGAGGAGAAAGAGCATGAGAAAGGGTGAAAGAGAGGAGGCAAAGAAAAAAGAAACGAAGAGAGAGGAAAAGGAAAGAAAGGAAAAAGGAAAACAGAGAGAGGTGGGCTTGTTTTAAACCTTTGCGGGCCCCAGGACCTCTTTGTAAGGAAGCTGTGCCCACAATGTATCAAATACATTACAATCCCACACTGAATACAGTTTATTCCTGATTATTTACCAGTTCAGTTTGGTTGCAGTTTGCTGGTTGACAATGGTATGGTTTTGTAGATATTTAAGCATTTAATAATTTTGATTTTACACTTCCCTTCTCTGTCTTTTGGAGCTCATATTTTTTCTTTCCAGGCTCTTGAAATGTTTATAAGACATAGACACTCTACATATTGACCTTAAAACAGCCCAGAGGGCTAGAAGAAGGGAGAGATGGGAAAGAAAGAATGTTGACTAGGACAGCAAGAAACAAAATCAAAACCACACTGAGACAAACATTTACAAAGCAGACAGAGGGAGTTCTCGAAACGATAGAATTGCTGGTTAGAAAGAAGAAAGAAAGCAGGCCTTACCAGGATATTTCTAGGAAAAAAGATGAACAGATGAAAGACCAATCCAACCACAGATGAAGAAAAACTCTCTCTGATCATTCAATAATTTATTGAGCACAGGGCCAGATACTGTGCTTGGCTTCCAGCTCCAGATACAGAGCTGGATGAGACACAGTCTCTATTCTCAAGGAATTTACTGTTTTATTGAGGGAGACAGAAAGGTAAACAAGCAGTTCAGGTATGTGATAAGGACATGAATTGTAGTAGGCATGAGAGGTTGGGAAAGCACAGAGCAGTAACCTAAGGGAGGAGATGCTCCCGGAATGTTCCAAGGCACAGAGGTGTGACCAGTGATGAAATGGAACTTGAGGGGAAGTCAGGTAGGGGTCGGGGGGCAGGGGGTGTGAGTGGAGGTGGAGGGTCACAGGGTGGGACTGAAAGGCCAGACTAAATTGATAGCAGATTGTGAGCATTTGGATTTACAGTAAGTCCCCTACATACGAACCAGTTACGTTCTGAGAGCGCATTTCTAAGTCCAATTTGTTCATAAGTCCAACAAAGTTAGCCTAGGTAGCCAACTAACATAATCGTCTATATAGTACCGTACTGTAATAGGTTTATAATACTTTTCACACAAATAATACCTAAAAAACAAACACACACAAAAAATAAAGAAGACATTTTTAATCTTACAGTACAGTAGCACCAGCTACGTCACCGCTGCTTCTACACTTGCTTCTGGACATCCTGGGCTTGAAATAAAGATACTGCACTACTGCACTCTATACAGTACTGTACAGTAAAGTCCACAAAAGCACAACCACTTGTAGAGGATGCATACATGTGACAAGGTACGCCAGACACGTGAACTAACTTACATGATGGGACATGCAAATGCACTTTCACATCTTTGAAAGTTCGCCACTTGAAGGTTCATACGTAGGGGACTTACTGTATTCTGCAGTCTAAGGTTAACCAAGAATGGGTTCCAAGCAGGGGAGGGACCCCATTCACTCCAGTTAGGGCTGATGATGGAGCTAGGGGCCGAGGCACTGGGGAACCAGAGAAGAGGCCATTGCATTCCTGCCGTTGAAGGTAAAGGGCCTTGTCCGGGCACATGACGTGGAAATGATGAGGCTGGGTCACCTTGGAGAAGTGTTTAGGGGGCAGCGGGCAGGGTTCAGGAACCAGATGGAAGTGGGAGATGAGGGTGAGGGAGGAATCAAGAATGACTCTCAGGTTTCTGGTTCATCTGAATGATGATGGTTATTCATTGAGAAAGGGGATATAAGAGAAGAAGAAGGTTTGGGGGCACTTTTCATTTCCCCAAAGCCTCGTGATCCTAAGGCAGGTGCTATGTCCCAACAGGGCCCTTGAAAAGCGGCCAGGAAAAACCAGCAAAACTCTTTAAGAGGTGGGGAGAGCAGGGCTGTGGAGAGTCACTGGTAGACTATGTGTTTCTCTTTGGCCAAAACAGAAGCATGACCCAGAGACCAAACCCTAGAAATCTGTCCATTTGGCTTCAAGAAGAAAGGGGCTTGAAATCAGTAGGGACCGAGAGGGAACATGACAGGTGCCTCTAAGGCCATGTTGGACGCTGGACTGGGGCTCCAGTTGTGATTCATGGGTGAAGGGAGTTTATTGGAAGTTAGCTCATGAAAGCTCCAAGCTACACACAGAAATCTGTATCCTTCCTGGCTAGCAACAGAACCTTGTAACAGCTAGTGCTGGATTGAGACACAGACATCTATCAATCAGACCAAATTCATTGGGTTAAACTCCATCACCCAGAGCTGACCCTTTCCTACTGGAGGAAGTAATGAGCTAGAAATAAGTACCATCTGAAGCCGAGGCTAAGGAAACCTGTGATCACGGACGTTTCAAGCCACAGCTTCAGTTTGGGCTTTCAAACAGATGGACACTCTAGCATGAAACTACCAAGATTAAAAAGAGAACACTAGCTTAATACACATGGCTGGGGAAGTGGCCGGGGCCATCCATGGAGCTGGGTTCCTAAATCCTGGCTCAGGACTTACTCAGCATTCATAGGAAGAAAACAGCCCCAGAGCAAAGCAACCACTTTTCTTTCCCGGTTTTTGATGTTGGCAAAGGGAAGACAAATGAGGGTTCTCTGGTTGGGGGACGGCGTGAATGAACCACACGCGTCCATAGATAAACCAGGAGCCCTCCAAGCACGCTCGTTTGTTCACACAAAAGCTAGGCTGGCAGCCCTCTCACCAAGCCATGTTCACAGTGGGATCTTTAATGCATTGTGAGCATTCAATCAAACTTTTAGTGGTGAAACTCTGGGAGCAGAAAGCCAGCTAGGCCCAAATGGTCCCTTGGCTTTTCCATCTTTTGTGGCTGCCTGGCTGTGCTCTTGTGGGTTTTGTTGTCAACAAACTCCTGGCTTGCCTCTGAGCGCTCCAAATTACTGAAAATGACTACAGCTTAAGACTGGCAGGATGATTGTTAAAAACAACCCTGGCATTAATCATAGCTTAAGAGCTTTTGGAAAATGATTCTAATTCAGAAGGGGTAGCTTACAAAGAGGCTGGTTGAAAGCAAAGCAGACATCAAATTCTGAAAGGCCAAAAACCTCCTTGGTACCCACACCTGGCTTCTTCCCAAAATGCAGCTGGCAAAAATGTGTGGTTGGTGGCGTAGCTTACCCCACAAGCTCACCCTGTCTGAGGCCACCTCGGGTCTTCCACGAGTCCCACAGCATCTCCCCCCCGGGTCCCACAGCATTTCTCCCCCAGCTCTGGGGCCCTTGAGATGGGAAAGAGTTCAGGGAGCGCCCACAGTTACAAGTTTACTGGCGGTCCTCGGAATAAGGAAGAGGTGGCTGGGCGCCTCGTATTCTGTCAACAGTCGGATGCCTTAGACTGGTGCTAAAATAAGCTGTGTGCATAGAGGCAGCTGCGTGGGCAAACACACGGTCAGCATTTGCAAGGAGCCAGGCAGGGCAACGAGCTAATACTTCTGCCTTTTGCCTGCCTGGAACAACAAAGGAGAATGATTTTTGCCGTCAGCGTTCTCCTTATCACGGAATCATTGCACAGTTTCGTATGATTAATGGTTTCCATTTAGGAGAAGCTGAGAATGAAAACAGTGGGGGAGTGGTAGCAACTTGGCTGGGGGTGTTTGTGGTTGCACCTTGGGCAGAAGGGTGAGGGAGATCTGGCTGGTGGTGGCCACTGGCACGACTGGGGAGGCACTCTGGGGCGAAGAAACACATGGCTTTTGACATGCATTTGCAGGAACAGTCTGAAAGCTGCAAACTTGTGATGCACTGCTTGCCGTTTCCTCCTTGCAGCCTTCCAAACACTTGTGTCCGAGAAGCTACTCCCTCTTGACCTGCCAAGGGGAGGGTGTTTCCTTCCCAGAGGTTCCTGACTAAGGGCTGGGTCTGGGAGGCAGCATGGTGATGGGGCTGGCTGGCTGAAACTCAGAGGAACTACCTACACCACTTCTTGGCATTTCTGATGGCCACGTGGGGATGCCACACAGGGAAGGACCCCACCTTTGTGCTAGTACGGTAGCGGTGACCTTCAACATGGCCACCTCTGTCTCTGGAGCCCGGCTGGTGGACCTAGTCTCAGCTCTCAGTGGCTGGCTGTCCCGGGAGTTCTTCTTCTCCTCTCTGCAGCATCCCTTCCTTTCCACTTCTGTAGGCGCTGCTTCTGGTCAGATCTCACGGCTGCTGGAGATGAGTGGTGAGACAGAGGCCGCTGTAGCCAGAGACTTGTGGGTGCTGATAGAAACCAACCGGGAAAACACAGAGGATTCAAGAGGGCCTGATTTTTTCTTTTTTAAGCAATAGCCTCTGTTACTGAAGCCAGAGAGGGAGAAAATTGGTGATCTTGGCTGTGTCTAGCGTTACTCAAAACCCTTCTTGATGCATTGGTGTCTCTGCAAGGAAATCTATTATTTTCCATAAACTGTCTTAAGCATCTCCCGGGCTACATTTCTGGCTGTGTTAAGAATCAAGCCATCAGGAACAGCTGTGAACGTTATACACTTTCAGCAGCAGCAATGGGCTTTGGCAGGGAAGTAGGAGCAAAAAAACCCAAGTAGGACATTTCGGTTGACAGTAATGGCATTTTCCCTTCGTTGTCCAAACGATAAAAGATTCATGCTCCTAATTGCAACACTAGAGCTGCCCCCATCACTTTATTCAGGGAGAGGAGGTTAGAGAAAACAGGCCTAGAGAGAGGGAGAGAAAGAGAGAGAGAAAGAGAGAGAGACAGAGAGAGAGAGAGAGAGAGAGATGGATAGTAATTTCGTCACTAGCTAACAGAGACTGATTAGTACAGAAGGCTCCCTTCCATAGCAATACTTTTTAATCAGGGCTGCTGTGTCTGGGCAAACAGGTTTTGTGGATTAGCTAGACCCGAGCCTGCCAGCATCCGTTGCAAGTTTAAATGATGAAATACACAACCACAGAGAAAACAAACCAAAAAGAGTAATAAAGGCACACATTTCAATATTCGGTAACCATGAAGGGATTTAGATATTCGCTTGCTATTAAAGGCTTGCAATATGCTCTTCCGACACCAGCTCTGGAAGACTGAAATGTCAATTACGGATCAATTTCCCCCTAAGTAAACACTAATGCAAGATAAACAGTATTAGAAGATGCAATGGTAACATTGCTGACTTTAGGATGGACTTCCTGCTGGTAACAGCAAGTTTAAGCCTGGTGGTTAATTAACCTGAGAAGGTAGCACTTACGGAAGCTTTAAGGTGATCATGTCTGAAATATGACTGTGAGCCGTGCACGTTTGGAGGACAGCTGGAGTCCTGCGTCGGTTTGACCCTCAGTGGTAGTCTTCATTTTCCCAGGAATCACCACCCCACAGCTCAACACCTCCAAGGATTAGGAGGGAGTAAAGTGGGACTTGAGGGTGGGTGTGCGTGTGTGTGTGAAGAGAAAAAACAGTAGACTTTAAGTCCCATTCTTTGCTAGAATTAATTCTGTATTTAAACATGGAAGATCCGAGTTGCATTTCCTGCACTGACCACCAGGGGCAGTAGACATGTTATGTTCGCTTTGGGAGGAAAAATTAAAAACACAAAAAACAAACCAGATAACATCTCCTGTGTACAGAAGAGCCTGGAAGCTGAGGATTAGAAGACTTGAAAACAGAAGATTCTGGCTTTCAAGTCTCAGTTTTGGGGTGCTGACATTATCCTTGTGCCTAACACCCTCTTGCTGGCATGTGTAACGATGCGGCGTGGGGATGACATGTGGCTCTTATGGAGGCGCACTTCACAATTTTGAGATGAACACAATGCAAGGAATATGGTTTGAATGTTTGCAACATGTCATACCTCATTCTGAAGGCCCCTCACAATGTATGTGGGCAATGGTGAGGCTTTGCTTAGCCATTAGCAAAAATGTCATTCTCTGTAGGGAAGAACGATATTCTGTCCCAGCGGGTCCTTGAGAACGATGGGACTAATAGCAATAAACTCAGGGCTGGCTGGCTAACTTGTTCAAGGCCAACCCGAAGGCTACCTATATTGAGGATGGACTTCTAAATGTCAGGGTTGAAATACAGAATTGGTGACCTGTTCAGACTAAGTATAAAGTGAGATTCGGGCAACCAGATGCTTGGGCTGTCTCCCTGTAATGATCTACTACTTGCTACGTGCCTACTATGGGCCTACGACTGACTTCAGTGTATTGCCCACAGAGTCTTTTGGATGACGGCCAAGAGTCCCCTCCCCTTCTCCTGCACAGTGTGTCAGGACATCCAAGTACTTCATTCGGGAAATATTTCCAAACCATACATGTGCAGCTTTGGATACAAATTTCACTCTGAAGGAATTTGGCAGCCAGCTCTTCATGACTAAGGGCCATGTACTTGGCATCCTGGCAAAAAGGTGTGAGTATAAAAAGGGTCTTGGGCATAATTTTATAATGAAACAAAATGCCTTCACTTAAGCAGGGTCCTTCCACCTGTAGCATGGTGACTGCCTGGTTGCTTTAAAGCTCTGGATGACAGAATCAAAGGAACATTTCTCTGTGGACTAAGCCCACAGCAGTACAAGGATTACGTTGCCAGTAGATGGAGGACAGTGAAAGATTGCGCCAATTACCATCCACATAGCACCTCGGGGTTCCAGTTGATGTATTTGGAGAAGGCAAGCAGGCCAAAACATTCATGAAAACTCTCTGGAGGAAATGAGGGCCATTTGCACTCGCACACCGAAGGAAGGACTGGGCAACTTATCAAGCTCCTGCTGACGGGAACTGCTTCTGGAAGCTTCCCCTTGCATACCCTGTGGGACCCAAGTGGCAAAAGTGCAGCAAGACGCCACCTCACATCTGCCTCCGTTCACTGAACACCCCGGGTCCCCCTTGTCTGCAGGTCGCAGCTGTATCTGGAGCATCACGCTACAGACAAGGGGAGAGGGCTGGGGACACTAAGCATACCATGTACCACGTGGACTGGAATAACTACCCTAGTGAGTGTTGAGGACAAAGGGGTCCTTAAACACGCTAGGGCAAGCTCCACAAGGGCACGAGGTGTCCACAGGAACCCAGATGGCTCCCTTCACTTGAGTCGTGACCACTTCTTGGTAGCCTTGGGTAACCTCTGTCTCTCTAACCACCATTCGCCTCTAGCCTGTGTTATGATTCACATGTAACATGTTTACTCTGCATCTGGCATATTATGGACTCAGCACTTACTGCCAATCTCACTTCCCTCTCCTAACACGGTGACCCCCTCCCTTACAGAGCAGGAGACCAAGGCCGGGCAGGTTGGGGAACTCGCCCAAGGTTTCACAGCTAACAAGCGGTGGAGTGGAGATCGGAAGCCAGGCTGTCTCTTAGCACGAACTCTTGATCTCTAGCCTCTATCACCTATAGGTCTTTTTACAGAGCTATGATGAATCAGGGCTCCCCACTGCTCCCTGCCCGGGGGCAGAGGCTGGGAGAGGCCCCTGAAATCTTGACTCCTGTCTGGACTTTGAGAACAGCTGGAAGATTGATCCCACGCTCCACACCTCTCCTGATTTTGCTTTTTTCTTCCCATACGAATCAGCGGGCTGGCTGGGCTTACTGCCGTCTGTACCTCCGACTCACTTCGTTCTCCACTAGCCATCCTTTAAGGTCTAGCTGGAATCCCAGCTCCTCCAGGAAGCTGTCTTGACTCTCCAGGCTTCACTGATTTCCGTTCTCCAAGAAATTTCCACGGCACTCTCTGGGCCCCTTAACCATAGTTGGGGTGCCCCCCACAGCTGGGGACCATTTCATGTGTTTATGTGGGTATAACCGATGCCCTGGTTGGTCTCCAGAGATGATCTTACACTTCCCTGTGTTTCTCGCGATGCTGAACGTACAGCAGTCGCCCAGTAACTGCATGTCCAATTAGCAGATTTTTACAGAGACAGGCGAGAGACCAGGCCAGGATGGAAGGGCTGAAATGAAGTACGCAGCCTTTGGTTTTTCTGGAGCTTACCTTTTCTCCCACCGCTGAACCTTCCCCACCACCTGCCTGAGAGAGAAAAGGGGAACTCAGCCACAGCTGGGTGAACGGTGGGAAAGGGCCATTCGGGGCGGCTCACGTGTGATCTGAGCATTTGAAAGATCGGTCACCATGAAGTGCAGTCATTGCTCGCCTCGGCCTGCAAGGCAAGGGGGACGGTGACAGACTGAATCCTGCTGTACACCCGGCCTGGAAGCCCCAGCAGCCTAAACAGTAAGTGAGAACAATCTTCCGTTGGCGGCCAGGCTCGTCCTCTGCAGATCACGTCTTTTTGTTAAAGGAGAGAGAACTTGAAATGAAGAAGGGTGAATTGTGAAGACACGAAATCCCAAAGGAAGAGACAAGTGGAGCAGGCAACACAGGGGAGTGGGTGTGGGGTGCTGGGTGGAAACAGGGGAGTGAGGGCGGGAGACGCATCCACGGGAGGGGCCGTCCTGGGCCGGCCCGCACTGCAGCCTGCGCACCTGCACAGACGGCTGAGTCCGCGATGCCAGAGCACCTGGCCCACCTGTCCGCTGAGAGGGGAGGAGAGATCAAGGGCAGGAAGGATGAGCAGAGGAGGAGAGAAGGCGGTCCCGAGAAGCCCAGCCGGCAGCACCTCCTAGCATCTACTGCCCCTGCTCCTGGCCCTGCGCGAGGTGCTAAGGAGGAAGCCGGACCAGGGGCCCATCTTCTCCCAGGCCGAGACGTCCGTAAGAAGTCCATGATGAGAAAAAAGGATCACTTTGTAACATTAATTTTTTTTATTAAGAAGACAGATATTTTATAGTACTTCTTTTTTTTTCTTTTTTTTTGTAAAAATGGTATACATGAACCAATACAAAATGGGAATGGAACATATGGATATGGAGTTTCATACACCGTAACATCGTTCATGTACACCTCAAAACCAGAACTGCCTAAAGGGAAAAGTCAGACGTTGGCGTGACTAAAGAACAAGCTTATTTGGCATCAATTATACATCCTTCATTATTTTATATTCCTTTAAAAAACACAAAAAACAAGTTTGTTCTTTCTTCACTCTAAAAAAAGTGATCAACCTGTACAAAGTAATACTCAACAATACATTTCAAACAGTGCACTGTATACTTAAGAAAAAAATACATAAACCAATATACAACTAAAATCCATAATTTCCTGTTTTTGCTTTGTTTTATTATTATTATTATCTTTTTCCAATGCATGGGGCCTACACTTCGCAATCTACCTGAGACGGAAAACACCAATCAAAACACATGAACCTGAGACATGTCAACATTGTAAGCCATAGAGTCACATCAGGAGCACTGCACTACTGTACACTTTTCAAAACGGAAAGATGGGAGGTCCCCAAAATGAGATGCCAATTCAGTGAGCAATGGTAGGGTTTTGTGGGGGGGTTTTGTTTTTTTTTGTTTGTTTTTTTGTTTTCCTAAAAAGAACAACTGAGAAAAGCCTTTCAATGACATGCTAAATGGTTCTCACCCTTCGATACGATTACACTATGGTCGGAATGGGTGCTAAGGGCTCGGAATAGAGCTGCACATTATAAAATTCACTGAAGAAGGGATGTTTGTTGTGGCTTTTTGTCTTGGTTAAGTGCCTAGGGATAGGAGAGGGGAAAACAAAATGCTGCTCAATATGGATTTTCTTTTACATACCAGTCCGTTCCCAAAAGGCCCCCATGTTGCAATGGTTCTATCAAAGGTTAAAATAAAGACAAGAAAAATAAACACGCTTTCAAACAACAAAGAGTTGACACTTTTTTTCCCCTTAAATAAATCAGCGTAAGTCTTCCACATAATGTAACAATAGTAAAAATGCATCTTGCAAAATCCAAAATTACTCACTGAAAATGTTATATAATATATATTTATATATATATAGATCTATCTGTTTTTTGATGCCATCTTTCCATAGGGACTGTATTCTGGAGTCTGGAGCCTTACCAAAACGTACAGTAAGAGTTTAGTTTTCGTCCTTCGGGACTACTTCTAGATTTCCTAGACATTTCAGTGAAAATCCCCACATTTCTTTAAAAAAAGGTAAATGGTAACTTGACTCCTCTACCTCTTCCCAAGGCTCCCCATCCAAGATATGTTCAAGGTAACTTATTTTAGTAGCTATGCACTATGGCTGCCATCATGCGAGGATCAGTAATTTGTTGGCAGACGGTTCTTAAGGCTGAGGAAAGAGGCCAAGGCTAGTGTATGAAAGGTAAAAAGATAAAAACACTCACATTTGAGT
This sequence comes from Lagenorhynchus albirostris, assembly GCF_949774975.1. Taxonomy (NCBI): domain Eukaryota; kingdom Metazoa; phylum Chordata; class Mammalia; order Artiodactyla; family Delphinidae; genus Lagenorhynchus; species Lagenorhynchus albirostris. The sequence goes on from NC_083103.1 coordinate 91,517,609, forward strand.
TTTGATTAAGTAACTGAAAAATCCCTACATGCTGTTTTTCCACCTCTGCTCTGACCTTTTGAGAACTGAGATGGACAGCAGACCAGTCTGAGAACAATACTGGCCCTTCTTTTGTATCTCCTGCCTTTGTCAAGCCAAATCTGAAGGAATGAAAGTTTCACACGGATTCGAGTTGGAAATCCCAGCATGACAAATATCTGTAATATACAGTACATGCAGGCCACATCCTACTGCCTTCCTAACTAAGCACAAAGCAAAAAACAAAACGAAACAAAAATAAAACAAAATAAACCCTGTCCCATTCAGTCATTCGCACACGAGACGGACTTGCTTTTTCCTACAAATTAGTGAGAAGTAAGGCCGATTGGGAAAGGTGGATGGAATCATTTGGAACAGAAATAACCAGAGCAGAACTATCTTTCCCCCCTCCCTACTTCCCTTTCTGTGGCAACTCAAATTTGCCCACTTATATAAATGGAACAGACCTCACCTGTCACGTCTGTTTAGGACACTGAAAAAGGAGGAGCCCTTTCTGCCCCAAACTTTTCTGGACAGCGTGGGGTATCTATACTGAGCCGTCTACAGATACAGAATTAAAGACAGATTCAATCTCATTGTGACACACCTCACTTGCAGATAACCCTGTACAGTAATGTAGTTCCACAGCAAACAGAACAGTTTCTGAATCACAGTCTAAGTTTTCTAGTCTTCACTGCTCTAAGTATTTGAAACATGGGCAGCAGCAAAGAGTTCTCATTGTTTGTTCACCCAAATCTTTACGACAACAGAGAAGAAATGCATTATGGATACACTAAATTCTGAACTATGAAATCTAAACTGTGCTGGTTCTCCTTTTATGAAACTGAATTTTGAACAGAAAGCAGTTACTTCAAAAAATAAACAAAGGAAAGGAAAAACAATAAGAAAATAAGGGGGGGGGGAAGATTCTAAGGAATCCCAGCAGGCAAATTCCAAAATGGGAGATTTTGGAAAAAAAAAAATCCAAAGTTTTTTGGGAAAAATAAATGCGCACAAAGGAGGGAGGAGAGAAAAAAAAAAAAAAGGAACACAACCAAGAAACGAAAAACAAGGCACAGAATTTTCTGCAATCTATCCAAACTAAATCCAAGTATCCAAGTTTGACTTGGTAGGAAGAAATAAAAATTGAAAAAACAAACAAACAAAAAAAGAGGTGTCAAACAGCAGAGTGTAATTTTCAAAGAACATTTCTTTCTTTCTTTCTTCTTCTTTTTTTTTTTACACAGCAAATCCCAAGCCTTCCCAGTCTCACACCTTTCCACCCATTCGTAAAAAACCACACGAATTTCTCGCAAATTCCAATATCACTGTCTCTTTATCATCTAAATAGGGCCAGTTGGACACCTCATTGAAACAAAAAGGCTGATCTAGATGAAGTACTCTTTCTTTTCTTCGGAGTTGTTCTGTCCTCCTTCTGCATTGATTATAGCTGTGTCTGCGTCTGCTGCGTCATCGGCTCCTTTGGCTTCATGAGTGAAGTATGTACCTGAAAGATGAAGGGGTAAAGCACCGTGACTGTCTGATGGCCTCTGTGTAAAGTGGTACAGAGATGGCAACCTGCTTTATGGCCATCATCAGCCGAAGTGGTGTGCAGGCAGCAGAGGGGAAAAAACAATTGGAAGAAGAGAGCGAGGTGGGTGAGACAAATGGGGATCCGGGGGTTCCAAAGGCACCACTCCAACTGAACCGCTGCGATATAATTCAGCAAATGAGACATTAGAGCCGTGATTATGACCAGAGGATGTCAGCAGAAGAAGACGTGAGTGGGAGCTAAAAATGCAGAAAGCTGGAGAGCTGCTGACAGTAAACGCCCAGGACCAATGGCCAGATATGTACACGGACATGGTTAAAGACCAAAGCAAGGAAGAGCAATTAGCCAATAAATGAATTAGGGCCCTGCTGACGTTCTATTGTCATCTCACATCATTTATCTGAACCCTCGTCTCCTGTCTTCAGGAAGCACTGTTGCCTGTCCGTAAGTGAAAATGTGCTTCAACTTGCACAAGGAGGTTTGGTTTTCTTCTGCCTTCCATCACAGAGTGGGGTTCCAGATCAAGAAACAATCTGATATTGTAACAGCTGGAATCAAGGCGTGGGATCTGCCTTAAGGAACAAGTGATTCTCGCTCCTGATGTCACTCTAGCCCGGACCCAGATTCATGGATTTGCTAATTGGCATAGCCACTTTATAATGACAATAGACAGAACGTTAACGGAGTTGGTGACACTCTTTATCAGCAAGTCCCAATGGTTTACACGGAGAAAGACAAGGGTTGCACCTCAGTATGAAATACAGGTAGAGCTTCCACTGCCCGTCATAATCAAATCACCCTCCTCCCATTAGCTATCGTATTCTCCAAGATTCTTAAGTAAGAAAGGCCGATCTATTTGTTGTATTTTCAAGTTTTCAAAGTGACAAGTCTGAGAAGGCAGGCGGTCAGATGGTTCCCCCACGTCCCTTTCCGCTATAGAGTATGCCCTCTTCCCTGGGTCCCCTCAGCTTCTGTGCAGACTTTGGCCCTGCTCTCTGGCCAAACAGACTGCCTCCTGGGCGTGGGCGGAGGGTATACAGAGTGCTGGGCCTGTGCAGCACTCATTGAAGGACCCCCAGTACTGAGGGCCCCAAACCGTTTTACGCTCGAGACGGGCACTTCGGATTCTAAAGGTGATTGTCAAACACCTTGGACCTCTGTTGCTGTGCTCAGGGGACCCTCCCCAAGCCCGAGTTCTACAATCAAGCAGACTGCCAGTGCCTGGAGTTTACACTATAGGAAAGGCTCGGGAGCCCACTGCACAGCACTTGAGAAAAATACCCAAGAAAGACAAGGGCCGACAAACAAAGGCAAGGATAAATTATGGAGGGGAGAGAAGAGGCTCAGAGCAGCATGGGGCAGAGAGGAGGAGCCTTCCCGAAGATGATTGCCCATCCAGACGGCACAGCTGATAAGTGACATGATTAATGGCAATTTAAATCAATTGCACTCATAATTTTAAAAATACATATTTATGTGGCTTTTAAGGCACATCAAACCAAGAAAGTATCCTAGCTGCTGTGACCAGCTTACCCAGAGGTGGGGGTCGGAGAGCAGGGCTAGTCTACCTGCATCCCGCAAAGCAGAAGGTTATGCAGCTGCCTTTTCCCTGCTTATCATTTAGGGGTTTGATAAACCATACCTCACACACCAGCCCCTCCTAATTTTTACTCTATCCCCAATAATGAACTGTAGAATAACACACCTATAAAGCTGTTCATTTAGAGAAAAACCCAAATCAAGGAGTGCTGCTCATCACCTCTCAGAGTCCTAATCAGCCGCTGCTAAGATTTCTGTTTTTTTCTCTCCCAGTTTCAGGAATCAAAGAGGCTGTGTGGCCACAGAGACCGAACTGCCTATCAAGGACAACCTCCAAGTCCCCCAAAGGCAGGCGCCGTGGTGACACGAGGCCTCCTGGCTGCCCAAGCGCCTGGCTTACCTTTATGTCTGGCAAAATAGCGCCCCAGGATGATGAGCAAACACAGCATGGCAAACACCACCACGGCCACGACGCCGCCAATCACGGCGTGATCCACTGCCCTGATCGCGCCTTCTTCACCTGCTCGAGAATCTGTTGAAATCAGAAGAGGAATAGGGATGTAGAGGGTATTGTGAGACACCAGTAGCCCTGGCGACACTGCCTCCAGGGTCAGAGGTCACCTTCTTTCTTAATGGAAGAGTCAGAGAGAACAGTCAAGATGGATCAAGTTCCACCGAGGGGACCTGCTCAGCGCTGCATTGATCTGTGCTCCCCTCGAGGCATTTCATTCTAAGCCGCATCGGATGCTAACGCATGTAAACAAGCTTAGGGAGCAGGGAGAGAAGAAACAGAGTCTGTCCAGTCCTGACCTGGTCATTCCCTCTCTCTGTAACCAGCTGCAGGTCCTAACTATTTAAGGGCGCTCAGAATGGCACCTTCAGGCCGTAACGGGAGCTGTGGAGGGCTGGCTGGAGCATCTTTCTAGAGATGCCCAGGGACTTATTCCCTGCCAGGCATTTGCATGGGAAAAGTAAGGAGCTCAAAAGCCCCAGCTGCCTAGAGATAAAACAAGGATTAGGGAACTAGAGGCAAGTGACATACCTGCTACATTTGGGATGTATGAGGGAGTAAGCCTCAGTCTAAAAACCTATTTCAAAAAAGACAGCAAGGAATAATGGTCCATTGCCACAGATGGTTTTTCTTTTATTTATTTAACACTTCACGATGCAATTAATTCTCCTTTATAAGCATCACTCCCTCGGGATGTCTTCTTTCGACTGGGGAACGACATGTTTGGCTGGGGGACAACTCCAAAGTGAACCCCGAATGAGCTATGGCCATGCAGAATGGATGTATGGCAGTGTGAACAATTTTAATTTAGGAATGTGTCTGCATCACCCCTTGCTGAAATCCTAATGGCACCCGAGATTTATAATGTAGTAAAAAACAATTATTCTCCCGTTGATTAATACATTAACATTTTGGAGTGGAAGCTAAACCATTGTCTTTTTTTTTTTTATTGAGTCAAGTATGACACCTCCATTAAAATGATTTACTAGCTGCACCTTACAATTTAAGCACAGCAGCAACAGAAACGGTAAAAAACTTTTAACTTTACATGATTTGTGAAGTCATATGTGAAGGATTTACCATTTAAATCTTTCAGTACAGGAAGCGCACGGCCTATAAATCTGTCCCCGTAGCAGTTGCTGGACGCCTAAGAGAAATGCATTTCACCAGGAAGACGGAGAGTGCAAATTCGAGTCAATTTTTAAGAAAGATTTATCTCTGTCTCTCTCCAAAGAACAGAGCAAATCTCTGAAGCCTCCACCTCTAATAATATTTGAAGTTTATCGATCAAGTGTACAGATCCGTGACAGCTAAAGGTAATGGTGCTCTTTTGAGCCGAAACCTGATACAACGCTCTCAGCAGGAGGGCACGATTTACACTTTCTATCGATATTTCCAATTCTACTCTGAGATTAAGCACTGAAGGATGTGGGGAAATAACTCGTGACTGAGGGTTCCATGAAAAGTGCTTTAATTAAGAGTTTAAATTAAAAAATGAAGTATTTAAAGTATTTCATTAAGTTACCTTTGAAAGAACGACAAAAAAAAAAAAAAAATCCCCAATCCAAACCCAAACATAAGTGCCAAATCAGAGGCAGCAGCGGGTCGCCCAGGACAACAGGGTGAAGGAAGTTTAATTGGAGAATGGAGATGGGTTGGAGGCGGAGTGCACTGCAGCCAATTAGCCCACTCCGTGATGTGTGGGCCCCTCCAGCCACATGTCTAACAAGCTCCGCTTGAAATGTGGCAGAGTGGAATCTCCCTCCGCAGCCCAACGTGCTGCCTACTGCAGAGGCAACAGCCTCTGTGTCTTGAAAGTCATTTCAACGAGGCAGAACTCTGCTACGGAAACTTTTTTTTTTTCTTTTAAGACAACAGAGCTTGTTGAAGGGGAGCGTGCCCTGGAGGGTGCCCCTGGACACGGGGTATCTGCTGGAGGATGGTGCTTTACATGCTGGAGACCCTCACCCCAACTGCACACGTTCAAAATTGCTCAGTGGGAGACCAAAGTCATGGAAAAGCCAGAAAGTTGTGCTTTCCTTAGGGAGCTGTCAAAATAGGGGACCTTGTGGGAATGAGAATTAGCTCATCTCCAGTGGCCATGAGCTTCAGACCTATTGAGAGATAAGGCTCTTTCAACTAAGGCTCTTTCAACTAACTCCCTGTGTCTTAGAATTGGGTGATGCCAGCTCCTGAGCAGCGGGGAAAGTTAGGTACAAGAGGCGAGAGGTGAAGAGAGGTCCCGTCCCAGGCAGATGGAGGGGAGGGAAGCTGCCCCAGCACAGGCTTAACCCACCGGGGGAAGCACTCCCCTGTCCTCTGTTACAGGACTGACTTCTCCATGCCTAGGCACAGGAACATTCTAGAAGCCTAGGAAAAGAGAGCCAGAGAGAGAACAGGGGCGAGGGAGGGAGAGAGGGAGGAGAGATGAGGAAGGAGGGGGAAGCTCTGTGATAAAGAAGAACCAACCAACCAACCTCACAGGATACGGATCTGTGGGATTAATTTTTCCAGCCAAAACCATTCTTTTGACCTTTGCTCCCCATGAACCTCAGAGCTGAAGAGGCTCAGTGCGGCTCTTTCCTCCCTGCCCTGTGCCCACATTAAATACCTGGGTTCTAGTTATCTTCCCTACCCTCAAGGACATACATATTTTACAGATACTTATTTATAGGGGTAATCTCTCCAGCTATCTTCTGATATTCACTTTGATCAGAAAGTTTACTACCACCAGTTCATCCCCGAGACATCTTCCCTGCCTTCAGTCACTGCAGACGGACCCAGAAGGTAAGTGATGCTGCATTTACAGGGCACAGTGTGGGTTGCAGCTCTGCCCCGCCTCTTCCCACCCCTGGCCCGCCCCGGGGTTTACTGCAGCGGGCACTGATGCAGTCCTGGCCATCCTCCAGCGCCTGGCATAGCCTGGCGTCCGCTATGAAGAGTGGCGCTGTTTCCAGACTCGCCTCACTCCTTTTTGTGTGTCCACGTGTGGGTTGGGTGGGGAGTTTTTACAGTGCCGTTGATTGGTCCAAGGTGGTGAGGGGTATAGTTGGAGGCTGGTTACCTACCCCTAGAGGCTGTGGACTGGTGCCTGGCTCACTGCACAAAGCAGTAACACAAGATTCTACACAGAGAGGCACCGGGCTAAGGGAGTAGGATGCAAACTGGAACCCAGGGTAGTATCAGCCACCAACAGGAGCACGGCTCTGACAAAGTCCATCGGCTCTGTGGCCTTTCCTGTTCTGCTCACAGAGCAAAAGCTCTGGCCAGTTCCGTGAGCGATTACCTCAAAGACAAAACCCTGGGAAAGTCTATGACTTTCACCCTCATCCACAGATCCCTCTCCTCTTGGGGTGCAGACCCTTTCCCTCAGGTCCCATGAACTTGACGGGGGACATCCTCTCCAGATCTCGGGCTACTTTTCTGAATCAGGCAGAGAAGGAAACCTACAGATTCTACAGCTGTCCTCAGCTTCTACAGGAAAAATAAACACTAGCAACATGCCCGATCCTCAGGCACGTGGACAGCTCTTTGGTTCAGAGGGAGTGTTTTCCTGTCTCTAAGAGACATGATTGCTCCTCTCAGGAACGGGTGTAACAGTGTTCGTCCTGCTGGGACTTAGCTTTTCCCCGTCACTGCAAAGAGGAAAGCCACATTTTGACTTGGTGTACATTTATGGCACAAAGGTTATTCCAGCCTTGAAGAACCAAGAAAGTTTGGGTGACACGTTCCGACTGGACTGTGGAATGCCATCCCGGATCACTTCACACGGGATTTCAAGTAACTGAGGCGTTGTCCTTCCATGAGCCTGATTTTCAGGGGCGCTTTGTAGATGCTGGGAAGTGTCAACTCAGAGTTGGGGCCCAATCCTTCCTGCCTGCACTGTCCCGTGCTGCAGCCCCGTCTACGGCTCTAGGTGTAACACGAGACTCTTTAAGGACAGCTCAGTCATGAACTGTTTAGTATTCGTGAGTTAGCTCTTCTTTGGGCAAAAAGCTGGAACAACTTGGCTCCAGGTGAGGGTTTACTGAGCTGCTTGCAGAATTCTAAGTTGGCTACTACTGCTTGGGTCACAGCTTCAACCACATGGGGTTCCCATTAGCATCTTAGAAACCGCCAGGACAAAAAAATTCAAAGACTCTCCCAAGAGCGATGGCCCAATCTGCTCAGTTTTCTTTACTTTGGGCCAGGTGGCCTGGCTTGATCCTGTCCTCGTGGGCAATATGCAAGGGGGAGTTCTGAAGACGCTCGTTCCTTAGGGTCTGACAAGAAGAGTGACGGCCAGTGGAACTTCAGCCTCCTTCCCCTCCCTGCAGGGGCCTCCTTTTCTCTACTTGTTCTTACTCCTCAAATGACTGAGTGCCGGGGCTCCGGCAGTCACGCTGCCTAACAGATCCCGGTTGCTATGGCTACTTTACCACCTGGCACGGGATGCCTGACATCAACTGCCATGTGAATGCCTTAATCATGGATCTGCGAAAAGCCTGGGAGGCTCTGTTGCCCGAGGCAGAGATCCGTGGATAGCTAGGGAATGGCCAGGATGTCCTAGACAAGCTCCTGGCAGACAGCGACGTGGGCAGAGGGGCTGCTGAGCAGACTGCCCGCTGCAGCTGCAGCCGGCCTACCTTCAGCCCAGGCGGACACTCACATTGCCACCTCGGAGGAGCTGAAGTGTGATACAATAATACGGTTCGAGCACATGGCGGAGGGCGGGAGGACCACCCTGCCCTGGCTTTCCTTCACCTTTCAACCCACCCTTGGCCTGGGCTAGAAAGCACGCTTAAAAACTTGTGAAGAGCTAGACACTCCCCTTAAATGCACATACTATTTTTAAACAAAGGTTATAAACTACCTGAGGTCTCATCTTCAAAATTAATACCTAAAACATAGGGGAGGTTCTAAGGAGATGGGTCTTCCTACCTCTATTTATTGGACAATTCATATGCTCAACCTTCTGTAATTTCTCTATCGATGAATAGCTGGGCAAAAAGTGAAACTGTTGACTTTTCACAGCAGTTCTGTCACTTGCTTTAGTTCTAGTCTTTTTCCTGGGCTGCGGTCTGGCTAGACAAGTCAGTTTAATTAGAAACTTCGAGAAGCGGTGTTGATGGTGGAATCGCTGCCCCCTGCTTCCTAGGGCTGTAGGGATTAGTCTATTGCATAGGAAGCTTAATGACTATGATGTCATTTGTTACTTCTTACTAGAAAGAAAGAAAAAGCCTGACAGTGGATTTTCCACATCTGAGACAAAACCAAAATCTGACCTCAAAGACAAAACAAAACCAAGCCGCAAACCTGGCACCATCTGCAAACCGCAGCTTCTCATTCTCATCACCTATTGCAGCTCCCGCCATGGCAACAAAAATAAGTGTGCATTTTAAAAAGCACAACTTTATTACTGAAGGGGAACAAACTGAATGGCATGCGCTGACAAAATGCCACATTATTTGCTAATCCTAATATGTTATTCTTCTTTAAGATTTGCTTTTCTCAGCAGCAATTCAATTATAGATGCTACAAATCCTTCTGACATTTAATTCCCTCTTGTCAGAGAGTAGTAAATGTATACAGTACATGCACAGCTTTCCCATTAAGATGTTAATATATATTGGAGCACACTAGCCTCCGTGCAGCATAACATTTCTTTTCTGTCTTCTGAGAAAGTGGAAGGGAAGGAATAAATGTAAGGCAAGAAAAATCATGAAGGTTCTCACACAGCATCCCAGGCATCTAGGACTACCCCTTGGCTGCATCTCATTCTAGCAACGTCACTGCAGCTATGCTACTGTTTCAAAGGAACTATGTTAAGCTACTTAAAGGAAAACTGCAGTCATCATCATCATCGTCATCCTGCCACCCAGAGCTCCGCAGGTATTCACTGAGATCAGAAGTACCGCACACGGGCTCTTAGGCGGTTACTGCCTATGTCATCCTCCAGGAACAGGCCCGAACAGGAGATGCAGGAAGAGTTAGGACCTCACATCCTGTATGGCCCGCTGGAAAGTGTGCTGGACTTGCCCACAGATCTGGCCTAGAAGCTGGGCTTCACTGCTTTTCTGTGAGACTTCAGGCAGGTCAATCAGCTACTCTGAGCCATGGAACACCATCATACAATTCACAGGGGTGTTCTGAGAGGCCAGTGTGTCACTGAATATGAAGGGGCCTCTCTGGGCCAGGGCTTGGCATATCATAGGCCCTCAAGAAGTGTTTGCCAAATTGAAATCTGCTGTAATAAAGCCTACAGAGGGCTTTATTCCAGTTCCAATCACTGATTCCAGGCAAATACTTACTAGCTCTTTGGGGTGAGGGTCATACTGCACACTCAGCATTGTTCTCAGAGGGTAAGATGCCCCATAGACACTAGCTGAGTTGAAGTCACCAAACCCCTTCTTTTCATTTATGTAGAATGGCACACAGTGTGACTGGTGGTCCTGGGTGGTGGTCAAGGCTCTAAGCCTGGCAGTCCTGTGAGCCGCCCAGTCCAAGTTATCACTCAGGTGTACCATTTAAGTATCAGGATATTAAGCTCTTGCTGTCAGCTAAACATGAGAACAAGATTTTTTTTTAATGTTGATTTTTCTCCCTTCTCAAGTAACTTGATTTTGTTAATGTAACCAACAGTGGAAATGACTTGATGCAAATCCTCCCGAAGACATTAATCATCACCAAAGAGACCACAAGGCGCACTCCCGAGTCCTCCCTATTCATCTAACAATAAGGACTTAGAAGTGTGATTGCCTTTTCCATTTTAAGCAACAGGAAGGCACTGAGGATGAGACTGGAGTTTTCCTTAAAGGAGTATACATCTGATAAAGAGAACAGGGTTGTAAAAGTATTTCTAAACATACATTTCCCACTAGAATCTCTCTCTGGAGAAAGATGCTTCAGTGGACCTCAGGCATTTGGGGGTGTGAGGATGGATTAATGAATATGGTGAAGTCACCCCAAAGCAGTGTCCAACCTGTAGAACTGGAATTCATATTTCGTGTTGTAGCCTGCCAACTCTTTAATTTGGAGGAAAATTTCCTATTTGATGGTCTCCTTCCTCCCCATGGGGGAAACAGCAGCATGTTGGATTATGGGAAGATCAGCAATACCATGAAATTCAAACTTACATCATGGTGGTAAAGTCATGGCCAAGCTGGCACGGACCCAATATGATTTGTCAGTCCACTGCCTTGTACTAAAAGGAATTTTAAAATAAGGTAATCTACATGTTTTAACCTTCTGCAACTCAACACTTTCCCATGGCATTTAGGACCGTCTCAGTGGGAAATCCATCCCATAATTTAGGAGATCAATGGACAATGGCACTGAAAACATCTGAGCAGAGTTTAAGGTCCCCTTTGAATGGGAAAGAGCGTGATTCAACGCTGGAAGAGATCTTTCCCGGTCGTCAGCACGTGGCTCTATACCTGATGGGCTCTGGAGAGCTCAACGTTCCCTGCTTCATTCCTTGGATGCACAGACTGAATCGAAAAGGGTCCAAGAGGGAAAGAGTTCCCAAGAAGATACCAGGGCAAAGGAAGTGTGGATCTCACAGAGGAAGGATAACCACTTTAAACCTAAGTCTCGGGCTTCCCTGGCGGCGCAGTGGTTGAGAGTCCGCCTGCCGATGCAGGGGACGCGGGTTCGTGCCCCGGTCCGGGAAGATCCCACATGCCGTGGAGCGGCTGGGCCCGTGAGCCATGGCAACCTAAGTCTCTGTTTCCTGAAGAACCGGGAAGACCCATATGTTTAAATTCTGATTCTGTCTCTTGAGTAAATTATTTTAACCTCTGGAGCCCCAGTTCCCTCATTTGTAAACAACCTCTTCCTTAACAGTCTCCCAGGATTTTCATGACAATCCTCCCACGGCTGGCTCATGCTCATCTCTTGGTCTTCCTGTCCCAGTGGCCTCCCCTGGTGAGCATTTCTAGGCTACCCTCCACCTCTTCCCAGCCCCAGTCACTCACTTTCACTTTACCCAGGTTTATTCTTTCCCACAGCATTAGTCTGACATTATCTTGTGTTTTGAGCTTGTCTCCCTGACTAGAATGTAACTGTATGAGGGCAGGATCCTGGCACGTGAAATCCAGGGCAGCTCCAGCCCCTGGTTGGTCTTGTTCACTGCTGCATCCCTGGTGCCCAGGCCTGAGCATAGCACACAGGAGGAGCTCAAACAATTGTTGAATGAATGCGGATCAAATGAGATCGTATGCGTGCATAAGCTTCCTGAGCGGTCAAATACTATACAAATACAAGCTAAATGAGACCTCACCTGCGATTTAGGGGCCAGATCTTGAATTTGTCTACATAGTCCAGCTGGTTTTTGATGTTTTTCTTTATCATCATTATTATTACTAGCCTAACAAAAAAATGCAATTGCCTGTTTGCCAAGTCTGGGCCATACTTTACGTGGGAGCCAGTAAGGAAAGAGTCCCCCCAAATGCTATGTCTATTGACAGTTTCTTACACACATTTCAAGCAAGTTCAGCCGGACTTTGCGGACACTCACAACAGCCAGATGGTCTTATATCCCACCCCAGAACTGATAATCTGGATCTGAAGGCCTTTAAGTGCTTCCATGAACTACATCTAGACCATATTTTGAGCTCGTTTCCTCTGTAATCCACTTAAGGGACTATAGCCGGCTCACCTAGATTCTTCCTTAACACCTGGCATGGATTATCAAAGCCACTTAGAATCTGCCTTCCATCCGTACTTTTCTATGGACTGTGAGGGAGATGTTGATTTTTCCAGATCACTTTCTTGTATGTAGGGCCAGAGTTGAAAACGTGTCTCTCTCCGGGAAGCACGAGAGCGCTGAAATTTCTTGTTGGTGCCTTTGCTTCCAAAGCAGAAGCCTGACGGATAGCTCTGATTGTGCCGGAGGGCCATTCCCTGTCACGCGGCATATTCACCACCACACTCCACTAAACAGTCCCCGAAGGACCTTCCATTGCTGAAGGGAGGGAGGCAGTTGGAGGCATTTTTTTTAAAGTTTTAAAATAAAATAGAAGGATAAATAGGCTTGAAGCTATTCTATTCCACATGGGTGGCAATAACCACCAGCTGTCACCGGGAAATAGCAGATGTAATTGATAAAGCAACGCAAAACTCTTGTGGATCCGTCATCAATAAAGTTAACACCCAAAAAGTCAATGAAAGGGTTCAAAGTAGAACTGGAGAAGCTCCCCAGGTCCTCCAATAATTAAATCACTGAACTACACACAAGCATAATTTTTTAATGCAGATTAAAGAGGAGGATCAGCTGGGCCACTTGCTTTGCCGGGTGAGGCTGGGGCACCATATGTTGCTGAGGAAACCGTCATTAGCTGAGGTGGCAGTGGTGTATGGGGGAGGAAGCGGGACAAGGGGCCGGCAGAAGACGGACCATCATTATTGTGAAGGGAACGCAGGATATAACATTTATCCATGATAAGGAAAGAATGAAATTTCTACCCAGATGGAGCAGGGAATGGATGGTAATATTATTCATTACCACAGCTTAGCATTAAATGTACAACACCTCCTCTAATTTATTGATGGACTGTTTAAGACGGGTGTTAACCTGTTTGTCTTGTATTATAATTGAATTCAGTCTCTAGGCTACAGAAATTTAAGAAGTTCATCCTTTCTCAATCAATATGCTCTCCTTCAGTGACCCATTTCAAGACAGCTTCATAAAAAGTAATGTATTTTGTTTTAATAAATTTAAACACTATGACAGCTGCTCAATTTTTATCGGGTGTTTTTTTTTTCCCCTTCAGATGTCTCTTTGCTGCCGAGTGAAGCCATGCTCACAATCAATAGTAATTGATTAATCAGCATCCCCTTTGAACAAAGGTGCTAATCAGTTTTTGATTAGTTCATCAAACCAGATGCAAAGGCAGCCCGGCCCCAGCCTGACAGATCGTCAGGGTTCTACTTGACTTATGGCTCCCTCGCAATATACAACGGCAGCGTTCCTGGACGGGGGAGGGGAGGGGGACAACGTAATTATTAATTTAACCAAATTATTATGAACACAAACAGTTGTTGGCTTATCACTCCCGACTCAGGGGTGATTGATAGAGCTGCAGCAAGGCTGCCTCTGACTTGGTGCAGAGCAGAGAGACCTGGAGTATTCCTTCCTTGATGATGCTCGGGGAAGGGATAAGGGCTGATTTCGTCCCATTTTCCTAAAGAGGAGAAAAATGACTCCTGCATATGAGTGATCCTGTCTGGCTGATATGCTGAGAGGGATCAGGGCCAAGGAGAACTTGGTCCCTTCTTCGGATCCTTGAGAAGATACAATTGCCACTGTGTCAGAGGGCCGTTTTATTTAGGGCCAGGATCGGAACTGAGGAGTCAGTCTTCTTACACTCAGCATGATATTCCAAGCAGGGAGAAGGACTCATTTGCTCTTATTTCCCAAAAAAAATCAAGCTAACATTTTTGAAACTTCTCTAAATATACCACCACCAAGAGGCAAAAATAAAACACTCCTTTGATGGCTGGCTACGTTTCTAATCTTCTATTTATTTATCTATCTAAACTCCTTGGGGTTTGGAATTCATTTATTCGTCCAACAAGTATCAACTGCGTGCTTATGATACGACAGGTGTACAGCAGTGAACAAAACCAATATGGCCTCCTGGAGCTTCCACTCTGTGGGAAAATCCATCAGCCAGGTTCAAACTGGGACACGCTACATAGCAGAAAAATAAAGGCGTCCCTGAGGTTTGACAGAAGCACAGAGGAGGCAAGAAATCTATCGCTTGTGAAAGATAGTGGTACCATCTTATTCTCTCACTGGGTAAGACCTGTAGTTAAAGCTGCACCTTAGCAACCAGCTATTCAAGGGAGCTGCAGTGAAATCTCTTCGAGAAGGGCAACATGGAACCCTTGTTTCCAAAAGGCTGGAGTCAGCATCTACAGTCCTCTGCCTTGGTTTCTCCTGATGAGGAAGGGCCCTTCCTTATTGACTTATTAAGAAGCAACTGATCAGAATGTTTCAAAAGCTGCAGCTGGTTGGCAGTGAAGTCCCACAACATCATGGGAGCACATATAATTGTTTAGCTCTGACCATTTTAAATCTCCTTCCCCTCCTTTATAGGATATGCTTCTTATTTTGGATTAGTAACACCTAAATCCTGGAATCAAGCATGAAACCTACTTTTGCAAGAGCTCAGTGTGCTGTGAAAAAGGTCTGAGGTGGATAATTAGTTTGCATCATGGTGTGTGACAAAACAATTGCCCCCCCTTTCCTTCCTTCCCCTCCCCTCCCCCTCCTTCTAAGATTAACTATGACCTGGCTTTTCTAGTCTATTCCACAGAAGGAGGTTTTTTTTTTTAATAAAGATCTTGTCTCATAATCCAACATCCTTAAATAGCTTTGAAATAAAACAAATTTCTCATGAACCATTATATGCCTAGAACATAAAAATTATTTTAAGCCACTGAACAGAGTGGCTTTGGTTCAATCCCAAAGATGATTCAACCTGGAGGTCATTATTGACCTGGAGGTCTTTACAGCGGTCAGCCCCCAATCTGAAATATACACACAATATACAATCTGAAAATACACAGGGAAGAGAGGTGGGGGGAGGAAGAAAGTGTTAATAAAAAGCTGTTTTTTTCTTGAGTCTTAAAATCTACAATTGCGAATTGACTGCCCAGCGATCCAAATGGCTGTGTTGTGGAAGTGGATGGAGGGCCCACAGGTTGGACACTGCAGAGCCTTTTACCTAATGACTAGCCCTTACCTGAGAGGTCCTCACTGTCCAGTTCTTCTGCGGAATTGGGCAACTGAGTAAGGCCTTACAAGTAAAAACAAATCGTTTTTCTTTTCATTCCTCAAGGGACATAAACAAAACACTTAAGAACTGAGGATGAATTTCTTAAAAAAAACATGAGCCAAATCTCTTGCCATCTCTCTCTCTTTCATGGATAGCTTGAATGTATTAATCCGTAAGTACGTTTCTCCAATCATTTCATTTTGTTATAGATACACAATTGAGGCAGAAAGATTCCTCAGTCTCCACTTTCAAAGCACATGAAACATGAAGGTGAATGTTTCTAATCACTCATTCATAACAGCATGCAGAAAGCAAAAAATAAAGCCGGATTGTTAGCTATTGATGTTCTGATAGATCTCTTAAATACAAATATATTGAGATGTTACATACGGATGTATGTAAGTTTTAGTTCACATTTCACTGTAAATTGAAATCCTTGGGCAAGAATGACAAACACAGTTCATTATCAATTGAGGATGATCTGGGATCATCGATTTCAAAATGGTATGGCATCTGCTAACTGCAGTTTGCCTTCATCAGAAAATCTGATTTGCAGAATGTTTTTTTTTTTCAAAAAGAGAATTTCAAAAATCAGTGGTATTCCTGAAAAAATGAAACCCTCAAAGCTGAAAAAGCAGTTAGGTCAGGAGATAAGCAAGTGGAGCTTGAAGTGCCTGTATCCGAGTTAGCACCGATGTTGGCCAGCTGGGATGGCTCTCGGCTAGCTCTGCCTGGAAGGAAAAGCAGATAAACCACGGGGGGCTCAGTTAGGAGATGGCCTCCCTTTCCTCTTCCTGTATTTGCAGGCTGCTCCTTTAATGAAGTTAAAAACACCACAAAGTCGTGTCTGGTTTGTGCAGACCTCCAGGTCTTCTCATTGGCACAACAACTGGCTAATCCTTCTCTGATGAGATTTGTCACTTTTGAAGATACTTGTGGACCTATTAAACAGGAATGAGGGGCATGCCTTGTTTCTTTGTTCATCTTTCCCTTCTCTTATAGCCAAGCGCAAAAGGTAAGCTCAGTAAGTATTTGCTGAATTAATGATTTGGGAGTAATGCTTAGTGAACTACCAACTAAAACAAATGTTCTGGAAACAAGCAATGTCAAACTGACCGCACTATTCAGAAGCTCCCAAATCAACAGAAACACTTAATGTAGAAATGGACAGTAAAAGGTTGGATTTTGTGAGTTGTTTTATAAAGAGGCCAAATGAATATTGAGAGCTAGGTTGGTGCTGTGAAAGAAAGCGTCATACCAGCTCTTGAAGAATTTCCATCATGACCCTTGCCAATATTCAATGGCACGTGCCAATTAAAAATGGGATGATTTGAAGTCCACGGATGTTCCCAAACTATGGATTTAGGCAACTATGGGAAAGCAATGAGTGATGCAATAAATTATAGAGGCAACTGAGTAGGGATGTTATCCACTGGTTCTGAAATCTGATTGGTTGAAAGTGTTCCTATTTCTAATTGGCTTTATTCATTGTATAAAGACTGATGAATACAATGATTTGAATAATTGTTATAAATGGGCAACATAAAGTTCTCCTCTGTAGTTAATTATGAATTTGCAGTTCTCAGGAGGCTAATCCCTCACTTCTACGTGGCCCAATGAATATCAAAGCATGCTACATACATGCTTGGCACCCACTGAACCATATTAAACGAGGATGTTTCAAGTAGGCAGTTACTGCTGAAGACTTGTTTCCCTGGGGAGGGCATTAGAAAGCTAATTTAAAAAAAATAAAGACAAATATGTTTATGAAATATCATTGATATGCAAAGTTTCCCATTAAAAAGCGACAGACAGTGTATACACACCTCATTAAAGATGAAACTGTCATTTTTAATGGCATAAACTTTAAAATATACCAAATCCTCTGGAATCTACAGCTCAGATTATATCCAAAAGTGGGAAGCCATCTAGGTTAGTGGCGTTAAATTTGTTTTTGCACTACTATTGTATTTTATGAATCTATAGTGCTCCGCCATAGTTGGATAATTTCAAAATAAATATAATTAGGAAGAGTTTACTGAAGCACTGAGTGTACAAGCAAAATTTACCTCCTAAAATTACTTTGACTTAGGCAGTTTTCTTTCGTGATAAAAATTATACAGCTCTCATTTTTCTCAAAGAAAAAGATGCATTTTGTGAGGCAGAGAATAGTCTTCAAAAGGAAACTCCACCATTTAACAATAAGTGGGAAATTACTTCTGGGTTTTTCTCTTGAACTTTTCATATCATCCGCTCAAGCCCTTCCTGGTCACTTCAATTAAAATGTATTCAACACATTTCTTTAAACTTTGTTAAACAAATGAAAGTTTACTTTTGGTCCATATGGGATTTTCTTTTGAGCAATTAATAAAATCCTAAGGTGCAAACATGATAATTTAATACACGCACGAGAATCGTCTCTTCCGCAGACGTGATTTTTGCTCCTTCGTGATGCTATCAATCACGTGCTGCACGTGCCCTAAGCCTCCTCAGACAGTGCTTCTGCTGTTGGTATGGTTACTTCTCCTTTCCAGCAGAAATCGCTGGCTTCTAATAATGGTATGTATGGCGTAGCAATTTTGAACCAGGTTAAGGAAAACCTCAAAAATTAGAAACAGCAAGAAATCCTAGAGTTAGTTAAATTCAAGGTCAAGGTCAAGTAAAATCTAAATGCTTGGGGCTCAATTCATCAGGGTTTCCTTCTTTTTTTTTTTTTTCCTGAAAATTTTAAAACAGAATGATCAAATAAAACCTCTAGGAAACAAAAAAACTTCCCACTGGCCCTAGTATCATTCCCATTATGAAAAAATAGGCGATGGTCTCTCTCTTACCTAAGCAGCATATGTCTGATCACTTGGCCATATTATGGAATCTGTTACTTCCATCACCAGCCATAAGAGTTCAGATGCCCCGGCAGTTTTAATCTAAATGCTCAGTCAGTCATCCTGTTCTTCCTGCTTTGTCAGCTTTTGTGGAGAGTTTTTCCCTTGGTCCCATTAGCAGAAATTTGGTTCACGCCGTTAAACAGTAGCACATTGTTTCCAAACTGCATATCAAGGCTGAAACACAATCTTCAGGTCCTGCAGCCATTCGTAAACCTCTTTAGCTTTGTTCTTGAGTAGAACATACAATGTCTGCAGAGTCCCTTGACTGAATGACAGCCTTCGAATGCCACTGTTGTGTACTCATACAGAGAGATGTGCAGAGGGGTGCATACACAGGTGGTGGACATAGAGGTTGTAATAATGCGCACTGCTGGCTATTTTTCTTTAAAATGGGCTTCAGAATTTCCCCACAATTGAATAGAAAGATAAGAAATTTCATGTGCTTTTAGAATTCCATCACGGCTTGCACGACTTATGAAGTAAGTCAGGGAAAGGGAGATCCGTGGGGTAGTTGCCTAAGGGCAGAGGTCTAGGGGATAAGCATGTATCTAGCACAGGCCAAACATTTTGAAACCAAAACTGAAAGTGAAAAATTATGTCAGAGGGGTTCCCAGTTTGAGTCTCACTACAATTGCATACTAAATTAAAAACTAGTTAATAACTCATTTGGGATTATAAATTCATGAGATCATCAGCTTCTAATGTACCAAGAGGTAGAAAGCAAAAGGACGGGTAGACTTGAAAATAATGAAATAGCGGTGGGGCAGAGTGGGGGGAGAGACAGAGAAAGAGAAAGACAGAGAGAGAGACAGAGAGAGAGAACCCCAAACCCAGAGGAAGCCAGCTGACTACAGTGCAGCAAAAGCACAAGCACTATTCCAGACCATGGGCATGCTGTCACCCAAAACCTCACACGAGGGAGGTGGGTGGGGGAAGGGAGAGGGGACACACAGGGCAGAAAAAGAACAAGGCACAAGACACTTACAGAGAAGCGCCCCACATTGGAACAAACAAATAAAAACCATCACACGCACCCACACATCAATAATCATAGGAACGAGTACACCATCCGTGCTTAACATCACTCATGCATTTCTGCCATAAATTTCAGACCATGTGGTACCAGGATTTGGCAGAGTGTTTTTTGCATTTCTCAACATGCACACATAACACAGGATTCTTCCTGTCCAGGCCTTAAGGATGAGCTCCAAAAACACAAATGCTCAAGATCTTTCTTCAAAGATCCCTTAAGGATGAGCTCCCAAAACACAAATGCTCAAGATCTTTCTTCAAAGACCCCTTCCATCGCCCTAGTCTAGGAATCCCACTCTTACACTCACATTTATCTTTACTGTACTATCAATTATATCCTTAAAGACACATTGTGGCTGACTGTTGTTTGGTTTCTTTTTGGAGAAAATCCATTTGCTTTTGAATCATGCCCATGCACTTCTAACCTCCCAATACATGCTTATTCTAATCAGATATTGGTAAGAACAAAAGGTCAACATACATAAACAACTGATATACTTCATACATACTCTAGCAACACAAGCTTGAATAAAATATTTTAATGAGTCTTCAAAGGGAAAACATTTTGTAAAATTATTTTTTTTCCTTTTTAGAAAAGAAAAGAGTATGGAAAAGTATGGAAAGAAATCCGGTATGAAAACTTTTAAGACCAGTACAATGGTCACAACTGGCTGACCCAGTACGTCTTGTCATTTAAGTTGCCAAGTTATCAAACCACAACATTTTTTTAGGCCCAGATCTCCAACATGACCATCTCAGGATAATTCTCAAATGAATCTAAGTCACATGGTTGTTATATGGAAGAAGCTGGGTTTTACCCATAAGTCACTTGAATAAAGTCAGTTCTGTATCCTCATCTCCTTGGAAACGTGGTCCCCTGCTTTGTAACTCCAATCATATTCTATTGCCTTTTCTATCCTGACAACTGACCTGGAAGACTTTCTCCCCCTGTTAAGTAAAATTCTAGATATTACTTTGGCTTTCATTAAAGCTTTTTGCTGTGGGCTGGAGAGTATGCTGTTGAAAAGAGGGGTCAGATCCCTTTGGGAGGATGCTGTGAGGGTTTTAGACAAGTTGGAGCATGTATTTATAAATGCATTTTATAGGAATCAACCTGGATTATCACTTCTCTCTACCTGCTAAGGAATCATATATTATATATGATGATCATATATTTATACACACACACACACACACACACACACACACACACACACACATACATATATATTATACTATTCTTACTTCCTTTTTTTTCTCCCCTAATTTCTTGGCTGTAGGTATACTTCTCATTCACTGCTGGTCAATAGCATCCTACTGGGACATTGCTGGCTTGAACACTATCCCTGAACTAGTAAGACAGTGGTTGTTTCTCACAGTACACAGGCATCTCTGTTTCCTGTCACACGAATGCTAGAGTCCTATTCCAAGTGTCTCTTTATTATACTACAAAAAGAGATCACCTTCACTTTCTTTCTCCATAGAGAAATACATGTTCAAATACTAGTATCCTAAGATCAGGACTGGCTCCCTAAATTAATTTCTCATTTTTCAGCTCAGGGGACATTTTTTTGTTTTCTGTTATTTTTTTTGTGTGTGGTACGCGGGCCTCTCACTGTTGTGGCCTCTCCCGTCGCGGAGCACAGGCTCCAGACGCGCAGGCCCAGCGGCCATGGCTCACGGGCCCAGCCGCTCTGCGGCATGTGGGATCCTCCCGGACCGGGGCACGAACCCACGTCCCCTGCATCGGCAGGCAGACTCTCAACCACTGTGCCACCAGGGAAGCCCAGGGGGACATATTTTTTACCTTGAATACCCCACCCAACTCCAAGACCTACAACTATTAGAGTCATATAACTACACAAATGTTACTGAAGGGACCTAGAAAACAGAAGCCTGGAGTCTTGAGATAAATGATTAGTATCTCTTCAAAGATCTCACAGAATTCAGGAATCTTATGATTACATTTGACCCTGGAGTTAATTATAGAAAGCTCAGAACTTAAAGCATCTTAAAAAGAATAGAACAAAAATCTCTTGAACTACATTAAAATAGCCTTAAAGCTCTGAGAATAATCGATAAAAGTCAGGAAGTGCTCAATTAATGATGAAACCTACAAATAACTGAGCTTAATGGAGTGCAGTGTCTGAGATGCAGTGAGCACCATGGGGCATTACCTTGGAAAGTGGAAGTTTTTTATCTAATTGATTTCTCATGATTGTTGGTGTATCTGGCCCTTTAACTAATTTTATGAACTTTTCCCTTTGTGCCAGTGACAGGGAGGGCAGGGGAAGGTGGGTTAGGGTGGGGAGAGATACTGCCCCATACCCAAGTTTGTTTTGCTTTCTCAGAATTTCTCATCAGAAGGTCCAAATACGGGGGGTGGTCAGCCAAGCATAAAGGCCTGACCTTCAAGGACGGCTCACACAGCATAGGTTTTGCTCAGAGATTTCTAACTGGTTAAGTCCTCAAATGCAGGTCTGTTTAAGAAGGTCAGTCGTGCTGGGAAGAGCTGTTTCTCTAAAAGTTGAATGAACACCATAGGGTTGGCTGATCACCTCTTGTCATTTAACTGATAGATTTCAATCCTGCACAATGTGCAAAGCGATGTAAGTAGGCCCTTTACCAAATGATTCCCTTGAATTCAGTTATTAAAATTCAGCCCATTTTTAACTAACATATCTTTCTCCAAAGCACAATATCGCCAGGGTGAGAGGTGAGCTAAGTAATACAGTAATATACAGATGAAACGTGATTCTCATTTTCTGATTGGAGACATATAGAAAAGTGAATGGACCTATTCCAACCTAGGAAGTCAGTGGATTAATTTGGAAAAGGATTTCCTGATGCCCCCGCTGAGCTTTATTTACTCGATTTTTATCAGCTTTTGGCTAACATCGTGAGGAGTTTTTTTTTTTTAGTATTTTGCCTACAAGGTACCCACACACAAATGATTTTTTTTTTGAGTCCCAGTTAATGCTGTTGAAATGTACATATGGTGTCATTCTTGTTTGGAGATGTTTCCCGCCAAACGGTCGCATAAACTTTTATGCACACGTGGAGATTAAGGGTGAACCTGCAAGAGGCCGTGGAGGTAAATATGATAATTAAAGAAGAACAATGTTCTTCCTCATCCCTACGTCATGAATTTAAACAGGAATCTTCCGCCCTGACCTGTCCTTCAGTCTCAACTACTAAGTGACATAAATGACGCCTCTTCAAAATGTACCTAAGATTCTAGCCTATGAACGAAGAAAGCAACTGGGCCTTTAATTCAGATGCTATGATTTTTAGGCAAATATTAGGTTTTTTTTTGGAGTCCCTTATATTTCAATGTCTGGCGGCATTATAGAATTAAGGGCTACGTGCAGCTAAAACTCCTGCAGCCCAGCCAGCCGACAGGGAGGCCTCATCTCAGATTGCAACCATTGAACACCGAACTCACAACAGAAATGACAAGACTCGACATCCTTTCAAGCCTCACAAATTAGAGTATATTTATGAGGTCAGTCTACTCGGAACACAGTTTCCCTTGAAGACTACATTTCTCTTTTTCCCAGGCTTGCCTTGCCGCTCAGCAGTGCTGAGAAGGTAGATAAACAGTAATGTGGTACCAACCGTGGACTGCTGGTTCTGTCGTCGCCGTGGTGTCTACAGACGGGAACAGAGGATTGGAGGAAGGGAAGAAACAGGAGGAACGGCATGCAAAAAAAGGGAAAATGGAAAAAAATGGAACAGATAATATATGAGCAAGCTTTCAAAGAACATCGCGTGACAAGCAATAATAAATGAAAAGCCAAAAGCATCTGAAGTGAGTTGCACTGTTTTAAGACATGCCTTCAGCTCAAAGCTGCGAGCCAGTGAGGAAAACAGTAGATTCTTTGGTTCTGGGGGTCTTGCCAGGATACATCTACTTGCTAGTCAATAGTCAGGGGAACATGCAAAGTGATGAGAAACACCAGTGCAAACTCAGTGACTGGTAGATGGCTCTGAACGCACCAAGGCTCAGGACTGTGACAGAAAAGCTCAGTTGGGAGGCTGGCTGAACAACAGATTCATACATTCAAACATTGCCTTTGTTTTAACCCAACCCACCCGGGCACTCAGGCTTTACGACTGCCAATCAGGCGTCGCTGAATCAATTGCACATTTAGGATCCTTTTATGGCTCATGCGCAGATGCCTGTAGATGAATATATGGGTTCAAGTTTTCCATCCAGTGTGTTATTTCAGCAGGGTTCAGCTGGAAAGTTCAATTAACTGGGAGGCCAGGGGAATGAACATGTTAAAGGCTTTCAGATTAGTTTCTATACACACACACACACGCACACACACGCACACACACACACACACACATGCACTCATACTCACCACTCAGCCATCCTCCACTCTGCGGATCTTACTATGTTACAATCTAAGGGCAAGAAGTCTTGCATGGAAAACACCCAAGTCCACATAATTTGCCAAATGCCACTTCTCATCATGTGACATTCCAAAAATTAAAGCATCCAGCCGTCCCTTTGCTCACGATCCAGAACCACATTCACTGCTGTGAGCTGCCAGGAGTCCTGCCTTCAGGGTGAATCAGGAGATGGCACGGGAGGTTTTTTCACTGCCAGATGCACTTGTTATGGAAGAAACCGTGGTTTGTCTCTTCTTCTATTTCTAATGCCGTTCAAGTTTTCTCCTTCTACCAGGCTTCAAAACCAGGCCTGCTATACTGGCTCCTCTTCACAGGAAATTCCTCAGGGGGCTCCAGAAATTTTCCTTTTCTTTTTGGCTAGAGGGGAAGTGGGATAAATATCTAACAAAATGCACGGCAACATTCCTCTCCCAGAGTCGTTTTAATACCCCTCTTCTAGCCAACTTCATTCCAACGTCAACCCATCTGGCCGGGTTTTAATTTTCACTTCTACCTTCTCAAGGTGTCTCCCTCCACGATGCCTTTCTGGCCAGAAAGGAGTGGAGACACTCACACGTGAGCTGGTCATGTCGAGCTGTAGTGGGATCCTGGGTTGACACTGCAAGTAGTTACCTGTCCTTTTTTATCATGCAGCTATTTAGCTGGTAATTATTTTCATGAGTTCTGGAGACACCAAAAGACGCCTTTGGACTTGACATAGGCAATGTTTAAATGCACCAGAATGCCAAATGTAACATTTTTTTTTTTGGTCCAACGAGCCTGGTGCTTCTGATTTATAAATATGACACATGAATTCACACCAGTGTTCCCCTTCAATTCCCCTTTCCTCAGACCCCTAGACCATCAAAAAATCAGAGCCCTTCTAAGGAGCCAGAATTAACCAGAAGTCCGAGAGGCCACTACAGCTTAATAGAACTTATGGCTGAGTTTCTGAAGAACAGATGAAGGAAAGAAAAACATAAAATAAACCACACCAGAACGCAATACTTACTTACAAGTCTGTATGCATAAAAAAGCAGTTAAAAAACAATACCGAAAATTGTTCAGATGAAACATCTCTACATCAGATGCTCATGACACGTCTGACACGTCTCCTTACTTGAAACATTCAAGTCAAGTGTTAGTTTGAGGTGCTTTCAATTGCAGGGGCAAAATCAAATGCACATTTGTACAGAAACACTTATATGAAAGTTAATATATTTTATGGCTAGACACTGGCTTCTTTCCAAAATTAATTTTTAAAAAAGCAATAAACATTTTGGCTCGTTAGTTTTGTAGCAGCACTTCTAATATGCTTTATTTTCACCAGGTAAATCATTAGTATAAAATGAAAGAAAGGGGTTGGAGTAAAATCTAAGGGTCCTCAAAAATAATGTCTTAGCATTAACCGACGACTCCCCAATTTACTGTCTGCCTACATCACAACATCACGTCAGCTTTATGACGAAATCAAACTAAGGGAAGCTGGGTGTACGCTTCCCTGTGGGTACCAGAGAACAAATGAAGGGAAGTTCACAGGGCAGCCTGCCTCCCCATTCTGGGGATGGGAAATCCATCAATTGCGCCCAACAGGGAAGAGAAAGGGATGTTGAGAAGGAAAACACACAGTTCTAAAACAGTGAAAAGCAAACACATGTTCAAGTCAAACAACACAGTTACTGCAGCTGGGAATGGCAAAACCAGGGATCAGCAATGGAGTGGCAGAGGGCAGCAGACACACAGGCTTGGCTACAAAGTTGAGACCGAGATTGAGGGTGAATGGGGGAATCGCTGATTCCATTTCTCTAAGAGCATCTGGTGTGGTATCTGAACAGAGGCTATTTCAAGTAAAGAATGAAAAAAAAAAAAAATCTTTAGAAGTGACTTTGTGCTCCCCGCAGGAGAGCACTGTGACAGAATCTAATTCTCCTTCATAATTGCATTACGACGTCATGCAGAAACCACAGACACCCTGGCTCTGAAGTGAGTGCGGCTCTGTGAAGTAGGATTTATTAAGGTATCTTAATCAGGAGACTGGAGAGATGTGCTAGCCCACCCCTGTGAATCAACTTGTGGGGTCACTATATTGTTTGATAACATTCTAAGTGTACAGGCAAAATGCAAACAGTAACTTTCCAACAGAAGATAACGTAGGCTCTAATTAACTTGAAAAATGAGAGTGCCTAATTGCCCTAACAGAGGCTGTTTCAAACTTCATTCTGCGGCTGCCTTTAAAAAATAATCTTTGCGCTAGGCCTAGGAGAAAAATAGGTCACAGAAAGTTGAGCTGGACTTACAGTGGTGTAGGGTTATGAAATTAAAAAAGCCTCTTTGAGCTACTGTCTCTTTTAATTTTAATTACAATGAGGGAGAACTTTATTGTACATCTATTTTTATATGGTCAAGAAAAAGCAATCCCACGTTCCTGCAAACCCAGTAAGTGTGTATGGTCTTAATAGTCACTCTCTAGCTGTTTTATGAGTATAATTAAACAAGGTATCCAAGGGCAGGGCCTGCACTGCTATTTGAAAGATGAACATTTCACTGAATATCGACTTTCAGTCTCCCAGCCATACAGTTTATGGGACCCTACCTTGAATACATTAAACATCACCTATATTTCACAGTGGCAGTATCAGATATTTTCAAAATCAAAAGGCTCAGACAATGTGTCAGATTAGAGACACCATCCATTTAACCAAGTAGCAAAAAAAACGCCAAACCAAAAACAACAACAACAAAAAAACCGCATGCGAGGCAGCTGGGCAATGTTTAGCTGAAACAGTCATGTGTAAGCTCCACTGTGGCACATTCTAATCCTTTCATATGGATTCTCTCCAACTTAGAATTGTTCATTGAGTGTGACAGACTGGGGGTTTAAAACTAATCCATAAATTAGTCCGTGGTCTCAAACACAACGGGTGTCATAAATGAAAATGAAAATCCAGGAACGAAATTAAATTCACAACCTTAAATACTTTTTCTTCTCCAACTGCTCTATGGTACTCCTGCTTTATAATACCCAGATTCACTGCAAGGCTGCATTTGGGGGGAAGGGGGGACGGTATGAGTAGGCTGTACGTTAAAAAATGCATAGGGTAATAACCCAATCTGCTCAAAAGCAGAGCTTAATTGTAAAGAATTTAAATTCTGCCATTTTGATTGTCATAAGCGTAAATGAAAGCATACTAAGCAGTCCAGACATATTTTAATACACTCTCTCTCAGTTTATTTTCTTAACTAAAGTCAATAAGGAGCCAATGGGTTTTCTTAATTGAATTCCCCTTCAGTTTGTGTTATGGAGCTGCCTTAAAGCTAGACGCTAGGGTAGGCAAGGACCTCCCCTGACGGTTTTATTCTCACGATGGTGCTGTGCTGGCCAATATATATTAAGTATAGTTCCCTCTTTTTCTTTCTTCTTGACATATTTGAAATCTATTGAAAGCAAACATACCTGCTGGAAAATTAAACTTTGAAATTTATTTTCTACTGGTTTCCTGGTTAATTTTCTTTCCATCTATGTTCAGCTTTAATTAAACTCCCATTGCTCAGGGACGGGAGAAATGGATAGGAACGGAACTGAAGCTAAAAGGCCCGAATAGGAGACCCATAAGAAAGCTTTCTTCTGTCTTCCTGTCATCTCCCCTTTGAGTGAAGAGATTGTGTGCCACGGAACAGCAGGAAGGGGAGTAGGTTGTTGTTTTTTTTTCTTTCTTTTTGGTTAATTTCCAGTTTTGTTAAAAGCTTCTTCAGAATTGTTCACAAGTGCTACTGTACCCCTGAGATCGTCTCATTTGCAAACCAGATGTTCTCAAAATAATAATAATAATAATAACCACCAGTACCGTGGTTTCATTTAACAAGGAAAACAATTCCTATCCTATGTTGTGTCCCTGCTGGGCGGGAGGAGGGACAGAGAGGGGTGAGGCACCGGTGAGGGGAGGAAAAGAGAGGGATGCAGGAGGGTGATGGTGGGGAGAGGGCAGCAGCTCTAGAAGTAGTAGTTTATATTCATCTCCTGGAGGGCTGGGTCCTTCCTGCCAAGTCCTTTATTTCCCACCACTGAGATAGCTCCAACTTTCTAATCCTAAGAAACCTGTATTTATGAGATTATTCTTTTGCACTGTTGTGCATGAATCTTTAGTATGAAAACATGTCAATTCCCTCTCTCTTGGATTATTTTTCAACAAGGAACATAAGAGCATGGAAATGATGATAGAAGCATTAGGAAAAAAAAATCACACTGACTTCCCATCTCTCATTCCTTTTTGAAAAAAATGCAGAATCAGGTGACCTTCATCACTAATTTCTTCCATTCCCTCATAAGTCAATATGGGTCAAAAACTGGTTGGCTATGATGCTATTTATAATAAGTTTATCATCATCAAAAAAATAAAAATGTACACACTGAAGACAGTATGGAAAAACATGGTCCACGCACCTCTGGGGCAAAAACTTGGAAAGGGAGCTCGTGACAAAACAGGTGGCTCATGAGTGTCTACTAGTGCCCTAATAATATTCTTGTCACCAGGCATACTGGTATGTATATCACTAACATTCGATAAGTATTCAATAAATGATGAATGAAAAACAGCCTTGATGGAGTAGATGCCAACTCTAGAAAAAAGGCAATTTAGTAAACATTCTAGGATGAGAGATGTGCATTTCCTAGCAACGATGGCTTAATATATATCCCAAATATAAATACACACAACAGACACAAACACTGACGATGGATGCTTGAAGTAAGTTAGGCCTTCAGGCTTAATTTCCAAAATGCCATCCTTTCTTATCCACATTCTATCCATTCTTTGGTGGCACAGACCAAATTCTACGTCTCCTGTGACAGTCTCTTCAATCTTCTGAATCAGCCCTAAGTGCACAGTATCTCCTGCTTAAGGAGTTCCAATGGGTATAACCTATTTCCTCAGCTATATTTTAAGGGGTCCCAAGAATTTTCTGTCTCCGTGGGCACTAGCACAGTGCTGTACATATTATGGGTCCTTGATACGCGTTGAATGAATGCCTAAAAGCATTACCCCTTATGTCATGCAGATATCAATAGCACAGAGTAGGAATCATGACGCTAAGATCCTGGAGAACAGAGAGCTCTATGTGGAGCAAAGCTCTCTATTGTAACATAGCTGGTCATGCTACAGAGTCAGTCTTAAGACAGGTGTACTTCTTTCCTTCGTATTTAAGAAACTGAAAACATGTGCTTGGTTGTTGAGTTTCCCCAATTTGGCATCCGCCGGAAGGATGAGGGCTGTTCTCACCTTCTTTATTTATGTGACCTGACCCACGTTACACACACAAAAAAGCTTATGATAGGAGGCTATGAATGCCAAAATAATAATGTGAGCCTGGGGGTGGGACTCACTTTCTCCAAGGTATATTGGGTACTGAGTGATTAGATACCAATAAGAAAAACCTTACTGTTTTCTTTTCCAAGAAACACAAAACATTTAATTGGATATGGACTTTCAAAAAGAGAAAAACTCATTTATAAATGACCTACTTCATTCTTATGAAAGGATTCTTAAATGTGTTTCAGAATTCGGCCCTGTAGCTATTCATTTCTTATTCTAAGGTGATTTTAATTTTTTAATTTATGACAGTCACATGTATAAATGTGACCTACAGGTTGAGCTCCTCCTGGCCTGAATTTTATTTAAGCTGCTAAGGGTGTTTAAAACTGAGTGCTGAGTGTTTTCTATGGTACTTCTCATCAAGCACGTAACTCAGGGCAAAACCAGGCAAAAATAAAACAATATCCACATTAACTAGGGAGGGAAACACAGAATATTTTCCTAACATGATTGATCCAACTGGCAGACCGGGGCAAAAGCTATCACCAAACACAAAAACAGGTATTTTTATGTACATCTAATATACAAAGTCAACTAATTTCAAAGAAAGTTCAAAACAAAACAAACAACGTCCTCCCCCCTCCCCACCCTCCCATGGCAGTAGACTTTTCTTTGATTCTGGGTTTTGAAAGGAATTTGCATGGAGGCCTCTTACCCCGGGTAATGGTTGGCTGTCTCTGTATTTTCACAGAGGATGCCGGGGATGGATTTAAAGTGCAATTTAAATTAGGCATTTTGCTCTCCTATAATATAGCATATATCTTCATGAGTGAAACCACATGGACAACTTGATATTAAAAAAAAAAAAGGGGAGTGGGGGTCTGCCAGTAGCAATAGTCAAAACAGAAATATATGGTCAGAAGATTAACGTACATGAAAGAGAACAGAGACACCAAAGAATCTTATGGGAAATCACAGGAGGCTCTGCGCGGCTCCCATCCCAATTTTATCCCTCAGATGGTTTCTTATTTGGAAAGCGATTCTAATGACATTAGTGGCTGAACAGTTATAAAACCATAACAATGTTGATATGGCAAATTGATATCAAATACTCTAGAGCCTGCAAAAATCTTCTGCAGGCGAATCTACCTTTAGATGTGGCCTTCACAGGTAAGTCAGGAGAGCTTCCCCACGCAGGACGGATGGGAGGCAGAGGCGCCCTGCTCCTCCCACCCACCTGTGATTCTGGGTGGGCAGCATCGGGTCAGATTGGGCTTACAATTCCTCTTTTTCAAGGGCCTCCAGGATGAAGATTTAACATATTTTGAGGGAGTCAGGCGACTGGGAACTCACGAAGGCCTGCCTCCCTAACAGGGAGAACAATTCAATTATTCTGGTTATGAAAGATAAAAGATAACACTGGAACACTTCCTTTCAGAGACATCAGAAATCAACTATGACCTTTCGAGTTTAAAAACATTTTTCGATTGCATTTAAAAACAATTTGTACGTTTTTCTTGTAATGAAACGCTGACCTAGGGAATGTGTTTCAGTCACTGCATTTGCCTGGGAGAAAAGAAATAGATGCCCGTGGGCTTCCTCTTAGTTTTTTTTTAAGCTGAGGCTTTATGTTAGTATCACTAGATTTAGCTGTTGAAGCTTTTAAGGCTAATGGTGGCTGTAATGTACCAAACAGTACAAGAGAGAAGAAGAGTGGAGATTAATTTAGCTCTCCATTTGTCAGGATTCAGTCTGGAAGATTTCTTAGGAACCAATCTAAATCTAGGGGATAGCCTGGACCTTTAAAATGGGACACAGAATCATTCAGCTCCATAACCTTTCATCTGTTTGAAGAAAGGACCAAATGCTAAATTCCACAAGTACACTTTCTGGGCAAGATAAATATATATAAGACTGCTTGTTAAGACACAGCAAGCCTGTAAGATCACATCCATTAAGGCAGTGGATTCTACAGTGTTGTTTTAGTGGCAATTTTAGTGTAACGACTCCTGGGTGTGCCAGTGAGAACCAGGGCATTCACCACCACAAATGCATTTTGTGTGTAGAGCAGGTTCAGCTGCTAACATCAAGAGGCCAAAGTGCACGTATGAGATCATCTTATATTACCTTGAGCAAAGAGGCCAGGAGGAGAGGAAGAGGAGAAGACAAGTCCCTATAAAGGTACCTGTGATGTGGACAGAAATATAGCATTGTTTGTTTTTAAAATTTCCTCTTAAATGGAGTCTCTGTGGTTGTAACTGTGATAACAGTGAGTTGTAGCTGTTTGAAGACGTGAGATTAGCTTTAGTCTGGAGTGAAGGTTTAGGAGCTGTGAACTGAAGCGCCTCTGCTGAGTCTCTGAGATTGATGGTGAGGGTGGAGGAGTTCAGGGAGTGTTAAGAAAGGTCTTTTTTAAAAAAGCCTAAGCTAGTGAGAGGCCAGCCACAAATGAAAAGTGCTGTTTCATATCAAATCCAAAAATGGGCAGAAGACCTAAATAGGCATTTCTCCAAAGAAGATATACAGATGGCCAACAACACAGGAAAGGATGCTCAACATCACTAATCATTAGAGAAATGCAAACCAAAACCATTATGAGATATCATCTCACAACAGTCAGAATGGCCATCATCAAAAAATCTATAAATCTATAAAATCTATAAAAATAAAAAAAAACAATAAATGCTGGAGAGGGTGTGGAGAAAAGGGAACACTCTTGCACTGTTGGTGGGAATGTAAATTCATACAGCCACTATGGGGAACAATATGGAGGTTCCTTAAAAAAGTAAAAATGGAACTACCATACGACCCAGCAATCCCACTACTGGGCATATACCCTGAGAAAACCATAATTCAAAAAGAGTCATGTACCACAAGGTTCATTGCAGCTCTGTTTACAATAGCCCGGAGATGGAAACAACCTAAGTGTCCATCATCGGATGAATGGATAAAGAAGATGTGGCACATATATACAATGGAATATTACTCAGCCATAAAAAGAAACGAAATTGAGCTATTTGTAATGAGGTGGATAGACCTAGAGTCTGTCATACAGAGTGAAGTAAGTCAGAAAAAGAGAGACAAATACCGTATGCTAACACATATATATGGAATTTAAGGAAAAAAAAATGTCATGAAGAACCTAGGGGTAAGACAGGAAGAAAGACACAGACCTACTAGAGAATGGACTTGAGGATATGGGGAGGGGGAAGGGTGAGCTGTGACAAAGCAAGAGAGAGGCATGGACATATATACACTACCAAACGTAAGGTAGATAGCTAGTGGGAAGCAGCCGCATAGCACAGGGAGATCAGCTCTGTGCTTTGTGACCGCCTGGAGGGGGGGGATAGGGAGGGTGGGAGGGAGGGAGACGTAAGAGGGAAGAGATATGGGAACATATGTATATATATAATTGATTCATTTTGTTGTAAAGCAGAAACTAACACACCATTGTAAAGCAATTATACTCCAATAAAGATGTTAAAAAAAAAAAGAGAAATGTGGTATTTATGCCGAATGCATGAAGGCCTTGACCGCCTTAAAATGTAAACCTGACTAGCTACCTAGACGGAACCTTCTACAAGGAGAGGTAATCAAGGCTGGCTCACACCAGCCTTCTTCTTTGCAGAAGACAACTGCTGCAAAGACAAAACAGACCACAGAAGGGCTTTCTTAATGGGTTCACACATGCAGAGCAGTGGCGAAAGGGGTGGTGTAATTTACACTGACATCCAAAGGGCCGTTCATAGGAAACTATGAAAACCTGGTAACAGCAGCTCAAGCTTAATTGGTTTACTACCCGGATAAGAGGTAAGAAATCATGAAAGGTAAACACCTGGTTCGCAGCAAGGAAAGTTGTTAGCATGGTTGCTCTGGAAATCAGTCAGGGAGGAGCATCTTTGTTGCGCTTATTAAGGATGCAGAAAGTGGGAGGAATCTCTCCGCACTGCTAACAAACTGAGTTTACTTAAGAAGCAGAAGAAACTAACAAAAAGCTAAAAGGCAAATACACACAGACAAGAATTTAGGAAGCAGCCTGGATGGAGCCGAGTTTAGGGTGAGACACAAAAACCAACTGATGGATTTTCAGAAGCTTTTCAATTAAGTGCAGGCACTGATGTTTTCGCAAACATCATTCAGAACCATGCTCTCTAGTGGCTTATTTAAAAGTTCTTTGTTCCACTCTAATGGTTAGAAAGGTGAAGAAAACTGAAATTAGACAATCTATTGTTATATTTCATAAACTGATGAGGCCTCCTCTTTCACTGAACACTTAGAATTTTCATCATGTCTATCACACCAACTCCCGTGGAAACTAAAAATGTCTCCGGAAAGTCAATGTAAAGGATGGCCTTACCTAAGGAAATCTTGCACGTCTACTCGACGCGGTGCGGCCATAACCTTTCCCACCCTGGTCGGCAGAGAAAACAACAAGTCTCCCGGACAAGCGACATCAAGCACTGAGAGCCGCTGGGGACCAACCAGGAAGGGGCTGGAGGACATAACCTCCTCCCTCAGTGACGGTCAGAAAAAAGGAGACCGCGAAACTCACTTTGAATAGGAGTTTCAGACAGTCCAAAGAGCTAAACCACAGAGTGACAACCGCAGCGGCTCCTCCAGTGTTTAACGGAGGGCAGGAAGGGGTACTCGAGTGCCCAGAGTGGAACAGACGGTGACTCCCCAGGTGACACGCGGTCAGTGGGTACTCTCTGGGGCAGGAAGGATGATGCATGTAGGAACATGGCCCACGTGGACGTGTTAAAGGGTGTGTATTTTCCTTCATGTGGATTAAGATGAAATTAAGGCAAGAGGAAGATCCAAAGCCGGGATACTTACCATTTCGTCAACCGTGGCTCAGCACAAGCTATCCGCGTGTTCTCTAAGAGCCAGGCTGCCATTTCCCCCCTAGCATTTTTCTTTGCATGGTGATGCTTAAAAAAGAATTCTGCAAAATATCTGATCTACTGTTAAATGCTTGGATGTTAAAGTCTTTTCTGAGGTCCTTAAGAGTCGACTTGAGAACACAGTATCTAATGTCTTTCAAGTTCCCAAATAAAGGAATAATTCTATTCCAAGGAGTTAAAGGGGCCTTTTAGGCTTCTTGTTATACATACCAGAAAGACAGTGTACATTCAGGACATCTGCAATGGCAATGAAGGTACCATACCTGCGATGATGGTAAGGATGGTGGTGGTGGTGGTGGTGGTGGTGGTGGTGGTGGTTGTTGTGAGAGGAGGGATAGTTGTGGGGGGATCTGGATAAAGAAAAAAAGGAGAATCAAACCCACAATGCTGAGCACAGCGGTGATCAGTAACGACACAACAAAGGCGTGAAGACGCTGACATGTTGTTTGATGACTTCTCCCTTTAAAAACCAAAGACTCCCCCCGCCGCCCCAGCCCCGCAAAAATTTATGTCTTATAATCATATCCCAAGGCCTTATTCGGAAGAGCTAAGAAAAGAAGAAAAGAGATTTGGGGGCTTCCCTGGTGGCGCAGTGGTTAAGAATCCGCCTGCCAATGCAGGAGACACAGGTTCGAGCCCCGGTCCGGAAAGATCCCACATGCCGTGGAGCAACTAAGCCCATGTGCCCCAACTACTGAGCTTGCGCTCTAGAGCCCACAAGCCACAACTACTGAGCCCACGCGCTGCAACTACTGAGCCCGCACACCTACAGCCCGTGCTCTGCAACGAGAAGCCACCGCGATGAGAAGCCCGCGCACCACGACGAAGAGTAGTCCCCGCTCGCCGCAGCTAGAGAAAAGCCCACGCATAGCAATGAAGACCCAACGTAGCCATAAATAAATAAAACAAATTTAAAAAATTTTAAAAAAAAGAAAAGAGATTTGTATCAATGAAGTGAACTAGGGATGAGGAGATGAGAAGTAGAGAAGGGAGGAAAAATCAAAACATATGACACGCCCCCCCACCCCCATCCGATTTCAAAGGGTGAGGTTAGACCAACTCAGCCCCTGAGAGGGTCCGACGGTTGTCATTTCATTTTATGCTTTCACCGGTGGGAGAAAGGAGGAGATGGCGCTGATCTATCTAAAGGGCTCCTATCGGCCAAGGGAAAGTGTGCGCCTGCCTCTTGGTCTCTGACTGTTAACTTCATTATTCTCCATCAATACATCCCAGCAGGAAGTAAAACTACTTCTATACTTGTAATAAATACACAGAAGAGAGAATGTCACCACTAAATATCAAGTTCCAGGCATGTGAGATTTTACTGAGATTTTATTTTCTAAAAGTCAATAAATTTTACAACTTATAAATATTAATCAGTTCATTGCCTTTGCTCAAGCCTGACCTACGTGGGCGACAATGATAAAACTGAAGAACGTTTCCATCTTGTAAACAAGAGAATTAAACATAAACAAGGCTTAACCCTCCAAGACAGGAATCCGATAGGGAATCCTCCGTCAGGTGTCTGATATACTGTATATTCTTCTATCATCTCCAAAATTATTTGGGGGAAAAGAGAAGGCAAATATGAAAGAGAAAAAAAAATCTCAGCCCAACTGATCAAACTGAATGTGTTAAATTGTCAGCAAGACTTTGACCTAAGCAATCATTCTGCTATAATAGAGCGTAAGACGATTTGAAGGCTTTTGATTTTAAATTTTATCTAACGCCCGTCAACTTTTTCTCCGTGACACATCTGGTGTCCTTTTATCTCCAAGTGAGCTCTCAGACTGTCGAATTAATACATCCAAACCTTAATTATATACCGTGTCTTTATTGGGTTTGGCGGAACTTCCTGGAAGTTTACGAAAACATTATCTTGGCGTTTGGTTATGAGGTCTGCTTAAAAGATTCCTACCGTTGATCAATAATCAGTTTTAATTTTCCTCACAAACTTCTCTCACACGTACACAAATGTACGAATTTGACAGGGAAGAATCAAGAGCAAACCTGTCTGTTTTAGGGGAGACTCTGTTCATTGAAGTTGGGGATGCCAGCAGTTTAAACGACTATTGAAAGCAGCCTCACACATGAGTGCAAAAAAAGAATCCATTAAAAAAAAAATCTCATTCTCTTCCAAGAAGTATAAATGATTCATAATTTCAAACTACCTTGTTAGAAGAAGAACGGACAGTACACGTTCAGTCTTGCTTTTTGGAGTACTTTCTTATGGAGGCCACAGGTGGGGAAGCATTTTGTGACCTGGGAGACCACTGGATGCACCTACATCCTGCGGCAGGTGCAGGTACAGGTGCAGGTAGGGACCCAGGTGACCGAGGGGCACCAGTCCCTGAAGACAACCTGCTCTCTCCACGCCCCAATTCAGCTGTACCCAGAGATGTGCCTTCTCTGCTCTGATTCAATGACAATATTTATCACTGAAAGGGAACATCTGTAGCTGGTATGCTACAATGCTATTTCTGTCTCTGTTTCAAAAGTATTGGCACAAAATGTGCGATGTCCACGATACAATCAAAGTGCACCTGAAGGTGATTTGAAATTACCATTACCAACAGGAGTGGAACGGAGACTGACTAACGAGGGCAGAGACTTCAGAAAAAAGGTCACTAGTTCCTTTCATTTTGTGAAAATCACACACTTCCAATTATTTTCATCACTACTGGGGTAACTTGTCCTTCACATGTGGCTCAAGTGACCTAAATGAATTAGATTCCGTTACCAGGTGTAATGCCTAGATCATTTCTAGCGATAAGAGCAACGTGAGGTCACTATTTAAGAAAATACAGAGTTGGAGCTAATAAGCTATGTTTGACACATAGACGCTAGAAGAACAAAACCAACTGGGGCTCAGGCGCTAACCAGATAGATTCGCCAAGTATAGAAGTTACCTCTAGAGAATTAAACATTTTAAAAGCATGTTAACTCTGAGTTCATAAAGAACTTTGAAAGCTACTGTAGTAGGACAATAAATTGGCTTTGAAAAGAAAACCTACCCACCATCTTCTCAAACTGCTAGAATATTTTATTACTAGACAAGCAACACCTCAGGTGAGTGTTCTAGCCTGTCATCCCAAGCATTACTGCTAGTACAGGTTATGGGAGGGAGGTAGCATATTGTGCATCTAGCAAATTCCTAGACCAGGCGAAGTGCACCATCTTGGGTTGGGGAGATAGGTGGAGGTAGATGTGCTTGCCTACATGGGCAGGTCTCTGTTTCCTGGCTTTCAAATAATGCATTCTGGCCCAGCGAGTTCATTCCCAAACGACAATCTTGCATTGGAGGGAACTGTTCTACCGGGAAGCAGAGAGAGTAAGAGAAACTACAAAGAAAGACACACATTTCACTGTAGACTTTAGAGTCAAAGTTATCGTGGCTCTGAAACATATTTAGTAACCATGTGAACTTGGGCAACTTATGTGACCTTTCTAAGCTTCCTTTTATCATCTGTAAAATGGGATGGCGCTTACCTCGTCATGTTATCGTGGAGATCAGAGGTGATCGTGCATGTAAAACTGTCACCCTAGCGCATGGAACGAAGTGCGCAAGCCCTCAATAAATGCTAGCCAGAGCTAGGATCCAAAATTATTCAAATCTATCTGTCAAATCCACAAAACGCTTCTCATCTTGAGATGTCGGAACAGTGGGTACAATAAGTCAAAATTGTTTTTCCAGATAACTGAGTCTTCTGAATCAAGGAAGCACATAATAGACTGGTGGAAATTTGTCTCTGCTTTTCATAATCTGCCGTTTTAAAAAAGAGCTGAATGAGAGTCGTCTGTAAACCTGGATAACAGCAAGGCTGGGGCCTTGCATGAGGCTTAAACCCTGATGTTGAGCATGGGAGGGATGTAGAAGCAAAAGGGGGATGGCTGGAAACAGGGCACTCGGCACCTCCTTGCACCTACACGGAGAGCCATTCCCTTCACTCTGATCTCCTTAACTACTGGGGAGAATGAATGCTATTATGTGTAGACCACAGACAACATGGGTAGTGTGCAAAGAAATCACACCTCAGAAGTCTATACATAAAGTGATTAGATGTGAGCCTTTAACTTTGCATTATGCTAAGGAAAACAAAACTCAGGTACAGGCTAAGGATTATATTTTAATATCCATGTAGATATGAGGTAAAGCATGCTTCTATTTCATCAAAGAGACTGCTACTCCTATTTTCTTCATAAGGAAAGTGGCCAGGTTCTAAGACGTTATGGTGTAAATATCCCATATGTAGATTTACATGTGTATATGTGTATATTCACATACACTTACACTTGGATTATTTACCTGGCTCACATGAAGAGAGAAATGCACACACATGTTCATATATTTACAAGATACTGAAATTGTCATGCCTATGGTTACTCATTCTGTGTCATGTCAGCTCATGACTATTTTTCCTGGTGTAAAAGTAACCGAGAGAGTCAACTGGACAGAAGAGACTCAATTCGTCATCATAAGACTAGACAGGCAGTGCACTCCTCAACTAAACAGAGAATATTCACCAGACACAAAATTGACCATGAGCTATAAATGGGAAATAAGTTTAAAATGGCTGGTACAAGTAGGTGCACAATAAATATCTGTTGACTAGAAAGTGAAATTCGTGATCATATGTTTTAATAATCCTGCAAAAAGATATTAAGAAAACAGACACATTTTTTAAAAAAGCACTCTGTCTAAAGCAGTAGCTATAGGTGGTTAACAGAGCTACCAAGGACCTTCAATTTTTTTTCCAAGTATTTACGGGCTTGCGACATATGGAATGTAATAGCTTCATGCTGAAAGTAGGATAGTTGTGCTCATCAAAGCAGGAGAAAGGCTAGCCCAGGTTTCATCGGAAAAGACCACTGGGAATAGACTTTCTGAGCTGAAAAGCCATTAATTGGTAAGGTTGGATTTCGCAGTCATTATTTCTAACATAATCTCCATAGCGTGCGCCTGAGGACAGAGCTTTCCTACTCAGCATGACCAGAGCCTGTGATCTAGAGGGAAGCCCCCAGGATTAGAAGGGGAGAAGAAAAGTTGCTGTCCTCCTAGTGGTAGCACTGGGGTCCACCTTGGGCCAGGCTTCTTTAATTCTTGAAGGAAACCAACTGTTTTTTTGGTTTTCAACTTGACCAAAAGCTCTAGGAGTGAATCACAAGCAGCAGCTACATAATAAATGAGTCAAACGGAAGAGGGCTTCATCTTCTCACGTACCGTATACATACAGCATATAATCCGAATGAGCTTTCCCCACTATGTTGGAAGCCTCACAGCGGTATGTACCATTATCTGTTTTGTTTAGGTTATTGATGAACAGGTTGGGCCCCGACAGTACGGCGTGTTGAGGCATTTCATCATCGACTCTCACCCAAGTTACCATCACAGGCCTGCAGAGGGAATGGGAGAGAGACAGGGTGCATTACGATTTCCCACCAAGATGTCTGCATCAAACCTCCCACCCACACAGTAAACGAATCCCATGCAGGATGACACAATTGAAGAGGACTTATTGTAAGTTCAGAGAATGATAGCTGTGAAGGCTTCACAAATCTGTTTGGAATATCATTTTTTTAAAAATATTATCAGGTGTTGAAAAACTTTCAACAGACCAGAAGCAGGAGTCTCATTATTTCCAATTCATCTTCAACAAATCAGCAAATAAACTAATGTGCCCTATTTTTATGCCCTGCTGTGTGCTTTCACACCAATTCAGACAGGACAGAGCTCACCCATTGTTAATCATCTCATTAATTAGGGGGAAAAAAAAATCAAATCCTGGGCTAGTGATACATGCATTAATCTCATGGTTACTAACAGGCCGAGATAGTGGCATAGAAAGTTGTGATATTTAAGTGGATTTCGAGTTTCGCAGAAAGGAGTGGACTTTTACAGCTGAATAGTGCTTTCCTTGGCCTCTGCTGTTTGGACAAAAATTACCTCTTCTCATTCTGGAAAGATGTAATCACTTCCTGTCCCCTTACCCCCTACCCATAACACACCCTCCGCCAACCCAAGACCCCACCGCACCTTCCGAGGCCCCAAGCCACCTTATCTATGTGTTCCTTGGCAAAATGCCTGTCTTCCCTGGCTCTCCAAGGCCCTCACACTGCTCCC
Organism: Lagenorhynchus albirostris; assembly: GCF_949774975.1. Classification (NCBI taxonomy): domain Eukaryota; kingdom Metazoa; phylum Chordata; class Mammalia; order Artiodactyla; family Delphinidae; genus Lagenorhynchus; species Lagenorhynchus albirostris. Next base: position 91,557,643 of record NC_083103.1, read on the forward strand.
CTTCCCCTGTGTGTGCACCTGCAGGCCCCCAGCTCGAGGGACAGGCTCCCAGATCAATGGCTGTGGAGTGACAGCACCTCCACGTGAACTCCTGGGGTCCTATGGTACTTGCTCATCAGAGGGGAGTTTATTTTCGTGATTTAAAGACCACATTTGTATCCATCAGGAAAAAGCAAATTTCACAAGATGCTCCAGGGCCCAAATCGCACACACACCGAGTCTTTTTCAAACTCACTGAATTTATAATCCTTCAAGGCAGCCCCTATGAAATCGAGGCCACATCTAGGGCTGGGCCTGAAAGCTGCCATTTCCCAGGCAGGGCCACAGAGATTCGAGCACAGAAGCAGCTTCCTTCCATTTTCTGCACTGCCGCTAGGAGCAGCATCAGAACCACAGACCCGTGCTTCGTATGAACGGGCACTCAAGACAGCCCTGTCAAGTAGCACTCCGGTGTTCCAATGGGATGTGAAGTCACAGTTTTTCTTTAATGACACGTGGGTTTGTTATCACAACCCAGTAAATTATTTTAAAATGAGCCCTGCATCCGTCCTCCTCGCAGGCAATGGCGAACGGCTCTGCCTGGCAATCAGACCTACCGTCCCGCTGCTTGAAACCACCAGTGGGGGTAAATGCTGAGAACATTCACAACATTTAACGGCAAGTTAAATTACCATTTTTACTGTATGCAATTTCTTGAGAAAATAAATAGGGGATATGCTAGAAGGGCTAGCCGTCAAGTAACCCGTGCTTTTCTCAGACAACCGTGGACCCGGGCCGATTTGAGAGGAACAAGCAAATACCCTGTCTGGCATCAGTGTCCCGAAGGAAACATACAATTCGCTGTCCCCGTGGCACATGCGACTGAACACAGTACCTTCTTCAGGGGAAAAAAATATAGAAACAAAATAGAGGTTAGCAAGCCACAGACTGTAAATGTAGTTAATATGGTTGGTACTGTAAGTGGCAAGAGGCCTGAGAGAATTTTTTTTTTTTGCCACTGGACCGTTTTGGAAGGAAGGCAATTTGCTACCTGGGGCCTAATTCAAACAGTTTACACAAAGAAAGAGCTGAATCTTTTGCAGTGTTCAAAGCAGAAGAAGACTGCTCTGGTAAAGCTGGAAGTACTTAAAACCAAATAACTTCGAAACACCCAAGGAAAAGCGAAGCAGAAGACCATCTCCTCCTTCCTAAAGGCCATCTTTACAACACCAAACGGTGAGTAGAGAGAGAAGCAAATCCTCGCTCCTGGAGAAGGACACACAAAATAGGGAGGGCTGACGTGGGAAGACAGCCCACTGCAGCCAGGCTCCCTCCGGCTCTCTGTTCTCTCAGAGATCAGCGCTTAGCTGTCACGGGGAGAATTCTTTCCGAAGACTTGGGGGAAGCTTTGTGAAAATGCTCTGAGGTCCTTGTATGAATATGCTAGTTAGCAAAACTCTGAGAGGGGGAAAAAAATCATAGCGAGGGGACAGCAGAGGGAGCTCAATGCTGTTTTTTGTTGGGGACCAATAAAATCTGACTGCTCCCCATCACTACGTTGACCTGTTGTTCCACGTGACATGGAGTGTTTTCTCCCTCGGAAACAGTTAAAAACAATTTTCACTCTATTAGAAAGATGAAAGGATTCTTCCTCCTCCCCAAACAAAATGGAATAATAGCTAAGGTGGTACCACCACATGGCTTTTGCTTTATTAGTGATAATACATGTAGTTTCTCCAATTCACTCTCATTAATTTAGCAGGGGCAAGTGAAGTAGCTTTTTTTACACTTTTCGATAAAATAAGAGTGCGAGTCTTTTCCCTTATGCAGTATGTATACATATTCCTTGAGAAAAATTCCCAAACCATTCCTCACTAACAAAACGATTTCTAGTAGTCACTTTTCCTTGAGGGAAGAAGCAAAATGAAAAGTAAGGCAAATTCATTTGCCTACAGCTGGCCCTACACACAGCAGCTTAATTTAAGTCTGAAAACCATCTTTCCAACGTCTTAGTTAGACATTAACACAGAAGGTAGCAGACATATCATTAGATTGTGGGCACACTACAAATTTATTAGGATTATTTTATGTGGGTGAGAGAAAATAGTTCTGACAGTCATGTTGATGATAATAAAAGAGAATTCGCTGAGATTTCAATCTTAGCTGGCGTTTCATTTTTCTCCCAATCTTCACCCTTAAGAACCACAGATATTTATTCCCCTTTTCACTGAATATTCTTTTAGATCCTGAAAAATCTTCCATCCTTTACAGCAGGAGACAGGTGACAGGCCAATGCGTTGTGAACGCACATCTGTGTGTTGTGACATTTACTGCTCCTGACCCTCTGCCAACCTTGGCCTTCAGAACTTACTGGGGCTTCCCGATGGCTTCACATGTTAACTCAAGCGCGTCCCCTTCCCGGGTTAGGCCTTGTAGAGGATAAGTCATCTGAATATGCACTTGAGGCTTATCTGTGTGACAACAACACAAAGTATAATGTTTAGCAAACGATATCATCAGGCAGAACCAGACTTGCACCTTGTCACAAACCCCATACTACCAGCACTCACACGCTTCCCATCCTCATGCCTTCAGTAAACTCCTTCTAATTAGTAAGTAATCCTGGCATTTGCTCAAATTAAACTAATAACTCTAAGAAGTGAACCACAAATAGATAAGAGATTCATAAGCCAACCACGCCACATCAAACATTTCCTGTGAAATACATTTTGTTACATTTAAGTTTATCTCCAGACTCACTCAAGCTAAAGGAAATTCATTTGCCTTCATGCTGAGGTGAAGCCACAGATATCTGCGTTGCTCAGAACTGATACATTTTATCATAGATCATATATTACTATCTGTGCTCAGAATTGATACATTTTATCATAGATCATATATTACTATGTGACAATATGTTGTGACACTGCATATTAATAAGTCTGCCACTTCTGTGCTCTTGTTTTCAAATGGGAAAGGCAAAACTTCTGAATTCCACTCCAATGTCTAAGAATAAAGAACTGGGAGGTTTTGGTGGCCCCTAATGAAACTCTATGATGGCTCAAGGTAAACATATCAGAAGGAAGGAAACTGATGGTTACCGAGTCTACCATGGTAGGAACCGTCCTTGGTGGTGGAAAAAGCCCAGTTTTAGGGACGAGAACATTGGTACCTAGGGAATGATGTAGGTTGTCCAAGGTCATAGAGGTAGCATAATGAGAGACGGCCCCATGAAATGTACGTTTGGAGGGATTATTGATTCAAACCCACATTTCCCAATGGCAATCCGTAATTAAAGCCAAGTATACCGAGTATAGCTTCCTAATGCAGTCAGGTATTTAGGTATTCCTAAGTGATGTATTCCTAGGCGTAAGTGAATACTTCAGTGATGTAGGTATTCTTATTTCCACTAGCTATTTAAAAACTGTGTTTGTGAGTTCGTGGGGCTGTGGGTATATGAGAGGAACGCTAGGAGGTACAGGGAATGGGGAGGGAAGGGGGAGGGGTTGGAATTAACTTAGATACACACACAAATACATTTACAAATAAAACCTGAATGGAATTGGGAGGGTTTTTTTTTTTCCCCTTTGCTGAACTAATAAGCTATTAATCCCTAAATCATTTTTCTCATTTAATTTCATGACTTTGTAAATGTATATTTTTGGAAATGTACCCAAGAGGTAATAAATGTGAGAGGGCAAGACATCAGTTGGCTGAAAGGTCAGAACAATTGCCACAACTTTACTTTCTTGGACAATCACACCACCCAAACAACAGCCCCTCGGCCTTTTACAAGCAGTGGTTTGCTCATTATCATTCACCCTATGGTATCAGGGAGCAAAGAGAAATATGGCGGGGCTCAACCACCTCTCCCTGTACACAGCCAAACAAGCTGCACGAGGTCCTCTCTAGGGATGGCTGTTTTCTGGATGTATTTTTACAGTCGTGTTATTAGCACTGGATCTTTCTGTCTCTGAAAACCACGTGGCATTCAAAACCTTTTAAGAGAGGCTTCTTGTACATCGGTGGGCACTGTACACTGAATTGGTAATGCTTAGCTTCCCGAGGAGCTAAGTCACTTGCCAGTGAACATAAGTTAACTGGGACTGAAAGGTCCAGCTGACCCCTGAAAGTAACACGATTCTATTCTTAGACTTGTTGGCAAAGGCAATGTTTATGAGGAAAATGGCCTAGAGGTCTCCAGATACTGATAGCTGGGTGGGGAAGCTAATCATTAAAAAAAGGCAAAAATACTCAAAAAGGATAAACAGGATGACCTTAAATGAGCACTGGCTGCTGGGCAAGTGTCCTGGGCACCCACCTTTGAGAGCTACAGACAATACTGTAGGCTAAATACAACCATTGGGTGACATATGTGGGTCTATTATTTTTGGTGGTATAATACACTTGCACACAGAGCTAGTTGGTAAAGTTTATTAAAAAAAAACAACCCACAAGATATCAAAAAAAAAAAAATGGTAGAAGGTTATGCCACTGAAAACACAGACAACAAAATACCGGCTCCCCTGCTCAGAAACAGCAGCACTTCTGGAGTTCCTGGTTAGGGAACCTCTGTCATCCTTATCCAACCATTCTGAGGAAACCTAAATTTAAAGCCTCGAATTTGGGCTGAAACGTAACATTTTCTTATAGGTTAATCTCTGATCCACAGAAGGTCTACATTTTCCATGCACTGCCGACTTCGGCCCATTAATTAAGGAGAAGCAGAAGGCTTGCTGGCCAGTGTGGAAGGCTCTTTTGTCCTCTTTTCTCCTTTGTGTAATTTACAAGCAAACAGAGAGAGTATATTTTTCAGCACACTGCACTAAGGGTTTTTACACGCTCAGCTTCCATTAATAATAAAGACGGTGTTGAAAATCTATCCACCCTGCCTTTTCAGTACCACTGAGTTTGTTTTAGTTAAATGCTTTTTATGTTCCTAATGGCTGTTTGCCAGTTGTCAATTACTCACATAAATTAGGAATAACAAGCTAAGGCCTTGCTATACCTGGAATTTACATTTAAAAAATCATATACTAAGCCATAGGAAATACACCTTCAATTTTGATAACGGATTTTCCCAATTTACTCCCTAGGTTTCTGGAGAAACATCTACCATCTACTTATGGGTACAGCTGCTACAGTCATCTTAATAGGTCGCTGGAAAGGTAAACATTAATCTTGCTTGTAGTATACAGAAAAATGTCCTCCTCTGTTGACACAGGCAGTATTTATAGGCATATTATTCGACCGTGGGCAGCTGAGCTATCTTCACGCCCAGCCTAGGAGCCAAATAGAGGGTCTGTGTGCCAAGATCCATCTCTGGGTGAAGGAAACTTAAAAAACAAATTCAATTCCCCCTCCTTTGCCCTGAAAGAGGAACTGGAGCCTTCCCAACAGGCGGAATAGAAACCCTGGGGCTCCACTGGCACCTCTAGAACCCAGGGCTGCTACGTTTTCCCAGGATAATCCTGACCACAATCCGACTATGTCAAAATACTGAACACTCCAGATGGCTGATTGAATAGCCCAGAAGCTCATCATTTATATTTTAATTATGTCCATAAATCAAACGTTATAACCCACCAAATCTTTTCTGAAACAGGACCAGACTCCAAGATTTATTTTTAAGTAATGAGGTAAGGCCCAGAACATTTTCTGGGTGATCATTTTACGCCTCGGTTGGTGTTGGAAGGCACAAAAGCCAGATGACACTTTCTGCCCAAGTGCAATAACTGTCTAGAAATGTACTGCAGAATGGCTTAATGTCACTATAAAATGGAACTGCTATATAAAAATAAGAAAAATAGTTAGGTCTGTGCACTCATGGAACATTACAGTTACAGAGATGGTACCACCAACAGCTAATAAATTAGGTCGAGGGATCTGGGGTTTTCATAATCCACTGTAATTTTTTAAAAACCCCGTAAAAGACGTTTAGCAAGGCTACTCCAGCAGACAAAATTCGTCCATTGGTCCAAGTCGCACAGAGGGTTAAATACCAGGAGACTTTAGGTCACACTACAGTAGCAGCCAATTAAAAAAATCATCTTAGAAAGACATTCTGATCTGATGAGACTTTCTTTAGATGGACTTTGCTCTCTCTATAAAGGGAAAAAAAATATATATAAAAGGAAACTCTTAAAGAGGTTAGAATGGCTTGCTGGCAGATTACAATTGATGTCATGCCAGTCTGACCTTGTACCATATTCTATGATCTTTTCAGAAGATGCAACTCAAGACTCTGGAACCTGTATTTCGCTTTCCTATGTAAATGAAAAGTCACGGTCTCCTTCGCTCTAGATTACCGCACTAACATATCAGGTCTTTAAAATTTCTTAGTTAAAAAAAGTACACCGTGGTTTCCTTTTGCCTGGGATATTATCCTCCCCATGTACCAGAGAGGAGCATTGCTGAGATAAGAGGGAAGGCGCCCTGACACCGCGGCAGGAGGAGACCTGTTAGCCCAGGGGCTCCTGACGCTTTCCCTGCCTGAGATTTTCTAAATCAGGGGACGTGGGCCTCAAACGTTCGTTCATTGATGTGCTGACTGCAAGCAGGCCCAGGAACCCAAGTGCAAATCTGTTCCTGCAGGCTCTTTGCATCCCTTACTTAGATTTCATCCAACATTCTGAAACACCTGTTAGAGTGAGACTGGATGCCTGTTGACCAAGTGTTCATTGTTTTGGGCCTACCAGGGAGAACTCAAGGGCAGTGTGGGCCCAGATGGAATCAGAATGGCTGGGTTTGGTTTGGGTCAGTGCCTGTGCATTCAGGTGGGGAAGCACTGACAGAAGGGTCTTTGTCAATCATGGGGGATTACTGCAGTTTGGAGGAGCACGACAATGCCGAGATGCACCTGAGATTTGGTGAGTATTAGGGGCTGCTTGAGCTCAAAGCAGAATCAACCCCTATAACATGGCTGCCTAAGCTGTTGGGAGAGCCCAGCTTTGCTCTGAGGGAGGGCGATGTATCACGAGGTCATTGGGGCTGGTGAGAGAACACAGTCACAGCGAGCTCTCAGAGGACTTAAAAAGAACATCTTGCAAAAGGTTTGCTTCCCATTGTCATAATACATTCACGAATAATTTTCACTGCCATTTATTTTGTTTGTTTGCAAGGTGAAGGACCTCCTGCTGTTACATCTGTTGTATGAACTGGAGCACTTAAACTGTTATTCTTGAGGAGGGCTGAGCTATGATGAGTGGGATGAGTCAAACCTGGGGGGACGGATGTGGGACCGAAGAGCATGTGCCACATTACACAGTAAAATGCAGTTTCCTCTTGTTGCAACTTGTAAGTAGCTTTGTGGATATTGAAATTACTGTTTACCCAACAGAATCAAATTTTATTCTGTGATGTTGTGGCGGAGAGTAGCTTCCAGTGCCTTTGAAGTGGGGTGCACACTCACCCACACAGCACTCTTCCATATCTTTGAGAAATCTTCAGAATTAGAAAGTGAACACTGGGTGAGAAAATTCTCGTAGCAAGATTTTCTGCACGAGAACGTTAGCTCTGTAACAAGAAAAGGTTTTGTTTTTTGTATCCCTGGTGCCTAGAACAGTGTCAGTGCCTGGCACATAGTAGGCGTTCAATACATATTTACCAAGTGAATGAATGAATGAGAAAGTGGGGGAACATTGGGGCATGGACTTCTAGCTCTGCTACTGGTTAAACAAATACAAAACAAAAACAAGCAGACCATGAATCCCTCGAAGCCCTGTTACAAGATACACAAGGCCCATTAAAATTTTCAAGTGTTTATTTGAGCATCCATTTGAACAGGGCAGCCCAGACTGAAAATGCTCCAATAGGAGCTGAGGGAAAGGCTTTAATAGAAAAGACACGGAAGTAAAGCAAGTGAATGATCTGATTGGCTGGAGCTTGAGCAGTTGCCTTTTCTGGGAAGCCTGGTTAGCTGTTTGTGATTGGCTGGGCCTAAGTTTCATTGCCTTGGAGTGCATTGGCTTTGGTTTAGGTTTTGGTTTGCCTACATAAGCTACCAAGGTATCAGAGTCACCTTATTAGATTGGTCTAATGGCCTCCTTGTTTAATCACTTTAACAGCCCTCATTGCAAAATATAATTCTATTTTTCTTTTAGAAGGTTAATCCAGCTCCCAAAATGTGAGGTTCAACCCGCGTGTCTGAGTTACGTACTTCCACTTCACTACACATTTATTTAGCATTTTGGGTATATTTCAAGGTGGTATCTCAAATGAAATCATAAAGAATGTTGTTGAACCATTCTTTTTATTTATTTTTTGTTAACCACCTTAAGTATAGGAAGTTTTGTTTGTTCAACATTTTTAAAAACATATGTTTTTTTAAATTGAAGTATAGTTAATTTACAATGTTGTGTTGGTTTCGAGTGTACAGCAAAGGGATTCAGGTTTACATATATATATATATATATATATATATATATATATATATATATATGTTCTTTTTCAGATTCTTTTCCATTATAGGTTATCATCAATACAAGATATTGAGTATAGTTCCCTCTGCTATACAGTAGGTTCTTGTTGGTTACCTATTTTACATATAGTAGTGTGTATATGTTAATCCCAAACTCCTGATTAATCCCCCACTCCCCCCAGCGATCCCCTTTGGAACATTCTTTTTAGATTTTGAGATGTTAGCTTTACAACCATTGAACCTTCCACAGAATCAAAATCTGACCTTGAGTTAAAAACCATTAAGAGAGCACATTAGAAGACTAGTTTCACTACATAGTATTCAATGTCCACAGCCACAGAGACACATCTTTTCCAAATACATTAGGTCAGACAGTGAGATGTGGGAAGACAGATGTGGGAAGAGGCCTCTTTCTACAGGGTGTGGCTTCAGAAGGCAGGGATGATGGCAAAGTCTTTCTTCCCTAAGAGTCATGTCATTCAAGTCTTGTTCACAATGGAGTTGGCCCAATATTTACTCTTTGTTTTTTGAGTACTAGTGACTCAGCCTCCTGCCCCCTTTGGCACTGCAGAATGCCTCACTAACACTCTATAGAGTTAATGGCATCAGGAACTTGGACCCGCTTCTACTGTGTGTTAACACAAAAAATGATAGGTTAAAACATTAGTTTGAATCAGGGGGGGTCTCCATGCCTTGATTATTTTTCAGGAGGAATAATAAATACTGAAATAACTTCCCTGGAACTCAATTCATTGCTTTAAAAAAAGCAATAAAATAAAAGAAAGGGAGAGTGGGAGGAAGAGCATATTCTGTTAAAAAAAACAGAGACCGGAGGGGCTTCCCTGGTGGCGCAGTGGTTGAGAGTCCCCCTGCCGATGCAAGGGACCCGGGTTCGTGCCCCGGTCCAGGAAGATCCCACATGCCGTGGAGCGGCTGGGCCCGTGAGCCATGGCCGCTGAGCCTGCGCGTCCAGAGCCTGTGCTCCGCAATGGGAGAGGCCACAGCAGTGAGAGGCCCGAGTACCGCACAAAAAAAAAAAAAAAAAAAAGAGAGAGAGAGAGAGACCGGAGATCAGAGAGAAACAGGCCAAATATGAAAACGCCAGCTATTACGCTTTGAAGAATATAACCTGGGAATAGAATTGATGGGGGAGAGGATGGGATGTGGGAGCTGCCGTGGTAAACTGTGTCTTATCCTCCACTCCAAACAGGAAAGATTTTCCCATTTCCAGGTTTTTTCTCCCTCCTTCACTGCAGGACACTATCGATACCAGAGAAACATTTATTTTGGCACAAGGAACAGGTTTTGACCATCTCCCTCAATGCCCAATTTTCCCCCAGTTGAGGGAATGAAAGAAGAAAAATCTAGCCTTCTGTGGACCCTCAATGAACAGGAATATGGATTTACAAAATATCTGGCTACACTGAGTCAATAAAACTCATTTGGAAAATGATGTCCACGAACACAATTAACTGGCAGATGATAATCCGAGCAGGGAAGGCGTTCAAACATCCATTTTTTGAGTCTTTGGTTTCATTCTCCCTTTCAAAACATATCTCTTAAATTTCTTTTTCAGATATGCACACACACACAAAACCCTCACTAGATGAGGATTTTTGCAAAACATTTTAAAGAGCAAGGCTACGATGGGGGAAAGCAAAAGACACACAGCAGTAATTCCAGAGCTTCGGATACACCTCGGTCCAGAGTAAGGCTTCCCCCCTTGCACAGCAATCTGAATTCCATACTGAGGGTCACACCTTTTCTTTGAATTCCCAGCTTATGTCGCTATGTGTTTCCACCTTGATGCTATTTAGACAGTTTTCTTTTAACGTGCAGACAGTGAACTGTTCTCCTTTAAACAGGCTTTTATTTGACAAGAGTACGTTCGCTCAGATCTGAAGCTCCACTAACCGTGCTACAATTCTACCACATTCTGCTATAATCAACCCTGTTGTAAATTTAAGCAACGCTATATACACAGACATTGGAAAGAAAAAACTGCACAGAAAGAGTTTAGGGTCATATAGCTCAGAACATTAAAAAAGCAAAACTGTTCTCTGCCTAACATGTAAGGAAAGAGAGCTTTGAATTCCAGCTCGCGAGCACAATTACTTTCTGTTTTAAACATTTAACTGCGTGCTGCCGTATCCTTGCTGAGTCTTAGAATGAAAGCTAGAAAACTAAGAGCCCTACTGTATGTTCTTCCTTCCCAGCAACGGTCCTATGAGAAAACCTTATTAATGAGCTTGCAAACGAGCACCCAACAGGGAAATGCCACAAACAAGAGCAGCTAATGCCCCGGAAAATCAAATAACCGAACACTTGGCTAATTGTGGTGCCTTTCATATTTTTAATAAAAAGAAGGGAGGGGCGACTTTAATTCACTAATTCTGAGAGGTCAACACCTTGCTGAACAAAACAACTCACTTATTTATGTTCAGAAATTTCCAGATGATAAATTACATGGACGTTAATCACTTCAATGCATACTACACAATTAATATCTGTACTCACCAAACACTTAAGGATTATTTAAAGCATGACAGCATACACATCTGGCTGATTTTTCACATAATTGGGCACCACAATTTCTCCTGGTACCATATACAAGTGGCTTAACAAACAAACACTGCAAAATTCTGTGTTCAATTAATTAGGACTTAAACCCACACGACAAAAGGGATTCCAAGTTGGAGCTCAAGCCTTGTCTTCTAGACAATATGGTGGCTCTCCGTGTCAAGGGGAGCGTGCAACCCTTCCCTTCATTTTATCCCTCCTCCTTGCTCCTGTCATTTTTAAAGTAAGATATTTAGTGGCATACAATGTAGGTTTTCATTTCCTTTTTAAAAAATAGTATTTTCTAAAAGGACATAATTTATACAGCATTCAAATCCATTATCTGTCATTTTACTCTGTTCTTATCCTGATTAATATCCATCCATCTTAGATGAGGTAGAGAGAGGTTTCCAAAAATCTTCATGTAGCAAAATGGGCCAAGGTTGAACTGAGTATACTTAACACCAATCCTATCAGGTTAGATTTGCCTCGAAGGTAGTCTCATTTCCCCAGAGTAGAGTAATTCTTAATCTGAGGTCCATGGACCAGCTCAGGATGTCCTGGTGATAAACTAATGTTTATCACTGATAGTATAAGAAATCTTTTTAGGTGGCAAAGGAAAGGACATTAAAAAATAATAGTTGTACATTTATTTTAAAGTTTACTAGATAGAATATACATAGCAAATAAAACTCATAATTTTACAGGTGTTTTTACACAGGTCTTGGTTAGGTTAAAGCAATAAAATGACTTAAAAATTCTAAATATGATACGAACACAGATGACCCGTGGATTTGGTAAAACTTGTGAAAGTGGCCCTTGAATACCTCAAATTAGGAAAACTGTAAATACACCCCTTATACTGGAAGTAAAATGTGGTGAATGTCATCATTTCCAGCTCTATAGCTGTCAAAGGATTTTAAAGGGGTCAACGATCCCCAAAAGTTTAAGAACTGCTGAGTCCAGAGTTTGGGTCAATTAAAAAATAATGGTCTAATGTTACTCCTCAAAGAGTATCCAAAATAATTCACCATCCACGCACACTGGCTACTGAATCTCAGGCATTCAAGTATCTCTTCTGTTTACATGGCCATCAAGAATGTCTATGTGTGTATAACTGAGTCACTCTGCTGGACAGCAGAGACTGGCACAACACTGTAAATCAACTATACTTCAAAAAAAAAGAGAGAGACATGGTGTGGCTTGTCTGCAGAGAGGGGCCTCCTATGGGGGGAATGGAGCTGAACCCCCAACACCACTGGCCAAGGTCTGAGAAAGTTCTAGTGCCCGAAGACTGAGTGCCTTGAGCACCTGAGGCACGAGGCTTTTTGTTGTCCATAGCTGCTGGTGTTCAAGAAGAGTAAAGCTGGTAGGTGATGAAGTAGAGAATTCCAATGTGTCTGAAGATGCTACGTAAGGAATTCCTGGCTGACTCCGCAAATTTTTCAGTAGTGCTCTAGAGAGAGGGAGGGTAGTGACCTGTCAGGTGACTTTCTTGAGCATGAAGCATCGTATTAAGATGCCATATGGGACTCTAAACTCCATTCAGATTAACACATTGCTTTGAAATCCTTAACCTTCTTTTATGCAAAAAGACATTTTTCCTATATACATTCCAAGAAATGGAATATCAAAGGATAAAATGTTTGTGTGGCTTACGCTGGGTAAAAGAACAGAGTCTCCCATAAACAGGTGCCATGTTAAAGTTAAAAATGACCCAGGGATGTGTCTTCAATTTGGGGAAGGCATTAAAGTCACCTTCCTGCAGTTAAGGGCCAGCAGTACTTCGTAAGACTGAAGTCAAATGGATTCAGATACACAGCTTTATTCCTTTTCTTAGAAGGACAAATCTCACTTGAATCTTCAAAAGAAAAGGCTTTATAAAGATCATTGGCAAGTCTTCCAAGGGGTAGGAGGTGTAGTGCTTGAAATATTTTGCATTTGGGAATGAGTGTAATTTTGTAGGTGGGTGGGGCTATGTTCTATTTAGAAGATACTCTGGGAAACTAAGAGTTTAGGGGTGGGAACTGGGTGAACAGCTACTCAGGTCTCACAAAGGAGCTAATGTATTATTAAAGCTAATGGGCCCCTACAAGGAAAGTTAATGGATATTAAGTTTGCTTAAATGAATTACATATTAACAAAGTCACAAGAAATCTACTATCTGCCAATTTAGATAATATCTGATCTTTTCTGTTTTCCCATTATAGGGACATTACACCACAATAGTTTTAGTGATATGAAAATTATAAGCATGATGCCCATAATGAAGCTACATAATGAAGTAGATGAAATGAATTAACAAGAAAAACTGGCATTATGTAATGTTAAATTGAGCCAAGCTCACAAAGTGGAATGGGATGGCTTTGTAGAAGCAACTTTTTATAACTTTCTCCATCCCCTGTTTTGCTCAGGCAACCTAAGCAGGTGATACAAATCATAGGGGGATTCATGGTGCCCACCCCTGCCACCACCAAATACATACCTAATTCCTAACCTCTGGAACCTGTGACTGTGGCCTTATTTGGAAAAGGATTCTTTGCAGATGTAATTAAGTTAAGGATATTGAATTGAGACCATTCTGGGTTACCCGGGTGGGCCCTAAGTCCAATGACAAGTGTCCTTATAAGAGACACTCAGAGAAGAGAAGAAGGCCAGGTCAAGATGGAGACAGAGAGTGGAGTGATGTGGCCACAAGCCAAGGAACACCTGGAGCCACCAGAAGCCAGAAAAGGCAAGGAAGGATCCTCTCCCTAGGGCCTTTGGAGGGAATTTGGCCCTGCCGACACCTTGATTTCAGACTTCTGTCCCCTAGAACTGTGAGAGAATAAATGTCTGTTGTTTATTAAGCCATTAAATTTGTGGTAATCTGCTATGGCAGCCCTAGAAAATTAATAGAATAATTCATAGAGAGTAATGCTTTTCCTTTATCTGATGCCCAATCATCGACATCCAATCAAACTCTTGTAACATTTTCATTAGGCACACCCAAAGGCCACCTGGAATTTTGCAGAGGCCAAGTTACAGAAGTCTTTTGATAAAAAGTGAGAAGCTGGCTACTCAGCCACAACTTTGGTGCAAGGATAATTTTGTGCAGAAAACAGATATTTTTTCCACAAGTAGGAGAGCCCAGAGGAGAAGATGAGGAGAGCATCTTTAGTCCATAGGGCACAGTGAGGAGAAACCTCACTCACCACGCTCCAGCTTTTACTGATGAAGCCATCAAGACCGCGGCACGCATCCCAAAGAGTTCCACTTTTAAACTCATCGCTATAATTTAAGCTAAAATAGAAGAGAACTTGCAATCTAAAACAAGATGCTGATGTTCAGTGGGAATAAAATCCCTTCTATAAAAAAATTCAGCACTTATGATGGGGTTAATAAAGCTGGGGTGGGGGGCGGCTGGAATTACCCTAGATTTTGAAGTTGGCATAGAAATGATTACAGTCAATATTCACAAAATTTAATTAATTAAGTCATGCACTAGAGCAGATGGAATCATTTTCAAGTTTTACATTTGGGTTAAATGTAGTATTTTCAAAATCCTCATTGGCACTCTATAATATGGCAGTGTTTCAGTAGAATAATCCTTTGATTATTTTTCTACCAAGACAACAAGATGAAAATTCTACCTAAACTATATAAAAACATATGTATTCAATAAGTGGCTTCTGAAGTGTTTTTAAAGAACTGCTACTCTATACCCTCAGGATAAAATACTTGGGTAATGCTATGGTTTGAGTGTTTGTGTCCCCCCCACGCCGCAAAAACTTATACGTTGAAATGCTGATCCCCAATGTGATGGCGTTAGGAGGTGGGGCCTTTGGAAGGTGATTAGGTCAGGAGGTTCGTGAAACCCTCATGACTGGGATTAGTGCCCTTATAAAAGAGGCTGCAAAGAGATCTCTAGCCCCTTCCACCATGAAAGGACACCGTGAGAAGTCGCCAGCCATGAACCAGGAAGAGGGACCTCACTGGAACCTGACCATGCTGGTACCCTGACCTTGGACTTCCCAGCCTCCAGAACCGTGAGCAGTAGATATCTGTTGTTTATAAGCCACCAGCCTGTAGTAGTTTGCACAGCAGCCAGAAAGGACTAAGACAGGTACTCACACTGTACTTCTAGATACCGCTGGGTCTGCAAGTTTCCAGTGACGGCAGGGTGCTCTACCTGACAGATCACCGGGACCCCGTCATCCTCCTTGTGCACCTTCAGCATCAGCTGACTGGTCACGGTGTACATGTCGGACCACTCCTCCACCTCCGATTTGCCTGGGGGGACATACCAAGAAACCGGAGCTGAGTGAGTCTCACTCTTTTCTTAAATATCCTCCCCTCCCTCCCTCTGCCCCAACATTACTATTTTAATAAACATAATGGAAGTCACTCCAGATAAGGGTAATCTGGGGGTAGATAACTGATAAAAGGATAATTTCCTACTTTTCAGCCTTGCAGGGTAGTATTTAAGATAATCAACTCTACATACTATTTACTATTTTTATTTAAATATATGTTTCTTCTGTCTTAAATTTTCCCACAGAAAAGCAGCTGAAAGTTGACCCATTTTGACATTTGACTGCTCAAGGCCCTAGAGAGGAAGAAAAGAGAAGTGCTTTTTCCCCCTACAACCATCTGAACTTAACACATCTACTAGGCTGTAATGCGGTTTAAAAATTCCAGGACGTCATCCAAATCCCTTAAGTAATTTCAATCAGGAGTAAAGATATAAACAACCCTCTTTGCCCACCCCCATCAGCAATTAACAGGGAAAGCAACGACAATTAAATGAAATTGTAATTGAAATGTTTAAACTCTGAGACTTTTGGAAGAACACAAAAAAATGCAGTGGCAGTGGGTAGAGCAAAGTAAGATATAGGCTTCAGGCCAGAAGGGAGCCACGTCCAAGAACACCCAGAAAAGGGGGGGAGGAGGCTTCCGGATGGGATGAATAGGCCAAGGAGGCCCCTTTCCTGAACTCAGCACTCCCTGGGACATGACGCACCATTAACTTTCTTTTAATGTTTTGTACTTATTGGTACACATTTAATGGCTCAATTCACTTAGACAGAAAAGCAGAGGGGAAATGAGAAATTCCTTCCTTCCAAAGCCATACCTAGGAAATAGGAGATTAAAACAGAGCAAGCTTTTTGAAACTTAAGCCATTATATATAGATTTTTCTGTTTCTAGATATAGATTTTTATATCCTCTTTCTAAAAGGACTTTCTTTTCTTCCTGGAACTATTTATTTATTTAACAAGCACATACAGAGCACTTACCTTGGCCCAGACACTAGCCCCATGCTTTACAAATATTCACTCATTTCATCTTCATAAGAATCACACAAGGTATGTAAATATTAATATCCCCATTTTAGAGGAAATTGAGGCACACAGCAAGCATTTCTGTCAAATGATCAGAGGAGTTCAGGCCCTGAGTCCTCTGTCCTGGGTACTACTTGCAAGGCAACCTTTTGCAAAGAAAGGAATCGGAATGCAGACATGCATGAGGAACTTAGGATAACTGGCAAAAAGAGAGTCAAAAATAGGGGCTAGGCTGTATCCTTCAGCCAATGCAGCGGCTAAGAGGGCAGATGTCCGAGGATCCAGGAATCAAATCTGGATGGCCCGGTACTGAGGGAGAGACAATAGGAGCAGGGTTAAAAAAGTTGCCTGTGCTGCCAGCACAAAGTCAGAAACGTTGCAGAAGAATAGGTTGCTGACATGGGCAACTGAATCACAGATTTCTCAAGAAGGGTGGTGCCTGCAAGTTCGCTATGAAGATAGATTCTCAGCTGCTTAGCACAAGCACCCTTGCAGGAAAGCCCATTGTCAAAACAACCAATAGTCCAATAGATGTTAGAATGACTTGGTATTCACCATGGCCAAGACTGCTATACATTTTTTTTCAAGGTGTAACACAAGAATCTGGGGTCCTGACCCACCCTGGGTCACAGGGTAAAAGCAAGGAGAACTAAGGATACAGACATGGCCAGCCTGAGCTCAGGGGATACCTCAGTGATTCTAACTAGTCTAGCGAGTTCTAGTTTACAGGTCTGGTTCTCTCTGAGCCTCTGAGTAAACACCTAGCAGCACATATCACCATGAACCCTCAAACGACAGAATGAGGATATGAATTAGAACAGTAAAATGCCGTTATGCTTTGGGCTCAGACACACTTACTAACTGATTGCAAACCATATGTTAGGTTGGCCAAAAAGATCGTTCGGTTAAGAAATACATTGTTTGATAAAGTTCTTGGTGAAAATGAAAAATGTGTCTTTCATTTTTGCTTATAACAGAACGGACTTTTTGGCCAACCCAATATAAATGAGCATTTTTGTTCAGGGGTGTGTTTTGCATTTGTCTTTAACGTCCACAAAGATGTACTCCTGCTGGGATCGAGTGTGGACTGGCTTCCTCAGTACCAGGCAATTCGCATCTTACCTTTGAGCTCCTTGTTCCCTTTGAACCACCTGATGGTCGTGGCTGGTTTGCTGGCCATGGCAGTGCAGTTGACTTCAATCTCCTCACCTTCCACCGCAGTGTCTTTCTGGATATCGATCATCAGATTACGTGGTGGGACTACAAATTAAACATGTGTGCTTTTTAAACACAGAATCTATTTCTGGGCATATTCTTCTATTCATTAGAAACTAGGACCATTGCTCTCAAAAAAAGGAGATAACAATAGACATTCCTGATGGGAATTTAAAACAAACTGCCACTGGAGGAAACAGAAGAAAGACAAAGTCATTACCAAATAAAGCGAGTTACGTAAAATCCCTTACTTCAGAATTCGTCCTAAAGTTATCTGATAAAATGACCAGTCTTCCACTCCTAAGTTATCAGTGACCAAGTTATAAAAATATAGATACTAGATTTGCTATCAATCGGTCATTAGAAAATTGACCAGAAAGCAGATATAAAAGCAAGAGGAGTAAACACTATTGACATTATCCTCCTTACCTGGAAGTCTCTGAGAGGAATATTTGTCCTTAAACTCAACCCTTGGATTTCAATCTTCATATGAAAGATTCCAAAGTCAACCAGCAAAGATCAAAAACATGGAGTCCCGTAAAAGAATCACTCCCCATAAACATACACAGAAAAACTGTGCCTCAGAGCCACTTCCATTCAATTCAAATTATTTATAGAGATCTAGAATATGATCTTGACCTCTGATGGATGGCGTAGTAATAAGATCCTTTAGCTATGAAGATGTAGTAATGTAGGAAATGCCAGTTAATTTGTAATGATTTTCTATTTCTAGATTTTCTGAAATCTAAAGCTGCAAATTTTAGAAACCAAAGGTGGAAAAGACGATTGAGTGTAGGTTAGATTTCTACCTCAGAATTAAAACCACTCTTGTCTAAGCATATTAAACATATATGTAATAAAATGATCAGAATAAAATATTTGGGGGCTAAAATGCTGAATATCAAATAAAGAGTAATGACAGTGGTTGATAAAGAAAGCATGTTATCTTTTCGGAAACTGAGTTGACAATGAAACCATATAAGTGCAACCTTATGTCAAGACTGAGCTTCTTGAAATAAAAATCAATAAGAATACTGAATTCAGCAGACTGAATCTAAAAATATATGTCCTGACCACCATGAATAAGCAAAGATGGTTCTAAGACTTATGATTAATAAGTTTCTCAACTCAGAAGAGAAACAAGAAATTAAATATGTATAAATATGCCATCCTGATGATCAAGTTGAATAATAAATCTCTGATACTGCTTCAATAAATTATGGGATTAAACCATGTATTTGAGATTTCCAACTGTTCTAGTCCAATGTGAAAATTCTACCCACAGGAAGACTTTTACACTGAATTGAAGCAGTTGAAAATTTCTATAGAGAATTATGGAAAAGGAAAAGGAAAAGGATTTATTGTATATGTTTCTCAGCAAGATAGTTGGTAGGGGGAGTGTAACTATTGGAGCAAAATCACGTCTCTTCTGTGTTCCCTGTATCACAGGAAGCTAACACAGTTGCTCAACTGGACGTGTTGCTAAAGTGATGTGGCCCCAGTGAGTAGTTAAATATGGCAAAGAACTACCCTAGTTTACATTTTAAGAAAAAATAAGCATAAAGAGAGATAGTCTAACATCCAATTTGGAGTTGCACATCTGCCAACATTTTAAGAGACAGAAAGGCAGGTATAAAAGTAAATGGGATGATTTGGCTAGCTATTTCCTCAACGCAGTTTATCCTTCCTAGATGACAATCAGGTAGGTTAAAGATTTTCATTACACGTACCTAGATAGCTGATATGGGGTACACCGAGAGACTAGATGTTTACGCCCAACAAATACTACTAAATTCTGTGTGCCGTATAGTAGGAATATTGAAAAAAATGCTTTTGTTAGAGCAAATGTCAGAGGAAAAGACTGTCCAAGCCTAAAGAAAATAAGATCTTGGTGAGCTATGGGGAACAGAAGAAGAGGCTTAGATAAAAAGGGAATAACTAAGGAGTAAAAGAGCTAGGAATGTCCTCCCAACAAATGTAGGGCTGAAAGTCAAACAGTATTAATTCTTTTCAAGGTCCAGGCAGAAATAAAAATGGAGTGATGAAAATAATTTCTGATATTGACATGTGCAATGGTTTTCAATGAGAAATGTAATTGAGTAATGTAATTGATGGGATACTACTCAATTTAAGCAAACTTAAATTGAGACGGGATACTCACAGAAGGGTTCTCTTCGGATGAGAAAAAGAGGGCAAATAGCTAAAGGTAATGTGTAATACACAAGGCTCTCTTCCTTGGAAAATACTACAGGATGGGACAGAGCAGATTTCAGTATGCATGGATAACTTTGGGAGAAACACTTTGATGGTCATTCTGTGGTAACCTGGGAATCTTCCTGATGGGAATAGATCCAGGAGCTGTTAAAAGGTTCCAGCAAATATCAATTGTCAGGTCTTGACGGCATTAAGGTTCAAACATAGTCTTTGTCAGATATTAGTTTTCTGTGTGTTCCTGGGTATCTTTCCTTCATCCTCTCCTTTCTCGTGTTGAGTCTGAAGATACTGGAGAGCTCTCTCTCCTCCTCACAGGCTTCTTCTAACCTCCACTAGCAATTCACCTTCAGTGGTACTTCTTAGTAGAGGAAGTACTTAATTCTCTCCATCAGATGGAGAAGGTCATAAGGATGATGGCGTGCTCTTTTCACATTAGCAATAATGTCTGCTACTTCAAAGTAAGGAAATGGTGGGGCTTCCCTGGTGGCACAGTGGTTGAGAGTCCGCCTGTTGATGCGGGGGACACGGGTTCGTGCCCCGGTCCAGGAGGATCCCACATGCCGCGGAGTGGCTGGGCCCGTGAGCCATGGCCGCTGAGCCTGCGCGTCCGGAGCCTGTGCTCCACAACGGGAGAGGCCACAACAGTGAGCGGCCCGCGTACCGCAAAAAAAAAAAAAAAAAAAAAAAAAAGTAAGGAAATGGCAAGTGGTACGTATAAATTAGGCCAGAGGAAAATTTACCAATGTCTCTTAGATTTTGTTTGGGGGTTGAGAGTGTGAATGGCAGCAAATAGGTCCTTATCTAGATTACCTGTTGCTTGGTTTTATCCATGTTAATACCTCCTCTACTGCAGCAGATATAATCTACACTTCCCTAATCCTTCCCAGTGATTCCTGTACTAATGCTAGCTCCTCCTGGAGAGCTGACATCACCTGTAACTTGACAGCCAAGGTAGACATGTGGAAAACTTCAAAAGTGGTGGAAAATATGACCAGTGTAGAAAAATAAAGGACTTGTTTATTGTTGAGAAGAACATCCTGAGAAATGGCTGAATGACTTTTTCCAAGTCCATAAACAGTTTTCTCAAGACTGTGACCAGTATTACTGATCTTTACGAAGTTTAGAAGAAGAAAGAGTCAAATGTAGTAGGAGCTGTTTGGTTTACAAATATAAAATAAAATGTGAGTCATAATGGTTCACTGATATCAGTTATAAAGTTAACTTCTCGCAGATTTTTTTTTAAAGCAAGAAAGCTTTAGAAAATATAAATGAAAAAAGGGGGGGTAGGACAAGAAAATCTTAAAGTTTATTTTGGTCTATTCATTCTCCCGTTTTTCCCTTTAACTTCATAATGTCTACTCAAATACGAAAGCAGTTAGTAAGGTATCAAAATCCATTTATAAGAAAAAAATGAATTAGAACTGCTACTAACCAGAGAATACACTTATACATGGTCCACTAAACAGACATATTTAGTGAAAACTGCCTGCAGCCATTAATGAAAACAACCAAAGATATATCTAAGGAGGTGCATAGAGATGGAAACTTGAATAAAAGTCATGTAGAGGGAAATACTAGAAAATAGCAAAGAAATGTTGACGTTCTTCTTAGCTAACCTCACATCTATAAGAGTGCTAATTATAAACATTACGTCTACAACATTAAAAAAATCAGCAATATCAAGATGAGTCACGTTAATTACAACAAAAGAGGAGACTTAAAGCTGATCGGTATGTGGAATCTCACTCTAAGACCCTTTAAAATAATTAGGTTCTCCTGCTCCTGGAATCTTGAGTGAACACTAATCTTAGAAGGACAGGACTGTAATAATATTAGCTACTATTATCAGTAACCATACTAACGTTAAAGCAGCATATTCTCTCTCTCACTCATCTCCTTTCATGAACAGTAGTAGGATCTGGAGAAAGAAACAAACTCATCACAAGTGGGAGAAGTGAATGAATATCCTAAAAGGCATCCAAAGGCATGCGAAATATCACAGGGGAGTTTTCGGTTTTTACATGGATAAGATAATAAACAGAATAGTAACTAACAAATACCCATCTCTATGCCTTATAATTATGCTGAAATTTTTGCTGAATGCTTCAAACAACTAATAAAGATGCATGCACTAAAATGAGCATCTTCATCCGATCAGGAAGTTTGACAGCTGTGTAAGTACATATGGGGTCCTTTTCAGAGAACCACAGATAGAAACGAAGATGATGCTAATAGATCATTCTTCATTCATTATGATACCTGAAAACTCTAAACCTTAGGAGGAAGCTTTGAATATATGAGTATCAGTGGAAACTGTCAGATTTTGGAATATGAAAGACTCAAGTGCCGATGACAATAATTTGACTCCGTCAAGGAATCCTAGAATAAATTCAGTGGAAGGAATATTAAATGAATGCATAATATCTGCAAAAAGAGCATTTACCAGCATTACTTTCAAGTATATTTAAGTTAATGTTTCTATACAATACAAGCAAGGAACCTATTATTTCTAGAATAATCAGACCTCCAAAAGGATTACAGGCATAATGCTTCTCAAAAGCCTAGTGCTGGGTGTATTCCATCCAACTGGCCCAGTCTAGCGAGTCTGAGAACAAATGTACCAAACACTGAAAACTGACAGGCAGTAACTGCTTGTCAAAGACCAGATACACTCCTGCAAACAAAAGATGTGCACCTTCAGGGAGAAAATCTTGAAACAGCAGCCTTCAGGATTTTGTTGAAAACAACCTAGACTGGAAGACCCAGAGGTTCTGAGGCAGAAGAGTAAGGTCTGTTTCGAAGTCTAAGATTCTTGATTCTCACCATGTGCTTTGTAAGCTGGGCAAGACGACTAACCTCTATTATTATCATCTCTTTCTTTGAAATAAAGACATCCATACTTAAAGGTATATGTAGCGAAACATTCTGAAAATGCAAAATGCCTTTAAGTATATTCCATCTAATTGCCGTCACTTTTGTGGACACACCATAAACAATGGTGGGTCAATGGGAAGATGGCCTGTTTGAAGTTTATGAAGCTGATGACTTACTCCAACAAGCAAACAGTGTTTCAAAGACCTCTCCAGAAAACTTTCGGTACATCTGCCAAATTCCAAAACGTTCATCCTAGCCAAACCTTCCACACTTACTATTTCTGCAGATCTAATAGGGATCAAAGGCGCAATTAGAGATAAACACGTACACATCACCAAACACAGACCACAGCAGAAGCAACATGGCCAGACATGAAACCTGACTGTCTAAAATCAGTGTTCCTCTTATCAATAACATATATGTCAGCATTAGGGATATGTTTTTAGTTTAATGAATTAAAAAAATGTTCCCTATTACAGCTGTGTTTAAATAAAGTAATGAGGCAGCAGATCAATACATACACCCATGAATACACATATGTTCACACACACTAAGCAAAAACAGCCTTCATATTTATCTTTCCCCTTTAATCTTCATATCGTTACACTGAAAAGCTGCAGTCTGCCGCCTCAGATAGGCTTTGATTCATCATCTTTCCGAAGGTATAAATCAGAGATCTTGCCTCATGCTATAGTGTAGGTCCTTGAAAACTCAGTTTCAAAAATCCAAATTGGCTGGTGTTAGGCACTGTAGTATATGTTTGTCTAAAAGGTGACTAGTTCAGACCACCTTCACCACAGGAGTATCTGCTGACTCTATCAAAACATACACACGGAAACCTGGCTACCGGGATTCTGCTGAACGTCGCACTCTAGCCATCATTGGTGAAGACACTTAACCCGCTAGAGGTAGAGGTGTACTCAGCAGCCGATCCACGGTCCTCGCTTATTATCAGCCTTCTCTCCCTAGAAGCTCTTCATTCTTTTACATCTAATGGTTGCAATTTGTGGCAAAGTATGCGTTCATGGGGTATGATTTTTACAGCATAATCTTGAGTGGGAGCAATAAATGAGGCAATAAGTCAAGCCGAAGAAAAGGAGATCAACAATATTAAACGAGATGTAACTCAGAAGGAAAAATCATTAAGTGGCTTTCATATCAGAGCTCTGCCACAGGGTGCAGATGTGGTAGCCTGTTTCCCCCTCTACTGCACAGAAGGGGGGAAAGAAAAGTCCTGGGAGGTAGAAGCAACGACATTACATGTGGTGAGTGATTCATTTGAGGGCTCTAAATTCTCTTGATCTTTGCTTCTGAAGCTTGAGGGTTGAAACCCGAGAGCAGGGGAAATCTAGAGAGCCTGCTGATTGCCATTCCTTAGAGTGTTTGGTAAAATAGGCTATTTTTAAAATTCAGCAAGATGGGCGCTGAGTCTTCCTAAAACAGTAAAATTTACCGTTAACCTTTTCCTAGCTGCTGGAAGCCATCTGGCAGTAAGTACCACCCCCTCGTTTCCCAGGACAAGCCCTGGTGCATTGCTTACCCAGGACTGTGATCGTGGTGTAACTTTCCTGAGGGGGGTCAGTGTAGAGCTGGCAAAAATATCTTCCTTCGTCAGAAATTGAGACATTTGTCAACGACACTTTGAGTTCACTGCTTGAAAAATTCAGCAGCTGGAACCTGCTGTCCTTCAAAGCTGGAAAACAAAACACAGAGTTAGTGTTGTGGGAAAGACGACAGTCTATTTGCCTTCCCGAGGGGAGGCAAAAGGCAGGTGACTAGAAAGGCAGCTACAGAGCAGACACACGGATTAAGTCTTTCTGCACCTGGTGGGTACTTCTTTGTGCTTCTTGAGTTCCTAGTTAGGGCTTCTGCAATAACTGTTTGTAGACACATATATATATATCCCTGCCCAAAAAGGAAACTCACACACATGGGTGTGTGTGTCTGTGTACACACGCATATCCCTTGCTGTCAGTTTTGAGCACTTATTCATAAATTGTTTCGGATCGTCTATCGGAGACAGGCAGAATGAGAACAGGAGGAAAGGGCAGGCAATGAGCCCCCTTTGGCACTGAAATTTCAGGGAGTAGAACCTACAGGCTTTTAAATTGTCTCTAAGAATCTGAGGCCTTAAAAGAAATAGAGGTTCTAATATTATGAGAGAAAATTTTAAAAAAGCATTATTAGTAATTGCAAAAGCAAAATGAAAATCATCAAAAAAAAAAAACTTTATAGCAAAACAATCCAATTTAACTCTGATGCATCTTTCTGTTTCATGTGGTTTGAGGTGGCACTGCCAAAAGTCCATGGCCTGGGGCCTACAGGGGCCTTAAGACCTGACCCCATTTTCTAACTGCATTCAGCTCCACGGGGATGAAACTGATTAGGCATAAAGTAGGAAGTCAGAGTCATCCCAAAAGTAATGTATGCGGGCTTTTTATTGATGTCTAATATTCACTTTTAAAATCCTTATATTAATTTGGCAAAGGCTAGATCAGTATATACTAATGACAAAAATTCATTCTAACAATGAGAAGCTGGCTTCTCTCCTTCTACCCTCCATAGTCCTCTTAATGTTCCTTATGTTCATAACACTTTCCACAGGTCATGAATGTTCTGAGGTGTTGGGGAGAATGGGGACAAGTGGGCAGGAGGCGACATGCCTGACACCTACTTTGGTTAGGCACCAATGCTCTCAAATCGCAATTTTTCGAAAGACCTGATTCTTGCTCTTGCCAAACCCTGACACCCATCTGAACCATTGCTATGATATACAATTAAGTTTCGATTACTGGCTTTTGTGATCTTATATTTGGAAGGATTTCAGCACATGGGCACCTCCATCTACCACAGGCTATGATGACAGGAGATTTGGTTTTGTCTTTATAGGCACAGATTGCCTAGGAAACTTCAGTCTTCAAACCAAACAGATTACCTTTGAGAATACTATATTTTCCTTGCTTTACCCCGTTTGAGTTGTTTGTGTCAGCTAAGTATTTGGGACTCAACGGCAATTCACCTTGAATTACTACAATCAATTCCTATTGCAAAGGAAGACTGCCTTACTTTTAAAAAAAGGACCATTCAAGGTTTCTATTAAGTAGGAAGATTATGATTGCATGTCTCTTCTTTCCTCTGAAGAACTGATTAAACTTTAAGCATCTAACATTAAATTAAAAAAAAGAAAAAAAGAAAAAAAAGGAGGCCTTGGCAATCTCTTTATCAAGACAACGTGTAGGAAAAAAAGTTGCCATCTAATGCTATAGAGATGGAAACTTACGCCGGAAGTCCCTGAAATAAATGGTCTGTCTGTTGGGATTCAGTAGTTGGATAACAGAGTCGTCACTCTTGTTGACCTGGCAGCTGATGGTTGCAACTTCTCCCTCGATCACTGTCACATCTTTCGTAAACAAATTCTGTCCATCACCTTTACAAAAAGGAGAAAAAAATTCCATCAATTAAAATTTGGTTAATAGGATCAATTAAAATGAGAAACAAGAAGTGAATTAGAAAGAAACAAGAAGTGAATTAGAAAATAGACACGATGGGAATTCCCTGAAGGTCCAGTGGTTAGGACTCCGAGCTTTCACTGCCAAGGGAGCGGGTTCACGCCCCGGTCGGGGAACTAACATCTCACAAGCTGCGCGGCCAAAAAAGAAAATAGACAGGAGGAGCCATATTTGGTAAGGCTCACACACCTCTCTCCAATAGTCCACAACACGAGTCTGTTAAGCTGAGCTAGATCTAGGGGCAAAATACAACTAAGCCTGGAATCAACGTGCTGTCAGAAGTTGTGATGTCCATGCTCCAGCCTCCAGTGTTTTTACTAGCCAAGTAGTACGCTGGAGACGTATGGAAAGGTAAGAGTATTGGCTGTCATGAGGAACAGCAGCTCCCACAAACGGAGTAGGGGAAATATGTATACATCAGCCTTCCTTATCTGCGGGTTCGGCATCCGCAGATTCAACCAACCACAGATCGAAAATACTAAAAAAAAAAAAAAAAATTCCAGAATGTTCCCCAAAGCAAAACTTGAATTTGCACGACAGCAACTATTTACATAGTGCTTACATTGTTTTTACCACTATTTCCATAACATTTACATTGTATTGGGTATTATAAGTAATCTAGAGATGACTTAAAGTATACATTTTTTTTTTTTTTTTTTTTGGGTACTCGGGCCTCTCACTGTCATGGCCTCTCCCGTTGTGGAGCACAGGCTCCGGACGCGCAGGCTCAGTGGCTGTGGCTCACGGGCCCAGCTGCTCCACGGCATGTGGGATCTTCCCGGACCGGGACATGAACCCATGCCTCCTGCATCGGCAGGCGGACTCTCAACCACTGTGCCACCAGGGAAGCCCTAAAGTATACCTTTTATAGAAAGGACTTGAGGATCCTGAGGTTTTTGGTGTCCGTGGGGGTCCTGGAACCAATCCCCCATGGATACTAAGGAATGACTGTACTGAACCTCAGCTCAAATGCCCTTGAGCTATTTGGTCACCTCACAGAAAACTCAAGGGGTCACTTAATAGAAGTAGGTGGGAGGGCTCAGTAAACAATCTCACCTTGTTAGTGGATGTCAAGATTCCC
Organism: Lagenorhynchus albirostris; assembly: GCF_949774975.1. NCBI lineage: Eukaryota > Metazoa > Chordata > Mammalia > Artiodactyla > Delphinidae > Lagenorhynchus > Lagenorhynchus albirostris. Next base: position 91,584,815 of record NC_083103.1, read on the forward strand.
AAAGTATAGGCAGTTCCGTTATTTATTGCGTAGGGGTGGGGACCTGACTATGACCCTTTGGAAACTCAGTAAAATCCTGGGAAGCCTTACAGTTCACTTTATTACTCTGTTCTCAGAAACTACATCTTCATGTAGTTTCAGGACTGCTCCAGGCAGTCCTGAACCACGCCCCTTCTACAGACTACCCCCTTCCAGCCATTTAGAAAATCTCTTACAGAACATGTCAAAAAGTCTAGGCTTTCAGATCCACTGATATCTGGATTATCTCCAGATCTGCTCTACTTTGTTACTTCTAGGATAAGTGACAGTAGCCAGGGCCCCTCATAAATGTCCTAAACGATCCACAGCACAGGTAGGAGGAGAGGAGACTTCAAAAGCAAAAGATGAAATAATTGTTGAATGTCCAATTCCGCACCAGGCATAGCAGGGGATTTAGTAGTATAAGACATTGTCCTAGCCTCTAAGAAGCTGCAATATTGGTGAAAACTGATCCCTAATTCCCACTTACAGAACAAAAAGTATAATATAGGCAATAGGTACAATGGTCAATCAGGGAGGGGACAAGAGACATTGCTTTTTAGCTGTAAGATTTTAGGCAAACTATTTAAAGTCCCTGAGACAATGTCTCATCTGTAAAGTGGGGATAGTAATTAAAAGCTATCTCACAGAGCTGTTGGGAGGATTAAGAAAGATAATCAGGGACTTCCCTGGTGGCACAGTGGTTAAGAATCCACCTGCCAATGAAGGGGACACGAGTTCGAACCCTGGATCTGGAAAGATCCCACATGCTGCAGAGCAACTAAGCCCGTGCGCCACAACTACTGAGCCTGCGCTCTAGAGCCCGTGCTCCACAGCGAAGAGCAGCCCCCGCTCACAACTAGAGAAAGCTCGCGCGCAGCAACCAAGACCCAACGCAGCCAAAAATAAATACATAAATAAACAAATTTAAAGAAAAAAAAAGAAAGATAATCAGTGTAAAGCATTTAGCACTGTGGCTATCTTTCGTAAAACTGAATAAATGGTAGCTGCTATCATCATCACCACCATCACTTCTCTAGATGTCAAATCCCAACTAAGCAACTGTACGTGTTGCCAGTAGTGTGGATACAAGAATGAAAGCTCACGGTCCCTGCTCTCAAGGAGCTCTCTATGTAATTATATATCAACTCGGGGTGGCTTATTCACTCTCTAAAAAAAACCTGTCACATTAAGAAACAAAGGTCAAAGATAAGTACTATTCTAAAAAAAAAAAAAATGAGACCGCATAAATAGAGACGCAATTTGAGTAAATGGAGGATTTCCACCTGCTCTCATATTTCTGCTGAAGGATCCTTTCTTGGCAGGACACAGTTGGGAAGTGTGAGAAGGGACGTCTAAGATGGCTTTAAGCCAAATCCACCTAGAAATAGACCAGCCTACGGGAGAGGATTAGAAAAGAGGCAACTAGAGGGATGAGGAAAAAATTATTAGAGGCACAGATAAACAAAAATTCTTGAAGCTTGAGGAGCAGAGCAAAAGCAAACCCAACCTTGAGACCTCTGATCCAGGGAAGTAACCTGGGTGTGAGAACGAGGCCCACAGGGCTTGTAGCAAGTGTAAAGGTAAATCTTCCCTAGCTTGATCCAGCAGTGAAAGCTTAGTGGGCTGAAGAGTGTTAGAGAATAATATCAAAGAGGAAGAGTGATCAGAGGAGACGAAGTCATGCTTATTTTTTCCTCAGTGGGTCACCGTGACAAACACAGAATTCAGAACCAAGCTGGGGGGAGTAGTTTATTCTCAGATCTGAGACTAAAACAAGGGAAAGGGAATTCCTGCCAATTGAGCAAGTTTTTCAAGGTGGTTTTGCTGGCCCTGGCGGGGAGGTCTGTACAGAAAGGACAATACCCCATTTCCTCAGGGTAACCCAACCTAGTAAGGAAACATTAAACTGCATGATTCAAATGCTATTCTGTCTCGAAAAATGGGACTTGCCTTGAGGAGGTTAGACTATCAAACCAGTCTACCGGATTGTGGAGGAGATTTCTTCTACCGAAAGGAAGTTTATTAGCAACACAAATAAGAATCTTCAGCTTATAAAAGGAACACATGGAAAGGCTACCCAGTGAAAGGCCTTAATCCCTTTGGCCTTATAGATCCTGACTACCATCTTGCAGATGCTGGGACTTAAAGCCAAGTGCAATTCAATTAAGCTCTAATAGAATAGTTACTGTGGAAATAACCATCCACTCTAATTTTAGTCTTTACTCAGAACCCTAGTATATTCTGTCTATATTCATATTAAGGCTATAAAACATTTGCAAAGGAGACAGGAGCAGAGGAGTTGACTGTGGTTTTGTATTTAAAGCAAGGAAAGTAATAAAACAGAGCCAGAGGGATTTTTTGTTTGTACGTTTCTTAAAAAGTCTAAACATTCTTATTTATTACTTATAATTAAATAATATAAGACCAGATCCCTTTAATGTGTCATTACTGAGTAAATCATTCAGGTAAAACTTTTGCCAACTGCAAATGTTTGCCCTTGCTGTGCTCTGGTACGTAACAGGCTCTGCAAATCCACGGTGGCATCATCATCACTACTGTATTATTTTTTGAAATTGCTAAGGCCAACCTAAAATCCACTGTCTCAGAAAAGGACAATACGTAGCTATGTTAACATGGTTACAATACAAATGCTAAAAAATTATAAGTGTTGCAAGATATCAAAGTGCCTTGACTGATGGTGGTGGCCCAAGGATGTCACTCTGTAAAAGTCACCAATAAATTATATGGGTCAGCTGGACAGTAGTTATATTACACAGAGCTCCATGCTTGGAGCATCATAAGATGGCTGCAATGGAATAATAATGACCTATTTAGTTGAGGCAAAGGAAGCGAATGACAGTGATGAAAATATGATATGTATGTCAGTACTCCTAACCGCCTGAAGCCTTTATGTAAAAATAATTTCTGCTCACGTCCGCAACTATTTCTTCCAAACAGAAGGGTGCACTGTGACTTGATAAATTTCCCCTTGAAACAGATATCATGACAATTAGGTTGTTACAAAACACAATTTGATGTGTAGCAGAAGGCTACAAACAGGTAACTTTGGTGCCTTTCTTAAATAATCCATTTAAAAAACTCTTCCGATTTTCTAAAATTCAATTAGCAGATATACCGTCAGGGCAGAAACAGCACACGTTCTGGGCAAAAGAAATCAAGTAGGTACAATATACTGTAGCCATTAAATAAGGCTGTTATCAGCAAGGTAATTTATTTTAAGGGTGGAACAACGTCTGACACGTATAGACATTTTTGACTGCTAGTTGGTATATGTGGGTGAGGTTTAAGAGACGGAATCAAACTGGCTTTTAATTTATACCAGCAACTGTATTCCCTATAACTTCCCTATCTGACCCACAAATTCTAAAAATAAAACTCTGGCATTAGAGAGGCCCATTCTCTCGCAAGTAGGTCTCCCAAAGTACTCTAGAAGTTGCCAGGACATTCATTACAAGGAAGAAAAAGCATATTACCTAAAGCAAAAAAAAAAAAAAAAAAAGATAAAATTTATTTTGATGATCAGTAAAGACCATTTCAGCTGAGCTGGTTAGGGCTGGAGTGGGCTTGGGAATGCAGTGGACTCAGAAATCCCCCATTAATTCAATCATCAGTTGACTTAACTCATGGATTCTTTCCTGAAACCTCATTTTGTTATAAACACTATGTAAATGCATTACACAGAACACTAAGCCTGGGTTGGAATCTATTTGACCAACAAGAGAACTGCCTGAAGGCCGGGGTGATGGGGCAAATCTTCGAGCAAGAAGCTGAAATGAGAAATAGCATTCTCAGGCACCGGGACTGGGAGAAGGGAACGTATGCTACTCTGACGCTAGGCGTTGTGTTAGTGGCTTTGCACGCTTTTCCTTCTCAAACTCCTGGAGTTTTCAATGTCTCCACTTTAAAGATTAAGAACCTGAGACACGGAGAAATTGAAATAAGCTGCCTAATGGAATTCAGCTAAGTGGCCGAGCTGGTGTTTGAACCCAGTTACGTCAGATTCTCCAGCCCATACAGTTTGTACTTTTTAACCAGCCAACCTCAAGATTTGTTGCCAAGGATCTACTGGCTCTGCCTTGGAAAATTTACTTGTTTTTAAAGAAGGTGATTTCCCTATGAGCAACTTCTGAATTTTTTTTATTTCCATAATTTATCCAGAACACAATTACACACTTCAAGATGAGAGAGAAACTGTCCTGAATGTAAAACACCTTGTTTACTACTGCTTCCTTCTTTTAGCACTCAGCACACTGCCCCTGGAGAATGCCTTATTACCAGTGCACGGCCAGCGTTTGCCAGCACCGAGGGCTCTGGCCCCCGCTGCCTGGCTGTTAATAAATAAAGCACTTCATTTACACCGGGGAAGTCTCTCCGGTCAAGTCTATAATAAAAGGGCAAGTCACAGTTGGAACAGAATTCGGTTTATACTATGGCAACTATGTAAACTCTTCCTGACTCGAGGAGCACCAATGACTCTTTACTGGGAAGACAGCTTGACCAGAGAAAGAGCAAATAAGGTCCCCTGTTCTACTCTTTCAGTTGCAAAATCGTATTAGGGGAACCTTTCTTTTTAATCCTCTGCTGTGTGGAAGACTGAACCTAACATGAAATCAGCATAGTCAGGTTGTCTAAATAGGCAAAAGCCCAACCAACAATACAGGCTGTCCAAAAAAACCCAACCAAACCAACAAAAAAATCATCCTGCCAATGATCAACGCAGCCATTAAAAACGCCACCAGAGTTATCGAAATTTTACACTAATTAAAGCTTTGGGGTTATTAATTCTTCCCCTCCAAATGGTACCTAAGTTGAGACTTTCTAAAGAGGCAAAAAACTTGCATGTTTTTGAAACACTTATTTCTTATTGGTATGTGAGCCCTGTGTCTTAAAGCTTCAAATGGCTTTTCCCCCATTCTCATTTCTGTTGGATCCCATTTTTACAACCATATCAGTTACGTGCCCAACTTGAAAGAAAAACCCCTGACCCCAACCCAAATACAACCATCACCAACAGAGGCGCTGCAATTCCTGCTAACGTTTCTGAGAGCTAGCCTTAGAACTGAGTACATTTCAGGAAAAGAAAAAAAAAAATTAAGATTCTGCTGAAACCCAGAGGGAGAAATCTTTCTAACTGCACATGTTCCTCCAAGTCAACGTAAACACAGCGTTCACTATAAATCATTAACAAAGCCATTAAGATGTGATTTCTATCTAAGCAATTATTGTCAGCATATTTCGTACACTTCCTTTAAAAGACTCAATCCTATCTTTCAATTCATTAAACTGTTCCTTGCATTTACAGAGTTTTATATCAAATCAGAAACCTATTTGAATTAATAAGAATTACAGTAAAAGTAATTTGAAAATAAATTATTTGAAGTTCAAGCCACAAAAGCTTTTCATGAAAGAATTTAGACCCCTTTAAATATTACAGTAACATTTTCAGTCATCCAATGTGCAAATAAAAGACAGTGAGAACCTGTGTCGAAAACGATGGGTCCAGGACTTCCCTGGCAGTCCAGTGGTTAAGACTCCACGCTTCCACTGCAGGGGACGCAGATTCCATCCCTGGTCAGGGAACTGAGGTCCCACGTGCCACGAGGCGCGGCCAAAAAAAAAAAAAAAAAAAAACCGAAACAGAAAACGATGGGTCTATCAACTGTGGATTAAGGTTAAGGGTGAGCCCTCTTCAACATAAATACAATTCTTTATTTCGAAGAGAGACAATCCTTCAACCTTTGTGAATACTAGAATATTTATTTAAAATCAAAAGCATTCAATCTGTCTGCTGTTTACAAAGCTACTCTTAACCTTTTTATCCTCATCCATGTTTTGCTATCCCAGACAGTAAAGTCGAATTTGTTGACTGCTCCAAGGACTGTCTACTCAATGGTCAAAATAAGTATGAATGCAAACCATACAGTTCACAAGCTCAGAGTTAAAATAAGATAAACCAACTCCACAGATAACTGAGTGGGCAAGAGTACGTGGCACGGACCAAAGCATTTCCTCCGTGTCACCTTCTTTTTCATAGAAGCCTTGTGGAAACCAAGGCCAACAGAACTAAAAGGAACCTCCAGATCAACTCTCTCATTTTATAGATAAAGACAGTGAGGCCCAGGGAGGAGATATGTAAGTAAGATCACATGGCAAGTATGAGCCCCCATCTCCTGACGGCTCATCAAGGTATTTCTATTCTTGGTTATTTCTAAATAACATTTATTGATTTGCTTCTAATTACAAAAGCAAGAGATGCTCAAGGTGTGTTTGTTTATTTATTTATTAAAAGCTTTGTTTCAAGTGTAGTATTCATAACACTTTATCCTATGGCATGGAGATGGTCAGGATCTCCTAAGAATCTCCTGTTATATAATTACTGCTGTATCACTTGAGCTTATGGAAGGAAAAAAAAATATTGAATTTAATCTAATCTCCTTTTATAATCAGTAAAAAGGTGAGGCAAATTTTTGAACGGCAAGTTAAAGAGTAATCTTCCCTCAGTGCTGGTTTTTTCTTCAATTAAAATTGTTGATTTCCCCTGAATACAAAACAAAAAAATATCATCTGACACAACATTAAGCAATTCATGAATACTCTGTATACACATTCTTGTTTAGTTGACTAATGGCAAATTAACGTTCTCTATTTTGGCTTAAACACATACTATAGGTATGTTTGATTAGCATTGAATTCCAAAAGCTGATTACTATGCATGCTTTGATTATGTAATTACATAATAGAGTATAATGGCTCCTTTGGAGTCATTATGGTCTATATTGCAAATATGTTTCAGTTTTGCTATAGTTTAAATACGTTGAGATGAGAGCTCGTAACAAGGCTCCACTTTTCAGTCTTACCAGCTAAATGGGCATTTCCCCATTCATCCCAACATCTCCTTGACACCAATTAAGGCCTATTGTGTCAAGCTGCATACACTTTTGAGAAGTTCCCTTTGTTTTCTCAGCATTCAAAAAAGGACATTGATTTTAAAAGCTGTATGATGCAAAAGGCCTGGTTTCAAAAAAAAAAAAAAAAACACAAGGCTGAAATTCCATCCTTCATCCATCCTTTGAAAGGTCTGCAAGGAATCACATCTAGTTCATTAATCACTGTTCAGACAACCACAAGGGGGTTAAAGATGGAATTTCACCTTTAACTGGAAAATGCACACGAAGGAGGGACAGCCAAGAATACTGATGCTCATAGTGGTGACTTGCCACAATGCGTTCAGCCACACCAACTTACACAAAGGTCCAGTTCTGCAAATCTCATGTCTTGCAATATCCCTTTTAGAAGGGGTAGCTCTGAAAGAGCACGGCCAGATTTTGCCTTCAGAGCTCCCAAACCCAGGTTTTGATGGATCTAAGGCTAACAAAATCGACCTAGTGAATAGATGTTGATAATTCCACCATCACCTTACAAATTGGAAAGTTCAGGATTTAAAACAGGACAAAAGTTATTGCAAAGGACCATGTCAAGATTCTCTTGTCCCCATGAAATCCTTTAATCTTGTGCTATTTCATTTGTAAGAAGAGCTGTTTCTGCTTTTCTCTTCCAAGAGAATGAGCTCTTATACCATGCCAAACCAAAGGTGACCCGGGCCTTAACTTTGAAGACGAATAAGCGTCAAGCTGTTTTTACCTTTGGGTGTATTGGTTTTCAGCATTAAGGCTGAAGAACCGCGGTCAAGCAGTTCAACTGTATTGACTGTTGGTCAATACAGTCCGACTGGTATTTACATATAGGATGAGAATCTCTTTTGTGAAAGGAAACATTGATTAGATGTGTGAAAACTCTTTTCCAGGAATACTGTGACAAAAGAAAGTAGTTACAGCAGCTGCGCCTATGCTATTTCAGTTTTAACCATCGCATTAGAAGCCTTCCTCTTAAAAGACTGAGCTCAATAGGACTTTTTAATCAGAGCCCACAGCACCAAGAGGGCCAAGCAATTATGATGCTTATGATCTGAGCTGCCTGACCCCATAAAGCGCAGAGGTTCAATGCCCTCTATAGAATGTTTGTGGGGAGTGATACCCGTCCACTAAACATGAAGATCTGAATTAGCTTTTCCATTAAAATCCACTTATCCAAGAAGCGAAGGCAATCAAAGAAAGAGGAATATAAGAATAAACCATAAAAGATAATAATAATCACTGAATCCTTTTGCTCTTCACAATGAAATGTGAAAATCCCAGACTTTCTTCTCTCACTCCTTTTCATAGCTGGACAGGTTTCATGGCATTTTCGTTCATCAAAAAGATAGCATCTTTTTTGGAGAGAAGACAGCCTCACCCTGAAGAAAAACTTCCTCCAGTGGACACGTTTTCTGAGAATTAAAAGAGAGAGGACAAAACAGAGCCCCCAAAGTGGGAAAGCCACTGTTTTATCTGCTTGTGAGATGGCACTGAAATCACCTTGTGGAACAGTCATTTTAAGCCTGCTAAATCTTCTTAGAGGCTCTTGGGAGAAAAGAGGCTCTTAAAAAAATATTAATTAAAAAATAACCACAGCCATCCAACTTGGACCTTGGAGGAGAACAATCTGAATACAGAGGCTTCTTACGAAACTAATTGTGTTGGCAAAGCAAGGAGTTTCTTCTCAATGGATTTGATTCTGTGATGCTCGTTTATGGCAAAAGAAGAATAAAAGAACAGTTTTATATTGTTCTGCTGCAGTAGCAATTCAAAGAGGGGGAGTGTTCCAGCATTTCAAAATACATTGTCTCTTTCAGACAGAGCGTGCTGAAGGCCAACTGTTGCTCTTCTGCACCAACCACTTTGCTAATGAACTGATAATATGATATTCCATTCCCTGGGATATATTAAATGGCTACTTTGCAGAGTGAAAACTAGTTGTACAGTTCTGCTGTCCATGAGCATGGACTACTGGGAAAGAAAATCACATTCTAAAATGGATGCATTGTGCAGGTGGAAGCCAGTAACTGATGAAGCACAGACCCTCACACCATCCAGTGGGGTGGGTGGTCACTGGTCCCAAAGTTAGCTGAAGCCTGGGATAATGGGAATGGACGATTTTAATTCATATAGAGAACTATCCACATTTCTCAAACCATGAGCTATTCATCATGAAAACAAAAGGTTTAAATGATTAAAACTCAAAATACGCATTAAAATATCGGAAAACCACAAAGGACGACACACATATTAGGTTCTATTATTCCTATAAATACTTAAGGGAACTTGGACTTCTTCCTTACCCGGGAAGAGACCTTGGTAGCCAAGCCATTTACTATACACACTGCAGCAGCCTCTGGTGAGCCCTCACTCTGTAAGAAAATATAATGTTGCCTGTTTTTCTAACCAATTGAAAAGAAATTCACAAATTTCTGTCTCAAAGCTACGGAGACAGCAGACTCTACTGTGGTCTCTTCTTAACTGATGCTTCTCAATTTCCCTACAGGCTAAGCGTATTTAGAGATGCAGACTGTTTACAATAACTGCCCCTCTACAAAGTGCTTTAAATTGAATTTCCTTCCAACCCTTAAGCTCAAGTCTCAATGGAGATGGCACGTGCAGTTCCCTTATTTTTTATACCCTGCTTTTAAGCACCCAATTTAATATCATCTTTCCCTTTGATGAGAGGTACCGTTATTAAACCCGGGTCACTTGCTTCAACTTACTAAAAGCTGACTTCTTTTTTTTTCTTTACGTTTGCCTCCAGGGTGTTAAAAGACTAACAATTAGTGTAAGATATTTAAAATCACAAGGCTTATCACATGTAACAATGATTACTACACACAGAAAAGAAAAGGGAAGTGACTGCTTTTCTCCACGTCTGGAGGCAAGAGAAACACATTTCTAAAGCGTTCATTATTATTTTAATTTTTTTAATATCAAGAAAACTCCCATTATTTCTGGAGGGAGCATTATTTTAATTATCTGTATGACAACAATAGCTAAATACTTTAAAAATGTTTTGTGTGTGCCAGGCGCTAGGCGTTGTTTTTTGTGTTATTTCATTTAATCCTCACAACAATCCTATGTGGTTCAATATCTTATCATCATCCCCATTATACAGATGAGGAAACTGAGATTTAGAGAGGTTAAATAAGTGGCTGGAACCAATATCCAAACCTCCGTCTATTTAACTGTGGCACTAGTCACAATTACAGTATGTTAATGAGGCTTTATTTTATGATGCTAAAAGAACGGTGGGGAACTAATGGAAGAATCTACTGTATCTGATTTCTATGAGTTAGGACTAAAACTAAACTAATACAGCTTAGAAGGAATTTGAAGCCTATCCATCAGCAATCAGCATGTTCCAATATGTGACAGCGATATAATTAGCTCTATAACCAGAGTCCAAATACTGGTCCTTTAGTATTTAGAGAGAGGATGTCTGTTCTGCCGAATGATCCCGACTCAAAATGCAGTTCAACTCCAACTTCAGGCATTTAGAGTGTCTGCTTCAAGGGCATTCATTAGTATTGACAATCTATGTGACTGAAATTTGGCTGTAATAGCAGTCTCTCTCTACATCTCCTCGTTCATTTTTCCTGCCAACAAGAGCCATTGAACACCTTCCAAATTTAAAGCTTAGAGCCGACAGGACAAGCAAGTAAGGATATCAGTTGGAACACATCAGATATGGACTCAGAGTGAATGTCAACCTCAACTGACATGACTACAGAAACAGAAACCGGGGAAATGGGAGGGGATGGATGTTTCATATTCTTATTCTAGAGGGTATTCCGAGCGTGTGTAATATGGTTTGTTGAAGAAACAGCTGTAAATCCATGATAAGCATCATGCTGAATAATGTGGCAACATTCAACTTATTCACATCTCCTACCAGGAATCCAAGCAGCTTTGGACTATTTTATGAAATGACAGTTTCTTAGCTGGAAAATTGGGTTCTGTGACTAAGGCCCTTATGGTGAGTTATGCCCTCTATTATCCGTCAGTCACAAAGCAAGTGGTGGTTTTTTAACCTCTGGGCTCTTGAGCTGTTGGTCCCAGCTGAGTCTGAGAAGAAACATATGAGTTAGAAAGCTCTTCTTAAGCCAGGTTTTGATGAAGGGATTGCATATGGAGAGTGGCCAAAGGAGATTCCAGATTCTACTTTCCTGACTGCCGAGTCCCCGGCGGAAAGCCTATGTCAGTCAGAGGGGCCCTGCAGCTAACCAAAGCGGTGTCATTATGAAAATAACTTGATTAGTTATCATCTGAATGTGGGCTGCTGATTAATCACCATTGAAATTAGAGATATGTGATAAGGACATCACTTGTACCTTATTTTCACTTAAGAGGGCATCTAAGGAAAATGAGACCATAAAACTCGGAAAAAAGGAATTTGTGCTGCAGTTCTGAGCTTCCTGGTGGTGAAACCGGGAAAAACTCCGAATCTGTTTTCACATTTTCAAAAGGGTAAATGGCATCTCTCCTCCAAGGTTATCATGAGAATCGAGTGAGGAAATGTGAGTAACAGTATTTTTTGAGCTCCAAAAATGCTAAATAAAGGATATAATCTTTTCCTTCTCCAGCTATCTCCATGCAGCCTCTGTCTATAGTGCTCGGACCTTCTTATGGGCTTCCATGATCTGCTGGAATTCTTTTTTTTCAATTTCAGAGCTTTAGCGAGCATTCTTTTCATTCTAAGGCTAACTACAAAAGCACAGAGTAAATTAAAACATCTTCATCACTAATGTTAAATTGCGAACTAAAACCATCCTCAGTATGAAAAGTATAAGGTGAATAGCAGATGCAGGCAGAGGAGTGAACATTTAAAATTAGGTTCAATCTATAGCACTACAAACATGACTTATTTTCTGTTTTCCCTCCTTTAATTATACGGTCATGATTAGTTCAGTGGACAATTTCCGTGTTCTAAGGTTGTGTTAGGTTAGTCATGTAACACACAACACCCTTGCTTGGAAAACCTCAACCGTCAGTCAACACCTCAGATATCAAGTTACTGAATACGCTGTTCCACAAAAGTGAGCTTTCCATATCATTGAATCTCTCTCTGAAGGCCAAAATTAAAACGAAATGAAATGAAACAAAAACAATTTCCACAAAGCTTGCTGACTTGCCACTTTGTCCTATGCTCCTATTTAAGGAGGATGACATGAGTTAATGACACACGTAGGACTATGTGGCCCTTCTCTAAACAATCTCAGCTGTCAGGCCTGTATACGTCCTTGCTGCTTCCCTCCAATGCTGGCTGTCACTTCTTGAAGATAATTCCTTCCTTTATTACTAAGTGCAAGAGCTTTGAGAAAGCTACTGGTGCTAAGACCTTTCCTGCTTACTAATCCAGGATGTTTGAGGTCTCTAGAAACCTAACCTTCACTAAGTGGTGTGTCACTGTGGCATGAGGGGGGTGTAATTTCCCCCTTCATTTGACACTGGAGGAAAGAAAAGTGCACAGACAAAATTTAGTTAACAATAATATTTGGCTTAGTTTGACAATAATACTTTGACACTAACAGATATTCTTTTTTTTTTTTTTTTGCGGTACTCGGGCCTCTCACTGTTGTGGCCTCTCCCATTGCGGAGCACAGACTCCGGACGCACAGGCTCAGCGGCCATGGCTCACGGGCCCAGCCGCTCCGCGGCATGTGGGATCTTCCCGGACCGGGGCACGAACCCGTGTCCCCTGCATCGGCAGGCGGACTCTCAACCACTGCGCCACCAGGGAAGCCCAATAGATATTCTTAGGTAAAAATACACCTTTGAATGTAGGAAGCAAACCAATAAAAAAAAATTGGTGACTGACTCTACTTTGTTTTTTAATGTTATTATTATTAGTTCAAACCCATCTATTACTAAGCTATGTATAAAGGCAGGTAAACTGACCACGGAGGACGCCGCAGGATCCAGCTGGAAGTCATTCGCTTTCCCCATGAAGCTCTGATACCGCCCCACGTTCCTAGACTTCTGGCTCATGGTGTGTTGTAATTGTCAGTCTCGGCACTTATTACACTGATAGTTCTATGGTCATTTATTTACAGGGTGGTTTCCTTTTTAAAAATATTTTGATCTAGGTTCAACTGCTAGCACTGCCAGTTATTAGCTAAACCTTGCAAAAGTTACTTAAGCTCTTGAAGCCTCAGGTTTTACACATGTAAAATGGGTCTAAAAATTATAATTATTGTATCTCCTTGAGAACAGTCATACTATCTTCTTCATCTTTGTACTCCCAAAGCATAACAGAGAGTCAGTTTACAGAGAAAGTGTTTAATCAATGCTTGTTAGGGGAGTTACTAAGACCTTCACACTGAGGCAGTCTCATTTTTGGAGACAAGTCTCTTAACATCAAAACATTAAGTTGTACCCATATCTCTCATTAAATATAACTGTGAACTTCAAACGAACTTAAGAATTTCCTTAATTTTGCTTCTGAAATGATTAATTCCAATTGTCTGTTATATTCTGAAGCTAACCATTTGCTTTTCCATGGCTCAGACATTTTCACAAGGTCGAAAAGAAACAGCCCTAGTGCTGTGCCTCCAGTGGTCAACAGAGTAAACAGCCCAGCTTTAAGAAGTTCTTGATGTATATATGTATTGCATCTTCTTTATCCATTCATCTGTCGATGGGCATATATACAATGGAATACTACTCAGCCATAAAAAGGAACGAAATGGGGTCATTTGTAGAGACGTGCATGGACCTAGAGACTGTCACACAGAGTGAAGTGAGTCAGGAAGAGAAAAACAAATATCGTATATTAACGCATGTATGGGGAACCGACAAAAATGGTACAGATGAACTGGTTTGCAGGGCAGAAATAGAGACACAGATGTAGAGAACAAACATATGGACACCAAGGGGGGAAAGTGGCAGGGGTGGGGGTGGGGGTGGTGGTGGTGGTGTGATGAATTGAGAGACTGGGATTGACATGTATACACTAATATGTATAAAATAGATAACTAATAAGAACCTGCTGTATAAAAATATAAATAAAATCAAATTCCAAAAAAAAATGAAGTTCCCGGTGTTGCGAGGGAGACAGACATGTGTACGTGAGGACAGCACAGTGTGGTGAGACCCATAAGCCACAAGGATGCTAATGCACGATGGGAAACTGGAGAAGCCAGGAAGGACCCTGTCAGGGTGGGGGTGCAAATTCCAGAGAGGATGAAGAAGAGACACTAGAAAGAAGGGTCGTGGTGTGTTTAGAACAAAGGGAAGAGTGTGGTATGCTCTGAAGAGTGCCAGGAAGGGGCGCTTTCTAGAAAGGTCATTAGGTCCAGATATTGAAGGACACTGTAGGCCAGGCTAGGGAATTTGCACTTCATCTTGTAATTAATAGGGAACCATTAAGTGATTTTAATCCAGGGAGTGATATGATCACACCTGTGTTCTGAAAGATAACGTTTGTGCAGAGAGGGAGGGAAGACGGGAGGTGGGAAAACGCTGGAGCCGAGAAGATCAGTTAAGAGACTTCAGCCACAGAGTACTCGAAGCTGATAAGAGCCAGGTAAGGGAATCCGGAGCGGGGACGGCAGAGCCCAGGGTGGGAGGAGGGAGAGTGAGGAGGAGTGGGGAGCCCTTCCAGGTGAGGCACATTAGTGGGCTTTCAGCTCCGTTAAGCGGGCCCTGGGTGTTCCTCAGTCACCTCTGTTCAACTCCAGTTAGTGTCTAGTGGCCTTCTAAGGAAGGACCAGCAAAGAGCTAACTTTCAAAAGGAGCTGGACGGCAGTTCACACACCCATTCTCATCACCACTGCTGTTCACCACGGAGATGGGTTTTTGCAGCCTCACTTGTACCAAAAATAGAATTAGGGTACCTGGGTGTCCCTCCACCCCTGCAACCCTCACCCCCAAAAGAGCCCTGCTATTTCAGTGTGGTCGACCAGTAGTTTTGAAAATCCCTGAGAGATGATTAAAAATGAAGAATCTCAAACCACACCAGACTGACTGAGTCAGAATCTGCATTTTAACAAGAGACTCTAATCATTCGTATGTGCATTACAGTTTGAGGAGCTCTGGCCTAGAGTACAGTAATTCTCTCATGATCACAAACATTGAGACTGATGGCTGAACCAAGGAAGATCACAGAAAGAAGTGTGTTGTTCCTAGACAACAGGTTTCAAGGAAACTAGTGAATCAGTGAGTCATGGGGTGAAGAAGAAGGTGAATCCGCACCACCAAGTGAGGCCCATCTCCAGGGAGTAACGTGGCTTCTGCAACTTCTCCTTCTGTAAAAACCGACTTCAAGTTTGCACGATGACGATAAATTGATGTGAATCGTTCGTGAAGTCAGTAGGAACTAGAACCTTGGGTTCTTTTCCAAGTTTCACAGAACCACCACTACACAAATGAAAAATCCTCTCCCAAAGCAGCTAGCTGACTGCAATGAAGGCAAATAGATTATTCTGCATTCAGCCGCAAAAAACCCGACTTCTTCCAGCTGGTGCTCCCACACTCAGTGGGTTTGTAAGTTTGCATGCCGCACTCTGGTTAATTTTTGCTTCTTTGGTTTCATTGTTACTGTATGTTTTGTGCTCGTGTGTGTTGAGCCAGTGAAGACAAAACAACAAATAGGGAAATAAAGCAAGCAGTCCAAAATGAAAACTGAAAGAGGCAGCCCAGGTTTGTTACAAAAGTGATGAGATTCAACTATACAATCTGAAGGGAGGGGAAAAGAAATCTATACTACCCCATTACAGCAGACTTTTTCACTCTGTGTCCAGGACATAAAATTTGCTGCAAAAGCACTAGTTACAATAGCCAGGACATTGAAGCAACCTAAGTGTCCATCGACAGATGAATGGATAAAGATGTGGCACATATATACAATGGAGTATTACTCAGCCATAAAAAGAAACGAAATTGAGTTATTTGTAGTGAGGTGGATGGACCTAGAGTCTGTCATACAGAGCGAAGTAAGTCAGAAAGAGAAAAACAAATACTGTATGCTAACACATATATATGGAATCTAAAAAAAAAATGGTTCTGAAGAACCTAGGGGCAGGACAGGAATAAAGACGCAGACGTAGAGAATGGACTTGAGGGCACGGGGAGGGAGAAGGGTAAGCTGGGACGAAGTGAGAGAGTGGCATGGACATATATACACTACCAAATGTAAAACAGATAGCTAGTGGGAAGCAGCTGCATAGCACAGGGAGACCAGCTCGGTGCTTTGTGACCACCTAGAGGGGTGGGGTGGGATAGGGAGGGTGGGAGGGAGACGCAAGAGGGAGGAGATAGGGGGATATATGTGTATGTATAGCTGATTCACTTTGTTATACAGCAGCAACTAACACAACAATGTAAAGCAATTATACTCCAATAAAGATGTTAAAATAAAATTATACTCCAGTAAAGATGTTAAAATAAAATAAAATTCTGGGTACTCTGGGAACAACCAGAAACCGGAATTGTGAAAAAAAAATTGCGGCAAAACTGTAGGTAATAACATAAACAGAGGTTTAAGGGAAATAAATAATAAGAGTCATAAGCTGTAGGCAGAAAGAAGCAGACACAGAAAGAGCCTCGTAGAATGTTCAGGGGAAGAAAAGGTAAACAAGAGTTTCACTTTTACACGGCCTCTTAATGAACATCCATGGATCAGCCTGGAGCGGATGCTAGAGTGAATGTGCCTTGCCTTCCGGATGCAGGCTAACAGCATCCTTAGCAGCAGCTCACAGGAGGAAATGACACTTACCTTGAAAGCAAAGAAGCAAAGGTTTCACCTAAGTGTAAGAACCTCAGCTTGGAGAGGTTCTCTCCTATCACGCTGAAACTTAAGTATATAAAGTTTAGAATTTCAACCATTGTGTAAGTTTCCTAATAAACTTTTCTAATTTTATTTTATTTTTTTGGTGGGGGGAAGAGGGGTGGAGCAGCACAATGGTCATTGCCACGATCTAGTTTCTGTTCTTCCTGTTCCTTAATATATGGTGATTGCAATTGGTTTGCACTTCATTCCCCCAACCAATGTGTTCTTATATGAAAGCTTTCAGGGTTTTTACTCCTGGCATACCCAGATGGCTTTCCTGCAGTGGGAGAATACATCTGAAGGGTTTTCTGCTGGGTTACTAAAGTGCAGTTTCAGAGAGAATAATGTTCTGAATTTCAGTCTCTTAAAAAAGTCGTTGGGTTTACAGGCAGTCACGCTTGTCACATTTAGCGTGTGAATTACGTACTTCGTGGAAACACAGTTAAACTGCCACAGTTGTGCACAGCCATAATTTTTACAGAGAAAAGACCAACAATTGGGGAACTTTATTACTACTAGTTTTCATTTTTAAGAAGCCAAAATCAACCCTCCTAACATTATAAGATAGTTTTTCTTTTTAAAAAAGTTTTTTTTCCCTTAAATAGAGAAAAAGAAAACCTCTAATGGGCTACTTGCTGTTCTATTCACTTTTTAGATTTGTCAATTTTTGAGTGACTGCCAGCACCAGGGACTCTTTGTAACACCTTGTACTTGGGATATAATGAAAACATGAAATGATTAAAAATACTGTGAGTGTAACTGCAGAAGGGACTATATATTCTGGGCCCTAAGGAAGGCCGTTTCTTTGCAGAATCAGACAGACTCCATTTATGTTATTAAATAGTAGCACTATTCACTGTCCAGGCTGGAAGCTTCCCGACATGTCAAAGGCACTAATATCGATATGTCCAAAGCACACATTTGAACATTAACCTTTAGAATGCTGGTATCCTCTAGCCTTGTAATTCAGAGTGTAGGAATTAGATATCCAGTCCTATGACATTGCTTACATGTCACAAATGTCTATCTGTCAAAAAATGTCTATCTGTCAAAAAATGTCTATCTGTCAAAAAATTCCTACTAATTCACCTGAGAGTCAAAAAAAGTATGAGGATTGTAGAGTTTGTAAGCAGAATACATTATTAATATAAATGGTAAGGCTAAATATTATTAATAATTTAAAAAAGCACCAATTAAGTGCTGCTTCTTTGAACCCTAGCTCTGTGCCAGGCACTCTGTTGGGTGTTTTGCCACACCCATGGTGGCTCTCAACTTGTTCTGGCATGCATCAGAATCCTGGGCCCTACCCTGGGGTTTTTAATTTGGCAGGTCTGGGGTGGGGCCCAAGGATTTGCATTCCTAGTAAATTCCCAGGCGATGTGATGCTGCTACCCTAGGGACCACACTTTGAGAACTGGCCACATCATCTTATTGAATCCTTCACTGTGTCCGTTTTATAGGTGAGGAAACTGAGGCTCAGAGAGGGGCTCTGCCACTTAATAGCTGTATGCATTTGGGCAAGATACTTAACTTCCTCACGTCTCTGTGAGGGTGACCATTCCCATGAGGACGTTTCCCATGGCCAAATCTCGTCCTTTCTATCTAAATGTCCCCCTGACTTTATCCGAATGTTAATCCGTGTCCCTTTTCTACCGCCCATTACTAGTACCATATCAGTTCAGATTTATGAGCTGCCAGCCGTGTTGTGATTAGATGTCATCCCTGTCTTTCTATTACTCCGATATTGGTAGATAAAATTCTGTGGTGATGCATCACCTGCCCTTTCAAAGGTTACTGCTAGCAGATGCTAGGAATCAATACAGTTCTTATCTGTCACAAACCACAAGAAAAGCATGGTAAACAAGGCTCAATGAAAGGCCTGTGAACAGGTCAAAGAGAGAATCCCAGCTGCACGGTGTCACGAGTTTTTGTTTCCCTACCTAGTCCAGAACCTGGCTTTGGCTCTCAACTATCCGTTTAAGGTTTGGACCATATAATATAGTGGGGCTCAGAACTAGGCCCTGGGTCCAACACCATCTCTAGTAACCCTTGACATGGACACTGCGAGGTGAGGCCAAAAGGCTAAAAATCTACTTTTATTATAACACATGACCAAGATCGATAAGATATTTGAGCTCTTTGGAGGCAAAGGCTAAATAAATCTAAGGAGATATGGTAGGTTCACATATTTTTTGTTTTCTCCATCCATCTTTCAATAGGAAGAGTCTTAGCTTGGGTGAAATGAAGATAAAAAGCACTATATATATATACATACACACATATATATATTTTAAATGCTTGCTGCTCAACACATTAAGAAAACATCTAGTTATAGATGTCCTAGAAACCTTTTTTTTTTAAAGAGGAGGCAAGTTAATTTTCTAACTTGATTTTTCTTCCCCAAGGGAAAGTTGCTTTATCTACAGAAAAAAGCAGGTCTAGGGTCCCCACCTGGCTGTTAGAAGTCTGCCGCTTTAAGTCTGAGTACAGCCCAAGTGGAACTAAAGGAAGGGTTCCTCAAAAGACTACAAGCAGAAATCATGCCATCCAAAGATCTCCTGGACTCTTCTGCATCACTGCCTCCCTCTCCCACTCCTGGATCCATGCCTCTCCCCTCCTCATTCCACCTTGGTTCTAGCCTCCCATTTGCTCAGTTCTGTCTTGAGCTCTGGTGCCTTTATCAACTGACTTGCTTCTCCATCATTTGCTCCATTTTCAAGATGGCAGCTCTTCTTCACCCTCTTGTTTGCATGTGCTTAGACTGACCTCTCTGGCTTGGTCTTAGGACAGCCTCTAATGATCTAGGGACATAGAATGAGTCGGGGGCAGGCTGGGCTTAGCATTTTAAGAACTGTTCCCCCTTCCTTGGTTTGAAACCTAAGCATATTGTATCAAGAAGCTCCCAGTGTGGCCAGTGGGCTTCTACCTTTGTGCCTGATGGCCTGAGTGGCCTAGGTCAGACCTAAGTCTTCAGAATAACAATGGGCACAGTTGCTCACAATAGATGAGATAGTCACATGAGAATGACCAACACCGATAAATGAGGGACCATGCTTATTTACCAGGTTGTAACTGATTTTAAGAAAAAGATTTCCAAATGCTTTTAATGAGACTATCCGTACCTTTTAGGAATGTGCAATGTAGAATTCACTCACTTGCTACACAGGCCAAATACTTTTCAATGCTTGAGATTTACAAGCTGTGAGAGAGGAGCCATGAGGTGGGCTAAGTGTCCTGAGGGTGACCTATTTTGGACGCAATGTTTTTTTCCTACACAAAACCATCAAAGACATTGTTTAAAAGCATACTGAGAAATGGTGCACAAAAATGAAGCTAATATAAACTTATTATTTATGCCACACAAGAAGAATGAGGCCAGCTTTCCTGAGAATCCTCTGGAAGGATTCTCATCTTACTGAAAGCGTTGTTTATTCAACCACTGCATTAGGAGTCCTGGGACCTCTACCTGACCGCTTTTAAGAATTAATACCCTTCTCAAAAATTTAACTTGTATCCTAATTATAAAAATTATACATACTCATGGAAGAAAAAGTAAAATAAAGTATAAACAAAAAAATACCACAACTCTGAGATAATTATTATTAATAGTTTAGTATATTCCTTTCCATATATGGGACATGCATGTGTGTGTGTGTGTGCTCATGCATGTGTGTGTGTGTGCTCGTGCACGTGTGTGTGTGTGCTCGTGCACGTGTGTGTGTGTGTGCTCGTGCACGTGTGTGTATAAAATCCTTAATTACTGTATTATGGCACATCATATAAGTATACCAGAAAAGTAATTTAGACATCCTGCTCTTGTTATATATTTAGATTGTTTCTAAATATATAAAGTTTTATAAATCATAAAGTTTTATGATTCTAACAAATGCTGCAATGAAAATCCTTCTGCAAATATATTTGTTCTGATTTCCACATATATCAAGAACATCTTTTTAACATCATAAATTTCATGCACTCCAGTATAGTTTTACTATTCAATTTTTTAAAAATCACAGCAGCATCTATATACTCTATGTTACATATTTTTTGTTGCTAAATATAACTCAAAGTAATAGTGATTCCGACCCAAAGGAATTTGAGGCCCCTTTGACCTCATACAAAAACTCTTCTGCATCTCTCGGGATCTGAGGCACACAAAAACACTTATGACACTATTCTTACTTTTAAGGCATTCAGAAACTAAGAAGATGAAATCAACTTCAAAATTTAGGTCATGAGTACATCATTCCTACAGAGAACACTGAACACACTTTAAACGAAAGACTAAACAATGGGTTTACTCATATTACAAAGAACGACCAGGGAGCCCTTATAGTCTTTCACAACTGGGTTAAGTACCACTCCTACGTGCTCCCATAAGTACACCACTTGTCCTATTTCAGCACCTGCTTAAACCTTCACATGCCCCACTAAACTGTGATACTAACAGAAGCAAGTGATGACCAAGTATCTCCTCTGACCAAGGCACTGTATCAAGCTCTGCAAAGGAAGAGCATGTACGTATCTTTTACACCACCACCATGTCCTCAGGATTCCATACAGTGTCTGGCAGCAAACATTTGCTGAATGAATGAATGAACAAATGAGGGAATAAAAGAGAATTCAATTCACCATTTCTTTACCTTAAGCTTTCTACGCCCTTGAGGTGTCATTTTCTTAACATTTTATTTGGAAATGCTTTAAGATTTACAGAAAAGTTGCAAAAATAGTACAGAGTGTTCAAATAAACTCCTTTCCCCTAATGTGAACATGGCACAATTATAAAAAGTATAAAATTGACACGGTAAATACCACCACATCACCTGGACAGTTTGAAGAGTACTATACTGGTCAGCTATTTTGTATGTCCCTCCATTTAGGTTTGATTAACGTTTTCCCATAAATGGTTTGAGGTCATGGATTTGGGGGAAGAGTACCACAGAGGTCATGTACCCTTCTCACATCACATGAGAATAGACACGATATCAGTTTCTACTGGTGATGTTAACCTTGGCCACTTGGCTATGGTGACATATGGAAGGTTTCACCACTGGAAAAGAATTATTCTTCTCTTTCCATCTGTTAGAATTGGAGTCACTGAAGTCCAGCCCACTGCTCCCGGGGAGAGGAATTCAGCTGTACCTCCTAGAGGGAGAAATCTAAAGAATTTGTGGATATATGTACATGTTCAAATCACTAGCGCAATTAATAAATATTTGGGGGAGATACTTTGAGGCTATGCAACTATCCTGTTTTCTCCTTCAACTTTCGCTCATTAATTTTAGCATTCATGGATGGATCTGGCCTGTAGCACAATCACTACTATGGTGTTCAAGTGGTCATTTTTAATTTCTCCCACTCCTTTAACTGAAGTTCTTGTTGTGTAGAAGAGCTTTCCCTTTTTTCCTATCTATCTATTTATTTTTTTATTCAGTCATTTATTTATATTAGTATGGACTCAAATGGATGTTTATTTTATTCTTTGGCTTTAATCTGATAACTAGCATGATTAATATTATTGTGCAAATTGTTCCACCTTGGCCATTGGGAGCTCTTTCTATTACATTCAGCGCAACAAAATTAGGGAGAACTTTAAAAGTTACCAGGAACCAGTAGAAATAGGCAAACAATGAAAAAGACAGAACAGTGAAAGAGTCAACTGAGGAACATTTTTGAAACAGATGTCAGAAAAAGATAAGGAGAGGAAAAGTACATCGCTTCCAACTAAGAACAACAATAGCAAAAGATCTGGGAATCTGCTGTCATACTATGTTTATATAAACCTTTTCTAATTCCAGTGCGAAGGACCATTTACATTCTTGTAAGGCAGCTGGGAGGTAAGGGCACACTAATAAGAGGAGGAACATGAGACAGAGAGTCAAATTCTAAGAGACTCAGATGCTCACTGCAGACTGCAGCCTCCACCCTGTATGTTTAAATACCACTCAATTAGGATCAACATTCATTTTTTATTAATGCTCTTCTGAGACAATGGCTCTTTTATCTGCGTTTTATCTTCCAGCTACATTAAGACCAAGGACACTCGCACAGAAGATATAAAGGAGGAGACCCTGATGAATTGGGAGTTTAAAATACAAATGGAACTTCGTCTGTCTTGACTTGTTTTATTAACATCTGCAGGTTGATTTATAGCAGATTAGCAGGCGGGAGAGGACTGTTTGTGCAATCACTTTACTTAATATACACAATTAGAAAAAACAAACATTCAACAATGGCTCCCTTCTATGGGCTAACATATGGCACATTCAGTTCTAAAATAGTCACTTCCATCTCCGTCACCTATTGCAGTGACCAAGGACAGGTGTACCCTATCTCAAGACCACAGAAAGACATTCTGTGCAAAGCCCTGGTTTAAGAGCCCTAGTGTTTCCACAAACACAATGAAAGCTCCTGTACAAGGATGCGTGTGGTAGGAATGGTGAAGTCAGATGGATCTAGGCTCAAGTCCCCTTTCCACTTGTGAAGCTTTGTGACCTTGAGTAAGTAATTTCACCTGAGCCTCCATTTTGTCATCTACAGAAATGGAACTATTAAGACAAATATTGTATGGTATTGCTTATATGTGGAATTTTTTTAAATGAATGATATAAATGAACTTATATACAAAACAGAAATAGACCCGCAGACATAGAAAACAAACTTGTGGTTACCAAGGGGGAAAGAGGGGGAGGGATAAATTAGGAGTTTGGGATAAACATATACACACTGCTATGTATAAAATAGATAACCAGCAAGGACCTACTGTATAGCACAGGGACCTATACGCAATATTTTGTAATAACCTATAAGGGAAAAGAATCTGGAAAAGAATATATCTGTATATCTATCTATCTATATCGCTTTGCTGTACACCTGAAACTAACACAACATTGTAAATCAACTATACTTCAATTAAAAATTTTTTAAAAAAGGAACCATTGCAGAAGACTACTGTGAAGGTTAAAGGAGAGGATGACTGTGCCCGGGGCTGACGATATAAGGGCTCAATAAACACTGGAGATTGTATGATAATGATGATTTCTCTTACTATCCTCATTTCCTAAAAAATGAGGATAAGCTGCAAGTGGGGTGACCTTACCAAATAGGAATGCCATGGAGGCAAGCAAATGGTTGCACTTCTCCATCTCTTAGGAAGGAAATGGATACATGCAAACCATTACCTTAGTAACGCAAAGCCAGTCAGCGTTAAGGAAAATTAACGGCATTCAGTAGACTGTGTTTTCACTTGAAACGAAGTAGACTAGACAGCCTCGGCTTTATCTGGAGAATAATGGTCTGATAATTTTTAAAACCGAGGAATCCTAACATCTTCTTGTTTTTAGGAATTCAATACCAATATTGAAATCTTCCTCTTTTCTCATAAGAAAAAAACTGAGTCTAACCTCTTTGAGGGAAGGAACTTGTGTGTTCTTGGCTCCTTCTCCAGTGCCTAGAATAGTGCCTGGCTCTTTTTCTTAAAAAATTTATTCTATTGAAGTATAGTTGACTTACAGTGTTGTGTTAATTTCTGCTGTACAGCAAAGTGATTCAGTTATACATATATATGCATTCTTTTTCATATTCTTTTCCATATGGTTTATCACAGGACATTAAATATAGCTCCCTGTACTATACAGTAGGACCTTGTTGTTTATCCATGCTACATATAATAGTTTGCATCTGCTAATCCCAAACTCTCAATCCATCCCTCCCCCACTCCCCCTCCCCCTTGGCCACCACAAGTCTGTTCTCTATGTCCGTGAGTCTGTTCCTGTTTTGTGGATAAGTTCATTTGTGTCATATTTTAGAGTCCACATATAAGTGATATCATATGGTATTTGTCTTTCTCTTTCTGACTTACTTCACTGAGTATGGTAATCTCTAGGTCCATCCATGTTGCTGCAAATGAGAATAACGCCTGGCTCTTAATCTTCCTGGGCCTCTATGTCTTATGCCAAATCTGGGCACCGTGGCTGGTCCATTCCTACTGTTGTATTTTTTTAAGCTCCTACAGTTTCATCACTGCTCACAGCAGTCACTGAGTGCTGTTTCTATCCATATGGAAATGCTTTTCTGAACCTATTTCTTATGTTCGTACATGCCCCAGCACTGATCCCTCATAAAATTGTGAAAAAGATTTCCTCCTCTCTGCCGTTGACCACACCTCCCTGTGCCGTAGCAACAACGCTCCTCCTACAGTATAGATCGTCTTATCAAATGTCTTTGGGGCCAGCAGTTCATTGGTCAAAAACATGACACTGTGGGGAAGCACAGAAAACAAAAACAATTTTTTTTTTAATAAAGCTGTTCTTACTATCTCGATTCTTTCCAGGGTTGCATTTACATTTTTTTTTTTACATGCTGTAAATATTTTATTTTAATTTAAAACATATAGCTGTACTTTCATTGACCAACCTCTTGGTGTAAAATCCAAGCCTTTTCTTTCAAATGGTTTGAGAATCAGTGAGGTTGCTTCTTGGTGAGCATATAACTCAACTAGCAGGACGGTGTCCTTAAATCGTGGTCCCTAGACCACAGTCTCACATCACAAGGAAAACTTGTTAGAAATTGAATTCTCAGGCTCCCATCCAGACCTACTAAATCAGTAACTCTCTGGGTGGGGCCCAGCAATCTGTTTCAATAAGCTTCCAGGTGAGTCTGATGTCTCCTGAAGTTTGAGCAGCACCGTGGTGAGAGATGAGACCTGCTCGTGTAGATGAGTAGCATCCACCTGCCAACGTCCAGTGTGTCGTGAGCATCCGCCAATAGGATGTGCAGAGTGCCTGGGTCCACTGGTTACTACTCCAGTGAACCGGTTACTGTACTTAAACACAGCGTTATAGTCAGCTGTGCCTTAGTATCAGGCAACTGTCCTTCAGAGTGGCTTCCACGGATGCTGTTCACAGCTGCGAAATGTAACATCTCTGAACCATAACTAACATTCACAAGTCCCAGTTTTTCTGGTTCTCAGCTGGGATCGCTGCACAAGGCTTACTGTGTTACCCTACTCTGCCTCTGGCCTCCTGTTAATCATTTCTATGGGAGATGAGAGAAGCAGCCAGTCATCCTGACTGCTATGTCTGCATCCATCAGCCAGTGAAACCCAGTGTGGGGGGTGGACTCACACCCCCAGCCACACAGGACTGGACCACAGAGGATGTTGGATACCTCCTCATAAAGCACACTGCAACGTACACTGTGTGTTATCTTCCATATTCACCAACTCAGTGCCTGCTCTATGCAAACCAAAGAACAGCACTCTTTCTTCTACTACTTGCTAATTTATAGCCACATGAGTATAAACATTTCCTGGGTTCTTTTATCATTCATAACTTTGTTCTGTCAGTAATATCTGTCATCCTTTGTAGTTCGGTAAGCTCTTTCAAAGCCGAGATATCTTTATTTCTAAATGGAATCTGAGATGAATTTTGATAAACATGCATTTTGTATCTTAATAAAAAAAGGGATTTTCTCCCGTAACTACCCGAATATATAAATGTTTAAAAAGTTTCTGAAACCTGCCTTTGCATCTTACATTGAAAATTCAATGTCAAAATAATATTAAGAATACATAAAACTGTAGGAAATTGTTTTAACCATGATGTGATAAATAATAAATCAGAATACGAGTTACTCTGCAATTATGGGGTTTCTCCATTCTTTAAGCTTCTTGCCTGTTCCAAATCAGTGGATCGACAGCCCTTTAGTTTAACAATTATGCACAGAGGCAATCTTGTTAGGACTTGGTAAAACACTGTCACTGTCTTTGTCCCTGCCATGCAAAGATGCTACAGTAAAAGCTATGATGTACCAAGCTGCCTGCACGAAGGCGAT
Source organism: Lagenorhynchus albirostris (assembly GCF_949774975.1). Lineage (NCBI taxonomy): Eukaryota > Metazoa > Chordata > Mammalia > Artiodactyla > Delphinidae > Lagenorhynchus > Lagenorhynchus albirostris. The sequence goes on from NC_083103.1 coordinate 91,611,383, forward strand.
GTGCCCAAACAAGGAAGTCCAAAGCAGAGTTCCAATGGGTTGAATATAATTTGAAGTGCTGGAGGGCTAATGTAGGCGACATCACCCAAATATGACTTTGTTTGTAGGTGACCCTCCAAAATTATAGCCCAGACTCACCTTTACCGGGTTGGGCTGGCTGGTCCGCCGTGCCCCCTTTTGGAAGCTTATGCATTTCAGGTGTGGAGCCTTTTCCAAAAGCCAAGAGCTGCATTTTGAGCAGTGTAGTCTCAGCCGCGGCCAGCCAGCCCGCTATCTCCTTGAGGGATATTTACTTACATATTCAGTTCAAATTTACAGTACCTGGCTTGCAAATGAAATGCCACTTAAGAAGAGAATGCCATACCATTGTGGGAAATAAATCAAATAAGCACTTCTTATTTTAGCATACGCTGGAAATCACACATTGTGGAAGCTGTTTGTAGGTTATCTGCCCAACAGAAACACGTGCCGCCCCTTTCAGTGCCTTTCCCTGGCTACTACTCAAACTAACCTAAAATTGCTTTCTTCCACACAAATCTCCTTACTGAAGAAACCAATTAACCCCTTTGATTCCTTTAAAGAATATGATGACTAGAAGGCAACCGAGCTGGGTGGAAAGTTTAACCTTTGAGAAGAACACTCAAAAGAAGTAAGATTAGGAATAGCCCCCTCGGAGGTCAGAACTGTGTTTATGACATGGTCATGGGGCTGAATTCAAACCTCAAGGGAACAAAACTCAGTAACTAAGGTTGGTCTTGTAAGCAGAGGGTTATTTACCACTGAGAATATATTGTTAACACGTAGCAAACTCAGAGAAGTGTTGATGTCACATAGCGGCTCCCTTCTACGATGGTTTCACGGAATCATCTTTCAGTAAGTCTTTACTAAGAATTGTTTTGCCAGTGGTGTTGATGGGTTTGCACTGAATCATCACACCGCTGGCCTTTCAGGTGACAGCCCACACATTTGGGGGGCACCTGCCTGGGGGTAAGAGGCTGGTGACTGGAATTCTCAGCTGTGGATACATGCTCACAATTCAGAGATGCTCTATGTCCTTTGAAGACATTCTTGATTTTTACATTTGAGCTTTGGGTCCACTTGGTCTGGCCAGTACTAAAATATTTGCAGACCTAGGGATATGTATTTCAGCTTGGGAGGTGGGAAAGTTGCTAGAAAACACTGGACGCTTATTCTCAGAATATCCTCTTCATGCAAAGAAAAAAAAAATCCTCACCATCATAACAAAGCCAGTCTCTCTCTCTCTCAGCTCTCTCCTCAGTCAGTCTTAGAGTACCTATTAGTGCCAGGAAAGGGGCCACCAAAGACCTCGGGCTCTGTGCTCAGTAAAAAAGCCCCAGGTCTGGGAGGAGCAAAGGACCCCCGGCCCCCGGCTCAGTGCTCTGGAAGCACTATTGAGAGGACCTGAAGCCAGGCCCAGCACTGCGTCCGTTTATTGTGTGCACATTTTCTTCTTTGCTTTCTTGATGAAACTGTCAATCTTCATAATGGTGTTAGCAATCGTAGGGATGCGCTGCGAAGCGGCTTTAAAGACATCTGATAAGGAGAAAACCTGTGCTCTCCTGGTCCTGAGCCCCTCTTTAGAGTCAGTTACCGGTGATAAGGTTGGGCATTCTGACTCGTACAGAGGACGAGAAATTTGACTTGGCAAGTCAAACTGCCACCAACTCGACAGGACACGTGGGACCCCCAAGCTGCCCTCCTTTCAGCCCCTCACGTGGGTAGATCTTGACATCACATCACTGCCCCATTCTGGTTGTCTGTACTGACCAGCAGGAGGTGAAAATGCTTGGGTATCACATAGGGACGGGTATTTTTGGATGCCCTGGCTCGAAGTATTTCTCTCCCTTAACATGGCTCCTAGACTGGTGTTCCAAGAATAACTATCCCCCCCATGGGACTTCCCTGGTGGTCCAGTGGTGAAGACTTGGTGTTTTCACTGCCGTGGCCTGGGTTCAATCCCTGGTCGGGGAACTAAGATTCCACAAGCTGTGTGGTGCGGCCAAAACAAAGAAAGAAAGAAAGAACTATCCCCACACATGATCTAGCATCGTGGTGTGACGTCAGTCCGACGTGCTGGCATTCAAGCAAATCCAAACTAACCCAGTGGTCCACACTGTGCTCCTGTGAAACGTTGATCTGGCAGGAAAGGACCCCAAGTGGTCAGTGAGAGCTCCCCAACTCTCTAAATTCCCCCTAACTACCATCAGAAACAACCCGCAGACCTGAGAGAGCCTGGCATTTCTTCCCAGGGCAACTCTACACCAGCAGCTTCCCCCAGACAAGTGGGCAAATCATCAAACTGCAGCCGGCTTCAATGTCTCCTTTGTAGGCCCTCCATTTCCGTCATTCAGGTCTCCTAAATTGTAAACCATTCAAGGGCAAAGTGAGGTTGGTGCTCCCAGTTAGTTATTCTGGAAAACCAGGAGCCGTACTACACATTCGAAAAAGAGAACTGCTCAGTACCTACTCTGTGGGGTTCTCCAAACGGCAGGTGATGCCACACACCATCTGTGATCCCAAATCTAAAGGCACTGGGGTGGGCGGTGGGGAGGAGCGGGCAGAGCTGGGGCCTCCACTCTGACTCCAAACCACAGAAGCCAAGAAATTCAGATTCGGAACCGCAAAGCGGCATGAGGTTTCACCAGCAATAATACCTATCGGGTCACGTGACTTAAAGCATCTGTCACCAGCCGGGCCTGCTTACACTCTGCACAGTGGAAGAACCCACGCCCATTGGTGCACAGTTGGACAGGAGCCCCCAGAAGGAAAGTTAGGTCCCTCTGGATTTTATGAGGCTTTTAAGGAACAACTTCTCTGCTCTAGTATCTTAGAAAGAAAGTTGACTGCACCAAAATAGGCCATTTGTCAGGCAGTTATGTGCTGTATTTTTCCTGCTGGAAATTATGCCTTCTTCGAGGAAGGTTTAGGGGATGAAGAGGATTTGTGTAGAAGTGTGCAGTAGTCAGCTCCCACGATTTCCTTCTCGAATACATCCCAAAAGGGACATGCATTTAAGTAGCACAGCAGGCCAGTGTGACCAAAATGACAGTGCTCTTTCCAATTTATACTTCTAAAAGAGAATAAGCAGACACAATAACAAAAGCCTTTAGTCTAGATTTCATATCAGACACTTTGATGAATAGTAGCCTAAAGGGCAACATATTTATAAGTTTTAAGTCTCTCCTGCAACACAAACTGTCCTGATTTATCCCTATGATAAAGGCAGTTCTGAGAGCTCCTTTACCATATTATTATTCTACAGAGGGGGAAAAATGTTGATTCAGCCCTCAATCTGCCACTGTTGCGAGTTATAAATGTTGGTAAGAGCCCAGTGCTGATGTCTATAAATATTAATCTATTTGTCATAAGTTCTGGGTGGCCCCTTCCCCTTTTCTTCCAGAACATTTCCCCCTTATTCTTGCTGCACCTACAGGATTTGCTTTATTGGCTTAAACCTTAAAAGGACTGGAAAGGGTGGTCTCTTTGAAGCCCATTAATGACTGGGTAGGTGATGGTCCAATAAAGCTCCAGTTCAATGTTTATTTAAAAGAAAGCTCTATGGACAAATGTTGATACCTCTTTTATTAACTGATAAACAGGCACTCTTATCTGCCTGTATGTACTCCCTACTCTTACCTCTACTCCCAATAAAAACTTCAATATGGAGTACAATCTAAGATGATTAAGTTCCTTTATTTAAAATAGAATCCTCCTTACTTTGACTCTTGAATTCAAAAAAAAGTTCCCACTTTCTCTAAAATCCCGTTTTCTTGGTTTAAGACACAGTTAATAAATCATTTTGGGGATACACCTCAAGTTGCTGCTTCCTTCAGACACCTGTGAACCGTTGGGAGTTTATTCATTAGCAGGTATGAAAAACATCTGAATACAACAACCAGCCTGTGTTTGTCAACAGTGTCAAAGTGAACCGTTCATTAGCATTTGTGAGAAATGACCAAGTCACGGAAGGGTATTAAGCCAACCTAGATGAGGGATACAGGCTTGTGGACTGATGTGTTAATTCACTGTCCTGGATTAAACACCAGAGACAGGTCCTTAGTAGAGCTTCATCGTCACTGGGCTAAGCACCGGGTTACAAATGGATGTCTTCCCAAGAGGTAAAGGGCCAAGATATATAATTATAGCCATTGCCAAATAATTAAATTGAAGTTCTTCTACATATAAGATTTGGGGCTAGGTACAGTCAACTACTTACTCTGTATTGCTGTATGTTTGTACCCATTACAGGTGAACATAGGTTATAATCTTCTCTATTCAAAGAAGTCCTTCTTGGAGATGGGGACTCTTAAAGAGAGACTCTACAATACAAAGAGACTAAGGATTTTCAAGGCACTTTTCAGAAGTTTCACTAATACCATTCTTGGCTAAATTAGAAAAATGCTTGGCATAAACACTGTATGTGCTGGTTGGATTGGCTGCCAAAGACCCACTGAGATGTGGTATTCCATGTGGATATGCATCTTTAATTAGTCTCAATAGATTTTATATGTATTCAACATTAATCTATACCACCTGTCCCAGACTAAAAGCATGAAAATGGTTCTTCTTAACCACTCTTCCTCAGAAAATTATTCTGTCCCTTCTTCCAATAAATTCTGAAGGCTCTCTGGAAGGTCTTAAATGTTGGTTTAACAACAGTTCTTCTGTTATAGATTTTTTTTTTACAAACTTTCAAAGACTATTGCTCTATGATTTTGTTAAAGGCAAAAGAAAGCAGTTCAAAGGCGCGTTATTAAAATCCTGACCTGAGACACCAGCCACAGTCTCACACCTGCATTTTAATTGTAGTCATTGCATTTCTCATTTCTATTAAGCCTCCTAGCCAAGGGATTATATTCAGCTGCGACATGTCTTCAGCTGTTGTATCCCAGCTCAGAAATCGGTTTTTTGAGCTCACTCACTCTAAACATTTTTTTTTTTTTTTTGCTTATTATCAACTAGTTCCCTTAGGCTTCAGGTTTAGTCAAGTGCATATAAATAACTGGTGCTCATATTTTAATATGCAAAAAACCCCCACAAATTAATTTAAAAGTCACTTAGAACTAAATGAAACTTACACAACAACCAGATCGTGATGAGTTTAACCTCAAAAAAAAAAAAAAAGAAAATCTTTTAACTCTTCAGCATTCCACAAAGCTTAGGTTTTCAATAGGATCCAACAGGAGTCATTGCAGGCGGACAAATTCTATGATATTCAGGAATAACTCAGTAGTTGTTTTTCAGAAGAGACTCAAAGCAACAATATTCCTATGACCAAACACTTGAGAAGAGACCTATTTTGATGGAGTTTTATTTATGTCTGGAAGAAAGAAAGCAACATCACAACGTTTATACGATGGAAAGGCAGACGGAGAGAACAACTTTAACTTCTGCTCATTGGTAAGCAAGTCAGAGGACTTCATATCGGGGTGGTAGGGTCAAGACAGGGCTGGAAAGATAAACCACTACTATATGGGCCTGTTTCCCCAAGAGCTACTCAGTTGTCTACCCAGGAACACACAGTAGATATCCTAGCAAGATACTAGAAGCTGTATTTCTGGTCTGACATGCAGGCTAGAGAACAAAACTGTTTTGCTGTATTAAGTCACCTCTTTTATGACCATAAGTGCTCTAAAAGGTCTAAATGGCTATCTCCATGCTAGATGTCAGAATACAAAAAAAAAATATCAAACCAAAAAGTAAAAGCCCACAAAACTTTGCCCGACCACAGTCAACAGGCTTGAAACATCATCACCGTCTAAGTATGTCTATACCTCCACGGTGTTTATCATTTTGCTATCACATTAATTTTAGAAACGCCTCTTAAATGTTCCTCATTCACTGAACACATAATTCAATTCTGCGCTAAATTTCAAAATAGCTCTTTTAACTAGAAACGAGAAACAAGAAGTCATACCAGATATCAGCTTGATAATTAAACGAGTTCACCGATGTTTCAAAGACAGGGGGAAAAAAAAAGAAACCCGCTGATCTTTGTTACTAGAAACGTCATGATTATCACAAATTTAACCAAAGAATTAGGTACCTTAAATGCAAGATACAAAAATAAATTGTGTTTGGTTTTTAATTAAGTCTTTGTGTAAAAAAAAAAAATTTAGGCCTGGGGGTTTAGATTGTCATTTTACACAAAAGTAAATGGTAAATGCCTTTCAACATGCGAAGCCATTAGATATAATTATGCAATGGGCAACGCGTGTATCACGCTGTAAATGTCATTTGGTTTTACATTTATGAACTCATCAACATTTATCAAAACATCGCCTGGAGAAAGAGGACGCCTAGAGCAAGTGACAAATTTAATGCCATCTTTGAAAGTACATGACAAAGAAGTGTCACCAAAAGACATACAACTGACATACTACAGTGGTGATCTGCATGCCCATTTAATAGAAATTCTGTTCTCTCCAGAGAAGTCTCCCAATCACAGTACACTTCAATGGGGTTTCAAGATCTATTTTCCTCCCTGGAAAATCATACCCCCTTCCCCACACTCCTAAATATTGCCATCAGATGTGTGTAATCCCAGCCAACTTCTGCAGGTTGAGGAACGTGTGAATTCATCCAGATGAGCTTGCGGGTTTGATTCAATTGCTTATTCAACCACAAACTTTAGTGCTTCTTAGTTAGTAATCTCTTAATGGAGTTGTGTTCAAATGGAAACCCAGGGACTATTCCTGCCAGGTTCTCTTTAGACAACCAGGGCTTGTTTCTCATTTCTTGCTCTGAATCACGGAACGGCCCAGGTGCTTAAGCACAAGCACCAGCTCTGCTAGCACACTGTGTTAACAGTTCTCCTTTCTGAGTGCCATTTCACTATCCCCATCAATCTGGTAGTTATCACCCAGGGAGATTTGTCCTTTGAAAAACAAAATGGCTGGACTTAAAAAGAGTCTACTTCTCCCCTTGTCCCTATTTCAGTTTCACACAACTTGTTAATATAAAATCTTGACAATGGGCCAGGGTAGTAATGCCGTTGGCAACGTTTCTGTCCTTTGTAGCTTGGTGCCTAAAACCTACCGGGGTGCGTGACAACAACGGTAACAAAAGCTGGGAGGAACAATAGCCAGCTCTCGAACTGGCGTAAAAAGGAAGTAGATCCCTCGGAAGAGTTGATGTATATAGTCCTCATGCTGTTATTAACTTCATTTTACCTTTCCTTATCAGCTACATGCTTCAAGCATCTCTATGTACCAGGATTTCCTGGGTGGGGTCGCTTCCCAGTGACCCAGCAGCTGCAATAGGAGTGCAGAGCTTGTGTCTTCTCCCCAACCTGGACTTGTTTCCCCACAAGCGCTCCTCCTTTTGTCCCTGTCTTGATTTTTCCCACATGTGCTACTTCCTCTACAAACCCCTTCCCATGAACTTGATTCAGGACACCCTCCATCCCCACCATGGTCCCTTTCAGCAAAGGTACATGAGGTATTTTTTCCCATCAATCAAGATTACACATTTCAATCACTCTAAAGGGTCAGCCACCATTCTCTTGAGATTCAGAATTATCAAAAAAACACTTGGGGAAACCCAGTTCTTTCAATTCCACACACACACACAAAAACCCTTTCTCATGTTGCATCATTGCTCAGCATCTTGTTGTCCCTTCAGCTTCGCCATCGTTGCAGGGATACAGCTATTTCTATGTGTTCCCAAAGCAACCTGCTCTCCCCTACTTCCTTCACACCCCTTTGCTGCCTGATTAATTCCAATTCATTTTTCAGATCTCTGCTCAGATACCATTTCCTGCATGAGACCTGACCGGACTCTACCTTTTCCAGATAGGCTCAGGATTCCTATAGGGTCAGTCCCACAGCACCCTGTGTTTCCCCATCTCAGGACTTACAAGCTCTTAAATCACTTTACAACATAAGCTTAGGAAACAGATGCTTTAGTGTTTCCCATCTATAAGACAGGGAGAAAATTCTGTCAATTAAATGTGCATGGCATATAAGATTGAAGATGAAAGGTATATACAGTTCTTTGATAGCAAAGAAACATATGAATTCAAGATATTATCATTATTTGCTCCTCTTGTATTTTGCAAATCACTTATTAAATAACAAGTGAAGCACAACTAAACATAGAAGTATTTTTAAAGGGATTTTAGAGGGGGGTTGGAGGGAAAGGAGTAGAAATGTGTTATAGTTAAAGGTTCATTTTAACTATTCTAAGAGGACTTGGTGAACCTTAATAAGATGCATTAGAGGATAATGGTGCACTTGCTATTTAAGGTTCTACATTTCTTGCTTGCCACTAACAGAGATGTATTTTTTCTTTAAATTCAAGCTGATCCCATTAGCACCAATGTTCAATTTCCCAGTCTTTTCAAATAGCCACAGAACATCCAGAAAACAAACTGTCTATTCCATGATTGTTTAGCAGAAGCTTAGTTATTACCATTACCTGTGTTTAATTTCAAGCTTGCCAACTCATAGCTTTGGAAAGAGGGAAGGAGAAAACAGGTTATTTAAAATGGATGTGTTTTATCATTACCCATCATTAAAAAATGATGCTGTTGTACCATTTCAGAAGTGGTAGGCAGTGAATATTTAATGCTCACACTAGTATTTATTAGTTTCGCCTTTCTACAGTTCTTTATAGAATGACTATTTTAAATGACTATGATTTCTATTTCTTACAGATTCTCTGGCATTTCATTTCTACTCGCAAAGCATTTGTATCTGTGCTTAAGAAGCTACCCAGTAATACCTATAAATCGAGGAACTGTTTAAAATAACAGGCACCATCAAGATTAGGTGGGAAAAAAGTCACACGTTTGGGCCTTTGTTAAAGAGACAGCGTACGGGAGAAGAAAGAGTAGGTGCGGCACGCCACTCACAAATCTCTCTGTAGAATAGATTAGACCAACAAAACAGAGCCAAGGCGACAGACAAAGCTAGGTGGAGACCAATAGAGAAATATACATGAGAATATGCAGTACAGCCTCACAATGAAAAACAGAATATTATATATAAAGTCGTACATTCCGCCATATCACTTTGAGGGTTATCAACATATATATGTTTTGTCTTCTCATCACATCATAAACATCTGGACGGCAAAAGCTGTTTTTGACATATACATTTATTTTTCATGTATCTATAAACTAACTGACTCCATTTTTATTGACAAGTATACCCTCTTTGATAATTAGTCGTCGATTGAAATGCTACAAAAAGTTCCATGGGTGCCAATGAGCTATTTCTACCCGGTGTGCTCAAATCATCTCTCTAAGCCGGCAGTCTGGTTCTAAGCACCTGAAAACTCCCATTCTCCTGTCCTCATACTGTCACCTGTCCCCTGTTTCTTCCCCGCACTAAGCATCCTACCAGCTCTGCAAAAGCGGACAAAGAAAATTCGATCTGTGCCGAACCCTAATAAAGACCACATTTTCTCAACAAGATTGCATCCAGCAAATTGTGAGCCTGAGGGCAAAGTACAGAGTGGGGGAGGCTTGTCAGCAAGGGAGCATCTCACAGTTGGTAGCCAACAGCCAGCCTGAGTAGACAAGAACATAGTGCTGGCCAGCAACACCATGCCCACCACAAAGGTGGCCATAGACATCTCTTCTGCTGTGGTAAGTTTTTGTTTTGTCTTACCTATTATTATTATTATTTATTTTATTTTATTTTTTTGTGGTACATGGGCCTCTCACTGTTGTGGCCTCTCCCGTTGCGGAGCACAGGCTCCGGATGCGCAGGCTCAGTGGCCGTGGCTCACGGGCCCAGCCGCTCCACGGCATGTGGGATCTTCCCAGACCGGGGCACACACCCGCGTCCCCTGCATCGGCAGGCGGACTCTCAACCACTGCGCCACCAGGGAAGCCCTTACCTATTATTATTGTACAGCACTGACACTCTGAAAGCTGACGATCGGCCACTGTGCTCTAATGTTGCTACAGAGACTTGATGAAAGCACAGCCTGACAAAATACACAGGGCTCACAACTCCCTGAAATGCAGGCTAAAAGAGTAAGGTATGCTTTTTTCAACTTAGGAGCACAGAATTGCAGAACACCATCATTAACAATGACAACAACAACAGTCCACTGAAATCCTGGCGACCATTCCACTGAATGTCAAGATCAAACCAGAACTTAACTAGTAGGATTGCTAGTTATAATCACCCCAATCCGTCCTTTCTCATGACAGAGGTTACGGCGATATAATGTATGTGGTCAAATTGGTAAAAAAAAAAAAAAAAAAAAAAAAAAGGCGGGCGTGGGGACTGAGAAGCCCTTCTGTACTCTGTAAAGTCCCTCCTCCAGATAGGGTTTCCACACTATTCTCCTGCCTGCTTCACAGGAAGGAGGCTTCTACTGAGGGAGGGAAGGCTGCCTGTTACAATATTTTAATTTTTTGCTGCATGGTCATCATCAAATGACACTGATTGTGCACGTACTACAGACTGAATGTTGAAACTACAAAAATGAACCGGCTACATTTCTCTTTCTCAAGGACCTCAGGGTTTAGAGGTAGAGACAGGACAGACAAGTAAAAAGGAGCAGAAGAATACAAAGCCCGTTGTGCTGAGTACTGAGGGAGGGCTGTGGGCACCAAGCTCTGTGGAACTCCTTTTCCTGCTGCTTGCCGAGGTGCAGTGTTCATTCCCATCATCAGTTTCTTTCAACCCTGATATCATACTTACAGTCCCATGTATTGCTCTACCTGCCCTGCAATTCTCGCCCCCTCCCCAATCATGTCCTCATGCCCCTGTTTCACAGCTGCCCATCTGTACAATAAATTCCCTCCTTACCATGTCCTGTGGAATGTCATGAAGCCTTGCCTGACTATGTTGCAGAAAAGTGATCTTTCCTGCCTCTTTGAATTCCATGTGCACTGTTATAAATGGAAATAATGATAATACCTTTTCATGAGCTAAAATGAGAAAAAATATGTATGTAAAGCACTCAGAAGAGTAATCAGCACATAGTAAATGCTCAGTAAATGTCAGTTGTATGTATTATTGGTCAGTTGATTATAATGGCATGTGGTAGATATAAGTAAGTTAAAGAAAAAGCACTTGTTCTCCAGCAATTCAGGATTTAGTAGGATAGATAAGACAGGTCTTCAAAGAATAAGACAGGATATGTCTTATAAGAGACAGGATATGATAAAGATCCTGTGAATGTTTCAGAGGAATGGGCGAAGCAGGGCCTTACTTGGAGATGACGATTGAGGGCTCTGAACGTCAGGGAAGAAAATACAGCCTTTAACCTTTGGATGCTGCAAAGTGAGAGAAGGTGGTTAAGCCTATGAGTGTGCATGGAATGGAGTGAAGAGGTATCATGTACCACACCATCCGCCAGGAAGAGGAATTCCACAGAGGTTAGAGATGGATTGAATGCTGTGTGTGTGATGAGGGTGGGAAGTGGGGGGGCCACAGACGTGCAGAGACTACCCGAGAGGTTACTGGAGCATTGCCAGGCAAGCTGAGGCTGGCCTGAATGAGGGTGGGAGGAGCAGCAGGCATGAAGAGGAAAGATCAGATCCTAGAATCACAAAGGAGAAGTTACACAACCTGGTCTGAATGGTGGTGTGGGAGAAGCGTGGAGAGAATGCATGTAAATGCCAAGAGTGAGTCTGGAGGGCTAAGACTCATCAATGAAGATGCAAGGCCTGGAAGATACAGGCAGGGAAGACAGATGGTGTATTCAATAGCTGAGTGATGTGTAGCTCTACGTTTTCAAAGCATAAAGAAAGATGTGGGGCTTCCCTGGTGGTGCAGTGGTTGAGAATCTGCCTGCCAACGCAGGGGACACGGGTTCAAGCCCTGGTCTGGGAAGATCCCACATGCCGCGGAGCAACTAGGCCCGTGAGCCACAACTACTGAGCCTGCGCGCCTGGAGGTTGTGCTCCGCAACAAGAGAGGCCGCGATAGTGAGAGGCCCACACACTGAGATGAAGAGTGGCCCCTGCTCGCCGCAACTAGAGAAAGCCCTCGCACAGAAACGAAGATCCAACACAGCCAAATATAAATATAAAAATAAATAAATAAATTTAAAAAAAAAAGGCAGATGCGGATTTGGGAGTCTTGTAAATCAAGATGACAGCTGAGTCAGGCCCTCAGAGGTCACTGGAAAGGAGGCAAAACAGGATCAGGCAAGACAGTCTCTAAGAATGTCATCCCTCCCAAGTCCACCTCCTACTGGGCCCTTTGTCAACAGACCCTATAACAACACACAAATCAGAAAATTAGATGCACTAGCACTTATTTCTAATTACAGTATCATGATATAGATGTTCTTAGGTTACAAAAATGGAGTTTGGGTACAGTCGATGCCTATTAATGGGCTATCAAGTGAAATCGGCCACATTTAACATTTTTGACCCCTCAAATCAAATATTTCACAAAGAGCACCTAACATAAAAGTGTCGGGCTACGAAAATCCTGTGCTCAGCCTTGATCTTTGCTTGAATATTCAAGATCTACTTTACGCTAAAATTGCTTTTCTTTTCTAAGTGAAAAACAGGTAAGAGCCCAGGGATCTGTACCTGGGATTCTGTATTAGATAATGCAGAAAAATTATGCTCTTTCGTTTTCCACCTTATAGGAGAAGTCTGAACTCTTCCCTGTTCATCCAAAGAAGAGAAATATTTAAGGGCCAGGGTAACTGTTGCGACCCTCCAGATTTTATTGTGTTATCCCGTATCAGTAATGAAATAATTCCTCTGCAGTAAACAATATCCAAAACAAAAGCCCTTCAGCAAGGATGAGAGGGGGGGAAAATAGTTTAAGAAAATACACGTAATTTTTCACACATACCCCAATATATTAAGCACATATGTTGCCACAGGCACCAGATTCAGTTTAATTAGAACAGTATTCCTTCCTACATCTGAAATATTTAGCTCCTACCCAGTTCACCGTGCTGTAATGTTCCCTGGTCCCCAAATGAAATTACAGCAAGCCAGCACCCTAGGAGGAGTGTGAGACTTGAATACTGTAGGGCGGTACAAAGCTGAGCCCCTCTCATCGAAGGACAATGGACTTGGTTGCACTGTATGCTAACATCAAGCCACTGGATTTTAATCCAGTGAAATACAAGCTTCAATTAGTATGACATGTGCTATCCAGTTAAGGATGTGAATCTTGAGTTAATAACCTCTACAGACTATCTTATTTCTGTTTTTAAAATTATAAAGCAAGAGAAGGAGCACAGACAATGTGGTGTGTGCAGGAAATGCATCGGTAGTGGAAATATCAAACAAATAGAGCACCTTTTCTGGGATACTCTCAGAAGACCAGAAACTCATCAGTTGCAGCTGGCCATCTTACTTGTCCAGCATTTGGTTTTAGTAGTAGATGTACATGTGACCACATAATGGAATGCCTTTTTATCACTAAAATGGAATCTGTGCTGTTTTCTTTCTAGAGGGCTTATAAAAATAAGTTTTTTATTGCTTGCATCTCCAAATTGCTTTATTTGGCATAGTGATGAAAAATGCTGGAATTTATATATAATGTAACCACCAGATAAGAAAGGAGGAAAAGAAAAGGAATAGGGGATTAATTATCAGTCCTACAGAATGAACTTTACCCTGATAAGGTAATACAGTCCCTGTAGGCAGAGAAGATGAAACAATTATAGCATGCCTAATACACAGACAGTTATTCATATTGTGTACAAATCAAAGCAGGCCTCATGCAGCAGCGATGGCTCAGATCCTCACAGACACACGGTGCAGCACCATCGTCAGAATGGAATAAGGCAGCTTGCTCTGGGTGTGCGGCAACACTGCGACCAGGCCAGCAGGCGAGAGGACGACCAAAAGGTACATCTTCTATCAAGATGTGGCTTTGTCAACAAGCTTACTGATTTACCTAGGAATGTGGTCTCTCACTGATTAATGATGAGGAATTCCACCATGACAAGTAACTTATCCTTAATGTGTCCTGCTCAAAAGTAGGCAGCAAAGAGTCACACAGCTCCCTAGACAGTTTGTCAATTTCAGCTTCTCAATGGAATAGAAATAAGAGCTCACTAATGACAACTGCGGGGACCATGGCGCCTCTGGCGGTGACCTAATGTTACCTATTAATGGATTGGACTCCCAGTAGATCAGGAAACCCACCCAAGTACAAGGCAGAATCTATTTCTCTCATTAGGGAAAAGGGCTGAAAGAGAACCAGGCTGTGTCTTTTTGCCTGAGCCTTCCTAAAGGCACGGGGTCATGGAAGACCCTTGACCACAGTAATGGTGGTCAAGCTGAGCTACCAAACTTCTCCAGAGCATAGAGGGTGAGCTCTTTTGAAGTACAGGGAAGGCCCCAGAACTCCCAATGAAAATAAATAATAAATAATGGGAGTATTAATTCCACCAAATCAAGGGTTTGGCTCTGGAGAATTTTGCCCCCCTCAAGACTTGAGCTTAAAGAGAATACCAAGATAAATGTTATTTTTACCTCTTGGGGGGAAATGGATTTTTTAAAAGGGGGACAAAGATATTTTCAAAACAATTCTCCAATATTTTTTAGCCAATATCCTATTATTAATTATGCATAAACTTATTTCAAAGTTGCTGAGTTTTTGTAAATCATTGCTCTCTAGCTTAAGATTCTGAATGGCCACTGCCAGTTTCACCTGCCCAATAATGAAACTTGTTCTTCAAGGAAATCACTTAAATAAGAGTTTAAAATGAGTCAGCTAAAAGAGACGGATCTTCAGACCCAGGGCAAATATGCAGTACAAGGTACACCCTAAGTGGAAATACATGAGCTGTCTATAACTACGGTGGTGTTCAATGAAAAAAAAGCTTAGCTCCTACCACAAAAAAGAATTTCCTTTTCAGCTAAACAATTGATGTGCAAGAAGTAAGTTAAACGTCATAATACTGTATTTAATGAAGAAAGAAACAAAACACCTTGTCACTGACATTTAACCATAGAGTTTAATAAGTGGTTCATTTTTCAGGTATACTTCTATTTACAACACAATCTCAACTGGCTTCACCAAGTGCAGCAGGGATCAATGACATACAAGTGGTCCATCTTGGAGTTTTACTGAAACCGTCGAGTTTATCTGAATTTGGTAAGTTGCTCCTGGTTCCTCTCCTTCTAATGACTATTTTTGGTAGGCCCTTAATAAAAATAAGCGTTGGTAAGTGAGTATTGCTGATTAATGCGTGCCAAGTACTATGGTGTTTTTTGTTTTTTGTTTTTTGCGGTACACGGGCCTCTCACCGCCGTGGCCTCTCCCGTTGCGGAGCACAGGCTCCGTAGGCGCAGGCTCAGCAGCCATGGCTCACGGGCCCAGCCGCTCCGTGGCATGTGGGATCTTCCCTGCATCGGCAGGCGGACTCTCAACCACTGCGCCACCAGGGAAGCCCTATGCTGGTTTTTATATAGATTATCTCATGCTATCTTCACAGTAATCTCATGGGATAGGTTCAGTGATTAACCTCATTTTGCACATGAGAAAACAGAGAGGCTAAGTAATCTGTCTAAGGAGCACAGCTGAATAAGTGCCTAAGCCAGGATTCCAAACCAGGTTCATCTACTCTATGGCCTAAACATTTAATTTCCAGGATATTATCACACGTGTACTTTCTAAAGTGCAATCACCTAGATAACGTCATCATGAAGAAAAGTAAAAGGTAAGACACGGCAACTATCCTCAGTGTTCAAATATGAATCCAAACAAGAGGTATCGTAAGTTGAGGTATCTTACTGAGGAAACTACAGTTAGCAATCTGGGTTAACGATCAACACTGAGGTTCTATCATAATACTAGAAAAACAGAGCCTAGAATGCCCATGGGCTTCGTTCTTTCATTCATTTCCAGGAAAATGTTGTTTATTTGCCCTCTGAGGAGGTGTGAGGGGAGGACCAAGGGTTCTCCCAGGGGTTGTCAGAGCTGATAAATGACCAGGGTAACTCTCCATGGAGGCTGCATTTTGGCTTTCTAGCCAATGCATCTTCATATACCAATCTCAACAGGCAAAGATAGCAGAGACTAGAAGGGCCATGGATGAGGGCACAGTCAGGGTCTTGGAAATAATTTATAGGGGCAAGAAAGGGTCTATAAATGAGGACACACTGATATTAAAATGGAAAGGAAAACTAAGCGGGATTAAGAAAGAGCCCAGGGTTTATAGTAAAATAAGGTCTTCCACAGAGCTTAGAAATTACTGGCCTTTAACATATACCAAGGCAAATGGCCCCATGAATCCATCTTTTGCCTCTCTGTGGGCTGAATTATACTCCACACGATATACTAAAGACATCCATGAACAGTTTTTATAGCTTTGAGGAGTGGCTTTTTAGTTTAGGTTGCATCGTGAGACCAAAACAAGTGGTCGTGAATCGTCACATTTTATGGGTCTGCTGCTTCTTATAGTTATCTAAAATTAAGCCCTTAAATTATACTCCACCCTCATTAGGAAAACAGTCCCAGAAAGAGGACAATATTTTAGAGGCTATGCAAAAGAGGGGATGGTAGGTCTGGAGAGCCTGGAGTATAATTAAATTGATGGGCCCCGACGAAGGAAGGATGTGGTGGCAGAAAGAACACACATGGCTGCCTAGGAACCAATCAGCTGGAGTTCACTAGCCAGAAACAAACAAGGTTCAGAGAACAGCCATTTTCAAATTATAGAGCCTCATGCAGGAATGCAGTAGGGGGAACCATTTCTGTGCGAAGCCAAAAGAAGAGGAGGAAAGGGAAGAGATGCTAAGTAAACTGGTGTTGACTGAGTATTCTCCATGCACTGGGTGTTGTGTAAGACCCCTACAGAGTTTCAAAAGGCAGCAGAAAAAATAAAATAAAATAAAGGCTATTTCCCTCAAGGGAGTTACCATCCAGCTGCGGAGACACAGAAGAAAACAATGCAAGGCAGCATAAAATGAAATGCCAATTTCCCTGGAACCCTCTAGAGCTACTCTAGATGCTCAGGGCAAGGTGAGATCTGTGAGAAGACTGGGCAAGGTCTAGACAAGGCACCCTGTCCGAGCTCCCTGAGCACCCTGTACCTCGTGTCTTAGCACCTTCCATGCTGCTGCAAAGCCTTTCCTCACCCACATCCCCCCCTGCCCTGTAAGGTCTTTGAGAGCAGAGGCCATGCCCACCTTGCTCAGTGTGGGAACTCCAGGGCCTCTCACACTCAGGAAATACATCTAGAGTTGGACTGAATCCAAACCAGGGAGGAAGAGTAAGGAGAAGCTCTTGAGGGGGTTGGGCCTTGGACTAGCTCCTAAAGATGACAGAATTACTGAGGCTGAAGGAGCCATTCCAGGCAGGGGGACCTGCAGGAACCAGGGCGGAGGCTTAATAGCATGGGCTGTGTGTGTGTGTGTGCGTGTGTGTGTGTGTGTGTGTGTGCGTGCACGCGCCCAGGGAGAGAAAGTAAGACAGACAGACCAGGGCTGGACAGAGAAGCGCTTTCTGTTTGAAGACTTTCTGTTCCTAGAAATGGGTCACTCATTGCATGGCCTAGAGATGATGCATTATTGTACTATTACTAACAGAAATAGATGTGAAATATTTTAACACTACCACTGCCGATGTTGCCCGTTGCAAGAAGAAATCATTCAGCGCAAAATAGGGGGACAATGGGCTGGCCAGCGCTTTACTAGAATGACGCTCCCTCCTTCCATTTCTGTTCATTAGATTTTTTTTTTTTTTTTTTTTTTTTTTTTTTGCGGTACGCGGGCCTCTCACTGTTGTGGCCTCTCCCATTGCGGAGCACAGGCTCCGGACGCGCAGGCTCAGCGGCCATGGCTCACGGGCCCAGCCGCTCCGCGGCATGTGGGATCCTCCCAGACCGGGGCACGAACCCGTGTCCCCTGCATCGGCAGGCGGACTCTCAACCACTGCACCACCAGGGAAGCCCTGTTCATTAGATTTTAATGTCAGTTTCACTGCTTCAGTTTACCAATTATTTAAAGGTTATAGTCAGTCAGACAAGGTTTGTTTAAAAAAAAAAAAAAGGAAAAACACAGGGGAAGATAGTTATCAAGAAAGAATAAAGCACATTCACATAAGTTTAGAATCTGTCACCAGCCACAATGCCAAGGGCTCAGTGTCTCCTTTCTCATTTTCTCCTCACCACTACTCCATCCCAGCATCCAATAAAACAGGGTCACTCTGATGAATTAAAAAAGAAAGATAAGGAAAAAATTTTTCTAATGCTTTAAAGGTATGGTTTAGGCTGTATATTGAAGTCAAAGGTTACGTATTCCTTCACGCCATAGTATTTTCCTGATTTCTTTTTAAAGGTGTTTAGCTCAATAACTAACATTCTCCTGTTTCCAACATGTCTAAATGGTTAACACAGGATTTTCTAAGCTCTTTCCTATTAAATGGACTGACCAAAGTCTTTACTTCCTAGTTAAATGGACTCTATCCAGGAATGCCATGGAAGACAAAGAATCCAACTGGTTCAGTGGCTCAATCCAGTGAAGCATTCACCCTCGGCCTCTGACAGCTTAATCTCAATGCTTCCTGACAGTATGAAGGATTGCTAATTTCTAACGCTCTCACTGGTGGTTCTTAAACGCTCACCAATGAACCAAATGTTGATCAGTCAATGCCAAGGAATCAGAAATCAAATTGCCAACCCCTTGATTTATACAGTCCAAAGACTCCGGTTTAAAATCTGATCAAATACATTAGAACTGACTAAAATGTTTTAATAGATGCATAGTGAAAATACTTGTGAATACAATTTAAAAGGAGAAAGGCTAATATTGTAGCTCATCATATCCAATATGTGTTGAGCACTTACTCTGATAGGAACTGTTCAAAGTACTTCAGATGCATTAACTCTTATATCCTCAGCAAAAACCCAATGAAGTGGTGCTCTTATCCCCATTTTACAGATGAGGAAACTGAGGCAGGGAGCATTTACTTACCTGTTCAAGGCCACCCAGCTAGTAAGTGTTGAAGTCTGGAAACTTGGATAGAGGTTTATAGGTGTCATGTCTGTGATGCAAAGTGGGGTTGTAAGGGGAAACATTAGACTTGGACTAGAAATATAAGAAAAATTAACATTCACTGAATGACTATTAAGTGTTTTCAACTATTTCATTTAATCCTAGAACAAAGACAAAGTGGGTATCAGTAGCCTCATTTTGCTCAATGAGGAAGCAGAGAAATTAAGTCACTTATCCAAGAGCACACAGGTGGTTATGGCTGAGCCCAAAACTCATGACCTCTAGGTGAAGTCCCACTGCAAGGTCCCTTCCTGCAGGAGTGGTGACCACTTGGTGACCACGAGTCCCCTGAGCCTAGCTGGAGCCTGAAACCTTAACACTCAATATTTGCTTTTTACCTGGTGACATTAACTCCTCTGAGCCTCAGCATTTTTCATCTATAAAATTATCCCAGATGTGGCTGTTGTGAGAAGATGAAATAATTTTTTTCCAGCTATGCTGGGGTATAAACGATGAATACATGTTGTGTGTTGTACAACGTGATTTTCTTGAAAAGTGTACAACATGATGGTTTAATATACTCATACACTGGGAAATGATTACCACAGTCAAGTTAAGTAGCACACCCACCACCTCTCTTAGTTACGGAAATAATTTCACAGAAAGCATCACAGGCACTCTAAAGTCAAAGACATGGGGAAACTGCAGAAGTACAGACAATCGTAAGCACACTCACTTCTTAGTTCTTCCATTTATCTTCTAAAGGGAGTGGTATTTTATTAGATGTGAATAATTAATTTTTTTAAAAAAATTAGAGAACTTAAAATTGTTACTAGCCCTATGCCCACCGAAGTGTATTCAGCATGTAGGGCAGACACGTATCACCCATTGTAATAAACATTCAACAAGGGGTAATATAATGACACATCATAATCTTTTCACTCGCACAGACACACAAACAAATAAACAAAAAAAGGACATCAAAGGGGGTTTTCTTTTGCTTAGGCCACAGAAACACCTATTAGCCATTTTGTTAAAGCCCAGGGCATTCAGCGTAGATACAAAATTCATTACTGTCTGCATTTTTAAAAGGAATTTAAATGCACTGACCTGACCATGGACACAATAATGAAACAAGAATCTCATTACCATGCTCTAAATAATAATATAAAAAAATTAAACTTCAGTAATACTTTAATGTTCAGATAAATGCCTGCTTTAAACCCAATCCCTGGCTGCTTAGGATTCCTAGTTGAAACAAAACCGAACCAGGGTGAAACATACATTCTGGTAGTTCAATTTGTTATGCTCTAGATAGCGTCTGTCTTTAGAGAACTACTTTTCTCCCCAATTAAGGAACAATTTTGCCAATCAGTTTTCCTGGCGACTCAGCCTCACAAAAGAGTGAGGGAAGGGAAGAAGCAGGGGGTGTCAGGAAGGTGGCTGTACCTCCTGTCACATCACTACTGATTAAAGAGGCTCTGAAAGAACAGAAGGAAAGTGCGTTTCAAGAACAACAGAACTTTTCAGCAGAAGTACATGCGCCTAATTGAAAAGCAACTCGAAGCTGTTATTTTTATACCCCAAAATGCTGAATCATTCTTCAAACAATTTCACAAAATCAATAAAGGAGAAGTAGGTCTCTCCTGACCCCTTATCCTAACCATTGCCTGTCTGAAATAATGCCTTTCCTTCTCTCTCCTGTTTAGATTTAGGGCCAAGTATCCAAAGAGAGGCAAGAACATACTGTGGTCTCTCAATTAAGAAGGACATGCTTCAAAAGAAAAGGGCCTCGTACATCTTGCACCAAAGTTTTTCTTCTAAGGTTTCTACATTGATAATCTACAGCACTGATAACAAGGTTCCTGGGGATGTAACTTGAAGATTGTTTTATTATTAGTGCTGTTATTCTATTGAAAGGTATGATGGAAGGAAGGAAGGGAGGGGGAAAAGGCAAGCCCAGGTGCTTGATTTAAAATCAGAGCAATAGGGTGGTCCTTTGACATTTCCCTGGTCTGGCCACACACTGCCAGCATTCCAGTCACATGCCAGGGAGGAGTGTTCAAACACAGCGAATTGTACTTGAACGATGCCATCCTAGGGTCCACCTGGGCGTCTGATGGACAGCACAGGGCATCAGCTTTGCCCAGTGGTTATCTGGTGCAGCGAAATGTTAAGAGTCGACTCTAATACTTGGTCACAGAGAATTACTGAATTACAAAGTATAAATATCAGTTATCTTTACACAAACAATAAAAAACCAAAAAAAATGGTTAATCTAACCATTCCTTTGGGGGCCTATAATATACATTAACATAGAATTTATTCACTCACTATGTATTTGTTGAGACCTACTCTACGACAGGTACTCTTGTAGGTGCTGGGCATATGACACTGAACAAATCTGAGTTCCTGTTCTCATGGAGCTTACATTCTAAAGACGGGAGTCAGACCATGAAGAGACAGTAACATATAATATGCCAGGTGATGATCAGTGCTTTGAAAAATACAGCAGGTTAAGGGAGGGGGTGGGTGGGAAGTACCATGTGTGGGAGGCTAATGTTTATGTAGGCCTCATATTTTTATATAGGCCTTTATATAGGCAAGGCCTGTGTGATGGAGGGACATTTGAGCAGAATCTGGAGGACATGTGGGAGAGCAAAATGGATATCTGGGAGGAAGCGTGTTTTAGTTCCAGGCAAATGGAGCAATTAAGCAAGGGCCCTCCAGGGAGAATGGGCTTAGTGTGTTCCAGAAACAGCACGGAAGCCAGCATGGCCAAGAGTAAGAGATGGCGACAGAGAGAGAATGGCTTATCTTCTAGGAATTCACACCTAGAACAAAATAAAATAAAACGCGCTTTCCAGAATACCAGGAGAACGTTACATTTTACAGCAAACATTTCAAATGAACCACCGAGCTTTGCTACTTGAAGAATTTTCTGATGGCTTATTTTATATAATTGACAATCTAGGCTGTGTAGAGACTGGTCTCTACACAGCCTAGAGTTTTAAACTAGTTTATGCTAAAGAAGGGTACATTGAACAAAAAATCCACTCAGACCCTCCCTGAGGACCTCCCTCCACTTCTCTCCCTCCTCCCACACCCCCAGGAGTCAGGGTCAATGCCCTCGGTCTTCCCAGAGACTTTCATGAATTCCTGTGCCATGGTACTCACCATGCTGCCCTGTCACTGTCTGACACTTGTCTCCTTCCACTAGGGATGAAAAGGTTTTACTTACTTCACTGCAATGGCCTCTCAAGGCCTAAGAAGAGTTTGTGGAAGAGCTGAATGAAAAGCTGGGTAGGGCTCAGCCACCCCGTCTTAACCTTGCTCACTCCACCCGGACGGGGATGACTCAGACAGCCTAGAGGCTGCCTCATTCGCCCTGGGCCTCCTCTCTCCCTGTCCTGTGCCTGTTCACCTCACACTCCCCCCGGATTAGGCTAAGCGCCATGCTGATTTTGCTTACAAATGGCTTTTCAGGATGACTCTTCTCAAGAAGAACTGAGAAATCCAAAGAAGCTTAAACATTTCTGGAGGTCAAAGATAAGAGTGTTATTCACTTACATATTTGCCTCTTTAATCATTATTTAGCTCTAAGAAGGGGGGACGTTCCAGAGCAGCCCTGGATGGTAGAAATTTCTGTGATAATGGAAGTGTTCTCCATCTGCACCGTCCAACAGGGTAACCTACTGGATGTCTGAGGGACTTGCAGTGTGGCTAGAGCGATTGACAAACTGAATTTTAATTGTATTCAGTTTTGATTGACTTAAATTCAAATACCCATAAGGGGCCGAGTGGCTTCTGTGAGGCACAGCACAGTTCTGGAATTTTCTATCATGATGGGCTCTCCTTCAGACAGGTCCAAATTGATTTGAATGCAAGTTCCATGAGGACCAGAGCCTTGTTCGTCACACTCACAGCCTGTGATGTTATCTGGGAAGTTCTCAGTGAGCGTCTGAGGAATCACACGTGCACGCACGAATGGCTGAAGGAAGGGATCAGAGGGTAGGCTTGGCATTTGCAGAGGACCGGCTGTACTGACTGCGGATACGCTGGCATCTTCTATTCCCCGTAGCTCTGAAGTTCTGAGACACTTCCGACGGGACTGTTTTTCTATGTGGACTCTACAACACACAACTGTGTTTTCGTAAACAGTATTTTTAAATGAAAGAAGAACTGCTTATATGAAAGCTGACTCCAAGCGCTGACCATTCTTGCTATTATTGACTGCTACAGAGGGGCTGCAGGACAGAAGTCACCCAGCTAGTTCCTCTTCTCTCCCTAAACATTTCAAAAGTTGGATACACTGTGCCGGAGGCATGCATTTTTTTAACCTCATTTGTGATTTTGAGTAGGAAATTAAAACCTGTACACAGGAAAAGAAAGAAGACCCGATGTATCTGATCGGGGGCGCTTTATGAAGAATTTATTATCAGGGAGGAATATCAAATGAGAAGCAGGAACAGCACAGAAGCCTAATAAAACACCAGCATTTGACAAAATAAAACATGCTGATGGGCTGGAGCTGTTGACGGCTGAGGGGATAAGGAAAAGAAAAGGAGGAAATTAGAACAAATAAGATGGATGATGTAATTAAGAACTGAAAACCAGCAGAGAGGAAGAGACATTTGAGCTTGTTGGCCATGGGAAGTAAGCTATTTCAACCTTTTTAAATACAAAGGAGGGCAGGTTTAGAGTCTACATATATCATAAAAAAATGCTATGTTTAAATATCCAAGCATCAAATTGGGTCCACGGTGGGTTGAGGGTTTGCATTGACCGCCATCCCGTCTTCAGCAAACCAAAACATCTCCAAATATAATAGTGCAGATCCCCTTCGGCTGCCTGACATTAACTCTATATTGCTCCCCACTCCTTGCTCTCCTCTGATTGCCTTCAAGATAGCACAGGGCCCAACATGAAAGGATCACTATAGCAACCCGGGAAGCTCTTTTATCGGCCTGGAGGAGGTTTCCTAGAGTGGAGCCGGATGGAAGATCCGGAGGGGAGAGCTCTGAGGACTGCCCACTGTCAAACCATCCTAGAGATTCTTAACATGAGGATGTGTATTCCAGAAAATGATTAATGCTTTGAGGGAAAAAACGTGTTCTAATTGAACATACAGTAATTCTGAATTTTCTTTTTGTGTGACAGATAAGATATGATCATTGAATTTCTTTCTCCAGAGGCTCTGGAGGGAAAAAACCCTTTGTGGAAGCAATATCTTCGGTGTCTGAAAGATAGTCTTTTTATATGAAACAAATTCTGCATTGGGTTACTAAAAGCATCCACCTGCTTATCAATCTAAAAGCTGCATCTTTAAAGGTCACAAGTGAAGGAAAATCAGATAGACTCATTCTAATTCCTAGCAAACTGGAGCTCATTTCTCACCAATCCACCCTGCAGCGCTCAGTAGCGTGACCTTTCACTTACAAAGAGAACAGCAGATTTCTGTCTCTCATGTACTACCCTTCCTTCCTCTTCACGAATTAAATGCAGTTTTGATATTATCATCACACCCTTCTAGAATATTCCATGGAAAAGACCTATGAATTCGCATTACTTTGCCAAAATGGCCAGCTAAATCTCTCTCACAATCACTTGGCCCTGAAAAGGAATAATAATAATAATAATAATAAAACAGAATAGAATACTACAGAGTCAGAGAAATCTTACAACACCTGTGATCTGGAGCAGTAATCGAATTAAAAAAAAGGAAAAATGAGTATCTAACTGCATGTTGCTCTTTTAAATTTGGCCTGACAAATTCAGCTGGGAAAATAATTCTAAGAGATTACAGAGGAGTCCTTCTTTGGCATTTCTGAGAATACAGGTGTCTGAGTGACATTAGGAAGTAATCTGTATGTTGGGAACCTATGGAAAACACACTGGGAGAATTTCAAGCCTAAGAATAATGATGACTGGGGGCTTGTCTTGGTCTCTTACCACCCACTGAAATGACAGCTGGAGGGGTCAGTGACCTGGTGTGATGGCAAAAACACTCATTTCTGAACAGTCACTGCCAACCTTGTTCAAGTCTGAAGTCCAAGGATTCTAAATACATATATGCACAGCCAGATGGGAGAACTGAACAGAATGCCAGCTGTCCTGTTTACATTAAAATGGCAGGCGACTGTAAGACTACCATTTAATTTTCAGAAGAAATTCTTTGTTGCAGCTTCATGCAGTAATTTCAGGCAATCTGAACTTAATTTCTACTACGTGTTTTAAGTTCCTTAATACTATGCAAGAGAAAATGATTTAAATGGAACACAAAAGGCAGTCTATTTTATTTCTACATGCCTCAGTTTCCCTAACATGAGAGCGTGGAAATCCATCACATCCCTATCCAAGGCCAATTTAAATTCTACGTGGACGCCAGGACAAATCAGATGCTTAATACATTTAAAATCAGTGATAATTAAGAATTCAGAGAAGACAAAAGTTTCTTCTGAAATAATAATACTCTACACTTGTCTAGGACATTATGGTGTGCTGAGTACACCATCACATTTGATGCTCCCAGGAACCTGTATCAGGCAGGACAGACAGTGGACATCCATTCTGTGGATGAGAAAATGACACTAGGGGTGGCCGTGCAGCTAATAACACAGAAGATCGCTCACTGGGGCAGCTAGAACCCAAACCCTGATGGAAACTTGACATCCCGTGGTATTTTCACTATCCTGAAACAGGATTAACATTTGGTCAGAAATACTGTTTTCTTTTTGCACATGTTGAATCAATATTGATATTCTAATTTAGGAGACAAGGCCGCCCCTTGCTATTTGCATATTGTAATAGCCTTCAGGATAATTATTGGATAGATCTTTTGAAAAACGAAGCCACATGTTTACACTACTTCACTGCTTTTAGAAAAGTAGGGTACATGACATTTACCAAATGCTGTGGCACGATTAGTTGTGATTTAAACTACTGTGAAGGAATCACATTAAAAAAGGGAAATAAGCAGAAAACCAAAATTTTCAATGACTTCTTTACAGCTAAAAGATTAAAAATGGGGCTTCCCTGGTGGCGCAGTGGTTGGGAGTCCGCCTGCCGATGCAGGGGACGTGGGTTCGTGCCCCGGTCCGGGAGGATCCCACATGCCGCGGAGCGGCTGGGCCCGTGAGCCATGGCCGCTGAGCCTGCGCGTCCGGACCCTGTGCTCCGCAACGGGAGAGGCCACATCAGTGAGAGGCCCGCATACCGCAAAAAAAAAAAAAAAAAAGATTAAATATAACTCTTCTGTCCTACAGAGATCCCACAAAATCCATTAAAGATCTCAGAGGTTCTTATCCTTTATTCTACTACATGAACAACACAAGCTAACTTGTGCTTAAAGTTTCCACCTGAAATTTAATGGTTCTAATCCAAAACCATTAATTTGAAGCAAACAAATAAATGTTACACTGCACTGCTCTGCAGTCAGTATTGCTGATGAGATAAACATAGTAGTTTTCGTATCATCATCGTTTAATAATATTTATTATTATTGGCTATGATTAGTTCTGTTATCATTATGCTGCTTAAGCAAAAAAACAACACAGGATTTTGCAGATTTTGATTAGTAATCAACATACTCTAATTTAAATCCTAATTTCAGGCCTAGGAACAGAACAAAAAGCAAATCTTCTTTCTTCTAAACCATTAGGCTGGTTATACTTCATAAATAATCTTTTGGATCAGACTCTATAATTAAGAGAAGTGAATAAGATAATCAAGACAACACATCTTAAGTTATTTCACAAGCACAAATACGAGATCCAAGTTTTGAGATATGGCTTCCCAATGGCCACCACAGTACAGTTTAGAGCACCGGGTGGAGAGATGTATCTTGGCAGTACAGGTACTAACCAGGACTGTGCTCAGATGGCTATCGGCAAGGACACATGATCAGAGCCAGCCTGCCTCTTCAGATGCAGCCTCCAGGAGGCCCCTACCCCCTGCCCCTGAAGGCTCCTCACGGGGACACTCGAGTCACACATCTGCAAGGAGAGGAGGCCAAGGCTTGTACCCCAGGGAAATCCAGGCTTCTCTCCGTTAGTGTCTATACTCAGTGCTTCCACTTCCTCACCAAACACTCCTTCCCTCAGTTCTTACAATTTTTTTTAAATTGAAGTATAGTTGATTTACAACGTTGTGTTAGTTTCAGGGTATATAGCAAAGTGATTCAGTTTTTTATATATATATATGTGTGTATATATACACATATATATATTATAAAGCACACACACACACACACATATACATTCTTTTTCAGATTCTTTTCCATTATTGGTTATTACAAGATATTGAGTATAGTTCCCTATGCTATACAGTACAGTAGCCTTTGTTTATCTATTTTATATACAGTAGTGTGTATATGTTAGCCCCAAACTCCTAATTTATCCCTCCACCCCTTTCCCCTTTGGTAACCATGTGTTTATTTTCTATGTCTGTGAGTCTGTTTCTGTTTCATAGATAGGTTCACTTGTGTCATATTTTAGATTCCACTTGTAAGTGATATCATATGGTATTTGTCTTTCTCTGTCTAACTTACTTCACTTAGTATGATAATCTCTAGGTCCGTCCATGTTGCTGCAAATGACATTATCTCATTCTTTTTGATGGCTGAGTAAGATTCCATTGTACATATGTACCACATCTTCTTTATCCATTCATGTGTTGATGGACACTTAGGTTGCCTCCCTGTCTTGGCTACTGTAAACAGTGCTGCTATGAACACTGGGGTACGGATAACTTTTCAAATTAAGAGTTTTCATCTTTTCTGGATATATGCTCAGGAGTGGGATTGCCGGATCATATAGTAACTCTATTTTTAGTTTTTGAAGGAACCTCCATACTATTCTCCAAAGTGGCTGCCAGTTTTTACAATTTAGTTGCAAGCAAACCACAGAAGCTATGCTCTTAAAACAACTTCTTCCTAGGGCGCTACATCCAATAGCTTGTTCTCATCTACCTCAATCTCTTCCAGTGTTTAAATGCTGCACTGACCCACTCCCACTTCAATACTTTTCCCCCTTCAACTTTGAGAGTCCCCATTTTCCTGGCCAACTTTTCTGGGTATTGTACCTCCTTCCCCATTCCGCCTCTTCTTCCTGCACACTAAATGTAGTTATTCCTCAGGGTCTTTATAAGTAATAAAGAGAGGTATCTCAGATAACTGCCAAACTTTCAAAATGTGTCTGCATTAATCAGCTCAATGAGACACAATGCTTATTACTTAATAAATATGGTTTCCATAGACAAATTTTATCAAAAATTTCCTATCAATTCAACTATTAATTATACATAGAAGACTCTCAAATCTCTCCCCAGCACCCTAACACACTTCATCCACTCCCATGTCCATAATGACAACAGAGTCCGGGACATTTTCACCTGGATCAATGAGCACTCAGTAAGTCCACAACAAAGCCTATCTCACCCATCCACCCAGCTGGCCCTCCTCCTGGCCCCTCCATCACTGTTAAGGGCATCCTCTCTAGTCATCTGACCCCTCTCATTGCCCTGGTCTTCATATGTATTCTTCACTGTGCTGGCCCTGGTTAAAGCTCTCACTACCCCTTGGCTGGACCACTGTGATCCTCCAGCCTTCAGTCGCTCCCTTCTGCAATCCATATGTACTACCCCTATTTCCCCTTCTTGGTTTCTTCTGAAGAAAATCCAGAGTTGCTAACATGATACTGAAATCTCTCAAGGATCCTCTATAATCTCCCTTTTCAGCATTATTTCTCGTGATTAGCCTCCCCAGGTTTCAGACGAGCTAGCCTACAACACACCAACCTCCCAACATGAATTGGGGTTTCCTGCTTCCATGCTTTATCTCATGCTGGTCCCCCTTTTTAGAATATCTTCAACTATTATAATCTTACATGTCACAAATCTTCCCCATTTGTCAATGCCCAACTTCAGGGTTGCTCCTTTCATAAAGCTATTTTTGATCCGCTCAACTAGAAGTGAGTTCTTCCTCCACTGAGTATCAGACCACTTTCTGAGTATTTTTCTATCGAAATCAACATATAATATTTCTCTTATAATTAATCTGTACATACCTCATCTCATTTTAGAATTCAGGCAGTATCTCACTTTTGAATCAAACACATAGTCCTACACATAATGGGCTTGTCTGAATAAGTATTTGACAAATGAACAAATCAAGTGAATTAAATTCCTGACTTCCTACTGCCAATTTCTTTTTTAACGAATCAGTATTTAGTAGATTGCAGCATCTGAGAACAAGCTCCTTTTGTATCCAATAAACATAATGCTTCAAGTACTCCTAAACCACACTCCCCTCCTTGCTACACAGTATTTGGCTTCGAAGAATAAATTAGCACAAGGGCTTAACTGGATATGCAATAGAAAATTAACTTCTCCTAAAATGGTTTGGTTCAAGTTTATTAGAAAGCTCTCCGTTTTACTGGTTAGCTTTGCAGACAATTTTGTGTTAACTATGATCAGAAATGGTAGAAAGCAGAACTGCATTGACAGAACCATCGAGGATCAGAGAGACGGGGATGATGCAATTAAAAGGTGGACAGACAGGTAGACAGATGCTCAGCTGCATGATCAGGAACAAGATGGTATAAAAAGGCTTCTTTGATCATTAGAGACACTGCTATAATGAAGCTCTGCATATCTACTCGGTGTTTCTGCCGGCTCTCATCTCCAGCAGGTGTCTTATAGAGAAAACAAGGCAAACACAAACAGATCCACTGCCAGCTAGTCAAAGCTGCTTGGCATTTTTTCCTTTTGATTAAGCCACAAATAAAATCATACATGTTGTGCTTCTGACACAGGCTGAGTATGCAGTTCGTGAATCTTTACAGAATACATCTATCTGAAATATTTCAGCATCCATTACTCTGCTGAGATCAAGAAACTAATATATACTCAATAGAGTATTCTATGTGATCTGAAACATCCCCAAGGGCCGAGAACATGACACAAACTGTAAGCACCAAAGTGGATTTAAAAGCCAAGCAAACTACGGGATTGTAAATTTGGAAAATGAAGGTAAATCGTGAATCAGGAGGCAGGACACAGGGGCTTAAAGAATAACTAAGTCTTCGTTATTTAGGAGAGAGAATGGAAAGCTGCGCTAATGGGGATGAGCCAAGATGGCAGCGCTAAATGCCATTCATACTTGCCTCTGGAATGCACTGCATGGTCCCCTAGAAGTAACGGCTTCTCGTTTCGTTTCCGCATAGTTTGAAATGAGGGTAGGTTTCCTGATCATACACCAGCTGACAGGGCTGTAGGTGGTAATTAGGGATGCTCTGGGGAATAATAGTTGCTGTGAATAATCCCCATGGTAGAGACTTGAGCATGAGTCTTAGCGCTGTTATCGACACCCTTCTGTGTTAGGCATTCCAATTTATCTCCTTGCCTTGGGTTCCTCCTCTGACACACGGAGACAACTGTAACACTTGTTTTCTGTCTGGGGGGGATTTTAGGAGTATAACTAAGATGCCGGTATACTGCATTCCTCTTTTCAGAAGAAGCTAAATGACAGCATCATTTCTCACAAAATCTGTTGAATGATTCTGGCTCTAGGGTTAGGTTGAGGAGGGCGAGGAAGAAAGGGAAGTAGGCAGAGAGAGAAGGAGGAAGAGATCCAGTCACTAGAACTATTTTTACGGCTTGGGGAAGAGGTGAATGCCCCTGTAAATCATACTTCCAGGGACAGATGGCCTTCTTTAACAACAATGTCTCCTTCTAGAGTCATCACTTTATCCTGTGAAAGACTTCAGTTCCATATGTTCATGAAATCACTGATCTTGTGACAATTGGAAGGGCACGCCTCTGGAAGATCTGATCACACTACACCGGCATGGGGTGGGGTGGGGGGTCTTTGATGAGGAAATAGAGAGAGACAACATTTTCATGTAGAGGTTGGAAAATCAGGTAAGACACACCGCTGTTTCCCCTTTCCTTCTTACATTTTACAGTTACAAAGCCCATTCCCAACACATTTTAATCAGCCACTCAATATCACGTGGCTTTTGCCAAATATAAAAGTATGTCACAGAGAACGGGCCAAGGGAAGAGCATGGCCCACTCCTTCTCAGTTACTGTGCTTCTCTCTGTGACTGCAGATTTCTGTGAGCAGCCCTTTGCACAAGCACTTGAAATCTCAATATGATAGCCCAATCTGTGGTGTTACCTGAACACTGTCAGGTCAGATTCTCTCAGAATACTAATGTTAAGAAGATCACCATGACATCTGCCTACTGTAGGTAACAATGACCAACCACAAAGGTAATCTTAAATTAGGTTCTCTTTCAAGATATCAATAACTCAAATTGCTTTTGTCATAGTTCTTTTCAAAAAAAATATTTTCAATTTAGAACTGGAAGGAAACATGAAAGAGTAGGCTTGACTGCCCGTGAAGCTCACTGCTATTGCAGTGCTAAATGGGCACAGGCTGGGAAGACAAATGAAATAAGACAAATGCACTCTCCCTTATGCTCAAGTATGGTATTTAATACCGTTGAACACTGCATTTATTTTTATCTTTGACAGGTCCAGAAATGGCCACTTACTTTATCTGCAGCTGAGATATTCTCAAAAATATGTTTTCTTGCCCCACAGGAGAATAGCTTTTTTTCCAGAGTTCATTGACAGTAAAAATTGGTGAACATTGCATATGGACATTTTTTCCTTCAACCATCATTAAAGATTAAACATCAGTAACTCTTAATAAACTCTAGAAGCAAGAGCTAAAAATGAGTGAGAATGGCAAGCCTAGACAACAGTATGCATCACCATGGAAAAGCCGTTTAACAGGCATTTCCTCTAAGTTGGGAGATATTTATACAGTATATAGAATCTCAAAGTTGGACTGCTTTATTATTTTGAAATTCATTCTTCTATTCCTGCAGAGTTTTGCAGTTTGACCTATTTGTCTTAAGGTTGGACTGCATTATACATTCTTAAGAAGCAGAAGCAAGACGGAGATGGCCTTGAAAATCACCATCAACATTGTAATCGGTCTCTTTGATAGAGGTGATGCAGAGCGCTGACACTTTAGCCGCCATTTTCCCTTAAAATGGTATTCTCATTCATTTGAAGACAGAAGCAGAAGCCTCTGCCTTGAATTTGCAATGTTTAAAAATGGGAGAAATATACTGTTTGATTCAATGTTCAACCATTAGCAAAGTGCACTCAAGGAATCTAACTCAGAAAAAAAGGAAAGAAAACTTAGTTTGTAGTAATCTTTCCATAAAGGCATCCAATAGTCCTTTCTGATTGAAAAGTGTGATTTCAGATTAGCTACTCTAAATGTATTATAAAAGGCAAATGCAACAGACTTTTCGGTTGATCCAGCCTAAATGAGGCTACAAGTAGGGAAGTAAAATAGTAAAATAATAAAAAATCCCACACCTGCTTAAATAGATATGTAAAACTCACAGTGCTATTAGCTGCTCAATGATAATCGTGAATAACATTACTAGAGAGGAGTTATTGCAAGATAAGGATTTTCAGGGGGCTCCCTCAGCTAAATTATGGCAATAATTCCTACCCTCTTCATCATGAATAGTTTTACAAATAGAAGAAAGAAACTCTTTCCCTGGCTTTAGGCTTTTGATACTCACATCCTCACTTTTAAAACAGACCTTATGGGACTTCCGTGGTGGCGCAGTGGTTAAGAATCCGCTTGCCAATGCAGGGGACACGGGTTCGAGCCCTGGTCCAGGAAGATCCCACATGCCACGGAGCAACTAAGCCCGTGCGCCACAACTACTGAACCTGCACTCTAGAGCCCGTGAGCCGCAACTACTGAGACTGCGTGCCACAACTACTGAAGCCCGCGCGCCTGGAGCCCGTGCTCCACAACAAGAGAAGCCACCGCAATGAGAAGCCTGTGCACCGCAACAAAGAGTAGCCCCCGCTCGCCGCAACTAGAGAAAGCCTACGCGCAGCAACAAAGACCCAATGCAGCCAAAAATAAATAATAAATTAATTTAAAACAAAAAACAGACCTTATCATCTGTCTTCAGACAGGAATGTCTTTTCCAACAAGGAGGGAAGGTCTACGATGCTGCTTTGAGAAGGATCAAATTAAGGGATCAAAAAATCCAAAATACGATTTTGTGTTAATATCTGGTGTCTTTCCTTTGTTTCTTACCAATACAAGGTGGATCTTATTTCTTAAGCACATATAAGTATATTACACAAAGCAAGTACTATCCAAATTCTGTTCCGGAGAAGATCTCTTGAAACAAAATTCCAGGAGGAATATTCCTGAACTTGTACAAAGGGAATGCTCATATTTTTTATTCACAACGTATCTTACTTAGCTTAGATCTTTTATGATTATATTAGAAGCAAAACCAGAAGAAGGAAAGAATAAAACGAGAACATGTAGTTTCTCCATGATCATCATTGATTACGGTCATCCTAAAGAGGTAAATAGGTTATTTAAAACTGTTAAACATCCACGTAGGCTCTGGTCATAATCCCATTTATCCTCTCAAGCTCAATTTAAGATGGTGCTCTACACTGGGAAAGTTTTGAGAGAGGAGCTTCTCTGACCATTTAAGAAGCATTTGCCTTTCCCCGAACAAAGCATTTTGCCCCCCTTTTTTTTCTCCAAAGAGAAATTTAGTACTTCCTTTATTGCTCATAGTTTCTTTTGCACTTCAGGGGATTTATACTGAGTGATGGCGGAAGAATCCCTAGTCTAAAGCAAAATTCTGTATTGATATTTAGGATGATTTGAGCATCAGCACATTAGAGTGAAAGCGTGGGTGAAAGATGCTGGTTATTATTCCGAAAGCTGACTCACCCTCACAGAAGAGCCCACAGCTACTGAAAAGGGTTTTATTTTTGAAAAGACAGATAGGATAGCGTGAGCTGACCATGGCTAATGGAAAAGCCTAGCTTCGGTTTCTATGTGTAGCTGGATGACACTGCCTGGGTTGGGTGGTGGTACAGCATGACGGTAACGAGACGTGGGTGTTGGACAGTTTAGTCCAAAAAGCATTCATGGTTTCTAGCTGAACCAAGAAGATGTTCAATTCAGTCCCCTTACCAGTCTTACCTGAAGTCAAAACAAGATAAAACAAACAAACAAAGCCCTAGTCTACTAGGGTCTTTGGGGAGCGCATCACATAAAAATATCTGTGATCCTTTACAAGCTGCAACATCATTTAAAACTTATGTGTAGACCTTTGTACTTTACTGAGAATACAACCCCCAAGTCGCTTTTCGTGATTGCTAGTATGGAACAGTGCATGAAAGCTGGAGTTCTAGACTGAGGCAGATCTGAGTTCCAATCTTGGCTTCACTGTTTATTAGGTGTACAACCTTGACTCAGTTACTTCATTTCTCTGACTTTGACTTTCCTCGTCAAAAAAAATAACAATTAAAAAATTAAAAAGGGAGATAATAGTACATACCCCATAACATCATGAGGATTAAACAGCAAATGCATTCAAAATGCTTATCACATAACATGAGGGAGTTTGTTTGGGGTGATGGAAATGTCCTATAGCTTGATAACGCATACACATTTGTTAAAATTTATAGAACTGTACACAAAAAGGAAAAAAATGGAAATCTTTTTTTTCCATTTTAAAATGGAAATTTAAAATGAAAATTATACATATGTATTATATACATATATGTATTATATATACATATATGTGTGTGTGTGTATAACACTGGGTAAAGCATTCAATAAATACAAACAACACAGAACTGACCACAGTTTATAGAACATAATAAGCATTTTAAAGTGCCCATTATCGATGTGGCTTTTGCTGCTGAGGCTGCTGCTGTGGTTGTTATTAGCAAGCCGTGTAGAATATGAGTAACAAGGAGGACAAAAATAAAGGAGGCAACTGGTAGACCCAGGTAAGGTTCACCGATGAAGAGGGATGGAACATCGGAAAGGGAAGTGGAGCTGCACCAACTGCCACTGGGATCCAGCTGGGAGCCTGGCTGTGTATGAGTGGGAGAATGCTGCCATCTCTGTGCTGCTCCCAGGTTAGGAAGAAGACACATTACCAGTTGCAATTACAAGATGCCAGCATAAAAAATAGGAAGAAAAAGAGCAGCTATTTCTACTGCTAGACATGAAAACAAACCAAGGGAGAAAAGTGCTTTGATGAGCAGAGTGTATGCTGCTGTGTGTGTGGGCTGGCTTCTACCTCATCCTCCAAAAGGGAGGGGATGAATAATCCTTTAGGTTCAGACTCGAATGGGTGCAGTGCAGAAAAGCCAGCCAAGTATACATTCTGTTCTTAATACCCTTAAATTCTGTTCTCCTTTTTGGTGTAAAGGTTCAGCATACAAAGTTGGAAAGAGGAATTTTTTTTTTTTAAAGGAGGCAAAGGATATGGGAAAAAATTCAATACCAGATTCCAGTATGCATGTAATCACTGAGATTTTCTATGCCTGCATTTTAAAAAAATGATGTTTTTGCTCAAGAGCCAGTAAGCCATTGGCTGCCACAGACCATATAATGTGTTGATGCTCCCGAAGGGCAGGCAGGCAACAGGAAAGCACTTATCTGGTTGTAAAAATATGTTCCCTCTCAATATGCAGGTCTATTTTTCTTCCTGCAATAAACTACAGTTGTTTGATGCTGTATCTGATAGTTTTAGAGTATTTGTTCACACACTCACTAATTTGCAAGACTGGGTAATTTGCAATGGGTCTCATAGGTCATTAGTGCAAATTAACAGCATTCTGTGAAAGATGAAGCAAGAAAAGCGGGTACTTTGCCATAGTGCACGGTTAAGCATCATATTTCAATTTAGGGATCTGACACCTTGTATTCATTCTTCCACAGTAGAAAAAAAGTGGATTTCACCACCACCACCTCCTGGCAGGGAGCAGGGAAGCATTAATAAAGAGATTCTAACCCACGTCTTTAATCTCCAGGTTGTGATATATTTTGAAAATATGCAACTGTATTAACATCCCTTCCTGGCACCTGTCCACCCTAAATAGTTTATTTATATTTGAACTTGAAAAGAAGGCACAAAGGCCTCCTTCCTACACAATCCCCTAGGCCTTCTTTTTTTGGCATGGAAAGCACACACATTTTTGCAAAATTACTCAATGTATATGGCTGCATTCTACAGTTTTCATTAAGAATTCAAGCGACGAGAACTGTTGGCTTCCATAGGAAGGCGACCAAATCTACAGGGATATTATGTACAAATAGTCTGGTTAGAATAATAAATGCTGCATGTGCGTTATAATGTTAGACATGTGAAACATGGATTCATTTGTGATCTGAGCCTCAGATTTTTAAAAACGGATCCTCACTTGCCTTGAGATAAACTTAAGTAAATAATGTTTGCCATCAACTCTAAATGAAGAATGACAGTTAAATTTTATAATCATCTTCACAGCTTCAGGACTTACTTTATATTTTCTCAGGCTCATGACCCAAAGGTTGCCATAGCAACTAGGAAATCCTACCTTATCAAGCGCTTACATTTACATTTCTTGCAGCAGCTTCCCTTTATGAATTAAATCCGTCATGGTTTTCTATTCTCAAAATAAAAAGTTCTTAGGATTATCTTGCAGAAACAAGGATCAGATCCTCTGATAGAAATACAGTATGCAAAAGTTAATTCAATGGTGGTTTTCTTTAGGAAGATATATAACTGTGGCATAATAAACAGCTTATGTCCAAACTTCCTGGCTTCAAAGGAAACTTAAAAAGAGACATGGTGCTAACAATGACACATCCACTACCTATGTATTTCATCTTAGAATTATCAAAGAAATAATCTGATCGGATATCATACTTCAAACAGGTATACAGACATACAAAGAATTAAAACTGCCTAAGATAAAGCCCTATTACATATACACAATAAATATTAATAAAATGGATAACAAACAAATATATTTCAATTCACAACTCAAATAAGGAAAACAAAACAAATGACAAGCTTCACTTTATTAAGTCCCTATGTTTATAGAGTCAATTTTTGTCCTTGTTTTTGGAGTAGTCAAGTTACCCGGTAATACGTGATTACTGCCTCCGTGTTTATAGCTGTGCACGATAATTATGCAGACAATGGAAAAAACCCATCAACCTACCATCTCTGATGAGAGATGGACAGTGAAGGAATGACTACCCCTGTTAGAGGTACAGCAATCCAAGATGGCACAGACCATCTCCCCATGCAAGAAACAGAAACTTAGGGGGAAGACACAGAAGCTCAGACAGTGAAATGAAGACTCATTCAACTAAGGGTGAAACCAACTTCTAAGGGTTACACTAGAATCCAAATCCCCTGGAGCCCTCAAATCACTGCTTGACAGTGCTTAGTGGAGACGATGTCAAAGACAGAAAAAATTAGATTCTAGCCTCACCTGCCATCCAACCCCCAGAAGGCCAGAGGATTTATCTACACTCCCGGTCATGGGCTTCTTCCAGCTCAGACAAGTCTCTGATTACGTACACAGACCTCAACCCAGTTTGCATTATCTGAAAGAACTTTTTCTCTTACTAGTTTCAACACGTATCCATCCAATTCTGTCTTTGAAATTCCTCTCCTTTTCTGTGTTGGCAGTCCTCTGCTTCCTCTAGTCAGTTTTTGCTTTTTTGTCCTTTTGGTCTCTGCTTCTTATCCGCACTTTGATTCTCAATCTTTTCTCTCCTCTCTAGCTTGGAGAGTCACAGCACAATGAGATAAAGAATAAATAGAGCATTGGCTGGCCACAATAGAAGAGGGATTCTTTAAAGTTCTATTAAAACCTAGTTCCTTCCACCACCACTAGCTCCCTCCTTTTTGTATTTTCTGCAGCTAATAGGTAACTGGCATCTTGACTTCAGATTTTTGGAGGATGGACAACAGCATTCAAAAAGGTGAAGCACCAAGGGTGCCCTCAATGTTTTATCCGTGACTCATGTTAGAGGTAGAAACAGACTGGTCATTCATTTTAGGATGCTTAGTTCTGAAAAAATTCTGTTTCAAATGAAACAAAAGAATATGCAGTGTAAACTTTCAGGCAGTGTAATATCTAATTTCTATTATATTCAATTCCAACACGTCTTTCTATGCATCAAATCACTTTCAAAAATAAGTATTATTTAACCTCAAAACTTTATGTAAGATATATTTGTGGGGGAAATACACACACACACAGACATACCCACATACATCACCTACTAAGACTACTAGTCATCCACTCACTTTAGCAGTGCACCATTTTAATGATTTCCCTATATAAAACATTGATATACAACAGAATCTGAGAAAACATTTATTTGTGTACTGAATACAGCTCGAGAGAAAAGGCCTGTAATATGTTTTCTAGAATTCCGAGTCAATGAGAATTAGAATTATCTTACATAAATTAGTGAGCAAGATGAACTGTCACAGGGTTATCTCCCCTAACCAATTTAGAAGTAAACCAGAGCTTTAATACAAGGGAAATTCTGGGAAGCTCTTTGATGAACATGATTCCACTCTACAGTAATGAAATTCACAAAGTCACATCAATAGCCAATATATAGACATGCAAGAGTTTTAATTTGGCTAATGCACTTTTTATTCATTATTGGGCTTCAGTAAAAACCTGATTTCCAACTTATGGATGCATCAATTACTCAGGCTTCACTTTTCAAAATGAGAAATATTTAAGTTGTCCATGAATAATCGATCGGGTGAATGAGTGATGCAGAGTCAGAATGTCAGAGCTGGCATCACGCTGTTGCAGTAAAAATGCATGTTGTATTTCAGGCCCATCTGATGCTCATTACAAGATATGTATAACATAGATTTTAAATGCTTTCATTTCTGTTGATCTGGATTTCCATACTTGAGTGCAAATTTAATTTCCCACATTGCAGAGGTATTTGTTATAGATTCTCCTCCAACCCATTAAAAGTATTTGTTGGTCTTGCTTGCTTGGTCAAAACTTCAAGCAGAAGTAAGCATGTGTGATAACTAGAGCCTAAATAATTTTTTGTCAATGTAATTTTCCTTTGCAAAAAGCAACGTGAAAAGGTAAAATGCCCCAGGTGGCCAGATTCTGCAAGTCAGAAAATGTTCCGCAAAGGGCCCTACTGCCTTCCATCAGTAGAGAGGACCCCAAAACACTTACTCTGTTTCCAATGAGAAAAGAAGGCAAAAAATATAAACACCAAAGAATAAAGTCAGAAGAGGATTTTAAAATGGATTTTCAACTATTTAAGCTAGAGACAAAAATATGCTGTGGCCCAATTACCAGCGTCATCTAATGCCAAGGTTGAACTTGATCCTTACGTTCTCCTTCAGGTCTTTAAGACCAACTAGGTCCTAAGTGCCTGGGTTCTTCCCATCATTGTGTTGCACACCAGTGCTTAGGTCTTTATAGGGTGAGGCTTTAATTAATGAAGTTAAAACATTCAAGAAAAATTACTGGAGTTTACAGATTAAAAAATTTAAATGCATATTATCCTTAACATTATATTATTATCATTATTATTATTATCAAATTTCTATTATGCCCTGAAAGGCCATCTGCTTATCCAAGTAATGCTGCCATTGCCCTCACACAGTCTGAACTACTCCTTTTACCTCCCCGTCCATGACAGTCAGTGTGACACACTTATATCCTAGTGTTTCATAGCTACACTTGGCGTTCCTTTTTTAAAAAGCCACAACTACAACGCCCACCTCAAAGAGTGATTCCAAGTGACTTTGGGCTGGTTCCAAATATATTAAATTACCCCAAAGGATAAAGATCTGCTACTGCTGAGACTATTCAAATAATCCAAATAAAATGCATAAAGAGACACAGAAAAAAGGTTTTGCTCAACGGCAGCCTCAATGAAATATCTCTATATGACTTTCTAAAATGACTACTATAAAAGACACAAAGTACATACTTTTTTTTTTTTTTTTTACCTGCAACAAGGTTTTTGTCCTTAACTGGTGGAAGTTTTAAACATCACAACAGAAAATTTCAGTACTGTGGAGCAAAACATGTTACTCTCAGCTGAATAAATCCAATGCTGTTTTCTAAAAGTAAGTTTTGGGAAACCCATGGTTGAAGTTCAGACATAAGAAGGCTAAGTCATAGACAGCAGTAAATGTGCTCATGTATATAGAACCTGTAACCACTATTTATTCTAAATCTGTGCTTTCACTCACTAAATATATTAGAAAGCATTTAAAAGACCATGAACGATAACTTCCATTTAGTACAAAGCTGACCTTTGGGGTTCCTAAGGAAAATATTAGAATCTTAGAGTGAATTCTTTAACAGAGCAACCTATTCCATTTGCCACACTTGGGTTTTCTTCTAGCAAGGTACAGGCATCAATGACAGCAGAAACTTTCTTTCTAGTTTTTAATCACTAACTTTTGTAAAACATAACTGTTACACATAGCCTAAATGCTAATTCATCAATTTTTACCTTTTGAATGAAATTCATTCATTCATTCTTCTATTTATTCAATCAACAAATATTTATTGAGGCACTGTGCTGGATATAAATATAGATGATGATTTACCTCCTTTCACTTTAAATTATCTATATAGACAATGAGCATTGAATTAAGCTACATGCTACACAAAGGGTAGAGATTTGCTTCCACAACCTGGCAAGAAACATTTAAGCAAGGCGTAAACTGTATTCACGATTTTGAATTAAATCAGAAATGCTCTGGTGAAACCAATAATTTGGGGTTTCATTTTTCTTTTATCTTCTTTATTCTTATTCCAGCTATAAATCATATCACTACCCATTCATTCTTCTGAGACATGGGAACAGTTAAGTGAAGGTTCTGTTTATTCTTTCTCCAAACCAGTGACTAAATTTAAATAAAATGTTCTTGAGGTTAAAGGAACATGCTATTTCTTTTAAAGCTGTCAACCCTCTAAAAAAAGTTAAAAAAAGTAAAACCAAAAGGAGTGTCAATGCATAATTTTAAACGTACAGTTTAGCTGTAACTCATGGGCTTTTCAGTACACAACCCAAGAATTCTGTCAAAGTAAAAAAGAAAATAAAAGAGTAGGTGAATGGGGTATGGGGTGAGCATGAAATCTCCGTGCTCTTCAAATAGTTCCTTTTCTGAGCTAGGCAGCTATGCCAATTCAATCAACCAGAGAAGTTTAATAATGGATTTCAATCAGTCCTTTTTTTCTTTTCACTCTTTGTCAATTAAGAGACAGGAACTCAGTTCTTGTACGTTATGTAGAATTGAAATGGCAAGTCCAGGAATACCAAGCTTCTCTTTAAGTTGAGCAGTAAGCCAGGCAGTTAATACAGCTTTGGCAACAGGGACTACAGCCCATGCTCCATCTGGCTCTACCCGCTCTGGCAGTAACGTGAGGCAAACCACTCTCTCTCTGAACTTCCAAATCCTCATCTGTAAATGGGGATAAAAACAGTTTCTATCTCAAACCATTGTTGCCGCAAGGATTAC
This sequence comes from Lagenorhynchus albirostris, assembly GCF_949774975.1. Taxonomy (NCBI): domain Eukaryota; kingdom Metazoa; phylum Chordata; class Mammalia; order Artiodactyla; family Delphinidae; genus Lagenorhynchus; species Lagenorhynchus albirostris. The sequence continues at coordinate 91,652,693 of NC_083103.1, forward strand.
TGAGCACTTTCACATCGGCATCCTGCCCAGTGTTACCAGTGAACTTCTCCTTCCACTTGAGGCTTCTAGAATCTAGCAGCATCTCTCTACTCTGTACTTCTCAAACCTGACTCCAATGTGTGGACACCAATGTGTGGACACTGGAGAAAAGATTACAAAATAGATAAGATTTTGTACATGTTCTATAGGATTGTAAAATTCAGAAATAATTTGGTCTTGGTGAAACCCTGGGGAGTTTTCTTTGAGTAATTTGCATACGTTTTAATGCAAAGACTTTGTGACACCTTTCATGGCAGAAAGTTCAAGAGGCTTTTCTGGTTTACTCTGGGCCCCTCAGCTGTGTTCCAGATAGCTGAGGTCATCTGATACAAGACCTCCAGATAAATGAGGAGGCACTGTACCACATCACTAGATCCTAGAAAGAACAGAAAATTCCTTAACACAACTGCTGACCTAGAAATCTAGTCTTTAAATTGAAGGAAAAAGGAGTAATATTTGTAGGTAACACAAAAGTCTGTGGCATCTTATCATTTCACTGTGCTTTGAGCAAGCTTTCAGAACCATCTGATAGGAAGGGATTCTATTAGTTACGTGCATTATACGCTTGAAAAACAAACAAGTGCCACTTTACATAGTTCAACCAATGCATGATCTGACACCTCTATAAAGCAGGGAGAAAGACAATCTTATTGCATCCTGCTATCCGTGACTGAGTAGAACTAACTATACCTAACTTTCCCTAAGCCCTGTTCATAGTGATGGAGGATGTCACTTGATTTCTATGGAAACAGTTCTGCTTAAGAGCATAATAAAGGAAAACAACAACCACAAATAAGTAATAGAAACTGTAAATATTTAATCAAGGAAGACTTATGAGGAAAGGAACAAACCATAATAATCGTTATCTTTATAACTAATGCTTGTTGGAAGCTTAATACGTGTAAGCCTCTGGGCTAAAGCACCTCTTTCAGTCCACACAGAGGTGGTGAGGTCGTCAGTATCACAGAGGAGTAAACAGGCTTAGGGTGGGCAACGAGCTTGCCAGGGGGGGTCAGACACATGTCATGGGAGAAAATCCCTCCCCCCACAAAAAGCTTCTGTTTTTACAACGAGGAGAATAAAACAACAGTTTCATCATTTTAGACCAATGTACCTGGTGTGTATTTTTTTCTTGATTTTTAAGAAAAGGCTAAATAATCAGATGGGCAGATGAGCAGAGAAGTACAGCAAAAGATTCCCTATATCCAGAAAATATAAATACCAGTTTTTCCAAACTCCGAGGAAGTGTCTTTAGATTAGTTTCCACCAACTGACATAGGGATAAAATTTTCCTACTTTAAGATATTTATTCCTCCTTTAGTTCATTCATCACTCATTTATTGTTAGATGTGCCATGCAAACTTGAAATTAACATGTCCCCTTCCTCCAAGAAGCTCACAGTCTAGTACAGAAGACGGAAATACAAACACAGAATTACAAAATGATGTGACAGTGCAGTGACAGTCACACAAGATGCTATAATAAGTGAGCAAGACAAGGTGGCAGTTGGTTAACTATCAGGGAAAAAAATGATTTGTTTCTTGCTCCAATGCTACTTTATTTAAATTTCAGGGACTCTATTTTTTGATAACTCCAATTTAACATGCCCTAGACATTAAGCACATTCACAAGACATTGAAAACAGATTAATATCACCACTGGTTAGGTGTGTTTTCTCCCTTTCACCTTTAGCAAGCACTTCTACACTGAAGCATCTCATGTTTTGATCACTGGAGGGTAGGATGCTATATAAATACACTGTGGAAGTGTACTAATTCATTAATAGTAGCCTCAATATAGCTGAAATCACAGGACTGTGACCTTATAATGAATCATACTCAAAACACTTCAAAAAATATCAACTATTTTATGCATATCAATACTAGAGCAGTAAGATATATCGAAAAATTGTATATTTAAAATGAAACTATCTTCTACATAAAATAAACAACATCTATTGATCCTGGCTTAGAATATACCTAACTTATTTCTTGGCCCTCCCTCACCAAAAATGAATCAAAACTCAAGGTGATTTTGTCTGCACAAAACCAAAATTGTCTGGTTGCGCTAAGACTTAAAAAGTCAGATGACTCAATGTTCATTGCAGCACTATCTACAATAGCCAGGACATGGAAGCAACCTAAATGTCCATCAACAGATGAATGGATAAAGAAGATGTGGCACTTATATACAATGGAATATTAATTACTCAGCCATAAAAAGGAACGAAACTGAGTCATTTGTAATGAGGTGGATGGACTTAGAATCTGTCATACAGAGTTAAATAAGTCAGAAAGAGAAACAAATACCGTATGCTAATACACATACATGGAATCTAAAAACACGGTACTGATGAACCTAGTGGCAGGGCAGGAATGAAGATGCAGACGTAGAGAAAGGACTTGAGGGCACGGGGGGAAGGGGAAGCTGGGATGAAGTGAGAGAGTAGCACTGACACATCAACACTACCAAGTGTAAAATAGATAGCTAGTGGGAAGCAGCCGCCTAGCACAGGGAGATCAGCTCGGTGCTTTGTGACCACCTAGAGGGGTGGGATAGGGAGGGTGGGAGGGAGATGCAAGGTGGAGGAGATATGGGGATATATGTATACGTATAGCTGATTCATTTTGTTGTACAGTAGAAACTAACACAACATTGTAAAGCATTTGTACTCCAATAAAGATGTGAAAAAAAAAGTCAGATGACTATCATTTAAATCCTCTCTTTAAAAATAACATCTATTGCACAGCAAGAACTCTGACAATCCCTTGTTTGTGGTAAAGTAGCAGAGGAGACTAAGCCAATCTCAACACAGGTTTAAATGTCTCAAACATCTTGACATATTCCATACTAAACCATCAGGAGATGGTTGGGAGTATCATTTCTCTAAACAATGTGAGCAGGAAATCAGACATTGTCTCTCAAATCTAATCAAGGTCTGTTGTAGATCCTTGGGGGAAATATACTAGAAGAGCCAAAAGCAATAATATTGGCAACAATTTCTCATGTCAACTCAAGAACTGTTTCTGAACAAAGATCCCGAACGGAAACCTAATTTTACATTAGGCAGTGACCATCTGTATATACTAGACAATAATATTTGCAGACAATAGTGATTATGCCTTCTGGGTTTTCCTGAATAATGATGAACATACCAAGGGTATGTACAGTATCTTCCCAAATGGAGAAAACGGAATTACAAGTCTACCGAAATATCTCTAACCTACCCTGCTTCCCAAAGACTAAGAAGTGGAAGAAAATTAAGCAAGCATTCAAATGTGGTAAAATGGCAAGTATCTGTCAGACGACTTATGTTCTGTTTTCAAAGTGTAAAAACGTGTGTGTGAGAAGTGCCGAGCCCTTGATATTAAGCAGAAGGAGGTGAGCTAGATGCTCGGCCAGTGATTATTTACACTCATCTTTATAAATAGCTTTGGCCCCAAGAAACTAAAGGGGGAATGATCATTGTAGATTGTTTCAAGTCTACGGTCAACTGTGGGACTTTGCAAGACAAAGCAAGCCTGTGGTCCGAGAGACTGCTGTCACTCACCCACTCTCACCTTCTTCCAGGCAGCCTGGCACAAGGCTGGCCGCTGCTCTGCATTTCCCAGCCTTCCCTGCAGCTAGGTTGGTCAGGTGACTAAGTCCTTACAACGTGAGCAGAAGGGACTTGTGCCAGTTCCAACCTGGTGCCTAAAGAGCAGCCTGCCCCCCCTTCTCTCTCCCTTCCGAGGGGACAAAATGGTGTGACCGCAGCGGCTCCAGAGCTCCGTGTTGAAGGCGGCAGAGCGTCGTTAGCCTAGGTCACTGAACGGCTGGGTGGGTGAGGTCGGGCTATCCACAGAACCGGAACATCCACCCTAGACTACGAAGGTAAAAAAAACATGTAGTTTCTAAATATCTAACTCACTGCAAAATTTGCAGCTTTTCTATCCTCACTAATAGATTCTCAGAGAACTGCGATTCGCGATGCAAGTGTATCGATGACAATATTATGGATAATGTTCTCAACAGACTCACCAGGAGTGACCAGTTAATCTTCAAGGTCAACCAAGTGAGTTCGCCGCAGCACTAGTGCCCCAGGACACCCCTGTACAAACATCACCGTGACCTCGGTCTGCTGTGGACTTGCGAGCACAGGGAAGGGCAAGGGTAGAAGCCACTCTCCTCAGGATTCTGTAATCCAAGGCCACTGATAACTACTGTGTAAGGGTATGTGGGTGAACACTGGGGGAGAAAAGCATTGTCAGGAACCACCAAGTAATTAAGTTAATGAGCTCCAGTCCCTATTATGCATCAACAGAGTCACTTTCCCTTCTCATTCCCAGTAAACTATTTCTTCTATGAATGTAAAAGGTTCACACACACAAAATAATTGCCCCTGCCCTTCAACTTCAAAGGACATGCCTGACTATAATTGATACAAGTGAGCCTTACTAATTTCTAAGCAACATGAGCAGGGTAGACAAGCGAGCCCTCGGAGTCGAGAGTCTAAGACGATGGTATGATCATGTAGAAAGTGTTCATTCCCCATTCATTTAGCGCCTTCCAGGTATTATGCTGGAGGCCCCAGATATGGTAGTAAACAGAGTACACGTGATTCCTGTACTCAGGAGCTATGACCAGTGGAATTCCTGGAGCCAGACTGTAGGACAGACACAGCACCAGGGGAAAGGTGAACAGTAACAAAAACACCCACCAAGCCATCATCACCAGTCCTGCCAGGAGAAATACAGACTGCAGAGAGGATTTCGTTTCACAGGCAAAGTGACCATACGAAAACGAATAAGTCTAAAGCTCAGTCAATTTTACCATGACATATTGGCACCTAGAACCAACGGTCACTTTGAGCGAGTACTCGTTTCATAAGTTAGGGGAGGAAGTTCATGAAATGTTAAAAATTCCAACCAAGCAACTGGATGTAAATTGTGATCCGATTCAGAGCTGACACGTTGAACAGTGTACATTTAGGTACAGCTCTCAGCTGCACTGGGCATATGCAAGAGAAACAGATGCCTTGAATCATTTCAAAGTACATTCCTGTCAGAAATGTCCTTTGTGACACTAAAATCAATTTCCTACGCCTTCACTAACTGTTCTACCAAAAGGAAAAGGGGGGAGAAGGAGAAAAAAAAAAGGTTAGTTTAATCGAATGTCTTTCCACTGAGGCAAAATTAAACCCAAACCTATTAAACAGTACAAATTTATGTTCAATTTTTATAATTAGTGTTGCTTTCATAGAAAGGATGGCAAGAGGACAGGATGGGACACAATCCATTTTCATTGTGGAGAAATATGGACGTTTTATACTTGTCCTGGGGAAATGAGGGAAACCTGATAAAAGCTGCTACGTGAAAAAGGGAGACTCCAATTCTTGTCCAAAGTATCCCAGAAAACTGCAGGAGAACAGATTCTGTTTTACTTGGGAATTTCAACTACTTATCCAAACTCAGAAACTGCCCCTCTACCCCCAACAGATTCTTAAATTCACATGGCCACCTCTCCTAAGAATCTGTAGAGCATCTTTAAATATACTTTATGAGGGTGCCTGCAGAGTTGGCTTAGCAATTCAATTAAACTCATGTCTCATATGTTTAGCCGCAAAAAAGAAAAAAAATCAAAACGCCACCAAACCAAACAAAAATGGAAACACACACTGAATATCTACATACTGCAGTGTGTCACATCTCTCCTGAGGGAGAAAAGAGTTCCCCAGTCTCCCTACCTCAAGCCACACCAATAAAAGACACAATTGTTGGGCTTCCCTGGTGGCGCAGTGGTTGAGAGTTCGCCTGCCGATGCAGGGGACACAGGTTCGTGCCCCGGTCTGGGAGGATCCCACGTGCCGCGGAGCGGCTGGGCCCGTGAGCCATGGCCGCTGAGCCTGCGTGTCCGGAGCCTGCGTGTCCGGAGCCTGCGCTCCGCAACGGGAGAGGCCACAACAGTGAGAGGCCCGCGTACCACAAAAAAAAAAAAAAAAAGACACAATTGTTTTTTCTTTTCCTATTTTAGTTATCTTGACCTACCACAAAAGCCCCTACTCTAGCTAAAAACAGACTAATTAATAATATACTGCAATTTTCGTTAGGCTCAGAAGGTGTTTTCTAGCACACATCTCTCTGCCTCCTTTCCACTGTTGATTTAATGCAAAGCCTGGTGCCAGCGCCTCTTGCACGCAGGCCCTCTGGGAAGAGGAATGCCTGGAAAGTCACATTCCGTCAGAAACCAAATAATTTTGCCAGCCATGGCCATGCCTGAGAATACCCTTGGTGTCATTTATTGGACTGAGATATACATATATAATATATATATATATATATATGTGTGTGTGTGTGTGTGTGTATGTATACACACACACACACACACACACACACGTAACTTTTTTTTAATGCTTAACATGTGAGGTTTTTCAAGCTATTTGGCTTTTAAGGACTCACCATTTGGGACCAGCAAGGTAACATCTATCTTAGAATATCTGATCGCAATGAAGTTAGCTAGAAAAATCTCTAGAGTGGCTTATCTATGAATAATGAGAAAAGGAGTAAGGAGTTCATCTAGGGGGGAGTCAGACGACTCAGTAGCCAAGGGAGCATTTCAATATCAGAACAAGGCTCTGTTCATACCTAAGCCTATTGACATTTTTCATTCTCTGTGACAGCCAGTGAAGGTAAAATGAAGAGGTAGAGGTCTGGGCCACAGCGTGTGATAGTTCTGAGTGTGAGAGTTCCGATCCTTTACATCAGGCACCTCTTGCTAAAGCCAAGAGGAGATCCAGGCATCAAAAGTGGCATCAGGCAAGTGCAGGAAACACTTACCCAAACACAGGGAGCAAGAAACTCATCCTTCAAATGTATAGCGTTGCCATGAACAGTCATTGTGAACTGAAACCCAGAAAACTGTTAGGTCCCTTCCGTGAGGGTATGTAATGACTCGCACGTAATGACACAAACTCCAGTGATCTATCCTTAGGGTCCCAAAGAGAAGATGTAGCATACTGGATATCAAGAGAAGCCGTGCTTAAGTTCCCTGGAAGTGTTCGACTAACATCTTTTACAAGGAACAAAACTGACTAGATAGCAAGATAAAGCAAGAGAAAACGCAAAGTGCAATACTGACTTCCCAGTCAGCAAAAGTTAATGAGTTGCAGATCACGAGCATCTCAATGTAAAACCACGGTGTGTGCATGTTATGAAATTACTCTACAAAAGATTGCTTAAGCAAATTTACAATGAAAAACAACATCAAAACACCAAGGAAGTGGAATGAATATCAATAGGAAGCACACTTAGACACCAAGGGTGTCTTATTTTAAGAAGAAAAAAAAAAGATCTTCAACAAGGACTTTTTCAAACTACAAAGCAAGATCAGATAAGCATCCCGGTCATAGTTATAACAACATAAATTTTACACAAGCAAATAAGCCCAACTACAGAAAATTGATCTTCCATTGCCCCTGCAGCCATGCAAGACAGCATGCAAAAATCCATCCGTGGGCACTCTTCAAAGGGTGGGACTGAATCCACAACACCTGGAGATGAACAAGAAGAACTTAAATGGGGCCAGTGGGTCCCTAAAGAGCAGTTTTTAACTGGCCCATAAGCTATTAAGAGCGGTTATAAACTGTGAACAACCAGTGCCCTACCAGGAGAAACATTTATCACACTAACATGCCTGAAAAAGTGGAGAGGGCTCATCTGCACACTCTCTGCAGCTTCCATTAGAATGTTAATTGTTCAAACTGAAGAAAAGGAGACAGAAGGAATGGCTTTTACCATCGTGTGTTAAGTTTATTTTTGTTCTTCTGACCAGTTCCCAAGGGGCAGGAGGCTAATGACGGTTCTTCATCATCAACTGCAGAGGATATTTACATCCATCCTGTAACCATGACAGCTGTGTCACTAATTCCCTAACTGCCTCAACCACATGAACCAATCGTCTGGCATGAGGCTGCAAGATGGAGTGCCCTGCAGTCATTATTCACCAAGCACTTTCATTAACAAACTGCCCTTAATTACAGCAGTAATGGCGAAATTATTTCATAGCAGCAATTATTTTTCTCAGCCAATCCAGGCTATTTAAGTAGGACATTGCCTATGAAAATGGCAAAAGGCCAAGTAATCTATGACCAAAGATATGTTTTAATTGTACTACAAACTTAATTTTCCAAATATTGCATCAGAGGGCTTTGAAATTATATTATACACCCTGTTAGGCACTCCACACACACAGACACACACACCCCAATAAAGCTAACCTTCTCTACTTCTTTATTTCAATTTGAAAGCAAAATGCATCCATAACATTCACATTAAGCACCTAAACTAATGCTATTGTCTAGCAAAGTAAAAATAATGAGTTTCTAGATCTAAACCTATACTTTGAGAATTGCTGAGCACACTAACCCATCCATTAGAGAGACATCAACTCCCCTCCCCCCAAACCCATTCCTTTCACTCAAGAGCCCTTTGTTCTTTTATACTTATACACTTATACACTTATAAGTGTATATAAGTGTATATACACTTATACACTTATAAGTGTATATACTTATACACTTTTTATACTTATACACTTATACAGCTATGATAAGGAGTGTTGGTATACCTATCTATCTGCTGGACTCATACACGAAATCACAAAGTAGTTTCCAGAAATCACATCTAGATATTCAAAATTACAGACTGAAACACATTTATGCTTAGTTTCCTCGTGTTTCAATTTGAGAATTGTTCAACATTTATCCTGAAGATGAAATTAGAGTCACAATGTCCTATCTGGAGAACAGTGAGTTTTCAGTGGAGTTAGAGAACAAGAAAGGTGTGATCTGGAGAAACTAGGAGAGTGTGGTTGAATCAAGACAAAGCTAATACCGCAGTCAGATTATATGAAGACTTGAATACTATTCTAAGGAGTTTGGATGTTACCTGGTGGACAGCGAATACCTGTTGAAAGCAAGGGATGAAGACAGCTTGAAATCAGATAGTGGTAATGGACACGGAGGGACAGGGTGGAGAAATCCATGAACGATTTTGCAGGCAGAACTATACTTGGTAACTGTTGAGTACAGATGGGAATAGAGAGCTATTCAGAGACTGCTCTATGGTTTCTAGCTTGTAAGAATAGACAGATGATGAGCTAGGGAATGCAATAAGGATCTGTAATACATTTGAACACTTCAAGTTTTCAACATCTATAGGATATTAACCTATCGATATTAAGGAAATAGCTAGAAAGAATAATAATTAACATTTATGGCTTATTAATTATATGTCAAGCGCTGTGCTAAACGCATTAGATGTATCAACTCACTTGATACTCAAAACAGTAGGATCTATGAATTAGATTCTATTTTTACAACCATTTTTAAGGACAAGAAAGCTGAGGCTCAATGACCCAAGGTCACTATGGCAGAGGAGGCTAGTTGCTTAGCAAATATCCATTCTTCCCTTAGTCCTTGGATGACAGAACCCTTCTTTTTTAGCTGGCCATGGTAAAGATAACATTTCCTACTTCCTTCACATTTAGGGCATGCACTGTAAGTAGAAGGGCTGGGTGGGTTGGAAAAGAAACCGGTTCGGCCTGGAGGACTCTTCATTGTCTTTCCTGCTGCCTAAGAGGCAGCTGCTCTACCTAAGCCCCCAGCAGTCATCCTGGATAAGAAGGCACCAACTGGGGATTGTGAAGCAGAAAGAAGGAGGCTGAATTCCTGAAGATCGGGTGGAGGCTCTGAATTGCGCACCTCCAGACATCTTTCAGGTGACAAAATCAACAAGTGTTTAAACCATCATTTTGGGGATCTCTTTTAGAGCCAAAAGGAATTCCTAAATGATACAGTCACACAGCGAATAAGTAGCATAGGCAGGATTTAAAACTAAAGTCTTTCTGATTCCAAATCCTATGCTCGTAACAAAAGGGCTAGACTACTCAGGAGAGACAGAGGCTATAGGTGCAGATTGTCAATTACTGGTGTATGCACATCTTGACAGATTTCATTACTTCCTCTAATACAAAAATAATGCAAACTATTCAGCATCATCATAAAAGGGAAGTATTATCATTAGATAAACAATCGATGATAGAGAATTAACATATTACTGATTTTAGAGAACTAAAATAAATAATTCTAACGTTCCTAAAATTATCAGGCATAATTTTATCTTCCTGTTGAGGTCTCATTTTGGAGTCCTGTAGAATATTTTTATTAAACAGAGCTACAAAAGAATTGGCAAGTTACTTATATACTGAGTAAATGGGAAATAATCTAGTTCCTTCTTTCCTAAATTTTAATTGGATAAAAATCCAGTTCTGTAAAGAAATGAAATACTAATAATTTTGCAATGAAGTATGTTTCCATATAAAAGTAATGTACAATTTCTCCTGTCAAAAGCATTAATAACTTATAGGCTAAAATCAGTTATTATGATTGGATTTGGATTTCCTATGCAGTTATATGTTTATAGATATCTTCCCTGTATTACACACTGGTGAGTTGTTTTTTTGTTTTGTTTTGTTTTGCGGTACGCAGGCCTCTCACTGTTGTGGCCTCTCCCGTTGCGGAGCACAGGCTCCGGACCCGCAGGCTCAGCGGCCATGGCTCACGGGCCTAGCCGCTCTGCAGCATGTGGGATCTTCCCGGACTGGGGCACGAACCCGTGTCCCCTGCATCAGCAAGCGGACTCTCAACCACTGCGCCACCAGGGAAGCCCCACTGGTGAGTTTTAACTGAAGGTTAATAACCTTTATTCCTACAAGAAGAATTGCAAAAGTAGTATTTAACCTTCACTTTTATATCGTCAATGCCTGGGTGTGCTGGAGTTGGTGGGAATTCAGAAAAGAAATGCTTCATTTAATTAATTAGAAAAGGTCTCCTAGAAGAATATCTGGAAGGATGATGTAGTTTCAGGTTTTGCGGTGACAACACCCTTAAAAAGCAAAGGAAATCCTTTCTTTATAAAATTTTTTTTAAAAATTCAATACAAAACGTGGTTTTCCCAGAGAGAAATTATATCCTCTGTTAAAATATTATTTTTGAAGTTCATGATTTAACTAGAATTCCAGTCTCTGTAGCAGAGAGACAAGACAAATGGTTTCTTCTATCTAAAGCAATGATAGCTATATTTTAAAATATCCACATAGTTCATACTTTAAACAACATTATAGCCAGTAAGTGAATGTATTTCATCTTGATGATTTCATATATTGCATTAATGAGAAAAATCGAGGTATATTATCTGAGGATCTAAAATATTGTGTAATTACAAGTTTTATGCCAGCTTTCAAGTAATTCCGTTTTTCAAAGACAGTAAAGGGAAAAGAATCTGAGCTAGACAGATATTCTCTCTCTGAACAATAAGAGAAAGTAATTCAACTTAACAGTTCGGTTTTCTCCCTGAAGAGCTGTGTGATCAGTGAGAAGCAATGGATTAATTCCATATTCTCTCTGCTTATGTATGTTTTTAAACATCTTCTGGAGTAAATATGCTAGCGGTAAGCACATACTACTCGGGAAAAATGCGTGTTGTAGGACATTCTCTAGGCTCTCCTAGTGACTAAAAGCAAACATAATAAAACAACCTGCCATAAACTCAGTGCTTCCTCATTTACCTATTCTTGTCTGAGCCTTTTAAAACACGCAAATCATATTCCAGTGCATTCCTAATGTTTGACCCAGATTACGCAAAAGAATACCAGGGTAACAAAAATCTTCCTATGCTTTACTCACAAATGTTGGAGAAATAAGATAGGCAGAAACTACTACAACCATATAATGTCATGGATTCCTCTTCCTAACCCTAGTTCCAATAGCTGCTAACTACCAGAACTTCCTACGGTAGTCAGGTCCTGTTGTAAATTGTCCTCTAAGATTTTCTGACTACATTAGTACCACTTGTTTGTCTTCCTAGCCATTTTGCAACAGTGGTGCGACACTCTAGGCAAAGCATTCCATAGGGTTAGAGCCCTGCTTGAGGGAACCAGAGGAATGCAATCATCACCCACAAATGCACCATCTGTTCTGTCTTACTGCTTAATTAAACTAAAACTGGTAGGTTCTTAATTCTCACAGCTCATAAAAATAAAGGTCACAACAGAGTATGAGCATCATGCATCATCCACACAACATACAGTTGCTAAAGTATATTTTGTCAACCTATCACTCAAAAGAAAAAAGAAACACACCATCTAGCTGACGTCAAGGCATTGCGTGATTCTATCAGTCATGATCGCAGATCAGTGACGGGACAGCTGAACTGTCAGCCTGAGTGAACAGAAGGTTCAATTCTTGGCTGTTGTCTTTACCTCTCTCCTATAGCACTTGCCAAAAAAAATTCTTCCTCACATTACAAGACCACTCATAAATTTGTTTGTTATATCATTCATTCGTTCATTCTTCAACCATTTATCAAAGGCTTATTTATGCATGGCATTCGGTCTGGTACTTTAGAAGATACAAAGATGCATCAGATGCAGACTCTAAGCATGCCCAGCTGCTAATGATATACATATATGGCTATATGTGTGTGTATATATATAATAGCTTTATTGCAATACAATTCACATAGCATACAATTTACTCAGTGTACAATTCAGTGGGTTTTAGTATATTCATTCATAGTATATTTTAGTATAGTCAGTGGTTTTTTTAGTATAATTTAGTATAGTATATTCACACAGAGCTGTGCAACTATCATCCCTTATCCAATTTCAGAACATCATCTTCATTCTAAAAATAATTTTATACCCACAAGCAGCCACTCCTATTATCTTCTCCCAGTCCCTAGCAGACCACTGACCTACTTTCTGTCTCTATAGATCTACCTATTCTGGACATTTCATATAAATGGACTCACATAATATGTGGCCTTTGGGCTTTTTTCACTTGGCGTAATGTTTTCGAGGTTCAACCATATTACAGCATGTGTCAGAACTTCATTCTTTTTCGTTGCTCAATAATATTCCTGTGTGTGTCTGTGTGTGTGTGTCTGTGTGTATACATTCTGTTTATTCATTCATCAGCTGTTGAACATTTGGGTTCTTTCCATTTTTTGGTTATTATGAATAATGCTGCTATAAACATTCCTGTACATGTTTTTGTGTGGACATATGTTTTAATTCTCTAGGGTATGCAGTTAGGAGTGCAACTGGTGGGTCATATGGTAACTCTATGTTTAACTTTTTGAGGGACTGCCAACCTGCTTTCCAAATTAGCTGTACTATTTTACATTACCACTGGCAATGTATGAAGATTCCAATTTCCCACATCCTTGTCAACACTTATTATTGTCTGTCTTTTTTTAGTTTAGTCATCCTTGTGGATGTAAAGTGGTATCTCATTTTGATTTTGATTTGCATTTCTCTAGTGACTAATAATGTTGAGCTTATGTGCTTATTGGCCAATTATATAACTTCTTTGGAGAGATGTGTTATATATTTTGAGCAACTTTTAATCAACCACTCGGTAGAAATATATGAAGTATTATATTTGCTATCTCCCAGCACCAATGTGTGACATTTTCCATCAAAACTCTAATTAATCTTCTCACCCTAAAGTTCCTTTTGATGTTTAAATGCACACACTAATATGTATGTCCAAATACAAAGAAGTCTTGAAATTCTATAGCATAATTTAAAGGGTGGGGGGTAAGAATAGGTGGGTGAAATTTCACTCGACTAGTTCGTTCTTTCTAGCCAATAGCCCATTTTCCAAGTCTACTAAAAGTCAACTAATAAGAATTTCTGAAGAAGATATGTAACTTGGGAGTAGATGAATTATAGGAAATTCAAGAGGAGGAAATGATGGTGAGAAGAATTCAGAACAAATTCAGCTTCACAACAAGCAAATTCAAGAAACGTTAGAGAGATAATGCAACCTCAGGAGAGCTTGACTGATTTAGACAGTAGTAGAGAGATTTTGTAGGTAACTAAGAGTTATTTCCTAGGAAAGTGGATGAATCATGGTGTCACTGGCCCAGAAGAAAAGCAAGGATGGGGATGGGAAGGAGGGGAGCAAAATAAAATGCAGACCCACTGAAGGAGGAGTAGTGGATTTTGTTGCTCTTTTAAGGAAAGAGATTTGAAAAAGGAAAAAATAATGGGCCAAAAAATAATGGGCCAATCTGGGCCACAATGGATTTGGTCTGGGATATGTGAGTTGTTTTTCCAGGGCAGGAGAGGGGAAGACCATGCAAAGAACCCAAGCAGGATGGCGCTCAGGAGAGGGTGTGGGTTAGAGATGCTTGTGGGAAACAAAAGAGCTGCAGTCTGTTCACACAACAGAGAAAAACCTGACATTATTCTTAACTCCTTTCAAGCCAAATCATTCTAGTTGGAAACAATGGGGAACTTAATTCAGTGATATAGTTACGAGATACTGATGAATGAAACTAATTGATCCTCCTTACTGCGCCCGTAAAAGTAATCACGTGTCTCCCTTTAGACTTCTCTGAACTGAATCACGCACCTTTAACTTTCTTCGCTGTGCAGGTTTTTAAAACTCCGTAACATTTCTCTCCAGATAAGACAAATAAAAACAAAATAAATAAATGACAGCAACAATAAGCATGATGATTTGGATGCCACGTTCTCTACAAGAAACAAAAGAAGGCAAAACTGTAAAGGAGTCAGCAGTACCTTTACCGGCGATATACTCCAGGCCCCCAATCGATAACTCTGTTCTCTCTTGTTGGTATGTCCGTGGAAAAGGTGCACGACAGCAGAAACAGAGACCTTAAAAAGCAATTAAGGGTGAGGAATCTCCTGCCAAACCGCTAGTACAGATGTAACCTTTTTTTTCACAGAGCTTAGCTTCATTCCATGGACAAGAAGCAGCTTGATAAATACTACATGATGAAAAAGTGATCAAATTTATAAAAACTAAAGATGAGGAATGACCAATGGGAGAACCCCAGGTGCTACGGAGAGTGGCTGCACGGATTTCTGTGCTTCCTGCTCCCGGTAGGTGGCGCCAAACTCCTTGAAGAGGAAACAGAAAGCCAAGTTAAAGGGCTGGTGTGTGTCTAGATTGAAGGGCTAAAGAATTTGCTTGTGAGTTGGCAATTTTTCTTTCAAGGCAGCTTTTCTTCACTGGTATTGGCAAGCTTTACATTTCAGAAGTGATTCACCTACGTCACGTTATTTATGCACTTCTTTTTTCCCCTCTAAGTGCCCAGCTTCATGTTAACAGTATGACCACCTTCATTGCACAACTCAACTGTGCCCATCACATAAATGGAAGGTTCATTACAGCGCCTATTAAAAGCATTTTCAAAGGGAAAATAGCATTTTAAAGCCATTAGGATCCCGGAAGTTAAAATCTCTAGGAAGAAATGTTACAAAACTGCTATTTACAACCATCAACCAGAATGAAACCCTGTTTCTGGTCCCCGCAATAGCCACAGGGAAGCAACAATAACTGGGATTACCTTCTCAGGCGGCGCTGACACCCACATATGTGCCCAATCTTTCAGGCCTTGGGGTGGAAGAGTGTCAGAAACACGCCTCAGACATGCATCTCCTGGTAGCCCTGTTCTGAAGGCAGCCATGGGTCAGATCTCAGTGCATCCTCAACAAGGGTCCCCGCCCCCAAAGAAGCAGTGCTGGGGAGCTGGGGCGGGGCTGGGAAGGAAGGGTTGGTCAAGCTGGGATAAAAGGAGGATGAAGAGAAGGGTGTGTCTCTGCGGGCAAACGCAGGCAGGCGAGAGTTAGCTATCCTCTAGATCCTCCTCTAGATCCGATGTTTATAACAAACAAACATTTCCTGCCAACCTCCTAAGATTGTTAAACAACGGCAGCCAAGACTGACTTCCATTCGGCACAATTACATAAGACCAAGCAGTGCATTGCTCTCATTTTCGGAGCTTTGTTTTAAGCTCCCTCATTAATCTTTCAGTCTTTTCCCATCTCTGCCTGACTATAACTGCCCTGAATTTATCCAAGCCTGCAGCATGCCAGGCTCACTGGTGTCTAAATCACCAGGAGCTGAATACACATGCTACTCGTGGGAGTCTACACTTCCATCAGAAAGAACCAATCACAGCTCAGGAGACGTAAACCTCTTTTTAATTGTATTCTATGATACTAACAGGCATTCATTACACACAGACCTTAAAACAAGATTTGCTCTTGGCTGCTCATAATTGTATTTCTACAGCAGTTTAAACCGTTGGCACCTGCGATTGCTAGCAGGCTTAAGCTAAGAATTTCTATTATCCCAGTTTCAAGGGTTACATTTAAAATAAAACTCGGAGGGGCAAAACATTACATACACACATATTTACACAAATTAAGTACTATGCAAAAAGTCAATACCTTCTGCACACAAAACTACATTAAACCCAATTAGCCCTAAGCAAAACTATAGGAAGCAGGTTTTCTGTGAACCAACGGAGGAGCTGTTCTGTATAATAAAGAATATAAAAGCAGCGAGATTACAGGGTTCTGCAGAATTGTCAATAAATGCTTTTCAAAAATCATTACCGGGCTTCCCTGGTGGTGCAGTGGTTGAGAATCTGCCTGCTAATGCAGGGGACACGGGTTCGAGCCCTGGTCTGGGAAGATCCCACATGCCGCGGAGCAACTAGGCCCGTGAGCCACAACTACTGAGCCTGCGCATCTGGAGCCTGTGCTCTGCAACAAGAGAGGCTGCAATAGTGAGAGGCCCGCGCACCGCGATGAAGAGTGGCCCCCGCTTGCCACGACTAGAGAGAGCCCTCGCACAGAGATGAAGACCCAACACAGCCAAAAATAAATAAATAAATAAAAAACCAAGCATGTGAAGCCCTTTTTAAAAAAAAAAAAAAATCATTACCAAGACTGATTTCTAAATTAATTAACTTAAATGAAATTAACATGAAACAGTCCAAGCCAAGGAATTTATACACAAGTAACCGCTGACTTCTGGGTTCTAAGAAAGAAGGGCTCTTTAAGCATGTATCTGTTGTCCAAGGTTTTGCCACGCTATTCCAAACTCTAAGGCACAAAACAGTCACCAAACTAAAGTACAGTGTCCTTCTGGTTATGGCTTCCTACTTGATAATGACCAAAATTAAATTATACAAATATTTCACTAAATATCGTCTCAAACCTTATAAATATTAATATGACCTCAATCTCCTATGTGCCCAGCATTTAAAAATCCATTTAAAAATCTTGGAAACTAATTTAAGATTTCCATCTAGAATACAAATTAGCACGTCCTCTTCCTTGCTCTGTTTTGCTCCACAACCATATCTGCACGTTTACTACTGAATGTCAATCGGTAGCACTTAAAGATGATGAATATTAAAAGCATGCTTCTGCCTGCTAACATATTAGAGCCTGGCAACCACTGAATTTGTCATAAGCTACATTTTCGGTAAACAAACGACTGCCTTTAAAGCACCAAAGCATTCCGTATATTCCCAAATTGTGAAAAAGGTACACAGAGGGTGAAATTTTACTGTTAAATACATCAGCTGAGAGGATTGCATGAAATTTAAATCTTTTTGAAAACTTACCACCTCACAGTAACACTTGGCTGTACTTTCTAAAGTATTTCCCTGAGGACTACATTTGAACAATGCCAGCTGCTATGAACTGAACAGTCAGCATGTGCCAGGCACTGAGCATTTTACATATATACATACATGCATGCTTTTGAAATATACATGCAATCTACCTACATGCCATCTTCACATACATACTACATTATTTGCATACATGCATGCTACCTTTACATACACAACACGATATGAAATTTCCTACCCTGTAAGGTAAGCTATTGTTTTCCTTGGAGAGGTTAGACGACTTACTCGAGGTCGTAAGCAAACGAAAGGTAGAACCAGAATTCCAACCCAGGTTTATCTCTCCAATCCCCTATATACTACTATGCAGCCAATTTTCTGTCATATAAAACCTCCTGGGGACTTCCCTGGTGGCGCAGTGGTTAAGAATCCACCTGCCAATGCAGGGGACACGGGTTCGAGCCCTGGTCCGGAAAGATCCCATGTGCTGCGGAGCGGCTAAGCCCATGCGCCACAACTACTGAGCCTGTGCTCTAGAACCCGCGAGCCACAACTACTGAGCCGGCACGCCACAACTACTGAAGCCCATGCGCCTAGAGCCCGTGCTCCGCAACAAGAGAAGCCACCGCAATAAGAAGCCCGCACACCACAAGGGAGAGTAGCCCCCACTCGCCACAACTAGAGAAAGCCTGCACGCAGCAACGAAGACCCAACGCAGCCAAAAATAAATAAATAAATAACTTTATTTAAAAAAAGAAAACAACCTCCTGAAGGGCTGACATTTGCTGGATACTGCTTACTCTGTTGGGTCCACAGCTTAATACCTATTTATTTTATATTTGCATTAAGAAAACCTTCTCGTATACAAATAGTATTTCTGTAAGGATTCATTCATCCAGAAGACTGAACAGAAGTGCACCTTTGATGGGACTGTAGAAAAGATTATTGTTACTATTATTTTTTACTTAATTAAAAACGGCCTATTGGGATCACCTCTTTAGTACATGGAAGAGCAGCTAGTTTACTCTGTCAAATCTCTGTACAATACACCTGTTCTTACCCAACTCTGTGCCATATGACCCAGCAATCCCAGTCCTGGGCATATACCCAGATAAAACTATTATTTGAAAAGATATATGCACCCCTCTGTTCACAGCAGCACTATTTATAATAGCCAAGACACGGAAACAACCTAAATGTCCATCAACGGATGAATGGATAAAGAAGATGTGGTACATATGTACAATGGAATCTTACTCAGCCATCAAAAAGAATGAAATAATGCCATTTGCAGCAACATGGATGGGCTTAGAGATTATCCTGCTAAGTGAAGCCAGTCAGAGAGTCAAATATCATATGACATTGCTTATATGTTGAATCAAAATTTGACACAAATGAACTTATCTACAAAAGAGACTCACAAAGAGAACACACTTGTGGGTGGTTGCCAATGGGGAGGGTAGGCGGGGGAGAGTTGGATTGGGAGTTTGGGATTAGCAGATGCAAACTATTACAGAGAAGATGGATAAACAACAAGGTCCTACTGTATAGCACAGGGAACTAGATTCAATATCCTGTGATAAACCACAATGGGAAAGAACATGAAAAAGAATATATATATATATGTATAACTGAATCACTTGTACAGCGGAAATTAACACAACACTGTAAATCAACTATACTTCGATAAAATTTAAAAAATACCAACAACCCTGTCAAATCTCTGCAAAATAGACCTGTTTGATATATCAACAATATACCCAACTGCCTAGCCTGGAAGGTGGAAGTGATTGGGATTGGGCTCTGCAGCTGGAGTTGAAAATACAGTGCTACTTCCTACCAGTCATGTGACCAAGCCTCAACAGCCTCATTTGACAATGAAGCCGACGGTACCTAGCTCATAGATTACTGACGAGGTTAAGTGAAATGATGCATACAGGGTATACATAGTGAGTACTCAATAAATGTTAGCTGTTGGCTTTCTTTGGGGTGTCAGATTTTATCAAAACATCTTTACTACTTCCCTTGGACGCTATATGGTTCTTTAATTTGTCTATTAAGAACTGTCTTACACTCAATAAGTATTTTTTCTACTCAATTTTATGCTATCAGCTCTACAGCTCTCCAAATCATTCTAAGTTATTCTTCTGTTTCCCTGGGCTTTGAGAGATTCAAATTCTTTTTCTAAATTATAGACTAAGATCTTCTTTTTGAACCTGATTTTTCTAGCTGCTTAATCACTTCTGTTGACCTCTGATTTTCTACCATTTTCTACCAGATGGGCCAAATCTTTCTGCTATGATGACATCCAGAACAATCTGAATTAACCTTTTGAGAGCCTAAAAATCAGGACTTAATTTGAATTCTGATTTCCGCCTTCCCCAGCACTTAGCAATATGTTCCTTACTGCATGCTAATCTCCACCTTTCCTCCATGTCTTACCTCAGGACAGACGTTTCATCACATTTCAGAGTAAAAACTTTTTTCTCTCTCTTATAATGAGGGAGAAACAGTGCCATTACTTACAAAGTTGTTGTTTGTAGATGAAATTACATTTTCCAAATATATAGTGTTAGTTAATTTATATATGTCTTCATTCATTTCTTCAACAAATATTTCTTTTGCCTACTATGTGCCATAGTGGGTGGATAATACGCTTGTGCAATGAAAAGATGAAAGCTTAGGCGCTAAATTCTGTTGTCTGCCTAGATCACACAGGTTGTTTGAAAAGAGTAGTTAAAACTTTTAAGAGTCAAATTAATTATACATGTATTATTTAGAAATATATACATATATTTATATTTCCAAATTCAATCTCTCTTTGAAATGAGATATAAAGGTGAGTCTGCAAATGAAAAAAAGGAAAGGAATATGAAACTATTCTGTTTTTCTATAGCTAGATGGGATTATGGTGTTTGATTCTGTTTTCTGTATTGAGTTTTATAGGCATCCTGTTTCTTTACCTAATGAGTTATAAAAACTTTTAATAAATCTTAAAACACTATGTATCTACTCTTAACGTAACCCCAAAAGATCACGTTAGTCTTCTTTTAATGAAAGACTCATAATTTAGCACTTTTATTTCCCTTACACTACCTACCAGTTTTCCAGTTAAAAAAGAAGAAGTCATCAGAATATTGTTCAGTGTTGATTTGGAATTAGAAACTCCACCTGGAATGTGGTATCAATACCTAAGGTTGAGTCTCTTTTATATCCTAAAAATGTCCCTCCAGTAGTTATCACAGCTGATGCATTAGTTTTGCACTGTCTTCCTCAATACGCTCTCTCATTTCTAGGTTGGCGCTGTATCTTTCTAGGCTTCTCCGCTGCATTCTGGGCATTTTCGTGAACTTTATTCTCTATCACTGGCTGAGTTTTCTAAGTCTCCTTCTAATATTTATAATGAAGATTTATTTTACCTATTATAGTTCTCATTTCATTATACCCTTTCTAAAATTCTCATTTACGTGATGCAACCTCTTTATGTATCTCACTGAATCTACAAAGCAGAGCTTTTCTGACAGTTCCTTGTTTCATAAAGCGGATCTGTTTCAGAGATATTTTACTGCAGGTTCCTACAACTCCTTCGCTTTAGAGCTGTTGTTTTTTGCTTTCATTATTCACCTATAATATTTGCCTTGCTTCCTTTTTTACATTCTTGAGCTTGGTTTGTTGACCTTGGTCTTCAATGCTTACCTACATGAGGACCGCTTTAAAGCCCTTACCAATAATTGAGTTTCATTAATGAATTTGACAGTCTCTTCAATGATCACCACGTGCCAGGGACTGAGCAAGGTGCCGGGGGTTCAATAATAAGGAATCCAGCACCCCTCCAACTTCCCTTCCCAGCCCTTATGGAGCTTACCAACCCAGGAGACAAACAAAACATACACTGTGATGAAGGGGTGGGGCGACAGAGGATGACTGGTGGTAGGTGTGGCAGGTGCAAATGCTGGAGTACCAAGGGTCACAGACCAAGCCAGAAGCTGGGGTCGGGGGTAGAGGAGGGGAGGTAGAGTCTATTTGGAATGAGATCAGTCTCCACTCCCTCCCCTGAACCCTACAAAAAAGCTAAGCCAGAGAAGGAGCAGGTAGCGCTATTTACCAAATCAGCTAAAGCAATGAACAGCACTGGAGATGAACAAAAGGGAAAACAGGTCAGTACAAGGAGAGAGAGAGCAGGATTCCAGAACCAGAGGCAGAAAAGGGCTGGGGCGAGGCGGGGGAAATGCAGGGGCAGAGGGGGTCAGGTCAGAATGGGGGTCGCTGAAGAAGGGGCACCTCTTCATCTGGTTTCAACCGCAAGGAAGAATAAAAATTCCTTCCAGAAACTAGAATGGGCTCAATGCCTGATACTCATCGTGGTGACTTCTGGGGATTTGTTTCCTCTTCAGACAATTTCATGGGTCTTTTAAAGGAAATAAGGAAGACATTGTTCACAGCACTTCCACTCAGTTTGCTACATTCTTGGAAGTCAGTGGTTCAATCTCAAAGGAAACTTCTTGCTAACAGTATGTTCAGTTATTGATGCACTGAAAACAATGAATGTTGTGGGACAAAGACTTCCTAGCCTATCCAGCTAAACAAAAGAGCCCCCCTCCAGACACACATTTCCATCCCGAAAGCCCTGCAGGCATATCTGTGAAGCTTGCCAAAATAAGACTTATTTAATTTTAAGTTAAATGAAGGGCCCCCAAAGTAAGCACATTGTTCAGGTTATCCCAACTAATGTCCTAAACTTACAATTTCATTGATTCTCCATCCAGTTGATGACTCCTACTATAATAAAGATTTCATGAACCATGGAACCAACTGACAAAAACAAAATAAATAAATATCGTTCACAGTTTAGAAGAAAAGGCTCCTGAACAGTCCCATTCCTAACTGGAAAAGGGTAAATATCTGGGGGAGATTTTTTATCAAATCTATACCTGTAAGTGAAAAACATGGGGGTACAAAGGCTGATTTTCTAACAAAAACAAAGTTAAGATCCCAAATTTCTGAGCTATCAGTTGACACATACAAAATATTTACACACACACACACACACACACACACACACACAATGATCAAGCAAAACTAAAATGAAATACAGATCTATTTTTCTTCAGCACAGTTCTATCATTCCCTTCTCGCTGTGTGTGTATGTGTGTGGGTGTGTGTGTGTTGCAGGAAGGGGGGGTGTTGATAGATTTCTTTATTCACCGTACACTTATCGATCCAGTTGCCCCAGTTTTTGTGAGGTTTTCTAACAATGCCACACTGAAAGAAAGTTGGAGGGGAAAAACAAAAAAAGTAAACAGATGACAGGGAAGGAACTTGGACTGGAAATTATCAAAGCACACTGTGTGAGGAGATCTATAGGCCAGCACAATCACTACTCAACCATCTGATTATTTCTGAGCTGGGCACAGAAGGAGGATATTTGAAGGGAGTAACCAGCCTCCTCTTGCCCCCTCCTCCCTCCCCCACTGAAAAACAAGGACACAAGAAAGGATGCCAACAAGGGAAGGGAAGGAGGAGGAGAGGAAAACAGCAAGCTCAGAAGCAAAAGAGGGATAGGCAGATAGAAGTGAGAAGGCTATTTCAAAGGGGAGCCTAATGGAGTCTGAAATACTGAAAGTGGAGCAGGTGTTTTAGTGTGGCATGTGTGGGGCACAGCTGAAGTGGACTGAAGATGAAGGTCACTTCAGTTGAAGGAGAAGAACTATGAGATCTGGGCAGTAGCAGAGTCATCAGAAGGAATGCTACACACACTTAGTGAGGATCCTGACTTAAAAATCACTGGGGAAACAGACAGTCTCGAAGCAGTTGTGGCTCCAGAATTGTTACTGGGGCGGTGGGGGGAGTGGGGTGGGGTGGGGTGGGGAGGGGAGGGGTGGGGTGGGGTGGGGTGGGGTGGGGGGAGTGGGGTGGGGTGGGGTGGGGAGGGGAGGGGTGGGGTGGGGTGGGGTGGGGTGGGGGGAGTGGGGTGGGGGGGGTGGGGTGGGGTGGGGGGAGTGGGGTGGGGTGGGGTGGGGGGAGTGGGGTGGGGTGGGGTGGGGTGGGGTGGGGTGGGGGGAGTGGGGTGGGGGGAGTGGGGTGGGGTGGGGTGGGGTGGGGTGGGGTGGGGGGAGTGGGAGGCATGTAAAGGTGGATTGGTGTGATACTTACAAATGCCTGATACACTGTCAATTTCCATATCTAAGAATGGGGAAGATTAAAGAGATCATAAAGGAGTCCCCTCAACCATCTTTGGTTTGATGCCTCCACTGACTTGAAGGTAGATTACAGGGATATCTGATTTATGGAATGATGGAGTAATCTGATAGTGAATAAAGAGTCAAGAAATATCTCTAATTCCTACTACTCTACTCTGGAATAGAGGGAAAAAATGAAGTGATGTTCCTCTTGGATTTCCCTGGGGCTTCCCTGAAATATCACTGGCTGATATTTTCTCACAGTTCCGTCCCTGGCACTCTTCTCTGCTTTGCCTACACACTCTAAGCAACGTCAAGCTCACCTCACCAGTTTCAGCCCAGCACTCTAAACTGATCGCTCGTCTTTCTCGCTGGCGGTCTCATCAGTTCTTCAAATCAACATGGTTCAAATTAAGTTTATAATATTCCTGCCCCCCACCCTCCCTGCTTCTATTCACTTCATCAACTGAGAAAGTCATCTTCAAAAATGTTTGTATTCTCTTCCCCTCCCACTCCCTCCAAAACCAATTGGTAAACACTCCCCAAGGATTTCAAAGATTTTGCAAATCCATCATCTATTTTCAAATCTGACTACTACAAACTTAGGGTCAACCATCTTTTCTCACCTGATCTCACCTGATCTTCCAAACGGTCTCCTAACTAGCTTCTCACTCTTCAGAAACATCCTCTACACTATCACCAGGGCATTCTCTCTGAACAATGATCTGATCAGATCACTTGCACGCTTAAAACTTTCAATGGCTCCTTGTGCCTATAGGATGAAACAAAGCTCCCTGAGCTCCCAGTCACGTTCTTATTTTAAGGAGAGAGAGAGAGAGAAAGAGAGAGCAAATTCCTGCCACATCTCCCTCAGAACTGTTGGGAGGATCAAATAAAAATGTATGTAGATGCACTTTCAAAGCTATAAAGGATTATCCAGTGGTTCTTAGCCTTTATGGGGGTCACAGTCCCTTGGACGAGTCTGATATAAGCTGTGGAGTTTTCTCAAAAACACAAACATCAGCATCTACTTGCAGGTGCACCTCAGCATCCAGTTTCAGGGCATCTGGGGATGCTCAGAGACAATCCAGATTAAGACCTTACTTAGGTATTTATTATTCTCACGTTGGTGCACAGAATTGGAGCCAGTAGCATCTCGATGGCATTTCCAGCCTCGTAAACAAGCAAGTGACTCTCCTGTGGGCAGTCTGATTATTCATGCAGATGTCTAAAATATTCATCAGCGGGGTCAATGGGTGCACAGTGAATATAGGCAAAAAGTTAGTACAGTGGTTAGAGGGTAGGGCTCACAGTCATTTCATTGGAGCGCAGCTGTCCCTACACACACAACTGTCTGAAAAAGAACAGGTTATCTTGAAAACAATCAGCTCAACTCAGTCAAAAAAACTAGCCAGTGGGCCTTCATCTAACTGAATGAAAATGAAGTTAAGGTTCCTTCCTTTTCACACAGCTCATCGATGCAAAAATAGGCACACTGAATCTAGAGCATACATGTTCATTATTCATGAGCCTGTTTCTTGCAGCTGTATCTTCCACGATTTGGCTTTGGCTCTATTTGTCCATATGTCCTGCAACATGTTTGTACATATTTACACCGTATATTTTAGTTCTCAGAAGCTATAAGGCAAGGAACAATGCTTACTCTGCATGTCTGTACAGGACCCATCACCCGGGACTGCCGGGATGTATCCAACGGCAGCAGACCCAAATTCCGTACCAAGTGTGGGCCTAAAATCCTCATCATAAAAAATTGATCCCATCCCCCTTCAGAAGAATGTGATCATCAAAGTTTGTGTTACTGACCAATGACAAAAATCTTAAGTCAATCACAGATGATGATGCTATGCCATCAAAGTGAAATACCACGAAAAACATTGATCAGTATATATCAAACAGTAGATTCACATTCCATAGCATACAATACCACATATGAGGGGGCTCTATGTACTATGAAATATACATATTGAGTACAAAAACTAAATGCGTTCTTATTACAAGATTGCCCTAAAACCAATGTTAGCCTTTAAAAATAACCATTTAGGGACTTCCCTGGTGGCGCAGTGGTTGAGAGTCCGCCTGCCGATGCGGGTGACACGGGTTCCTGCCCCGTTCCGGGAGGATCCCGCGTGCCGCGGAGCGGTTGGGCCCGTGAGCCATGGCCGCTGAGCCTGCGCGTCCAGGGCCTGTGCTCCGCGGCGGGAGGGGCCTCAGCAGAGAGGCCCGCATACCGCAAAAAAAAAAAAAAACATTTAATTAACCGTTCTTTGCTTGCCTTCTGAAAATTAATATTTTTGGCACATATATCTCAGACATATCCCCTGGAAATATAAACTTATGTCTTTTTTCTCTTGATAAATTTCCAAGAAGCAGTCATCCGAAATCATTAAAGGGCCTTACAGCTGACTGCTTCAAAAATGCCTGCATTTTCCTATTTTGTCACGAGATGGCGATATCATGCATTAGTAAACCATAAAAACCGTTAAGTATTTATCTCTCTAGAAGTGCGGTTCGCAAACTTGAGGATGTCAGGACCCTTTAAAACTCTTCAAAATTATTGAGGACCTCAGAGAGCTTCTGTTTATGTAGGTTATATCTATCAATTTTTATCTTATTAGTAGTTTAAATTGAAAAAAGTTTACATATTTCTATTAATGCACTTAAAATACTAATAAATGCATTACTTGTTAACCTAAATAATATATTTTGTGTGAAATAACTACACTGTCCAAAGCAAAAAGAGTAGTGAGAGATTTTTACAAATCTCTTTAATGTATGCCTAGCTTAAAAGAAGACACCAGGATTCTTCTGTTTCTTCATTCAATCTGCTGTGATATGTTGCTTTGATTGAGGTAAATGATGAGGAAAGCTCAGCCTCAGGCAGATATGTGCTTGAAAAGGGAAAATCTTTTAACAGTCTTTTCAGATCATTATGAATATCCTTCTTCGATACTATACCAAAACTCAACAAGTGGTAGTTTCTTAATGCTACGTTAGAATGTGGAATCAGAAACCGTATTAAAGAACTTTCCGACTTTACGTTAGGATCCATTGGTCTATCTTGCATTTTGAATGGATCTTTTACCCAGGCCTGATTTTTTTTGTAACATCATGCATTGGTCCTTTGGAAAATATTAGTTCACTAAGTTATGCAGATCTTCCAAATGTTGACACATTTCATTTTTTTTTTTAAAAAAAAATTCATTTATCACCACCAAGCTCATCAGAAAAGTCTTTAAGTATGTGGAAGCTGTCAAGTTCTCGGTGAGATTCAAGTTTCCTAAAATTCCTGTTATCATTCGAAAGCTTGAATTGTATCACTAACAAACACTGTCCGCTGTTTCCCTCAAAAGGACAGGCTCACTTTACTTTCAAGAAAATACCCAAGTCTGCATACCCATTGTTTATGTAAAATGGCGTTCCATGAAACATTCAGCTAGCTCAGCTTGTAAGTCAGTCTCATGAGTACTCTCCCTTAAGACAATCATCATACCGGTATGAAGCAGAAGCACTTCATGTGTACCTCCCCTTTCATCACACAGACTATTAAAAAGATGTGTACTCAAGGCCAAGATTTGATAAGATTAGTAAGTGCTACCGCTTCATCAGGACATTCTTTTT
Source organism: Lagenorhynchus albirostris (assembly GCF_949774975.1). Taxonomy (NCBI): domain Eukaryota; kingdom Metazoa; phylum Chordata; class Mammalia; order Artiodactyla; family Delphinidae; genus Lagenorhynchus; species Lagenorhynchus albirostris. The sequence goes on from NC_083103.1 coordinate 91,680,048, forward strand.
TACTGAGAGTGTGCGGGGGTGAAGAATATAATGATTTCTAGGACAGTTTGGTGCCACTGACTTGATTCAGGCTAAGGTGCCAGCAGTTTTACCCACCACTGCTTTTGTGCCGTTAGTGCAAACGTCAAGATATCGAAAAAGACAAACGACATCTTAGTATTTACTATAAGAATAATTTTGATCTTATGGATCCCCTGAAAGGATCTCAGAGATCCCCAGGGACCCCTGGACCACACTTTGAGAACCACACTTGAGTTTATGAAAGATATAATACATATATTCAATACATATATAATGTATATTCAAATATATTATTTTACTCAATCCTAAATACTTTGTGAAATACGTAGGTTAAGTATCCTGACCATCCCCATTTTGTAGAAGGTGAGGCTCAAGAGTATGAAATTATTTATGCAAGATCACAACAGCTAGAAAATGACACGGAGGGAATTTAACTTAGGGTCTTGTTCAGTCTGTATTCTTTTCACTTTATGACACTGCACAGAAAACTAAAATGGACTTATGACAGCATTTAAAAGTAAACTGAGGGCTTCCCTGGTGGAGCAGGGGTTAAGAATCCGCCCTCCAATGCAGGGCACACGGGTTTGAGCCCTGGTCTGGGAAGATCCCACATGCCGCAGAGCAACTGGGCCCCTGTGCCACAACTACTGAGCCTGTGCTCTGGAGCCCGTGAGCTGCAACTGCTGAGCCCGTGTGCCACAACTACTGAAGCCCGCGCGTCTAGAGCCCTTGCTCCACAACAAGAGAAGCCACCACAATGAGAAGCCCGTGTGCCGCAACGAAGACCCAAAGCAGCCAAAAAAATAAATTAAATAAATAAATTTTTAAAAAATAATTTAAAAATAAATAAACTGAGTGACAAATCTGGGGGGAAATAAGGAGTAGGGATTCGTAGTACAGAAAAGCCTCTATTCCTAAAACAGTTGGTAAAGGGAAACCCTTATTTAATTTTATCATTAACTCTTTCATATACCTGCTCTTTAGATGCCTACTCTTCTTAAATATTTACAATATATTAATTGGAACCAAAACATGAATTCAGTAAAATACTAAATTTAAGTCCTTTCCTGATGTGTATATTCATAATTTAGTTCTTTTAAAAGCATTACCAGATCTCAGAGCCATAATTGGAAGCACTATCATTTCACAGTAGTAAGGCTAAAAATAATTGTACACCAGGAGTGTTGTTCCAACTTTTTCTTCAAGAAGTATAACACTGAATAGTTAACACTGTATGTGGCATCTCAATATGGGAAAAAAATAAATCGAAGTCATTCTCTCTGGTTGAAACATACTGTGTTGCTGTTATTAGTAGCTACCCTTAATTAAGTGCTCACAATATGTTTGAATTTGTAAGTTTTACATATATTATCCACCTCATTTAGTCTTCACAACATTTCAAAGTTGCCACCTTCTTATTAATACGACCACCATTTTACAGATGAGGCAATTGAGGTTCAGAGAATTAACTGTCTACTAATACAAGTAGTTAGTAGCTGAGCTGAATTTAAAACCAGTCTGTCTAAGCTTGACTGACTCCAAAGATGAATCTATTCGTTCCTGCCTCTTTTCGGGGGTTCCCGGGCCGGCAGCTCTGATGGGCACCTGCAACTACATCCCTGATTTTCCCCAGTTTGTTAGCCTCCTATTGAGATGCAGTTGGTGGAGTCAATGCTAAATACATGTATTAATTTGATGTGCTGTAGACATTGTCTCACAGTCAACACAAATTTCATTCTTTCCGCCTAACTGTATATCTTTCTACTTCACGAACTTGCTATTCCTCAGTTATTCCTCAACATAAACTCTCTTTTCCAGTAAAACTTGGTGGCTCGTGATTTCTTTGATTACACCACAGTCTTCCTCTACCATTCAGCCTGTAATCCTCCATTCTGCCTATTGAAATTCTGCCTTTTATACTTCTGTGAAGTCTTCCCTAAGACAGGAGGCGGGTGTTCTGTCTCCTTACCCTCTACCCCTTGGCTCTATATCTTTCTTAATGCTACTTAACCTTGCATATGCATTTGTTGTATCTTCTCAACTAAGTCGTAATTGTTTTTTTGCCCTCTTCGTATTCCCCACAACTTCTATCACAATACTATATATAAACTAGAGGCCCGCAAATGTTGTTGAATTAATTCTCTATGGAGTTGTAGTAAGGATTTATTAAAAATCCATTTCTTAAGGAATTTATATTAGATAAACGTGTTTTAAGAGGGTCACACTGGTGCTTCTAGTAATAAATCACCTCCAGAAAAACAACTACCATTACTGAACTGAGACTGAATTTGTAAGTCCTGCCTCCAAGAGATTAGTTGGGAATAATTTAAGGACAAAGCGGGTGACATACTGATTGGCCCTGAGTGGACTGTAATTATCTTGGGATATAAAATACTAGTCTAGAAGCTTGGTTCTCCTGAAGTAGTGAATGACTGAATTGGGAGAAAGCTCACACTTCTATAAATACTAGAGGAAGAAGGAGGAAGAGGAGGAAAACAACAACACCGTCATCATCACCATCATCATCACCATGAGAGCTGACATATGTACAGTGTTACTAGTAGCTAGACACTGCTCTAAGCACCTGACATGTTAACTCATTTAATACTCACAAAACCCTAAGAGGTTGTAACTGGATTTTATAGATGAGAAAATTAAGTCACACACAAAAAATAAGTAATTGCCTAAGGTTACACAGCTAGTAAGTAGTAGAGCTGGGACACAGTAAATTCACTTAAATGTTTGAAATACTTGCCCAACACTAAATTACCATTTGGAGAAAGATTTAAAGAACTACTAATATCTAGGCACACACTACTGCACTCTCTCTCCATAACCCTGAAGTTACTGTCTTTTTGAAGAATATTAGAAATCCGTGAACCCAATATGCTTTCAAGTATCATGATGACGTAAGCCTTCTGAAGGCTCCTAGTGACCAACGGCAGATGCCTACACACAGGAACCACGCTGTGCGGGAATCACTGTCTCTGCCTGCTGCCATAATTGGTCACAGCATCCCTCCTCTGGTCTTGCCACGGCTCAAGTCTCCTTAAATACTGGGCAATTACATCTCCCTCTGCTATCTCTCCAAATATCCAGGTTTCTCAATTTTTCCCGGCATAAAACTGTTAAGGAAGGAGAAGAAGACTGCAAGTGCTGTACATTTTATAAGATTCTGTACCTTCTTGTTAAAGAGGCTTGTTCCATCTTTTTTACCATTTAAAGATGCTGTAATTTAAAAAGCAAACACATCTCATCATAGTTTCATGGAGCTTTGGTCACACCCGCTCCACAGAAGCTGTCCTTATCTTTTGCCTCTTCACTAATTTTACTTAATTCAGAATTATTTTAATTTTTAAATTCTCCAATTATTCAGTGATTTATGACCATACAAGCAGATATCTAATATCAGAATACAGGAAACGCAGAAAAGAGTATTGGCTCCAAAGTTAAATTACCAGTTGGGCAACTTTAGTTTTGGCAAGTCTCTTAACCGTCAAATAAGAGAGCGAATTCCCTTCCAGTCTACGACACAGAATAAGTGCATCAAAGCATTTACCAGAGAGCTCAGGCATGAACCCTCTTCAATCTGCCATTTCATAAGCCCGACTGAGATTCATAATATTTTACATGAAAAGAGGTAGAGGATAAAAGTATTGATCTCTCTAGGTATTCTAAATTTCATCTGTATTTCCAATAAGATCACCAAACTACCTAGGATCAAATTTTAAATCAGTTTATTTAACAAGATCTGCTTCACTACCCCAGTCAGGGCATCTGAGTTATAAGGACGAGATTCCAAATCATCCAGCATGCATGCTGAACGCTGGCTGACTTCATACATGGTTATTCCCAAGTCCACTCTGATAGTGTCTTTCTCCCTCAATGACTGAAAAATTGTTTTGAGCAGAGCGACTACTTAAGATTCCTATCTGACATACCTAAAATGTTTATTAAATAAAAAGAAAGATACAGTAACGTGTAGGTTTATGGCTGAATTTTTGCTTTTATGGCATTTGGGTCACATCTACGATTATCTTAGTTGCATCTTTGGTCGTAAATGCAAGCTCCATTGTTCCTGTGAGGAGATACAAAACCCTTTATGACAATCCCTTTTATGTGTCTTTCTAGGAACTCCCTGACAAACAGCTAGAATTGACTGTACTGAAAACAGAGTTTTTAATAATGAGGCTTATGCAGGGGCTGAAATGTACCAGAATTTTAGGATGGAGATGCAGAAAGAAAAAAGTCACATCATAATACACGTGGTATGTAATTGGATGCATTTAAAACCAAATTTCCCGCAGTGTGAGAGTCACAGAACAAAATAAACTTTCAGTCCACGCAAGTGGAAGGAAATATTGGTAGAAAGTCCTAAAATGTAATACATTTCAAAAATAACATTAAGAGGAGTTCCCGTGTGTACTTAAGAACTGGTGACATATCCTACTTGAAAAACATTAAGTTCATACTAGCTCAAACAGAAAAAGAAAATGTCCAAAGTTACCAGCTCTCAGACTGATGCAGAGGTCTGCATATTCTAAACTCCTTTTCTAGATTTATAACTTCCTAAGTCAGAGACATAATCAGTTTATTCATTCAACAGATAGTTCTTGAGTATTTTTCTGTGGCCAGGCACTAGGTATATTTTAGTGAGCAAACAGGCTTATATTCTGATCAATTTAAGTAGCCTCCTGCTGGGCTATAACAAAGCAAAAATAAAGTAAGTAAACGATTGGTAATGACTACTAACTAGCTTTAATTAATAAGATTTGAAAGCCTTAAGTAGGATATTTATTCCACCTGCAGAAAATTTAGACTTAAGTAGAATATAAAATAAACCACAAGATAACCTCTATATAAACAAAGCTCTCCACGGAGGAATGTGAGAACTAGAAAATTCTTTGTTTTGCAATTTCAGTTTGAGTATGATAAGAAAGTTTACAAAGAAGCACTGTGTTTTGCTCAGTAGATAAAACATTAATCTAACTGTTGACCTAGAAATAACATATAAAATTATAAATTTGTCACATGAAAGCTTTAAGGAAACAAGCCTCTCACAGCATTGGTTATTGGTGGATTCAGTTAGACTGTGTATTTACCAGTGTGTGGCAGAGAATTATATGGGGATCCTTTATTCACTGTTTGAACAGAAATTAAGTAGCAGAACTTCTCCTTTACCTTCTGGAGTTCAAGTCTAACACACGCTGAAATGACTGTCAACTCTTATACATGTAACTTAAGTCTCACAGCAATGCAAAATTACCAATACAAACTTAGTGAATTGAGTTGCACCTTATTATACAAACTGGATTGGAATACAATTTACTTCTTGCTTGTCAACATAAATGCTTTAACGTCTAATCCAGTGCTTTAGGCTGAAATTTTATGAATTCATAAAAAAGTGCATACCCGATATATAAGATCCCCAGTTAAGAGCCATCTACACAGCAAAAATAAATTATGCCAGCCATTTGTCATAACTGTCACTGCAAAATAAGTAACAACTGAAAAGGCTTTAACTTACCTTAAGAATTTTGACTACATTTAAATACCTCTACTTGCAAAGCCTTGCCATCACACTATAACAAGAGATTAACTTTTCTTCAGAGAAATCAGATTAAAAAAAACCATAGAGAACCTAGAAAGTGAACTCCAATTTGAGGAATTAAAGAGTTGCATGTGTACTCTGGCCTGAATCAGACTTAAGTAACACATGACGTGGTAACCATGTTTCTAAGAGAAATCAGGAAATCCAAAAACTGCCTGTGACAGAGGGAAGATAAAGAGAATCTAAATCTAGCTGGAGGAACAGTGAGTGGAGAACATAAGCTCCTTACCAGTTTTTAAGTCTCCAAAGCCAATGGTTAGTATATGGGCTTAAACCCTAAGACCCCAGTGACGGAAACAGCCATACAGCAGGCCTTGCTCTGCCAAGAATAACCTTCCTGATCTCCATCTATCAAAAGACTAAGCACCATCAATATCCAATTGTGTCATCTCTTTCGTGAAGCCTTTCTTGATTTCCCCAAGCCAAAGCTAATCTCTCCAACTGATCTTCTTCCATAGAACTTTCTTCCTTTTCAGTGATGTGTTGCTGCTTTGTTCTCATATTCCAAAATATATTTAAACCAGTCTTTGAATATTTAGGTCATTTCTAGTCATTTGCTCTGTTAAATAGGAAAAGACAGCTACACTGCCTAGGTTTAAATCCAAGGTTTACCATTTCTTGCCTGTGTGATCTCTGATCAGTGTCTTAACCTTTGTGCCCCAGTTTCCTTACCTGTAGAATGGGCACGATAATCCTGCTGACCTCAGAGGGTTCCTATGAGGGTTAAATGAGGATGGATGTGTAAAGTATTTAGGACAATCTTTGGTACTTGGCAAGCTCTATATAGTAAGAACATAGACTTTGGAGTCAGACCTTGTGGGTTCAAATTCTAGCTCCATCCTTTTACTAGTTGTTTGACCTTGGACAATTACCTTAACTTCTCCGAGCTTATATAATAATATCTTTCTTATAGGCAGCTATGAGAATTAAGTGAGGTAATATAGATAAAGTGCTTCCACAGTGCTTGACTTAAAATAAGAACACAATACATGGTAATTGTTTTTATTATTACCATCATAATCATTATAGTTATGAATAATGCTATAATGAACCTCCGTACACATAAACCTTTGTACGTCTTCATGAATGTTTCCTTAGGGTAAATTCTTAGAAGTAGAACTGCTTTGCTCCTTTTGACTTTCTAAAATGTCTTTAATAAACCTTTGTATATTTTTTAAAAAGGCCAACTTTTATTGTGCACATAATAGTGCAATTTACCAATCTAGGCATGGTTGGTTATTCAAGAATGAACATTTCCTTATTGTAATGACCTTATAATCTAATGTGAGGATTAAGAGATGAAACTAAATAACTGTGATAAAGTATGCAATATAACATTTTCCCTAGTTCTGTACAGTCTTGCCCTGCAGTGCAAGCCCCTTTTAAAATCTAATGTCTGAGCTTTGAGTATTGTGCTAATTGTGGGTGAACAAATGCAGTACTGTTTCCAAACTGCTCAAATATATTCCGTATTTCTCCAAGTCACCTGCCTATTCAGCACCGTGAATGGCCCTCTCTAAACAAAACAAAACAAAAAAAAACATAAAGGGCAAAAAGCTGTGGATTGCCAGTATCTCCATTCCTCCAAATTATTCCATCAGAATATGCACATCCTTTATTTTTATACATAAAGTTCACTTCCATATCATATACAGTCTAGAAAAGATAGCATGGAATAACAGAAAATGGATGTTGAAGGAGAATCATAAGACCTGAGTCTCAGATCCAACCATATGACCTATTATCTTTGTGATGTTAGTCAAAATCTTAACCTCTCTGAGCCCTTGTTTTTTCTTCTATAGTAAGAGTTCAGATGGAGTTTCTTCTTAGCATCAATATTCTATAATCTCAAGATAGCAGAGAAGAGACCTTTTGCTCAAGCCAACACTAAAATGTGCCAATTAATAAACAAGGTAGAGTTCAGATAAGAGTTTAAAATAAACAAAAAGGGACTTCCCTGGTGGCGCAGTGGTTAAGAATCTGCCTGCCAACGCAGGGGACACGGGTTCGATCCCTGATCCAGGAAGATCCCACATGCCGTGGAGCAACTAAGCCCGTGTGCCACAACTACTGAGCCTGCGCTCTAGAGCCCGCGAGCCACAACTACTGAAGCCTGCGTGCTCTAGGGTCCGTGTGTTGCAACAAATGAGCCCACGTGCTGCAACTACTGAAGCCTGCATGCCTAGAGCCCATGCTCCGCAACAAGAGAAGCCACCGCAATGAGAAGCCCGCGCACCGCAACGAAGAGTAGCCCCCGATCGCCACAGCTAGAGAAAGCCCATGCACAGCAATGAAGACCCAACACAGCCATAAATAGATAGATAGATAGATAAAAATAAAAAACTTCAATGGAGTTTTAACAAAATTTACATGTTGTCCAGATAGAGCACCCTAAAGACTTACCTACTTCCAAATGCTTATTACACTACACCAGCATTAATTACAAGATTATTCTTGATCTCTTTGCAATACGACTCAAGATGTAAAAATGTCCATATTCGGAGTTCAGCAGCCATACGGACATGGCAACTCGAGCTGATCTCTACTAACTTGTCCCGAGCCTTTTCCTGCTCCCCGTCCCCAACCAACTCGCAAGAGCAAAATCAATTTCACATCTCTGCAAACCACCTCCAGTCTAATTCTCTGGCACTGATCTCAGTCCAAAACTTGAATATCATATCTCCATTTACTGGATGTTTCTCCTTTAATTGGCACTTTTCTAAATCAGGTCAGGTAGGCTTAAACATCAGTCACAATTTACTCCTCCAGCATCCTGATTCTCTCCTTCAGTTTGTCACTAATCCCCAATACTTCTCCTATTGGATTTGTGGATTACATTTACCAGGGACAGCATATGCACAGAAGAGGTGCACCATCCCCTATTCTTTCACCCATGATAGACATCACTAACCACTGAACTCCCTCGCCTGAGTCCAGACATAGCTTTACAATCCTTACTATCATAGCACTTCAGGGAGCCACAGCCATTGACTGGAGCTGGGATGTCAGATGAAGCCCAGCTCTCATCACTGCTCTCCATACTGTTAACCATGACTACTCCTGCCTCTCTTCTACAAACCATTTATCACATCACGACTGCACCACTGCAATAGCCCTCTAACCGCTCTCTGATATGAGTCTCTCTCTAAGTCGTCCTTACATTGTCTCTCTCCAGCCTAGTCGTCCTCAATGGCTCCCCATCATCTATCTGTCTACAGGGAAAATAAAAACATGTTCACCTCTGTCAGATGTTCAAGATCCTCTACAATTTGGTCCAAATCTTCCTCTCTAGCCTGTCTCTCACAATCCAACATCAGAGTTTTTCAAATATTTCTCAGTTTTTTAACTCTTTCATCAAACAAAATCTTGGGCCAAATCCCAATAAATTAAATTGACAAAACAGCACTGCCTGGGTTGAAACAGACCTAACGGTCCAGCGACAGCACGCTACTCAGGGGCCCTTTGGCTCCGCAGAAGGGGCTGAAGCTCTTCGGCAGACCCACTACAAAGAACCGACCGCCACCATGCTGGCCAGAGAACACGAGAATCCAAATTAGACTCCTAACCAACACTGGTTTATAAGCTCTTCTGAGACTACAAAACAAACCCAGGACAGAACTAATCAAAAGAGCCCAAACACTTAAAACCAGAGTCCCGCAGAACACACAGACATCCCCCCTCCTCATACATAAATTTAACATGCTTTTCTTCTGCTCTGAAAATGTCAGTGCTCAGCAAGGGACAGGACAAGGTTAAGAGAATCTGACAGAAAGAATTGGATGGAGTTGAGAGCTGAAGTCCTGCAAGTTTATCTACACAAGCAGCACAAGTTCTCCTGGCATATTCCCAACTCAGCCCAATGCCCTCCAGCTGCATAATAGCAATCATTTTTTTAAACACCCTCATTCTGTCCTACCACATCTCATAACGTGTAAAGCCCAGCTGGGGAGTGTGTAGGATTTTGTCAAGCTGTCTTTAATCTTTAGTTTCACCTCCATCCCTAACAACTGAGCTGGCAAGTACTTAAGTTGCTGATGTTTACATCCTGCTTGTTTTATTGTTCTCTCCAAGAAGCACTTTTTGTTGATAGAGGCCAGAGGCAGGGGTGCCATTTGTCAGAGTTTAACCACAGTGCTTCTTACCCTACCAGAAACCAGGAACCCTCTCGCTTCACCTCCCAGATGTTCAAGCATTTCTTTACTCAATTATTTTTTTGGCACTTCAATTTTTTAAAAAATTCTAAATCAAAAGAGAAAATGTACATGCATTTAACTGGTTCTCTGAAAACATGAGCTGAAATCATCTTCTTTATTAGGTTTTCCAGATGTCCTTTCTTCTTAGCCCACATTCAGTACATTATCTGTTGATCATACCACTGAAACCAGACAACCTCTGATGGGCCCTTTTGCTCACGTGAATCCTATTATCTTAAAAAGTTCCTCTTCCCAGAGATCCTCAGTTTGCAGGCTGGACAGCGGCACAGCAGCAGCAGTCCCCTCTCAAATATCCACGTGCGGTTTAGCATTATCCCAGCCTTTTTAATCCCACGTTGATACCTTGCCACCCACTGCATGGCGTGCCTTGTCTTCAGAAGTTATGTGCTTAGGGACATAAATGAATGTCAGTGTGAGAATAAGCAAAACAGGGGTAAATTTTATAATACATTGCAAAATCAACTCTAAACAACACGGTTGAAAGACATTCCACGAAGCTTCTTTTCTGCTGGGGCGAATAATGAAGACCTGGCCAGCATTCTTTTTGGAACTCAACTTCGCCCTGGCTTCTTTTGGACGAACAGAAGCTGCCAGGGAGGGGCCTAGATTGGACCAGATGGAGATGGATTCCCCCTCTGGAGCACCCTAGAGCCCATCATGCCTTATGAGGACCTGCCCCACAATTCAGTTCCTGGGTTTATATTTTGCTTGTTGTTAAACTGTTCCGGTTGAAATTAGTGACCATTACTAGAAACAACTGCTAGCAAACTGTCTGAAGTAATTCCTTCTACCTGATCAGATGACGTACAGCCCTATTTAAAAAGAATATTAACACCCTACATTGTCAGGGTAAAATACCTATTGATTTATTTCAAAAGTCAAAGAGATAGAACAAAATAGAGGGTACCTCAACAAAATGGGTATATAAATACCCATTTTCAATGCAACACCAATAAACTGAGCTGGGGGTACAGGTGAATAAAACCATCCTCATTGCCAATACATCTGCCCAGGATAGACTGCTATTAACGATCTAAACTTCTTTTGCATTCTCAAGTCTAACATCAAGGATTAACATCAGGGATGGACTTCTAAGCAAAAGACACCCAGCTTACTCTTCTTTTTTTTTAACATCTTTATTGGGGTATAATTGCTTTACAATGGTGTGTTAGTTTCTGCTTTATAACAAAGTGAATCAGTTATACATATACATATGTTCCCATATCTCTTCCCTCTTGCGTCTCTCTCCCTCCCACCCTCCCTATCCCACCCCTCTAGGTGGTCACAAAGCACCGAGCTGATATCCCTGTGCTATGCGGCTGCTTCCCACTAGCTATCTACCTTACGTTTGGTAGTGTATATATGCCCATGCCTCTCTTTCGCTTTGTCACAGCTCACTCTTCCCCCTCCCATATCCTCAAGTCCATTCTCCAGTAGGTCTGTGTCTTTATTCCTGTCTTACCCCTAGGTTCTTCATGCCAGCTTACTCTTAATGTTGCAGGGCTCCAGCCCCACACATAGCTTCTTCCTGGCATATGTCTTACTCCCCTCCTTCACCATTACACTCACCCATTCAATAACTTAATGAGACTGACGTAAAGCAGAGAGCAGGTGTGTGCAATATGTTGTTTGCATCTCCCCACTTGGAGTTATTAGCACCTCCCATCACTCAATTTGGCAGGTCCATTTTAATATTAGCATCACATACAAGCTGCATCCTTGAGAAAGGGGGCCGTTTCAGACTTTTCTGGTGAACTATTACTTAGATAACAGAGCATTTATTTCATGTCATTATAAAATTAAACTTTACTCTGGGTCTTGAAAAGCCTAATAGTTCAACTTCCCTTTTTCACATGCAAGAAGATAAGATTCTCCTGACACTAAAATAGGAAAGGGCACCTGTAAGCACTGTGAGGGCATCTGTAAGCACTACTAGGCTGCTCAGTCCAGTAGATTATTTTTTTTCAACTGTATAAACATATGTACACTAATATATTTTAAAAACACGCCACGTTACCCATGTAAAGAAAGCTGAATTGCCCTCACTTTAATGCCGTGCTACAGCAGTTTTACATCTCGGTTATGTACCTCCGAAATAGGTTTCTGAATTATTCACAATGTCAATTGCGTGTTATGGCTCAGCTTCCCCCCAAAGTTTTGTCCATTACACACAACTACAACCTGTTTAAAGAGAAAGAGAGACATTGGACAAAGTGGGGCATGAAAAATAAAATTAATATAATGCTCTGCTTCCTTTTATACAATGTTATATATTGTGAGGGAGTTCAGGAATGTATTCAAAAGAAGGGAGCATTCATTTTTGGAAGTTAATTACACATTATTTTAGAGTTTCGAGTTTCATGGGAATTCCATTTGAGCGCTTGGGTTGTACTCAAGGACTGAAAAGATAAACCACACCCAGAATTCTTTGTTAAAGGTGAGGTGGGTCATACTACCTCTGTTATTTCCAGGTAAACTTTACCAGAATAGAGTTGATGTAAGTGGAGAGATTACTATTAGAAGTTTTCTAAGTTTGCTAATAAAGATGGCAAATTACCAGGCTGAATTCTGTCGTTTGTTAATCAAATTGAATAGTAATTCCTTCCTGCAGACACATGAAGAAGACAAATTATCAATTTATGTAAATCCTAAGTAGTTCAGAGGCAGATTCCAATTCTCCTGAAGATTAGCTCGGCGTAATTCACGTTTGTATGGCACTCAGTTACCATACAAATTGTTGAAAACCTGAGCCTTCACTGAGGTACTTGAAAATCTTGGATTATGACCACTTGAAGGTTTGCAGTAATAATTCAAAATGCTTTTACTTTGTTCTATTCACCGATGCCAATTTTCACTAAGTGCACAGGCAAGGGACTGTGGAGAGAAGTATTCACCACAGTTCTTGTCTGCTGTTTGTCCCCCAGTGTGGATGGATGGCTTTGCTGCCACTGAGACTCAAGGCCCTTTCCAATCTTTAATTTTCTTGAAGAGTGGATAAGTGTCATGAGCAAAACGTCTCACCACTACTCTCGAGGTGCTTACTTAAAAAGAAATAAAACATGATTAATTTCGAGTGCTTTACAATTAAAAATATATGACAGGAGGGTCATCTGGGAAATTTAACTACATCAGGAAGGGCCACAGGCCTACGAAGTTTGAGAAACCCTCAGCTAGCTAGACTCAGTGCGTGTATTCATTGTCACTGGGAGCATATTAGATTATTAAAAGGGACATGCTAATGTGACATTTTACTATTACAAAGGAAACTCAGTACTAAAATTAGAGTATAAATCAGGAAGATATGCTTCCAGACATGCAATCAACTCTGTCTTGCACTCATTTTCCTTTACGCATCAAGGAGTTATATGAAATTTCATTTTGTATTTATTTGTTAACTATGTGTGTCGCTCCTTTCTAAGTTCAATGTAAGCAACAAAAATTTAGCTGCATCCTAGTAAAACATCCCAGTAAAGATGAAGTTTAATGCAGATAAAGGTAGGTAATTAAGGTGTCAGAAAAATATACTTTAAAAATCAACACTAAAATATAAACCTATTAGTTTTGAATATATATCCAGATTACATTTCATATGCAAGACTCTCTTCAAGAAAGCTCCCTTCTTTATTGTAGGAAGTATCTATACCCATAAAACAGTAAGATTTGTCTTTGAAAAAGAGCCTGACAGCCCAACCAATTCTGTTCCCAAAACAATGGCTAGTTTGGGGGTGTAAACGGCAGACATCCTAAAGTAAATCACTGTCATGAAATAATAATTAGCATTGTAAAAATACCCTCCACTGCCTCAGCTGACTAATGCACAATTCCTGCTCAAGCCCATATTTCAAGTCTGAAAGTCACCAAATGAAATTAGCACTTTCATTCCAAAGGCAGAGTCTGTTGGTATTTTTGCCTGGAAGGAAAGGGAAACCATTTCATACCATCTCACTAATCCAAAATAGCAAAAACTTGTCATCTTTGTTGCTTAAAGGGAAAGCTGTTCCAGGGTTTGGCAGAGATCACAGTTCAGTTCAACAGCATTCTCAACCCTTCTCCTCCCCACCCCACGGTTCTAGGTCCATCCCATCAGCAAAGGGATTAATGATGCATATTTCACTCAGATGGTACATGTCTATAGAATGGTGAGGCTGGGCAGTTCAGTGACAGAGTCCTTAATAACAAGGCCAAAATCATGGGCTTGACACCCACGTGGACCAATCTGTTTTCATCTGTTTCACTGCCTTACCATCTTTAGCACTAGCCATCCCACTGCAAACGTATGCTATTGGTCAAAGGGTGATTCAGGAAGTGCATGAAAATGGTTCAGTGGATCCCAGTCATGAAAGGAAGGGAAGGAAAAAGGAAGGGAGGAGGGAAAGAACCAGGGAGAGAGGAAGATTTTTTTTTTCCCTGCAAAATCTTAAAAGTGCTCTGCCTTACTGTCTCAGAGCCTATGACCACTACAAATAGGAATACATAGTGATCAAGAAAATGGCTAGCTAGCTAATTTATTCTGAGTCTGTCCTATGCTAACTTTCAAAAAATTAACTAAATCTATGTAAAATTAAACAACGCTTATGAATTAAACACTATATTTCATGCCTCAAAAGAACTCAGCGCATTAGCAATTAGCATTTTCTTTGTTTTGGATTCATTGAATTTATATCATCCTTCAACACTGTTTAGCTAAAGCAAACAAAAACAAGAAAATCACATTATTCTTTCTAAGCCATACAAAAGTGATCTGGAAAGTCACGTTTAAAATCGCTATCGTGGATTAGCTTAAGGCAATTATTTCACTGGCTGCATTCTTTTATGAGAAGTTAAAAAATCAAGCTTCCTGACTAACAAGAAAAATGAAATCCCATTAGTTGTGTCTCCAGTGTATATTAACATTCCTTTTGTTTAGAAAGGTTAATATCCCCCAAATAAAGGAGCATACAGTGCCTGTTAAAATAATTACATCATGACATTTTAGAAAGGTTGGCAGATAGACGTGGTTCCGAGCAAAGAAACAAACAAAAGTAAAAGCGAGTACTTTTTAAATTACCCATGACTTCAAAAAATGGGAAGCACTGAAAATTCCACCATGTTTGCAATTTCCTGCCGGCTTGTCTGGTCTCTGGAATTTGGCTTTTCTCCCTCTTCCTCAATATCTTTCTGTCGTAGAAACTTGGGAAGGTGTACCTTCATGCTCTAAATCAGATGAGCTATTATCTGAAAAGGAAACTACAAATCTGACAACAAAAGAATTTCACAACAGATAAGTGGCTGAGAGCCTGAGGTACCAACATCAAACCCAAGTATTTCATGGCCACTTGGAGTCCCAAAGGACAGTATTTAGTGTCCTTAAAGGAAGAATGGTTTTTCTACCCTAGGCAAGTTGATCTGAAGGCCCAGCATTAGTAAGACTGAAGCCTGTGAACAATTTAAGTCTCCAAATTCACTCCTATAAGACCTAAAAGAAAATACTTCAAATTTTATGCAAATAAAATACGGTACCCTGACTCTGATGCATGAGGCGGAACGACGCAATTCTCCACATAAGGAAAACAAATTATTAATCTGTCAAACCTCTGGATCTAGCAAACATTTTTAAATAAAAAAACAGGCAAAACAGTAATCTAAAACCTAACCGGCTCTCGCTTTCTCCTTCTCTAGGGCATGAAAGCCCCTCTGGAGCTCTAGAATGGGGCGCCCTGCTTTTCCACTGCTCCCAGGAAGACAGCCAATGAAACAGGCAAGACAAAGGTGAGGAGGAAGACAATGGTTTTCCCACTACTGCTTAAACCATAGAAAGCTTCCCAGGTTAATGATGCCTCAACCTCTGGACAGCAGGTCAGGGAATCTAACTGAACATGTACTTTAAGAGGCTTATTAATATTCCCAAAAGTCACAGAATGTTTAACATCGGCAATTCCCAGCAACACCAAGAACAACTTGTATATGCACAGGGATGAAAAGGATGCTGCCTTAAGAATCCAGAAAAAAAATCATAAAAAAAAAAACGAAAGGTCCCCAAGTTACCGTGACAAAAATTCCCAAACAGTATAAATCTACAAAAGGGAATTCAGTGTCACATCTCAGCCGAGAGTCTCACAACAGACCTGTAAAGGAAAGCCCGTCTTGGCTTCGTACAATGAGTAGGCATCCCTACGGCACAGGGCTTTTCGGCACTGAGTGATGCCGCTTCGTCCCCAGCTCGTGCAAATACAGCGCCCTGCACGCAAGAAGCAATCCCTGCACACTTGTTGAATGAAGGAACAAATGAACAATTTATACGGAATAGTCTTCCAAAGCAGCCTCTAACACATCTAAACCGACACAGGCAATGTAGAGTGCTGGCTGAAATAGATGGATTTTTTTTTCCCCAGGAGCCAGATAAGAGCTCATCTGCAGGAAAAAAATAAAATAGTAGAGTGGGCAAAGTAAATTCCTTTCTCTTCCATATTCAAGGAACATGTGTTTCCTAATAAGAAGAGAGAAGATGATGATGATGATGATGGCAAACACATAGCATTTGTTCAGTGCTGGGCACTGTTCAAAGTATCTTATACAAATTAACTAGTTTCACCCTCACAACTGCCTATCAAATTGGTATTACTATGCCCATCCTACAGCTGAGTAAAGACAGAGGTAAGTTTCATTCAACTAGTGCCTGGCACAGCCAGATTGCAAGGCCAGGCAGTTAGATCCTGAATCTATGCTTTAACCTACACTACACTATTTATAACAGCACTATTCAATAGAACTTTCTGTGATGATGGGCATGTCTACATCTGCACTGTCCAATACAGAAACCACTAGCCACGCATAGCTACTGAGCCTTTGCAATGTCACTACAGCAACTGGAGAACCGAAGTTTTCATTTTACTTAATTGAGTTTAAATGTAAATAGCCACATGCTGCTACTTACACTTCAGTTTAATTCTATAACATAGACAATTTGTTCAGCTAATGAAATGCAAGATACTGTAGATGTCACCCTTTGTGAAATCAACTCTTGGCAATTTTCTGCCTAGGAGTTCACAAGTCAAAGTTCGATAACTACTCATTTTGTCATATGAGTGATAAAAGTAGTCCGACACAGAGAGTTTTATAACTTGTAAATGTCATATTGTCCATATTTCCCTGCAAGTATATGTGTGTGTTGGGGGTGGGGATGGAGTCAATAGCAGGTATTCTCGTTCTAAGTCATATTTCTCAAACAATCTTCAAGGAATCTTTCATCTAATTCATTCAACAAATATCACCAGGCAACTACTATAGGCTATGATGAGGATAAACATATAATACTACAAAAGCACATACTCACACACTATATACACATTTTTTGTCCAGAATTTGCCACATAGTATATACTCAATAATTGCATCATTTCATTTGGATCTTTGTCATGGTCTCTGTCCTGAGCTTCCTTCCTCTAATATTGCTTCCTTCAAACGCATCTTTCACAAAACTCCTAGAGTGACTTTCCCAAAATGTAGATCTGACATAGGCACACCTCCGGTTAAAATCCTTCAGTGTGTTCTCACTCTTATAAGATAAAATCCAAGCTCCTTAGTTTGGTACCTCCTGGACATGGTAACTTGGTCAGTGACAATCCTTCTGGCCTCATCACTCACTTGCACGTTTTGGGGAACTAACGAACACCTCGTAGTGTTCTGTTTATATATTTGTAGACCTTAATTTTTTCAAGGATTGTAAATTAAGCCTTACATTGTGTATCTCCAGGATTGAGTACAATACTTCTCAGGCAGTAGGAACTGAGAAGACACTTATTGAACTAAATAAAATATGAGAAAATTGATCATGAAAGATGGAAGTTATATTTGCCATAATGGATACAAACAACTTATAGACTGCTCTGGGCTGATAGGAAAAGGAACAAAGAATGAATTGGGAAGACATTCTAAGGGGTATATGAGCTACAGTAAATTTTAAGTAGAGGGAATACCACAAACATTATCAATTATCAGCTCATGTCATAAAATAGGAGTGGAGAGAATAAAACATTTATCCCATTTTCTCCAGGCCATCCACTTTGGCCCACTGCCATCCACTGCCTTCCTAGATACCGTCCAACTCATTCATCTCCAAAAAAGAAGGACTTTTCCACCTATCATGAGAGCACAGAGTCTATGACACTGAGGGTTCCAACTGGACAGGCACTGGGTGTTGAAGGTTCAGCACCTTTTTTTTTTTTTTTTTTTTTGCGGTACACGGGCCTCTCACTGCTGTGGCCTCTTCCGTTGCGGAGCACAGGCTCTGGACGCGCAGGCTCAGCGGCCATGGCTCACGGGCCCAGCCGCTCCGCGGCATGTGGGATCTTCCCGGACCGGGGCACGAACCCGTGTCCCCTGCATCGGCAGGCGGACTCTCAACCACTGCGCCACCAGGGAAGCCCCAGCACCTACTTTTAATACTGTCTTTAACTTCTTGCTTCTTGGCTTCATGCAGAAAGCAGAGCCGCAAGGCCTAGTCTCTTGAGGCAGAATGGCTGTCCTATTTGCATTCACGTTCACTTAGGAGCTCTATCTGTTCCTTCTCTCTTCTCAGTTTGTCTTTAGTGTGGTTACCAAAAGGCAGTAAGATTGCAAGATTAAGACTTGGAACAGAGAGAGGAGTTGAAGGCATCACTTGGGTTCAAGCCTAAACCCATGATCTGATCCAGCTTCTATCAGAGCTCTGCACTGGAGTCCCAAGTGCTGGTACTTAAATTCCCATTCTGCACCTTCTTGCTCTGGGAAGAGAGGGTAGTAAGTGGGAGAGGTGATTGACAGGACAGGGTCTGAGCCTATCTGCGTCCTCGCATATCTCATCCCAATCACTAACAAATAGGAAGAAAAGAGTGTCTGATTTGTAAGGATTGTAAAGTGAAGGGAAGTGGTAGAAAATAAGGCTAGAAAACTAGGTTTTGGTCAGATTGACTACCAACCGAAGTAACTTTTAGTCTCTAGGTTTAAAGCAGTGATGGGTTCCTTGTTTGTTTATTTTAAATCATGAACAGGACAGAAAAAGCCTAATACCCAGCATACAGTAAATAATACATATTTAATCTGGCAGCTACATGTAACCTGATCTGAAAGCAGGAGAGACTGAAAACATCGGGAAAACAGTTAAGAAGCTATTACAATAATCTAGGGCAAAGAAAGATTTTTTTAAATTATTGAAGAGGCTTAACTGTTTGATAAAGGGAAAGTATCACTTACTGAGGATTCACCATGTGCCAACCATTATGCTGGTCATTATTTTAATTAGTCTTCACAAATCTATACAGTAAGCATCATGATTCATGCTCTCAAATTAAAAAACGAAGGCACCGAGTACGTGTAACTTACCCAAGGTCACACAGCTGGTGGGAGATACGCAGGCTTAGATCTGTCTTCAGTCAGGTGCCAAGCGCTCTTTCCACCCACGCAACCCTGATTCTCAAGACTTGGAAATCAACTGCACGAAGAAGGGCAAGGGGGAGGGTCAAGAAATACTAGGAGGTTTCTGAGCCTTATGTACCTTTCTGTTAAGTGAGCCAACAATTTCTAAAGCTGATGGTGTAACAGGCCCTGATCAAAGTACCGGAGACACAAACTTCAATGTGACATAGTCTTTGTCTTTAAGGGATTTGCAAGTGGCCAGATAATTACAAACTAAGATAAATTAAACCCTAAATAGCAATAGGCAGGTCATGAGAAAAAGCAAGTCTAGGTGCATAAGAAATTTCCCTGGGAACTACAGAACTGCAGTAACTAGAATTTTTCAAATAACAGTGAAATTAAGGATAACCACCTCAGAGTCTCCAGAGTGTTCCTCGGTATCATTAAAAAGAAGGACTGTCTACAAATTATGATCATTAACTTAATTATAAGATATTATGCATTCATTTTATTCACCACCAACACACTGTAGAGAGGATTTCCCTAAACATCTCTAATGTATCCACCTATGTCAGTTAAAAGGAATCCTGTCTGTGCTAATTTCCCTTCTACTTGAACAGAAACACTCCTATACATCTTGCAGAAGTTTAATTTGCTGAAATGACACTAATTGAAATTATCCAACTCCAAACCCCAAATTATCAGGATTTTTGATCCAGAACACAAAGATAAGGAAATAATTAATTCATAGGCCATCTCAAGAGAAATCAAGTTATGGGCAAACTACCTAGAAATTGAAAACTAAATAGATTTAGTTCAACTTCAAATTTCATGCGCGCACACACAACACACACACACACACAGAGTCACATGCACAAACTCAGAAAGTGGGTTAATCACTAAATTATTCTCTTATACCTTATGCATTTTTATAACTCTCTTCCTGAAGTACATTATTTGTTACATAACTCACATGGGAGAAGCAGTTACTATGCCCATTTTATAACATAAGAAACTAGGGCAGTAAGGCCAAGGAACTTGACCTAAATAACCTGTGATTTTGGTAGAGCTGACAAGTCAATATAAAAGGATTTACAATTCAGAAACTTCTAGTATCTCCAGAAGCAAAACTATAGGCAGGGCTTCCCTGGTGGCGCAGTGGTTGGGAGTCCGCCTGCTGATGCAGGGGACGCAGGTTCGTGCCCCGGTCCGGGAGAATCCCACATGCCGCGGAGCGGCTGGGCCCATAAGCCATGGCCACTGGGCCTGCGCGTCCGGAGCCTGTCCTCTGCGACAGGAGAGGCCACAGCAGTGAGAGGCCCGCGTACCGCAAAAACAAAACAAAACAAAAAAACGATCGGCAGAAAGGACAAATTCCCTCCACGAAAACAGAAGGCATTTATGAACGTTCCATTTATCGTCAACACTTAACACAGACCCTGGCACAGAATGTGGCTTTGATAAATTGTTTCTGAATGAACAGATGGACAAATAAGAGAATGTCAATGAATGAGTCTAATGCAATCGGTGGTATATTGTTTGTTTTGAATGTAGCTATAAAGCATTTCAAGTTGTTTTTTTAAGTAGCACTTACAGGGAAAATAGCAGTCCACATAAAATCCCAAAATGACTTCTACCTAGCAGTATATGAGAAATAACACCACTGTTTGGGAACTACTACCTTTAAACTCAGAAAATGTTGGCAGTGTTTGTAAGTTTAATGCACTACCATTAAAAGACACACACACACAAACTGTAGATAAACAGATGTTATAACAGGCTTTAAAAGAAAACTCAATTACCTTAAAAAAAAAAGTATGTATTTTAGCAATGTATCCATTCTTTGTATTCTACAATTCAAACAAGATGGTTTTTATAACCAAAAGGGGAAAGAATGTATTCCCACCATGTTATAATAGCACAATGCAAACATTTTTCTAATCCCTTTTTGGAATTCTAATGTTAGCTTACAAAATTCAACTGGCTTTTAGAAGAACCTAACAAATAATACAACTGTGAAGGAAATTTTAAAATATGCTCTCTTCTCCCCTCCTGGCACAAACTCCCAACGTGACAACGGAGAGGAAGCGCTCAGGAGCCCCCGCTGGAGGTGAGGGCGGAAACCCGCCCCAGAGGGCTTTCTTCTGCTTGCCTGGCCCCACACCACATTCAGGTTTCATGCAGTACAGACAGAGCCACATGTAATATGTCAACTTTGCTCTATTAATACTGGGAAAATAAACAAAAGGAAAAGAATTTTCCTGTAAGAAGACCTTTCAGCACTGGGTTCACGCATTCATTTTTAAATGTTTACTGAGTTCCTATTGTGCTGAAGATAAAGTGCCAGGAACTGAGTCTTATGTTCTTGCAAATCTCCCTGTCCCAGCTTCATAAATATCCACATAAGCCATAAAGAAATGCCACAGGGCCCAAGGGCAAAGGTTATCACAGACTAACTCAGACAGCCTGCTCTTAACTTTCCCTCCACTCCCAAGCCAGTAGTCTCCAGCATGTTATGTAACTGTTCTGAGTCCTGTTTCCTTTTCTGTCAAATGGGGATAATGAGATTGTCTCTCCCAAAAAATATGTTGAGAAGATTAATAAAATAATATATTTTTAGCACAGTACCTGGCACATAGCAAGTGCTCAGTGAATGAGAGCTGTCTGTGTGGGTCACGCAACATGAGTACCACGGCTATTTAGTCACTCATCATACTCGGATGAGTACTTAGTAGGTACCACTCACATGTTAAGTACTGAGGACACAGACAGAAACAAAACAGAAAAAGCCTGTCTTCCTGGAGCTTACAGTCTAGTATAAGAGACAGATACTAAACAATTAGTTGATTATAATGTGGTAAGTGTTTTTCCAAACAGCTTTATTGAGGTATAATTGACACAGTAAACTCCACATGTGTAACGTATATAGAGCCGACATATGTACACAGCTGCAAAACCATCACCACAATCAAGATAATGAACATCTGTACCACCCCCCAAATGTCCTTGTACACACCTGGAATCCCTCCTTCAGGTACCACCACCTCCCACTACCTCTCAAGCAGTCATGAATCCTTTTTTGTCTCACTGCAGTTTCTTGCATTTTTCTAGAATTCTATATAAAAGGAATCATACAGTATGTATTTGGACCTGGCTCATTTCACTCAGAGCAATTATTTTGAGATTTGTTCATGTTACGTCAGTAATTTTAAAACACACTGGAAAACAGGACCATCTCATCTACTCTGCCACACATAAACCTCTACCTTTTGATTCAAATACCACCTCTCCCACTAAACTCACCCCTTTAAAGCCTGAGGAGTACAAATCAATCTAGAATTAACTGCTTTTCTAATGGTTTGCCTCCCAACTGCGACGTGTTGAATACTTTACCCCCATTATTCAGTGTTTCACATGCCCACTGAGTATTTCATACTAACCACTATTTTTATTGTCAGAACAGAAAGAGAAATGTTTTGTACCTCTCACATCAAGCAGGCAAAACCAAGATGAGTAATCTTGAAACAATCATCAAAGCGGACTCTCAGTATAGCTTTGTATACATACATGCATTACCATTTAAAAAAAACATTACAAAATGAGAGGCACATCTGTGTGGCTTGTCATAAGATGGTGGGGATTTTTGAGAAACTGTTCTACAGATGTTCTAGGATCTAAAATATTGTTCCTATAAAGACTGACTATTTTCTAGCTGAGCGGTCAAGTACACTGCTCGAAGGCATGGGCTTCTAGTCAAGAACCAGTGCAGAAGGTAAGGCAAGTGATTCCCTTTACCAGATTATTAGGTAACATTAGGATATAAAAACCGCACTAAAAATTCTCTTTCATTTCGATATGAAATTTCTTATATTTCTAACTAGTGTCATACATCAAGATGAGATGATACCAAGTACCAAGTACAATGGTTGGTACATAGTAGGTACCTCAATATAGCACAGCCATTAGAGTAACATCCTTGGTAGAAAACCAGCCCAAGGTAAAGATAAGACATAGTCATACTACAAACCTCCTTAGAGAAATGGGTCCCTTCCTTGATTACAGTGACTCCTATCTTTTCAATCAGTCATTCCACAAAATTGCACATCTCCTATGTACTCAGCCCCGGGCTAGTTGGCCAATAAATATTTACCAAGTGTCTCCTGCGCCTAGCACTGAACAAGGCTTTTTTTTTTTTTTCTTCTGCGGTACACGGGCCTCTCACTGTTGTGGCCTCTCCCGTTGCGGAGCACAGGCTCCGGACGCGCAGACTCAGCGGCCATGGCTCACGGGCCCAGCCGCTCCGCGGCATGTGGGATCTTGCCGGACCGGAGCACGAACACGTGTTCCCTGCATCGGCAGGCGGACTCTCAACCACTGCGCCACCAGGGAAGCCCTGAACAAGTCTTTTTTAAGTATGACTAAGATAAAATGTTCCCAACTCAATCTCTGTTGAATGTTCCAGATTTCTTTAGTTTAAGTATAAGAGAATGGCACGTGCAAACATACACACACACACTGGCTTTGTACTGTTCCAAATACAATTCTTCTAGTAGGGTTAAGTTTGAGACCCTTGAAAATAAGAAGGGCTACACTAAAATGTGAACCAGCATATTTCAATTTCTGGGTCTCCGTCACTCAAACTTATTTTGAGAGCTTTGAATAACCACCACACTAATGGCTGCATCTGTTTATTGTGCACCTACTACCTGCGGGCACTGCCATGCCAAATTCTGCAGGCAAGTGGGTAAGAAGGTTAATCACATAGAAGAGGGCATACGTAAGCCTTTCTTTGGCAACAAAATAATACACTTTTGCTTTTGTGACTTTTGCTTACGTTCCATAGAAAAGCTGACATTGATATTGTATTTGTTACTGAAAACTCAAAAAGCCGCCATATCATCGAAGTACAGCTACAATACAAATGAGCCTCCTGAAGACAACGTGAACGTTTTGCTGACTTTGTGGCCGCATCCTAACCAAAAATAGACGGTGAAATTAATTTATCTTGCTGATCAAAGTGTTCCGTTCTTAGGCACAGACGAAATGGAGCATTTGCCAAAACCTGCTAACACTGCTTACGTGATTATGAATGGTAACCGGGACCGTACATGAACAGCATCCAATGAATAACTTAAGAGAGAAAACCATACACGCACACATTCCAGATGAAATCCTAGAATGAAATGCTGACACCCAAAAGGCATGTAGGTTCAGCGACTGCAGCAGATGAAAATATTTCAAAGCCAGATATATTTCCTGTTGCAAATTCCTTACATTCCATGACTAAATCCTAATGGCCACGGGCAGCCTTGCAATCTCCGATTGTGCTGATGCACAGAAAGGGGACTGTACTTGTGTGGTCGCGCTGTCAGCAGGGCCCCTAGACGGAACACTGTTGCAGTCTGAAGGAGAAATAAAAGTGTCTGGGAGGCACTTCAAAGAAAGACTGATGACTGTGACCTTGAGCCCCTTCTAAAAGGTGTGCTTTCTTTAAAGTCTTACTGGGCCCCTGTAGCCTACTCACAAGATCCAACAAGAATTTATTTTTTTTGAGATTTTAATTTGACAGTAAGATGAAGCTGCCTGGATACATCTGTGGTCCTCCTGGCGATCACTAATATTTACCAGGTACAAATGTACTTGGGCTTCAAAGTATACTCAAGCTATGTTTTAACCTATAATTTACATTTTGACTAAGAATCCCTAAAAGACTCTATGTCTAGATGTAACTGAGAATGCCCTACTGCTTGGATCTCAAATTCCGCTAAAAAGAGAAAAGGGGGTGGGGGGACGGGAACTATATTACAAAAACGGAAAACGAAAAAGCATCAAAGCAAGTAAAACACCATTCATAGAGCATAAAAACACTGAACCGCCATCAATACCTAGTGTT
The DNA here is from genome assembly GCF_949774975.1 of Lagenorhynchus albirostris. NCBI lineage: Eukaryota > Metazoa > Chordata > Mammalia > Artiodactyla > Delphinidae > Lagenorhynchus > Lagenorhynchus albirostris. Next base: position 91,705,158 of record NC_083103.1, read on the forward strand.
TGTCTCTGCAATATCACTAACAAATAATCCTTTTTAAACTGGTGTTACTGACAGTTTTCCAGACTCTCAAAGCTGGGTATGCTGGAAATTCTCTTACCAGAGAGAAGCCAGGAGGATTATAATGAAGTAGTCGTCAGTGCTGTAGTTAATCTACAGCTCATAAAGGAAATCAGATTGGATAACTCAGATTCTGCCTATGACTACCCAGGACTCACTGGAAACATTTTAAGAGTCCCAGAGTAGATTCAGCACTGTAGCCTCTGAATATATTGAGGGACCTGTGTCTTGTTGAAGTTGACCCTGAATGGTGTATAGAGCCATTATTTATGATTGCTTATTGTTCTCCACCATATTTTGCATCTGATTGAGAGGGAAGTAATTCTAAGAACCAAGTTTATACCACAGAAAATTCATATTGTATCTTCAGATTGTGCATGTCTGGGGGCACATGTGCACCCATCCCCACACGTGCCTGCACACACACACAAGCAAGCAGCCGTGCCCCAAATCACACACCCAAACCTGCTGCTTCCATTTTAAACTCTGTCGATTCCACTTGAGTATAGGTAGTTTGTCTCATTTAAATAATGGAGTAATATTATTCAAAAACAAGGTCTAACAATGGCTTGTAATAAACTCTTCACTGAGGTTAACAATGCCTACACCTATGGAATATTAATGTAGCAGAATTTGCCTAAGAAGCACTTGGTATAAGATAAAATGAAATCAAGTGCCAAAACACGGTCAATCCCCTCTGCCCTATCTTGTACCACTGAAAATTAACTAAATTAGCCATTTGGAATGTTGATTCTCAAAAGAATGTACCTTGATATCAGAAAACTGCAGTTTTGTATTTTACCTTTTAAACCTGACAAGGTTTTGTTTTCTATCTTTACCTTCAAGAGACAAAGGAGCGAAGTACAATCCCCAGAGGCCTCAAGAGCACTGAGATCTAGTCAACAAAAATAGTTTTAATTAACAGATAAATGTGTGGTTTAGTTGGTAGGAAATTTACTTAAAACTGTTTTAGGGAAATGCCTGGAGGATAATAGTATAAACAGATTATTAGAGCGTTGTTGTTTTTTTTTTATTATCTCTATAATACAGTCTTCCATATCTAGGCAGATCTGGGCAGAGACAGAGGGCCTAAGCCTGTATTTAACAATGAATGATGAAAAGCAGAGTACAAGACGCAAGATACTATTTAATCCTTCTCACAAATAAACGTCAATAAAGCTATGAGTTCGTTGAGTATTTTTATGCTTATATAACCCCAAAGAAGCACTCCTCTCATTGTTTATTTGTGTACCAGTAACATCATCACTTTTACAAATCCAGTGCAGGAATTCAATTTATTAGACGTCTACACAATGTTTCTTATCCAGAAAATGTAGTGCAGCTGATCTTTCATTCAATAATCAAGCACCTACTAGGTGCTAGGGGACAGGAACACAGAGGAAAGCTGCCATTATCTGTTAAAGGATCTGAACTTAATGTTTATCTCATTCACTGATTTCTTCAAGTCTCTACCAACAGGAAAATCAGACAGACATGCCCAGTCCAGATAAATCTTCCCTTAAGGATCAATGGTACAAGCCGAGAGCTCAGGCTCTTTGGCCTCTTGTCGCTACAAAGTTCCTTTGACGCCACAGATTAAACCTGGCACCACTTGCACAATCAGCAGGACATGGCATAACCAGTGCCAAAGTACCACATGCATTCAAGCACCAGTGACCTTAAATGGAGGTCACTATTACCACCTCCTACTGTTTTATGACAGTTGGCCGCTGTTCTCTGAATGTCAGAACCCTCTAAATTCTACTGAATCACTGAACATTTGGACCAAGGTTGATGAGGGGTGTTCCAGGTAATGGCTTTGCAATATTAAAGAAAACAGTTCCTTCTCTTCTTATAAGAAATGTGTTAAGAAGGATTCAAAAACCCCAGACAGTGATAGATTTGTTTATTTGCCAAGTCCGTTTTAGGGTAATTTTCCTTTTTAAGCAGCAATCTGGATGACTAAGTTAAGAATAATGGAAAGAATAAGATGAATGCATGCAAAAACACAATAGAGGAGGTTTAAGATAAACAGAAATTTGTTTCCTTAGATTCAAGGTCTACTGATCAGTTCATCAGTTCAGCTAGGAAAGGCTGAAGAATGTACTTCGTTCTCTAATAGGAAAGGCTAAGTTTCTTGGACTATTCTAGTGCTTTCACTGGGGCCTGAATCAAATGATCTTGGGACTGCTTCTTCTGGTAATTTAGAATACATGTGTGATCCCTCTCAGTGAAATCTAAGATATGTTCATTCTTATTCTAGCATGGAGTGTGTCTCATTTTCAAACCTACAGTTCCTGAAATGTTTGCTTCTATAAACTCTTTTCTAAGGTCAGGTTTTCCTTTCAAAAGCGTTCCTAACATTTACATTTACACCAATCATTAACTCTCTTTTATACATGAAACCCTTCCAATTAACATTCTCTTATAACTTTCTTTCACTCCTTCTTTTCCTTTTTAAGTAAACTCCTTTTTAAATCAACCCCTTCCTTGGATTCCTAACAGAAACACCTGGACTTGGTCTGGTAGAAGCACACATCTATCACGGCCAGAAATGTCACCATTTACAAAGTCCCCCATGCATTTTCTATAGTGGAGTAAATTATAAAGTGAGGAGGGGGAGGGGGAGGGGGAGGAGGAGAAGGGGGGAGGACGAAGGGGTAGGAGGAGGGGGGAGGAGGAGGGGGAGGGGAGGGGGAGGAGAAGCCTTTTATTTAACTTGTTTGGTAGGGACCAGATCCACTCTGGCAACGTTGTATTTCTGACACAGTATATACATATCTGTGACACTTCTAGAATCCTGTCACGGTCAGTTACTATTACACGTTTGGCACGTTATCACTCTGTGCTCTTGAAAATCTTAAATAGCATCACAAACCAATCAATTAATATGCTACATACATAATAAATGCTCAAAGTAGTAAAATAGCCAATTCAGAACTTATATACTTATAATATCAACGTTGACATGTACCTCACTTCACAGTTTCATTAATATTTACTTAATATTTTAATTTGGAAAAGAGAAACAATGGTGAAAATTAAATTCCTCATTGCTTTTTCAGCTGTAGCTCTTTGTAGATGTTTACAGAAAAACTTGATAGGCTTGATTAAACAATGCTCTCCATTCCCCTGTAAAACATGCTAACTGATGCTCAGGGTATTCTGAAGAGTCATACATGTGGGATTCTCTACTATGCCCATGCATGACTAGTCCCACCAGGTGAGTTGCACTTTACCATCAGTTCACTGGGTTTGTTCCCAAACCTGTTTATTCCAGTTCTATTTGCTAATGTAATTACAAAATGTAACTAAATAGTATGTGAACAGATGATACAATGTAAATCAATGAAATCTAAGTGGAAAAGAAAGTGATTTGTTGTTTCTATCAAACTTAAGCAGAATGTTTGAAAGAACTTCATAAAGATAAGTCATATAACAATAATCACTGAATACATGTAGGTTAAATAATTGAACAGTTTTGGGGGAAATTTAGTAAAAGTCTAGCAAAATTCTGAGCAGAGATTGTTACACAATGTCTTTAAATAACTACTCCAATTTAGACAGACATGGATTGGAAATCAGAGGGATTTCACTGTGGTTGTGGGTTTATGCAAGAAAGATGACAGCGAAGTCCAACTAGAAAAGAAAATGTTTTGAACTAACATCAAAGACTGACAGATAAGGGCTTCCCTGGTGGCGCAGTGGTTGAGAGTCCACCTGCCAATGCAGGGGACACTGGTTCGTGCCCCGGTCCGGGAAGATCCCACATGCCGCAGAGCGGCTGGGCCCGTGAGCCATGGCCGCTGAGCCTGCGCGTTCGGAGCCTGTGCTCCGCAACGGGAGAGGCCACAACAGTGAGAGGCCCGCGTACCGCAAAAAAAAAAAAAAAAAAAAAAAGATTGGCAAATAAAAAAAGAAAATATATATGTATATGATAAAAATAGCTATAAATGTTAAAAAGCTGAAAGTATGTATTTATAATTTGTTAAAACTTTTTTGATTAGCCAACTACTAGAATCAAACTGGACAAGAAGACCTACTATAACTTTTTAATCACCTCATATAATAGCTTGGGTGTCCTAAATGCAGCAAAAAAAAAATGGGGGGGACCCAAATTTTGAATATTTTCAAAATATCAAATCCAAAATGCTCACATTGCTAATCTTGCTTAAACCAAGAATCAGTTTTCAGGACCAGAGCATTTAGAAATTCAGTCTTGATAATACGGGAGGATTTCACCCACTTGTGAGAGCACAGAGTAGGTTTTCTACATGTGGGCTGCTGCCATGAAAGGGCCAGGATTAATCTACACACTGTGTGGTAACATTTTCATCTAGATTTATGGCTCCTTTTTTTGCCAGGGCCCAGTGATTCCTGTCACTAGGGTCACATGTTATCATACAGCCCTCCACAGATAGCGCTGGCATACTCTGGACTCTGCTCTGATCATATAATGCATGCGCATTTGGAATCATCAGAAGCAAACATCACATTTCTCTACAGCACAAAACAGGCGAACAAAAAGACTTGATAAGCAAATTGCCTGTCTCCGTGCCTCCTTGATAGGAAAAGTCAGGAACCTACTTAAATATTTATTTTTAATTCCTCTGGCTAAGATTCTGACATGCAAAAATCCAAACTGCATAGCTTTTTGTGTCAAGTGATGTCCAAAGCAACAGGCAGCATGTTTTACATGCAGGTCATCTGTAAGGCAGTAAAGAGGGTTAGTCTTCTAGAACCTAGAGTCCACATCCCCTGGGATACCTTGAAAAAAGTCCCTTTCGAAATGCAGCAAGTTTCTAGACTTTTTCTTTCTTCCGCTCCTTACAACAACATGTAAAGAAATAAGTCTTTTGGTTACTGAGTCTGTGTAATGTAACAAGGGGCACTGGAATAGAAAAGAAGAGAAATCTCATACCAAGAAGAGATTTGTGTTCACATTTCTTAGAACATGCATTTCTTCCAAATATATATATATGTACAAGGGAATACTACTCAGACATAAAAAAAAATGAAATAATGCCATTTGCAGCAACATGGATGGACTTAGATGATCATACTAAGTGAAGTAAGTCAGAAAGAGAAAGACAAATACCATATGATATCACTTACATGTGGAATCTAAAATATAACACATATGAACTTATCTACGAAACAGAGACAGACTCACAGACATAGAGAACAGACTTGTGGTTGCCAAGGCAGGCAGTGGGGAAGGATGGATTGGGAGTTCGGGATTAGCAGATGCAAACTATTATATATAAAATGGATAAACAACAAGGTCCTACTGTGTAGTACAGGGAACTATATTTAATGTCCTGTGATAAACCATAACGTAAAAGAATATGAAAAAAAAAGTATATATGTGTATACCTGAATCACTTCGCTGTACAGCAGAAATTAACGCAACATTGTAAATCAACTATACTTAAAAAAAGTAATTTTTTAAAAGGGATAAAAAAAGCCTTGTTTACAATAATATCCACCACTTGTAACTGAGAGGTCATACCTAAATTATTAAATTTGTGTTAAATTTCTATCTCTCTTTTTTTAATCTGACTCTGCATCTTCAGCAAGCATTCATGAAAGCCATTTTGATGTTCAAAGTAATTGGGACATTGATCTATAATAGGAGAGCCTTTTAATAAACTTGAATATATATAACGACTTCTCTTGGGGAATAATATTTTTGGGGAAAAATCCTAATATTAGGGGCAGACATAGTGACAAGAACACATCAATAGCCAATAGGAATTTTTCTTGCAGCATGTTTTTGTTTGTGTTTTGTTTTCCTGGTTACTGTGATTCTAAGACTGCAAAGAGCACTAGGACAACCACATTTGGGGGTAAACGAATTTGTACAATAACCTCTTGTACAGTGCTGTCCAAGAGAACTTTCTGCAGTGATGGAAATGTTCTTATCTGTACTGTCCAACGTGGCATCCAATAACCACATGTGGCTAGTGAGCACTTGTCACGTGGCTAATGCGACTGAGGAAACGAACTTTAGTTTTAAATTTAAATAGCCACAGTGAGCTACTGGCTATCCCGTCTGAAAGTGCAGCTCTAGAGGGGAAGGGATGTGTCAGTCCTTCTAACAGCTCCACGCTTCCCAGGGTTCAGCAGAGTCAGCGGAACATTGTTTTTTGTTTTGTTTTGTTTTGCATTTTTATGTAAGTAATAATAATTTGCTAGATGAATCCTAAGAAGAAAGGCCTCTTTTCCTTAATAAGGGCATCATGGAATCCCCGAAAGGAGCAGAACAACCCAGTCTCACTGCAAAGCAGCCACTGAAAGAAAGACAAATCCCACAATCCAAACTTAATATTTCCTATGGCACCTTCTTTGCAACCCTTGGGCAAACCTACAAAACATTAGAGAGGCAATTATTTTATTTTTAAACTGTCTAAGATTCTATGGGAATGCTTAATCATTCATTCAAAGGACGAAATATAAACTGGACATGTAAGATTTTATAATCCCATTTGCTACAAGAAGCCTGGCAGAAGATGCATTAATTAACAAAACGTAGTCACCATTTTATTTTTCAATTATTTGTTAAAACTGGGAAGAGGGGGCTTCCCTGGTGGCGCAGTGGTTGGGAGTCCGCCTGCCGATGCAGGGGACGCGGGTTCGTGCCCCGGTCCGGGAAGATCCCACGTGCCGTGGAGCGGCTGGGCCCGTGAGCCGTGGCCGCTGAGCCTGCGCGTCCGGAGCCTGTACTCTGCAGCGGGAGAGGCCACAGCAGTGAGAGGCCCGCATACCACAAAAAAAAAAAAAAAAAAAAAAAAAAAACTGGGAAGAAAATTCTCTCTCAGACTGGCAGAGGAAAGACAGCTAACAAGCTATACGGTAAATTAAAATATAAAATTCAGATGCCACATAAAATTCCGAACAAATCTAAGGGCATACTGGCATCCCAGAATCTCTGTAACAAAAGAAGTATATTTGTATTCACACAACATTAACAACTGAAATAAAATTCAACCATCTCACTCACAGAAGATTTTTGATTTTATTAATATCCTTACAGATTTTACCTGTCCATAAGCATTGATTAGAGGAAAAAATAAATAAACAGCACTGTGTCTGATCAGGCTTCTGATTCTAATATTAACTGAAGGGAGTAGCACAAGCAAAAATCGAGCTACAATACATTATTCTGAAATGCTGCCACAGGAAAAAAGACACAGCATTGATTCCATCCACTTCCATTTTCTTTGCAACAAATCTGTCATTTAAGACTAAGATGTTAAGATATGACTTATTCTTGCTGAAGCCACCTTCTTATAAATGCAGATCTCCCAACAGGCTTCATAGCCCTGATCTCTTCCTATAAGTTGCTCCTGATTCAAGCAGATAATTTTGCTCTCTTTAATCCACTGGAACTGAATAAGTTCTTGGCACTTCAAAAAGAATTATGGGAACAAAAATTCTCTTGCCAGAAAAGTACAGGTAAGGCTCTACTCTATTGATGGGTAAGTGTTCCTTATTTTGCCACAGAGCATGCTAGAGCAGTAAGAGAGAGATCAGAGCAGATGTATGGTTCAGGGGGCCTTAATGATAATCTGTGCGAGTTATATAGAGAAAGATTCAGGTCACAGAACATTACACTTATGGTTGCTGTTGTGAACAGAATGTATCCTCATAAAATTCATATGTTGAAGCCCTAAACCCCCCCCCCATATGATGATATTTAGAAATGAGACCTGTGGGAGATAACTAGGGTTAGATGAGGTCATAGGTTGGGGCTCTCATGATGGAATTTGTGCCTTTATAAGCTTGCTTTTCCTCTCTGTGCACAAAGAGGTCATGTGAGCACACAGCAAGATGGCACACAGCACTAATCAGGGCATGAGTGTGATGAACTACCTGGGGCTGGGGAAAAAACTACCTGAAATGTTAGAGGTAATGCTGAGCAACACACACCAAGCTGGGAATAGTGCCTGTTCCCACCAGGCAGCCAAGAGAAAAGGTCTCAGAGTGAAATCTACCTTGCTGGCACCTTGCTCTTGGACTTCTCAGACTCCAAAACTGTGAGAAATAAATTCCTGTTGTTAAAGCCACCCAGCCTATGGAATTTTGTTTCAGCAGCCCAAGGGGACTAACGCAGCTGTGCTCTCAACTTGGATTTAAAGTTGGTCTCCCTGATCCCTATATCCCCACATCCGAAGGAAGAGTCAGGAGCGTCCACAGTGAATACCTAACACCACCACAACACAGCTATTAAAGAAGTCAGCATTAATTACTGGCTATTTAACCTATATTTAAAACTAATGAAGACTTCTGCTTTCTGCCAATATGGAGTCACAGAAACCAGATTTAGCCTCTCATCTGAAACAACAACAAAATGAGTTAAAAAAACAATGTTTTTCAAGACATTGGACATGAGACAACAAAGGACAGTGGTTCCTGAGAGACAGGAAACAAATGAGGTGAGCCTTACTACTGGCTCAATCTTACTTTCCAGGATGCAGCCTAGGGAGGGGGAACTGAGGTGAAGCCCAGAGAGACCAAGGCAGCTAGAGTGTGCAGGACCAAGTACTGAGGAGAAGCCACACAGACATAGAACCCCAGAGATCTGTAGAGGTTCCCTCTCAAGTACTCAGCAGAGCACTCATCAGGGCTTGAGTGTGATGAACTACCTGCGTTGGGGAAAAAACTATCTGAAATGTTAGAGAAAATGGTAAGTAACACACATCAGGCTGGGAATAGTGCCTGTTCCCACTGGACAGAAGAAAAACCTCATAGTTCCCAGGCTATATAGAGTACTTAGAAAGGTATTGCCTCAGTAGTGGGAATAATTGGTCCTAGACTAAACACGGTTCCAGTTCCACCAAACAAATCTTAAAGGCAGAACCAAAAGGATCAAACTATTTCCAAGTAACATAACTAACTGCATACCAAAACAAAACTCAAGAGTACACACAAAAATATCCAGCACCAAACAAGAAAAATCACAATGTCTAGCATTTTAATCAAAGAGTAGCAGGCATGCAAAGAGCAGGAAAATAAGACCCATATTGAGAAGAAAAATCAATCAATCAATCAAAACTGACCCAGACTGACACAAATGATAGTATTAGCAGGCAAAGACATTAAAAGACTTAATATAACTGCACTGCGTGTGTTTAAAATAGAGACATAGAAGATTTTCTTTTTAAAGCTCAAATAGGGAATTCCCTGGCAGTCCAGTAACTAGGACTCCACACTTCCAATGCCAAGGCCCAGGTTCAATCCCTGGTCAGGGAACTAAGATCCCACAAGCTGCGTAGCACAGCCAAAATAAATAAATAAAATAAAATCTCAAATAGAACTTCCAGAGATAGGCATTTCAACACATGAAATGAAAAATACACTGGAATTAACAGCTAATGAGACATTTCAGAAGAAAAAAAAATTAGTTTTGAAGATATAACAGTAAAAACTGCCCAAAATGAAACACTGAGACAAAATTTTAAAAAGATATCAAAACAAAACAAAACAAAAATAATCATTAAGCTGTGGGACAACCACAGATATAAGAAGTTCAATGAACTTCAAGCACAGAAACATGAAAATTACACCCAATCATGTCACTACAAAATTGCTCAAAACCAGTGATAAAAAGAAAACCTTAATAGGAGCCAAAGAAAGTGGCATGCTATTTATATAAAAAGGAAGATAAAGATAACATCAAATTTATCATTAGGATTATGCAATCAAAAATAGAGTAGAACGACATCTTTAAAGCATTTAAAGAAAAAAAATCTGTCAACCTAGAATTAAATATCCAGTGACATTCTCTTCTAAAAACAATAAAAGGCTTTTTAAGTTATACAAAAGTTGAAAGAATTAATCATCAATAGATCCGCATTACAAGAAATGTTAAGGAAACTTGATAAGGCAAAAGGAAGATGATATCAGGTGGAAATATGAGTATAATATTTCTATACAAAGAAGAAATAAAGTATACCAAAAATAATAACTACATGGATAAATGTATAAGAATGTTCTATTAGTATTTAAAAGATATCTTTAGTTATTTATTTTTAAAGCCAATTAATAGACTGTTTAAACAAAAATAATAATAATGTGCTATTATAATAATAATGTGAAGTTTATAGTATATGTAAAAGTAAAATGTATGACAAAAGTAGCACATAAGCTGGGAAAGAAAATTACAAGTATAGGATTTAAGGTTCTTATACTACATGTGAAGTGGTATTATATCACTTGCAGATAGACTTTAACAAGTTAAAGATATATACTATAAACCCTAAAACAACCACAAATGTTTTTAAAAGCAATTACAGCTAATAAGCCAACAAAGGAGATAAATTGGCATCATGAAAAGTACTCACTTAACAGAAAGGAAGGCCAAAAAGGAAGAAAATACAGATGCGACAAATAAAAAACAAACAGCAAGATGAATTAACCTATGTTAATAATCACATTAAAAGTAAATGGTCTAAATACCCCTAATTAAAAGGCAGAGATTGTCAGACTGCATGTTTTTTAAAAAGCAAGCCTCAACTATATACTTACTACAAGAAAAACACTTTAAATACAAAGACACAAATAGGTTAAAAGTAAAAAGATGAAAAAAGACTTCTCGTGTCAACACTAAAAGCTAGTATAAATGCTTTACTTAAGCACTGTACTTCTAGTGTGTGATATACCTCAAGTGTAATACTCTATCAAAGAATTCACATAATATTGGTTAAGAGAAGTATGAAAATGGCTCTTTTGAATTTATTTTCGTATCGTTTACAAAATCATCTGGGAAGGTATAATTCATTGTAACAAATATCCTTTAAAGAATCATATAATATATTCTCTTCACATAGTTCAGTGCCAGGAAAATGTCTGCATTCCATGTGAATTCATATGCTTTCTTAAATCATGTAAGTACTATAGGAGCCAGTTTTCCCTTTATGCCTTGGCTAACAATCAGAAAGCCAAAGCTCAATTTAGTGCCAAAGTCTAAAAATAAATCCACCCCAGGCACTTAGGAGTATACCCACTCTCTCCTTCTACTTGGTTGTTGACCTCTCCTAAGATCATTTTACTTTCACTGTAATACTGGAAACTACTTTGAATTCTTTTTTTTTAAGAGTCATGTTTTATAACAGAAAGAATATCAGGAATGAGACATGAGTATTTGCTCCACCACTTATAACATGTGTGATGTAAATCACAAAGAGGTTGAATAACAGCTCTGAAGTTTCATTTTGCACCATAAAGTGAGAATAACAGTGGCTACTTTATCTCTCTCTTAAGAATTTTAATAACTGCACTGTTGGTGGGAATGTAAATTGATACAGCCAGTATGGAGAACCTCCACTATGGAGGTTCCTTAAAAAACTAAAAATAGAATTACCATATGACCCAGCAATCCCACTACTGGGCATATACCAGAGAAAAACAGTTCAAAAAGACACATGCACCCCAATGTTCACTGCAGCACTATTTATAATAGCCAGGTCATGGAAGCAACCTAAATGCCCATCACCAGACGAATGGATAAAGAAGATGTGGTACATATATACAATGGAATATTACTCAGCCATAAAAAAGGAACGAAATCGGGTCATTTGTAGAGACATGGATGGACCTAGAGAGTATCATACAGAGTGAAGTGAGTCAGAAAGAGAAAAACAAATATTGTATATTAACACATATATGTGGAATCTAGAAAAATGGTACAGATGAACCGGTTTGCAGGGCAGAAATAGAGACACAGATGTAAAGAACAAATGTATGGACACCAAGGGGGGAAAGCAGGGGTGTGGGGGTGTTGGTGGGATGAATTGGGAGATTGTGATTGACATGTATACACTGACATGTATAAAACAGATAACTAATGAGAATCTGCTATACAAAAAAAAAAAAATTAAATTAAAACAAGAATTTTAATAAAATGTGAAAGTCTACAGATTTAAAAACACAAAGCTAAGTTAATATTAAATGAAGCTAAAAGGATTATCAAAATTGATGTGGTTATATTTTTAAAACTGAAATCTCATCTTATGATGTAGTCATTTCCAGGTTAACTCTTTTTCCCGTTATCAATATTAAATCAATTCAAAGCTAGATGAACCCACAGCAGCCTAGAGTATGTTCTGAGAAGCAATAAAATGACCAGCCACAGTTATATTTCAGAACTCTGAATCCAGAAACAAGAACAAGGAAAACAGTGGCACTCTCAGGTGAGCATGGAGGAAAGAAGGCACAACCCAAACCAGGACTGGATCTGCAGAAGTACTAAAGATGGGCCCCCAAAGACTTGTGAATTCAGGTATGCACTTGTTACTCCTTTGATTGTCAATCAACATTTCTGCATAAGAGGAAAGAAAGGGAACAAGGGTACAAGAACATAAATTGTTCTGATATTTTATCAAATGCAGAATTGCCCTTAAGCAAACCTACTCCAGTACTAGGCATTCTGCTCTAAGCAGTGAGAATTCTCCCTCTGGCCTCAGGCAGAGCCTTAGTTGTGAGGTTCACCTGTATTTTAGCATTCCAGGTGGACAAAGATAACTGCAGCCTAGCTTTTATAGGACTGAAATAACTACAAGTCTTTTCTAGTAGATGTGTAGAGCAATGAATTAAACAAGAAAAAAGGATTCAGATGGTACACAGGTGGCTCAGCAAAAATATGGTGAGTCAAGAAAGAAAAGGAGAATTCTCAGAAGAAAATTGGAGGCACAGCTAAATAGCTATACCACAACCATATTTCATAAAATAGATCTGCAGCTCTTATATGCTGGTGAGTATCAGAATCCCTTATGGAAATTAAAAATGCAGATGCCAAACTTTATCTACCAGAGGCAATACCAGTGTGTGTCTGATGTTGAGTACCTCTAATGTTAATTAATTTCATTAGGAACCAGGATTTGAGGCATAAACAAATAAATGAAAATACAAATGTGTGATTTAGAGGACAGCATGCATAAGCCACTTCAAGCCCTGTGGCACTGTCCAGGGAGAAACTGGAAATGGCCACAAGGCTGGCAGGTGAAAAAGAAATGCGTGATTTAAGTAAGTGTGTGATTTTAAGTAAAAACTGTGTAGTACTGAATTGGAAGAGTCATGATGTAGTCATTATGCATTTTATCTTTAAGAACAACAACAATGCACTTCCTAGCTCTGTACACTAAAAAGATCTAAAAACAATGATTTACTCGAAAGCAATGTGTCCCCTAGTGACCAGATTATGGTTTCTAAATAACGTTTCCCACTAAAAGGAACAGGCTCCTAGGAGAAATAGCTGATTCCAGGTGTAAGGGGTGGGGGGAACCAACAAACCTTATAAAATAAACCTGGAATATCTCATCATATCAGGAAAAATGATGTTAACAAAGATTAACATGGAGTCATGTTAAAAGGTCTCAGGAACCAACATGAAGAGGTTCCCATGGCAAAAACAGGATAAGTTGAGCATGAATAGAATAATAATTGTAATAAAGTGTATTTCAAGCTATTAGTTCAAAATAATACTAAAACAAAACAAAACAAAGCCCCACTATTATTATTATTTTTTTTTTTTTTGCGGTACGCGGGCCTCTCACTGTCGTGGCCTCTCCCGTTGCGGAGCACAGGCTCCATACATGCAGGCTCAGCGGCCATGGCTCATGGGACCAGCCGCTCCGCGGCACGTGGGATCTTCCCGGACTGGGGCACGAACCCGTGTCCCCTGCATCGGCAGGCGGACTCTCAACCACTGCGCCACCAGGGGAGCCCCCCACAATTATCTTTAAAGGATACTGAAGAACCAACTAATTATTTGGAAAATTACTAAATAAAGGTAAAGAATCAATCATTTATCTTGTCCTTCCTACATGTACTGTACCTTAAGGTAAAAGACAAGGGGAAGTTTCTTTTTGTGAAGAAGGAATAACAGAATAAGATTATCACCATCTTGCAGCCCCTACTGAAAGAATCTAAGCAATGATCTTTGAATGGTTACTAACATCACACATACCCCAAAAGGTACATGTATTATGTTCCTGCCCATGGATTCTTGCACTTCATATACCCACCCCCTCAAAAAAAGAAAAAGAAAATCAGACCCAGATCAGATACACTTCTATTTTTATTTATGGGAAATTAAGAAATAAATATGTTGAACAAATCATGAGGATATAATAAGCAAAATCTGATTGGGGGAAACTACAAATCAAACAGTCTAGTTTCTTCAACAAATAAACTTCAAGGGGTAAAAAAGAAAGATGAGGGAGAAGCTATAGGTTAAAAGATACCTGACATTAAAATGATTCAGGGGGGTGAAAGGGCATGAATGGGTGAGATTATAAATGAAATAATGTTGGCCGTGAGTTAATAACTGTTGAAATGATGGGAACATGGGGGTCCAATACACTATTCCCTCTGCTTTTGTACGTTTGACATTTTTCACAGTAAGGGGTTTAAAAATGTCAAAAGCAAAAAACAAACAAAAGATACAAAACTATGGCATTAAAGTTCAAATCTGGGTTATCTTTGAGGACGAGAAAAGAGCAGTAATTCTGAGAGGGCATGAAGGGAGACTTCTGGAGTACTGGATAAAGTCTAATTCTTGAGCTGAGTAAACTCAGGTGCTTATTTTGTAGTATTACTGAACATTTATATTCTGTGCTATTACTGAACATTTATATTTTGTGCAACTTTCTGGTGTTATACTTCAACCAAAATTAGTCAACATCAGTACGCAGAAGGGACTTCCCTGGTGGTCCAGTGGTTAAGAATCCACCTTCCGATGCAGGGGATGAGGGTTCAATCCCTGGTCAGGGAACTAAGATCCCACATGCCGCGGGGCAACTAAGCATGCACGCCACAACAAAAGATCCTGGTGCTGCAACTAAGACCCGACGCAGCCAAAAATTAATTAATTAATTAATTTTTAAAAAATTAGTATGCAGAAATCTAGACTATTATTCATCAATATAATCACAGGAAATGCATTCAATAAGATGGAAGTATTTAATACTTTGTAATGCATAATACTTCCATAGTGTTTAAGAAGCTTATGGACATTGATCAAAAGGAAAAGACAACGTGTTGTGAACGTTGTATTATAGCCTTTAATCTCATGAGAACTAATCATAAGACACAGACCCAACAGAATCAGGACATATTAAATACAAGGAATACACTAATAATAATAATAGCAAATACCTATAAAGTATCTATCATGTGTTAGTTGAGTTAAAAGATGGTTATAAATTCTCTTAACTATTCTTTCAGATGAGGTATAAATACTGCATTTTCAGTTGTAATGCTAAATTCATTTTTGCTGATATTTTAGCCAGTCTACATTTATTTACTGGTATATTGTACAAAAATGAAATTACTGTACTGTACAAAGATGAAAGTATAGCAAATAAACATGTAACTTATTTTGAAAAAGCCAGAGTGAGTTGAAGGTCATGTTGCTAAATGGTTACAAGCAAGATCTTTGGTGTCAATCAGTCTTAGACAGGAATCCTCACTCACCTACAAGTTGTGTGACATCAAGCAAGTACTTAATCTTTTTGTGCCTTCGTTTCCACATTTGTAAATGGAGTGGTATTTTCACTTCTAGTTACTATGGGATTAAACGAGATAGAATCTTAGCTCAGTGCCTGGCATACAGCATCTGATCATTAAATGGTAATTACCATATATTTATTATTGTTGTAATTATAAAAGGATATCCCTCTGCAATATCTCCCTTGGTAGTTTCAAAATATTCCTCTCAAAGAAATATGACGAAGAAAATTACAAATATAGGCTCTGCCAGAAAAAAAGAATGTTTTATTTTAAATAAGATGGAGAAAACACACACAAAAAAAAAAATAAAGGGGGAAATGACAAAGCAC
This sequence comes from Lagenorhynchus albirostris, assembly GCF_949774975.1. Taxonomy (NCBI): domain Eukaryota; kingdom Metazoa; phylum Chordata; class Mammalia; order Artiodactyla; family Delphinidae; genus Lagenorhynchus; species Lagenorhynchus albirostris. Next base: position 91,721,057 of record NC_083103.1, read on the forward strand.
AAGTAAATGGCTAAAAATTTAAAAGCAAGATACCAGAAAAGCTAAAATCAAAACATAATCACTGGTTTCAAGCTGAAAAAATAAAAGTGCAAAGCAGATTTAGAAGAAATTATTCCATAGTCATAACCCACGGGTCGAGAGAATCAGGTCTTGCGGTATAAAACCCATGGGAACCCCACCTAAACCTGAGAGCCATGAAAAGTACATTAGCTCTTGTTTGAAGCAGGTACCACTTACCTGAGTATGAAGACATAATGCCCATCACTGGGGATCCGTCAGGTAATTCCCGAGGACACCGGTGGTCCTGGTCTCTCTCTCAGGCTCCACAGCCTCTCAGAGCCCAAAGGACTTTTAAGGTACTTAAATATGTGGTATGTTTTGACAACAGCATGTTTTATAAGTCATTTGTCATCAGCAAACTTTAGACAAGGTTAATGAAAGTTCTGTCACTTTAATGTCTAGCTGGCTTTAAATTACAAATGTCATGCGCCACGACTAAAGAAAGGGCACTGCAATAATACCATAAACCATCATCTCCAGGGACATACAGGTAATTGCATAGCTCATTAAAAAACTGTTTTAATTATTAATTGACCGTGTCAGAGTTGTCCTTTGAAGTCAATTGTAATTTTTTTTTCCTTGCAAGCACTATGATTTCAAGCTGACCTACAGAACTTTGTGTACCACCTAAAAATCTGCCAGCAGTGGTTACCAAGAAAGCTCTCCAACACTTGGAGTTACTTTCAAGTCATTTGTAATTTGCTTATTGCAGGGAAGGAAATGGCAGAACCTTTTTGAAGAAGTCAGCTGTGTTCTAATCACCTTATAGATACCACAGAACAGAAAAGAGAAATGAATTTTAAAAATGCCAGGAGTTAGAGCAAGCATTCATCTTTTTGTTAAATTTTCTTCATGATGATGTGAAACAAGGACTAAAAGATTTTGCCGGAAACCACAGGGCTATTTGATCAGGAAGGACTTAGCTAAACTTACAAAGGAGAGAGTTAGTTAAATGTTTTATTTAATAAATAATTCTAGAAATAGGCTGGTTACAATTACCAAAGCTGAATAGTCATCATTCACAAACGTCAATAGTAATAATTTATATACTTAAAGCTATCTTTAAGTTCCACTAACCAAGACAGAGAACTAGTAGACTCACTTTTAGTTCTGAGTGAAACTAGAAGGTATCTTACAGAAAGACAAGAGTATGTCCACTCTTGCAAAAGATGCCAGTGGCAAGCTTAAATGGCTAATTCTATATTTATAAAGAGACAAGCATCCATCCATAATGTCAAATGACAGAGTTCTCACTGATTTATCAGCAAATTGAACTTTCACTATAAGAGAAAAGAATTTCTCAAAATCTGGATCTTATAAATTAATCCACTCCTTCTTGAATACCATTTTAAAAAGACAATGTCAACCTTAAGTTTGAACGATTCGTTGTCTCGTAAAAATCTGAGGTGAATATGTCTGGTAGCAAGTTTCCAGAACAAGAACTCTCTTCCAACACAACCTAAGAATCTACTGTCATGCGTATTAGACAAGGTACAGTCATGTGGCCAAGATCAGACTATTTCCATCAACACAAACACTGACAGCAAGTTTGTCCACCAAGTTTGCAGTGCCAACAACTTACAACTCAAACCTGGGATCAATTTATGAGCTCCACTGTTGTTAATGACCACGCAGGGCAAGGAACACCAGAAAAATGACAGCATCCTCAGGACTAACATATCATCTCCCAGAATGTGAAAATGAGATAAGTCAATTCTGCTGTATGGTCTGCACCTTGAGAATTAAACAGCAACTACCAACTGATAACAGAAATTACTCTCATTGGAGGCTCAACACCTGATTCTCCTTTGCCCCATCAAGGGGAGACTGGCAGATAACAGAATGACAGGAAAAAGTCAGTCCACCCACATTTCCTGCATTGTGGAAAAGTGAACGAGCACAGACACACAGCAAATCACCTAAGAGAAGTAAGTCAATAAATATATAAATAATAAAATAAAAATAAAATAATGCCATTTGCAGCAACATGAATGGACCTGGAGATTATCATACTAAGTGAAGTAAGTCAGACAGAGAAAGACAAATATCATATGATGTTGCTTATAGGTGGAATCTAAAAAAAAATGATACAAACGAACTTATTTACAAAACAGAAACAGACTTACAGACTTAGAGAACAAATTTATGGTTACTGGGGGGAAGGGTGGTAGGGACGGATAGATTGGGAGTTTGGGATTGACATGTACACATTGCTATATTTAAAGTAGATAACCAACAAGGACCTACTGTATAGCACAGGGAACCCTGCTCAATATTCTGTAATAACCTAAATGGGTAAGAATTTGAAAAATAATAGACACATGTATGATAAATAGATATATAGATAGATAGGGTAAGAAGCAGGACTGGACAGCACAGGGGCCAGCATACTAAGGCTCAGGAACCAAATCCAGTCCGCTGTCTGTTTTTTGTTTGTTTGTTTGTTTGTTTTTTGCGGTACGCGGGCCTCTCACTGTTGTGGCCTCTCCCGTTGCGGAGCAGAGGCTCCAGATGCGCAGGCTCAGCGGCCATGGCTCACGGGCCCAGCCGCTCCGCGGCATGTGGGATCTTCCCGGACCGGGGTACGAACCCGTGTCCCCTGCGTCGGCAGGCAGACTCTCAACCACTGCACCACCGGGGAAGCCCACGCTGTCTGTTTTTGTAGAGCCTGTAACCTAAGAATAGTTGTTACAGTTTTAATTGGTTGAAAAAAAAATTAGGAATAATACTAAAATCACAACTCATGAAAATTATATGAAATTCATATTTCAATGTCCATAAATAAAGTTTTATTGGAAAATATCCATGCTCATTGGTTTACATATTGTCTGCGGCAGCTTTCACACTAGAGCCGGAGGGCTGAGTGGTTGTGAAAGACAGCATATGGCCCCAGAAGTCTAACATATACTACCTTGCCCTTGACAGAGAAAGTTTGCCAACCACTGCTATAATGAAGTGGGACCTAAAATCCTCACCTTGGATGGCATATCAAGTGAGCTGGCCCCATCTCCATTCCTTCAAGCAATCCTGATATTTAATAATTTAAAGACTTCCCCCTGAAAGAGGAGATTTTACAATAAATGATAAATATCTCTAGCTGGAGGGTGCAGCATGAGTGTTTCCAAATTGATGATCAAGTTCTGTCTCTAGTATATACATGTAAGTAGAATACAATGTACAATATTCTAATTAAATTGAAAAATGGCTGCACAAGCTCTGTTTCTATTAGCCAGGTCTTATTTGATTTAGCAACAGTAATGAATGCTGAATCAGGTCAGGGTTGTTAAGCTTGTCTGGCTTTGCCAATCTACTGAAATAAGGATCATAAAACCTAAGACGTAATACGGTAGACATTTAAAAAGAAAACTCATTTATCTTCAATTAAAATATCCACTATATGACAATAAACTTATTACTCCTCCCTATAGAAAGGTTAGGTTGAAGAAAACAGCACATTATAAAGAATTCAGTCCAGCATGGGGACCATGGAGTTACATTTTAGAACATCAAAAATAGCCTGGTTTTCTTGTGATACCAACATTTCACAGGTTTGCAGGGGGGAAAAAAAACAACAGGCAAAACACAGAAGCTCAAAATATTCTCTAACTGACAAAACGCTGCACTAGATTTTTGGCTTCAATAAAGTTAAAATTCTCTACATGAAATAAGGAAGGAACGGTGATCCAGTTTCTTGAAATGAGCAAAATCCTACATGGGCATGTTAAATCATCTGCTTGTTTGAGTCACTGGGGGAACTACATGGTCACCACCTCTGATTCACTTTACCTTTTGAGACTAAAATGAAATTATGGCTTATTTCATTTTCCAGATTTTATGCATTTATTGACATAAACACACAGAACATAAACTCCATACTGAACCTACATCAATCATCTTGGTGTGTTATAAAATATAGTATCTTTAATAATATTTGTTTTAGGCCCCAATTAATTTTATGAGGGAATAATAAAACAGCAACCTCTTCCTCTGCCTACAGTATAGACTATATAATAAAATCAACAGATATAGGCCAAATCAATGGGGTGAAAACAACCTATTTGAAGCTGGCTATGAAGATGCACTAATTCCAACCCTCAAAAGACAATTGACTCCTAGGACCCAGTAGCTCCAACCCACTCAAAACCAGAGCAGCCAGAATCTATAGTCAGAAAGGAAGATATGCAGTTCCTCTATTTCCCCACATTTAGAAGACATAAAATGAATGTGGTAAATAAGCTAGACAGGAAGTCAAAAAGGGTACAATCTGGGGGAAAAAAAGGAGTATAAAATACTCTGTTAGCTGCTGAAGAAAAGTTCCACAAAACTGCACTTACACAAGCTGTGATATCCAACTCAAGCAACTCACATCCCTCATGTGCCATCCTGATTATTCTCTTCAAAGCGCTACTGTGTGCTATCTTCGGAATGTTAAACCGCCCATCAATGTAAATGGTCCCATTAAACAATCTCTAGGTATTCCATCCAGCTGAATGAAGAGGAAACCCTAATGATGGTCTGAAACGGGAACCAAATGATTTAAAGGGAAATATACAACATACAATTTTCTGAATTTATCAAAAGGCAAATAGTAATTTTAAAACTCTTTTTTCTATTCTCTACCACCAAAATAAATAAATCGAATAAACAAGCATTAGGCTAACTTGCAAGTTGTAAGTACTAGGAAATTAGTCTTAAACGACTATGGTTGGGGGGCTTCCCTGGTGGTGCAGTGGTTGAGAGTCCGCCTGCCGATGCGGGGGACACGGGTTCGTGCCCCGTCCCGGGAAGATCCCACATGCCGCGGAGCGGCTGGGCCCGTGAGCCACGGCCGCTGAGCCTGCGTGTCCGGAGGCTGTGCTCCGCAACGGGAGAGGCCACAACAGTGAGAGGCTTGCGTACCGGAAAAAAAAAAAAGACTATGGTTGCCTAAGCCCTCTTTCATTTTTCACTAACAGTTACAGGGCAGAGAGTGAGACTCCATAATTGGAGGTAACCAAGCAAAGGTTAGATGATCATGTGTGTGTGTGCTGAAAAGGGGATTCAAGCATCCATTTTGAATAAGGATGGTGAATTGGATCAGATCATCTCCAAAGTGTAACATGACTGAAGCCACATAAAATGAAAAACAACTACAGAGATAGCATTAACTTAAATAAGGATCTTAATATTTGTTTTCAACTCTTAATCAGTGATACTTTTAAAAAATAAAAAATGAGCAGATTCCTCTCAGAAGTGCTGAGAGGCTCCCTTTCACACAAAACCCAAAAGGAAGGTGATAACAACTTTCAAGATCATGCAAAATGCAATTCCAGAGGAAAATCACAATCTATAAATTACCACTCAGAGGAGAGTATCACAATGAGTAAAGCCAACCATTATAAGAATGCATAAGGTTAATTCATTAACCTTATTAGCCAACAGGGAGTCAGCAACATGTAGCAAAAACAGCACAGACTTTGGTCCAATGGCCTTGGGTTCACATCTCAGTTCTAATTTTTATTAAGCTATTTAACCTTAGGAATGTCACTTAACCTTTTGGAGCCTCAGGTTTCTTATCTGTAAAATGGGAACACCTTCTTTATTGGGGTTGTTAACAGGATTAAATGAGAAAACATATACAAACTACTGAAAACAGTACTTGACACTGTAAGTACATCATAAATCAATTGCCCCCCACACACTAAACAAATATTCACTAAATGTGCGAATGTGTCAGGCTAAGACACTGTTTTCTCAAGTATGATGCATGAAATAATTTTAAATGGTACCTAAAACTTTAAAAGTTTAATATTTGAGATTTTAATTTAAACATGGATTACAAGAAAATAGAGCCCCCCAAAAAACCTGTAATTTCATGCCAAATACTGATTTGGATGAGGTTGAGTAAAAAAGATTAATCAACCTAAAGGGAACTATTATGTAACGAATAATATTGGCAATATAAAGATATGGCAAAAATCATACAGGAAAGAAACACTATGTTTTATATATATATATATATATATATACACACACACATATATACATATATATGTATACACACACATACATTAGAGTGTTTCTGTCATCAAGGAGTTTACATTCTAAGGACTGTGTGGATCTCAAGTGAGCAAACAAATGAAATACCACATATATTCCAAGTTCAGAGTCATATTCAAGAAGAATGGTGTTAAAAGTCCCCCTCTTCTTGGCTCTTCTAACATGTATCACACATAAAAGCTCTTTAAAAATAAATGAGTTTAACAATCATCATGCTGAGTTGTAACATAAGCTGATTTGGAAGTCCTTGTATAGTAGCATGTTAGGGATTTGTATGTTAAATCTTCTCTTTGAACTATCCAGGAAATCATTCTTTTCTCACCTTTATTTTCTTTATGGGAAACTAAGAAAACAAAAGGTTCTGCTGGTTCAACAGCCAAATCACTCAAGACACTTGGAGCAAAACAAGGAACAATCTACTAAAAACTATATGATCTAAGAATGCGAAACCGTTTTAGATTTCAGCAAGTCTCATCCTTAGAGACCCTACATGCCACAAGAATAAGCTGAATTTGCATTTGAAAATCGAGTAAAACAAACAAAGTGTCCTCGTCAAGGAAAATGAATAGCAAAATAAGAAAGAAAAAGAAAAGCACTTTGTATGTATTCCCAAGGAAAACCACAGACTCCTTAAAAGCACTCACAACAGGTAGGACCTTCCTGAAATGTTTACGTATCTTAAAACAAAAACAAATGTCCCCTTATCATCTCATAATTCATGCAATATATTAACTTGTGCTCTTTAATCTCTCTTGAAGTTGTCTTTCTTCATGATTCCTTTACAACATTTTAATAGTAAACCTCCATCATGTCAAAATTTATCTACACACAGTATTAGTTTAAAAAAATATTTTTGATAAAAAGCTACACGCAGGCAACCAAAGCCATATTGACAGGGGTTTAATGACCAAGGAGCATATAGTTCTATAGCGGAGATATACAAAAGGGGAACATTATGTGCGAAAGGAAACATATAAAACAGAATAAGTAAAAAGATAACTAGCAGTGACATTCTCTGAAATACAAGATACGCTTCTATAGTTCGGACCATACAAGGTGAGAGCAGAATAAAGCTTCACCATATCACAAAATCACTCTGTCATATTGACATTCATTCCAAATGTCGCTAGTGCATTGATTTTCTTAGAAGTTTCATGATTCAGCTGCCTCTGAACCACAGTTAGAGCAATGCCCACCTGCATCACTAGCTAAGTACAGCTTTAGAAGAGAAATGGATAGAGGTGGCAAAATTAATAAATTATCATTTTTCTTCACAGCTTGCTTAGGAAATATGCATGGTGCAAAAAAATCTGTAAACATAGGCTTGGCATTTCTAAAAGAGTTTCTTAGATAGAAATTTTTGAAATATATTTTTTTAAATCCTCTGTTTTCTTTAAAAGCAATAATTTAGTCCAAACAGCTGATCTTTATTCTGGGTCTTCTGTTTTCTGCTTTTTTCATGAGTCATCCTTAAACACCTTTCATACCAAGAACCAACAGCAGGGAACTGGGGGAAAAGAAAAAGGTAGAAGCTCAGTATATCCCAAAGAGCCCATAAGAGTTCCTCAAAAAAAAAAAAAAAAGCCACTGATCTTCATCAGAGTAGAGAAATACAAATCCCAAGATCGCTGCCACTAAATCGGCAGACCAATGTGATGAGTGCTGCTGTCAATATGGCTAGTCTACCTTGACTTTTGAATGTCAAAAATAATATGGACAGGATTGACTAAGCAGTCTCCGAGGTACTGCCTTTAAAATTTGTAACTTTATGGCCATTAAATATTGAACAGATAATTGGATTTATCCCCTTCAGTGCTTTATGGATGTACAAAGTACCTACTTTCTCCTGTTTTATTCAAATTAATGGTGCTCTTTTAAAAAGTGTCTGTCCTGAGCACACACTATAGCCGACTCATTAAAAGGATGCTGCTTCTTCTGCTTACCAACTCTTTTCTCCATTTGTAATAAGAGGGCAAAAACCACACTCAAACCCATATGTACAGTTAAGGGCAAATTTATTGAGAGTCACCCTGAAAAGTAGAATTTTCCCTCCCTCAACTCAAGTACGTGGTGTGAGTTGGCAGTTGATTAGCCGTTATCGTGGAAAACCACAACAGAGACTCCATTTCTTCTGTTTTTATTTAAAACATTTATAAACGCTTCTTTGCAACTGGATAGCTTACTGCTACATTATAAAATCAAGTTTGGAGAACATAAGGATGCCAGTATCCCTCTAGAGGATTAGCCAAACGAAACCCTGTATTGTGGATTGAACAGGGAAAAAAATGCACCCATGGACAGGCTGTGCAATTCACACGAGTGATAAGGTATTTCTATCAAGTGTGACTAACACCTACAAACGTACAATCTGAAAATAACTCTGGTGGAGGTGTTAGTGGAAAGGGGTTAATGGAAATAATGTTTTCATTTTAAACAGTATAAATCCACAACTGGCATTCCATTGGCCCGTGACCTCCCCTTACCCAATCCTAGTTCAAGTCATTTGCTAGTGTAATTGAAACCTTCTTTGAGAGTCTTCAGATTTCATTTCATGTTTGGGGGACAGTTACCATCCATCTTTCCTAACATTCCTAATCTAAACAGAAGACCCAAACCCAAGACTGCGCTTCTGATGGATCGCTCGCCTTCCTATACAGTAGAGCTTAAAGAGATCCCATTATTGCTTTCAGAATCCTTACAGAAAACATACATTCATACTCATTTTGGTTTTTATCACCCAGCTGAACAGCATATATTTATTTTTAATGGGTTTTTAAAGAAACATAAGTTTTCAATTAACAACAAATATTAAATGCAGGTGGGGAAAAAAGGCTCAACAACATGACATGTTAAAAAATAAAAAACTGTAGAAATAAGATTTGCTGCTCCTGAGTAAAATGCTGAAGAAACTCCAAAGCTTTTCCTATATGCGAGTCCTTTTTAACGCAGGTCTCCATCTATTCATTTCTCTTATAGTTGAAACGGGCTATAAAGAAATGCCTCCATCTAGCTGTCCAGTGTCATTAATATGACACCACTAGGGGGCAGACTTTTGATGATCATCTCAATTATTCTATTAGACATGCATTCAAAATAATGGGTTTTAAGTTTGTCTTGGAACGTATATGAGGTCTATCTAATATGAAGCCAAATTTTTGCTATAGCTAGGAAAATTTGAAGGACTGAAGGAAAAAAACCACAAACAAGCCATCCACCTCAGTTAGGTACATATTAGACTAGTGGCTAACTTGATCAAGAAAATTTCACAATCTGTTTGTCAGAAAATCCTCACAAATACAAGTAGATAAAGCCTTGACTTCAACATTCAAATAGATTCCTCCGGAACAGCTAATGGGCTGCGCAAAGGCAGCCTCCTTTCATATCCATTTCTAATTCTTCGCCTTACAAGAGTCACAACTGGCCAGTATCAAAAATACAAATAAAGCTTGCTGACAGCCTCTCAGACACTAATTCTTAAGTGTTTCTGGTGTACAAGCTGCTTTATTTCTTTCTGTTCACTGGGATTTTTCCTATATAAGAACAGGACAAAATCGGACACATTCTGATATTAAGATTACACAGGATACCTCTAACAAAATGACCTGCCGGACTGAAAGGAGCAACTGCGAAGTTCATTGTGCCCGTATTTCTATTAATCAAGTCTTTCCTGGAACACCATTTCACCTGAAGCTACCTGGCAGTTTATTTAGTCATTCAGGATTAACTGTTGTGAGTCCATCATTCCATAAACCCCAATTGTAATTCTGAACAAGAGGAAGATATAAGGATATCTCATGGGCAAGTCCACAATTTCCAAATATCTAATAAAGAAAAACTATATATTTCACCATGACCCAAAGTGGGAGAACAGACTCATATCCCATATGGAGCTAGAGTATATGCCAGCCTTTTTATATTAAATACATTTTAAGCCTTCTTTTTGAAAAAAAACCAAAAGATATTTAAATAAGGAGCTTAACTATTAAATAAATGCAATCATTTGATATGCCCACCACTGAAAGATGTTTTTTTGAAACTAGAATGGTGGAAACTAGTGAAATGTATCACTGGGAAGTTTATAAAGGAGTCAAAGAGAGAAAAAAGCCAAACAGGTAACAATGGTGTACGGAATTAGGGAACTTAGTCCCCAAGATACACAGACAAAGGGGCTAAGAAAGGGCATGTCACAAATTACCTGGCACTTTCCCCATCTGTGAACCAAATGCTTCTGATTATCTACTGTACCAAAAACTTAGGGTGGATGCAAGAATCAAGAGAGGCTTTTGTTCCCTTTGAATTCCTGAGGAATATGCTTGATTATGAAAAAAATTTTCGAAGAATAAAATAAGGGGATGATTTTAAACTTTAAGAGAATGGACCACATTTCCTTTAAATAAATGACCAACCTTCTACAGTGATACATGTCTCAGTATACCTTTATATAGAGTCTGGAACTTGGGAAGCATATTAATGTTTTACATATTCAAAAATTAATATTAAAATAAACAAGGGTGGGGGAAAAAACCTAAAATTGAAAGCAAACTGAAGGAAATGAACACAAATGTCCCTGAAATTAATGACATAACCACTGTGAAGGAGAGGAGAAAAAGATACAGGTTTGACCTCAGTGTTTTACTATATTCTCCATGCTAAGAAGGCATGAAGGGAAAACAGCAAACATGTCCTGAACTTTTTTTTAGTAGTTTGTTTTCCGTAGTGGTATGAGTGAAGCGATTCTGGAACTATGTTTAGATGTACTGTAAGACTGAGTAAATCAGTAACTGTATTAGGAGCCAGGGTTTTCAATGTGGAAGAAGGAGAATCAAACGTTTGGACTTGGAAGCACTAGGGCAAACTCACAACTTCTAAACTACGGACATGTGCGCAAGCGCACATGCTCCTGGTCTTTTTCCTAACTCTGACCCTAGAAGCGAATCTGCTCTCTTAGTAAGTAGCACACCGAGCACTGCAACATCAGTTTCTAAGACCATTCTCCTCTAAAAGGAACCAGAAATCTCCACAGAAATGGCTGATTACAGGGCTATGGCAGAGAAGGTACAAGATGAGACTAGAACATCTTAGGTCAGAAAGAAAGTTAGCACTCAAAGAAAAAAAAATGGTGGGGGCACGTCAAAAGAACACAGGAAACCACCTGAAGGGGCTCTCATTGATTAAATCTAGAATTTGAGCACAAAGATATTTAAGAAAAGTAATAATTAATAAACCATAAAAAGGGGGAGTCTAAGAGTCAATACCAATGATAGAAGAGACAGATGATGGATGGATGGAAGGATGGGTGGTGGGTGGGATGAAGGATTCTTCTTTAAAGGAGAATGCTGACTGCTGACTGGTAATTGTTGATGCTCTAATTCCAACTCATCATAGGAAAGACTAGTTCATGCAAGAAGCATCAAGAGAAGTTAAACCTAAGGGGAAATTTTTGAAGAGGAATAAGATATTTGCATTTCTCCACAGATTGCTTATTAGTTGCAAGGGAAAGTAGAGTAACTATACAGTGGAAAAATCAGCTAACACCTTGACCAGATAATCAAATTTAATATTACCAATGAAGGGCAGAAGGACACTGGGTACCTCTGGCTGTAATACTCCAAGAAGGACATGTCACTTAATTATTATTCCAGCTGGGAATACATAGCCTTAATTTCACCATGTGGAAACATCAGACGAACACAAATGAGCACATTTTTATTAAAAAAAAAAGGGAGGGGGGGTCCTATACATTTTTTAATGTCAGTGTCATAAAAGACAGAGACAGCCCCATTAGAGGAGATATAACAACTAAATGCAATGTGTGATCCTGGAATGGACCTAGTACTGCAGGAGGATTAATGGCAAAAAGGAAATCATTAGATCAACTGACCAATCTGAAATATGGACACAAGATTATAGCATTATATCAATGTTGAGTTTCCTAGAGTTAATAAGTGTACTGTAGTTATATAAGAAAATGTTCTTATTTTTTGGAAATACACTCTTAAGTATTTGGAAGCAAAGAGACATGATATATGCAGCTTACTCTCAAATGATTTAGGGAAAAAATGCATAGCTAAAGATGGGGAAAGAAAACAGAGGTAAGGAATGTTCATACACACAAACCATAAAGCATACACAGCCCAAGGTCAGCAAGAGGTCAATCTGTATAAAGGGAATATGGGTGTTTTTTGTACTATTCCTGCAACTTTTCAGTAAGTTTGAAACTATTTCTCAAAAAAGTAAAAAAAAAAAAAAAGGTCAACCTCCTCTTGCGTACAACCCAGTGAATTTAAAATGACAGATTCAGTGTTCCTAATCTCACGCTTATCTCATACTTTGTCTCTGTTAAGATCACCTAAATGTGGAGAAAGTGTTATGCACAAAGATGTTTGTTACAGTATTGTTTATAAAAGCAAAAAAAATACCATATGTATTTTTAAAAAACTGGGGTAATGGTTAATTAAATTATGCTGTGTAAATTCAAAAGAACACTATGCAGGGACTGCCCTGGTGGCACAGTGGTTAAGAATCTGCCTGCCAATGCAGGGGACACTGCTTCAATCTCTGGTCCAGGAAGATCCCACATTCCGCGGAGCAACTAAGCCCATGCACCACAACTACTGAGATTGCGCTCTAGAGCCCGCGAGCCACAACTACTGAAGCCCACATGCCACAACTATGAAGCCCGCGCACCTAGGGCCCGTGCTCCACAACAAGAGGAGCCACCGCAATACGAAGCCCGCGCACCGCAACAACGAGCAGCCCCTGCTCGCCGCAACTAGAGAAAGCCCAGGAGCAGCAACGAAGACCCAATGCAGCCAAAACTAAATAAATAAAATAAATTTATTTTTTAAAAAAAGGACACTATGCAGTCTTTAAATGTGTGTACAAAAGTTTATAATAACAATCGGAAATATGTTATATAATATTAAGTGAAAATAACAGGATTAAAGATGATATATAGCATGATCACATGTAGGTAAAGCAGACAAAGAGAAAAAAAAATCACAGTAAAAAGGTTACAAAGAAACACAAGAAAATGCCAACACTGGTCATCCCTCCCAGAGATGGCTTATTGAGGACTTTTTTCCCTTCTGCTTTCTGCAGGTTTCAGATATGTAATGCTTGTATTACAATGTTATGATAAAAGTAAGGTTTATTCTTAGAATAATAATATAATAGAAGTAAAAAGAAATAAGTGTAATTTACTTATTAAACTAGTTCTTCAGGTACATCTGCTGTAAAAAGGAAATACTGTGGATGTCCGACCATCCAAATTTATTTAGTTATTTTTTTTTAATTTATTTTATTGAAGTATAGCTGATTTACAATGTTGTGTTAATTTCTGCTATACAGCAAAGTGATTCAGTTACACATATATATAGATGACTACATTCCTTTTCATATTCTTTTCCATTATGGTTTATCACAGGACTTTGAATATAGTTCCCTCAACCATCCAAATTTAATTTGAGCTACTTCTGGTCCCAAAGATGGGAAATAAAACAGAGAAATGGGGAGTCCATACTAGGAGATGGTGGTCTCTAGTAGAACTTACTTAAGGTGGTGAACCATACATTTCATGAGCCACAGATGCCTCCTTTCTCCTTATTCTGAGCCACAGGAAGATGGTGAGATCACTTTACACCATCCCATCCCCCCACACACACACCCCCAACCTCGAAGGAGGGGAAAAAGAGAAGCAGGGCACCAACAGGGACTAGCACATGGTGGTGGCCGCAGTCTACCGCACCGCACCTGGCTAAGCTCAAAAATACACTTCTCACTACCGTTGCTCAGATGCCAGAGAGCACACATTCTAGCTGAAATCCTTCAGTTCGGTCCTGGTAGGCAGCGTTGGTGTTCCACAGGTGGAAATGGACCAGCCCAATTATTCTGGCAGAGAACTTGCGTCTACATACAGGGTTCATTGTGGTATTCATCGGCGGGGCGGGGGAAGGTAGAGAGAGGAGGTGTGTGTGTACGTGTGTGTTGGGAGGGAGGGAGGGAGAGGGAGGGGGAGGGGGGAGAAAACTTCAGGGCTTTTAAAAAGTAGGCGAAAATGATGAGATGTAAACATTTGGTTAACTGAAAGGTTGAACGGAAAACGGAAACACACCACCATTCATTTTCTAACAGCACGTGAGGCTCCCACAGTCACTGCCAAAAAGGTCAGGCTATCTTTTTTAATGGGGTTTTTAAGAGAAGTGAGTACGGTAAACAAAAGAGGAAGCTTCTCGATGAAACAATTATTAGAGCTCAGTTCTTGTTTAAGATACGCACATTTGGAAACATTTAATTATATTTATTTCTCAATATACTCTGGTGTGAGTAATCTTGAACTTCGACTGAACCTCATAACTCAGTCAATGAAATAATTAACATTCTTTTGCCAAACCTGATTTGGATGAAAAACTCAAACACTTCATTTAAAGTTTATGTGAGGTACATTCATAAGAATACACTAATTTCTCATTCAGATTTCAAATTGAACCAATTTAATGACTGCAATAGCAAAGCAATAGGAATGCAAAGAAGAAAAATAGACAATTGACAATTACCCAAAGTTCCTGTCATGTTTTATGAATCAACAATTGTCTCCAAACTTGTGAAAGAAATCAATGTGCATTAATTTCTAGACTCTTATAACCTACCTGCACTTAACTACAAAAAATGAGAATTAGACATACAATTTAAAGAATTCATCAATTTGAATGAACAGAAATAAAGAATGTCTCTATGATCCCATGTTCCCTTTTAAGGCAGCACAATTCTCAGGGCTGTCTAGTTTACCACTATTTCTTCTTGGCATTCATGTTCTTTATCAGCAAAATGGTTACAATGGCCTTTCAGACTTGAGTGATGCATGACAAAACAACATAGTACCATTCTCAAATATGAATAGACTGGGAACACAGCTCCAAGAAGCAACTGCAATGGTTATGTCAGAGAATAAGTAACACCCAGCAACATTATCAAATTCTAAAATTAAGCATGAAAAAGGGGTAGAAATAAAAGGAGAAGGAAAAGGCAAAAAAGAAGAGGAGGAGGGGGAAGGGGGAACCCCTACAATTTCAACACATAAATAATGAAAACTGAAAATTCACTCCCATCACTGTCCTTCCTGTTTTCCCCTGAAATAGAATGTAACACTAGGACTTACTGTGGGATAGACTAGCCTATTTCCTACCGAGTGGTGAAGAAATCTCACTCCAGTTTTACCACTTGCCTCCCCACCCTCCACATTTATAAAGCTTCTTTAAAGCTCTACATATTCCGACGTACAGAGGCCACAAAGCCACCGCTCTGGTGCTGCAGCTGGTGGGGCCCCAATAAAAAGCAGAGAATCTACCAACAGAGGCATTCAGACAGAAAGACCTGCTTCAGAAACCCTCCAGCAATGTGTATGGAAGGCTCTGGACCAAGGTGATGGATTTCTGTTGGCCATCCCAGAAAAGAGATAACCTGCATAGCACAGAATTAAACCTGATTATTTAAAAAAAGAAAGAAAGAAAGAAAGAAAACAGAATAGTAGGGCTACAGGGACCATACCACCACTAAGAATAAAGAGTTCTACAAAAGTAAAAACAATAAATCCAAATCTTGTTCAGCTGTCATATTCTCATACCCAATGCTGACCATCCCATTTAAAACTGTAACCCCACCCAAGCACTCCCAGCCCCCCTCACCCTACTCTATTTTTTCCATAGTTGTTCTCACACTCAAAACACTATATAATTTGCTCATTTATTATGTTAATTGCTTATTTCTCACTCACCCCTTCCTCTGCCCTCCCTGATTGTAGGTTCTACAGAGGGTGGGATATTTGTCTGTTTAGTTCACTAATATACCTCGGTGTCCGGTACATAATAGACACTCAATAAATGTCAGTTAAATGAATGAATCATTCATTAAGCTAAATGATTTCTTAAAGCTCTTCTTAGTCAAACAGAAAAGGCAAAAATTAGGCAGGGAATCTTTAAACAGTTGTAATAGATCAGATAAAGGGTTATTATCTTTACTATAAAAAGCCTATTTACATTGATTAAAGACCACACACACAAACACTCTCTCTCCCCCCACACCGCTCAAACACTGACTCAGAAATGAGTAAAGAACCTAAACAACAGCTGCTAAAAAAACCCAGCAAATGGTTAAGAAAAATAAACTCACTAAT
The DNA here is from genome assembly GCF_949774975.1 of Lagenorhynchus albirostris. Taxonomy (NCBI): domain Eukaryota; kingdom Metazoa; phylum Chordata; class Mammalia; order Artiodactyla; family Delphinidae; genus Lagenorhynchus; species Lagenorhynchus albirostris. Next base: position 91,737,327 of record NC_083103.1, read on the forward strand.
ATCAGATAAACAATAAAACAAAATGAGATTTTTTTCCACTGGGTAATTAGCAAAGATTTTTAAAACTAAAACTTCACAGCACAATGACAGTGCAGTAAAATGGTCATTCCCAGCCAGTAGGAGTGAACTTAAAACCACCATTCTAGAGAATAATTTGGAAATAAGAATTTAGAGCTAAATAGGTCTATATCTCTAACCTAGGAATTTCATTTTGTGAAACTTTATTCCAAAGAAGTACTTTGAAATATAGACAAAGATCAAATACAAAGATGTTCATCAAAGCATTATTTATAACAGCAAAATTCTAGAAACAATCTAGGGGATTAACAATGGACAAACGGTTCAATTATGGCCCAGCCACTAAATTAATTATTATACAGTCTTTAAAATGTATGCTTGAAGAACTTTTATAAAGACAAGAATGTGAATAACACGATGTCAAATAAATGAAAGCAAGGCAATCTGTTCTGAACCATGGAGGGCAATATTCAAGGAAGGCAGAAAATACTATTATCTAGAGTATTTATCTATGAGGTACGATTATAGATGAATTTTATTCTCTACACTATACTTTTATGAATTTTCTTATTTATTTTGAACATGTTCTACCTATATAATAGAAAGAAATTTAAATGAAAGAAATATTTCATAGAAGAGAAAAAATATGCTTTTTTTTTTTTTTTTTGCGGTACGCGGGCCTCTCACTGTTGTGGCCTCGACCGTTGCGGAGCACAGGCTCCGGACGCGCAGGCTCAGAGGCCATGGCTCACGGGCCCAGCTGCTCCGCGGCATGTGGGATCCTCCCGAACCGGGGCACTAACTCGTGTCCCCTGCATCGGCAGGCGGACTCTCAACCACCACGCCACCAGGGAAGCCCCAAAATATGCTTTTAAGAGTTGTCAATATTATCAAGAAGAAAATCTTGTAAAGAAAAGTCTTGAAAAAAACGAGCAAATGTTAGTAACATCTGCAAAAACACAAAAGTAGCATTCTTAAGAAATAGAACATCCTTAATCCCCTTAAATAAAAAACAGAAATTAAGAAACCACAGCCTTGAATAACCTCTATAGGGTCCTTTCATTCCAAAAGTATATCCTTAGAATTTTTCTTTTAAAATTCAGTATGAAATTAGACAGGGAATCTTTAGACAAGGAATGTTGTAAGTTTTATTTCCTAACTCACATAGCAATAAAAGAGAAACAAGTCTAAAATAAAAAAAAGAGAAAATACAAAATACTTATGGCATTAGCACTGTCCTTCTCCATGAATATAAACTAAAATTATTGATAATAAATGGACTTTTCAATAAATCAGCCAAATATAGAGTCACTGAACACAGCTATAAATCACCTGGTAGGAAAAGGCTGAATTTATAAAAATAACTCTATCTTTATAGATGGTCAGAAGAAAAACTACCCAAGCTCTTAGGAAAGCCCTTTTTCTTAATCTGTACAGGCACAGTAATCATTTAACCATCCTAAAACCATTCTAAAACAAATTTAAACATTCAAAACAAAGAAGATTGTTGTGCTTACAGATAGAGACCTACAGACTAACATCTGCTCATGCTCTTTGGAAATCTACAGGACTGTGTCAACAAATATGAACATCCTTTGCAGTCATCTGACAGCACTGCTTCATGAAATTACATCAGACCTCTATCTAAACCAAGTTTTAGGGCTATCCATAGAGGCAGTAAAAGCAACTGCGAAGAAAAGGTAAGAAAATTCAAGCAAACCTATTACTTTTCTTTTAAGCTCAAATCTATTTCTTAAGGTTAAACAACAGAAGCATGATGCTTGGATACCAAGACTTTCCTTTATAACCTTTGCTTTGAATCTAGCTCCAGAGGGAAAATCATGTTTACAAGAACCACAAGACACGTGAAAAGCAATAACCAAGGTAAATGAAAAAACGCCGGGTTAAGTTTTAGTCAGAACTTTATTGCAAAAGTACTTTGTTTTATGAGATGAAGAAATCTACTTTCCTCTTCTCCTCTAGTATTACATATTGAAAAATGAAAACATGATTAAACAATTCTTTTAATGTCATCTCATCATTTGTAAAGAGCTTAAGGAAAACAATTTGCATACAGGCTGAGCACGATGGTGCATCATGTGGAACCCAATGTCAAAAACTCAAGTTCAATTTCCACTGCTAATCAAGTTTCTGAAACAGGAACTCTGTTCTTTTCCCTACTAGCTGTGTGCTTTGTTTTTCTTTCGTAGTCTTAATTCAAAATGTTCTAAAATTTTGGAGTCAATTTTTTTAACAGACAAATGTAGCATGTCAAGGAAAACATCAGAGGTAATTACTGCCCACCCAATGTTCTCATTCCAGAAGAAAAAGATGAAATAGTGGGTCAGAACTTTTGGATTATTTTATTGGTGTGTTTATGAAAGAGAAAGTGAGAGAATACCAGGGAGATTCAGCATAAAGTAAGGAGAGACAAAGCAGATTTATAAAAATCAAACATATCTGTGATACTTTCGACTTGACATCTTAATTTTCAGCCATTACTACATATAAAGCAGAGGGTTGCCAAATTTGTCTGGATATTAGAATCATCTGGAGATCTCTTAAAAATTCCAAAGGCCAGGTCCCACCCCCAAACAATTAGACCACAATCTTTTTTTTAACATGTAACAACACATCCAGAATTGACAATTACTAACAACATTTTGTCCCACTTGCTTTTAGCTCTTTTTTTCCTTCTTTTTTTTAATTGAAGTATAGTTGATTTACAATGTTGTGTTAGTTTCAGGCGTACAGCAAAATGATTCAGTTTCGTGTGTGTGTGTGTGTGTGTGTGTGTGTGTGTATACACACATATTCTTTTTCAGATTCTTTTCCCTTATAGATTATTATAAGATATTGAGTATATTCCCTGTGCTATACAGTAGGTCCTTGTTGGTTATCTATTTTACATATAGTAGTGTAGACCACAATCTTTGAGGAATGAAATTAGGCATCGGAGTTTTTGAAGCTCCACAGGTTCGGGAACCACTGACACAAAGTATAGAAAACCAAGTAAATTCTTCTTTCTCCTTTGAGATTTACCATATATGTCATCCCAGGGAATTAAAAAAGAAAAGAAAGGGAAAAAGAGAAATAAAAAGAAATACCACTCAACCAATGCAGTAATCTCTGCTTTTTTTAAAGAAAATCATTTACACATATACGCACAGCCATTACTGAAGCTGGCTCAACAAAATGCTGGAAAAAATCATTATCAAGGTACACGGCACGTTATGCTGACATGAGTTTATACTGCACAGCATCATTCCTTTGAGAAGGATGCTGATTTGGGTGAAGACGCAGAAGGGAGAGAGTCTTATTATAAACTCAAAATGAGGTGATGCAGATTCCAAGGTGATTATCACAGCTTTCTAGTGACAAACTGGCAGCAATTAGAAAGAGATGTTTGAAGAACATGAATTTGCTTAGCCTCACCTACCTTAGTTTTCTTCTAATAAGGGAAATAACATTAAAACCCTCTCTATCTATTAAGTATACACATGGAGAAGAAGGGAAAGAAGAATATCCTAAACCCTTAATTCCATTTTAAAAAGGACTTACTGAAGCTAATTTTCTGATTGTACATATAACTTAAAGATGTCCAAAAGATCTTACTCATTACATATCATTTTCTTCCCCTCTGGCTCTTTCTATGTCCTATACCTCTGAAAAAAAAAAATGGTTAAAGGTGCATGTGTTCTGTTTGTACTATTGGTTCATGACATTCATAGAGTTCATCATGTACAGAGCACCACCTATGTACTTAGCTTCAATCTGTGGAAATCTGTCATCCCTAGGAAAGAGTATGGATTATTTTTATGCCATCCAAATGGGAGAATGTCCCAGATACCAGATGATGAAGGGGCCCCAGAGGAACTATAATGCTAACATGCTTATGAGCACTATAAAATTTGGCTCCAAAGACACTGAGTTTGGCAGTGCTTCCACAGATCTCCGTGAATAGTAAAGACATAGTTGCTAATGGTGGTGGAAGCAAAGGGCACAAGCACATCCTTGTGCGTGCAATCACATCACATTAAGATACAAGAAATTCTCTTAGAGAAAATCAGGAAAATCAGTGCATCAATTTATGTGCTATAAACATGGTTTGCTTCCTTATTGTAGCATAGGATTAAACAGATAAATCTGGATCACTCTTCAAAGACCTAAGGTTAAGCTGCATAACATTTTTCCTCTGGGCTGGCTTTTGGCATTCTGGTGATTTCAACGACGTTTATGACAGACCAACCTTCGACAAAGCACCACTTAACTAACTTTTTTTTTAATACCACATAAAGGTGAACGGAATACTTCTTGGCAGAACAGATATGCTAGAAATTAACTTTAGAGTTGTTCTCTTGCCCTAAATTTTCTTCTGCCTCTATCCTGCAGTGAAGTCACGATGCATCTGTGACAGAATACGTCCCATGGCAACAGATTGACATCATAAACACCAGATTAAGACTTGGCTGCAAAGCCAAAGGAGATGATGGGCCAGGAAGGAAGAGGCTATAATTCAAACAAATCTCTTCCATAATAGCTATGGGAATACTAAACATTACTGGTCGAGTAAATATCTTTTTGTATAAGTGTTCTCTATTTTGAAGTTTGCCCCAGAGTGAAAGTCTCTCTGTTAAGTCAGAACCTTAGCATTATTTTAATGTACTGTTCTGTATTTAACAATCTGATGCTTCAGACATTAGTCTGTTACCATGGGAATGACAGCAGCACAAATACAAGATTATGGCTATCAAGCAGGAGAAAAGAAATTATGAATAAGCCTCGTTATGTTCAATAATTAGCAGCTACATGGAAAAAAACAAAACCATGAATTTAGGTTGATGCATTTATCTCAGTGTTTGAATACAACTCTGAGTGTGTTATTGCTTTAAAATGACATTCTAACAAACCGCCAAAAAAAATCTTGACTAGCAGTTGCTACTCAGTGCTAGAATTTAAAAACCCATCCTGTTTAGCTCTCTTCTGTTTCAATTCTTCCCCTGCAGAAGACTGGTAACTAATGGGTAATATGCAACATCCCAAGATGGATTCTGATCATTTGAACCAACACTTTGGGGGTAGAAGCATGGAAATATTGACTAGAACGGCTCCTCTACCTTAGTTAACCACAAAAGGAACAGCTTCCAGGAAAATGACGTTGCCCTCTCCCCACAACGAAAAGTCTATGTATCAAGATATGGGATGGTGTAATTCAAAGAGCCATGCACCACAATGCTCATTACAGCACTAAGTACAATAGCCAGGACATGGAAGCAAACCTAAGCGTCCATCAACAGATGAATGGATACAGAAGGTGTGGCACATATATACAATGGAATGTTACTCAGCCATAAAAAGAAACAAAATTGAGTTATTTGTAGTGAGGTGGATGGACCTAGAATCTGTCATACAGAGTGAAGTAAGTCAGAAAATGAAAAACAAATACCGTATGTTAACACATATATATGGAATCTAAAAAAAAAAAAGATTCTGAAGAACCTAGGGGCAGGACAGGAATAAAGACACAGATGTAGAGAATGGACTTGAGGACACGGGGAGGGGGAAGGGTAAGCTGAGATGAAGTGAGAGAGTGGCATGGACTTATATGCGCTACCAAATGTAAAACAGATAGCTAGTGGGAAGCAGCCACATAGCACAGGGAGATCAGCTCGGTGCTTTGTGACCACCTAGAGGGGTGGGATAGGGAGGGTGGGAGGGAGACGCAAGAGAGAGGACATATGGGGATATATGTATACGTATAGCTGATTCACTTTGTTATACAGCAGAAACTAACACAACCTTGTAAAGCAATTATCCTCCAATAAAGATGTTAAAGAAAAAAAAAGAATATAAGGCAATGGGAAAAGAGAGAGTTTTGAGCTAAATTAATCCATAGTCTCATCATGTTCACAATGTATCAATTAACTGGATATTGCTAAAGACACAAGGCATGTATAAGGCATGGGATGTGCCCTCACAACACACATATGATCTGTGTGTGGGGGTATATATAAAATTGTAAGAAACAATTTAAAAATACTGTAATTAACATTAAAATCTATTACTTTATCAAGCTTTAAAAAAAAAGATATGGGATGGTGGACGCAGAAAGGGACTGCTAAGCATGAGACATAAAAGTTCAACTGGGGGCTTCCCTGGTGGCACAGTGGTTGAGAGTCCGCCTCCCGATGCAGGGGACATGGGTTCGTGCCCCGGTCCGGGAGGATCCCACATGCCGCGGAGCACCTGGGCCCGTGAGCCATGGCCGCTGAGCCTGCGCGTCCAGAGCCTGTGCTCCGCAACGGGAGAGGCCACAACAGTGAGAGGCCCGCGTACCGCAAAAAAAAAAAAAAAAAGTCCAACTGGGATCAACATGCAATCCATACAGGCCTCTATTTCTTCTAAAGTGACAATAAAGAACATTGTACTCTATGATGTTTACCTTAATGACTAAGGATGTGTTCCATGCATTTAAAACTTCCCTTAACAAGGTCTGCAGTTGCACTAACTGTAGGAAAGATTAGCAAAATGGTGGATAAACATTTTGAGATTATCAAAGGCTGCTAAAGCAGTACGTCACTAAACCAAAGTCTACACCCAAGTCTAAAAACGCATGTACTAGAGCAATGTCATAGCACCCAGTCTTCCCTGGGAAAGTGGGCACATTGCTAGACCTCTGGCACCTTGTGGAATCATCTAGCCTTACTCTACAAAAGTAGCGATTTTGACATGATCCATTCTAAACCAGGTGGCAAGAACAAAATTTGAATCCTCTCGTAAGGTTAACATTTAACAAAGATGGACAGCCCCTTGGTACTTTCTAACTTCCCTACTCCCATCTTCCATGAGGTTTCTGCATTCTAAGGCAATGGCACAAGACATCATTGGAGGAAAGTAATTTTAGAACATACCATCCAAATTAACTGGTCATGAATAGGCTCTGATTAAAATATAAAGAGCTTTTAAAATAATTTAAAATGATTCACTGGAACTAATTGGGAGATATTTTAATCTCTGAATGTGCAATGAACTGTAGTCTCCCTTGGCCCCAGCCTCTCCTTAGAGAGGGACATTTCTAGTTAGGACTTTTGCCATTGGTAAGAGGTATCTGAGTTGCACCAACTAAGCTGCATTTTGCCTGTGCAGTTCCCTCTGCCTTTTCTGATTTGTGTCTTTCCAGCTGAGGCACAGTTCCCTTCCACTTTCCAAACCAGACTGTGGACACTTCCCCTCCTCAGTGAATATTGCTCTTCTGTTTACTAAGGCAGATAGCTAGATAATTCTGAACACAACAATGTGACAATTATTTAAAAAATCACATGAGATCAAAAGATCTCAGCTTACATTCTTTAGTCATTTGTTTGAATTCCATCTTAGATTAAACAAAGCAATATTTTCCCAACATAATGTTCTAGCATATTCTCAGGGATTCCACTAAGGCCCACTTGTGAACCGACACCTAAGCCACACTTAACTAGGCTTTTCTAGTGTGACATGAAGTTCAAGGCAATGTTTGCTGCTTTGGAAAGAGCCTACTTAGACCCACTACAGATTCCTTCACAAAATCCTTTGGCGCCTGGTCTCCAAGATTCCCTGACTCTCAGCCAAAGACACTTCAGATAAGAGGAGAACAGCCGATCTCTATTCTCTTGCTTTCTAAACCTTGCTGTTTCTTTCTGAGGCTCTGGATAAAGAGCTGGAGTTGAGAAGAAGAAATGAGGGACAAATCTACATGTTGGAACAGTGTAATAAACACAGTTATTCCCTGATTTAACCTTCCCAGCAGTCTGATGAAGCAGCTGTGTGAAATCCAAACCCAATACAATTCCAGAACTCAAATTCTTTCTTCTATACCCTTACTGAAATTCAGTCTTCTTAAAAGCAGGAACAATGGCTTTTAATTCTTCCCTGTAATCTCAGAGACTACATATACAAAGAGTTCTTAATTAACATGTACAAGTAATAGGCAAAGGATTTATAAGAAACTATCTAGTTTGTCAAGGCAACACCCCTGCCCACACCAGACTAGAGCACACATGTCAACCATAACTTACTACCACAGCATCGAGACGACAGAGGGAGCCCTCAAACCTCCACCCATTCTGAAGTTGATGCTTTCAAGCATGACAGCCACTTACCTAAAAGAAAGATGAAAGAAAACATCATTATTGTAAATGTGGACATTGACTTCCTAGAAACTTTATCAACAAAATATTAAAATATAATTTCATTTTACAATCAATAGATCCTGAGCATGACAGTATAAGAAGAGCTAGTTCTTCATATCTCTCAATTTTCAAGGCCAACTCTCATTCTTCATTACTGAATATTTAAATTCCATTCACCTTAACTTAGAACAGTATTATTTTTATTGAAGTAGAGTTGATTTACAATGTTGTGTTAGTTTCAGGTGTACAACAAAGTGATTCAGTTTTATATGTATATATATATTTTTTCTTTTTCAGATTCTTATCCCTTATAGGTTATTACAAAATATTGGGTATAGTTCTCTGTGCTACACAGTAGGTCGTTGTTGGTTAGCTATTTTATATATAGTAAGGTGTATATGTTAATCCCAAACTCCTTTTGGAAGTCCTAGCTACAGCAACAAGAGAAGAAAAAGAAATAAAAGGAATCCAAGTTGGAAAAGAAAAAGTAAAACTGCCACTGTTTACAGTGACATGATACTACACATAGAAAATCCTAAAGATGCTACCAGAAAGCTAGCTACTAGAGCTCATCAGTGAATTCAGTAAAGTTGCAGGATACAAAATAAATACACAGAAATCTGTTGCATTTCTATACACTAACAGCAAAAGATCAGAAAGAGAACTTAAGGAAATGATCCCATTTACCATCATAGTCTTTATATTTTTGAGATGACAGAAGATTTTAAAAGACTAATGAATCCTCTCTCCAGAAAACTACATATAGACAACTCTTTCACATAGCTTCGGTGGGTTCACAGCCATCCTGCAATCCACCCACTGACCCTAAGACTAATATCTGACGTAAGACTGGGCTGCAGGATATCCCTGAAGCTTAAATATACTTCAAATTGCTTCAGAACCCACAAAAACTTTAAATTCTTAAAAATGTGTGCAATATATGTACAAAAGTTTGCACCCAGCATATAGAAAAGACACATTCTTTTTAAGCATAAATGACACATAAAAAATTGGTCAGTACTAGATGGCAAAGAAAGTCTCTGGGACGAGGGGAAGATGGCAGAAGAGTAAGACACAGAGATCACCTTCCTCCCCACAGATACACCAGAAATACATCTACACGTGGAACAACTCCTACAGAACACCTACTGAACGCTGGCAGAAGACCTCAGACCTCCCAAAAGGCAAGAAACTCCCCCACGTACCTGGGTAGCGCTAAAGAAAAAAGAATAAACAGAGACAAAAGGATAGGGACGGGACCTGCACCAGTGGGTGGGAGGGAGCTGTGAAGGAGGAAAAGTTTCCACACACTAGGAAGCCCCTTCGCGGGCGGAGACTGCGGGTGGCGGAGGGGGTAAGCTTCGGAGCGGAAACTCCGGAAAAGAGCACAGCAACAGGGGTGCGGAGGGCAAAGCGGGGAGATTCCCGCCCAGAGGATAGGTGCCGACCTGCACTCACCAGCCCGAGAGGCTTGTCTGCTCACCCGCTGGGGCGGGCGGGGCTGCGACCTGAGGCTCGGGCTTCGGTTGGAGCGCAGGGAGAGGCCTGACGGCGTGAACACAGCCTGAAGGGATTAGTGCACCACGGCTAGCCGGGAGGGAGTCCGGGAAAAAGTCTGGACCTGCCTAAGAGGCAAGAGACTGTTTCTTCCCTCTTTGTTTCCTGGTGCGAGAGGAGAGGGGATTAAGAGCGCTGCTTAAAGGAGCTCCAGAGACGGGCGCGAGCCGCGGCTAAAAGCGCGGACCCCAGAGACGGGCCTGAGACGCTAAGGCTGCTGCTGCCGCCACCAAGAAGCCTGTGTGCGAGGATAGGTCACTATCCACACCTCCTTTCCACGGAGCCTGTGCAGCCAGCCACTGCCAGGGTCCCGGGATCCAGGGACAACTTCCCCGGGAGAACGCACGGCGCGCCTCAGGCTGGTGCGACGTCACGCCGTCACGCCGGCCTCTGCCGCCGCAGGTCCGCCCCGTGCACTCTGTACCCCTCCCCCCCCCCCACCCCGGCCTGAGTGAGCCAGAGGCCCCGAGTCAGCTGCTCCTTTAAACCCGTCCTGTTTGAGCGAAGAACAGACGCCCTCCGGCGACCTACACACAGAGGCGGGGCCAAATCCAAAGCTGAGCCCCTGGGAGCTGTGAGAACAAAGAACAGAAAGGGAAATCTCTCCCAGCAGCCTCAGAAGCAGCGGATTAAAGCTCCACAATCAACTTGGTGTACCCTGCATCTGTGGAATACCTGAATAGACAACGAATCATCCCAAATTGAGGAGGTGGACTTTGAGAGCAAGATTTATGATTTTTTCCCCATTTCCTCTTTTTGTGAGTATGTATGTATATGCTTCTGTGTGAGATTTTGTCTGTATAGCTTTGCTTCCACCATTTGTCCTAGGGTTCTATCCGTCCGTTTTTTATTTTTTAAATTTTTTCTTCTTAATAATTATTTTTTATTTCAATAATTTTATTATATTTTATCTTACTTTATTTTATTTTACTTTATCTTCTTTCCTTCTCTCTTTTTTCCTTCCTTCCCTCCTTCCTTCCTCCTTTCCTCCCTCCTTTCTTTCTTTCTTTCTACTTCTACTAATTCTTTCTTTCTACTTTTTCTCCCTTTTATTCTGAGCCGTGTGGATGAAAGGCTCTTGGTGCTGCAGCCAGGAGTTACTGCTGTGCCTCTGAGGTGGGAGAGCCAACTTCAGGACACTGGTCCACAAGAGACCTCCGAGCTCCACATAATATCAAATGGTGAAAATCTCCCAGAGATCTCCATCTCAAGACCAGCACCCAGCTTCACTAAACGACCAGCAAGCTACAGTGCTGGACACCCTATGCCAAACAACTAGCAAAACAGGAACACAACCCCACCCATTAGCAGAGAGGCTGCCTAAAATCATAATAAGTCCACAGACACCCCAAAACACACCACCAGACGTGGACCTGCTCACCAGAAAGACAAGATCCAGCCTCATACACCAGAACACAGGCACTAGTCCCCTCCACCAGGAAGCCTACACAACCCACTGAACCAATCTTAGCCACTGGAGACAGACACCAAAAACAAGGGGAACTATGAACTTGCAGCCTGCAAAAAGGAGACCCCAAACACAGTAAGATAAGCAAAATGAGAAGACAGAAAAACACACAGCAGATGAAGGAGTAAGATAAAAACCCACCAGACCTAACAAATGAAGAGGAAATAGGCAGTCTACCTGAAAAAGAATTCAGAATAATGATAGTAAAGATGATCCAAAATCTTGGAAATAGAATAGACAAAATGCAAGAAACATTTAACAAGGACCTAGAAGAACTAAAGATGAAACAACGATGAACAACACAATAAATGAAATGAAAAATACTCCTGATGGGATCAATAGCAGAATAACTGAGGCAGAAGAACAGATAAGTGACCTGGAAGAAAAAATAGTGGAAATAACTACTGCAGAGCAGAATAAAGAAAAAAGAATGAAAATAACTGAGGAAAGTCTCAGAGACCTCTGGGACAACATTAAACACACCAACATTCGAATTATAGGGGTTCCATAAGAAGAAGAGAAAAAGAAAGGGACTGAGAAAATATTTGAAGAGATTATAGTTGAAAACTTCCCTAATATGGGAAAGGAAATAGTTAATCAAGTCCAGGAAGCACAGAGAGTCCCATACAGGATAAATCCAAGGAGAAATACGCCAAGACATATATTAATCAAACTGTCAAAAATTAAATACAAAGAAAACATATTAAAAGCAGCAAGGGAAATAACACACAAGGGAATCCCCATAAGGTTAACAGCTGATCTTTCAGCAGAAATTCTACAAGCCAGAAGGGACTGGCAGGACATATTTAAAGTGATGAAGGAGAAAAACCTGCAACCAAGATTACTCTACTCAGCAAGGATCTCATTCAGATTTGATTAAGAAATTAAAACCTTTACAGACAAGCAAAAGCTGAGAGAGTTCAGCACCACCAAACCAGCTTTACAACAAATGCTAAAGGAACTTCTCTAGGCAAGAAACACAAGAGAAGGAAAAGACCTACTATAACGAACCCAAAACAATTAAGAAAATGGGAATAGGAACATACATATCAATAATTAGCTTAAATGTAAATGGACTATATGCTCCCACCAAAAGACACAGATTGGCTGAATGGATACGAAAACAAGACCCATATATATGCTGTCTACAAGAGACCCACTTCAGACCTAGAGACATATACAGACTGAAAGTAAGAGGATGGAAAAAGATATTCCATGCAAATACAAACCAAAAGAAAGCTGGAGTAGCAATTCTCATATCAGACAAAATAGACTTTAAAATGAAGACTATTAGAAGAGACAAAGAAGGACACTACATAATGATCAAGGGATCGATCCAAGAAGAAGATATAACAATTGTAAATATTTATGCACCCAACATAGGAACACCTCAATACATAAGGCAAATACTAACAGCCATAAAAGGGGAAATCGACAGTAACACATTCATAGTAGGGGACTTTAACACCCCACTTTCACCAATGGACAGATCATCCAAAATGAAAATAAATAAGGAAACACAAGCTTTAAATGATACATTAAACGAGATGGACTTAATTGATATTTATAGGACATTCCATCAAAAACAACAGAATACACATTTTTCTCAAGTGCTCATGGAACATTCTCCAGGATAGATCATATATTGGGTCACAAGTCAAGCCTTGGTAAATTTAAGAAAATTGAAATTGTATCAAGTATCTTTACCGACCACAATGCTATGAGACTAGATATCAATTTCAGGAAAAGATCTGTAAAAAATACGAACACATGGAGGCTAAACAATACACTACTTAATAACGAAGTGATCACTGAAGAAATCAAAGAGGAAATCAAAAAATACCTAGAAACAAATGACAATGGAGACACGACGACCCAAGACCTATGGGATGCAGCAAAAGCAGTTCTAAGAGGGAAGATTATAGCAATACAATCCTACCTTAAGAAACAGGAAACATCTCGAATAAACAACCTAACCTTGCACCTAAAGCAATTAGACAAAGAAGAACAAAAAAAACCCCAAAGATAGCAGAAGGAAATAAATCATAAAAATCAGATCAGAAATAAATGAAAAAGAAATGAAGGAAACGATAGCAAAGATCAATAAAACTAAAAGCTGGTTCTTTGAGAAGATAAAATTGATAAACCATTAGCCAGACTCATCAAGAAAAAAAGGGAGAACACTCAAATCAATAGAATTAGACATGAAAAAGGAGAAGTAACAACTGACACTGCAGAAATACAAAAGATCATGAGAGATTACTACAAGCAACTCTATGCCAATAAAATGGACAACCTGGAAGAAATGGACAAATTCTTAGAAATGCACAACCTGCCAAGACTGAATCAGGAAGAAATAGAAAATATGAACAGACCAATCACAAGCACTGAAATTGAAACGGTGATTAAAAATCTTCCAACAAACAAAAGCCCAGGACCAGATGGCTTCACAGACGAATTCTATCCAACATTTAGAGAAGAGCTAACACCTAATCCTTCTCAAACTCTTCCAAAATATAGCATAGGGAGGAACACTCCCAAACTCATTCTACAAGGCCACCATCACCTTGATACCAAAACCAGACAAGGATGTCACAAAGAAAGAAAACTACAGGCCGATATCACTGATGAACATAGATGCAAAAATCCTCAACAAAAAATACTAGCAAACAGAATCCAACAGCACATTAAAAGGATCATACACCATGATCAAGTGGGGTTTATTCCAGGAATACAAGGATTCTTCAATATACGCAAATCGATCAATGTGATAGACCATATTAGCAAATTGAAGGATAAAAACCATATGATCATCTCAATAGATGCAGAGAAAGCTTTTGACAAATTTCCACACCCATTTATGACAAAAACCCTGCAGAGTAGGCATAGAGGGAACTTTCCTCAACATAATAAAGGCAATATATGACAAACCCACAGCCAACATCGCCCTCAATGGTGAAAAACTGAAAGCATTTCCACTAAGATCAGGAACAAGACAAGGTTGCCCCCTCTCACCACTCATATTCAACATAGTTTTGGAAGTGTTAGCCACAGCAATCAGAGAAGAAAAGGAAATAAAAGGGATCCAAATCAGAAAAGAAGAAGTAAAGCTGTCACTGTTTGCAGATGACATGATACTATACACAGAGAACCCTAAAGATGCTACCAGAAAACTACTAGAGCTAATCAATGAATTTGGTAAAGTAGCAGCATACAAAATTAATGCACAGATATCTCTGGCATTCCTATACACTAATGATGAAAAATCTGAAAGTGAAATCAAGAAAACACTCTCATTTACCATTGCAACAAAAAGAATAAAATATCTAGGAGACAAAAGACCTGTATGCAGAAAATTATAAGACACTGATGAAAGAAATTAAAGATGATACAAATAGGTGGAGAGATATACCATGTTCTTGGATTGGAAGAATTAACATTGTGAAAATGACTCTACTACCCAAAGCAATCTACAGATTCAATGCAATCACTATCAAACTACCACTGGCATTTTTCACAGAACTAGAACAAAAAATTTCACAATTTGTATAGAAACACAAAAGACCCCGAATAGCCAAAGCAATCTTGAGAACGAAAAACAGAGCTGGAGGAATCAGGCTCCCTGACTTCAGACTATACTACAAAGCTACAGTAAACAAGACAGTATGGTACTGGCACAGAAAGATAGATCAATGGAACAGGATAGAAAGCCCAGAGATAAACCCATGCACATATGGTCACCTTATCTTTGATAAAGGAGGCAGGAATGTAGAGTGGAGAAAGGACAGCCTCTTCAATAAGTGGTGCTGGGAAAACTGGACAGGTACATGTAAAAGTATGAGATTAGATCAATCCCTAACACCATACACAAAAATAAGCTCAAAATGGATTAAAGACCTAAATGTAATGCTAGACACTATCAAACTCTTAGAGGAAAACATAGGCAGAACACTCTATGACATAAATCACAGCACGATCCTTTTTGACCCACCTCCTAGAGAAATGGAAATTAAAAAATAAATAAATGGGACCTAATGAAACTTCAAAGCTTTTGCACAGCAAAGGAAACCATAAACAAGACCAAAAGACAACCCTCAGAATGGGAGAAAATATTTGCAAATGAAGCAACTGACAAAGGATTAATCTCCAAAATTTATAAGCAGCTCATGCGGCTCAATAACAAAAAGCAAACAACCCAATCCAAAAATGGGCAGAAAATCTACATAGACATTTCTCCAAAGAAGATATACAGACTGCCAATAAACATATGAAAGAATGCTCAACATCATTAATTATTAGAGAAATGCAAATCAAAACTACAATGAGATATCATTTCACACCAGTCAGAATGGCCATCATCAAAAAATCTAGAAACAATAAATGCTGGAGAGGGTGTGGAGAAAAGGGAACACTCTTGCACTGCTGGTGGGAATGTGAATTGGTACAGCCACTATGGAGAACAGTATGGAGGTTCCTTAAAAAAACTACAAATAGAACTATCATATGACCCAGCAATCCCACTACTGGGCATATACCCTGAGAAAACCATAATTCAAAAAGTGTCATGTACCAAAATGTTCATTGCAGCTCTATTTACAATAGCCCGGAGATGGAAACAACCTAAGTGTCCATCATCAGATGAATGGATAAAGAAGATGTGGCACATATATACAATGGAATATTACTCAGCCATAAAAAGAAACGAAATTGAGCTATTTGTAATGAGGTGGAGAGACCTAGAGTCTGTCATACAGAGTGAAGTAAGGCAGAAAGAAAGAGACAAATACCGTATGCTAACACATATATATGGAATTTAAGGGGAAAAAATGTCATGAAGAACCTAGGGGTAAGACAGGAATAAAGACACAGACCTACTAGAGAATGGACTTGAGGATATGGGGAGGGGGAAGGGTAAGCTGTGACAAAGCGCGAGAGAGGCGTGGACATATATACACTACCAAACGTAAGGTAGGTAGCTAGTGGGAAGCAGCCGCATAGCACAGGGAGATCAGCTTGGTGCTTTGTGACCGCCTGGAGGGGTGGGATAGGGAGGGTGGGAGGGAGGGAGATGCAAGAGGGAGGAGATATGGGAAGATATGTATATGTGTAACTGATTCACTTTGTTATAAAGCAGAAACTAACACACTATTGTAAAGCAATTATACTCCAATAAAGATGTAAATAAATAGATAAATAAATAAAACGTCTCTGGAAATAGCAAAAAAAATTACAACTATTTGGATGCCAACTAGATCTGTTGGTAATAAAATTCAAAACTTAAATAAGTTAAAAACAAACCCAACAAAGAGCTATCAGGAAAATCTGAGACAGAAAAGGGGTGTGTGTGTGTGTGTATGTGTGTGTGTGTGTGTGTGTGTCTGTGTTGTATGTTGGGATGGGGATAGGGTAAACCTTTAAATAGTGTAACATATTAGAAAGCTTCTGTAAGTAAAATAGTGTGGTTTGTTATATAAGTAAACAGACCAATGGAGCAAAACAAAAAGCTCAGAAACTGACCCAAGTACACATGGAAAATTAGTATATGATAAAGTACCACCTCAAATCAATGAAGGAAAAAAAAATGGACTTTTTAATAAATGGTGTTTTGGACAACTGGATAGCTACTGGAAAAAAAATTAATTACATTTATATCTCACATTATATACCAGAATACATTCCAAATGAATCACATGTTTAAATTTAAAAATAAAATCACACAATTATCGAGAGAAAGAAAACTTGCGTGAACTCCATTATAAACTGAGGACGAGAAAAGGCAGCTCCAAAAATAACAAATGATTTTAAAATATTTTAAAAATATTGAATCACTATGTTGTACACCTGATACCAATATAATACTGTAAATCAATTATACTGCAATAAAAAAATAAATAACTAAAAATAAAACAAAAATAATAAAAGATTAACAAATCTGTCTACATAAGAGTGTATATAAAAATACACTAGTCAAAAGACAAATCACATACTTGAAAAAAATAATATTTGCAACTTATCATGGACAAAGAGCTCCTTAAAAAATCTAAAAGAAAAATACCAACATCGCCCCTCATCCCAAAATAGGCAAAAGATATAAACAGGAAATATACAGAAGAATAAGTGAAAATGGCCCAAAACATATGAACAGATGCTCCATGTTACTCATAATAAGAGACATGCATTCATTTTTCACTGATTAGATTGGCAAAAATCCAAAAGTTTGACAACATACTTTGTTTCTGTTAAAATTAAACTTTGTACAACAAAAGATAGCACAAAGGAAGTAAAAAGGCAAGCCATACACTTGAAATGCACATAAGCGACAATGGATTAGTATTCCGAACATATAGAATGTCTACATATCAAACAGAAAGACAAAACAATCCAATAGAAAAACAGAAAAGATCTGATCAGGCAACTGACAGAAGAGAAAACCCAAACAGCCAATAAATATGAAATGATACTCAACCTCAGGAGCCAGGAAAATGCAAATTAAACCAAGGAGATATCTTTTCACTGCCATCAAATTGATAAAAAACTTTATTATCTGGTGCTACCAGGGTTGGAGAAGATGGGAAGCAACAGAAGCTCTCACACTGCACCTGTGAGAGCACGATCACATCGGAAAGTGATAGATTGTTTTATCTAGAAAAGTGGGGGGTGTCCAAAGTAACTCCACTCCCGGATAGTAGCCAAGAGAAATTCCCACAGGTGTTCAAAAGTAGAAGACTTGTACTGGGCACTCCATACAAGAACGTTCATCCTATCAGTGGGGATAAGAGTCAAAAACTGGAAACAACCTAGAAGGTCATCAAAAGGCAAATAAAGAAACCAACAGTGGTATATTCACAAAGTGGAATAACATACGGCAGTGAGAATAAACAAACGGGAGCTACATGCATCAAAATGAATAAATTTCATACACAAAGGGTGAAGGTAAAAACCGAATTTCAGAATATGGCAGCATGATAGTATTTATATCATCATTTTTAATACTTTCCTAAAAACAAGCAAAATTACTGCGTACTATATATGGATACATGTTTGTAGGAAAATGACTAACACAGATAAGGAAGTAATAAACACTAAATGCAGGATTATAGTTTAACCCTTGGAAAGAGGTGAGGGAAAGGCAAATGCAAAACAGAGTTTGCACACATGGTGAAGTATTAAGATGTGACAAAGCCAGGTGTGCGCATGTATCTCCTATATTATTTTCTATAAGCTTTTCTATAAATGCAAAATATATATCATTTCAAAAAGAATATGCATAATAAAGTATGGGCCTTTATTATACAATTGGATTTTGCTTAACTTTGATGGGTTTTTGCAGTTTTTTCTTTAAGGTATTTCCTTTTTCTTGATTTTTATATTGGTATAAAAACATACAGGTTACCTTCAGACCCCAAATTCTAAGAATAAGGCTGCTTTTTGTTTCCTTGGAAGTACCCAAATACTTCTTCCCTCATTATTCATATTATTCAGTTGCTTCCTAAAGGATTTCTATGCAGAAAAATTTTAAACAGATCCCTCTGGAGTACGTTAGACCCCCAGAATATAATCAGAATATTAAGATGTTTTAAAGAAATTTGATTTAAAAAAAAATCAGATCACTTACGACGCCTTTAGCGAAGATTAAATAACCAAATAAAATTGCATCTTCCATAATGAATGTCAGGCTATACATTACTGTGCAATTTGTATGTTGAAAAGTAATATGTAATTGTGAAATACCCCACGGTTGAGGAAGCATGATAAAAATTTAATAATCTGGTATAGAGTATATATACAAGAAAGGCAGTTTTCCGTATCACACTAAGTGTTATGCGCTACTGCTACTGACTTTTCACAAGTAACTATACTGATTCACCGCCTAGAAGGTCAACACATTCTAGCCTTAGAAGTGCTACAAAGGTTTGGGTGAAGGCTAAAAAGATCCCATTCACCTATTCACTGCACTTTTCCAAGACTAAGAGCTCTATGGGTTAATAATGTTTACTAACAATGAGACCGGGAACCTCCCACATATTAATTTCACACAGGAAAAAAATTTAGTTCCATGGTTTCCTAACCCTGGCTTACTGTCTTTCAGGTTGAACCACTAGACAGTTCAATGCAAATCTGCCACCACCATAAGGAAAAAGAACCAAAGCACAGGTATGGAGGGTGGGCCAGCAGCATCTTGGTGTAGAAAGGCTGGAGCATGCTTTTTAAGTGCTGCTAAAACAACTAGATATGCACCCAACAATCTGACGGTCGACATCAAGAATGTTTCCAAAACCCATGCCAAGAGGATGACTTTTATTTCAAGATTCACTTTGAAATAACGAGCTGTTTTCTAAAGCCAGAGTTTTAGTTCTTGTATATTGAATAAGGATAAGCAATTTTAAAAAGCAAATAAGCCCCTTAAGTATCAAATTTCTAAAATGTGTTCTCTTTGCTCTAAAGGCGAGAGGGAGAATAATTTGCCCGTGGGCTCAGAAACTGAATGACAAGTTTCAGCCCTAAGCAAATTTTCGTTCAAACTGAGTCCTTTAAAAGACTGGAAGGAGGTGGTAAATGTTGGTATTGGCAACAGCTTAAACAAAAGCCACACTGTTTCTTATTTTTACATGTGAATACTGGGAATAAGAAGGAAGCAGTGATGTTCCCCTTAAAAAAATAATAATAATAATAACAGTCCAACGTACTACCTTTCCTCTACCTAAAGAAAATGTGTCAATTTTAGGTCCTCAAACAACAAATTTTTCCCCAGCACAATAGCTCATTTTTTATACTACTGCTAGTTGGCTGTCCCTGATCAGCTGAAATCACTGCACAGCTCAAGATCTGGGACTGAAACCAAAAGGAATAAATCAATGAAGGCCTGGATTTCTATCCCACCAAGCAGGGCTAGACTCTTCTAAGATGAGGAGAGGCCAAAAAGCAGTGGGGAAGTTCACAACTGCTCTGGTCAGTGAGCTAAAATTACGTGACATGGGAAAGGTGTGCTCCCATCCTAATCCTAGGAAATCTCACTTAATCCTGCTGTTCCTCTGCCATGTTGCAGTCACAAGGGTTCTATGTAGCTCCTCCTAGCACTTACTCAGAATCAACTCTACTCCAAGAAAATTAGTTAAGACATCACTTTTATGTGGAAGGCCTTCTAAATAATCAAAACCTGAAGTCAGCATTATTTCATTGCACAGAAGGTGGGGGCAGGGAGAGACGTTGGCCAGAAAACACTTATTCTAAACAGAAATGTTATACTTTGAAATTGTTCCAAAAAGAGAACATTGGCAGGAACTTCCAAGAAAGATTTTGTGCTTTCTGCTGTTACTAACATGAAATAGATTTGAGTTCTAATCAGGCAACATGAAACAAACCAAAAGCAGACAGACTGGCAAATACTAACTCTAGTTGCCCAGTGTCACACACCATCAGTTTAAAGAGGTCAAAAAAGAAGCCCAGGCAGTCATAGAGTATACGAAGAGATGAACAGTGCACTTTTTTTTTAATCCTGATCTAGTGAGAAGACATAAAGGAGTCCACCTGAGCAGAAGACTTCAAAAGCTAGATAAGGGAAGACAAAGAAAGAGGCATAAATGGAAAACTCATCAACAAGCTAAGAATATAATAAAGCAAAACTAAACTTCAATTTTTGCAAGAATACAGGCGTTCTGGCACTCAAAGGAGACGCTGTCGCTACACCTCTCTGTATACAAAGGAAATGTGAAATCCTGAAATCCCGTAGCATGTAGTCACTGAAGCAACTGCCAGGTAGGGCTAATCCCCAAACAAGATTTCTTAAGAAATCGAATTCTCCACGTTAACCCTTGTTTGTTTTCTGGTTTTTCATTTTGCTTTTTTCTCTCTTCTTTCATTGTTAAATATTAGCATATTAGAGAAAGGAATCTTGAAGAAACAATCTTCAGTCACTCAAGGGGCTACATCAAGTCCTCTTGAACCCACAGGGCCCACCAAGATAAAGGGCATTGGAATGATGAGTTTTTAATGAAGCAATAGACCGACTAAGTAAGTAGGGAAAAGGAAAGGAAAGGTGCTGAAATCTGACCCCGTGGCAAAGCGGCAAAGTCTACATAAACCCATGGAGGAAGCGTGCAGTTTTAAGGAATCTGAGCTCCTTTACCCTCAATACAATCTTATTCAGGGAATGCTTCCATATGCTTAAAAAAAAAATCCACTTTGCCTGCTCCCAGATATATAGCATCAGGGCAGGGATAAATTTCAAGCTGGCACAAGTCCAAATCCAACAGTTGCAGCTGTAGTAGCTGCCTTGTTTACAAAGCAATTCAGGAAGCTTTTAGAGGGCAGAGTGCACCAGACAGAAGGGGTTCTGTAAGCAAAACATGGATGGATCCCAATGCATTCAGAGCAGACAACACATCTGTTCCCAGGTCCCCCTTGGAGACATGCCGACTACAAATCCAAGTCAACCTTAAATGCTCATGTTTTTTCAGGAAAGCTTATCCACTGAAGCACTCAAACCAAAATGATATGCTGGCAGTGACTGGACCCTTGGGCCACCCCCACATTCTAACCAGAACTCTGAGAACAACATTCCACACAAGGTTTTGAGCAGACTCCAATCTATGACCTGGACTACTTTGCTCGCTTAGGACGCCAAGTGTAAGGATGCCTTCCATTGCCATTTTCCACCTCTTATCAACTATGCTCCTTAGCTTCCATCTGATCTTGTGTCTGTCCAGCATAATTATGTGAGGAAAGGGTATGTCCCAGAATCAACGTCGGTTCCCCTTGTTACTTCCTCACATCCAGAAGATTTCAATAATCTCACTTGATTCTATTCCCCTTTAGTCCTTTCTGCTGTTGTCTCTTTGCCATTTTTCTTTTCTTGGCATAGTTTAATTCAGAATTCCTCTCTAAGAAAAAGAAATATACAGTCAAGAAGTGTGTGGGGTCGGGGGGGATGGCAGATAGGGAAAGAGCAATAGAATAAATGCTGAAAAGGAAACAGAGAGTACCTTCTGCCTGTTTACAGAGCTTCAAAAACTGTGCCATGATGATGACATGGGTGAGAATATGATGGGCACAGATGGGCATAATTAAAGCAGAAAGGAGCTCTTAAGATGCTTAAAAGGGGGTAGTTCAGCTCTCTTAGCTGAAAAGTAACCAAAGATATAAGAAAGGGAAGACTTTTAAAAGATACGCTTAATTGTATATGGATGACAATGACTATTTGAAATTCACAGGATTTGAAATTCATGTTATCTGTCCATCCCATCTCTCAAACAGTGGGCTGTAGTTTCTACCCATTGCAAGTGATTTTTTTTCCTGTAAGGCAAAGTATACATCCAGCCTACTATATGGACTCTGCCAGATACTTAGCCTTTTTTAAGAAAAAACAAGTACATCTCAAGCCTTCTGCGAGTCTGGATCTTTAAAAGTTTCTGTCCCTTAATGGCTTAACACAATAAAAAAATTGATGGAAAAAACAGATGTGAAAAGGTTTTCTATCTGCTAACGCATCTGACTGTAAAAAAATAAATTAATTAAAGATAAGTTTAACTTGGAGCTTAAAATGTTTAATCAATTAATTAAAATAAAATTTAAGATGCTGGAGAGGGTGTGGAGAAAAGGGAACCCTCCTACACCGTTGGTGGGAATGTAAATTGGTGCAGCCACTATCGAGAACAGTATGGAGGTTCCTTAAAAAACTAAAAATAGAGCTACCATATGATCCAGCAATCCCACTCCTGGAGGACAAACTATAATTTGGAAACATACATGTACCCCTATGTTCATAGCAGCACTATGTACAATAGCCAAGACATGGAAGCAAGCTAAATGTCCATCGGCAGATGAATGGATAAAGAAGATGTGGTACATATATACAATGGAATACTACTCAGCCATAAAAAAGAATGGAATAACACCATTTGCAGCAACATGGATGGACCTAGAGATTATTATACTAAATGAAGTCAGACAGAGAAAGACAAATATTATATGATATCACTTATATGTGGAATCTAAAATATGACACAAGTGAACTTACCTACAAAACAGAAAACAGAGAACAGACTTGTGGTTGCCAAGGGGGAGGATGGGTCGGGGAGGGATGGACTGGGAGTTTGGGATTAGCAGATGCAAACTCTTATATACAGAATGGATAAACAACAGGGTCCTACTGCATAGCACAGGGAACTACAGTCAATATCCTGTAGTAAACCATAATGGAAAAGAAGATGAGAAAGAATGTACTTTATATACATAACTGAATCACTTTGCTGTACGGCAGAAATTAACCCAACATCGTAAATCAACCATACTTCAATAAAATAAAATTTCAGAAAATATAAAATCTGTACTTTCCCCAGTTTGGCTACGCCTAGCACAGGAGTCACACAGTCAGGAAGGACCATGACATCACGCTAAACCTTTCTTCTGTGGGTTCCCTGGGTAGAATATTTGTCATAACCACAGTAAAAGGCAATCGTGAATCATGATCCAGTTGCCCCCATGACCATAAACATGCTTCTCCTGCACTCAAATGAAAGAGCATATACAACAAACCACTGCAGATTTACAGCTGGAGTAAATGTTGAGCATAAAATCCCAACCGTGGCTTTGTGCATGCAGCATCTATACAATAAATCAGCACAAAGCCCAGTACGGTGTACCTCTCACTATGTAATTACACATGTTAATTACAAGTTTAATCGCACATATTAATAACACCTAGTCTATAATTGCAATGTATTCATGTAAACCTAATCAAGGAAAACTAGAATTAGTTGCATGAAACTTGTAATGAAAAATATAACGACTACACTAACAAGATAGGGATAGGAATGCATATCTGTGACAAACTGTTTGTGTCAAGAAGAATGGAAAGTGATTCTCTTTCCTGAACATTATTTCAGGCCCATTTAACACAATCTGTACCACTCAATGAATGTGCAGTGCCTTACACACATCAAATCAGATCGGGATAGTGCTCCTGACTTCAGATAAAATGACATCACTATATTTAGTTATGGGATGATAGGAAGTGCTTACATTTTTAAACTTAATAAAAAGTGGGACAGGTTAAGATTTAGGAGAGCCTGACTCTAATCTGCTATGTGGTATTCAAACAGCAAAACAAGTCTACCCCATGAAATAGGTAGACTTCATGCAGTCTCTGACTTAATTTCATCCTTAAACAATTTTAAAAAGTGTGGGCAAAGAAAGCGGAAGACAGTGGAAATCCTATTTAGAAGAATTTCACAAAACCAAAGTCAATCATCAGTCATTTGTTGCATGTCATTTTATATACCCTCACTGGGAAATTGTCACTTCCTAAGTTTCTGAAGTTTCATTTCTCCAAAGAGAACCAGAGTTTAATAAAAACAAAAACAAAGTCAATTAAAACATTAACTCAAATAATAACTTAAGACTATAATTAAGTTTCTTCATTCTAATTGCTGTTTGATTTTTATGAACCACTTCCTTACCACACAAAAAACAAAAATTTTTACAAAACCCTAAATGACAGACTTCTAGATATTTTTCGTGTAAAGCTGGGAAATATTCTACTTTCATTTTTAGTAATATATGCCTTTTTTTCTTTTTTCTTTTTTTTTTTTGGCTCAGGACTAAATCAAGTTGATGTGCGAAAGGATAAAACAGCTATATGAAGAGGATTGAAGAAATTTTAAAAATGAATACTGAGTCTGCTCTTATAAACAGCTTTATGAAGCAAACTTCAGTATTTAAAAAAATTCTACTGAATCTGCTTTTCAAAAGTGAGTCACGATTTCATGTCTATACGAGGGAGAACGATAGAGACTCCCAACTGATGCTAAAGTAGAGGGCCAGCGAGGCTGTGAGCAACGCAGTGACACAGCCCTCCTGTGAGTCATTACCTCTCTGGGAAAAACAGAAGCAAAGTCTTGTTGCTGAAATTTGTCTTGTAATCGCTCTGTTGTTTAAGACAACCAGTGAGTGAGGTCGCTACTTCCATGACATCATTTACCATTAACATATCCTGAGCCAGTTCAAAACTACAGGTTATTTTACAAGCACCCAGAGCCCTTACCCATTAAAAATAGCTAATAAATAGCCGTGCACTGTGATGGAAGAATGCAATATTTTCCACAAGAAATGATATCATTTATCTTTTCCAAAATTTTATTCACACCTCAATTACTGTTCATCTGTCACCATCACTCCTAAAACCCAAAGCAAGTAATCACCTGAAAGATAAAGTCTCACTGAACTTCCACTGTGTTTACACATAAGAAAAGAAATTTTAAAACTACCATTTCCTTCAGCCATTAAGTTAGTCACTTGAAGGTTTCTTGGTAAAAACCTAAAGAAATCCCTGTTTATTTACCCATGGGAGGGGAGTTGAGAATAGGTAACATTTATACATTTAAATGTTTAGAAGACCTCAAAATGTTTGCTCGGAAGTATTATGAGCTCTCATATGTCATTCAATATATAGCAAATCAATAATGATTCACTACTCATACTTTTTTCTTGCAACAAATGTTTATGAGATTATGACTTTGTGGACAACAAAACAAAAGATAGACCAACATTCTCAGCCCAACTTAAACCAGTTTTCTTCGGGGTTCCTCTTTCTGCAAAAACTCAACATTATTAATAGTAATCTAAAATAATGATCAAATCACAACTGCTAACATTTATTGAGTGCTTAGTATGTGCCAGGCTCTGTTCTATACACTTGGCAAATATTAATTCATTTACTTCTCGAAACAGCTCTAGGAGAAAGATTCTGTAAGTATTTCCATTATCCAGACAGGGAAACTGTGGCACAGTGTGACTACATTACTTGAACGTGATCACAGTTAATAAATGGCAGAGGTAGGACAGGATCCCAGGGAGTCTGGCTCCAGAATTCAGCTCTTAACCACTAAGCTAAAATTAATTTCAAGCCAATATCTACCATCCCTCTCATCACATCACACTCAAATGGATACACACACCGCATATAATTGTTAATTCATTAAGTAATGCTGCATTAAAATAACATCCTCTTCTAGAATCATTTATTTTTTGTGATCTCAATTATTTTTAACCTAATGGACTTTTATTTTCATGAAAGTGTATTATTAGGGAATAGGAAAAGAAAACACCCAACACTTCTACTATGTAAAAAAGTACATCTTC
This sequence comes from Lagenorhynchus albirostris, assembly GCF_949774975.1. NCBI lineage: Eukaryota > Metazoa > Chordata > Mammalia > Artiodactyla > Delphinidae > Lagenorhynchus > Lagenorhynchus albirostris. Next base: position 91,763,676 of record NC_083103.1, read on the forward strand.
ATGATATTTATTCATGTAATATTTTTGTTAGTTCAGGGAATCCTAGTTACCTTAATATTAATCATTTGAGCCCCCATAGTTAGCAAGAAGGCAAAAGTCATCGTAACATAAAAAACATACCAACTGCCTATAACCCTAATCACACTGCAATCTATCTCTATCCATAGAATGATATTCTGTATAGGTCTCTGCAAGATTCTACACTGCATGTACAAAGACAACAGCCCTCAATATAAAATTGTAGCTCTTATCAAAGATTCAGAATTTCATTAAACCAGTGAAAGTGATGATAAAGACTGCTCGAATCCCAAGCAAGATCACTAACCAATCAAAGAGCATCTGGCAAAGTTAATCAAATATAAAAAACCAGGAGGGAAAGTCAGAAAGGACAAAAAGGGGCTAAACACTTGGAGAGGGGAGGGACATTCAGTCATCCAACTTTATCAGAAAAACTGCATGGCAAATACAGTCACCACTTGATCCTTCGCTCATTCTAAGAATTAGAGTTGCAATTATATATATATATATATATTTTTTTTTTTTTTTTTTTTTTTTTTTTGCGGTACACGGGCCTCTCACTGTTGTGGCCTCTCCTGTTGCGGAGCACAGGCTCCGGACGCGCAGGCTCAGCGGCCATGGCTCACGGGCCCGGCCGCTCTGCGGCATGTGGGATCCTCCCGTACCGGGGCACGAACCCGTGTCCCCTGCATCGGCAGGCGGCCTCTCAACCACTGCGCCACCAGGGAAGTCCTATATTTTAAATGCTGTTAAATATAAGATAAAATAATACTCCTCATTTTTACTTTCACTCTCCATGATAAAGTTCAGTCAAATCTCTTTACTTCTATTTACATGAAATTCTGGTACCTGCTTTAAGTGAATTCACTTCAGTGACCTTTTCCAGGCGTCAATTATCTAATAAGGAGGATCTCCTGTACCCAATCTGCATTTTAAAAGGAATTCACAACTTCGGACTTGGATGAGGGAGAACTAGCATATCTTCTAGCAGAGCGATCTAATGGGGGAAGAGTTTTGAGTCTGAAAAACTGGTTTCTAATACCTACTGAACTGCACAACAGCTGCAGCGAGTTTGGGAAAAATCTCTTAACCTGTCTCAGACAGTTTGCACACTTGGAAAAATGGAATATTCTCTACCTTATGGTCCTCTTATGAGTAGAAAATGAGATAGCACATCTGAGAGCGATTTTTCACCTGTAAATGGCTAAACAAATGTTGGTTATTCTCACATTCAACTGCCATTCCATGAGTGGATAGTCAATTTCACCAAGCATTCATCATTCATAGATTACATATTGATTGCCTTTTGGTTGTATACCTTAGATGCTGAGGGAAGTAACCAAAAACTAAAACAATATACCTGCTTTTAAAAGTCTGCTTGAGTTGTGAGTTTTCAAAGCTTATAAGAGGTTTTCCTTTAAAAAATTAGCATACAAGGCAAATAAGTAATATGACATTAAAGGTGTAAAAATAAGAAACAATGGAACTCCTAAGAAATAGTTTGATTCCACCTAGGATAATCAGGGTAGGCCTCCTGAAAGAAGCTGCATGAAAGAAAGATTAAGTCAGGGTGATCTTAGAGTTGAAAGATCTTACATCCAACTTCACTGGGTTCATCCTACTCCTTTTGTGTCCCTGTAAAAGGAGTCCTCAAAACACAAACAATGGTGACAAGGTAACATGGGGCTTGCGAAGACGTTCAATTCATTATTATCTACTGTGCCACCTGCCATGTCTGGCATGCAGTTTAAATATACTGTAGTGGCATAGCTCATCTGCTCATAATACCAAGTCAAACCATGAATATACAGCTCCACTGAAGACACTGACAGAAAATTTTAGCTCCAGGTCATGCATTTATGAAGAGATAATCAAAGACACATTTTTGTGAAAAGCAGGAATCACATTCAAAAGCTGTGCCTCTTTGGCCAATTGTCTACTGCTTTCCTATATTAAATCTCCAGAGTGAAAAAATACTAAACAATGTATTTCTATTTTTGCCCATCAGAATCACTAAACCCTGATATGAAGCAAACTGCTCAGATTGTAAACATGGAAGGAATAAATCTGCTGGGTAACAGTAAACTCAAGTAGCACAAATCACATCTAGTATTCTTGTAGACTCTCCTTATCAGTATTTAAGCAGCAGAGACAGAACCAACAACCACAGATAAAGCACACCACACTATTTAAATTCATCTGGTGTTCTGGTGTCCTAGTATTCTGTCCTATACAAACCTAGATGGCTTATTCTCAGATTCTGCACATAACCACCATGCTAACTTGTTGGCTCTACTATCAGAGACTGTAGCCACTGAGCCCCTTCATGCAGGTTAATTGCAAGGATTATAGACACACACACACACGCACAACCTGGTCAATTTTGTACTCACAGTCTAAAAACTCGGGCAAGCAAGATGTGATCAGCTAGTCAAGAAATAAAATTAGAAAATGTTCTGTACACTCTTCTGGCTTTTTCAAACTATTCAAATAATTATTGTTTAGACTGAATCTTATCAGCCACAGGGCGTTCAATTTAATGTAGAAATGAGAAAGGGGAAAAGTTTGTAAAACAATATAGCAAAAGGAGTTTCAGTGAATCGAGTGGCTTTTGAGATGGACATTTATTAACCATAAACAGATTTTAAAATAATTCTATATGTAAGTGTAGGTGTGTTTACAGAAACACAAAAGAGGGGGAAACATTTAGGGGAAAATGTGGTCCAATACATGTCTTTCTTTCACCATCCGGAGGAAAACAGATTTCAACTCACTTGAAAACTGGCTGGCTGGAGACTACACAATTTCCCCCTGTAGCTCATTAAACTGTTATATCACCTTGACAGTCACTTCCTGCAAAGTTAAATGCAAATCAAAACATTTTTAATTGAATCATGCAATACATGACTAAGGCAGCTCACTGTTTAGAGGAAATTTGTGAAGTAATTCATTACTGCGCTAAAGTAACTACATCCCCCCCGATAGAAATAACTCAGATTTTAACATATCAAGTCTGCTTAATGGACACCTGCAGTAAAAAGATGTTAAGTTTATACTGATCTACCTCAAGTTCTATGGCTCTGACTCTTTGACACCTTATTCAGAAGTAGCTAAGAAGCAATATTGGTGAGTAGTAAGGGACTTCAACTTGACATGAAGAAAAACTGGCTCCCCCTCCTCTCCCAGCCTTCACATATAAAAACAAATCTTTCTTCAACAAAGTAAGATTTAATGAAGACACTAAGAGAAAAACCTTTGCCTCACCCACTCTGGAAAGCAAAGGTCACCTGTGGCTCAATGGGATGCTTTGTATATTTTGATAACGCACAAAAGAAAAGGAAACTTCTTTAATAACATAGCCCAGGGGTGTAAGTGGACCACTCAAGTGGTTTATATGATTAGCTTAACAAGAAGGGACATCCATTCTTCTACTGCTTCATGGGATCTATTTACAGTCAAGGTAGCTTTATTTAGAAAATTCCTACAGTACATAAGAACTGAGAGATAAATATCAAACTACTACCCTTTCAGGCTTCCCCCCAAAATTCTGTTAGCCTCAGGAAAGCGTGAGCCATTGGGGGTTTGCTTCAGCAGAATCTGAACCAGAAATATTATTCTATATTATACTTAAAAAAAAAAAAAAACCTGCTGCAAATTGCATTGCGCAACATTTTAACCTGTTCCATATTTGAGATCAGGGTTTATACATATTAATGTCAAAGAGCCTATAGCCCAAACCCCACTGTTTATCACTACCTGAAAAGTAAATTAAACATACCACATTAAGCAACCAACCAAATTTGATCTCCATTAAACCCAAGCCAAGAGTGAGGCCTTGACAACAGGACTGAAGAGATTAGGGCTTACTTTAAACAGAGTGACTGCGATAAAACAATTCAAATGTGAGACTTTACAGGAGCAAGTACTTAAAGCACCTCAAGACAAATATTTACATAAACTATACAACATCATAATCTACTAAATATAAAAGATTCAGGAGCCCATTAAATCATAATTTAGAATACCAATTTTACAGGAGGGAAGGAAAGGAGACTGCTCTGCTAACTGGGTCCTATAAATGAATGTGCAGTGCAAGTTCTTTTGAAGGCAAAAGACAAGATCAGTAAGGGGGTGAAAATATAAATGTATTAACACAAAGCAAAATGGGGTTCTTATTTTGCTACGGTCTGCTACTTACAGCATATTGTACTGGCCAGACAGTCCCCTTTGAAGTTTTTATCCTTAAGAATTCCCTTCCCGGGACTTCCCTGGTGGCGCAGTGGTTAAGAATCCGCCTGCCAATGCAGGGGACACGGGTTCAAGCCCTGGTCCGGTAAGATCCCACATACCGTGGAGCAGCTAAGCCCGTGCGCCACAACTACTGAGCCTGTGCTCTAGAGCCCGCGAGCCACAACTACTGAAGCCCGTGCGCCTAGAGCCCGTGCGTGCTCCACAACAAGAGAAACCACCGCAAGAAGCCTGCGCACCGCAATGAAGAGTAGCCCCCGCTCACCACAACTAGCCCACGAGCAGCAAGGAAGACCCAACGCAGCCAAAAATAAATAAATAAATATTTTAAAAATTAAAAAAAAAGAATCCCCTTCTCATTTCATTCCATCCTTATACTGTCACGATCACATACCTCTCACTTTTCTCCAGTTCCTAAAGAATTTCCAACCATTTGCCTCTTCCTACATAGGCTGCCCCTTTGTTTTGATCCCCTAACCACTCTCCTTTCTCACAATCATGTTTAATCCCTCATAAACACTCTGAAACACTCCAGTAATTTGAAACAACATTTCTACCCTTTGCCCTCTTTCCCCAATCCCAGGATAAGGTAAAAGAATGCTGGGGGCTCCCTCTGACGCCCATCCCCTGCCTTTAAGAAATGCACCATAAACAGATATATTACTTTAAAATTTTTTAAACTCCAACTACTCCTAATAATTATTAAAACTTACAATCATCAGAGATGTCCAGTCTGCAAAAATCTCCCAGTTAATGAAAGCTATGTTTTCAGGCTCATAAAGCCAATACCCCATCTGGTCTTTTAAAGTAGGAAATTAACTGAATCCTCTAGAGAATTAAGAAATCTCTGACCATGAACCTGAAAATGAGCCCCCGAGAGTCAGTAATCTGATTAAACTGGGTGAACACGACGACAGAATGGACCTTAGATGGGGAGATCCAGAGCTGGGAACAGATGCTAGGATCAGGAAGGGGCTTCCATCCAAGCCCAAAGTCAGTCCCTTGGCTCTTCTATAGAGATTAGTCAAGGGAACACATTTCTGTTCTTACCCACTTTCACCTCAATTGTGCTCAAGCTCCAAATGGTATTTCTCTGCATAGTGAGTTGATTTCTTGATCAATGGATTCCGTTTGAGGCTGCCCATGACCTGGTCCAAAACCTCTCATACTCTCCATGTTTTCTTGGAGACACTCTGGAGAATATTTCTCAACTGGTGTGAATATCAGAATTATCTAGGGATGTTTTAAAACAGAAATGCACATGCCCAGGGTCTCCTACCACAACTACTGAATTAAGACACTCCAGGGAGAAGCCCCTAAGCAGGTACACGTTTCAAGCTCCTTAAGCCCCTCTGAAGGACACCATTGGTTGAGCACCAGTGATTTAGAATTGAGAACAATGGGTACAATGTAACAAGGAAAGCCACACAGGATCACTGCATAAGGAAGACGACAGGCAAGAGCAGAGACTCTGGAGGTGACTTCCTCCTGTCGGTGAATGCCCTCTCCTCCTCTGCTGGTTGAAAGCGTCAGCCAGGCTCTGGCCCCCTGGGCAAAGGAAGCATCCAACAGCCCTGGCACTCCTCTGGAATATTCAACAGGTTGCTCCAGGGGGTTTGGACTTTGAAAGTTGCCATTATACCACTAGAGCTGGCATCCTGGAGTGTCACAGGTGTATTGATAATTGACTCAGTCTGTTTTGTTTACAATTTCCTGCCCAACAAATTGCATGTTTCTGCAGATGTCTAACAAATTCAGGACGTTTAATTCCTCAGCTGCCACCGTCCTGCTGTTTCCACCCTCCTCATCCATTGGTTACGATGGTGTCCAAAGACACATTCACCGGCATTAGCCAAGGTCATTAAAAAGCTCTTACAACCATCTGTACCCAGATGGACAGGTCTCCAGCCAAAACGGGAGAGGTTCCCCCTCAAAGGAGGCCCAGAGGACCTGACTCCAAGCAGTGCCACAGTTGGTTTTTTAATTATTGTTTGTGGGTCCTGAATTATTTACATCTCAGCTGTAAATCTTAATGACCCATGTCATGTTCTTCTTGGCTTACTGATGGTAAGCAAAGCCAAAGCGGTTTCGTTTACCTGATTCAACACTGCTATAGTATGGGAGCCAAAGAAAAGTGCATCTTCCTAAATTGTCTTAACAGAGGTTCTTGGAACAAATCATTCTTGCTTGGATCCTCGGCTAGGTCATTTGCCATACACTTATCAGTTAATTCCCTACTGCATTCACACTCCTTATCATCCGATGGTGCATTTGCATGCAAATGACTCATTTGTGTAGGGTTTTTATTTTTTAAAAATCCCTTGTTCCTTGAACTCTGCATCGCACACACACAAAATCTAACTTTATGTGAAACCACAAACCACAGTGATTTTTTTTTACAGTGTTCCTATAACATGTTACAGATACTTAATATGATGGCAGAGTTTCCAGAACAAAGGTTTAAAGACCATAATGCACTCTGGCAAAGTCTGGCAAGATCTTCACAACTAAAACCAAACACCTAGACAAAGAGAGTCAAATGGCTTTGCTAAAACACACTGCCTGGAGAAATCCAATCAACCTGGGGTTTCAGCTAACTTTGATCAAGTGAATGAGGGAAGAAAGGATCCTCGTGCTCACATCTACTTGACAAAACTGGAGGTCTCTGTCCTAAGTACTGACCTCCAAAACACTAGGAAAAGTGAATGCTGAATTCCTGTCCTCCAGCCTCTAAGAGGAGCATCTCAGTCACCCTCAGCCACCCCTTTTTATCATAGTTACACTGCTTCTCCACACTCTTTCTTCCTGCCCTTCAGAACTCGAAGCAGACGTGCTCACCAGCGGTGCCAAACTGTTAGACTCATCAAGTTTATGAACACTGCATACAAAATGCAAACATTTCCTTCCATTTGGGCAAACATTGGCACGGGAAACTTTCTTCCCAATGGTAACAGCAGGGAGCTTAAATAAAAGTTCAGTTTCTAGAAGGGTGGGGGAGAGAAAAAGCTAATTCTAAAAATATGTCATCAGCAGCTTGCCATTGCCAGAGAAAATGGTACATGTTTCCCTCAAGCACGGTTCACTCAAATGAACTTGACAGCTTCAGAGATCACTTAAAAGAAAGAAAATTTGTTGCATGAGGCCTGCCAGATACTAAAGAGATCACGTCTCAACAGATAAGACTTGATAGATCCTCATCTTAAATATTTCTGTACTATGATTATGTGAACTCAGAATTAGCACTTTGTCACATAACTGCACACAGGCTTGTGCCCTAAGGGTATTCTTCCAGCCCATTCATAGGAATCCTTACTGGAGTCTGGCAATTAACTTGCTACTGTTAACAGTTCCCCCGAAAATCAATTAAAGGACATCTGGGCATACAAGTAAAATTACACAGCTAAACTTAAAAGTAAGCAGCTTTCCCCTTGTCCACAGGTGTGTCCAGACAAGGTAAACAATTTTAACTGGGTTACAAATTATAGATGTCAGTGCCTTCTCTCAAATCCACCAAATGCTGGAAAATGCTGCTCTCCGGCAGACAATTTCCTAAAAGGATAGTTTCCCATTTAAACATAATTCTCAAGTTACTGAAAATCCTGTAAAAATCAGGTGTGAATATGCTCATTTGACCCGAAGCTGCAGCGCAAACATCTAATTAAAAGGAAAAGCAGGCAGGCATTACAACTCCCCAGAAAGCCACAAAAATAAAAGGCTCCATCTTCAAGAAGATGATTTCCAATTACAACACAATGCTGGTTTGAAGAAATGTCCAATGCAGCAGAGCGCAGAAATATACCAGCCAAAAAGCTTTCCCATCTCAACAGGGACAACATGGCAGCTAAGCTATCAAGTCCGTTGTAGAAGCGGAACACCTCTATTTGTTTTCTCATCCTCTTAGCCGTAACCTAGATTTCTGGATCCTGGTTTAAACTGAATAGACCCTTTTACAAGTGTAACTCCTTAAAAGGGCACTGATGGTTGACTTTGCCCTTGGAGAAGAGGAGAGAAAAACTATGGGCTGATCTTTAATATTAAATATTTAATGTGTTTTTAACACATCAGCCCTTTAGATTTAATTCCAGACGTAATGCACCTGTCAGGATACTGACGGCGATGGTTTTATTGCAACTATACATTCTTCTGACATTCAGAAACAGATTTGCAAAAGATTCTGTACCCCAGAAAATTCCAAGCAAGGTTCAATTTAACTGTTTTTAAAACACACTTGGAAAAAAACCCTTTTCTTCTACAAGAAAACATTTTCTCCTTCAGCAAAAAAATGATAACAGGTTAGTAAGTGCACAAAATATAAACGTAGAAAATGCTGCAGACATTGCGTTTTTAAATATTTGTGCATTTTTAAGACAGCAAAGACAAAAGCTGAGCCCTAGTGACAACAGGGTAAAACTTAAGTATGTTCTAATTTACGTAGCCATCGACCGCCAACATTCAAGGGAATCCTTAAGAAGGACAACTGTAACATTAGTTTGATGCTGGGAATCCTATAATTCCATTAAATGATGGAATGACAGAATCTGCATAAATGATGTGACCGTATTTAGAAACATCTGTGGTTTGGGGTTTTCTTCCCAGAAAGAAAATCTTCAGTGGTATGCTTTTTCACTCACCTTTATGGATTGTACTAGCACCTGGATAAACTTCAAATACCCATCACTATGGGAGAGGGGGATACAGGTGGGGAGTCACAAAATTTAGATTAATAAATTATGAGCATCTCCCGGACGGACAACAGATTTTTAAATACATAGTGATCTATCCCTTCTTTTTAACTAGAAAGAGAATGTGGTATGTTCTCTACCCTTGCATCATATGGTCCTTCTTCTCTCTAAGAGCATGACGACAAACTCACTTTGAACATTATTAACTAATATTGATTTAAGTGGAGCGGGAACCCTTGAAGTTTCTTTACTCATCTGAAATGCAGAGCACATACATATTTTACCAAAAGGTTTACTATGCATATTAATCTTTTATGCATTTTATTCCTCCAAGCGTGAAAAGAAACAAGTTGAAGTAATAGAGGTTGCCAGGTGTTGGTGGCATCCATTCCACTGTAATGACAGCCATGACTTAAGGTTTTGTCTCGCTCTACTCTTCCTATGAATTGCAAGCTCTACTCTTCCTATGAATTGCAAATCTTCAGGTTGCCACAGCAACTCTATACACTGACAGGTAAGCTTCAGGAAGCATCCTGGTCATCGTTCCCATACTGTTTGCTTGGCATCAGAGCACTCCGAACTCCCTGCTGCACGGGAGCATCAGGGGACGGTTCCCCTTACAGAGTTATTCTAGCACACTGCCTGGTCACTGCGATTAATCATTCCTGCTTCTTGAGCTGACATAGCAAGGTGGGGAAACGACATCCTAAATGAGCAGAGCTGATTACCTGGGAAAGCAATTCTTCAAGATAGCACAGCTAACTAATAGCTCCATCTGCTACACATAAACACCTTCCAGAGCCCCAGAAGTAATGTCAGAATACAACTAACAGAGCTGGGTCCTGTATGCCAGATTTCTGTGTGTCATCACAGGTGTTTGATGAGCACAGAAAGTACTTGAACTTTTCTTCCTCCGTGGGGTAACCGGTGCTATATCATCTTAGGATCACGGGCTCCCCAGAAGGAGATATTTGAGTAGGCGTTCTCAGTTTGACTTTTTGAGAAATAAATGTGAAATAAGACTTCAATATGAAGCCACCTGAAGTATACACAAAGAAGGGGTAGCACAGGCCTGTGGTAAAACACACTTCTCTGAAACACAAATGACAGCAAAGCTCCGCGATAAACCAAAGACAAGAAGCTTTTCCATTGCCCCCAATATATACCAGTATATATTGTGAAAGATCTGTTTTAAAGTGATTAAATAAAAGTAGAACCTTTAAAAATGGAGACAGTGCATCCCAGTTCTACAAATTAAACAAACTTAAGAAAGCTGTGGTTAGGACGCATCGATAAGCTCGGCAGACAGTTAAATACAATTTGGCGAGGAGAAGTGGAGCTGTACCAAGCTATTATTACAGACGAATCTATAAATGGCTCTCGGAAATTATTTTAGAAATCTAAACAACCAGTTGCTTCTTAAGTCACTCTACAGATTCTGTCTGCTTTTATTATTAATAAATCTTTGACGATATAAATCAAATTCTAACATCTCAACGCTGGGTGTTTAAGGAGGCTGCGCACTTCTACTTTCCTGACCAAAGTACTGGCATTTTACAGTAGCTGCATTTAACACTGCTTCTGTATCAGATGGAAACAGGCTCCAGCTCTTTCCACATTAGCTGTGATTTTAATAACATGCCAAGCAAAACAGGCTAGCGTAATAAGTTTCATTGCACCCACTTCAACAACAGATAAGCACCTCATTTTCATACAGTTTCCACTTGTTGCTAGGTAACCACACCATAACGAGACATCTCTCGGCATTATGCAGAATGCCTCCTCTTCACCCAAATTTGACGTGCTCTGGGCATTAAATACTGTTATTTCAACCATACCTATCACTCAAACAGTTTAAGCTTTGGTTTCAATTGCAACATAGGTTTGGGGGATGGTTGTTTCTGAGGGGCTTTTTTGATGTGCCGAGATTCTAAAAGATACACTACAATAACATCTTTCTTTCTTCCCCAAAGCAAACCCACCGCGTCATCCAACGAATTGATAGCCTGACACTTCACAGAGAAAGTAAACCCTCTCGAAAGATGTCCACGCTCTGCCCTCTTAACAGTAGACAATGTCAATTAAAAACTTCCTTACTGCTTTACGTGGCCATGAAGGGAACTTTGTAAGCAGGGGTCTGTGTGGAGTTGGGCCTCACCTGCGGGCTTCAGACAGAAACCCTTTACCTAGGTGCATCTAGGCCAAAGCAGGAACCCCAGCCAAACAAACCAGCTTTCTGCTGGAGAAAGGGAAAGCTCTGCGGGAACAGATGCAGCCCGACCTAAGATACTGAAGGACTCGGGCGACAAGGAAGCAGGAGGGCTACCTGCAGGAAAGGCAACAGACACTGACATTTTAAAAAGAAAATAAATCTTAGCAAGTGGCACAAGGCATCTACCAAACGTGAATTTTCTTTTTCGCTTCAGGAATATTTTATCCTACATGATTAGCGGATGCCAGAAAATGTTTTATCACCTCAACTTGTCAATGGGGCTGAATGTCTCTCTCACATGTGATATAAAATTGAAGGAAACTAATCAATGGGGCTGAATGGTCTCTCTCACATAGGACATAAAATTGAAGGAAATTAATCACGCTCAGGAGCAGGACCCAGACAGGGAACCAGATTCCGACCCTCAGCCTCTTGTGGACCCAGAGCTTTGTTTCCTATCATTTCAGTGCCACTCAAGGTACGGCTGCCCGATCTCTTTAGAGGCAGAGGGGGGTGGGAGTCAGCAGCTTCACTCCCTACCTTAAGCCTTAGCTTAGTGGGCAATCCTTCCCTCTTATTTGCTCCCTTGTGGTCTGAGAAGTAGGAGTTCAAAAGGTTTTGCTTCCAGGACCTCCCTAGATAGACCTGGTGCAGAGGCACCTGGCCGGAGAAGCACCTCCACCCTGTCAGGTAGGGCAAGGTCTTCGTGGGGTCCGCTGCACCATGTTTGGTGTCATCCATGAAGCTCCTTCTTCACTCACCACCCGCTCCTTCCCTTTGCTCCCTCTGGGTCTCTCCACAGCTTAGATGGTTTGACCTATTTTAGTTCTTTTTAAAATCTGGATAATTTAAGTTAGAATGGCAAGGCTGGATCACTACCATTCACGGATGAGGACAGACTAAGATGAAACAGGAAGAGAGATCTGATGGACAAGGCAAGAGCCAGAAAAACATTGCTATGTTTCCCAAGGCACGTATTTTAACAAACTTCACTTAATCTATTCTAAAACTCCAGGAAAGGTACGAATTGGGAGGGTGCAGGAACACAGGAGGGATCAATAAATCCACCTTTCTTTCTGTTCCTTATGAGAACATCACTTGGTCCACTCTATTAACTTAAAACAAAAAAATCACCTAGTTACTGACAGAAAGTTTAAAATGACCAGCAGCCAGATGTGGAAGATAACAATGAAAATTTTAAATGTGCATATACTGTCTGGTCCAGCAATGCTATTTCTTGGTGTGTTTTCTCAACGAACTCTTGCACATGTGCACATGGAGACATGTACAAGAATCTACACTGGAGTACAGTTTACAGTAGGAAAAATCTGCAAACAACCCATATGCCTATCAGTAGGGGGATGGCTAAATAAACAGGCGTATGTGTGCTGTGGAATACGAGGTAGCACATAAATGGAACAAGCAAAACCTGCATGTAACAACATGGCCAGGCTTCTAGGACACTGCTAAGGAAGAAAGCAAGCTGCAGAATGATGAGTACGGTATGATACCACATATGCTACCCCATAGTGTTTCCATGGATTTTATGTTTACATCTACATCAAGATAGATAGATAGACAGGCAGGCAGAGAGATAAGTAGACAGATAGATGAAAAAGTATGGAAGAAAACAGAAGCTAGCTAAACTGAGACAATTGGGGAATCCATCAATGAGGACTTCAGCCTTTTCTAAAATATGTTGAAAGGGAAATATGTTCATGTATTTCTTGACTAATTAGAGATTAAAGAAAATGAAGATATATTTATCATAAACTGGAAGGTAATTAAAGGGGACAATGTCAAGAACTAAAGGAAATAAGTCTGAGTCTTCTAAGTTCTATCGAAGGACTAGTAGATGAACTTACTCTACCTCCTCTGAAAGTGTTAATTTTGAAAAGCGTTCCAAGACAAGCGTACAAATATTTAGAAAAAAAAAAAGTTTTAGTGGATTGTCACTTTAAGTTTTAAATATCTAGACATTTATTTAAAATATCTAAATATTTATGGGTTCCTTTAGAAAACAGCCAACTTTACCAATATAACTACCTTACTACCACATGGCAATACATCCATTAAATGGAAAAATAATAATAAAATGTAATTCTTATAACACCTTCAGGATAATTGGCCATGGGAGAAAATATATAAATTGGACTCATTTATATAAAAGTGAATCCATTAAGAATGGCAAGAGTCCTTGCATCTGGTGAATTTTTTTGTGTTTGGAATTGTGCCTAGAAGTCATCAGATTTGTTGCTAGTGAACCCCCATCTGTCATAGCTTGCATCTGAATTATATAAAGCTCTTATTCCCCAAATCAATATGTTATGTGTTCGTGTAATCCAGTATGCAGTCGAGAAGTTTTGCAATTGTCTACAAGCTCCTCAATTCTTATTTTCACAATTCCTTGGTTTGTTATAATTCTTAATATACAACTGACAGAATATAGAGATATCATTTTAAAGATATCATTTTAAAGACTTCACTCACCAAAGCTTGGCTGTAGAGAAAAAAAAAGCTAGCATTGTGTGTGTGTGTGTGTGTGTGTGTGTGTGTGTGTGTGTCCACGCATGCATGGAAACCAGAAAGGATAAAATTATAAAACATTATACTTCATTATAGTTAAGAGGTTCCAATCCTCAAAGGATTGGAACATGCCTTAGGCAAGATTGTTGTAGTAATATCTTATCTGTGAGGCCACGTATCCAGCAAGCCCAGCTTTCCAGAGCATCAGAGGGAGTGTCAGAGCTTCACAGGGGAGCATCTAAGTCACTCAAATGTCACTGGCCTACTTAAGTCCTACTGTAAGTCATGGACAACACTTAGCTCTATTAAGTGCAAGACGACGGGCTGTCACCATATACTACATTAACATACTTTTCATACACATCTAGTAGTCTTAGTTATCTAGTTTTCCAGCCTACAACAAAATCAAAACAAAAAAAAAAAATTTAAGGGGAAAGAAAAAGCTGAGGGCAAAAGAAGAGACAAGAAAAACTATTTTTAAAAATTATTGAGAACTCAGAAAAGCATAGCAATCTCTCTGAGTGTAGAAGAGACAAAACAACCAATCCATATGAATGGTCTCTAAGCAAAACATGTTAATTAGTATTCTACAAGATCTCGGGTCATTTACACAAAATGGAATTCAATCTCCTATGTTTTTTAAAAGGAAGAGAATTGTGTATTTTATTTTGGTACAATTTTCATCAAACAGCAGGCACTAAGTTTGTCTGGTGAGCTCTACTGAGTTGCCAGTGCCATGAGGTTACCAAAAAAATAAAAATAAGGTGGTACTAATAATAGTAGTGTCCAAAACAAAGATGTCCTTGACGGCAAAGCCTTAGTGTGGTTTGTTACCTACTTAACCCCAGGCGTAGAGCAGTGCCTGGAACTCAACACTTCCTGAGGGGATGAATGTATAAATGAGATGAATGAGAGGCTGAAAAAATGTATGAATCAGCAGATTGGAAAAAAACGAGCTCAGGGTTTTTCCAAACTCTACAAACTTATAGTTCAAATGAAATATTAAAAATTTTAATATTTCAGGGTCACCTTTGGAAAAACAACTTTTTGTTATTTAGGGAATACCATGAATAAAATGTTACAAGGAAAAGAAGGTAATGTTAAACAAATTTAGAAAGAGAGGAAAGAAAAAGTTGATGCCTTTAATTGCCTAGCTTCTTCATAAAACTCCAGAGCGCCTGCATTTTCTCTCTTCGCTTCCTCATCGCCTCCAGCTAAAGGGTGGACACGCATGGCACAGGTCCATGATTCTACAGAGATCTCTAAAATTGGGTGTTGAGAGAGCCTGACAGCCTCTGTTTACTTAAGATTTACCTCAAAACTTCAGTTTTTACTTTGAAAGGCTTTCGTCCTCGTATGTGTTTCAAAAATAAATTCCATCAACATTAAATCACATCTTCTTGAATTATAAACCTATCAAGTAGAGGGAATTAGCCTTAAGCTGCCAACATCAAAGCAAAGGAGTCCTGCCTTTGGTGAGAACCGCCTACCTGATTGATGGCTCTGTCCCTGCATTCAGAGTCATGCTAAGTAGAAAACAAAGAGGTTATCAAATTTCAGTAATTAATATGAGTAAACATGAGTTGAGCTAAAAAAAAGCAATTACCTGGAATTTTAGTGCTATTATCTCAACATTTCATGTTTTGCCTATTTCAATGGAAAGCAGAGATTAAAATGAATGCCTCAGGACCAGAGATTTGGTCATTTCATTCCAAAGTTACCATCCACCTGTGTAGCACAGTTGACAGCTAATTTAATACTCTCCTCCAGATAAAATAAATTACTCCAACTTCAGTTTATAAAGAATAAAAAGACTCCCTAGTATTTTCACTCATCTTTGACATGAGAAAAATTATTTAAATTTTCTGAATTAAAATCGGCAGGAAAGGTGGGAAGGAGCTCGTGTTTGTTTCTGATGGGATCTCTACATTTTGCTGACATTGCTGAAAATATGTTACTCTGAGATCTTCTGGCTTGGGTCTGCGTCTTTTTGCACTTCTTTCTGGACTCATAACTGAGCACTTCCACTGCCCTAATTATATTAAAAGGAGCAGGAGGGGTAAGAACTGCAATTTCCTTTCTTTTTTTTTTTTTTTGCGGCACGCGGGCCTCTCACTGTTGTGGCCTCCCCCGTTGCGGAGCACAGGCTCCGGACGCGCAGGCTCAGCGGCCAGGGCTCACGGGTCCAGCCGCTCCGCGGCACGTGGGATCTTCCCAGACCGGGACACGAACCCGTGTCCCCTGCATCGGCAGGCGGACTCTCAATCACTGTGCCACCAGGGAAGCCCTCCTTTCTTAAAGATACAAAACAGTCTCAGAAAACTGGAAGATAGGTTGACAACTACTGTAAAAAAAAATACACAAAGTTTAATCTTGGAGAAGTAAAATAAGAAATAAAATATTTCAGATTATTTAATGCATCAGTACAAAATGTCATTAAATGACCTCTGACTCTGTCGTCCTTGGACCGTCGTTCTTCCTCACAGCCCATACCCAATCCATCACCAAGCTTGTAGATATGGCCCCTAAATACGGCTCAAGTTCACCCACTTCTCTCCTTGCCCCCCACCACTACCCTAATACAAGCCACTGCCCGCTCCTGTCCAGACAGTAGCCTCCTAAACTGTGGGTACCTATCTGCATCCACTCACACCCCTCCACATTGTAGCCAAAGTGATCTTTTCCAGAAAACGACTAGGATCATGTTACCTCTTTCTACCTGCTTAAAACTCCTCTAAGCCTTCCCAGGCCTCTTAGAATAAAGCCCCCAATCTTTCCCCACAGATTGCAGGGCCCTGAGCAATCTGGCTACTACCCGCCTCTCCACTTGCCTCTCTGTCCCAGCCCCTCTGACTCCAGGCACAATGGCCTTCTTTCAATTCCTTCAATGCACCTGGTTCCCTGTGAAAAGCTCTTCTAACCCTTCATAGCCTGGTTAACTCACACCGGCCCTTCTTCAGACCACAGTTCAATCATCACTCCTCGGTGATGCCCACTCTGGCCGTCTAGACCAGATCAAGTTCGCTTAGTTTACGATTTCATTGCACCATAGGTTTCTCCTCCAAGACACTTGGACCACGTTATAATTGTCCATTTGTGTGATGTTTGCTTAATAAATAATTATATTAAAATATTTAATAATTGCTCCTTGACTGCAAGGAGCATTAGAGCAGAGGCCAAGTCTGCTTACCACTGGCCTCTTCCACCCAGCACCTAGCACATACTCATTAAATAAAAACAAATTAATTGTTGCATGCATTGCAATTGTCCATTTGGGATCTGCCTTCCTTAGTGGGCTGTGAGGTCAGAGATTTTGCTTTTTTCCCTCTTGGCATCCTCAGCATCTAGCCTAGAGCTTGGCCCATGGTAGACTGTTGATCAATAAGTGCTTAATGAATGCCTGAGAAGAGTGAACAAATGTTTTTAAAATATAAAAGCAGTAGCTCTGACCATCTCTTGGAATGATTAAGAATCCCAATATTTGTATTGCTCAGGAGAATCAATTACCCAAACTTCCTGCAATGCTGTTCTATGAGAAGAGATTTGTGGAAATGAATAAGGTGGCTCTGATAGCCTGAGGGTCTGACACATCCACCCACTTAAAACTGCTCCCTTTAGACTAACACAACATGCCCAGCTCACACATGACAAACAAAAATCTGTCCACACACATTTTTATTTAAACAGGAGTCTATCTGTGCAGAAGGAGAAAGAAATTAAACTTCTGTCCACTTCTGAGAGTTTGATTTCCTACCCTAGATTTGCACAGCACACTTAGATGATCAAGGCTTAGCTTCCTAGTTAAAACCAAGTGAACAAAAAGAATACTAGTATTTAAACAACGTTCCAAGTCACGGCATGTTCAAGGTCCAACTTGTCAAGTTCAAGGTCCCTTTAAGAGCTTTTGTAAGTCCAGTAAGGGTATCCAAATAATACCCCCAGATGCACAGTCCCCAAACCATTACAACTCCATGAAACTTAATGTGTTGACTGTTGTACGGTGCCTTTTCTTCTGCAAAGCCATGTAGATAATATTTCAACAATAACCACACATTTCTCCCTGCGGTATAGACACATACAAAATGCATTAGGAAAAATGCCAATAACTGAAACACTTTCTCCGTAGCTCTATTCAACTGAGTGTCTCCCAGGTGCCACAGAAGTGCCAAGCTTTCTGAATCTTGTTCCAAAGGGAGCTCAAAGTCAATAAGCCTCCTCAGCTATCATCTAGCATGACTAAATCACTCCAAGGGCAAACCTTTCTGAGTTATGTGACCATTCCTTTTGCCGAGTTTTACCAAAAATGGCATGCCATAAACCAATATAATTCAGGGTAACCCACCCTGCTGGGTGAAGAGGAGCCCCAGGAACGAACAGGAGGAAGAAAATGCAAACATTTCAAGTTACACAGGATCTTCAATCACACAGAGAAATGAGCATAAATTAATAAACCAGGAAAGTTCCCAGGACCTATAAGGGATCATTCCAAACAGAAACCCCCTTTCCCATTATTAGAATAAACCTGTCACTATGGTGGGGTTTTGCCTTTCAAAGAGGTACAGCCAAGGAAATTCTTTGCTGATGAGAATGTGCAACTACATCAGTTGGTTCAATGATGCTCAGAGGACATTCTGGGATTCCTTTTATGTTGTTCTCTTGCGAGCTGTGGACAGGAAGACGAGCGAATTCTCCACTCAGAAAATATTCCATTATTTTAATAGGATTACATCTTAGATTGACAATGTTTAAAATAGTCCCCCGAATTTATTAGCCTGCCAGCACTTCAAGTAAGTAACTTTAATGCTAAGATCTTTTAAGTTTAAGTAAATGACTGGCAATGAGTCAAAAAATTTCCTCTAGCTTTCTAAAACACAACACTCTGGCCATCAAATGGGAATTCATGAACTCAGGAGTAAGGACCTTCACAGTGGGTTCTCTGTGTCTATGATTTGCCACATTTTTAAATACATGAGTCTCTCTGA
Source organism: Lagenorhynchus albirostris (assembly GCF_949774975.1). NCBI lineage: Eukaryota > Metazoa > Chordata > Mammalia > Artiodactyla > Delphinidae > Lagenorhynchus > Lagenorhynchus albirostris. The sequence goes on from NC_083103.1 coordinate 91,782,344, forward strand.
ACTTTTATGTTTTTATGACTCCTCTTTGGTCTCCAAAAGCATATTCTGGCTTGACAAGATATAGACTGACTACAAGGTTCAACTGAATCTCTGACAAAGGTATCGAATTCTTTAGTCCCTAAGGTCTTATTATAACTTCCCTCATCACCCCTCCCTTCTCTTTTAAAACAGACACATTGATAATAGGTACCCAGGACCTACCATATGCAAGGCCCCCAGCTATAGTGCTCTAAATCAGCCAAGTGATTTTCATTTCCTACTCGGACTACCCACCTGGCCTCAGCTAGGTTAGAATCCAGGCTCTGCCCTTTACTATTTTACCTTCAAGTTTCTGAACTCTACAAGCCTGGTTTCTTCATCTGTACAATGGGGTGAAAACCGTTCTCCCCTCAGGCAAATCTTGTGAGGATTAAGCGAGGTAATCTGTCTGCAGCACTAACACACTGTTGGTGGGAGGCAAGGACCTGGTCACTCTTGCTGGTTTTCACCTCTCCCTTCCTACTCTGCAAGCCACCGAATTCCTACCCAGCCCCAATACAAATGGAATGAACTACACTCTTTACAAGAGATTTTCAGAAAAGTTGAGTTCTGATTAGAGTATCAGTTCTATGAGGATTATCATGAATGTTTCACTTTCTTACATAGTTGCTACCACATTTCATTATAACATGGTAAAACTTCAGATTAACTAATAACATGGGCTGGGAAACATGAACAGTAGAGGGTCTGGAGCAGGGGTTGGCAAACTACTACTTGTGGGCCAAACCCAGCCAGAGAGCTAAGAGTGATTTTTACATCATTAAATGGTTGACAAAAGTCAAAAGAAGAATACTTCACGACACATGAAATTCAGATTTCCAGTATGCATAATAGAGTTTTATGGGAACACAGCCACACTCATACACATTTCCTATGGCTGTTTTCACATTACAACAGCAGAGTGGACTCACTGTGACAGAAACCTATGGCCCAAAAGGCCTCAAATATTTACAGAAAAAGTTTTCCAATTCCTGACATAGACCAATTATTTTCTGGTTTCGAAAAAGCTTAGCACATGATGGTGAACATTTAAGAAACCTACAAAAGCCTCTGGAAAACCATACATGGTACTACTTGAATATCTCTACAAAGACACTAGGCAACAGGGTTTCGGCTAACATATATCATGGTGGTGGGGGCTCTGAACTTGAGAAAGGTAACTATCTTCTGCTCTTCATCTTATTCACTGACCCACTCAGCCCAATAAACCAAATTAGGAAAAAAATTTATTTACATACTGTATACGTATACATACACATATATACATCGTACATGTATATATACATTCCTCACATAAAGCAATGCTTACCTAATGATACAACTGAACTTATTTATAAAACAGAAACAGACTCACAGACATAGAAAACAAATTTATAGTTACCAGAGGGGAAGGATGGGAAGGGATAAATTAGGAGTTTGGGATTAACAGATACACACCACTATACATAAAATAGACAACAAGATCCTACTGTAGAGCACAGGGAACTATACTCAATATCTTGTAATAACCTATTACAATGGAAAAGAATCTGAAAAAGTATATATATGTATACATATATATATATAAAGCTGAATCACTTTGCTATATACTTGAAACTAACACAATATTGTAAATCAACTAGACTTCAATTAAAAAAAAAGGAAATGCTTACTTTATGTCCATCATAGGACACGAAGGGTCAAATGGTCACACATTTTTCTTCTTTTTTTTCTAATTCTGAAATCTTTTCTATCTTTTAATTTGGGTAAATATTGTTAGAGCTTTTTCCAAAAGTGTTCCTGAAAACATGTCACCCACCTGAGTGTCTTTTCTGCTTTGCTCTCAGATAATAATTGCACTCTCAAATTCAACCCCTACCTATTTACTGAATTTTGTTTGGGGTGGGGGGACCCACCTGGTACTCTCTCCTTGACTCTGCTCTATGTCTCAAGTTCCTTTGTTATGTACTTTGACTCTTTGGGACTTAAATACAGCTGAGGTAACAGCAATGACAAAAAGTGTAATCGGTGAGCTCTGGCCCACGAGTCCAAGACTTGACCTTAACTCTCAGTGGACCATTTAGCTTTTCTGTCCCATGATTGGTAATTTATGCACTTAGTTTTCAGAAGAACCAACTAGGAGAATGAGGATAAATGAAAGCAAACCCACCCACCCCGGCACCCCAGTAGAATGAGCACAGTGCCTCACGTATGATGAGTTGCTTATAAATTTCTAAAATATAAACTAATCATGCAGTCCCCTCTGTTTCTAACAGAGCCTGGAATGCAGTAACAGTGCACTTAATTTTTGCTTTAAAAAGGCCCTCTTTCAGTGGTCAGTCAATAGACTGAAGAGCTACTATAAAAGAGGTACCTGAGTCTGATTTGAACTTTGTTCTCTTTACTTTACTCCTAGCAGCTTCAATGCTCTGAATAGCACTGACAATAAAGATATGAAAGAACAACAGAATGAGAGTAATCCTTCTTGTGAGTAAAATGTCTGTTGGAGAAATCTGCAGGGCAGCACCAAGGATTATATATACTAATACACAACAAAATCTGGCAGGGTGTATTAAGTTCTAAGAGGACTTACATCCTTGGATGTAATGTTTCTTCCCACTTGGAGATATTTCTACTCCAAAAAGATATCGTAATGGTAAGAAATGCAAGACTTGCCCAAAGGTAGAATGGAAAGTTCTATCATTACTGAACACATAAATTCTGAGCTTGTTCAATCCTTTCATGGTCTGAAAAAGAACGCCTTTCTCTTTTTCCTTTTCCTGTTTTGGGGAACAAGAGGAGGAAGAAGGCTAGGCCCAGATAGACAAGACACAAGGACAAGACCAAACAGACTTAAGAAGCTAACACCATCTTAAATTACACTGCCAAGCCACATGTGCCCAAATCTGCCAGTTGTTGCCACCGGCTTTATTCTGAATATTTCTATAAAAACAAATCAGCACAAGAAGTGTTCATGAGTACAGAATGCTGTCCTAATCCTACCCAAAAGCTGGTGGATACTCAGCAGTTTCACAAAAGACAGAAGCAGAACAGAGAAACGGGAATGTACCAAAGCAAGAAGCAAGTCAATATCCCTGAAGTTCCCTTTCATCAGAAAACGTTTAACTCCCAAATCCTAATCAGACCAAAATTACAACTTCAAAGTTGGATGACAGAGGAACTAAACAAAGAACACACTTCTTGCTGGCTGGCCTTCCTTCAGAACCACTTTCCTACTTCAGATTTTATTTATTGCCATGAAAATGATACCTGTCACCAGAAGTTACAGTGTAGACATCACCTAACTCATTATCAGGGCGGAGAAAAAGGGAGAGTTTGGGGAGGTTTTTTCTACTCTCGATCAAAAGAAGTAGGTACTAGAGAAAGGAAAACAAAAACAGGAGAATCTCTGCTAACAATGCCTAGCTTTAAGGCTCCACATGAAAGAAAACAGAACTAGGGGAGTATTGTGAAATGCCTAATTGCTGAGTGAAGTATTTTAGCATACTAGTTGTCATAGCAAGTCAGTGGGATTTGAGAGCATATTTCTGTTTTGACATCTGGCCCATCACAAAATTACTATTGATCTGTTGTGAGCTTCCAGCACAACAGTATAACCTAGTCTCAGCACAAAGAATCATTCACTAAATAACAAGCAATCATCATGCTCTATTTGCGCCCTCGGTCCAAAAATCACATCTTTGCTGGTGTTCTGCTTGGTCCCTTTTGGGATGAACTTCCTATTCCTGAATTGAGGTGTCCAGATCTTTTTTAAAAGTGAATTTTACCAGTACAGGATTAATTCTGTCTTTCAGTAGCCTGGTGGCAGCAGCAGTATAATGCTGACATCTACCTTGAGCACACACTTTGGTTTGCTGCTGATTCTGGAAACTGACAGGACAAGCATTATTTTCCAGGAGATGTTCTACAGGCAGTGGAAGGAAAACGATGAAACAAATCAGACAGTCAGAACTGTTCATGGAGGTTTGGAAGGGGTAAAAAAAATAAAAGAAGAAGAAGAAAGAAGAACCATCAGCCTTATGTCTAATTTATTACAAAAATGTATAGGTATGTGCCACTCACAAACGATGCAGCTGTCATTAAAATGATCATTTATGATTTTTAGTGGGCTGTAGTTTTCAATGATACTAATAAACTGTTAGAGAACTTTGACATAATATTGTTTGTTCCAAAGAACCGAGTTCCTTTTGTAGCATGGTTTAGCTGCATATTGACTATCGATTGTCCAGACGGGTAAATACCTCCCTTGTTTCAGGCCTTGGCCATATGTACCCCCAAATATATCAGAACAAAGCTGTATTAACCAAGAAACTATCTGATGGTTTTTTTTGCCTGCATCAGTTAAAGGAAGACAAACATATAGATCAAGTGCATCTGTGCTCTAGACTGCATTGATTAGTTGCATGTGTGGTTAAATCCTGTCAAGCAGTATTAAAGGTGACACATTATCAACAGAGCACCCACTCTGAGAGTGGCTCAGTGAGTCATCAGTGGGGCTTCTACCTGCCATGCAAAGCAGTTACAAAACTTATTCCAAATCAAAGGACTTTCAAACATGAAATCTATCAAGCCCCCAGCACTACTTCAACACGGGGCTCTTGTGAAATGATTTTATAAGGAAAGGCTAACCATGACCTCCCAAAGAAAAAACTGGCCAAAATGTAAAGGAATGGGGTGGAGGGAAAGATAATATTATGGGCACAAGGAAGACCATATTTCCAAAGATTTGGTGCCATGGCATCTTAAAAAGAGCCTAGATAGGTACCCATCTTGGATGATTTAGGTGACTTGACTGCAGGGAAGAGGTAGACCAGATAGCTGCTCTCTTCTAGAACCCATTCATGATTTCAAATATGTTTGCCTTCTAGTTCTTCCATACTACCCTTGTTGGCCTGTGGATCACTGACTGGTGTGGATTAATACACTGAAGCAGTACACATTTCTATTTGTGGCCTCAAAGGATGTGTCTGTTGACAGATAGCAGCTTAAGAGAACCAATTCTTTAATGTTTTGCAGAGATGTCCACATGCTGACCTCAGCAATATTAAAGGCATACAATTATTATGCAAAGTCATGACTGTATACTCGTTTCAGGGTTATCTATGGGAAATTGTCAGATCAACTCTAGTGACAAAGCACAGCTAAGTGGTGTTTTGAGAGAGGGAAACCATTACACTCCAGTAGAACAGAAGGTCTTTTCATAATATCTGCACCGAGAGCATGAACAATTGCTCACTTTTTTCTAGTTTATTTTTTCCCATCAAAACACTGGAGTTGGGTTCAGAATTTCTAAAGTGAATCAAATTTTTAATAAATTCTGTTATGCTCGTAATAGCAGAATTTATTTTATGCTCGTAAATTTTTAAAATCTGTTCCCTATATTAGCAGCTCTACAAGTGGCAGAAACCAGAAAGTATAGCAAACATTTATCCTGGGTTTGCCAAGGCAGGTCTGATTTCAAATATTCTACTCCTTAGTACTCATAAATCACCGAAATGTCCAAACTGTATTTGCAACATTTCCACACCTACTTGGTCTTGGGGAAAAAAATTATTTGGCGTAATCTTCATTTCCCATAATCTGTTGTGGGATTTTGGTTCAGAATATATCATCACTGTATCAATATGTATCAATATGCTAAACAGCAAACACTTCATCTCCTGACAGAGATTTTCCCTATACTTACCATACATAATATGCTATAATTGTTTCACTGCCTGTATTCTTGCTAGACCCTAAGCTCTTGGAGGGCAGGGATTCTGTCTTGTTAACCAATATTTCCCAATATCCAGCATGGTGCCTGGTAAACGATGGGTGCACAGTAAATATTGCTAAATTCTTGAGTGCAAAATAAATCAAATATAAAGAAAGAAATTATGCACTGCACCCAGGAAAATCTCAAAGTAATTAACTAAATGCAATAGGGTGCTTTACTACTCCAGAGCCTTGAACTGTTCCTCGTCATATGCAAGTATCCATGTATTAACTAACTCCATGCAGACAGCAAAGGTGAATTTGGGGGAAACACCATTTATTCCACAGAGTGAGTCACTAGGTTCAATGCGACCAGGAGGCCACCATTTGAAAAATGATTGAACTGACGTTGCTTCTTGAAGTTTTCCTTTGGAGCTTCTGAAAAACACTGTGGATATTCACTGGCCCTCTGGCTTTCATTCTTCAAGGACAATAACCTAAGTTAAGTTTAGTTCAAGATTTTAGCAATCACTCTTAGAAATATGGAATAGAAATATGTCTTTTTTTTACTGGAAAAAAAAAAAAAGGTAAAACAAATGACTAGGCCCAGAGAGAGTGAAGTCCTTGCCTTCTCAGGCCTTTCCCTGTAGGTGTAGATATCATGGTCTTGCTGGCTGAGGGCCTCTCCCCTTACATGAAAAGAGGGGGATATGCACCACAAAGGGTGGAACTCTGACAATGAAGAGAATGCCTTGAAGGCCACTCAAATATGCCATAAAAATGGATAAAGCTTACAGAGATACTGAATATGCCATAAGACAAAAACAAGATTGAAAGAAAACTAGAATACTCTTTGATTTCTACCAAGACATTTAATAATAATTATAACTCCTACACGGAACTGTAAAAACACTGGAAAAAAGATTAGGCTCACTGCTTGGGAATAACAGGTGAGTTTTTCTCATGACATGAAAGACCGGGTAAGGGATTTATTTCTTCAAGTGAGAAAATTGCTCATGGTGCTAGTCAATTTGTGAAAATGATCAAACTTCATAGAAAGTGAGCAAAATACTGACCCTCATGCACACCAACCACCTGGATACTGCAGGTTAATATTTTCAGAAAACAATATGGACTCTGAAATCAATGAAAAGCTGTTCTGGGGCCCCTTCAGCACCCCTCTTGTTATTTTACAATCCCCAGTATTATGTAAAACCCTAGATCAGGCAACTCTGACAGTCCTAAGAGTTTCGGTTGATCTTAAGTTCAATGAGCAACATGTAATCAGGTGTCTTAAAAGCTGCCCCAACAGGAAAAAACAAGAAAAGTGATAGTTACTTCCACTTTAAGCTGACAGGAACAATACACACTCAGTAACATAAATTACTAAGACCTGGGCACTGTAGTAGGAACCCCAAATTCTATGATACATTGAGATCTGATCCCTGCCTTCATAGAAGTCAGTCCAGCATGGAGCCTGATGAACAAATAGGAACGTATACTAGAGTATACAGAAAGTACAGGCAGATAAAAGGCACGTTCTAAGTGGGAAGGGAGGCGTGAGGCAGGCTGAAGGGGAGAGGGGAGTTGGACACAACACGGTGAGATCATCTAACTCTACCTGGGGATTAGGGGATGGAGAAACAATGACAGGAATAGATGTACTGAGGAACTGGCTTCTGAATTGAATGACTTAATGATTAGGATGACAAGGAAGGTTGAGGGCACAGCATGTGACAAAGGCATAGAGATGTTAAAACAGCTGATATATACACAATGGAATATTACTCAGCCATAAAAAAAGAATGAAATAATGCCATTTGCAGCTACATGGATGGACCTAGAGATTATCCTACTAAGTGAAGGCAGTCAGACAGAGAGAGACAAATATCATATGATATCGCTTATATGTTGAATCAAAATTTGACACAAATGAACTTATCTACAAAACAGAAACAGACTCACAGACAAAGAGAGCACACTCGTGGTTGCCAATGGGGAGGGCAGGTGGGGGAGAGTTGGATTGGGAGTTTGGGATTAGCAGATGCAAACTATTATATATAGAATGGACAAACAACAAGGTCCTACTGTATAGCACAGGGAACTATATTCAATATCCTGTAATAAACCATGATGGAAAAGAATATGAAAAAGAATATATATATATGTATATATAGAGAGATCTGAATCACTTTGCTGTACCACAGAAACTAACACAACATTGTAAATCAACTATACTTCAATTAAAAAAAAAAGAAAATCTCAGAACAAAAAAATAAAATCTGATATATAAGGAAACAAAACAAGAATGTGCACAGTCAAGGATGTCACACTAAATGGACAGTGACAAGCAAGGATTAGACTCTGGGATGCAAGGCAAGGGACTGATGAGTGGATGTTACAGAGAATAATTAATATCATCATAATATATGTAAGACCATTCTAGTATGGCTGTCTAAACATGAAAAGGCCCACTTCTAAGCTTTATGCTGAGGTCTCTTCTGACTCTGCAATTCTGTGACTCACCAATTCCAAACCCCCACACCCCCAAAAAAAGCCACGAGAAAAGTCGTCATTTATAACACAAGAAAATAGAATATTACCATCTTTCCATCAGTGCAGGTACATTAACCAAATCCAAAATTTCTTCCTCCCATCAGAAGACCTAATGTAGCCTTAAAAATAGACACCTACCACAAGCGATGATTTATGACAGATCAGCAATCATGTACATTTATTTCATTGAATTCACTCCTCCTATAAGTATGGAAAAGAAACTAGGAAAAACATTCCCCAACTGCTAAGTTTTTTGCTCTTTGCAAAGCTAGTATTAGGATATTCATATTCCCAGTAAACAGCCTGTCTAAAAGAAACTTCAAACTATAGCAACTCTTACAAAAGACTATTTGTGTCTTCAGAAGCAGAAGTCTACAGGCATTAATAAGGATAAGTGCAGCTATTTAGCCCAGAACCCCTGAGGACAAGATAGATGATCTAACACCTTTTACTTAACAAGTTTCCACGCCCAGAGAGTCCTCTCATCAGCATGTTTACAAGCTTACTCACGTATTCTAATGGTAACAGTACCAGATGACAGATTTATAAGTAGATACCAGAGGGTATCATTTCTCCTCCAAGCATATGCCAAGGCATACATCTGAAGAAAATGCCGCGGACTGTTCACAATACACTCCAGGACCTCTTCTGTTGAAAACTAAGTTTCACTATTCTGATGCTAACGTCAAGCAGATACGAACATTCTCCAGCTCGGAGCCAAAGGCTCCCATGATTTACTAATTAGGTGAATGAACCAGGAAAAAAAACAAAAGAACACACGTAGATAGAGGCAGCTAATAGGCCTCATCCATTAACCAGCTTCTCCGAAAGCCAAAACCACCGGGTTTTCTAACCATCGCTCCTACCACCGCTTTATACGTTAATCACGCATCAAAAATAATCACTGGTATTTCTGATGATACATGTAGTGGCAGATTGTACAATCTGAGCACAAAGGCCCAGATCAGTGTAACTTGGGGTTTTTTCCAAACCTCTTTTGGTTTGGAAGCCAGAAGTCAAAGGTTCCAATCCCAGCAATGCCTCTCTCCAAAGTACGTTCTTTCTTTCTTTCTTTTTTTAATTGAAGTATAGTTGAATTACAATGTGCGTTAGTTAATTACTGCTGTACAGCAAAGTGAGTCAGTTATACATACATATATACATTCTTATTCGTATTCTTTTCCCTTATGGTTTATCACAGGCTATTGAATATAGTTCCCTGTGCTATACAGTAGGACCCTGTTGTTTATCCATTCTACATATACCAGTTTGCATCGGCTAATTCCAAACTCTCAATCCATCCCTCCCTCCTCCCCCGTGGCAACCTCCAGTCTATTCTCTATGTCCCTGTTTCTGTTTCTGTTTCATAGATAGGTTCATTTGTGTCATATTTTCTTTTCACATATAAGTGATATCATCAGAGTTCTTAATATCTAATCATTAGTAACCTTTGCTCTCAATTTATCTCACCTATAAAATTCAAAGACTACCTGCCAGGTGCAAAATTTTTCTAGATGGAATAAAAATGATTAAACACATGGTTATGAAGGATTTTAGTGTCCTCAGAAGATGCTGGATCTCAATATTGTTGAAGAATTTTTAATTATAAATATCCCCCCAGGGAAAAAAGAAAGCACTGAATCAGTCTTCCAAAAAAATAATTTTTGCATATCTAGTATGTACCAGGCATTCAGCTGTGTTGGTGGATGCAAAGATAAAACAGCCAAATTGTAAGGTGCCCATAGTCCCTGCATTTCAGATTACTAGAGAACATGAAATCAGATGTAATATTATAACATGACATATGAAGTGCTACAATAGAACAAAGGACAAAACGCTACAGGAGCAGAGAAGGGAGTATCTGTGTTTTTCAGTATCTTGTCAAAGTAGGAGACAAGAGATGGTTGGTTGGGTTTTATATATGTATTATATTTCCAATCAATCATATTCTGAAATCCAAATGAACACAGTCTGTAGCCAACATTAGGACCATTAACATAACTCTAGTTGGGATTTAAAAAAACACTGCTCCATGCAATTCTAGTAATCGAAGAATATAAAAGATGAAAATAGCTGCCAGCCAAAAATAAGAACTAAATCCCAACCAACACCCAGTGATAAAGAGAAAACTCATTTGGAAAAATGCATTCCAGAAGAAATCAGTAAAGAGTTAATAAAGCCTTCTACAAACTTAAGAGAAAAATATCTCTATAAAAACGTACGTGTAATATGGCTACAGATCGTTGGTTAGCTGCCAGAAAAATGATGGAATATGGTATAGTTTACTTATTTCTTTTTAATGGCTCCAACATTCCACCTGAAAACTTGGTCCCGGAGCTGTATAATTGGGGATAAAAATGAAATGACAGTTTCTATGTGTCATGATGAAAGCTGATCACTTGTGTTTTTTCATTTATCCACGCTGACTAGAGTGGTTCCTGAAGTCTACCAAGCCAATCTTTTCCCTAACAGTGAAAATCATGCTGTTACTAGAATAAGGGAGAAATGGAATAAACTGTTGGCATCTGAACACACACTTCATTCAGGTTCCCGAGTTCTCAGGTCTCTATCTCCAAACTGTCAAGAGGCGGGGACCTCATTAACATATTCTCAATGGAGAATAAGCCATTGGTCCCATTTTCTTATTTATCAATACTGTGGAATTAAATTACTAATATTTCACATTATCAGTAGAAAATCAAATCCTCTTTATCTTTCTCATATTTAAAAGGCTACTCACATAGCAAAGACAACCTCCGTAAGCAAATTAGGACACTAGAGAGAGAGGCGAACCCTAGATCCCGTGTAGGGAAGATGGACATCCATAGAGCTTGAGGTTGTCATGACTGACGTTCTGTTTTTGGGGACGGGGTGCAGAGGGGAGAGATGAGGCATGCACGAAGACAAATAATGACTGCCAGAGACCCTGGTATCAAAGACAGTTCTAGTATTAAAACATAAAAGTTACATGTGTTTGGCTTTTGCTCATCCTGATTTCAGAAGTTATTTGGAAAGGGGAAGGTAATCCCCCATAAATATATTTAAAGGCTTAAAAACAGATTTATGTCAAGCTGCTTTGAAGTTTACACCTTCCCTTTCCTTCTAGACTTGAGCTGATCTGAGTTTGACTGGATTTTCATCAGTGACCTCTGATGCAGTGTTTCAAAACTAGAGTTGAACCAAGTAATTCAGTACTGGAGCGAAGAGCAGCAGCTCTGGATCCAGACTGCTCCAGCTGCGTGACCTGAGGCAAGTTATTTAACCTGCGGGTGCCTCAGTTTTTCGTCTAGATGATGGAGATCATAAGAGGGTTATAAGCATTAAAGGATGAGTATGTGTAAACTGCCTAGAATAATGACTAGCACATAGTCAATCCTTAACAATGTTACTACTATTACTACCATGCCATGTAAGAGTGGTTTAAAAAAATCATGTCATCAGACAGAATATTACTAACAAGAAATTTAATAAAATTATAAAGATGTACTGCTTTACAACAGAAGAATATGGGCAATAAAGCTTATAAAATAGATAAACTCCAGGGTGATTATTCATACGAAAAGTGTTTACTTTATAAAGAGACTCAGCTTGCAAAGGACTCCCCTAGTGGATGTAAGCATTTTAGTTCAAAACGATGATGTTACTGAGTGCCGGTTAGATATCAAAAACTAACTACAGTCAATTCAAGGATGACCAAGATGGGGACCTGGCTCTAAGGAGCTTACAATTTTCCAGTAATAATAGTATCTATCACTTACAGACACCTATTATGTGTCAGTAGCTATATAAAGTGCTTTACATGTATGATTTCTCTAACTCCACATGAATATAATGGGACAGGCATTGCTGTGACCATTACACGAAATAAAAGGCTAGGACACAGAAAAATAAATTACTGGCCAAGGTCTCCTAACAACAAAGTTTTAGTGCTAAGATTTCAACCCTTGTGGATCTGGCTTCAAAGCCCATTCTCATCAGTACATCATACTGTTTTCCACTTATTTGTAATTCATCGGCTACTTGGCCAGGGACGGGATCAGGCAACCGAAAGCTCACGTGTTTGGAACTGCTGCCAGAAGATGTTAAACTACAAATAGGCACTGAGTGTTTCTAAGATGAGAGGAGCTTCAGAAAGGCCACCCCCCTTTACAGACTAAGGAGCCAAGCCCCAGAGGGGTTAAGTAATTCACTTAAAGTCAAAAGATAAAGTAGTTCTAAAAATTATAGTGTAAATCAGTACGAAAATGACACTTCTTTTTAGAAAAGTCTGATGTATAAATAAATCTATTATCCCAAATGAGGTGAACCTAAGAAGCCTAATAGGACCACAAAGGTTCCAAAAGAACAGGGTTGCAAATTCAGTCTCAACCAGGAAACAAACGAGAGCAGGGTGTCCTGGAAAGGTAGTCTTGGGGAGAGAAGTTGGGGTAAGAAAAAGTAACATTTCAAATAAAAAGCCGAGAGCCATCCTCATCACCTGTCCCTGCTCTTCAGAGAGCCCACATTGAGAACCCTGGGAGCTGTCAAATGGCCAAACAGACATGGAACCTGAAGTCGGCTAAGATATGGTTAAAAAGAAGCTTCAGGACTCCACTGAAATAGGCACAACCTATCCCTTTAAAACTTAAAATCTGATCAACTCTGGTAAAAACAGAACAGGTGGTTATCCACATAGCACCCCTTGTCCGTAGGACCAGTGAGAAGTGAACTATATGATGAACTAAACAGTGATCTCTGGTATATTATCTAGATAAGGGTATTTGGTGCCATTATCAGGTTCTAGATTGGACTGTAAACATCTGTATTTCAAAGAGGCCAGTGGAAAGCACGTGGGCCTTAAAAGTTACAAATCTGGGTTTGAAATGTGGATCTGCCATTTATTAGCCATATGGCCCTGAAAAAGTCATTTAATCTTCTCCTGTTGAAAAGGGATAAACAATAGCTAGTCCTACTCTCCTTAGGATTAAATAAGAAGCATAGATTTCCTTGCTGGGTATTGGTTTATTGCCTCTTAACTTCAAATTCACCCCTTTTGCCTGCTCTGAGGAAATGGATTTGAGCCCTTTGAATGTTTTTCCTTTACCCACGGGCACAATGTTAAGCTTTGTCAGTAGAGGACGCTGGAGGGACACTGTAGAAGGAATAAGGCTTCTCCAGTATGCAGCTCCTGAGGTGCTCCGATTCCCCAGGTCCTACAGAGCAGAGTGACCAAGAGCATCCAGAGGCTCGTAGCTTCCCCAGCACCCTCCTCAGGCAATTCTGTATCAAAGTGCCTCCAAAGAGACACCATCTCATGAAGTTTCCCCCAGCATCCTAGAGGGCGGATTTCCAGCAACTTCCACAGCACCACAGGAACTTCCCTGACACGGTGAGTCACTGTGCCCACGGCAATACACTCTGCATCTCAGCCTGGGGTAGGATGAAGGGGGCTCTTCCTAGGGTTTTCTATCTCAACCTCAGTGTCGTGACTGCTGGTTGTATCTGCTAATCCTACACTCTTCAGAATTCTCTTTAAATCTCACTAGCAAATCCCTTGTTATCCGAATCCCCCGTTAGAGTGAATGAGTCTATATTGAACATTCCCTCTTCAAATTACTGTGTGCCTTCTCTCTCTTAACTGGACCCAGATTAATACAGTTTCCTAGACCAGTGCCTGATTTATAGTTAATGTTCAATAAACAGCACATATAACAACCATAAATGATTGAGTTCCTCTCATCCCTATTCTTAAGAGGCAATCCTTTCCCTTTTTCATTCTACTTTGACCAGAACATGAACCTATTTCTACTACAAAAATCCCTCCATGATGTAAGTGGAGCAATGAGTTAATAAGAACGCCCAAACTGTTTCTGCCAAATATATGAATCGAATAAAAAAGAAGGCTGCCTCACAACCAACTGTCCCCTTATTCAGCACGTAGCTTAGAAAATTCTTTCTGCAACTTCCTTGGCTGACCTAAATGTGACAAAATGTGAAAATGCCTTCTTCTTCTTGCCAAGGATATTCCCAAAATGATCTAAAGAACCAAATTCACCAGTATTTTTGAAAATTTAAGGAGCAGCCATTTTATTTACTCTTGTCTCAACTCATGTTAATAAATTACAATATTTTGAAAACTCACAGAAAATAGAGAACATTACCTATCCCAGAATAAGAGATGAATTTGTGTTAGGGGTTGGGGATGAGAGCACCACTCCCAGGGAAAGCAAGAAACAGAGTGGGTTTAGCAGCAATATTACAAAGTCACCATGTATTTCCTCATCTTGCAAATGTACCAGCTTGGCTACATTCTTGGGTAAAGGAGTGTAAAAATACATTATTCAAGATGTCATGTATTGTTGGCATACATTGTGAAATGAAATTACTGTAAAAATATAGAAGATCTCAAATGTATTAAGTTTCTGTCTTCAAATTCTTTATTTCTAATCCTCAGAATTACTCTTCCTCGGAAAGGAAAGCTATCTCACCTTCGACACAATCCCATGTCATCTGTATTTTTCCTTGTGTCTAAAAGTCTCACCTAATTATCAATTTAACAAGGAGCAGAGACCAAGGGGGGGAAAAGAATCTCATCATCTTTTAGGCAGGCACCTTGTCCGATTTCAAGAGCTAACCCTCACGTTAAAACACCCCAAAATAGATATTGTGAGCCGCCACAGGACCCCAACATAAAGCAAGGCTCCTCATTAAAAGTTGGAAGGGACCCTGCCAGGGATGCCTGCAGGGGTGCTCCACAATAGCAGTCGCACCCCATGCCTTTTCCGACCTAGATTAAATTACCGACAAAATGGACAGACTACCCAAAACTGTGAGTAATGCGTTCTGCCAATGAAAATAATGACCGTGCTTGGTACAGCACACACGCTTTCTGCTCAGCCTGTCAGCATTTCCAGTTAAGGGGCTCAATGGTCTTTCCCTGACAAAAACAATAAGCTACCTTCATTTCTTAAGCCCCCTCAGGGCTTCGAATTACTGTCCATTCTGCACTAAGGTCAGTCCTGTAAAACTGTTTTATCCCCTGGAAGAGCCAGAAGTAGTAACAGCCCCTATTTAAAACTCAGATGGAGAACATTCGAGAACACGTGAGCTTCTTGTAATTTTCCACTGTCAGTTTTGCACATTTGCATTCTTTAAAGTTGTATCTACTGCTTGAGATGGCAAGGTGTGTTTCCCAGCAATGTCATCACTTCATGCTCTTGGTGTCTTATATGAAAACGTATATTTCTCTAAGCCAGTGTGTAACAGAGAAAGATTTCAAAACGGTTTAAGTTTATAGTTCCAAACATTCTAGTGAGTTCAACAAGCTCATATAATATAGTGAAACGAACACATACAAACACACCCCTTAGGTGTGCATTTTGTTGGATTTTATTTTTCATTTTATACCAGAGAAAACAAGATTATGCCAGACCTCTTGACAGCAAACAAACCCTGTTTAGAAGAAACAAATCTTGCCATTTATTGTTTTCATTCGTTCATTCATTCATTCAATTCATTTATTTACGGAACGACTTCCCACACTAAAAAGCTGTTAAGATTTTTGGCTAGAAAGAGAGCTGCTTTCACCCACCCTATGTTTTTCCAAACTGCATGGGAATCGAACATAGTCGCTCTATTTGACCTGGCAAGTTCAACCACTAAAAACAAGGTCCTTTGCCCTAAGGAGCGGGGGGGGGGGGTCTAACAGATGCCAGTTTCGAAATATAACTTTAAGGCTTCAATAGAAGATGCTGACAAGAGCACCACTCTTATGAAATACTGGTCCCCAAAGGCCCATCTTTCCGTGAGTTTCTTTCCACCTGCGTCCAAGTCTGGGTTTCCAGGCACCATCATTCCTACTTACTTTTTTATCCAGGCCTCCCACAATTCTCAACTTTTTTTTTTTTTGGCTGTGTTGGGTCTTCGTTTCGTGCTAGGGCTTTCTCTAGTTGCGGCAAGCGGAGGCCACTCTTCATCGCGGTGCGCGGGCCTCTCACTATCGCGGCCTCTCCCGTTGCGGAGCACAGGCTCCGGACGCGCAGGCTCAGTAGTTGTGGCTCACGCTCACGGACCTAGTTGCTCCGCGGCATGTGGGATCTTCCCAGACCAGGGCTCGAACCCGTGTCCCCTGCATTGGCAGGCAGATTCTCAACCACTGCGCCAGCAGGGAAGCCCCACAATTCTCAACTTCATTCACGGCCTTTATTCCTGGTTCTAAACTATGCCTCTTCTCTAGTAATACGGTAGGAGGAAACTGGTTAAATGCATCCTTGATGCTGATGTGATCTTTCCAGTTATTGAATGTTTCACTGAATTTTACACTCTACAACTTCAAATGCAGAAAGCGGCCGATTCATTTTGTTAATGTTGTTCTGTATAGATAGCCAGCTCCGCGAACTATACACTTTGATTTGGTACATGAGAAAACGTATTTTTCATTACATCCCTTATCCTCCTAATGACATTTCCAAACAGGATTTTAAGAACTGTGAAGCAGAAATAAAATTATGCTCAAGTTCCAAATTGATCTCATAGAATGGAAAATGGCTATCATCACCAGTGAGTATTAACAGGACTCAAAGCGGGCAAGTTTCTAGTTCAGAAACATTTCTCAAATAAGGATCATCCTTTAAATGTCCCTTACATTACCAATCACAACAGAAATTCTTTGAAAGAACTAAAGAGGCTCTGATGAGATCCTTCCCCCCACCCCCAATTCCTTTATACTGTACCCAGACTTCACCATCTGCTTTGGTGTACTTCCTTCCTATTCAATGATGAATCAGGGCTAACACTTCAGTTACCTGGATTTACACAAAAACCTAAAGGAGCCATGAAATTGCTTCTGTAAAGCACATTCTGTGGTGACTTTTAAATAGCTTTAAGAGTAATTTGGAAATAAAAATACTGCTATAGCAAGTTTTATGTCTTCTACACACATATGCCAGAGCAATTTCTTTCTCCCAGAGAGAGAAGGGAGGGATATGTCTAAACGTCATAATACGCAGCCAGTTACGACCCACTGTCGTCGTGGTTGTATTAGTTATCATTTGCCTTCCCTGAGTTATCAAGACCTGAGAGAAGCCTAACAGCCATTCATTTCACATGGCCGTTGTTCCACATTGGAAAGTGCTGTAGTTGATCTCAAGGTCTTTCTGCCTTTACACAGGTATGTGTACATTCAGCACAACCCCCGAATTTTACAACTTGCAGGCTTTTGAGGACGTCAGTTACTCCCAGCCACAAGGCTCGGTCCCAGTCCCTGCCTCCCCACCACCATTATCCTGCACTGGCTGAGGGCTCTCGGGAGATGCAACACAAAAGGCGTTTAGATAGCGACTGGTAGCCAAGCCCCAGACTTCAATGGGTTCTAAGAAACAAAAACATGATGGGATTATTTATAGAACAGCAGCAACTATTATTTATGCAAATGTCCCTTACAGACCACTTGGAGTTATAGACTATTCACAGGCTTCAGCTTAAGACACGAGCCATGCCAACAAAGCTGTTCTCCAAGTGGAGATACCATGATCTTGGAAATGTGGGAAACACTTGTCCTTGCTAATTTAGGCATCAGAGGGGGTTCCTACTTGGGTTGGACTTCTTTCCTAACTGCAGGGAAACAAGCAGAGGAGTAAATGTGGATAAAAGACCAGTACACAAATTAGGATTATACCCTGGAAGACATTAAAAGCCAGTCCCCTCAAGATGGTCCTGGGTAGAGACAGGAGCGCATCCAGTGCTAGGAGGGAACAGAAAGGTTCTCAAAATAGCCTCGTTAAGAATGAAGGGCCTGAAGCTGGCTGTGAAGGATAAGTAATGGAGGGGGAATGAGGAGTGAAATGTGTTAACTTTCTTAACTATGTTAATTTCTTATTTAACTTTCTTTTTTTTTTAACTTTTGCATATCATTTAAAAAGTCCAATAATGTATCTTATAATCAAATTTCCATCCTCCCACCCCCTGCAGTGTTTGCCCCTGCTTGCTCTCTTATCTGCCAGCAGCCTCTCTTTCATGGCAAAACGCCAGCTGCAGTTCTGTCTTCAGCACAGTATCTTTCTGATTTACCACAGCTGTTTATTTAACTTCCTTATATCAAAGATTTGGGGGGAAAGTCACCCCCAGAGACCAGCTGATTTACACAGGGAATAAAGCCAAATCTCTGGTTTTGATGCTCTCTTGTCCAGGTGACCCAAGGTTTACTCTGATTATGTGAACTCCATTTCAGTTCCAATCCCCTTGGCCAAAAGCTATGAAATCCACCTGAATTACAGCTCACCAACTGCACTTTCACCTGGAAACTAGAGGTGAAAGCCAAGTGCTTTATCTGCTCAGACAAGCGGCTTCTCTCCAGATCAGGAGTATTTTAATGAAATGAGACTTAAGTGAATTGTTGACATTAGCATTAAATGTTGTCATTTAATATCAACAGTGTGTTTGATTTGTACACAGTTATGAAATGTCATTCGGACCAGAGAGTTATATTGAGGTTTACCACATTATAGGAATGGATTTCCAGAGGGAAGTGAACTGATCTGTCTCAAAATAAAACGTATTTACATTAACACTTGGGGGAAACAGACAGCCCTGCAAACATAGATGGAGAGATAAAAATAAGAGCAGAACAAAACTCAACTTGGAAGAACAGTAGAATAAAATACAAGTTCTGGGCTCTGTGCACATGCAACAAGTTTTTTCTTTATCTTTTAAAAAATTAAGTACAAACTATATGGGAAAGAAATATCACTACTAGGAAATATCTACTATACTTCAGCCTCCAAAATAATTTTTAAGGGGGGAAGTTGGCAGTGCTTAACATTTAGATGGAAGAAATGATTCAGAGGTGGACTCACTTCCTTAAAGGGAAAAACCAAACCTGTAAACATCTAACATTTGCATGGAAAATTATATTAGCTTAACTAGTTGGATCAATTTCATCTAATCTAATTTCTTAGATAAAATTACATTAGTTGTCTAGTTAGCCTAGTTGTCATGTAAATACACTGGTCACATGGAAAGAGAGGCATTCATCACGGGGCATGTGTCCTGAACTTTCTTCCCAGCGGTAGTTGCGAATTACACCAAAAACATACTTTCTGACCACAAATCATGAACATTAAAATAAGTATTCCCCCCCAAACACAGCAGCCTAAAAAGGAAAATTTAAACACTATAATTCCTTAGTCCCAAGATTAAAACCAATTGAGCTAAAAAAAATACTGGCATATTCCAAAATCAATCAACTTATAAGATACAGCCTCCTAGATCTGGAAGGCACTCCACTCACTTTTATTTTATTTTTTTTAATGACTACATATAATCTACCATTATAACATGAGAATAGGGATGGAGGAGGAGTCCTTCATTGTAGAATTGTATTTATCACTACTTCCAGAATGTTCTTTTTTTTAAAAAAGGCCTTACCTCTCCAAAGATTTGGAAGCAAAATTGACAAAGCCCTCTCTCCTAGAAAGTCTAAGTCCTCTAGGTTCTAGGCAATTAAAGTTGACTCAAAGGAAAGCTTGAAGCAAGCTCTTGCAGCAGAAAAACAATGCTGTGATGAGCCTTTGTTTACAACTGATCTTATTTCTTTATCATTCACTTGAGGAAGCTGTAAGGTCTTTGGCACCTGGCTAAAAATAGCAGGTGACAAAGATGAATGGCTCCCAGAGACACAATTCAAAGCAGAGGAATTTAAGAAAAACTTCAGCAGTGTCTGCAAAAGATACTTTCCTGCCAGGTAAATCAAGGTGGAAGTAAACTGCTCCTCTCAGAGCAGAATCACAGTCTGCCAGGCAGGCATTTCTCTTTCAGTGTTTCATGTTCACTTTTGTGCTATGTTTTAAAAATATCTTCAAACCCTAAGAAGCTGGGTTCGCCACGGATCAAGGAAAAGGGTTTCAATGTAACCTCATAAAATGCAATGACACTAGATCATATCACCTTTCAAATTCATTGAAAGCTCCTGGCAAAATGACAAATCAAAAAGCCCATTAAATCCCAGCAGGAGATGGGACCTACGCCTGCCCTTCCTGATGGACGCTGGGATCCACTTGCCCACTGCCAAGGCCCCCCCTCCTCTCTGTGAAGCTGAGAAGACTCTAGGTCTTTTCAAGAGTTTATTTCAGGTCAGACACCACGAGAGAGGGTCAAAGACCATTCCTTTAGGCAAATTTCATCCTAAAGGATGTGCCTTTTACTGTTGCTTATGCTGTAAGTCTGTCCACCTTCTATCCTAAGGGACAAGTCTTACACCCTGTCTTCTGATATTTTAGGAAGAAGCCGTTTCCTGGCGCCACCCCACCCAGTTTTCTTGCCGGTTCATAAAATAAAAAGCTTATAAAATAAAAGCTTTTGACCTCTTGGAAGGACTGCAGAAGAAGTTTCAGATCTTCCTTCCATCCAGAGATGGCGGGGGGACTTCCCTCAGGTGAAACTGGAAAAGGCCTCAAAGGAGGGGAAGTCAGCTCTTTCTGGGCTCTCTTTTTCAGATTCTTTTTATCAGTATGGCAACTCCTTCTTGGATCGCACCAGCTACTAGCTTTAGGTCCTTCCATTTTTTTTCACAATTGAAAAATCAAAATAAATTCCAAAAGCCTCATACGTGAAGCTCCAAAATCTCATGAGCAACCCTCACTGAAAAATTCAATAATCATTTCTTTCCAAATCTTCAATGTATTTGGGAAAAAAAAAAAAAAGGTCTGTATGGCAAGGGAGCAGGATATCTCTAAGAACAGAAGTACTTTAAAGGAAAAAAACGGGGAAAAAGATAGATAAAGACAGTGAGGAAGTGTCTGGTGGAAAAATCCCCGTATGTACTTTACATAAAAATGTACTAAGAACTCAAAATGTGTAGGGAACTATATTCAATATCTTATCATAACCTATAGTAGAAAAGAATCTGAAAAAAATACATATACACACACACACACACACATATATAACTGAATCACTTTGCTGTATACCTGAAACTAATACAATATTGTAAATTAACTATACTTCAATTTAAAAAATTATATAAATTTCAGAAGTAGACAACTCATCCATTGTCTCAGAATTCCTGGGTAGTAGTTTCACTAGTAATTCACTTTGTAATACTCTGAAACATGAATGAATAATACGTACCTTTTCTATTTGGCGCAATAAATTTTTTTAACTCTCACTTTTATAATTTAATAATTATGTGGCTTTAAGCAAGTTACAAATTCTCTTGAGTTGTGCTTTACTCATCTCTAAAATAGGAATCATGTTTATTATGAGGATCAGATCTGATTAAGTACTAAGGCCAGTGTTTAATACCAGTGAATGTTAAATAAATGTTTGTGTCTCTCTTCTAAAAAAAACAGAACTCAAAATGTGAACAAAGCCCATGGAATGTTCATTGACTCTCTCAACTGTGGAAAAGGTTCCAACAGAGACCAGTCCCTGAAGAAAATCTTTCAGTATTCCAGGAAGGCCACACAAGTTCTGTGAGTTGTTCCCTAACTGTTAAATATCTTCCCTGCACACCCAGAAGCAGCCAGTCCTTGTAAACACTCCTCCTTGGGAGAGGAAAGAACCTGTTAATCTGCTGTGTGCCCAACACGGTGAAGCATTTCACAGATCGCTGGCACATTAGCATTGCCATCCATTCACAGCAACTTCCTGTTCAAAGATCAAGTTGACACCACGCACATGTTCTGCATTCTTATGGGGAAATGCCAATAACTGGCAGGGTCCAAAAGCAACTGTGGGGTGCAAGTAAGTCCTCTCTCAGAAGTGGGGCCATGCTTCTGCCTCGTGTGTTGAATATGCCACAGTTGGCCCAGTGGCACTGTTCCTGGAGAGCAAAGAGAACACAAGTGGCTCTGAGTGTGTGTGTGTGTGTGTGTGTGTGTGTGTGTGTGTGTGTGTGGTGCGGGGGATTAGTTTCTAGTCTGTGCGTTTGTTTTTAAAACTCGATGATGGCCAAAGATCTATAATCTTAACAGTTTCAGCAAAAATCCAATGGGTTTGAATGAAGTATAGTGAAACAAAAGTGGCCCTTTAAAGAGGATACCTCCCCCAAAAGATGTACTGTTGCCATTAATAGAGAAGAATAGTGAGAACTGGGTGGATTTGTACCCTGGGCAAATCTGAATGTCTAAGTAGTGATCTGTCCATTCAGTAAGACAACATAAAACATATTGATACAAAAAGGAACCTGCACTCTAAGTAAAATTCGAAGGTGAAATGTGACTCTACTATACTTGGGTGTGAGGGAGGAAACAACTAAACTTTAATTTTTTTTAATTACAAGGTTACAAGTTACATACATATAGAGGCTAAAGCATAACCTCAATTTGATTTTGTATCATTTTATCTTCAGTCAGATGAACTTGAGTAAAACCAAATTTGAGTTAAAAAAAAAAGCAAAAGGAACATTCTTAAAGTCTCATTAAATTATCATTAAAGGCTTAGCACTTGTGTATATAGATGAGATATACGACTAGTTGAATGACACAGTAGAAAGAGCACTGGACAGGAAATGCAAAAACCTGGACTTTGATCCTGGCTCTTCCACTACCTATATGAATATGGGTAAATCACTCAAATCCCTTATAAAATACAGTAATCCCTTTCTGCCATACAGGGTTTTTGCAAGGATCAAATGAAATAATGTATGTCATGTGCATTATAAACCTCAAAAACACCACATCAATTTAATATTTCCAATTATATTCATGTTAAGATTAAACACCCTGGACTTTCCTGGTGGCGCAGTGGTTGAGAGTCCGCCTGCCGATGCAGGGGACACGGGTTCGTGCCCCGGTCCGGGAAGATCCCACATGCCACGGAGCGGCTGGGCCCGTGAGCCATGGCCGCTGAGCCTGTGCGTCCGGAGCCTGTGCTCCGCAACGGGAGAGGCCACAGCAGTGAGAGGCCCGCGTACCGCAAAAAAAAAAAAAAAAAAAAAAGATTAAACACCCTGGAACATTAACAGTTTGCCAACTAACTGACTTTCATGGTTCCAAACCTACTTGTGCTCAGGCTAATCCTTCTGCTTGAAATTTCTTCTGCTTCACCATTAACAGATTAACAGCTCAGTAAGGACAGGAGCCCCTCTGTCTTATCCACCTCAGAATTCCCAGAAGTTGGCATAGTGCCTGGCACAGACTTCTTCGTTACTATATATTGAGTGTCTACTAAACGCTAGGTACCATCGGGCTTTCATATACATTTCCTTAATCCACACCCGGCCCCAAGCCTATTAGATGGGTAACACAAGAGGAAGCTGATGCGCAGAAAGCTTAAATAACTTTGCAAAGGTGATAAAGCCACATCAATGCCAGGGTCAGGATCCAAACCCAGGTCCTTCAAATTCCAAGACTGTACTCTTTCCACTCGGCTACTCTCCCTTTCACATTGTAGGTGCCCAATGAATTGAATTTGATCAAAGGCTTCATTTTAACCACATTGCATAAAAAGACATAACTTAAAAGTATGCATTTGACTATCAACTAAAATGGCAAACTTGACTTTTAAAATCCATGGGCTTAAGCCTGGGTAAGACCTCCCCAAAATGCACCTAGATTCGCAGACATAGCAAAACACAACTGAAAAATTCATTCTTCATTGACCAACACAAAATGGGATGGAAAATTCTGAGTGAGGGGTAGAAGAGAAAATCTGGAACCTTCTGTCTTGCCAGAAAACCCTTAAATAATTCAGCTCCTGTTTATTTAAATAATTAAGTGATTCCAACTTTATTTAAAGAGCACTTACACGAATCTCAATGCCTAGGGTGCCAAGAAGTGGAACAGACTTTAAAACCTCCCCCCAAACCTCTTCTCTGAGAGGAAAACCAGCCTAAGGAGTTTCAGTCTGATCGGTAATTGTTTTGTAAAATTAAAAGCCACAGAAAATTGGAGTTTCGAACGGAAAATGTCATCTCAACCATAACACTAATAAAAACAGCTAATGAATAAGTGCATTCTGGCAAGAATATATAAAAATTGCAAAGCCCAATGTGGACAGTACAGAATACAGAAGGAATTCACGTGAGTAAACATCAAATGAAAGATTATCCTTATTTGTGAAGCATCCATTCCAGCAAGAAATTGAACTACAGACCTTTTGTATCCAGAACAGCAGGACTACCTGTGGCGCCCACAGAAAACAGTTCTGGGTAGAGCAACAACCTGATGTTCCAGGGGTGCTAAGGTACCCCACCCCCAAATCTCCACAGAGATCCTCCAACCACATTAAGCTCTGATTCATTTTCAGATGTAGGAATGCTTACATGTAGTGAGGAACAACATGGCTAAAATAATAAGGCTTTAAAACAATGAGCTATGCCTTTCCAGCCTGTTCTACAGCAGAGAGCAAAAACAGACCTGGCCTTTGAGAGGCATGTGGGATCAGGCTCCACCCCCGCTTCATCAACTGTGCGATCTTCAGACAAGAAAATGAAGTAATCTATCCAAGGCTCGGTTTCCTCATCAGTAAAATGGGGACTATAGTAGACACTAGAATCGTTGTGAGAATTCAGGGAGACAATGAAGGTAAAATGCTTTAGCACAGTGCTTGGCAGGCCACCTGTGCTCATAAATGCTGGTTGTAATAACTGTAACGATAATTATTATTATTATTATGTTACACCCTGCCCCAGTCCATACCTGCATTTCATCTTGCAAGTTAGAAAACAAAACGTCTCCGGTATTCACCAACAAGTCCTATATAAGATCCCTTTCCTCTCCCTCCACATTTAGCACTGCTCTGATTTATAGGGGTCAGTCGCCACACATCTCTTGAGGGATACTTGAAATCACATACCGCTTCTGCCACCCGACATCCCATTGCACACACCAGTAACATCTCAGGAGACAGAATTTCCCTGAACGGGGCCTCTGGCATCAGATACAAGACTAGCCCAGATATCAAACCCAACTGATCCTTCCATTTACGTGTTTCTAAGTTAAGGCATACATACTCACAAAGATCTAATAGATTTTTTCCTAATTAATCAAATCCCTTCAACGTTAGAGCAGAGCAGATACCCCCTTTTCTCTTCATCTTCGGGGATGACGCCTAGCAAGGCTCCACAATTCAGTTAATCACTCATCACGTAAACAAAGAAACCTCTCGAGAGCCGAAGAGCCGCATGTGGAGATTCCCAACGCAGAAGGGTATTTTTTCAACAGGAACAATGCAATCTATTCAGTAGAGAAGAGTACACCGTGCCAATTAAATATGTTGGGTTCCATAATTATAACTGCAATAATGAATGGAAAGAAGTGTTATTGCCACACAATGCCCTTCTGTATCCCGCTCAGTGATTTGTCTCTGGTCTGATTCCTCTAAATTCTTCCTCTGATTAGATCGTCCTGCAGATTCCTCTCTATCACAAACATACTTACTGCCTTTACTCCCCCCATGCAACCAAAGGCCTACATTTAACAAATAACTTGAAAACCAAAAGAATGTCTAGTCTCTTGTTAGAGCTGTATATTTTTAAAACATAAAATTTCTAACTACAGTGTCACAATTTTCCCCTGAGAAACCAAAAGCTTCGGATAAAATTGCATTCAGACCTGTCTTACTCTCCAGAAAAGAGATGCAGAGATCTCCTTTCCGCATGGACCCCCCAACCCCGTTTCTTCCCCTGAAAGACAGAGTCAGCCCAGAGCCAGGATGAGAAGGGTCCCACTTCCCTCCTGAAATCCCATCTAACGAGATCACTGACTAGTTAGCTGTCTCTCCACCACTAGTGAACCTGAAGAGGCTAAACTGGAAAAACTTTCACACACCATGTTAATTCAAAATGGCTTAGTCACTGGTTGCAACCATCTCAGAAATCTGAAGAGTTTCACTCTGGACCATATGTGCATATGGTTTCTCTTATCCTCACACTTATGCTTCAGTGGGTTTAATAAATTTTAAAAATAAATTACCTCCTAGTACTTCACCAGAACATTCAGACTCCCCGGCCTTTCCACACTCAGGCCAGACTTTCTGTGTGTATATGTATGATTTGGTTAAACTTCTATTAAACCCTCTACTGATTTCCCACAAATAGGATTTAAATTTTGGAACTGGACATGTACTAAGGGGCTTTGGTACCTGTAAAGCAGCCCCCGAACACCTGACACCTTTTTTCTCCAGTTGGCAGATAGGCTCGCAAAGGAGGTTTCTGTTTCTAGAGGAGCTCTCACCAATGCTGAGGCTTTCTTAAGCCTCGCAATCTTATCTCCTGGCAGCAAATGCTGCGGCACAGCCAGTCCACACAAGGTTAAGGAAGCCACACACCCTCCCTTTTCATTTAAGTTGACTCCCAGTGTAAACCTTTCCCTTTGGCCACGGGTATTGGTTTGCCACAGTTGTAAACAGCTCTTCGGATCAGTCCCAAAGGCCAGGCTTTCCAGATCCTGGAAGTGTGTCACACAAAATAATATTTACAAATAGCCTGAAACAATACAACTCAGCTACACACAGCGTTACTGATAAGTTTGACAAAATGCTCCCCCACCAGTAACGAAGTGCTGGGGAAACATGTCCAAGGGCCTAAGAACCATGCATTAACCTTTTACAACTGGGTTTTCATTATTCCTCTGATGATCTTTAAATGTACTGTACCCACTATTTTTTTTTAATGACCATAAATGGTGAAAATACAATGGTGACAGGAATAATAGTAATGAAGTTAGTTACTGAGTAATTAACATGGTCAGGCACTGTACTTTCTCTCTTTCATGGATCTCATTCTCCCATGCCTCAGCTCTTTTAACCTTATGTGGTCCTGGCCTGGGTTACTGGAGGTAAAAGCCACCTTATTCTGCCCATGTGCTAGAAAACAGAAAAAGAAAACCACCTCACTTATATCAACTACTGGTCACTGGCTCTGTATTCGCCATCGTACTTTTACTAAGATCCTTATACAGTCACACCCTGGTTTCTTTCAAACATAGATTAATTTATTTCAGGTTCTGAGTCTGTGAACCCATGCTAATTCGCAAGACTCAGTAGAAAGGCTCCAAAAAAAATCAGTCAAAAGATCTTTAGCAGGAAGAGATCTTTAGTAACTTTGGGTTAGACAGCTAACATGAAGTAGAATTTCAGTGTAGGAGTTCATTAATTCTCTCAATAAATATTTATTGGACCCCCTAACATGTAGATGGCACTATATTAGGCAGCGTATATACATAATAGATAAAGCTCCTACTCTGTCGCTATTTATAGTCCGGTACGGTGATAAAATGAAAACACAAGTAACTCTAAACCAACTAGAATACAATAAATCTCATAGAGAGTAAGAATAGTAGTAGTTCAGATTCTACTAGTTCTAGTAGTAGTTCAGAATAGTAGTTCAGATAAAGCCAAGGTGATAAGGGAAGGTTTCATCTTCATATAGAAATGTAATAGATGAAAAAGGATGAGTAATATCTCAATATAAGAATATGAGACAATAAATGTTTTTAAAAAATTTGTAGGGGGTCAGAAATTGCAAACCATGGTTGATGGTAAGTTGGTCAACAGACTGGCAGAGGGGAGCATCTGGTGAGCTCAGCAGGCCAGAAAATTCTGCTTTTAAAACAAGGATGCTTTGGGACCAGGGAGTGAGCAGAACAGGGTTTAAGGAAGTTAAATCCGTCCACAGTCCATGGGATGGATGGGGTCTGTACAGACAAAAGCCACGAGGGAATACATAGCTGACCGTGAGCCATGGCAATGAAGTGAAGTGTGAGGTAAGAAAGGTTTTATTAGAACGGTCAAGAGAACCTGGTGCCTGCGCGCACATGAAGCACAGGAGGAAACAGAGATGTCTGCGGAGACTCAGGCCTGGGGCTGCCTGGGAGAAGGGGGGTGAGCAATGAAAGGAAAAAGGAGATGCACAAGGACCTGGGTTGGCAGGTGTAGGGTGGTGGCAGGAGCAGACTCTCCAATTGGGGATTTTGTCTTTGGTGGGTGTATTTGTATATTTGTTGGTGATCTGAGATGGGAAACAGGTAGGGATAAATTCTGTTGGAAACCAAAGTAGTTTGATGGGGCAGTGGGACTCCAAGGGGTGGCAGGAACAGCGGGCAGTTGACAATGCAGTGCAGGGATTTCCAAAAAAAAAAAAAAAAGGTCACTCTGGAGAGAAAAGCCAGACTCGAAGCTGTGGGAGTGAATGAGATCTAGAACACTAAAGAGGGCCTATGGAAAAGAGAAGAAACGGACAAAACACTGGGGAAGACATGTGGCTGGGAGAAGAAGGAAAAAGAACCAGCACAAGTGCCACCCAAAAAAGCCAACCTAAAAGGCAGAAGCAGTGCTGCAGAAGAAACAGTGGCATTTTTCAAAGGAAACAGGAGTTCATGGCGCCAAATACTGTAGGGCAGGCAAGGAAGATAAGGCTTAACTAAGGACTACTGGTGCTTGGTGACCTTCAGAAGTATGGTTTCAGGACAGCGGAGGGGGAAGAAGTTAAACTCCAAGACCCAGCTCAGAAGGCTGACTGCTTCAGCTGGCCACAAGGAAGGACGGAGAGCAGCAGAGAAGGCAAGAGTTAAACCGGAAAGGAAGAACCTGGGCCTCTCACCTGCAGAACTGCCAGCGACACCTCGGGTTACCCGGAAGCCGTCCCACTCCACAGCATGAAGCTCCTCTGCTGATCCACCCAATTTAGGTCTGCAGGCCACGGTGACGCATGCTCAGCTAGGGGGGCCGACATCATCAGAGGCCTCTGCTGACAAGTGCCTCATCTCATCTCACACAGAATGAAAACAGCTTACACCAGAGCAGAGCCCCATGAACCTATTAAATATTCTACAAGTAATTTCTTTTTGATGTGGAGGAGGGGGAGGGAGGGAAGAAAGGGAAGTTAGAAAACCATCGTTTTGTTGGCAAGAATCCGACCAGCCACGAGGTAAGGGGTGTAATCAAACACGACTTAATTGCTCTATCCCAGCAGCAGAGCATGGGAGTCAATTTCCCTGACTTGAAGGCAAGGATGGTTTAAGGAAGGCCCTTGAAGTTTGTGTTTCAGTCAATCTGGCAAGCACCCAGATCATCTTTTTATAAAGGGTGCACAAATAAGAGAGGCAGTGGTGTAAAAGATAAAACGGGGAGAAAGAAGGGCAGGGGGTGAGGTAGGGGACATCGGTGTGCTCTGCAGAAGGGGAGGGTGACAGGGAAGGGAAAGAACAAGACACACAGGCTCACGTCAACCTGTAAAACAGGCACTTAAGATAGCTGGCAGAAGTGGCTTTATTTCAGCATGTTTATTTATTAAAACACGGATCCTTGCAGAAAAATGCACACAGAACATGGCATGTAATTCAGGAAACTCACAGACCTGCTGAAAGCCATGCATGGATCTCCTGAGGGATCTCATGGACCCCACATGGGAGCCCACTGCTTGATGTCACCAAACTGAGGTTTTTTGCAGCACCTACACTTTTGACCACAACCAGTGAAACGAGTCTACCCCTGCCCTCAGTTTACTACCATCTCTCCTTCAGAAAAAAAGAAAAGCTGAGACTAACTCCTAAGATCAACCTTTGTTTCAATATTTATATTTCCTGGTTTTAAGTAATTTCTCAGCATGCCATTAGCCTTCTCTGATCTTAAAGAAAAAATCCATTCAAAGCCAAAAATGATATCGCTATTACTTTTCACCTACACACAGGAGCCAACAAAACAACTTCAAGAAAAAATGAGGTATACATGTACATTCATATTTCAGAATCATATTATAGGAAACTTAAGGCAAGTCTGCCTCCCTTTCCATTGTAAAAATCCAGGTTCCTGACATTTCACTGCCATTGGGTACTCTCTGAAAGGTTATGTTTTTATAATGGAGAAATTCTCTCTGACCCACTGGGGTTTCTACTTCCTCACTCATCAATTAAAATCTTCAGCAAATTTCAGCTTGCTTTAGTGAAGTACAGGTAAGTGTTTTAATGTTCCCAACACGCAAAAAGGATGACACTGCTGGAAGTCCAACATTGCCTGGTCATCTCCCAGTCTACACCTGAAGCCTGAAAACAAAAAGCTTTGAGGGGAAAAGAAGAAGAAATAGAGCCAAATTCTCTATTAAAAATAGTTACTCGGTTTTCCAGCTCCCAGGTGGAAGTTAATCTTTTCCCCATTTCAGCCCCATCACCACCTGCAAGAAATGCTGTATTATCCAGAGGCCAACAGCCTCAGAGATGAATCATCTTCAATTCAGACTTTACGCAGTCTTGTTTGCTCAAGTCTGCTGACAGATGTGGGGCACTCTGCATCTCTTCCCTTTTCCTTTACATTGAATCAATTAGCAATGTTAAATACTTAAAACATTAGTGTTATTTCACTGAACAAAACAATTCACAAGCAGCCTCCGCAGTGGCCGTGTGAGATAGGGAAAGGACCAGACGTGGAGAAAACTGAATGAAGGGAAAAGTGGGTTTTAGGTGACTGGGTGTTTTGAAAAATATAAAAATCTATTCACACAATTCACTGAAGATGGATCGCTTGTTTCTTTCCTTCTCCTGACAGGTCCTGAGTCTTTACAGAGAACATTAAATTAAAGTGCATAATGGTTTTATGTAGCATAGTGCACATGGCAGACATCAGTCACATCCCTTAAGCATTCTTCTCATTTTCTAAGCCTGACTGAGGCCCCATTTCCCCATTGATGAGGGAAGTCTGTACTAACCCACAAACCACATCTGCAGTCTGGTGGGCCATTTTTCACATTTGTCAACAGAGGCTGTGTCCTGCACTCAAGGCATCACAGATTATTACATTTCCAGCATAGTTTACAGGGGACAGTGAAAAGCCGATCGGGTCATTCAAGGGAGAAGTTTTGTTTTGCTTTGCCCTCTCCCCGCTTTAAAACACACGGTGCCATTGAGGAGCAGGGAAAAAACAGCTCCAGCTGCCCTGCAGAACCATGAATGGATGAGCTGGACGATTTTTCCTCAAGCACACAGCCCAAATTCACATGTAATACAGCCAGAAGCTTAGAACCAACAACGTTGGGTCACTTAGGGATGTTGTTTGTGTAGTTCAGAACATCCTATGCCGGTATCAGCATACTTTACCAATTTCCTAATCTGGTAAAGCAATTGCCAGGAGGCCCTCCTGACTACAGAGCATGGAGCTTTCAATGTTCCATGTCGGCTGACCCCCACGAATGCTCTTCAAAGGATACCCCAACTGTACGGCTGTTTAGCAGCGCAAATCTGATGCTAATGAGAAAACTGAAAAGAACAGGTTGCTTGCCACAAGGCTAGATTTCATTAGCATCAGACAAGTTCCTGCATCATATTATTTTTACTGGAAAATAATTAGAGCCCTGGATCTCTGCCTGGGAGCACTACTCCCTCAG
The DNA here is from genome assembly GCF_949774975.1 of Lagenorhynchus albirostris. Lineage (NCBI taxonomy): Eukaryota > Metazoa > Chordata > Mammalia > Artiodactyla > Delphinidae > Lagenorhynchus > Lagenorhynchus albirostris. The sequence goes on from NC_083103.1 coordinate 91,813,926, forward strand.
CACACTGTGTCAGGGATGGAAGGAAAAAGGCATTTTGATGGGATTCAAAGAGAAAAATAAGATTTCTGCAGCAAGATTTCCCCACAACCGATTGCATGAATCTGGGGGTGGTCTCATCACAGCCAATATCATATCCTCATCAGGAACTTTTCAATGGTTCTAGATAGCTGTGTTCTGAATGACAGGAGAGGTGTTTCTAAAACTTAAAACCAATGCAGATAAGATGCCTGGTTAATGCCTTCGCATATGAAGCGCAGGTATCCGAAAGACGAAATAGATTTACTTTGGTTACGAGAGCTAACAAACACTGATGGAGCCCTTACCAAGTGCCTTATACTTTGATAAACATTTTATAGATAGAAATATAAACACTGACATAGATACATAGATATTCCCGCAACCTCACAAGAGAGGTGTTAGTATCCCCATTTTACAGATAAGCAAAGTAAGGCTCAGACAGGTTAAGTTACTTGCACAAACACACACAGTTGGAATGGAAAAAGTAAGATTTGAATCTTGGAAAGTCTTATTCCGGAGTCTCTCTTCTTCACTGTTAAATGTACTCCCTGTATTTGATATCCATAGATTTTTTTCCCCCCTAAATGGTCAATTTTGATCAAAAAGCCCCTACAGCTTTTACAGGAATGACAAGTAGAACCAGCGTTGTTAAGTTTTAACCTGGGAATTTAGAATGCATTTGCCTAGGTTTTTCCTTGATGTTTTGATGAGCACATTAGCATTAATTCTAGAATAGGTTTCTGCTGGAATGGGTACCACGTAATTTACTGCCTTCCAGGTCAGAGCGGGCAGCAAATATGATTTCCGTGTATCCAATCCATAATGCATTACGGGGCTCCAGCAGTAAAACCACGATTTTCAGAGAATGTTCATTTAACCATACAGATAATTAATAATTGATATGTTATTTACTTTACTTGAAGAGCCAAAAAAGCTATGAAAAAGTCTCTATCACTTCCCCTACCCTGGACCACCCTAAAACCAGAACCATGATGACGCGTAACACCCTGAGTCTACAAGAGTTCTGGTCCACCAGTGTGAATGAAGGCAGAACTAGTTTGACATTTCCTGCTGACTGTGATTAGAGCATCTTTTAATGAAGCTCACTTCAAATCGTTTTAAATCCATTTGCTCATGTCAACATCAATGTACTCAGCATTATCTACCAATTAGTAAACCGGAAAATATTCTTCAGATAATCTGAAATCTCAGTAAAATATTCAGCATGCCATTCATTTACTATAAACTGCCCTGTAAAAACAAATTAGCAAAACCAGCTGTCACAGGACAACATAAACATCCATTAATACAGCCCAACTACTTCAGTCTCTGGGGAGATTTTTCAGGAAGGAGAAAATGCGGTAGAGATATACATCAACAAGAATGCCAACATACTGCACAATATGAAAGGGTCCATTTACCTTCCCTCTGTGTGAGCTCAAACTTGGACTGGGAAGAAAGGGGTTAAATGAAACCTCCTTGGCAATTCTTTCAATGAAGGATCTCCAGTCTTTGTGCTGCAGTAAGTCTAGAAGACCAAGAGAGTTCTAACATATGCCATGCTTCAGAAAGATCAGAAATGTCAAGGAGCATGAAAGCTGGCCAAATATGAATCTGATTATAAATATGCAAGGGAGCAATCAATTCAATTGCAAGCCCCAGATTTTGCATGACTCAAACACACTGCAGAAACTTACAGGAAACCAGTGAGTACACCACTTACCAGGCAACATTGACTCGTCCTTTCCACAAATCAGCCTGACAAAATTCTATAATTTAAATACGGCAATATTTCAATAGCCGCCTTCCACTTAGGACCCTTTCAGTATTTTTCATGTTAATGCATTGGTTATAAATAAACTGCAGCAGCACCTGTTAAAAGGGATTAAAAAAAGCTTTTATCTTATGAGAGACCCGGTGAGAGCTTGTTCTCTGATGAACACACTCAGGGTATGCAGAAGACGTTTGTAGTGGAGCAACAGTATTCTTCAACGGTGATTTCGATTTAAGAATCTAAATTGGGCTTCAGTCACTGACGACTACTTCGACCTTCTGAACGACAAGGAACACTTCGGAGTGGGTACCTAACACAAAGGCTGCGAATCGTGGGACGCAATATGCTCAAATACGAGCACCTAACTGATTGAAGGTAGAAAGGCTTGAGGGGCCAGGCCTGCTCTTTCCTTAGAAGAGCCATGACCCCCAAATGATGGACAGAAGCACCGGAACCAGAATAAAAGGTGCCCACAAACAGTTTCACAAAGTGTTTCCTAAATGCTCGTGGGGCCATATAAGAAGCTTGATTTCTAGGACATTTCCATTTTGAGTTTTGCTGGGTATTTCAAGACATTATGAAATAAACACACTGAGTTAAGCATGGAAAAGAGAGGAGCCATACATAGCAGGGACCACCTGGACCAATACCATTGCAACTGAACAATTTCTTTAAAGGAGGAAAGAAATCTAAAACATTCTCATCCTTTTAAGAGTGAATGAGTTTATAGGCACACTAGGGGTTGCTCCTAACTCTACAGCAAGCCAAGGCTGAAACATAAGGACCTTCAAACAAAAGAAAACAAATCAAAGGAACTGAAAAAAAAATTTTTTTAAGCACAAACCCAGTCACATCTATACATCCTCTGGAGAGAAGTCATCAACTTGCCTTAAGTTTACACTTCTCTTCTTGACATTAATTATTAAGAAAAGCTTTTCATCTTGATTATAGCCATTAATAAATTAAAAGTGAATACATTTCTATAAGTATTTCATTTCATAACCAGGTGCAACACTCAGCCTGTGGCTTTGATATACAAAGAGACTTAATTAATGCAAAAGCAGCCTGTATATGGTATCCATAAGAAAGATAAGCATAAACTTTAAGAATAATTTGCAATTTTGCAAATGTTAATTCCCTACTTCCAACATTTACCAGAATTTTAAGTTTTACATGTTCACTGAAAAAACAATTCAAGCCACACAGAAAATTACAAAAAAGAAAGGCTGTAAGCACCATAATACCAGCCCTGTACTCCTGGCACTACATTATGTGAGATGAGACAGAGAAGCGGGAAGAAGAAAGCTTGAAGACAGCCAGATCTGGAGCTTTTTCTACAGTAATAAAGGCTCTCCTCGAACAGGTGATTTGCCTAATCCAGAAGAAAAGAACAGATGAAACTTCATGAATAGGATATCTGTTTCACTTGTGAAAATCCTAAAAGTAAGACTACAATTTCTAAAGAAAGCAATTAACAACTTAGTTATCACGGAAATGGCTAATGTACCTTATGTCTTAGGGGTGTGTGTGTGTGTGTGTGTGTGTGTGTGTGTGTGTGTGTGTGTGTGTGTGTGTGTGTGTGTGTGTGTGTGTGTGTGTGTGTGTGTGTGTGTGTGTGTGTGTGTGGTATCCATGTGGGTGGTGTGAGTGTGTTTCTTTCAGAAGGCAAAAAGAGTCTGCTGGTATAGGGCAGGGGTACACCTTATTGTATTTCTTACGTGGGTTGAGTCTTTAGAAACAAAAATCAGGTGCTCCAAATTTTCATTTATCCCAGGGCAGTAAATGAACTAAGTCTACATGAAAATTCAGATGGGGATGATACCTACCTAAAATGCACAATACATGTATTCTACCCTAATAGAGGCTGGCTTAAGAATTACACAGTTCTGTCAAAACAAACTCTTATGGAAGCCCTGATTTCCACTTCTACAATTTTAGTCTAAGTACAATCACTTACCTTTCATGTAAGGCACTTCAACCTCTCCACTACAATAAAAAAAATAATAGCTAACACTCATATAGTGTGTACTATGTCCCAGGGATTGTTCTAATAGCTTTATACTTATTAACCTAATTTTAATACAACAATTCTGCTATCCTTCCTATTTGACAAATGAGGAAACTGAGGCTCAGAGAGGTTCAATGACTTGCCTAAGGTAGCACGGCCAGGATTTGAACCCGATGTGATCTGACTCCTGTGTCACATCAGTAAATTGTGGGAGACGGTGCTTTTTGGATGGCATGAAACTGTAAGTTGTCTCTATGTCTTACCCCATGAGGAAGTGGTACTGTTAATCATAACCATATTACCCTTAATTTCTGGTTCTGAGATCTTAGATGAAGTTATTAATCTGAAAGTCAGTTCTCTAATCAGCCCAGTAAGAAAAAACAATGCCCACATCAAACGATAATGTGAGATATGATACAGTACCTGTTAAATACTTTGTAAACTATAGCATTTGTCTGAAATGTTAGGTGCCATTTTAATGATTAAACTTCTCATAATGCCACCTTCTCTCCTTCTCAGTGTTAGACCACTGGACAGTTCCATTAATTAGATGCATTAGGAAATGAATAAAAACTAAATAAAGAACAAAGTACCCCACGTAGTTTGAAACTGCCTTCAAATAAGACTGATTAAACTAGCCATTGACAACGGAACAACATTCATGGTAGGGCATTATGTCAAAAAGCCCATTTAGCTAGCCTAATTTATGCTACTAGAAAAAACCATAAAAATCTTTAAGATACTATTAGAAAGTAAGCTATCATCCATTAAAACTAAAGTTGAATGGAAAAATTTTAAGAAATGCAATGGATTTGTCAAAGAGTCAAGTAGTACTTCTTACTATTCATTAACAATTATAAAGCACTAAAACTTGAAAGCCCTGTGCAAATTAGGATGGCTGCGTAGAGCAGGACCATGAAATGCCGTATACACCAGGCAATGCATTTACTAAGTACCTACTATGCAGAGAACAGAACTGCTTCTGTGGTTTGACATTTTCTTTAAAAATACCCTGTCCTAGTTGAATTAATAATAAAAGGTACCATTTATAAATCCCCTAATGTAGGACAGGGATTGTAGGAGGACATTACCTATGAAATCTCACTTAATCCTTGCAATACAACAATCACATGAAGTAGGCAGTATTATCATAATTTTTCAAATGAGGAAACTAAGGCCAAACATGTGCATCAATCACTATAAGAAGTGAAGGACCCAGAAGTCCAAACCGGCTCCACTGTCCACAGTGCGTGTCCCCTTTCCTCACGTCATCTGAAGTGTCCCGGCCTTTTTAACCAAGATGCCTCAAGAATCATAGGAGAGGGAATTCATGATTCTAGGGGGCTCAGGACATAGCCAAAAGTTGCCTGTATACAGACATCACTAACGTTGAAAATTCACGCGTGTTCTGTATTCTACATGGTAATATGCCTTTATCGTTTTGATATTTTTTAATTTATTTTTTCTCCAATATTCTAGTGAAATGACATGTCAAAAATATGTACCAAATACATCCTACCCCAGTTTAAGGGAACACATTACACCATCCTACCTGTTGAAAAGATGGAGAATACCTACAGCAATCAACCAAAGCCCTTCCGGGGGAGCACAGTCAAGGAGAAATGAGTACAGTATAAACCGAACACCTGTTACTCAGAGAGAAAGCCAAGCCTTTCTCAAGGAAGCGAATTTCCAGACTGATATTTTAAATGATGATGGATATTAACTAGACTTATTGTGGTGACCATTTTGCAGTGTATGCAAATATCGAATCATTATGCTGTACACCTGAAATTAATATAATATGTCAGTTATGCCTCAATTTTTAAAAACAAGAAAAAGAACAGAGTACCTAGGCTGAAGTCATTAAAGATGACTCTCAAAAACTATATATATAGGTGTGGGTGAGGGTGGGTATGTGTGGGAGTGTGTGCACACTGGGCATTAACCTATCGATGTACAAGCTTGGTTTTTAAAAATCAGAAGTTAATTAAATATGACATTCTTCAAAATTCCCCAGTTTGCCAATATTGAAATGTTAATTTATTATTCACCACCACATTAGCGACACGCTCACCTCTTACTAAGTTCCTTGCATAAGCCATCTGGATTCAAGTCAGTCTCACCCATCTGTGTTCCCACATTCACAAATCCTAACCATTCTTTTCTTGCCATACAAGGAACATATATTTCTATTGGTCTCTTTAAAATAAAAGGAAAATGACATACAGCTATCCTGGACTTAGGAAAGAAGGTTATACCTTGTTAAAGGTATTGATAACTAATTATTTTCTGGTAATTAATAGCCTAGTAAGCAGAAAATACTTTGATTTCACATTTTAGGTAATTCAATGCAATCTACTCGTCACATTTACCCTTCCAGAAACACACTACACATTTCCTTAAAACCAAACATTTCAACCAGGAGCAATATAACTAAGATGCCTACGTAATTTCCCAGCATAGCATGGGTTCTGGGGTCAGAGAGCCCAGTCTGAGCACTCGTTCAACCATTTGCTAGCTGAATTACCTTAGACAAGGAACTTAATTTGACTGAGACTCAGTTTCCTCATCAGTAATCCAAGATTTAAAAAGCATCTACCACAACTGGCAAAAAGATATTCGTGTTAATCAATTAAACCGAAAAGTCCAAAAGTAGAACCACACAAATATGGCCAACTGACTTTTGACAAAGGTACAAAGGCAACTCAAAGGAAAGGCTAGTCTTTTCAACAAAGGGTTCTGAAACAACTGAACATCCGTATGCAAAAAAGATAAACTTCAATCCATACTTACTACCTTATATAAAAAATAACTCAAAACGAATCACAGACCTAAATGTAAAATGTAAAACTATAAAACTTTTAGAAGAAAACTGGATAGAATCTTCATGACCTTGGATTAGGCAGTAAGTTCTTAGTAACCTCATCAAAGGCGCAATCCATAAAAGACAAAATTGATAAACTAGACTTCATAAAAATTAAAAGCTCAGTGAAAGACACTCTTAAGAGAATAAAAAGACAAGCTACAGACTGTGAGAAAATAAATGCAAATCACACATCTGACAAAGGGCTTCTATCCAGTACTCTCAATATTCAAGAGTAAAAAAATAAATAAAACAATTTTTTAAATGGACAAAATATCTGAATAGACACCACTTCACCAAAGAAGAAATACAGACGGCAAATAAGCACATGAAAAGATGCTCAACAGTAGTCATTAGAGAAACATAAAATAAAACCATAACGGGATACCACTATGTATCTATTACAGTGACTAAAATTAAAACACACACACTCACTGACATTGTTAAGTGCTGACAAGGATGCAGAGCAAATGAAATCCTTTTGCCTTTTGGCGGGAATGAAAAATGGTACAGCCACTCTGGAAATTAGTTTGGCAGTTCCTTTAAAAGGTAAACTTATTAAAAGTTATACTTATTACATAGCCTGGTAATCCCACCTCTAGGCATATACTCAAGAGAAATGAAAGCTTATATCCACAAAAAAATCTGTACACGAATATTTCTAGTCACATTATTGAGACTGCCAAAAACTGAAAACAGCCTAAATGTCCGTCAAATAGATGAATGGATAAACTGTGGTACATCCATTCAATGGAATACAGCTTAGCAATATAAAGGAATGAACTACTGATATATGCAACAACACTGATGAATTTCAGATGCAACATGTTAAGTGAAAGAAGAGAGATTCAAAAGATTGCGTCCAGTATGATTCCACTTACATAACATGCTGGAGAAGACACAAAACCATAGAAATGGAGAACAAGTTGGTAGCTACGAAAGCTATGTGGATTGAAGTGCATTCTTTAAATTTATACTAAAGGGTTTAGATTAGTAAATTTAACACTAAGGAAGTAGACTTTCCATCCTCTTGAGAAGAGATGCAGATATACATACATCATAATGAATCACAGAGCTCCAAGTATCAATTCAGAAGATATCAAAGAATGTTTTTTTTTAATTTTTTCTTCATTGTATTTTTGGCAAATTTACTAAACTCTTTGTATAAAGAACGAAATGAAAGCAAGGCATATGAACATTTTTTAACAGACAAGTCTTCTGAATGTAAAAATGTGAATTTTTAATGATTCCTTTAAATTTTCACTTTGTGTCACTGCAAAATTTGAGACTCACATTCAAAATGAAAGTTTTATTTTACAAATTATTTAATTAAAATACTACACATCTCTTCTTAAAATCAAATTAAACTATAAATTATTTTAAAAGGGTGGGGGAAAGGCTTGACTACAAAGGGACAGCATGAAGGGGTTTGGGTAAATGAGGCAGCAGTATCCTGACTGTGGTAGTCATACAGTAGTGACACGATTCTGTGCATTTGCCAAAATTTAGAGACCCAAAAAAATAAATTTTAGTCTTTATGTAAAATTTTTTAAAAATTCCTACAAGTAACAAACAAAATTATCACTAGACAAATCATAGAGCAGTTGTGAGAACTCAATGAGATGACTATGTGCTCAGAGTAAGCACTCAGTAAAGTTTAAAATTCTTATAGTATTACCCAGTCTCAGTATTTAATATGCAATCCACATTCAAATCAAATTAATATATTTAACAAGGATCAATTATGTTCCAGCACAGAGCTGGCTTCTACAGTAAATATAAGACATATAGAGTGTCTGTACTCTCTCAAGAGTTTCAAGAATGTAACACATCTTCTGGTTATACATAATCTAAAAACGAAGGTTAAAATTCAGCTATAAAATTGTTCAGGAGCAAAGTCAACACTAAATTATCAATAATAAAAGAGGACCAAGGCCAGATAATGCAAGGTCATTTCCATGTGGTTTTTAAGTATACTAGGGGGATTGGTGATATATTTGTTTGCTTTTCCCTCAGAGGCATATTTACCTCACCTTTGAGGCTTCGGCCCAGAGGCTTAGTCCAATATTACAATGGATTTGTATTCTCTATGCAAATCAGTAGATGGCAGCAGGAGGGGGCCAGAAACACGCTGGGTGGTAGGAGAAAGCAGTCCTAGAATTAAACACTGCAATCCACACTGAGAAAATGCAGACTTTATTAGCATCATTACATACTTGGACTGCTCAACACTTACACGATAAGAGAATCAGGAATGATAAAGATTCCCTGGTTAAAACTCTCCTGAAATAAAGATGGCTCAGAAATCAACAATTACGTATAGCGCAAAATGAGGTAGCTTAATTCTGGCAACCCATCACACTAGCAAACAAGCCACGGGGACACACCGTAACTGAGAGCTAACACACTGACTTGCACGGAAAAAGGCAGACAGCACTCAAAATAAATACAACATCCAAGCCCTTTGGCAATTTTATTTACCGCAATTTGTCATCCTTCCCATCAATGATTTTCAAACGGTCATCTTAAAATAAATTTAATGGATCCCACCCAGCATTTGCTTAAGTGAAATAGACTAGAAATGGATACGGCAGAATAGAGCAAGGTACAGTAGGGTAAGATAGGATACAAAAAGGAATGGATAGATTACAGTGGAAAGCACACAGTGGATAGGTTAGGACTGACAGAAAGCGGAAAGGAAGAAAAACATCAAAGTATACTTAAAAAAAGCAAGGGACACTAAACATAGTAATTTATTGTGTATATGGTTGCATGGGTCATGGTCTAAAATTTTTTTGAAAACAACTGCCTTAAATCTTAACCCATGGTATAATAACGTCTTGTCTAAAACTTCTTTAAAAGCATGTTTTCATACTCTTCCCAAGGACAAGAATCCAATGGTTATTTCCAAGAAAAGGAACTACCTATCCAGCTCTATGTAACCAAGGCAGAAGGGGAGAAAGTAAAACATGTTAAGCTGTTTTCTAAATTTGTATTATGTCACCAGATCCATAAAATATACCCATAATTTCAGCACTGTGACCTAAGATCTACCTCAGTGTGTAGCTTTATCCTCACAGACATCGTCACTGTACTGAAACAGCCTCACTCACAGCAAGGGTCTGAAACAGTGACCCTTTTCTGCTCCACTCTGTGTGCTAATAAACTAAGCTTATACACGGAAAAAGGCAATCAAGGGCTGGCCCATGTGCGTTCTCTTCCTAATCCTATTTGCATTGATGACTCCTCTCCAAAAAAAAACCTGACTGTACTACAGAAGCCTCTTCTCCAGACTGCTGATACAACTGGGGTCCAGGCAGAGACTGGGATCACACACACACACACACACACACACACACACACACACACACACACACACACACACACACACACACACACACACACCTATACATTTGGTGCAATACAATAGAGCCAGGAGCTAGCAAATCACAAGCAGATGAAATCCTGAAGACCAAAAATTCCATTCCTAAATTCCATGGTATACAGAGTTTATATAACTTTAAAAGAAATCCAGTATTTGGGCCACCAAAAATTCTTTTAACAAAAAGCAAAAGTCCATCAAAGCATAATCGATAGCAACTAAATAAGAGAAATAAAACAGGTTGCCTTGCAAAGTGATAATCTAAGGAGAAAGATATACTGGAAAGCAAATGAAACGTGAGAAAACAAAACAGCTGGTAGATACCTAGGAAAGAGCTAGATATCAGTCAGTATAAAGGGTATAGAGACATAAAAGTAACACTTCTTCAGAGTCCCAGGTATCTAGCCAAAAATAAACTGTAAATATAAGGTTTCTTCAGAGCCTAATATATTTACATACAGCATCCATTTCAACAGACTCTTTTTTAGACCTTTTAAACAGGAGGCTTTGTGTCGTTTCTTTTTTGCTAATTACAAAGGTAACGCATATTCATTATAGAAATTTCAAACAACCTGCAAATATAACTTAGAAAGTTAAAGTCCTTCATAATCCCACTCTTCAGATATAACCTTTGTTAACAGCTTTATGTTTATTCTCCAAATTTTAAATGAATCTTCTAATTAGCTAGTATGCATTATAGATGAATTATACATAAAACATAAGTGTTTAAGAGAAATAGGATCATTCCACATACACCGGGTTCTGCAAGGTGCTTTTTTGCAACCTACTGACATATATCTTGAAAATCTTTTCCTGTCAGTAGACATAGATGGACATCACTCTTTTTAATGGCTAGAAAGTATTCTATTATATGGACAGACCACGATTTATTTAACCAATCTCTTACGGATGGACATTTGGGTTGTTTCCAATTTTTTTGCCATTAAAAACAATGCAGCAGTTACAGCCTTCTGTGTATATATTTCAACTATTTCTGTAAGCTGAATTCCTTGAAGTAGGTTTTTGTTTGGGGTCATAGAATATGCTAAACTTTTTTTCTTTTAATTATCCACTTAACTTTAATTCATACCACCAAAAACCTTCAAGGTAGCAATTGCTTTAATTGCTTAATTATTTTGATTTTCATCTTTAATACTTTTTTAAGAATAATTTATTCTACTTAAAATTAATTGCATGGGGATTAAATCAAAAGGTAAGTTTTAACACATTCCTGATCACTTATTAGAAAATACGCTTTGTCTACATTCTGCAGAAAATATTCTAGTTTTAAGAGATTTCATGTATCCCCCAAATCATTCAAATCCTCTTAAGTCCCACATTAGACTTGGAAGTTCTTCTTTGACTCAGATAGATTCACTGTAATCAGTTTCCTGTTTGTCTTCCAGAAAAAGGAAAAGAACACAGGGATCGCCATCACACATAGAGCTTTAAAATCCAACCCAAAAAAACCCCTACAGGGCTTCCCTGGCGGCGCAGTGGTTGAGAGTCCGCCTGCCGAGGCAGGGGACACGGGTTCGTGCCCCGGTCCGGGAAGATCCCACATGCCGCGGAGTGGCTGGGGCCGTGAGCCATGGCCGCTGAGCCTGCGCGTCCGGAGCCTGTGCTCCGCAACAGGAGAGGCCAGGGCAGTGAGAGGCCCGCGTACCGCCAAAAAAAAAAAAAAAAAAAAAAACCCTACAAAACTGTCACTCCTAAGTGAGTGCATAAGAAACGCAAATGCAAAAAGTCATGACATTCAGAGTCTGACTTACAGTAAATCACTCAGGACACATTTCATGGTAAACAAAATACTTACTGAGAAATATAGTTACCAGGGCAACCATAACTGACCTTTTATGTTTTACTTATCAATCATATTGCTGAATAATTCTTATTCTTGGAAACAAAGGAGAAAATGTATTATAAACAATGTAATTAATTAAGGGTCCCCTGCTCCTCACTAAATCATTCCTGCCAAATCTGTGTTTTTCCAACAGACATGCTATTATCTGCTTCTTAGTTCTCCTCTACGCTAAGGTTGGAGATGGCATATCCCAAAGAGGCATTCACAAGTTACCGATATTAAACTTGATAACTTAGATGAGGAAGGTATAATATGAGAGCTAACTCTCAACAGACGTTCGGACAGATATGGGAATTCGTGCTACTACATCATCACAATGCCTGGCGCCAGGTACTTACTCTAGAAATATGGAATAATTGAAACTTAAATGAATATATGCATGAATGAATAAATCCACCTACCTTTCAAATTAGACAGTTTCTAAGACTAGAAATTTCAAACATTTCACCAATTAAGCTCTACCTTTTTACAAGTCCCAAATAATATTCTCATCTAATCAAACATCACCTCCACTTAGGAAAAAAAATAGATAAGCCTAATTATTTTTAGTAGCTGAGAGTATAGTTATACCTGCTTGAACCTGGCAGAGAGGAAGAAAATGGCATTGGATTCCCAGTGTCCAAAATAGGATATTAAGAGCATTGACAATGCGTGGAATTTATTCATAATCCTTATCGAGGAGGCAGCAAGGGTACAGAAAAGAGCCCCGTGCTGCCGGTCAGAGTCTGGGGCTCAAGTCTTGGCCTTCGATTTACTTGAGTAAATCACTTCACTTTTCTGGGCCTTAGTTTCCTGATTTATAAGATGGGGAGGCTAGTCTGTAGATCTCTGAAGTCGCTTTGGCTCTAAATGTCCGTGACGTACTGACCTGCCGCCCCTCTAAAAGGGAAGAAAGGATCAAGGACCGCTCGGTAGTAAAGTGTCCATCTGGGAAAGAGGAGCACTCCGTCTGCTGCCAAGGCAAGGCCAGGGGGATTACGGTCATGTCACTGCAATGTGAGGTTTCCAACCTTAGCCAGGTGCTCTCCACAATCTTCTGAGTTCCCACAGTGGGCAGGTATTTTCAAACCTTCCCCCTTTCTCCCTCCAGCTCCGTCTGAGACAGGCTGGGACCTAGGACCTCGGACCCTTTGCTGCAGTGCTTGCACTTGACAAACGTCTCCTCGAGCAAGAAAATACAAAGAAACTATAAGGGACTAAAAATAACTGCTTGCATGCACAGTTGGGGCAAGTTCTGGATGAGATACAAAAAGGCCAAAAATCCCAACTGCCACTTCCGAAGAACTGGAACAAAAACGATGTCAGTAGCAAAAGCAGGGTACTGCACATGCTCCCTGCACTCAACACCACCAAAGGGTCTGCAAACCACCTAAGCTACCCCTCTGGCCCTAACCCTGGACACACCCCTACCCTCACCCCGTATAAGAAACCAGCTCACCCTGCCTTGGGAGCGAGTAAGGGAACCTGTTACTTGTTTTTGCTCCCTCCTGCAGCTGCAGGAGCCCCAGTAGAGCCCTGCCTGAACTTCCTGTCTGGCCTCTAGTCAATTTCTATTGATTGGGAAAGGCCAAGAACCCTGGTGGGTATCACATCCAACGTCAGCAGGTACAACATGGGCTCCAACTTTCCCAAGGAGAATCTCTGTCTCTTGGGTCCTCAGCCCTCCCACATACAGTCCAGCTTACACCCATCCTTCTTCTCAAGGCCTTTCCCATTACCTCCATCTCAGAAGAAAAATTGTCTCTCTCCTTCCTCCTCTCCAAGCCAATGCCCCCTACCTGGCCTTCATCACAGCCCTCACTCCTTCAGTGATCAACTCTCACTTCTTCATCTTCAATCTCCCTCTGGTTTTTATATAAACCTTATCAAATCTCCCTAATTTAAAGTATATATATTTTTTAATTTCCCTCATTCCTACATCTCTTTATTTCCATTTCCTCCTCCCTCGTCCTAACTTCATCAGCTACCTCTCTTAAAACACATGTCAGGGCTTCCCTGGTGGCTCAGTGGTTAAGAGTCCGCCTGCCAATGCAGGGGACACGGGTTCGAGCCCTGGTCCGGGAAGATCCTACATGCCGTGGAGCAACTAAGCCCGTGCGCCACAACTACTGAGCCTGCGCTCTAGAGCCCGTGAGCCACAACTACTGAGCCCACGTGCCACAACTACTGAAGTCCATGCGCCTAGAGCCCGTGTTATGCAACAAGAGGAGCCACCGCCATGAGAAGCCCGAGCACCGCAAAGAAGAGTAGCCCCCGCTCACCACAGCTAGAGAAAGCCCGCGCACAGCAACGAAGACCCAACGCAGCCATAAATAAATAAATTTAAAAAAACAAACAAAAACACGTGTCTATTCTCCCACCTCCTATTCTGCACTCCCCATTTGCCCCAGCCACTGCCGTCTGTTTTCCACACTCACCCAGCACTAAAATTGTTAGGCCGAGCTCCCCTTTATATGCCTAAGTGCCGTGTCCACGAACAGCCTCCTTTATCTAATCTGACCTCGCCGTAGCATTTGACAGTGTTTTTCCCTCCTTCTTAGAACTCTCTTCTCTCTTGGATCCCAAGACAAAAGTCTTTGCTGGTTTTCCTCAAAATTTGACAGTTCCTTCTTCATTCCTGCCCCTGGTTCATCATCTTCTGTCTATCTTTAACTGTTAATGTTCCCTCAAGTTCTATCCTGGAACGCCTCTTCTCTCCTTACCCAGTGTATACATTCTTCTTAGGAGAGCTCATCATAGCCATGGCTCCACTGAGTACTGGAGAGGGCTGCTAGATACCTCCACCTGGACATGCCGCAGCCATCTCTGAAGCTAAGAACATCATCTTCAATCCCCAATCTTGTCCACCTTCTAAACTCTGTCTTGACTAGTGTACCTATCACTCACCTAGGTGGCCAAGCCAGAACTTGGTCTAGACTCGCCCTCTTCTCACTCCTCATTCAGTCATGAAATTCTACCCTCTTCGATATATCCTGAAAGCAACTCCTCCCAAACTACACATCAGATACCTTAGCTAAGGCCCTCGTAATCCCAGCTACTCCCCCTCAGCTTCTCCTTAAATGCTCTCTGACCTCTGGTTTCTAATCTCCCCAATCCATTCCACACACAGCCAGTTGGATTCTCCCCACCTGCTACTGACACCCTCCTTGGGATAAAGCTTCAGCTCCTCCTCAACACTAAGTTGATCCTTCATGATCTGACTCCCATGTACCTTCCCCACCTTCGCCTTTTGCTGCATCCTCAAAGGCTTTTCCCCCTGCCATGCCAAACGATTTGCAATTCCCAGAATCCCCCATGCTTTTTAGGTTTCCACATCTGTCCACATGTTAGATCTCTACCTGGAAAAACTCCTAATACCATCTGTATGGCTCTCTCCTACCAATCTTTCGAGTCCCAACTCAAGGGCCCCCTGAAAGTCTTTCCTGATGCTATGTCTCCATACTGTGTGTAGGCACTTCTCCTTCTCTGTAACACTCCCAAACTACGTCTATTATGGGTCTAAGCACGTAGCATTGTTATTTTCACTATCTCCTGCACAAGAACCTAAAATATAAATCTCTGAAGGAAAGAAACCCTATATAATTCATCTTTGTAAATCTAGTACTTATCACGGTATCCAGCACATAGTAGGGGATACACAGACCCACCCCCACACCCACACAGATAGGCATGCAGCGTTTACTCAAAAGGCATTAAAAGGCTGAGGACAAAATTTATAGTCACATTAATTTTAACTCTTGGACAAACACTACACCCTATAGCTTCTTTATAGTCACTATAGCACAGAGCCTTCTTGAGTTGAGTCATGGAGTAGGTTCCATTTGTCACGGGAAGTAAAGGTGGGAGATCTCATGATCTTGTTTCTTCTATAAAATGGTCAATTTCACTTGAAAAATACTGGCTGTGCACTAGAAGTCACAGATTCCCCTAAAGAGTTCACTCCTTCTGGGAGTTTACAGTCTCAGAATCTGTAGAATATATTTCAAGAAAAAGTTTGTAGTAAGTTTTTGGTATACATGCATTTCTGTGCATCAGTATTCTTTAAAATGTCATAAAACGAATGGGACCACACATGAAAAATTTGCTTCCAAATGGAATATTCATTCCTTATGTTAAGTTTTGAAAGTGAATGCCAATGTCCTTCTGCTATCTCTCAGTTTTGCTGGTTATTAGGCTTCAAATCACCATCATTGGGCAAGCAGTGAACATGCAATCATTATTTCATATTTTTCTTTCTCCTTCTCTATCATCTTTAAATCCACAATATCTCAATCCAACTGATGTCAGTAAATCCAGCCTGTCCCAACTTTTCTCTAAAACTCTTAAAACTATTTGAATGAAGTGTTGAGCAGCTGTCAGTTATGGATTTGAAAATAAAAAAGAGCCTGAAAATTGTATGTCAGTATAAAAAGATTAGGTGAAGCAATTCAGAATGTTTAAGAACTTTAAATCAAGTTAAAAACAGTTACTATGGCCAGACCTCATGAAACTCCACTTAAGAGTCGCATTAACCTGGCAATCAAAACTATTTAAAATGAATAATGTTTTTTTCACATTTCACTCACTTTCGGCATCAACCAAAAAAAAAAAAGAAAAGATAACAATGTGAATTGGCATACGGCAGTACAGTCATGTAACAGTAACCTCCAAGATTTAGCTTTCTAAGGACAAAGCTAGAGCTATTAATCTGTGCACTAGATGAGCTATATCCCTCTAGGGCCAAAAGGGATAATTCTTCAAATGAAGAAAGAAAAATTAAGATATTCTAGAAGCTTTTAGGTATGAAAAGCAAGAGAGAGTAGAGAAAAATGCACAATTTGGAGACCCACAGTAGCTGAGTCCAAGATTCAATACAAATCTACTGAATTTGGCATGAAGTCAACATCCTCACCCAACCCCTCTTCCAATAATGATAAGCATGAGAATTTGGCTTCTTACTTTTTAGTCTAGAGCTATGCTGTCCAACATGGTAGCCACTAGCCATATGGGGCTATTTAAATTTAAGTTAATTAAAATTAAAGAGAATTAAAAATTCAGCTCCTCAGTTACACGAACCACATTTCAAGCACTCAATAGTCACATATGGCTAGTGGCTACACTACTGGATGGCACAGATACAGAATCCTTCCATCATCACAGAAAGGTCTACTGAAAAGCACTGGAGACACATGGCTGGAAAGTTTCAGCGCTCCACTGCTCAACTGAGTTCCATTCTGATCATTCTACCTATAGGAGGAGACTTGTCAGGTCCTAAAGGTAACGTGCAAAAACTCCACAAGGATTTACCTTTTACATGGAAGAGTTAAGGAAATGCAGGCTACAACTCAGCAGACTGCCATATCGGCCTGAGCTACACTCTCACTAGTCAAATGTAAATCAAAATGCTCCCACACATCAATTTAATTCGTGACCCCCTGCTGACTAATATGCACTAAGGAACCATGCCCAGTCCTTCTGGACTTCACGCAGCTTGTTGAAAGCCAGGGTAGCAAACATTCATCTACCTAAAAAAATAGGAGTTGCCGTTAGGCTGACCTAGATTCTTCCTGCCATCCTGAAAGGGCTTCCCGCCCTACACTAGGATTTGTTTTTGTTCTCTGATGGTGGTTGTTAAAGAAGCACACTTCCAGAAAAACAGCTTCCATCCATCCTGCCTCCATGCTTAAGCCTGCCAAAGCTGTCATTCATTACGTGAAATACAAGGACAACTGTGAGGTTCGTTAATGTGCTTTTTATTCAACATCAACCTCTAGAATCGTAATTAAACCTTTTAAGTCCTACGGACAGACTGAACAGGCTCTCACAGTCCCCTATACAATGAGTGGTAAGGCACAGTGTGGTGTACCAGTGTACTACAATGAGAACCGGACTCACTGGAGTACTTCCAGTCCAAAAACCTGGAATCGGGAATCAAATAAGTGTTCCAATAGCCTAGCTGTGTGACTGGCTAAGTTACCTAATTTCATTCTTATACAACCTCCTCCCCAGAGTTCATTCACTTTCAAGACAATCCTTACTGCTTCAAGACTCTTCAGCAACTTAGTTAACAGACTTCCAACCCACATCAACCCCGCCTACAACTCCTTCCCCCTTCCACAGCATTAATCTCCAGTCCTCTGATTAGTCCTGACTAGTTCATCACAGTTCCTTATCCTGTCCGCTAAAAACAGACCTCCCTTGGGCTTCCCTGGTGGCACAGTGGTTGGGAGTCCGCCTGCCGATGCAGGGGACACAGGTTCGTGCCCCGGTCCGGGAAGATCCCACATGCCCCGGAGCGGCTGGGCCCGTGAGCCATGGCCGCTGAGCCTGCGCGTCCGGAGCCTGTGCTCCGCAACCGGAGAGGCCACAACAGTGAGAGGCCCGCGTACCGCAAAAAAATAAAAAATAAAAAACACACCTCCCTTAAGGTTCTACCTCTATGACCCTCTTCAGGATTCCTCATCCACTCCTCTCCAGCGCCTAACACAATGGTACACATCGGGCATCTCAGTACATGTGTATCAAATAAGTAACTGAATCAATGCCTCATGTAGAATCAGCTATCAACTCTTTACAGATGACTTTCAAATCTGTATCTCTAGCTCTACTCTCAGCCTCTCTCCTAAACTCGAGTATCACATTTCAAATGACCTTCTGAACATTTCTACTATGTTCTAATGGTAGCTCAAGTTTAACATGTCCAAAACCAAGCTCACTGTTTTCCCTTACTAAGCCCACCATGATATTCTGATTTCTGTTCATTGGAACAGCCACTCTCCTAAGCCACTCAAGTTCCAAACCGAAGCCTGCCTTCGTTTCTAGTCTTTATTTTCCCTCAATCCCCATTCTCCAGTCCATTCCACCTCCATTCTTCCTCCACTGCCCTAATTCAAGTTTTCGTAAAGTCATACCTGAACTATTATACCGCTAACCAATCTCTCATTTCTAATCTGATCACAAACGATTGCCAGATTCCTAGTCCTAGAGCACCAATCTGACATTACTTCCCTGTTCAAAATCCCTTCAATAGTTCCCAATGACATCCAGAATTAAATCTAAATTTGGCTTTCAAAGTTTTTCCACAATCTGGCCCCCAGTTATCCTTTGCTAATCCCATCTCTCACATGCCATTTTAGCTTTCCTACCTGTAAGCCTTTACTCATGTGGTTCTCCTTCAACCTGGAATGTCCTCTCTCCTCACCTCTTTCTGGGTAGAAATCTTCCCTGTGTTTTTCGAGACTTCATTTAAATGAAAAGCCTTCTACGTTCCAACTCCATGTTAGCTCCCTTCTTTATATCCCTCTGATAGAAAGACAGAGATGACAGTGATCTGAAATCTCAGCTCCTTATCCAGTCCTCTGCTGCGGCCACAGTCACACCTTCGGGGACCCCAAAGAGAATATGAGGAAAGGAAAGATGAGGTAGATGAGCATTCCTTGTTACTGCCTATGACTTTGGCCTCAGCACGGACATGATCTCAGGAACCAGGGCTCATTCTCTCCAGCCTTGTTGTTTTGAACCTGAAGGACTCATTCTGTTTAGATCTGTGGTTTTCAAACCTTTTTTAAAAGAGTATAACACTTTTTCAAAGGGCCTCCTATAGAGATCCAACGTATAAATGTGGAACTTATCTTGCTGGAACTAGCACCAGATAAATGTTATAAAATGAATTTAACTCTCATCAGTTATTCCATTATAAGTAGATTATATATTCATCTTTTTTTTTTTTTTAGTCTATCCTTTTCTTCCTCCTTTAGTTCATGGAAAGTTCAGGCCAAAATCTTGAAGGTGATGACCTCATTTAAAAATATCCTAAGACCTTGAAAAATATTCTATTAAAGCATAACTCTGTATGCACTCACCTTATGAAACAAGGATAAAGGGATGTCATCATGGCTAAATTAATATAAAACTGAAACATCATTTTTGGTTAAAAAAATAAAGGTGAAGAAAAGTTCTGCTACTTCTTTAGCCTGAAATTCTTTTTGCACCAGATTCATGCTATTGCATGAATGGAATACAATGCTGGAGGAATAACATTTCAAGAGGAAAAGAAGACTGAACATGGTGGTTATTTAAAGAATCATCAACTTGTTTGCATGCAAATGACCAGAATAATGAAATAAGCAATGCTGCCAACAGGACCCAGAAGCAATTGTTTTTAACTAGAATGCCTGAAGCGTTAGCCACCTAATTCTAGAAGAAACTGACTTACTAATCTTTTCCTTTTCTTGGATAATACCAATCATATATTATATATTAACACACTGACAAAATGTGTATTGCAAAGATATAATTTTTCGTGAACATCGCTATCACATCATTATTTACCTGACAGTAGGTCACACTGATAAAGATATATTTACCAAGATTTATAGTGGAAAGGAAGGGTTTAATTCCTCTGCCTTGAAGATTTCTTAAGAAGGCAATCTCTGAAAAAGCGTCTACCAAGAAAGAGAAGATGGCACATGGCACAAAATCAAGGAAGATATGTCATTCCTCTCAAAACCTCAACTAACTGCAGTAATCCACACACGATGCCTAAGAAATGCAAGCCGTGTAGCCTAAGACAATAGAGAGCTGTATAGCTACAAGGGAAGCATCGATAAAATGCTACAATTCCCCATAATTCAAAGCATTTAAAGCACCAAACACAGCCTAGGCTGGATGCATGCCTTAGGCAGGGAGAAGAGAAGTCTAAATGGATGGATGTGAATATGAAGGAAACACTTTAGAAATAGGCCATAAAAACAAGTTATGATAGCCCTCCTCCCCTCCCAATACTGTCAGGTAGTTAGAGTTATTGAGTAGACATCACTTAGGACAGTGAGAAAAAGGCCACCCCTCCCCTTCAAAAACGCCTCGACAAGGTCACAGATTTATCAGTGTCACAAATGCATTTACAAAATATTACAGCAATAAACTCTGGTTAGAGTGGGTTCCACCTCTATATTCACAGGAAAGAACAAACTCCAAACTTCTCCTAAATTAAAAGGTAACATTAGCAAACTCTCTCTCCCTCCGCCTGCATATGAAATCTCTCCCACCTTCCATGGAAGAACAACAGGAAATCTTCTTTCTGTTTAAAACTAGATCAGTTGTAGGCAATTAACTTTATAAGCTTAGTTCTGCCACAGTCTTATTTATCACCAACTATCCAGTCACACAAATAGTGGAAGCATCTCCACAGAACAGACTGCCCTACCCATCTCACTTTTTTAAAACACAGCAACAAGCCATTTCTCATGTTTGATCCAACAACTGTGATCTATTTTTTGACCCTGAAGCCACAGATTCCACATATATCTTTATTACTGTACAAGGAAAACTGTCACCCTGAGGTTTAAATTTTCCTATGTGTACCATGCCTCTCCTGAGAATATATCCATTTTAAGACAAGGCTCTCATGAAAACTGAGAGGAAGAGGGGCCGATGGCCTCAGAGAGAAGTTTCTTGGTTTGTTGCTTCAACTCTAACGTGCCAGTATGGCCCTAGCAATGACGCAAAGTCCAGCCATACCAGGACTGCACAGTGATTAAGTAAATGGAAAGAGGTTCTCTTACTTGGGCTGGTATCTAAATCTCTCCAACGACTACCCAACAACCAAGTATGATCAAACACGCTAGAAGTCAGTCCTTCAGGCTATGAAAACATCAGATAGTGACAGCCCTTCATCCATTAAGAGAGAACAAACAACGTTTACTAAGAATTCCAGTTCTAAAAGCTCATAACTAGGCAACCACTAAATTAAATTCATACACAAAGGCCTCGTGCAAATTCTAAACCCCAACTACCAGTATTCACGACAAATGAGAAAAGATAGGCTATATACGTATTGGAAATCAGACTGTGTAACAGGAAAATGGTGAGTGAATAAACAACCTTTGGAGTGATGCATCTTTATACTGCTTTTCAAGACTGAATTATTATCACCATGTTCTCTGTTCACATTTATGCTGATGATTTCAGGGGCAATGGAGACCTAATTTCCAATTCATTCATTGCTTTAACAAATGTTTACTGAACACATACTACGTGTAGGGCATTAACTTCATGCTGTTAAGGATACAAAGATGAATAAGCAGTAGTCCCTCCTGTAGAAAGGCTAGGAGACACCTACCTATGGACACATGTCAACATATGATAATGTAAGAAGTGTTAAATATCATGGGATGGCTAGAGAAATTGTAAAAGAAGTTGAAAGGAAAATACTACATTCAGGCTGGAAAGTACATTAAGATTTGAAAAAGAAGCACTGGACTTGGGTCTTATGTACGCACAGGATTGAAACATGCTGATATAGAAGACCAGAGGATGGGGCATTTCTGTTGGTGAAAACAAGTTTGACAAGTATGAAATGCACAGGTATAGAGAGGGAACCTGGGGCAATTTGGAGAAAGATGTTTGACGGGAAGAAAGAAGATAAGTCTGGGAAAGCCCCTAAGGAAGTACAGAAGAGGGGCAGAAAGAAAAGGCACCTAACCCACCTGAGAGTTCATGTAAGTTTCCTTGAGAAATTGGGAGCTGGATCTCGAAAGATATGTAGGAATCAGCTATCTAGATAAGCATGCTTCAGGAGGAGGAGGTGACATACAAAAAGGCTGAGAGAGCGTGGCATATCTAGGACACATTTACTTTGGTTAAGTAAAGAACACGGTGGGGCTTCCCTGGTGGCGCAGTGGTTGAGAATCCGCCTGCCGATGCAGGGGACACGGGTACGTGCCCCGGTCCTGTAAGATCCCACATGCTGCGGAGCGGCTGGGCCCGTAAGCCATGGCCGCTGAGCCTGCGCATCCGGAGCCTCTGCTCCGTAACGGGAGAGGCCGCAACAATGAGAGGCCCGCGTACCGAGAAAAAAAAAAAAAAAAAGAACACGGTGTGCAGCTCCTAAAGTAAGAACACGGTGTGCACAGCTGGCAAGAGGTGAGCGTGAGAGGAAGACATAAGTCAAGTGATAAAGGGCACTGTAGGCCACACTGGAGGAGTGTAAGCGCCATCTTTAAGGTGCCAAGAAAACATTTCCAGATTTTTTTTTTTTTTTTTTTGGTACACGGGCCTCTCACTGTCGTGGCCTCTCCCGTTCCGGAGCACAGGCTCCGGACGCGCAGACCCAGCAGCCATGGCTCACGGGCCCAAACGCTCCACGGCATGTGGGATATTCCCAGACCGGGGCACGAACCCGTGTCCCCTGCATCAGCAAGCAGACTCTCAACCACTGCGCCACCAGGGAAGCCCAACATTTCCAGATTTTAAGCAAGAAAGTGACAATCTAATATGTGTTTCAGAAAGATCTGCCTAAAAGCAGTGTTAAGGATGCATTAGAAGGGATGAGACTAGAGGTAAACAGACCAATTAAGGGACTGTTTGATCAGTTTAAATCTACTTTCCTCATCTGTAAAATGAACATAAGGGTAACTAAGACAGTGGTGGTGAAATTGACAGGAGTGAATGCAAGAGACAAGCAGGACTTAGTTACTAACAGAGGGAAAGGGTAGCGAAGGAGGAAGTACTCTAGGATGTCTCCCAGATTCACTTAACTCATTGAGCAGCTTGGTGATACCCTTCATCAGCACAGAAAATATAGGATAGTGGGAGGTTTGGGGAGAGCAAAAGTGCTAAATTCAGTTTTAGACATGTTGAACTTTAGGAAAATGTACTTAAGTGTTTAAAACGATGGGTTTTGAAGATAGACCTGGTTCTACCACTTATTATTTGTGCCTCTTGGACAAGGGTCCTATCATCCTCTCAACTTCCTCATTGGTAAAATGAAGCAAGAGAGACAACTACTTACAGGGTGACAGTAAGGATTAAATGAGATCCTGAATGAAGATACAAAATAACAGTTGCTGTTTTGTCATTAATATTATTTGAGATAACTGTGGAATATCCAGACTGAGATGTTCAATGGGCACCTTTGGAACATGGTCTGAGGTTTAGATGCAAAAGGCTGTGCACTTTACAGTAAGTATAACACAATTTTTTTAAAGGGGTAGGAAGAATTGGGGCACTGGGACTTGAGACATAGATATGCCAATTTACTGGATGAGGAGAAGGGTAAACGATGACTGCTGAGAAGCAAAGTAAGGCACAGTTAATAAACATCAGAGACACACATTGCATTATATGAAAAAGGGCAGTGCCTATTTTCTTGCAAGTAATATGGTGAGTTAAATGAAAAAAATAAAGCATTCTCCTAACTACCCAAAGAGAACTAGTACCCTAAAAGGAAGAGATATGAATATAGTAAAATAAAAAGGTTTCTAAAGTGAAATAAAGCCAAATGGGGGTAAATCATCAAATTAATATGAGAACCCAGGATTTGTCAAATAAGACATTATAGGGCTTCCCTGGTGGCACAGTGGTTGAGAGTCCGCCTGCCAATGCAGGGGACACAGGTTCGTGCCCCGGTCCGGGAAGATCCCACATGCCGCGGAGCGGCTGGGTCCGTGAGCCATGGCCGCTGAGCCTGCGCGTCCGGAGCCTGTGCTCCGCAACGGGAGAGGCCACAACAGTGAGAGGCCCGCGTACCAACAAAAAAAAAAAAAAAAAAAAAAAAGACATTATAGGCAGATGTTAACATGGTTTATGGAAAAGTATGAAAACAGAGAACACTACCTATTATTTTTTCAAAGGAAAAATAAAGATACATGAGAAAGGAATGAAATTGGCTACTACAGGAAGGTGGGTGGGAATGGGCCAGGAAGTACAGGGAAGGGAGTGACACTTCTTTACATAGTTTTGATTTTTGAGCCATGGTAATGATTTACATGTTCGACATATAAACTTAAATCAACAAGGATAGGTAAAACACTAAAATTGAATAGAAACAGAAATCAATGATCCTTAGTATACATCTCATTGATAACACACACACACAAGGCACTAATTTGTGAACTTGTGAACACAGTACTCTGACCGTCAACCTTCACTGGATCTATTTTAAAGGCAAAAAAGAATGGCAAAAATCTTGCGCTTCACTTGACAGTTTTGTTGTCTACAGTATTCTCTGTGGAGTAATTCCAAATCTATTTTTTGCATTAATTATAAGAAACTGATATGGCTGGGAATCAAGGTTCTCACTGTGGGGGAAAAAAGTACAAATAAGGAATGAGAAAAGGGGAGAGAGAACCTTAGTTTTACAATAGAATTGAAGACATCAGTATGAAATCATGATTTAAATGAATAAGTATAAATTTTAAATGTATTCAGATATATATAAATATAAATAAATTTATATAATAATAAATATACATGTAATCTCCTAGTTCTGTCCACTGAAACAAGTCAACCGCAATGAGCACAACTCTTTGGTATCTAAATACCAGTTGCCCACTGAAAGGAACCACACAGCTTCTTGCAGAAATAGCTGATTCCAGATCTGGAGCAGGGAAAATACAAGGTGAGCTTAGACATCTTCTTGTGACATAAAATAAGAAAGAACTTAAAAATTAACAGAGATATGTCAAAAGGATACAAGAGCCAGACTGAAGGGGTTCCCTTTAGCCAAATTTGACGGTAAAGAAATATTATCACACTGAAACTGTTTTAAATGTATGAGTCCATTGTGATTTTCAAATAAAAAGGAGAGGATGGGGGAAAGGCGAGCTCTTCTTTATTCAAGAAGGCCTCTGCCCAATACAGGGGAATGACAATTAGAAAAAGCACAATTTTATAAACACTGGTGTAATATTTGATTTAGACAAGGTTTATCAATGCTGCTAAAACCACTAGATGAAGTGTTTGAGAACAGGATCTTCAATCTCAAAATATCCCACAAATTACTTATTAATGACAAAGGGACAAAAGTGGAGACATCTGTAAATCCACATCAACCAAGTACTAAACCTACAGTTAGCAAAGGGATCAAACTTGCCACTGCTAAAATTAGTACGAACTGCTATTATGTTGCTCTTGATGTGATGTTAAAAGGTGGCAACATCAGCTGTGCCATGTTCCTGCCTATGATTACAGTCTGAATCAAACTAGGAGGAAACAAGCAAACAATCTGTAGAACCGTGGGACATTCCACAAAGCTGTAGATCTGGACTCAACAAAATGTCAACACCATGAAAGACATCCCACACACACACTCCTTAAAAGAACCTTAACAAACAAACAAAAAAAAAAAAGTGGAGGGCAAGGGAATGGTTCTAGATTAAAAGAAAAAGAGACGTGCAAACCATATCCAATGTGTGATCTCCAGTGGAGTCTAGATCAGGGAAGACAAAGAAACACAGATAGATAAAGAATATTACTGGGAAAATTGGGGAACTTTGAATATGGACTAGACATTAAATAATATTGGTGAATATTAAATTTCTTGAATGTAATGAGGTTGTGGGAGAAGATGTCCCTATTCTCAGGAGTCTGGTGCTGAAGTATTCAAGGGTGACGTGTCACTAGGCCTGCAACTTGCTTTCACATGGATCAGAAAAAAACAAAAAGACGTGTGGA
This sequence comes from Lagenorhynchus albirostris, assembly GCF_949774975.1. Taxonomy (NCBI): domain Eukaryota; kingdom Metazoa; phylum Chordata; class Mammalia; order Artiodactyla; family Delphinidae; genus Lagenorhynchus; species Lagenorhynchus albirostris. The sequence continues at coordinate 91,840,271 of NC_083103.1, forward strand.
TACATTGTTTAGAGAGCTAGAGATAAAACAAATGGGCAAAATGCTGACAGTTGATGAATCTAAGTAAGGGGTGTACACGCATTTGTTACACTTTCAACTTTCCTGCCGTTTTGAGAGTTTTCAAAGTAAAAGTTGAGAAAACCAACTGTATCCCTCAGGAATCAACCCATCCAACTATAACTGCACCAAACACAATGCCTGGTATAAAAGCAGACACTTGATTTAACAATAATTTTTAAATTCTCATTTTTCTTCCAAGTGCTTTATGGGTTAGCTACAGAAATACAAGTACTTGATTTAAATATAGTATATAAAATATAAGGGGTAAGTAAAATCATAAAGTCCTGTCTGTGTTAAAAGGCCCAGAAACTTGAGATTATAATCACTGTCTATTTCTCCAAGGTGACTGGATAATTCCATTTACTTCCAAAAAACATTCAACTCCGCGTAGGATCTTAATCTTACTGCCACTTTATTCTTCACTTTCACCTTAGAGACAGTTGAGTACATCCTGAATTAATCCTTTCAGCACAGAATTTTTCAATATTCTCAAACGTGTGAGGGACTTACAAACGTGATTAGCAGTAGTAGTGGTCAGAAACATAACCCCCATCACTAAACCGTGGCTGTTTTAATGAAAGCCATATATATAAAATACTTCCTTCTCAAGGACATTCATACATATGATCTTATTTTATTTTTAACACCCTGTAAGGTAGGTTGTTTTTGTTGTTTTTAGCTCTTAAGCAAAGCCCTAGGTTTATGCTGTTCTGTAATCTAGACCGGGTATTCTGCTTGCCAAGCTGGCCCAGAGATGGAGAGATTTGCTTCGGGAAAGGGAAACAAACAGCAACTAACATTCATGTGATTACTAACAAAACTAAAAGAAAGGAGACAAGAGGTCTCTTCACAGTGACGTGTGCGCACAAGATATGCACAAGGAAAAGTGAAGTTCGGTGTCATTTAAGCTAATCTCTATTTGAACCTTTTAAGAGATAAAACCATTTGAGCAGTAATTTAGTACTGAATTAACTTTTTTTTTTCTCCCTATCTTTGAAGTTTTCATTGTTTAAGTAAGGGTTTCTGCAAGAGAATGAAGCCGGGTTCCTCTTCTATTCAGAAGCTGATTATGTGCAGTAACTTCTGCATGGCTTGGCTTATCCCAGGCTGATAATCAGCAGAGAGCCAAATACATACCACGTTTGACATACAACCTTTCCCCCCAAGACCGTCCCCAAATACTCCATGATAATCAAGTGTTCCTACCACTGAATTATCGTGCTGCATAACCTTCCAGTAGCAAAAACTGAACTCTGCGGGGGAAGGATGCCAGGAGGGGAAAAAAATAAGGGAAGAACCATGGCAGATATTAGTACCAGATAAAGGCTTTGAAAAGATCCTTCAGATAACAAGTTTAGCAGTTAGACTGAGAAACAAAGATTTCATATATTTTCTTAAGCCAGTAACAATTCACCCTCTATGTAATCAACTAACATGCGATCTGCCACAATGGGAGAGATGCCTGTGTTTAGTGAGACAGCACTGCTCCCCATGTCAACGCTATTTAAAGTGTTAGCTAATAAAGACCTGGGTGTTAGTGCACTTCCTTCTGGCTTCCCGGGTAGTGCTTCTTAGCGACTGATGCACCGAAAACATGAGCACCAAATGCTCCTCTGAGGTTGCATCTTTTGGAGCATCTTCAGAGGGGCTGATCTCATGTATGCCAAGTCAGCAGCTCCAGACAAGGCTCTCTGACTCTGACCCTTCCAAAGTCTCCAACTCCTCAAGGCTTAACGTTTTGCCCCAAAGTCTTACTTTGCCAGCTTGTAATTTGTGAATTCAGTTACACTATTTTCATGCTATAGTAAATGCCTGTATTCCAACACATGCTACCAAAATAGGCACAATACACTTTCAGCGTCCTAGGGTTTAAATTTTCATTAAAATAATGGCAATAATATCCATACATTGTGGCTTACTGGAAAGAAAGACATGTATACACCTGTAAAGCAGAAAAAGGAAATGTCTGTGTGGGCATATATTTTAGATAAGCACGTGTTAGTTAAACTGAAAGATGCAAAGGAAAGATGTTCATTCTCAAGGTGGGCAAGGAGATTCAGCCGTCCTACAATTATAAACCAAAACAGTTAAGAGGAAAACCGATCAGAGAGCAGTTTTATGCAAAGGCAACCAGCTGAAGGCTGATCAGGGGAAACCACTTTCTTCCTCAGTTTCACTGGAGAATCATCAGTCTTCCAGAATCATCGGGATTGGGCTGAAAAGTAATAAGAAATGAGGGCAATTAGAGAAAGAGTGAGAAAGCAATTGAGGAAGGAACAACCTTAAGACAAAACAATGTGGATTTTGAATCTGGTGCAAGGAGCAAGAATTTGAGATTAGGTTTCCTGCAAGGGCAGTGTCCTGATCCTGTCCAGGAAAGAATTACAGCTGTGGTAGGAGGACTTAAATTCTGACTCAGAGAGCCTGGGATCGGGGGAATTGGCTAGAGAGCTTCTGCTTAGTAAAACATGGTTTGGAGAGGACGTTGAGGCTTCCAGAGAATGTTGTGGAGAAATAATCAGCCCCATTTTATTTCAGTCCAAGGGTGAAAGCTAAGGAGGGGAAAAAAAGACTCCAAATTTCAGGGCCTTGGAGACCGAGATGACAATGGTGTCACGTGCAATAATGGAGACTTTGTGAAAAGTTGAGATCTAAGATGAAAGGTTCAGTTTCTGACATGTTAACTTCTAGATTATTCCTAGCCAAGTGGAGATATGGTACAGACAATGGGAGAGATGGGGCCCAGGAGCCCTTTGTTTTTAGGGAGATTCCTCCCCACCCCCTCCAGGGACCTCATAACAATTCCAACTTGACACTGCCGTCTAGTGCTGGATGGCTCAAGAGGATTTAGAATGCCTACCTTACCAAGGAAGACTGCCAAGAGCAAGCCACTTATTCTAGGCATTTTTAAAAGTCCATGCCACTAGAATATCAACATCAAACACTGAGTAGCATTTAAATATGAAACAGAGCACTTTCATTTCAAGGCTATTTAACATTTCTGAAATATCTAGATCAAAATGGTGGGTCAAATGACTATGTTCCAGTAAAGCATCTACTAAAAGAAAAACTTTTCCCCACCCCACATTTCTCATAAGATAATCACCCCATTCAAGACACCTGTCAGTCATAAGAGATTTTTTTTTTTTTCTTAGCGCTCAGTTTTCTCAAAACTTTACCACCAAGCTCCTCTTTTGAGTAATAATAAAGGCCACACATCACTTCTGCTGTGCATGTATATAAATACCTCCATCTCCCTTTCTTCTAACCCTAGTTCAAGGCCAACTGCTCCAAAGCTTTTGAGAACCAGCACGGGAAGATCTTCAAAGAGAAAGTGCCCATTAACCACAACAGCAGCTGCTGGCTACAGCCTGCAATTTAAATCTCTGAAAAAGAAACTGTGGCTTCTGAAATTTAAACAAGGAGGTGCCACTTGTAATTACAAACATTCCAGTGGGTTCCTTCCTTCATTGATGGTTTCCAAACAAAGGCTTTTTATTCGATTTTGGTGGCGCTCCCCAAACGCTAAATGTAGACATTCCTTTGTGCTTTTCTGGTGCCGTGGCCAGCTCAGAAGAGGGGCACAGGAGGCGGGTTTTTCCTTGGCCAGGGCTGCTTGGAACTCGCAAAACCATCTCATGTGTAATTACTTGTTTGGCTAGAAACCAAAAACCCCAATGCTTCAGTTTATAGTCCACGTTAGATACATTTGAGAAGGAACTTCTTAAAAGACAGACACACAGACAGACAGACAGACACACACACACACACACACACACACACACACACACACACACACAAAATCTCACATTTCACGAACCCTGGAAAATGGAACCAACCTATTTTCCGAGAAACCAAAGAAGTTCCGAAATTAACGCTGAAGCATTCTAACATTTCTAGCTGAAATTAAAAATTCACACTTTAAATGAATGGGGCAAATACTGAAAAGTAAAAAAGAGTAACAGTTTCTCCTCCTACCACCCCGTACCCCCATCCTACAAAAATAAGGCCCCAAAACTTACAGCTCCGTATGGGTTTCCCACACCAAAGGCATTTTCTGATCACTTCAGTTACAGAATACAGGCTGAAATGAATACTTAGCCAATTAGAAATGGGAAAAGATATCTTTTTCTTTGAAGCCATATATTTACAAAACGCAAAGGCACTCATACCACGGAGACATTTAGAGGAAAATATTCCGAATGAGGGCACCTCACAGCCATCAAACTAAACTAGCCTTTCCTACAGAAGTCCTCCTACGGAGAGTATTCATTATGAGCACATCCAGAAATGGCCAATCTCACCAAGGGTGTTTTCCACAGCTCGCCACTGAGGAACTAGCTACAATTACTGCATATTTACACAACCATATTTACACAATAAAACTCATCTTATCCGTTCCAAACAAAACCTTGCTCAAAATAAACCAAACCACAGGAAAAGGTCTCCTCGGTGCAGGCAGTAATCATGCTCTGGCTTTTCTAGCTCCCGCCTCAGCTTCTACCCACTGTACCAAGCCTTCACTCTACCTTCCTGGGTAAAGCAAGAGTAGGATAAAAATCTGTATACCAGTGGATAAAATGTACATGCAGCTAATGATACTGTGATTATGGGCGTAGAGGAAGAGCTGTATCTTACAGAAATTCATTCTAAAGTAATTTATGGAAGAAATGATAGGATGTCCAGGATTTGTTTAAAATAATCTGGGGAGGGGAGATGGTGTACAGAAGGTGATGGACCATGGGTGGATAAGTACCAAACCTGATGATCTGCAAAGAGGGTTAATTATGGCATTCTCTCTACATGTGTGTATAATTGAAATTTTCCATAATAAAATGAAAAAATAAAGAAAATATGATCGATGTTAAAAAAAAGGGTCATCTTGCAACAATAAAATAATTTTTTCTTTAAGAAAAAAAATTATTCTGAGCTTTCTCCCAGCCTTAACGGAAAGGGACAAGTACCTGGTAAGAAAATCAAGATGTGTTTTTGTTCTTGACTTAAGGACCCTTCTTTTTTTCTTTAGTTATGTGGAACCAGTTCTCCTGTTAATAGGACTCCTTGAAATGACAAAACGAAAGGTTAAAAGTCTAAAGCTGAGGCTTCTGTGCTTCTGTGAAGCCTAGTTTTCACGCATCTGACTTAAACGACCAGGACACACATCCAGAGCGCTCCTCTACTCAGGTGCTTTGGACAACAACATTCACGTGTGGCTGCCACATGACGTCCAGAGGTTTCAGAATGATTTGTCAACACTGAAGACAACCTTAACAAAAACCGGTCCTTTCTTCCCAGAGGTCACACCTCTGATCCCTCGGTTTATTACATAGAGCAATAATTACTCTTGCTGCCTTCAGAATACAAACTCTTCCTACCCAAGACAGCATCTACCCACGATGCATATCCCTTACTGGGCATCCCTGCTGGGAGGTGGAAGAGAAGCTTCACTGGCTGGCTATCCGGAGACCAGCTCCCTATCCTGGAAGCACAGCTAACTCAGCCTCAGTTCAGCGGTAAGCATGGTCCCTCCCTCTCTGGGCTTTGGCTGCCTCACTGCAAAATAATGAGACGTTGCCACATGATTTCTATATCCTTCCCCTTTCAAAAATTCCATGATTATAAGAATCTCTAGTTCCTCAACAGGTGATATTAAGAAAAAGAACTTTGCCTTAAAATGTTATATTTTCTATTAAATAATTTTAAATGTGACTATGAACACTGGCTGAGCTTCTGTATACGTCCATATATATACATATATGCATGTGGATACATACATATTTGTGTGAGTACACACACACACACACACATACAGGCTGATACCATTAGGTGCGTATATTGGACTAATTGCTTGCAACTAGAAGCAGCAAATTTTCAATTCTGCAACAGATGTCGCTGTGTGATTTCTCCTTTCTATGCTGGATTTTCAGTTGAAAATGCCCAGCATGATGGTCAGTACTATTCTTCCCAAGAAAGAGATACAACATTTGAATCCTTTGGATTTCTTTTTTATAAAATTTCTTTATATGCTGGTAAATTTCCATTCAAATCATAACATTGATTAGTCTGGAGCAATTTACGAGATCCCCCTGCATAAAAATGGGCCTTCCGTTAAACACACAGGCACACACAAAACCATTTTTAAAATGTAAATTCTAAGTGGCCAATTAAGCATTAATATGTCACATACAGAAACTGAGAGATTTATATTCACAGCAATATTATCAAGTTTTTAAAGCCTGAAAATCACTTAGCAATATAGGCCAAGGAATAATAAAAATTCACTTATGTATAATAAGGCCAAAATGTACCAGGTGTGGGCAAAAGTCACTGAAAACTCCAAGAGCACCATTCACGATCATGAAAATTTTGGATTTTAGTTTTCACAGCATTTCTTTAAAAATAAATAGTAAGGCTAGTATTATAATTGCAAGACCTCTTACCCATCTGACATTCACTATCAACCACTTCCTGACACATGTCACAGAAAAGTGACATCTCTTTCCATTCAACCGATATATCCGCCGAAGACCATCCATCTCAACAGGTAGCTACTAGCACTTTCTTCCGCTGTAATTCAGAGCTGGGAGAAAGGATTTCAAAATCTCCTTTTTAGACCCAGGAACCCATTACCTTCTGGGGTTTTAGAGGGAGCCGAGCAAGCTGAGCAGAGCAGGCAGGGAGTCCAGGGAGTCGAGGGCAAAGTCAGATAAGAATATGAAGTCAGGAAAAAAGAGAGGAAGCGCCAGTGTCCTGCCTTGGCTTCTTCCCTATCCCACTCGCCTTTACCAGGAGGGCCATTGGGAAAACTGGATAAAGCATGTACAACATCCATATGAATAACGCTCTTTGTTCCGGAGAACTGCCTGCTCTTTTATTCCCCCCTTTTTTCGTATTTGTTCATTTCAAAAGATTGCTCAATGGGTCTCTTGTTCCTCCAAAATGTCCCAGGCAAATAATGCAAGCTTGTCTCGTCACACAAGTCACTAAATGAAGCCTTGTGCGTCTCCAGTGACACACTGTAAATATAAAGTGGCATTAAATGAGGGATATTTTATCAAAGCTATCACAGACAAGTGCAAGTCCCTCCCGCAGCTATTGGATTTGATGCAGGGAAAGGCGACAATAGCAGGGCGGCACTTTTGTAAAGTCCCTATCCCCAGTACACAAGCCCCAACAGGCCACGACAAGCAAAAACTCAGTTCCTGGGCTTCCCAGCACCACCACACATCCCCACCCATTAGCCATCCTCTCTACTGCTGAAAATGTAAGAGGAGGGTGACCAACCACGGGTTTACTGGGGGTCAGAAACAACATCATGCAAGCATCCCAAACTAAACGGGCGTGATTTACACTGAGGAGTGAGCTTTGACAAGCCCATTTTAGCTGCATTTCATTAACATCCATTTCATCCAAACACCACAGGAGGGACGAGAGATTTTCTCCAGAGGATAAATGGATTCAGTTACAGGGGAAGACAGAACCTGGACCCACTGCACAATGGCCCTTGATGGCTATTCCAGCAAGGCTGTAAACGAAACAAGCCTTATGAAGTTAAAAGGCAACGCCAACAGGTTTCTTTAATCCTGGGAGTAGGAACTGGAGGTCTCTGAGAAAGCTTAAACTAAGAGGAGTAAAGAAGAGAAGTCCCCTGGTCCCCACCTGAAATCTACTCTCCGGGACTAGGATGTGGGGGCTAGGCCAAGACCCCTTCTCAAACTCAGCACCAAAAACGCATTAAAAGAAAAAAAAAAGATTTAAAGAAAGGCGCCTCACCCCCTCACTACAAATCAAACCCAATTACTTTCTAATTTGAACACAATCTGATAACAGCATACAAACAGGGATGTACACAGGAGCAGGAAGCTGCTTCCATGGCAACTGGCAACAGAATTTTCTTGTAGCTTTGACATGCACGGTTGAGTTCCAGACCGCTCCTTTCTAAGTCAGCATATAGCCCTCGCTGGGAAGGCAACTTCTTACCGCGAGATAGTTACAAATACAGTACTGTTGCTACTACCCGGAGCCTTCAATGAGCAGGCTGGACAGAGAAGGTATAATCTGATGCTGCTCTGCTGGCAAGCGGCATTGCACGGCTCCCATTTTTAGTCCAAAGACAATATCCCGACCAGCGCTTGCCCCCTCCCCGCCTTTTTTTTTTTTTTTTTTTGCAGCCGATACAAGTCTATTGTTGCCTCTGTTATGCGCCAGTTACCGAGCCTGTAACGCTCACGTTTAACCGACACTGGCGCCTTTTACAATGCAGCAGAACCAGGAATCTCTTTCAGGAAGATTTCATTGAGCCCATCGAGTCAGAGACATCACCCGAAATGAAGTTGTAACCACACCGGCATCGGCTGAACCCAATTATCTCGTAACTCATAAATTAAGAATTCACAGTGCAAAAACACATAAACAACATCCGGAGGCAGTGGCATGGAAGAAAAAATCCTCAGCTCTGGAACTGAAGCTGCCGCCAGATTCCCACCTCTATGGATCCCCGATAGGTTCCTCAAGTCGAGCTCCCTTGCAAGCCTGTCTTGAGGAGTGGGGGGGAAGCAACCACCCCGGCATCCCCCCAAATCCAAAGCTAGCACCCCCAGATCTCCCCATTTCCTACAGCGTGTCTCCTGCGGTGTTTATGTAACTGTGTGTCCTCTAGCGTGTAAACAAAAGGCACAGCCCAAGCGGAGAGGCACCCCGGGAGCGGCACGGTGGCCCCGGCGCTGCACCCGCCCGGGTCGGGGGCTCCGCAGGTGGGGGCTGAGCTCTCGGTGTCCTCCGCCACTTGTTGCTCGCGGGTCCTGCGGCTTCCGAGCTGCGAGGAGGGGCTTTGCAGGCGCCGAGCCCTGCTGCATCCCCTCCTGCACCTCCCCGCCCCCCGCGGCCCTGCGCCTTGGAGTCCCGGCTCCCTGCTCCCAGCCCGCAGCAGGCGGCCAGGGGCGCTGGGACGCCGCGCGGCCAGCAAGCGCGGCGGTGGAGGGAAGGGGAGGCAGGGTGCAGCACGGCCGGGCTCTCCGCTGGGGAAGAGCTCCAGCTCCCTTTTGTTAGCAAAAGCAAACACTGCCCTCTTCTTTCCCGACCGCGCCAACGCGCCCGGCACACGGTCAGCCAAACAGCGTGCTCCAGCCGAGTGCTCCGCATCTTCAGGGAAGGAGCGGGGCGCGCAGAGCCGCCCCTGGGCAAATTCCCAAGACAGCTCTGCACGCAGGGGACGCCCGGAGGCCCGGAGGGTGCCCGCCTGGCCGCAGAGGCCGCGAACGCTCCCTCCACCACCCCCGAGCTGCCGAAAATGACAGGCAGCCTGGAAATCCGGGGTCCCCACTCGCGGCGGAGGACGCTGTGGGGCAGGCGGGCTGCGGGTTCCCGGCTTCTTCCCGCAGAGGCGGCGACAACAACCGCCCCCCCGTGGGGCCGGGCCCGGGGAACTTTCCCTGCCTGGAGCCCGGCCAAGGAGACCCGCAGCCGGGCGGAGGGGGCGGTGGGGGCGGAGGGGCCGCGATCCGGCTGGAAGGAGACACGAGGGGCGAGCTGTTCGTGGACAGGGGAGAAAGGCAGAGCGCGGGGAAAGCAGGAGCGATCAGACAAATCTGGAGATGTCCTGTGCACCAGTGAGGAATCGCGCTGGAGGGGGCCGCTAGTCAGCCATGGGGAGGTTTCGGGGATGGGGAATGGGGGGCCTGCTGGAGAGGTGGGGGCGAATGGGCAGCCCGGGGAAGCGGGAGGACCTGCAAGTTACGGGGACAACAGCGAGTTAGGGAGGGTCCGGAAGGTTTGGCGGGGGTGCTTGCGATCCACCCCCTTCCCCTATATTCTCTAGCCCCCGGGCCCCACATTCTCACTCCACTCCGCGCCCCGCGCCAAGCCGGGGAGAAAAGGTGTGGGTGCAGCCATCCCTACGAGCTCTAATTCACACCGAGCTGGGCAAGGGAGAGGAGATTTACCGATCCCCTCAACCCCTTCCATTCTCAGCCCTGAGTTTCCTCTCCACACTCCCTCCGATTTGGATTTAGGAAGTGGGGGAAGGTTGTCATGGAAACGTTTCCCCCCTCCATGGCTACGGCCACTGGGGTGCCTTAGGAGATTTCGGGGGCCAACCGGCCGGTGCCCACACCTACCTGTGGGGATCAGTGCCGCGGCAGAGAGGAGTAACAGCAGAAGCCGGAGTCTGAGACCGGGAGGCGCCGCCGCCACCGCCGCCGCCGCACACTGGGGTCCGCTCGGCAGCACAGCACTCGCCATGTCGGGCACCTGCCTCAGACTGGCGGCGGTGGCTTCCTCCCGAGCCCAAGCGGACAACTAATGAGATGCTAATGACATGCGCTGGAGGAGGAGTCCAGACCGACCAATCACATCGCCGCGAGCCGAACCCGGCTCTCGGAGGACTCACCCCCTCCCCCACCCCGCCCCCTGGCGCTGGCTTCGGCGGCGCGCCCGCGCCACCTAGGGGCGGGGCCAGGGGGAGGGGCGTATGCAAATATGTTTATGTTAAAATTCGTTTTCGGTTTCCCGGGATCAAGGAAAAAGTGTTCTCCTGGGCCCCTGGCGCACAGGGGCTCCGGCTCCGGGGGCGGGTCTAGCTTCCCGTACACCTTTATTAGGAATGTTTATAGCAATCGCTACATCAACCAGACGACGAGAATCTCCCTAGGAGGCTCCCCTGCCCGGTACGCCGAGTGCAACTGGCCTGGAAACAAAACGTTGCAAATTTCCGTCACTCACCTTGCACCGAAGGAATAGATCTTTGGGCAACGGGGGCTGTTCGGGAGTAGAGAGTGAGAAGGCAGGCCCCCGGATTGACAAAACAATCTGGGAGAAGTGCATGCGTGCTTTGCAGGTCCGGCGGAGCGGGAGAGCCCGCTCAACAACCTAGCGGTAGACTTGGGCATAGTTGGGAGAAAGGAGCCGGAATCGGGATCTGGGATTTTCGAGTCTGTGTGTTTGCGGTAGATCTCGGGAAAGGTAGATCGAGGAGGGTTGGCTCAGGCTCCCCAGCTTGCTGAAGGTCTCCTCCCTGGTTTTAATGTATATGTGATATATGTGTATTTAATATACATGATGCACATGTATTATTAGATAATTACGATTACACACACTCAACAAAAAATCTTTTCTGTGAAGGCTTCGGGGTGGAGGGCGGAGACGGGGTGTGAAGAGAAGGTCTGCCATCTTCCTCCTTCAGGGCTCAAACCCACTCCCCCTGCCGCCCCTTTGCCCCTCGTCCCGCCTAAGGCGGCTGGGGACCAACAGGTGCTCTGAGCTTCCCGCGTCTCTGGGAGAGGCTTTCCAGGCTGAAGCGACTCGCTTCTCGGACTCGCTCTCCCTCCCCGAAATTGCCTTTGCTTTCTTCTGAGCCAGGCAGCCGGCTCTCTTGTTTGTCTGCTTTTTAATTACTTATTTTCTTCCCCTCTAGAAGAACGTGTGCGCTCTGACCCTCTGTTGCTCAAGCATCAAATTGAAGGACGAGCCATATTAAGTGTAAAGGTTTATAATAATTTAAGTATTCATAGAATGCAGAACAATAAGATGTAGGAAATACAATTTGCATAATAAATATCAATATCACAACAGCTAAAACAAACCATGACAAATTATCTGTGGCTAAATGACCAAGAGATTACTGAATGTAAATTGCTAAGTCTGAGCTATAGTCTAGAGAAGCCCTCTGTCCTCATCTTGCTAAAAAAGAAATAAATAAATGTTACATATCAGAAAGGAAGTCAAGATCTGCCAACCCACCAAATGAGTTACACTTAAAAACAGCCTCCTATTATCCATTATGCATAAACTAATTTCAAGACTACCCTGTCTTCACAGGCCTGGATATTCTGCACTGTAATTACAGGCCCTAATACATGAACTGCAGGCAGTCCTCCAGAAGTCTAGAAAGCTCCAGCAGGCAAACAGCACTACATGAGGCAGGAAACCATCAACACATGGTCACCGGGATAATGTCCAGTCCGCAAAGTCCTACCTAGTCTTAGCACCTCCAGAAGTAAAGCTACCTTGATCAGACCAAATACAAAGCAGAGTCCCTCCACAATCAGGATAAAAAGAATTGAGGCCATATGTATGCTGAAAGATGTATGAACTATAAAGTAAGTTCCTATATCCCAGTCAATCTAGCACCCTAGCGTAAATTTATACTTGCTATTATTATTATTATTACTACTTTTGCATTTATTGAGTTCTTATTAAGTATTTTACATGTGTAATCTCATTTAATCCTTGGAACAATCCTCATGGCACACAGTATTCTTGTATTTTTTAAACACAGAAAGATTAAGTAATTGCCCTAAGGTCAAAGTTTGTAAGGTGCAAAGCTTATGCAATTAACCACTATGCTATACTGGGCCTCAATAAATATTTGTTAAGTAAATGAATAAATTTCACATTACAATGCATGAATAATAAGCATAAGCTACATTTTAACATAAGGTGAAAATATGCCAGCAACTCAGAAGCATCTTTTTAAATAACAGGATTGCATTATACTCCTAAGGAAAAGCGTTCCTCATGAGGCTGTAGCTCCAAGAGAATCTAGTCAGGCCCCAGTCCTCCCACACTAGGAACACAGTATGGGGACATTGGAAGATGTGGAGTGTTTTCATCTCCCTTCATTCTCTTGGCACATCAAATGAACACCTACGCAGATTTCCAGTTGGCAAAGAACAACATGGGACATTTCTGTAGGAAATGCTAATGCTGTATGACTTACCTCCCCAGAAGAATGAAGATAGCTTTAGAAATTTCCACCAGAAAATGCCACCCCTGCCAGACATTTAAGGAACTTGCACATCCAATTTCCCAGGTCATGGGACATCTTTAGCACTACGTCTTCATGGAAACAACCAGAGCTGAAAATTTAGGATGAAGCTGTTGCTACCCTATCCACTAGCCACACTCCTCTGCCACCCTCAGCTCTTTCACACTGAAGATCTTGCCAAATGATTTAACATATGGAACATGTGAAGAACGTATCAAATTCCTGCATCTGCTAGATACAAGTTATGACTACTCTGGCTTTCTCATAGTAAAGCTCGTCATTTTCTGCTTCATGGACTAGAACTCCTCCCCAAGTATGAGTTCCAACATTTTTTCCCCTTGCTACATGAATTTAACCAATTTTGAAAACCAGATGGTGTTTTTGCCATTTATAACTGATAATCAATTGTTTTGTGAATTTAATTTTTCAAGAAAGAGCTGAATAGTCATCAGAATTACAATCTGGGTGCTACTTGTGTTAGAATAAAATTGCCAGAAGCACCAAGAGCCCGGTTCTTTTCTTTTCCCTAAGAAAACTTGAAAGAGCAAAAGAGAAAGAGACCCTAGATTGTTTGCCTTCCCTAAAACAGTTGAGAAATATGGATAAACATATATGAAAAATAAGCATTAAAGGAAGATTCATGTTTTGGGAAATACATCAGAGGCAATCAATGAGAACTAGTGATGTCCTGCTTTTCAAAAATGCTAATTACTTGAGTACCCAGGTATAAAAAGACAAATTATTAGGGAAAAGAAAACAATATTTTGGAGTCAGCATTTTCCTTGCTACTGGATTATTTGAGTACCCATAGGAAAGTGGTTTAATCAGTTTACAGACTGAATGTTTTTGTCCCCCCCACCCCCAAATTCATATGTTGAAGCTCTACCCCTACCCCCTAATGTGATGATATTTGGAGGTGGGGGGTCTTTGGAAGGTAATTATGTATAGATGAGGTCATGATGGTGAGCCCCCTGTGATGGAATTAATGCCCTAGGAAGAGACAACAGAGTTTTCTCTCTCCAACATGTAGGCACGGAGGAAAGGCCATGTGGGCACAACTGGACGGCAGCCATCCCAAGCCAGGAAGAGGGCTCTCACCAGAGCCCGACCCTACTGGCACCCTGATCTCAGACGTCCAACCTCCAGAGCTGTGAAAAAATAAATGTCTGTTATTTAAGCCTCCCAGCCTATGGCATTTTGTTATAGCCACCCGAGCAGACTAAAATAATCCCTAGACCTCAACTTCCATTGTCAAAAAGGTTACTAAAATTATATTAAATGTCGACTTTTAATGGAAAGTCTTCCATAAATTAAAGTAAGCTAGCAGTATGTTAGATATTGGACTGGAGAGACTCTTGGTCTACCCAGTAGACATCTCACCTATTGTTAGATTATTAAGACCAAGCAACTATCAGTTTATGAATCTTTGTGAAATATAAAGCTAGCTAGATCTATATTTTTAAATGAGTAGTTAAACACTTTACCCACAGGTTTATTCTTCTAGAATCATAGAGTTGACAGCAAACCCTTGAATATCAAGAGGTGAATATCAGTGTGAAGAAAAGTGAAGTACCGAAGTAGGTTACAGAAAACTACTACACACACACTAGGTCAAGAAGCAGCCCCAATGGCCATGAAGGGAAATTTGTCATAGGGACCCAAGTCATAGTTTTTTCCATCATATCTAGGAATATATCCAGGTATACATGGCTGATCCAAATATATATTCATTAAAAGGAAAGAAATGTATAGCACACCCCAATGGAACAATCACTGTTAAGTTGTGGGAATACAAAGATGAATGAGAAACTATCTACTGTCAAGGAACTCAGAATATAGTATGAACAGTACAATTATTATATATGGTAAGTGGTTTTTTTTGTTTGTTTGTTTGTTTTGCGGTACACGGGCCTCTCGCTGTTGTGGCCTCTCCCGTTGCGGAGCACAGGCTCCGGACGCGCAGGCTCAGCGGCCTTGGCCCACGGGCCCAGCTATATATGGTAAGTGTTTTTATAGTATGTGCACACAGCTCTATATGAACAGAGAAGGGAGGCACCTATTATATCCAAGAGGCAAGTGTGAATGTCTATATATCAAGGGAAAATTCACACAGGAGAATGTTCATGAGCTGAGTGCTGGAAGTTGAAAAAGACTCCATGGGGTGCACGAGGACAGAGGGGGAAGATGTGACGAGGGAGGTCATTTACAAGGCTCCAAAGCTTAGGAAAGCACGGATCTCTTAGGAAAGTTTAGGATCACAGGTCGCCAGAGGACAGGTGGCAAGAGAAGAAGCTGGGGAAAATATACAGGGATCAGGGAAATGTCTTGACTGACATACTAAGAAGTTTTCATTGGTCATGATAGGTAATGGGAACCCATTGAATTAGGAGAATTTCATGGTCAGATTTACATTCTGGAAAGATTATTTTAGTGGTATCATGGTTTACAAAAAAGGCCTTAAAATGAACCTTAGATTTGTATTTTCAGCATTTGAGTAAATGTTGGTACGATTCACCCAAGACAAGTACAAGGATATGGAATAGGTCCATCTGATTGCTTATTGTTTGTTTGGGGGATGGGCAGTGGAAGAAGATGATTTCACTTTGGGACAACTTGGCTTTGAGGTGTCTTTGAAATACTTAGCCAGGCTATAAGTCTGAAATGCTGGTCTAGAACTCAGAAAAGTGACTGAGCTGGGAGTCAAGAGCATGCAGGTAGAAGTTGAAGCCAGGGACTTGAGCAGGGGTAGGGCAAGGGGGAAGCAGTGGTTACCTAGAGACAATATATTGAAGGACTTTTGAAAAATAAGCCAGGTGTACCACTCTGATGAACACCAATTATTTAAGGAGTGGATGGAGCTTAGGAAGGAGAGACCATGGGAATGGGGAAAGAATAAAAAGAGAGCTAAATAAGGAAGAGGCAGTGATTAACTGTGTCAATTTCTTGCTACAAAGAAGTAAAAATGTACATTTCACAAGAATTATCAAGAGTTGACAACAGAGATGAAATGCTGAGGTCCAGTATGTGACCAGTCTGACATCCCATGTAAACAGCTTGATTCAAGTTTGACAATACAAGGAGACAGATATGTGCTCACTTTACTTATCTTGCCAGTAGGGCAGGAAGATGTGATTTGCTAGTGATTTTCTGATATGGAAGAAATAGCTTTAGAGTTTTTCAATTTGACATTCAATTTCATTGACACTGACAAGACAGCCTTGGGTAGGATAGAGGGATCCTTGCAACTGAGGTAACTCAACTAATTATCACATGTAGACCTTAGTTTTTATTTCCAAACTAAAATATGATTGGTGATGATGCTGTAAAAGTTTTTCCCAACAATTTTAAAAGTCACATTATCCTGGTATGATATCATAATTGTCAGATCTAGCTTAGTGATAAGTCCGTAGCAGTACAGCATAACTTCCCTGGCAGCAGGATTTCAGCAAGATCCATTAAAGACAGATATTGATATCTATAGATTTTCATAAAGCTGCAAATATAAAATAGCCATATTATGAATGTGAGATTGTATCACTCATGCTGCTCAAAGATGACAATGGTAATATACTTTTGTAATACAAGTTGTAAACAGGACAAGTTCTGAATAGAAATTGTCTTGATCATCTATCCTGCAGTCCCAACCAGGAAAAAGTTTTTAGGAGAATGGTCTCACAAGCCCATCCTTGGAGTCTTTTGATGGCCCTGTCCAAGTTTTCATGTTTGACCTTCTGATTTCAAATGACACGCAAATCCTCCAGCTGCATTTTGAATTGATACTATACTTTTGTTTCTTCTTCTTCCTGGTTATCCCTACCTGATTAATGGGCTACTTCTAGATTTTGTATTTTTGCACCAAAGTGCCCATGTTTATTCATTCTTCAAACTCTGTCAACTTAAATCAAATCATCGTCTGACTTATAGCAAACAACCAAATCCTAAATTTTCAAAGGACTACATGTAGTGTAGCCACGCAGGTCACATTAAAGCCAGTGCCTGCCTAAATCCCATGTAACTCTTTGAAAATGTAGGGGTTTGTCAAAAGGGTTCCGGAAGAAGAACAATCATCTTACTCTTTTGCAGATTTAGGTAGAGCTTTTTTTTTTTTTCCTTTTTTAAAAGTTATTTCAGCTCTCCAAGGATACCCTTCCATCAGCTAGCAGGAACCCTACGTGGTACTTTGAATATCTTCTTTTACCTGTCCACAGAGTGAAGAACTGAAGTTCAGTTTGTTTAAAGATCATGTTTTGAAGAAAAGCAAGGCTTAATTTCAATCTTTCATGTTTGTTGACAGCATTGTCACTTCCTAAGCTATTTCTCTAAGACCTTCGTTACAGTACTAATATCTGTCTATATATTTTATTTATGTAGCTCAGTCTGTGATGAGTAACACATTTATGCAAAAAATCTCAATGTATCTACAAGGTAGCAATACATAGAACAGGCATACTCTCATACACTGCAGTTAATAAAATGCCGTAAAAAGTATATAGTTTCAGAGGCAATTAGTATAGTTCCTGACTTCACTTATTAAAAAAAAAGTCCTGATGATTTCTAATAATTGTTTTTTATCTTTCATCTAAACTGTTCCTCTTGTCTGTGTCAGCTTTGGCCCAGAAATAGGATTGCCACTGGGGAAAGTATACAGCTGCTGCTTCCCACACTAGCATGAGGAAGAGAAATTAAGGATCGGGACCCTAGAACCTCCTAAAGTCTGCCTTCAGTATCTGCAGATTCTGAATCTGCGGATTCAACCAATCACTGATCAAAAATATTCAGGAACAGAAATTCCAGAGAGCTCCAAAAAGCAAAGCTTGAATTTGCCGTGCCAGCAAAACTTTACGTAACATTCGCATTGTATTAGGTATTATAAGTAATCTAGAGATGAGTTAAAGTATACAGGAAGTTATACACAAATACTACACCATTTCATATAAGGGATCTTTGTACCTAAGTGGCTTCTGGAAGCAGTCCCCCATGGATATCGAGGGATGACTGTACTTTTCTTGGAGAGATACTCCACGGGAAAGTCAATTACCAGGCTTCTCAGTTCGTACTGCCGACATGAGGAGTATGTTTTGCTTGCTAATGCAAAGGAAGGGAAAATCCTATGAAGTCAATTCAAACTTGGAAAGGTTAGCAATTCCAAGTTGGTAAGGCCTCTGGCATATTAGCCTCCTAAAGGTGCACTTTGTAAAGCAAGATCATCTTAATATCAGACACCACCAATTCACTTCATCTGACTCCATTCCTGTTTGAGCATGAAACAAGGCCAAGGGGGAGGTTCTCCGTCATTTGTCCAGCCCTCCATTTCCAGGCAATGCCAGTGGGTCTATGTTCTTCTCCTAAAGGATCTCCCAAGGATGCGAAAATTCCAGAGAACCTAGAAACATCATACTTGATATTTAAGGTACTCTGTCTTCTCTTCTCAAACTTACAAGGCATCCATCACACTTGTATTCAGCGTAACAATGTTACGCTGGTAAATTACATATGTTCAACGTCTACTGCAAATAGAATTTCTGTTTTACAATTTACAAAAATTATCTCTTCCACCCTCTGGGTTTGCATTGTGACTCATCCAGGGGCTTTTACTCAATATGTGTTTTGTTATGAAGATAAAAAAGAAAAAGCCCTCTCCTTCCTTTTCCCCCTCCTCCATTGTAAGCGCTAATAAAACACATCTTTTGATTTAGAAGAAATCCTGTTGAGGACCTAAAGGCGTGTCATCATGGAAGCATCACTTCTTCATTATCTGCTTCTTTTCCCAATTGGCAGTGCTTTACAGTGAGCCATATCCTTTTGAAACCAATGATAAAGAGGTATTTGGAATAAACACAAGAGCCCCTGTCAGTGAATCCCTCAGATTGCTAGGGATGGTGACTTTTAAAGCCAGTTCCTAGGAACTCAGCCCTTTTATCTTCGAATATTCAAAATTAATTTGCCAAGCCATACAGGTGGGTTCTCTCCCCCCACTAAAATCGTCTTTAAAATCATTGAAGTTTAGGCTGTGCTTTCCAGATGGAAACAGAGGGGCTGGTATTTCCAGTGTTTCTTCTCCTTCTCCTTCTCCTTTTTTTAAAAAACTGGATCATTGATTTATTTTGAACAATTGAGAAAAGAGATATGCTTTTGCAGAGGGCAAGAGGGCTGCAGCTAAAACACAAACATCTAGTACACAACTCTAGCTCAACTCAATTACCTGGGGTCTGGTGAGACTCCAGCCTGCCCATTTCTGTCTATCCGAGGCAGGCTAAAAACCATCCAAATGGAACTGGTTTGCAGAATCAGGTTACAATGGCCAGTCCCATCTTCTCATCGTTTTCAAAAGATTGCTCCTCTCCTTTTGAGAGGCATTGCAAATAAACATGATGAAGAAAAGAAAAAACCCATCTCTTCTCTGGAAAGGCTCGGTTAAAGAGAACTTAGTATTCTTTTTTTTTTTTTAATTTTTATTGGAGTATAGTTGCTTTACAATGTTGTTTTAGTTTCTGCTGTACAGCAAAGTGAATCAGCCATATGTATATATATATATATATATATATATATATATATATATATATATATACATTTTTTGGATTTTCTTCCCATATAGGTCACCAAGAGCATTGAGTAGAGCTCCCTGTGCTATACAGTAGGTTTCATTAGTTACCTATTTTATACATAGTAGTGTATATATGTCAATCCCAATCTCCCAATTCATCCCACCCCTCCTTCCCCCTCTTGGTATCCATACATTTGTTCTCTACATCTGTGTCTCTATTTCAGCTTTGCAAATATTCAATAAGTTCATTTGTACCATTTTTCTAGATTCCTCATATAAGTGATATTATATGATATTTCTTTTTATTTTTCTCTTTCTGACTTACTTCACTCTGTATGACACTCTCTAGGTCCATCCACGTCTCTGCAAATGGCACAATTCCGTTCTTTTACATGGCTGAGTAATATTCCATTGTATATATGTGCCACATCTTCTTTATCAAAGAGAGCTTAGTACTCTTGATCCCTACCATTCCCACAAAGCTCCCTAATTCAAAATCGCTGAAAGGACACCAGGAGAACAACCTAGAAGCCACATTAGGAAGATCATTACTATAGCCCCCTACTCGCTACTAAACAGTCTTTATTTCAGAGTATTTATAGGATGTCTTTTTAGGTTTCCAATCTCCCATAAAATGCATCATTTTAGATACTTTGCATTTCGGTTAAACCCTCAACTCTGGAAGGAATTATCATTTTTCTGAAGGTTAGTTGCTCATTCCATTGACTATTAAGTTTATTAGGGTGAAAAAGTGAAATGGACAGCTGGAGGAAATTGATATTTTGGAACACTATACGCCAGGCTGTGTGCTTGTTTGCCTTACATATGTCATGTAGTCTCTTTTGGAGGCTCTCCTTTTTTGTCCTACACTGATAAGTATATCATACAAAAGCCCTTTTTGGCAGAAAAATTTGAAATAGGCTTATTTTGGTCCTATAAAAAAGGTGAAGGGGATTTTATTTGAATTTTTGCTGAGGGGATTCAGATTGTCAAACTACCTCACTGCATATATTACTGGAAATATGGATATAAGAGAAAATCTGTATTCGAATGCTTTACTTTTCTTTGGTTAGTTTGAAATGCATTTTGACAAATGTGTACAAATTTTAATCAAAGCTGAGAAACATGGAATAAAAGAGAGAAGCATAAATATTTCCCTCAAGGGTTAAGATATTTTTTCCTAATACCTCTTTCCATGCAGCTCAAAAGTTAACTGGTTCTGCCTCCATTTTCCTTTACAATTGCTTTCCTGGTATTTTAAAATTAATCAGTCAAGCAACTATTTATTGATGACTATACTACGTTTGGCATTAAGAAAGATACGAAGTGTACAAGACATATCTTATCTCGAAGAATTTATAATTGAATTAAAGAGGCAAGATCTGTGGAAAGTTAACTAATAGCTCAAGGCAGTATATGAAAAGCTAGGCAAATATATTAGAATCCTGTTAAATGATTTCTTATCATACAGATATAGTTACTTCAAGAACCTGCTTATATTCCTTATGCAAATAAAATGAAAAGACCTTACATAACATAATTGACCATAAATGCAATCAAACTTCAAAAAATATTACTATACTTGTACGTTCAACTGATATACCTACTGATATTGATGCCTTATTATTCTGAGTTGCCAACTTGAGAGAAAAAATCAGAACTGGATGCTAAATTTGCATATGATTTCATTTCATAGAAAAAGATACCCTCTCCCTTCCTACTCTTTTCTCCTTCTTTCCTGCCAATCAAAAACCTGAAGGACATTGTAGTAGACTGATGAATGGCCCCCCAAAATATCCACGTCCTAATTCCTGGAACTTCTGAATGTTCCTTCACAAGGAACTTTTACCTTATATGGAAAAGTGGTCTTTGCAGATGTGGTTAAGGTAAGAATCTTGAGATGGGGAGATTATCCAGGTGGGTCCTAAATGCAATCACTGTTATCTTTATAAAAGGGAGGCAGAAAGAGATGTGACATACACACAGAGGAGGTGATGCGAAGATGGAGCAGAGAGAGATTTAAAGATGTTGGCCTTGAAGATTGGAGTGATGGGGCCACAAACCAAGAAATAACAGTAGTGCCCAGAGGCTGGAAGAGGCAAGGCACAGATTCTCCCCTGGAGCTTCTGGAGGCTGTGCAGCCCTGCCAACACCTTGATTTCCACAGTGATACTCACTTTGGACTTTCGGCCCCCAGAACTGTGAGAAAATAAATTTCTCTTTTTTTAAGCCTCCAAGTTTGTGGTGATTTGATACAGCAGCCTCAAGAAACAAATACAGACACTAATGTTTACTGAGTGTCCTCTGTGAGTCAGTTACTCTAGATAAAACATCTTATTTAATTCTTGCAACAACTGAGGAGGAGTAGTAGTATGTGAATGAGAAAATTGCAGCTCTTTCAGAAAAAAAGCAGCTGGCAGGGATCTTTCTGACTTCAAAAGCCCATGCTCTTTATCCGATACCATATTTTCTCAGCACCTTTCTTTTCCCTTGATTGGCAGTCATGCTTGTGTCAGGGTAGGATAACCCAGCCTGATGTGAAATGTAACCAACTTCAACACGTACATGTGTAGATTTCTTTCCTTTTGTCTGCCTCACAGGTTCCATTCTAATCCAACACATACACTCAGATCCTGACAAAACAAAAACACCATTGCCTTCTGGCTGTGGAAACTGACAATGTTTTGGGGCTGAGAGTCCCCCTTTGGAACAGGTCCTTAGGGTTTAACCCTTACCTGGCTGGAAGAGTTGTGTCTCTGCCCCAAATTGCAAAGTTCCTCCTGGCTACTGCTGCAAAACTCACCTATCTGATGCTGAACGGTGCGCATTGCTAGTTAACATTTTGGCAAAGGAGGTTTTCTAATAGAGGAGAGGGCTGAGGTGCGGGGTGGGGTGGAGGGGAGTTAATTTCGTCTCTGTTTCCTCTTCCTCCCTTTGATGGCCTCTCTGGCTTTTGAAGTTGGGTAAATACACAGCATGGTGGGAGGGGATGCCAGCTGCCCAGACACCACTGGCAGGAGTCTGAAGGGCTGTTGCCTTCCCTCCCCAGCTTGGCAGGTGTGCCCTGTGGCAACACTTCTTCCCTGGGGTAATTCACAAGGGGAGCTGTCAAATGACAAGTCCCAACTGGTACGTTGGTCGTGAGGCCTTAAATAGGATCAGCTTTGGACAAGGGTTTTCTGACTCC
This sequence comes from Lagenorhynchus albirostris, assembly GCF_949774975.1. Classification (NCBI taxonomy): domain Eukaryota; kingdom Metazoa; phylum Chordata; class Mammalia; order Artiodactyla; family Delphinidae; genus Lagenorhynchus; species Lagenorhynchus albirostris. The sequence goes on from NC_083103.1 coordinate 91,862,825, forward strand.
AGAATTGTCTTCTCAGATGATATTCCCCTCTTGAAGTCATCATCTGTGATGTCAGGAAAAAGAGGAAAACCTCCCACCCCGACCCCCATCTCTTTCCTTTTGCTTCTTTACTCCCACTTCTCCCCACCACCCTCTTTCCCAATCCTTTTGAAATTTCTGGGGCTGAGCTCTCTATGTCTTCTTTCTTTTCTAATAAACTGTAAACTGCTGCATGGCCTATTCATGCCACAAGCACCCATCAAGCACCTATAGTATATAATGCCATGTGTTAGGGTTCGTACTGTCCTAAGGCTTAACTTGGTACCAAAGAAGTGAGCCACAGTGGCTTCATGGAAGGGGCAATGAGAAGGAGCGAAGGGCTGTGAATAGAATCCAACCTAGCTTTTCTTGCAGGAAAAAGAAAAAACCTTTCAGAGGGCTGCTTCCTATTAAAGCAGACATACCTAGATCCCAAAGATTGCAATGAAAAAAAAACCCACAAGAGACCGTTGGACTGTACTGACAAGATGATTGGAAACAACCAAAGCTGGATATCAAACAGTGGAAGGAAAGCAAAATCAAATGCAAGAGGGGAAACTTTTGAAAGGAAGAAAGAGATGGAGCCTGGCGTGAGTCAAGTAAAGATGCTGTGAAAGGCTGAGGAGAACAGCCCATGCTTAGCAATCCATAGCTTACGAGAAAAAGATACCATGTTTTCTCACAAAGGAGACAGGCATCCGCCATGAACAGGCTCAGGTAGAAACTTCTGGGTCCCTGTCACTGGATTCTATTCGATGCCATCCTTCTTGCCTTGGGGACTCAACTAAAACCTCATCTTTTCCCAAGAAGCCTTTTTAACTTAAGGAAACAACATTACTGTTGCTACTATGTCTATAAAGAATAATGGTAATGATGGAAATGTACTGAACGCTTACTATATACACACCAGGGTTTATGCTGAGAGCTCTATCATTTCTAATATTATGTATAATAGTGAAATACTATTCTCATCCACATTTCCTTAACTGCAGATAAAGTGTGGGTTGAAAATAATAAGTAGTTTACCCAAGATAACCATTAATAAGTGGTGGAACCAGTTAGGAACTTGTATGTCTAATTCTGAAGTTCATGTTATATTGCCAAATATATGGTAAATAGTATGGATGTACAACACACATGCACACTCATGCACACGCATACACATTTGTACTCTCTTTAACATCATCCTTATGGAGATGGTTCTCGACAATAGTTCTTTGCTTCTCTTCAGATCCTCTGATGTCATGACCTGCCTTCAACAAATTTCTTTCTGTTATTCTTTCTAGAAATGTTGGTCAATTGTCCCAGGATACAGTGATATATATCATGGCCTCCATAACATAAAAAATATCTACCCATCTGTAATTCCCTGTTTTCTGGACCATTTATTTTAATGCAACTTGATCCTCCATGAAGCCTTTAACACTCAACATAATAGTCATCCTCTCTTTTCCCGAGGTAAATTCATTACTATTACATGCACAATTTTTTCTTGGTCATTAAGGTTCAAAACCAGAATACAAAATAAATGGCAAGAAGACAAGCCAGGGTTTCCCTGGTGGTGCAGTGGTTGAGAATCTGCTTGCCAATGCAGGGGACACGGGTTCGAGCCCTGGCCCTGGAAGATCCCACGTGCTGCAGAGCAACTAAGCCCGTGTGCCACAACTACTGAGCCTGCACTCTAAGACCCCGAGAGCCACAACTACTGAAGCCCGCGTGCCTAGAGCCCATGCTCTGCAACAAGAGAAGCCACCACAATGAGAAGCCCGCGCACCACAACGAAGAGTAGACCCCGCTCGTCTCAACTCGAGAAAGCCCATGCGTAGCAAACAAGACCCAATGCAGCCCAAAATAAATAAATAAAATAAATAAATTTATTAAAAAAAAAAAGACAAGCCATAAGTTTATCCATAGGACAATGGAGAGCTCAGTGGATGAGTATATTGCAGTCTGGTGCCTTTACAGTTGTTGGCTGAGAACAGACCCTCTTCTGTGTTAGCTCAATAGTACTCAGTTTCGCTCAGTCTGAAACAGGCATCAGAATCACCTGGACGGCTTGTTAAAACACGGATTGCTGGACCCCATCTCCAGAGTTTCTGATTGAGTAGCCTGGGATGGGGCTCTAGGATTTGCATTTCTAACAAGTTCCCAGATGCTGCTGATCTGGGTGCCACATTTTGAAAAGCACTGGTGTCAAGAAATGGATTTATATACCTATTTTAGAACTAAATAACATAACCAACCTGGGCTGCATGGGACAGTGTTAAATAGATATATATAAATATAAATATATGTATATACACACACATATACATAATATATATTATGTATATATGTATATCACGATATGTGAACATGTATGTATAACTGTCTAAAGCATGTTTGCTCAGATCACTTCTTTTTATCCTCATAGCTTCCCCATGAAGTAGCATTGTAACATCGTGTATCTAAGGCAGTGGACTCTAAGGTCAGAGGCTTTAGTTTCCATACCCAATTTTCCCATTTCTAGCTTCTTTGGACAGCCCCGTTTAAGCTCTCTAAGATTCATTTCCTCACTCTAAAATTGAAAAATATGAATGTGTACTTTGTGGTGTTGTGAGGATTAACTGAGATAAAGCAGGAAAAGTGCTTCCCACACTGTCTGACATTTGATAAATACTCCATGAACATAGGTACCATTGTTTTAGTCCTAAAAGAATAAGGAACTTGCTCAAGGACCCCAACTTGCTGGGGGCAGAGCTGAGCTTCTTGAATTCCAGGCCCTGATTCCCATTTGGGTGATTTGAGCACGTGGCAGATTCTATAGGCAGCTTTGGGGATGATGGTACCTCGGTTAATGAAGCCTCAGGGAATGGAGCTCTTTTATTTCACATTTTAAAAACAAACAAAAAACCCTTCATATGTCATTTGAAGAAAAGCTGCATGTATTCACAGCTGCCCATGGCAAAAATACCTCTGAGCACAGCTTCTATTTGTCCCTTCCCAGTTGAATGTAAATAAGGCTCATCCTAGGCAAATCTGTTGAAGGCTGAAGAGGATTCCTTTATTCTACCTGGGTAGCAAATGTCAGGCGTGCTCTTTCCTCCCTTTGCCTTTCAAAATAAGGAAGTGTCTGCTATCAGTCATTTACTCTTATCGGTAGATTGACTTTAGTGTGAATGAGCCACAATATATAATCACATTTGTACTTGAAGGCTTTCATATTTAATTACGAGAACTAAAACTTTTTATTCATTAACAAAAATTTCAGGCATTAGCTGGCAGACAGAGAGAAATGAGGGAGGTTAAGAGAACCCTGGGCTATCTTCTCTGTCTCCCTGAGATATTGGGAGGATGAACTGGGAACTGTCAAACTCTTTCCTCCAAACCAGTGACTTGCTGCGGAGTGGGATAAGACAGGGGAGGAGGAGGGGACTCCCAGAAGCTCCATAACCCATCCCCCTGTCAAGTTCCAAGTAAACAGAGATGTAAAAATCAATGTGCTGCAAGGTCAACAGAATTTCAGGACAAGTCTGCAGACCTCTACTCAACAAGATCGCCATCCGTACACCCCTTCTTTATAGAAATTCTGAAATGGTCACTGTTCCAGACCATCACTCTGCTCTCTCCCCTCCCTTACATCAGATTCCTTTGTCCAGTTTAGTATGTGAACTTGGACAAATTACTTAGCCTTCCTGAGTCTTAGATGCCTCAATTTTGAAATACAAATAACATCTCCTTCATTGGGAACAGCAGAATAATAGGAGATACCATAGATAAGGCAGAACAGAGCCTGCATGTGGTGGGCACTCAATAAGTGCTTATTCATTCATTCCGTTTGTCAGTCTGCCATTTGTTCAGCCATTGAAATAAATACTGTGGGCATCTGCTATGAGCCAGGTGTTAAGCTGGCCACTGGACAGACAACGATGAGCAGGACATTGGTCTTCTCCCCATGACACGTATAGTCTACTGCAGTGGTTTCAAGCCTGGATGTGTATGCCTCACAGCCTCTGGTGGAGGGGGCTCTTCCTGGACCGCACCCCAAACCTCCTGACTTGGAGTCTCTGGGAAGGAAACTGTTGTATTAAAAGCTCCTCCGATCTTTCTGGTGTGTAGCCAACATTGGGAACCACCCTGGGGGTTCACTCTCTCCTCCTCCCTTCCCCTGCTTCTCCCACAACATTAGATCTGGTTCTTCCCCCATCCTTCCTTCTGCCCCAGGGAGATGGCATAGTTTAGGTATTCTGATCCATTCTTTGTTGTTTTAGTTACTATTTTATATTTTAGTTAGTGTTTAATATTGTTTTGCCCATCATCTTTGTTGTCTAGTATCTTGGCATACGTCCCTCCACTGCCTGTATGCTTCTATATCTGGTGATAACGTTTACGACAGAGAGGTTCGTCATTGTGGTGAGTCTTCGCTATTAATAATGGTTGAGCCTGTAGATTTAACTGTCTTGGCTGGGTTAGAGCTACTGTTTTTCTAGAGCACAAGTATTCCTTCCTGACCCTTTGCTCCCTAGCTTCAGGTCTGATCACAGTGGCTGGCTTCCTTCAGTTCATATTAATTAATGTAACACATTGTGGCAGTTTGGAGGTCAAGTTTCCCATCTATATCAAGATAGTTACTGGTTGGCAAAATACTATCTTTGGGTGCCAGAGGCCTCGTGATTACTAAGTTCATACCAAGTGCTATAATTATTGTGACGATTTATCACTCAGAAAACCCTTGATAGTACAACCAAGTCCTTCAGAGATCCATCCAATTTAGCTCTGAATCAATACCAAATGTTATCCAAAAGTCAAGTTCTGTTGTAAGACACTAGACCCATGACTGATCAATAGACAGATAGACAGATATGCAGGCTATAGCCTGGTCAGTTATAATTCTAAACTGCCAGTTTAAAAAAAAAAAAGGAAAAGAAAGGAAGAAAAAAGGTTAAAATCCCTAGATTGGATAGAATGAGCTGAAGTGTTTTCAAATGGATTTGAGAAACTGAACTATTCCCAGGCGGAAAGATAAAATGTGAAGCTGCAGTCAGTCTGGCTTTCTGGCTTTCCTAACCTTTTTACTGCCAGATAATGAGGAATCAGCTATAATTTAGACACAGTATTCTTTTCACAGATTATATTGAAGTTTGGGGGGTGGGGGAGAGAAAGGGGAGGGGAGAGAGACTCACTCTATAGTCTGACATCATCTTTCTCCAGCAGAAGAAATTAGCGTGCTCTCCCCAAGAGCCACCTCAGGGGAGCATGGCCCTCTGCGTGTTGTTGTTCCGACTTCCAAGTCAAGAGGGTATGTGCATTGGATTTATTACAATTGGAAGAATAGAAATTGTAATCTTTATGAGCCAACGACATGGAGCCTTATAATAAGGGAATAAAGGATCATTTCACATTTAAAGCAAATTAGATTACTGGGGTCAAACTCTTCAGCAGAGACATCATGTCTTCTGAGTGATGCTTGTATATTTGACATCTTTTCCCCTCCTCCAGGTTTTGCATTAACATTTAAATTTTTTAAAAACATTTATGGAGTGAAATAAAAAAGCCAAATAACGAACAGATGGGAAAAGGAGAATAACTGATCCATGTGCTGAACTAGGGCTTGTCTTCATTGACTTCTAGACCGGAAAGGCACCGCACAAGATTGTCTGGTCAAGTATCAGGTGTCTAGGTAGGAGCACACCCAAGCCATTAAGGAAAGGGTGTCACATGTTCAATTTTTTCATGGAAGGAGATTTTCTAGCTTTTTCACTTGCTGGTTCTGATATTCAATCTCTAAGCAAGACCGAGAGAGTCTATTTGAACACTTGCCTTACAATTTAAGACTTTACCTCTAATCTGTCCTTTTCATTTACCCCTAGTCTTTCAAAAACACCTACTACCCACATTGCTCTGATCTGGGATATTGCCCATAATTCAGCTTCGCTCCCAACCAAAGATCTTCCCCATAATATCATTGAGCTTTTAAGGAAATGTATGAATTGACATCTATATGTGATAAATGCAACATGTATCCATCTTGCTATAGAGCTGTTCTTTCTGTTTCTCATCAAAATGGGAGCCAGTACAGCCCCCTCCTTCAACCCCAAGTCTAGCTCTGCACCCCTGCCCCCATTCTTGGCCATGATCCCAAGCTTCTTGGGGTCTATCTACTTCTTTTCCACTTTCCATTTCTTGTGTCTCTCAAGAAATTGGCAAAGTAAGAAGAAAAAGACTAGTTCTAATCCAGCCCTGGTCTGTGACTCATTGAAAACTAAAATAAAGAATTTGAACTCAATTCTGGTCACAGAATGAATAGGGTTTAGGAGTGCAAAGATGAAAATGAATAGATGACATTTTCCATTCTCCTGCAGTTAGAACAATGGGTGGCTGAAAGTTTTCCTCTTCGAGCTCTGTCAAGTCTATGAGTATAAACAATACTATTTGTCTTCTAGCTAACGGTCTCAACACACCTTGTTAACACGTCTCAATAATTACCCCATTGCAGAAGCAGAGAGTGAATTGGGCCAAACTGTTCTCAGCAGTGGTGGTCAGAATTAGAGTCAAGGCTACCTACTCCCCAGACTGTTTACTTTCCAGCCAATTCATCCCAAATGGACCTCCCTTGCCCCTTTCACCAGCATCTCCCTTGAAACACAAATGGGCCAAGAAGACCCACAGTCACCTCTGGAATAGTAATTTCTCTGCTCCTAAGAAAGGTCTCTCTGGAGATTCTTTGTGCCAAGTGGAGGTTTAGATGATCCAAACATTTAAGTGCATATTGATTGCAGTCAGATACTGTACTCTGACCCGCCTCTCAAGCTCTGGACTGTATTTCTCTGGAATACTAGCTTTTATGTATTAACCTTCTACCAGTTCCTCATGGAACAGAGCAGAGGCCAAAATTAAAGGCCTGGACAAGGGTCAAAGTTTTACCTATGAAGCTGTGCTGGAGCTTGACCTTGAGAACTCAGTTTTGCATTAACATAATATTGCTACAGATTCTTTAAAGAATCTAAATAATTGGGCAACCATTCTCCTTAATTCACTCTTGTTTTGTCATTCTTCTTTTTAAAAACAAATCTAAGGAAAAAAAGACAACAGAAGTGCAGATCTCTCCCTTTATTAAGTTGTGAGGTTATGATTTACTCACATCCAACTCTTGTTGTGGGAAGGGTCAGGATCCCCAAGGAATGCTGACTCTGCGGACAGAAGGAAGAAAGGAGCTTTCAGCATGGAGGGGTGCCGTATCACAGAACCATAAATCCTTGATCTGCAAGATACATTAAAAAATCATCTGGTTCAGCCACCTGCGTTCGGACAAGGAAAGACATCAGAATTTCCTTTTGTCTGGGGGGAATTGGGATCCAGAAAAGGTAACTGGTTAAGTGATTTACCCAAGGTCACCCAGCTAGTGTCAGAAGTGGCCTCCTGTCCCGCCTCCTAGTACCGTGCTGGCAAAGGAGAGCTCAGCTCATCCACAGAAGGGTTGTAAATATCCGTTCCTTCATCAGAAACCAACTACCTTCAGGCCAGATGGCTAGAGTGATAAAACTAATATTATTTTTTTCCAAAAAGCTCTTTTTAGAATGAAGAATGGAGCCGTGCAATTGAAATCTCTGTCCAAGAAACATGAGATGCACACAGGATGGGCTACTGTCAAGGACAGGCTGGTAAGGGGCCCTCAGGAAGCTTCATGGACTTCAAACCAAATTATTATAGTGATTTCAATCAGCAGACGGGATTCCACAAACAATAATATTTACAAGGTAACCTCCATTCTAAGTAATTGCCATTTCCCAAGAGCCAGTTGGTGGGAAAGGGTACAGCCACCCCAGGGAAGATGCACCTGCTTCTGAATATCTTCCCTCCTTCAATTAGCTTTTGGTTCAACATACACATTGAACACATTCTTGTGCTTACCTACACACATACAACCACACACACATGTATGCACATGTGAATACATAGGACCCCTCAAACGCCCACAGGGCAGCTCATCGGTAGGATCTTAATCATTGCATGTGTAAGTTCCAGACTGGCTCTACCACTAGTAAAGAGCAAAACAGTGCTGGGCAGTGGTGTTCCCATATCAAAGAACAAAGTTGGAACTCCCATACAATTATATTTGATCACAGTAGAAGGTGAAATCATTAGATATTAGCGAGGTGCAGTGGAATAAAAATGATGTGTTAGCGGGGGTTCATTACACTGTATTTTCAGAGCCAGGAAGATCAATGCGTTCATGCATCATGAATTAGACTCCGGCTTTAGCCTTCCCTGCTCTCCGGAAACCCAACATGATCTATCACCAGCCATACATCACCATTTCAGGATTGCACATTAACGAGAAAGCTGCAGTTTCCGCCTGTCAAGCTGACCAGCTGCCTCTTTCTCTGCAGAAGGGGGAATATTTCTGGTTCAGGATTTTACTTTTAAAACAAAAAGGGACATAAGAGGTCAGTGTCAACTGGACAGTCACAGTCTGATCTTCGTGTTGTCCCAATGCTCCAGCTAATAATCCTGTCCTTCCTGACTTCTGACCATCCTGGATCCAGACCGGCAGGAATTCGCTGTTATGGCTTTAGATGTTACATAAGGACATAGCCCACGTGACACATCTAGGGTCTCCTGGGGTATGCTTTCTATCCCCTCAGGGTCTGCTTAATATCATTGGGTATATTTAGAAGTCTCCGAGGGAGATCCAGGTGTTACAGTTCCCCCCTTCTATACCCACTGCCCCTCTATCCTCCCCGCCCCCACTTTTCCCCTTAATAGAGGCTCTCATTACCCAGCAGTTTGCCACTAATACTTTCCCTTCATTTATTCTCAGTCCACCTCACCTCCCCGCCTGCCTGACCCCACACCTGCCAGTGCAGCCCCTCTTCCCTGCTGGTGTTCAGATACCCGCAGACTGTTCCGATCGCTGCTTTTAATCGGCGTTTAGCCAGTCTGTCCATATTTAGTTCTTTTAATCTCTCCTCATCATTCAATCCCTCCAGTCTCTTCATCATCTTTTTTTTTTTTTTTTTGATGTGTTGCTCTTTCTTGAGTTTTATCTAATTTGTCTACATCATCCTTCTGGCTGTGACATGCCCATTGGCCCTGAACTCCATCACTGCAGGAAGAGCGGCTGGTAGGGCCTTGGTTCACCCTTCGCTTCTCCTCCAGCCTTTACTCAGGTCTATTCCTCATCAACAGAAGAATCAGGAGAAGTTTGGGGGTGAATTTGGGCTGGGAAAGACCTGCCCCTTCCCTCTCTAGCTCGTTGCTGAAATACAGGTGAAGGCAATAGGAGAGGGGAGGTCAGAAGAAAAGAGACTGAAGTTAAGTACATGGAAGAATTTCCCAAGGTCTTTCCTTGGGGAACAGAAGAGACTGTGACCTCATCAGCCTGGACTCTGGGAGAAGGAGGCTGTCACAGGTCCCACTGTCCCCTCATTTCTAGCTAACAGGGCTGACAGTGAGCATCAGGCTTGATGGCTTGGGGGCTGTGATCACCCTTGGTGATCTGGGGAAACCATCCTCCCCTGATAATATATGACATACAACAAACCTGAGCACCTGGAAAGGGGTTGCCGGCTCCATCTACGAAGATGAGTTAGAGCTGGCTGAGGCCTTGAAGAACCTTGGTTTGGGAGGTCACAACTTTCTAAGGAACCTTGAACTCAGCAGCAGGACTTATGGACCATAGACAAGGGATAGATGAAGACATTCACTGAAGAAAGCATGGTTCAAGATGCCAGATTCAGGAGGCCTATACCCCTAAACCATTGGAAGGCGGTTTCTGGGGTGGAGAGTTGGGCTTGGGGCTGGTTGGAGGAGGGCAGATTTTTTATCTGAACGGGAGAAAGGAAGAGCCATAAGTTGGTGAGAGGCTTCCTATTTATTGGGAATTTTGAGTTTATTCTTTTATTTCAATCAGGCCTTTTCTCCAGTGTCACCTCCTTTGAGAGAACTTCCTTGAAAACATCAACTAAAATGGTACCCTACTTAGCTCTCTGTGCACTTCCCTCCAAATATCTCATGCTTTATTTGTTTGTCACTTTATTATTCAATTCCCCACCAGAACATAAGCTCCCTGAGGGCAGGGGTTTCCTCAAAGCAACAATGGCAGTGTCAGGCACTGGCTCCATATTTGACTGTGGACCAACTAACTGCTATCCTGTTTTTGTATTTTTTCCTCCAGAAGTATGAGGTACACAGAGCCCGGTACAGACTCCCAGGATCTGCTTCCCTGCATGGGCTGGCAAGGTCTGAGTCAGCCTGGTTCTCCTGGGATCTCCAATCAGAGCCCTGCTGAGTTCACGGGAGGGAGAATGAGCTGAGAAACCCTGCCTCCTCCATATTGTTTCCTTCTTAACAGCTTGAAATGAAAGAGAAAGAAAGTGTCTGGAAGGCTCAGTCCCCCTCTGCCTCCCACAGGCTGCCATCAAACCTGTTTAACCTGTTTTGTTTTCTTTTAAAGCCCAGTACCAAGGAGAGCTCTGTCATTGGCTCTTTCCCCCATGAAAACACAGCTGCTGTGACTTTCGAGGACCACCCTAGTTTTATGAATGGTTTAAAGCTCAGTAAGACACAGGGAAAGAGTTTCTGACTTTCTCTAAAGGAATATTTTCCTATTTCACACTTAACTCCAAAAGCTAGTAGGATCCTGCTTGGTCTCCACTGGGGGACCTCCATACCCTGACGCCAGTCATCTACTCATATGTTCTGAAAACCTAAATCTAGGGTTCCTGAGACTTGTGTACATATTTTAAAAATCCACTTTATATATTTTATAGTTGCTTTATCTCTAGCTATACAATTATACTTTATTTTTTTTCATTCCCCGCCAACATTGGAAACTCCAGAAGAACAGGAAACTTTACTGATTAGTTCACTGCACCTTAGACTCTATTTCTGGTGTATAGTAGGTGTTCAATAAATACTTGTTGAATTAATGAATACATATATTCTTATATTATATGGTCCCCTTAGCTCTTAACTCTGGGTATATAATAGAGTCGCCTGAGGCTTTTAAAATATTCCCATTCCTGGACCCCATCCCAGACCATTTAGGTCGGCATCTTTGAGGATATGGTCTAGGAATCAGTGTATGTACATATATAATTGGCTCATGTGATTACGGAATCTGGCAAGTCCAAAATCTGTAGTGTGGGCCAGGAGGCTGGAAACCCAAGACAGCCGATGGTGCAGATGAAGTCTGAAGGCAGTCTGCTCCTTGGAATCAGTATTTCTTAAAAGCCTCAGGTGATTCTAATGTGAGCAAGATTAGGAGCTGCCACCCTAGATCCATCAGTGCGCGTTTGTAAGCTACCTCCTGGCCTAGGTGGGACCATGTTTCAGATGTAGCACTGGGCACAACTGTCATATCCTGTGATCATGGCTCATTACTCAGAGTGGGTCCAGGGAGTTGAGGTGGTACCAAGACCTACTCTTTGGGACATGTGGGAGCCGACACATTTGCAAGAAAGGCTGAAGAATGGTCTTTATAATTGCACTGCAGTCAATAACAGGAGGTCCATGGGAAAGTTGAGAAGTTACTTGCCAGGAAGGAAAAGAATATGGTAAAAACAATATGGTGAATTGTGGTGAGGGGTTAGAAGTTCAGACAGATGGGCCGTGGTCATCAATGAGGTCTCTCTACAGGGTAGCGGGGCACCAGACAGTGGATGGAGTTTAAGTCAGAACCACTGTCCTTGGGTGGTTAGAAACGGACTTACAAAGCAGAGTCTTCTAGGTCAACTGGAGATTGGTCAGGCTGGTGGAATAGGAACCCAGGGTGGAGAGGAAAACAGAGACCTCTGTACCAGAATAAGGGGCTGCCAGTGAGCTGAGACTCAGAAATAAAGCTGGAGCCAAAAAATTACGTGGTTGGTATTAGGAAAGTAAAACTGAGTATTAACATGAAGGGATACTCAATACTAAAGCCTTCAGATGACTAGAAAGAGGAGATGTAAGCTACTTAAACAATTCCTGCCATGTCTATTCTGTTCATCAATGCGTAGCAGAGTACGTAGCAGATAAAAAGTTCTCAGGGAATGAGGAAAGAAGAAGCTGGAAAAGGCTTGAATCTGTCTGCAGGTGAGGGTCATTAGTAGATCTAGTATTTTTTAAATAGCTTTATTGATATATAATTCACTATACCATAGAATTCATCCATGTAAAGTGTACAATTCAATGGGTACGCTTTGGTATATTACACTATCAATTTTTTAAATTGTGGTAAGATATAGATAACATAGATGTTCATTTAAGCTATTTTTATGTATTACAATTCAGTACATCATTAATTATGCTCCCAGGGCTCAGCCGTCACCACTCTGCGTTTCCAGAACGTTTTCATCAAGCTGAAGAGAAGCTCTGTAACGTTGAGTAGTCCCCCCACACGCAGCCCCTGGGAACCTCTAATCTACATTCTGTCTCTATGAATTTGCCTATTCTAGACTATTTGTGAGCAGAATTTGCCTATTCTGCTCACAAAGAGTGAGCGGAATCCTATACTATTTGTCCTTTTGTGTCTGGTTTATTCTGCTCAGGACACCTCGTTGTGAGGCGCTGGGAAGGATGGAGGTACGGCAGGGCTTTGACATTGCCAAGTCCATTTTTCATACAGTGGTAGTAATAATCTCATGGCTGCTTCTGCTCCTAAGATCTTGTTTTGGTTTGGTTCGCTACTGCTTTGAGGACTGGTGTCAGCCCCTTTCAACCTCCCCTACCCAGCACCCAATCACCTTGGACTGGATTTTCTCCTCAGAGTTCCTTCTCAAGCTAGTAATAGGGCAAGTATTAAGAAGCTGATGCAGCCTCCCAATTGATACACATCTCCATAATAATCAGTTGAAGGAACCCTTTGAAATCCTGGGATAGAGAGTTGAAACCATTCTCTTTCTGAAGGAAGGGATAGGCCTTCCTCTGCGTTATCAACCCAGAGGGAGCGTGACTCTCAGCTCATCTCAGCCTGCTTCTTCCGAAAGGTTCTATCACAAGGACCCCTTCCCTCAACTCTACCTCCCGGCCTTCTGCCTGCTGTTTTCTCCTGCCCCTTCAGCTCTTTCTATCTCTTAGGATAGTAGCCCAATGCCCTTGGTGCTGCTGGGGGCCCAGCTGAGCTGCTGGTATTCACCCTGGCCCCTTTGATGCAGAGTTGTTCTCACAACAGTTGCTCAGGCCTTAACGCGCAGGAGGGGCCGCTCAAGCAGGTCAGATAGGCAAGAACATATTCAATGTGACACAGACTCAGAGCCAGGTTCATTCCTTTTAGAATCTCTAGACAAGGAAAGCCAAGGGCTTGGGCTGGAGAAGAAGATGGGGAAGTGAGAGGGAGTCTGAAAGATGGGGTTGGTTGGGGAGAGAAAGGAGAACAAGGCGGAAGAAAAGTGAGAATTGAGAGATGGCTTTGCCGGTATCGAGGTAACACCCCCTAATCTTACTGTCCAAATCGTGTTTGTGGCTCAGACATTTAAGTGGCATTCCACAAGGGCTATTTGCGGGGCAAGAGCTTTGATAATCTGGACATGCTTTCTAAGAAATTATATAATATGTGCAACATACCCGCAGAATAAAACCTGGTAGGGTTCTTATCCTTCTAGAGTGCTGTGGGGTTGAACTCCCCACTGCGGGACACAAGAAACCTGATTGCAATTTTCAGCCAGGTCTATGGGCTCAGGCATCCATCTTGACTGACGTCTGATGGAATTAACTGTAGACACACCTCAAGCAGGATATCACATTTAATGTGGTTCTAACTCTAGCTCCCTTCTCAGGAGGAAATTTTTTTTTTTTAGGTTTTTAAATAAGCTTTATTTCCTCTTTTTCTTAAAAAACATGTGTGTAATAGATTGGCTCTTAGAAACTAAAATTTATTCCCCTCAATTGGTTTAAAACTTTTTCTCAAACTTGTTAGTTTTTACCTCCTAGTAGCTTATATATAACAGACATTCAATAATATATATATATTTTAACATCTTTATTGGAGTATAATTGCTTTACAAAGGTGTGTTAGTTTCTGCTGTATAACAAAGTGAGTCAGCTATACATATACATACATCCCCATATCCCCTCCCTCTTGCATCTCCCTCCCACCCTCCCCATCCCACCCCTCTGGGTGGACACAAAGCACAGAGCTGATCTCCCTGTGCTATGCGGCTGCTTCCCACTAGCATTTGGTAGTGTATATATGTCCATGCCACTCTCTCACTTCGTCCCAGCTTACCCTTCCCCACTGCCCCATATCCTCAAGTCCATTCTCTATGTCTGTGTCTTTATTCCTGTCCTACCCCTAGGTTCATTAGAACTTTTTTTGTTTTTAGATTCCATATATATGTGTTAGCATATGGTATTTGTTTTTCTCTTTCTGACTTACTTCACTCTGTACAACAGACTCCAGGTCCATCCACTTCACTGTAAATAACTCAATTTCATTTCTTTTTATGGCTGAGTAATATTCCATTGTATATATGTGCCACATCTTCTTTATCCATTCATCTGTCGATTGACACAGGTTGCTTCCATGCCCTGGCTATTGTATATAGAGCTGCAATGAACATTGTGGTACATGACTCTTTTTAAATTATGGTTTTCTCAGGTTATATGCCCTGTAGTGGGATTGCTGGGTCATATGGTAGTTCTATTTTTAGTTTTTTAAGGAATCAGGAGGAAATTTAAAAGAATCTTTAGCCAAGCAAATCCTGCTTCGGTTTAAATTCGTTTTTCATTTCCTTTGTTCTGAATCTTTGACTATATCCCCTGCCACTTTAGACATTCCACCTAATTTTGAATGGTTGCTCCCTTTTATACTAATTGTAAAAAATTCTCAGTCTCTCTGGTAGCAACTTCTTAGTTTTCTCCCTAAGTACAGAATCTGCATTCGCTGTGTTTCTGTAGGTCTAGCTACTGCTGTTTATAATAGCTACTGTGTTGATCCATTCAATACTGAACCATTTCTGTATTCATTCTACGAATTTTCTATGAAATTACCGAAAACCCCAAGAATATTATCTTTTTTTTTTTTTTTTTTTTTTGCGGTACGTGGGCCTCTCACTGTTGTGGCCTCTCCCGTTGCAGAGCACAGGCTCTGGATGCGCAGGCTCAGTGGCCATGGCTCACGGGCCCAGCCGCTCCGCCGCATGTGGGATCTTCTTGGACTGGGGCATGAACCCGCATCCCCTGCATCGGCAGGCAGACTCTCAACCACTGCACCACCAGGGAAGCCCAAGAATATTATCTTTTTACAGACCATAGCTGAACTCTGTGCTTTGTGTGCTCTCTGAGCTAATGTGAGGAGCAATGGGGGGAGTTTTGTGGTCCCTGACTTATTTTGGGTGGGTGGGGGGTTGGTTAGAAGTGAATCACTGCTCATTTTAATAGTAGCCAGACAAGTCTCCCCACCATATAGAACTCATTGACTTTATATCATTTCTCATGTTAGTTCACATCCATGTGAACATTTATGTGCAGCAAAAACACAGAATTAAATGACCGACTCGGTTGCTTATTTCAGTTTAGAGATTTTATTTTGAATTCCATCAACCGGGCATCGGAACGAGCAATCCAAAATGTTCCAGAAGAGGTATCGAGACTCTCTTAAGTGGGGAGATCTGTGTTCTTCCAGTAGGAGAACTTTGTTTGGGGAAAGAAAAGGGCGTTTTCTGCACTGTGGTGCTTCTTCTCATCCAAAATGAGACAGCTTGGCATAGATTAAGCCTCCTCTTGGGGCTTTTTGGAGTGAGTCTGGTGAAGGTGGGGCTGAGTAAGCTACGTATTAGTTGGGATAAATAGAACTGGCTGCTATAACAGGTAAGCTCCCACATCTCAGCGGTTCAACCACAGAAGTTCATTCCTAACTCACACTATACTTCAGTGAAGCTGCTTTTAATCTATGCGGTCATTCAGGGACTAAGGCTCCTTCCATCTTGTGGTCTAGCCTTCCGTAGATCTTCCAAATCCTCTTCACTCGACGGGAAGAAGGGAAAGGAGATGGCAGATCATAGGAGAGAAGATCTATGGGTCAGACCTGTAAGTGGAAAACATCTCTTCTGCCAACATTTCAGTGCTGGGAATTCAGTCGTACGGTGATACCTCTCTCTAAGGAGCTGGGGAAAGTCTGTCCAGAAGGAAAAGGAAATGGGATTTGAAGAGTATATAGCAGTCTTGGCTGCAGGCTGGGACAGCATTTCCACTTTTACTGCCTGTATGCATGGTCTCCTCCTCCAAGCTCTCTGAGGTAAGGACAGTACAGTACGGAACGTGTCCTTTCTGCCATTTAAATCTTACCGTGCTCTTCATGAAAGGAACAGCTTCCGTGTGTTGAGTATGTATTGTGTGCCTGGCTCTGTGCCAGGGGATGCAGCCCGTGGGATGCAGTCCGTGGGAACCAGTGTCACCAAATAGATGGATTTAGGAACTACTTGGTGAAAATGGAAAGACACCTCCTTCTAAAACATTAGCAGGGAGGTTTTCTAAGAATAACCAGTAGGGAAAGAGAGATTATTCCAGGACACGCTCCCTTCCTTAAAACCCTTCTACTGGCACTCCCACGATCACGCGTTCCCACCCCACCATCGACAACATGATAAATCTAAATTTCTGGAGATAATTTATAAGGTCCTTCAGGACTTGGCCTCTGCTTCCTCTCCTCTCTCACCACTCCCTCCTGCACTCCCACGAGGCCGAGTCCGGGTCGTTCCCTAAAGGCACCTTGCTTTCTTCTCACTCAGTGCATCCTGCCTGGGGAGGCTTCCTCCTGGAATCCTCTTCCCTCTCGCGGCTTGATGGATCCTTCCTATTTAGGAAATGGGATGTCATTTCTTCTAGGGAGCCTGCCCTGGCCTCACTTCACCCCTCAAGTTTGATATGGGTGTTCCTTCTTCGTGCTTGCCCAGCACTATTTCCTCTGCTATCGATCCTAGTGTCTGCCTTCTTACTGTCTGTGTCTCCACGTGCCAGGCCCACCTCCTTCACTATTATTTGTTTAGCACCTGGTACTGCACCTGGACCACAAGAGGTAGGTATTCAGTGAGTGGGTGAGAAACAGCAAGGGCCACACTCTCACAGGAGCAGCCCTAGTACTGATCGTTTTCCACCCCATTTGTAATTTACACCCACAAGGGAAATCAACAAATTTCCAGTCACTACCCCTGATGGTCTGTTTTGTCATTGTTGTTGCTTTTTTGTTTTTATTTTTGTCTTCCTTGAAACATTTCACTTCAAGTGGTGACCCTCCTCTCCTCCAGCCCAGAGTTACCTGGAAGGATGAAGGTTGAATTGTTCCTAGATCTCTCGCTCAGGCTTCCGCACGCTGGCGCGTGTCACACGCCGACTGTAGACTCCACGAAGACCCGGTCCTTCCCAGCTGGTCAGGGCTTCTCTCTCTGCAGCTGCTCCACATTCTCACAAACACACCTGGACAGCTCAGACCTGAGAGAGAGGAGGCAGCCTGCGGACACGTGCGCCTGGAGCCTGATTCTGATGTGGGCTTTGCCGCCCTTGTACCCAGACTTTTTGCCCCTCTTCTCCCTAAGCTGATTCTGTTTGGCTGCCAGGTCTGCAGGCCTAGCTTTGCCCAGGCTCCGGGAGCAACTCTGACTTCCGGCTGGAAGAATTCAGGCTACTGCCGTCCAACAGCGTTGATTTCTTCTTGTCAGCCTGGCTACTTGCTTGTTGTCCCTCATCTTGTGGCTCATCCTGACAAGTGGATAGTCTGACATACACCTCTGTCCCCAAGTCACTGCCTTGGTTATTTTCTCCGTTCTCAGGGCCTCAGAAGCTGAGGACATTCATTCCTTGCTTAAGTGTCCTTCCCTGGCCTCCAGTCCCCTCGGGGTCTGCGTCTTGCCTTTTGATCTTGCTACCTGCAAACAGACATCCCCAGAGGTGGCTTCCTGCCTCCTGGGACTCCTGAGTGCTGGCCTTATTTGACTTATTTCTTATGTGCATCGCTGTGCCCACCCACCCAGGAGGTGACCCCCAATATTTCCCAGGGAAGCCCCAAAGCTAACTTCTTACTCCCACTCTCATGTGACCTGTTACTATATCTACCAAATTCTGTGTCCCCCACCACTGGGTTGGTCATTCTGCTCTCCCCTCGGTGTTTGCCCCACCTGAGTAGATGAGTCTAATTCCAGATCTCAGGAGTCCTGCTGTCTTTCCTGTCCTAATACAGTTAATCAGTCCATGGCCAACTGTTTTCTCAGATATGACTCTGCCTTCCCCTTGGGACGAACCATCCTTCTTCCATCTTTTAAGTTCCCACAGAGGTCTCAGTTGGGTAATCAAGAGGTACTCAGGGCATCAGATATCCACGGTACAGAGAGAGAGGCTGATAGAGTCCCTTTAGCTCTAGTTAAAAAAAAAAATTTCAACAGAAGGCCAGGGCAGCTGTAAGTGAGACATGGCAGCCTTGCTAAGTAGGGATCTCAAATCCCTGTGGTGTGAAGACAGATGTCCCATAAACCCATGTGCAGCCTAATTTATATTGGATGGTTAGTTCTGCCATGGGAAGGTTATCTTGCCTGGGCTGGAAACAAAGGTGTACAGTGGAGCTCTCCTCTCTAAAGCTTGCCCTGTGCAAAGAAGGGAGCACCAAACCTTCCCTCCAAGGAATACTATTGCAATCCAGCATTTGCAAGCTTTGCCCAACAGTCCTGGTCCAATAGCCCTGGTTCCCTCTTTACCTGATATGTTCCTGACCCCAGGCTTTGCCCTTCTGGTTTCCTATTTGCTTCAGCTAAGCCTCCAGGTTTGGTGTCTCAATTTGCCTGCTTCTGTTGCTTCCAGCTAGCTGCTGCTGCTGCTTTGTGCTCCCTGACTTATGGCATTCATTCAGTTATTCATTCAAGATCCCTACCCCCAAGGAGCTTATAGTCTAGAGAGAAGAAAATGACACAAATGGTTACTGGGTACAACTGCAAAAAATGTTACACAGGAAAATTTGAAGATGTTATGGAGA
Source organism: Lagenorhynchus albirostris (assembly GCF_949774975.1). Lineage (NCBI taxonomy): Eukaryota > Metazoa > Chordata > Mammalia > Artiodactyla > Delphinidae > Lagenorhynchus > Lagenorhynchus albirostris. The sequence goes on from NC_083103.1 coordinate 91,881,762, forward strand.
GATGACCAGCTTTATCTGGCGGATCAAGAATGCTTTCCGGGGCGTCCCTGGTGGCGCAGTGGTTGAGAGTCCGCCTGCTGATGCAGGGGACATGGGTTCGTGCCCCGGTCCGGGAAGATCCCACATGCCGAGGAGTGGCTGGGCCGGTGAGCCATGGCCGCTGAGCCTGCGCGTCTGGAGCCTGTGCTCCACAATGGGAGAGGCCGTGATAGGGAGAGGCCCGCATACCACAGAAAAAAAAAAAGAATGCTTTCCGGAGGAAGGGATGGCACTAAACCTTCTTTCTTGTACTATGTTGCAGAAGCCCTGTGGATACATTCTGGAATTCCCACGACGTACCCTGGTCTTGATTTTGGCTCTGGGCGGTTGAAGTGAGAGTTGTAGGGAGTGCATGTGTGGGAGTTCACAGCTTTATTCTCCACACTGGGCCTCAGTGATGGAAGTGAAGGTTTGTGGCCTCAGGAAGTTCTCCCAAGGTCCTGGATTTCTTTTTCCCCCTCAACCTGACTACAGGGCCTCACTCTTCTATGCATCTAGCGCAGTGCCTGGCTTACAGCAAACACTCCACGAATGCTGGACGATTTGATTAGATTTGATCTGGGTCCATGTACATAGGTACAGGAGGAGAAACAGAGGAGAGTCAAAGGATGATGGACTGTAAGGGGAGCAGTGATGTAATTTTAACCTGAAATTTATCTGTGAATAGACTATATAGTGTATTCAAATTTCAGTCTTTCATAATCTAATTATATGCAAATACCCCATGTGGTCTTCCTTACCAGCTTGTGTAGCTGGATAGAGCATTTTGGAGAATCCAAGCGGAGCTCCTTGAGGTAAGAAAAAATAAAGACAGGGATTTGGAATCTTTGAATTGAAAGACAGTAGCAGGCATTTAATACAAAGCAGCCCCTCCCTCTATGGAGTCTGCCCTCTTCAAACATCCCCTAATCCTTCCACTCGGATCACACACACTGCTTGGCTCCATTTTTGGAAATCTCTAATTGGTAGAAACGCCTCATCTTGAGGCAAAGTTGTAATTTCTCTTGCTGGTCTGAGTCCGGCCTTTCAAAACCCCTTGAAGTAAATCTGATTCTTTTTCCATATGATTTCCATTCAAATGTTTGCATTTCCCACTGTATTGCGGAGCCCTGTCATGACAGCTCAGCTCTGCTCAGGGGCTGGACTGCAGGAAGGAACTTGGAGGCCTCTGAACTGTGGGCAGCAGCTCCTGCACTGTCCTCACAGCCCCGTCACTAGGTCACATCTGCTCATGATGAGGTCCAGCTCCTGTGCCTGAGGCCATGTTTATTCTCTAGTGCCTGGATTCCTGCTTCAGCTCCCAGTCTGGGACCCACTACCTTGGATTAGATCTTCCCTCACAAGGCCTTCCTAGGACCGAAGCCAAACCCCATCCTTATGGATGAGTCTTCAGTATCTGATGCCAAGTGCTTCTCCTTGGCTCATTGCCTGCTGTCAGACTCTGCTGGTCTTTTCTGGCCCTGCCTTTGACATTAACTTCCTGCATGACCTCTGATTCCGTTTCCTGGTCTATAAGTTGAATGAGTTTGAGTGTATTGGTGGTTCTAAAAACAGCCACCACTTAGAAACACCTGAGGGAAACTTTACAGAGTACCAATGCCCACGACAAGGACTAAGATGAAGCAAGCCAGGCTCCTAGGGTGAGAGGGACTCACCCTCAGGGGCACTTGTATGACCTGTGAGCGATATTTCCTTACATTTTGTGCCCCAGGAGTCTGGCTTGCCTCATGCTAGTCCCAGCCCTGCCAGTAGAAGGCCAACACCCAGAGATTCTGATCCATTGGGTTCAGGAAGAGGCCTAGAAATCGGCATTTTTAAAACATGATGCCAGAGGTTAATATGTGCAACCAGGGTTGAGGATCACTGGACTAAATGACCTCTCTGGGGTCTCTTCCCCTGAAGTGCACTCCAGGACCCTGGGGCTCTTAACCATGCTTCTTTACCCATGCTTGACCCTGGGACTTTGCTAATCACTTGTGATGCCCTACTCTCTTCTGGTGGGTCTCTCTCATTTCCAGACCCCAGCCAGACTCAGTTTAGCCCATCCTTCTCCTACCAGGGCTTTGTTCTGACCAATCTTCTCTTCTCCAGGCAAAGCCTCCTTTAGATAACCAAGGTTCCAAATCTACCATCCTGTTAGCTCTCCTTTGGAAATGTGCCAGGTGTCTGTGCACCTTTTCTGTAACGTGATCTGGAGAGTTTGTGATCCTGTAGGACTCTGGTATTTTCTTTTTCATTCATTCAACAAGCAGGTACTGAGGACCTGCTGTGTGCCCTGCCCTGCGCTATTTGATGGGGAGGACAAAGATATATAGGATATAGTTCATGCCTAGTATAGATTATGGTAGATCAGCCTTTCCCAAAGCCTGCTCTGGTTGTTAACAGATGTTACACAAAACACACACAAAGCAAGAAACATTTCCTGGTAAAATAATCTAGGCAGGCTTTTATTACAGCACTTCTCGCCACCTTTAATATGCTAATAGGCACTATGCATCTCCAAAAGGGGAACCCAGTATAAAGTGATTCCCAAATATATGTGGCCACCAAACTCCCATGTAACGTGGAATATTCCAGAAGACACTTTGGAAAATGCTGTCATAGATCGTAGAATGCCGAATCTGGACTCAGCATTAAATCTAGACAGGAGAAATCTATTAACGGGACCTAAGACTGCACTAGCTTTTTGAGCAGCTACATAGTTCTGTTGACTCATTATGAGCTTGAGGCTGGCTAAGTTGCTTGGGTCTTTTTCCACACAAACCTCCTTAAACAGGTTTTTTCCTTTGAGAATCTGGGCTATAGATATTTTTGGAAACTGAGCATAAGACCTATCTAATTTAATTTTATTGGTTTTGGTCCATAAAATCTGTTGAGATCTTTTTGATCTGAATCCTGCCCTCCCACGTATCAGCTAGGTACCCCAGCTATCTGTTGTCTACAGCTCAAGTGAGTAAGCCTTTCTTCAAGGAAGGCCTTCATCCAAGCCTCTGAAGAACATGCTGAGTGAGACAGATCCCTGTATCAAACCAGTGGAGATTTTCCTTGGCATTGGCATTGGTCTTTTAATCAACAATACTTGGGTTTAGTCATTCTACAAATCCACCCAGGGCGGCCTTTGCTGAGCCGCCAAGTGTCCTTCTGGGTCAAAGGGTAACATGGGAGGTTTTGGGAAACACTTTGTGGAAATCCACATTCCCCTGGTTTACCAGTACTGTAATACTTACAAAGAGAATAAAATAAGGACAGTCTGTTATGAATCTTTCAAAGAGGATAGTGTTTTTACTTTTGTGATTATAAAAGTGACCTAGGCTTATTATAGAAAATATGGAAAATAGAGGAAAAAAACCTAGTATTAAGAAGAAATTTAAAACCACCCAGCGTCTAATTACCCAGGGATAATCTCAATTAACTCTTGCTATGTCTCTTTCCAGTCTTTTATTATGCACATAAATTGATTTATTCAAAAATATTTATTAAGCGCCTTCTATGTGCTAAACATTGTTCTAGGTACAGCAGTGAACTGAAAGCAACCTCCCTCCCCCACAAAAAATCCCTGCCCACATGAAGCTTACATTCTAGTAGATGTTTATTAATGAATGAATGAATGAATAATTTTTTAAACTCAGTCTTCAGTAAAAGAGACTTTAAAAAACATCCTGCTTATCTCTCCCAACTTGACATTATATCAGAGCAACCATCCCTGGAATGACTTTGTGTTAATGGACCCAGGCCAGCTGCTGATGCTTCCTGTTTGCCTCGCAAACTGTTCCCAATCTCCTCTTTAATCCTGCCATCTAGAATTTTGTGAGGGGTTGGTATGAAGCTCAGCAGCTTGTGATTTCCAGAATGGAGCTCTTCCCTCTCTTTGAAAATCGGGACAAACGTGCTATTGCCAGTCACTTGGCACCTCTTCTTCTTGACTGTTTCTCCAAGATTACAGCTTGTAGTTCCCCAGTCCCGCCTGCCTGGGAGGCAATTTGTCTAGGCTTGAAGACTTGAACTCTTTTACTCTATCTCCGCCCATAATGGGCCTCAGGCTGTTCCCACTTGAGTTCATCCTACCCTTCCCAGACCCAGACTGGTCTCTGTGGTAGAGAAGGCGGAGGTTAAGAGGAGCTGACAGAGACGTGGCTCATACAGAGGAAAGTAAGTCAGAAAGAGAAAAACAAATATCGTATAATATGGCTTATATATGGAATCTAGAAAAATGGTACAGATGAACTTATTTACAAAGCAGAAATAGAGTCACAGATGTAGAGAACAAACCAAGGGGGAAAGGAGGGGTGGGTGGGAGGAATTGGGAGATTGGGACTGACATATAGACCCTACTGTGTATAAAATAGATAACTAATGAGAACCTACTGTATAGCAGTTCCTACTGGGAGCTCTACTTAATGCTCTGTGGTGACCTAAATTGGAAGGAGACCTAAAAAAGAGTGGATATATGTATATGTATAACTGATTCACTTTGCGGTACAGCAGAAACTAACAACATTGTAAAGCAACTATATTCCAATAAAAATAAATAAATAAATAAATAAAATAAAAAGAACTGAGAGGTTCTGTTCTCTCTCTGCTGTCAATCAGCATGAAGTCATTTGCTCTAAGCAGCCGCCTTCTCCCCTTCTTCTTGCACTGAACTCAGAGGGAAGATTATGGAGGAACCCCGAGGAAAGCCCTTTTAATTTTCATTAATCTCAGATGACTCTCTTTCCAAAAAAATTCCTGATAGTGTTGTTGTCGGGCTGAGTGATTGTGTTTCCCTTTTGTATCTGCCCACTCTCTCATTTTACAAAGAAGGAAACTGAGGCTTACTTTCAGTAAAGGGCATGGCGTAAATCTGATCCCAGACTGGAACTATAGTATTCACTTGAGTCAACCTTACAGTAGCTGAGAAAAAAAAAAAAAAAAGAAAACAGGTCACTAGGGGAGAGAAAGGACCTCAGGAGAAATTTAATTGAGAACCCCTCTCATGGGGAGACAACAGTGGATTTCACTGAATGAGCCCCAGATTGCAGCAAGTTTTCCCTGGTTGCAGACGTCCCACCGGGACCATTCTGGTCCGTTCTGCTTGGGAGAATGGCAAAGCCCAACCCCTTTGCCTTCAGCATTGGGCTCCCACATAGGAAGCCAAACAGCTGGTTCTTCTCCATATGTGGGTTCCCCAGCCTTACTCTCTGCATTAACTGAAACCCTTCCTCAGGGGAGCCACTGACAGCTCCCTTTGATTGGCTATTGACAGTCACGCTGGGACTTCTAAGCAGTTCCTTTTTAACCTTGAAAGATGACTATTTTCATTTTTTTGGAGTCTCTGTCACCACCTGCAGACAGAAGCAGATGATTTAAGAGGTGAGGGAGTAGGAATTCTGTGACCTTCAAACAGAAAGCCCCAGAATCAGTGGACACAGTTGAATTGCTACCTGACCTGCCTGTCTTTATGCCCTGGCTCTATCCTCAGTTCATTGTGTTAGATAAGAGGTTTCCTATTACGCTCTGAAGGGCTGGAATTACCAGGCAAGCTCAGGAGGCATCTACAACACCATTCTCTGTAAGCATCCTTTGCAAATGCTGTGTTAGTACCAGACCTGGGTAGATGCCATCTTGGCATCGAAAGTGCCATTGTTTAGGGCAAAGGGTGGCAGGGGTCGATACACACAACATAAAAATTGAGTTAATTTAGTCTATTTAAATGTATAAATAAATAAAGCTATTTCATTTGTGCATTTTCGAAACCAAGACCAGGAAACATAAAATTCTCTGTAATAAATAATGAGATAAATGTTAGTTTCATTTTATAGCCAGAAGAGTCAGAAGAAGGCCCAAAAAAGGAGAAAAGATGGGGGTTGGGGAAGAAAAGGAAGGAGGCTGGAGACTGTGCAAGACAGGAGGGAAGGGAAGGAACGGGGACGCTATGTTAATCTTCTGTCTCAGAGATCATATCCGTCTGCTGTTAAATACTTGAAGGGATCCCCCCATCCCAAACTCTAAACTCTATAGGGACAGAAACAAGGAGCATCAGTTTGGGCCTTACTCTGTGGAATGAACAATATGGTTTCTCTAGAGTTAACAGCTCTACCTAGTGTTCCAATAGAACTCTGCTTCGGCCGTGTGCCAGGTACACCTAGACTGCTCGTCCTGATGCTCTCTAAGCATTATTCTGCTGGATCCGCACTGGCCGCAAGTCTGCTTCTGCATCCCCAGCCAGTGGAATTTGGACCCATCCCTTTCTTGCAGCAGAGCTGATAGGCCAACTGCGGAATTGCAGTCGGCCTCCAACTGTTCACTCCAGAGCGTACAGATGTTTGAATTTCTTCTACTTTAGCTATTTCTGCTCCTATTTGCTAGCACACGTATCCATGGAAATGTAGGCATCTCAGGAGGTGCAATTCTCTTCCAGTGTAAACCTGTTCCATGAATGACTTCTGCAGCAAAATACCTCTATGAAATGTCTGTGAATGTCTTCCCCAGCTGTTGAAAAAGGGGTTTTATCATCTTCTGTGGGGTTAGACAGGAAAGGAGTAACTTTGGGGTGAAGAGCTGCCTGGACGACTTCCCTCTTCCATTAGTAGCTCTTTCCGTTCCCTAAGACGGTTGGATCCTGTGTCCAATCATTAAATGGCCCTCAGACACAGCCCCTGTGGTTGAAGGTTGTTCTGTTTTAATTAACTATTTCCTTCCCATTATATGTAGCCTATGCTTTTATACTTTCCCCTGATTCCTAATCATGTTTTCCACTCTTCATTGTTGGTTCTGTCAGGCATTCCATCCCTTCCATCCTGAGGGCATCCACTTTTGATGGGAACCCAGGCCTCAAGACCTTGGTTTCTTTTCCACTGGAAGCCTCAAGTCTCCATCCAGTTCCTGTTAATACTCTGAAGCTGGGGTCATCCCAATATGTCCAGGTTCCAGGACTTTAACCAACACCCCACCCCCAACAACATTAATCAAGCAGTTGGTTCTCACAAGATCTCTTCACTCCCTTCATAGCACTTAATTCTAAACTGCAGGAGGCCCAGTATCCCCGTGAACTACAGATGCCTGGGACTGGGTTAACACCATGAGCAAAACCATCTTCTTTCCTTCTGTCCCCCCTCCTTGGTCAAAACCAACTGTTGAGTGTTTCCCAACATCGTTCACAACTGTGCCTCCTTTGGGCTTCCTTCTCTACACAGTAGAGATATGTATACAATCATATTACTCTTAATTTCCATGAGGTTGTCAGGAACAGACCACAGAACAGATGTGTTTACCAGAACTTAGAGGGGTTCCAGAGGGAATGAAACCATGAGGATCCTGAGGTTTGGCTAAATAATCTGACTCCCTTGGCCAGCTGTAGAAACAATCCTAGGCCAATGCTTCTCCAACTTTCATGCACAGATAAATCACCTCGAGATCTTGTTAACATGCAGACTCTGACTGAGCAGGTCTGTGGGAAGAAGCCTCGATGTGATGACAATATCACAGGTCCAGCCAGCCTGTGGGCCAGGCTTTGAATAGTAAGGGGCTAAGGCTCCTACCTCACTGGGTTTTCAACGTGTTGCCATTGTCGGTTCCTCTTATCTGCCTGAAGTTCACCGTTTGTAAAATGAGAGTATAGAACTGCCTGGCCTCTTAGCCCCTTGCAGTGTGAATATGGAATGTTTGATGTAATGTGTTATATTCTGGTCAGCTCACATGTCACCTCTTGTCTAAAATCTTCCCCGATTCTCCAGTGGAAGTTCTCACTCTGAGCTCCCTTTATGCTTCAATTCAATTCAGTTTAGAACAGTTCAATTCAATATAACTCAGAAAGCTTCACTGAACATGTCAGGCTGTAAGTTTCTTTCTTTGAGCCTGAAGAGATGATGATGCCATTAACAAAAGTGGAAGATTTGGTTATACAAATGGAAGAGGAGACTTGGGGAGAAGATAACCAAGTTTCTTTTTTTTCCCCACACACATTCATGTTATCTCACTCCATGAATTTTCTTGATACCCAAGTTAATATTTGCCCTGCTATGTGTCGTATGCCTGTAATATGTAGAGGTGGAGAGGCAGTATGGCATGGCACCCTCTAGGGCCAGACCACGTGTGTTTGGAACTCAGCCTCAATGCTCCCTAGCTGTGTGATCTTGGACAACTTACCTAACCTCTCTGTACCTTAATTTCTTTGTCTTTAAGATGAGGATAATAATAGCACCCACCTCATAGGGTTGTTATATTGTTAGGTGTTGATATTTCTAAAGCACTTAGAATATTATTGATAGTATTTTAAAGGAATGTTTGTTGAAAAACTATATGTTCTCGGGACTTTCCTGGTGGCACAGTGGTTAAGAATCCGCCTGCCAATGCAGGGGACGTGGGTTCTATCCCTGGTCCGGGAAGATCCCACAGGCCGCAGAGCTACTGAGCCCGCGTGCTGCAACTACTGAAGCCCGTGCGCCTAGAGCCTGTGTCCACAACAAGAGAAGCCACCGCAATGAGAAGCCCACGCACCACAATGAAGAGTAATCCCCGCTCACCACAACTAAAGAAAGCCCGCACGCAGCAATGAAGACCCAAAGCAACCAAAAATAAATAAAAAATTTTGAAAATAATATGCTTGACAGTGCATAATTAAAAAAACAGCAGGAAATAAAAATAAGTACAATGTAGTGGTTAAGATGCAATTAAAACAAACAAAACCAAAAAATATATGTTCCGGAGGTGTCACTCAATAAAAGTGAGGGTAGGAGATGTGGATTTGGGGGCTGTCAGTATGTAAGTGTTGTCAGGGCTTAGGGGCAAAGATATTTTCCAGGAAGAATGTCCGCTGCAGAAGGAGTGGTGAAAAGGGAAAAATGGATTCTTTAGGGAATACCAATATTTAGGGGGTCAGCAGAGGGAGAGGATTCAATAAAAGAGACTTAGGAGTGGTCTCAGAAGTAAACATGACCCAGGAGAAAGTGAAATCAGAAGCTAAGTAAGTAGAGAATTTCAAGAAATGGGCAGTGGTCAACAGTGACAAACGTCATGGCAACATCCAATAAGATAAGGAACAAAACAAAGCCATTTGTTCATACGGCTGATAAAGCGTGTTTCAGGCTACATATAATTCCTCTTTCTGCCTGTCTTCATCCACTAAGCCGTGAGTCCTCAACATAAGGGGCCGACTTTATTATTCAGCCTCGTACACCCAGGGGTGAGCACACGCCTGCAGCACAGGTGTAGCTAGACTGTCTAATGACTCCAGTTCCTTAGTGGTCCACATGACCCTGCTGTCTACTGAATAACGGGACAATAAACAAGGTGGAGAGAATTTCAATTCTTTCTTCTTGAGGTCCCCAAGAAAAGGGCAAGAACAGTTTCTCTCGGTACTGGGCATCCTTTGCATGTGAGCTTGGGACATTGCAGAAGTTGAGATGAGGTCCTATGAGGTCTGGGTCGGGGAGAGCGGGCTGGTGAAAATCTCAGGTGAGACCATCTTCTTGGCGTTCCCAGCATCACCAGGCAGTGATGGCAGCTCTCCCTGTTGGCCTCAGGTGCACTAGCATAGTCTCATAGCTTGCGTGTGATCTGGACCCCCAAGTCTGTCTGCCTCCTGTGGCTTGCTGGTGACTGCCATCTTTGCCCCTAGGAGACCGAATGACCACATGTTGGTGGCACTGAGGGAAAAATTCCTCTACAGGGTCAGGTTGGGCCAGCTGACTTTTAAGGTCCTGTCCGACCTCAAGATTCTAGAAGCCTGGGTGACCCCTGAAGGTGATGATGGAGCAGAGCCCAAGAGCTTCTCTAGGTGGATTCATGTGGTGGCCGGAAGTTCTGGGTGTACAGTTCTGTGCTGGGTATTTAGGCTTCCTCGGGATTGTAGGATTAATTGAGACAGGAAGGGAGGGAGGCTGGAGAGCTGAAAGAAGGCGGAGGAAGTGTGTGGGTTATAGGACTGCAGAGCCCCCTGCTGAGAAATTGGAAAGAATGGGGGTGGCGGGCTGGGACCATGTGGGAGCTCTGACTCATGCTAGTGTTGACAAATAGGCTGGATTCCTTTAACGCCGCTGGACTTTGCCCTTTCAGGATGTACAGCCAGCGTCAGCACACTGCTAATGGGGCTTTGAGAGTCTCCTTTTGATGAGCGCGTCCCAGAAAGCAGGTATTAGCCATTTCTGCTGGGGAGGCAATGAAGGCATTTGCAGCTGAAATCGGCTTTCCTGGCTGCCCTAATAAAGCAGAGACTTTCAAAGCCCCATTAGTGGTGTGCTGACTGCAGCTTTACATCTGTACTAGCCCAGTTCAAGAGCGGAGCGCTGGGTGCTCACATCCCAAACCCCAAGGAACAAACTACCTGCAGACAAAAGTCAGCTTCTTTTTCCATCAGTAGGCTGTGAGCTCCTTAGGAGAGAGACCTTGTCTTCCTGTCTGGGGGTATGCTAGTCTGGTGCCCAGCACAAAACAGACTCTCAATAAATGCTAATGGAATTGGTCTTTGATGGAGTAGGGAGTCTTCTGCTAAAGGGAGTCACAATGTGGACAGTTCCCAGCGTGGTGTTGGCCCTTGGTGAGCCCTCAGTGTATGCTTATGGGATTAATGAATGACAGGTAGTGTTAAAGGGGAAGGGAAGGGAGGGGAGGGGAGGGGAAGGGAGGGGAGGGGAGGGGAAGGGAGGGGAGGGGAAGGGAAGGGAAGGGAAGGGAAGGGAAGGGAAGGGAAGGGAAGGGAAGGGAAGGGAGAGAGATAAGGAAAAGTAGCTCTTCCCTCCACCCCACACCTGCCAGTAGGAAGACTATATTTCTCCCTCAGCCAGAAGTAGCTAAGCTTCTCTACGAGTAGCAGACCCCACAGCATCCACGTCTCCCTGGAATGAAGCCAGAGGACCTTTCTCTTGTTAGGTCCCAAAGGTGGGGAGTGGCATGGGGACAGAGGGGCCCTTGTTGTCAGGTTCTTTACAAGTTGGGTATGCTGAGGAATTAACATAAATGGGATGATCTTCCTTCTGGGTGAGTTAACTAAGGCTCTCAGAAGTCATGCGCCTTGTCCAGATTAATACAAAGGTAAACGATGGCGCCAGAATTCAAATCCAAGTCAGTCTGCCTTGCAAGCTCACATCTCTCCAGTCACCTCCCACTTTCCCTCTGACCACAGACACCTCTGAGGCTGTCACTCTGAATGTCAACTGTTTCTAAACAGACGCCCTCCTCCACCTGCTTGACCCATGTGCACTTGCCCTTAGTTTCGTAACAATCTAGATAGAGGTGGATCATCCCGACTGTCCATCAACTTCTTCCTCTTCCATAATCCAAAGGAAATTCCTGGGGAAGGGTTTGATGGATGGAGCAGTCCAGCAGCCCTGTTAGCCATCAGTTTCCATGGGCCAATGTTTCTCCAGGTGGATATGTCCTCCGTACCTCTCATCTCTTCTTTCTGAATACATGCTGTGCCAAACAAGACTTTCCAAGAAGCTCTGGAAAGGAAAATAAATAATAAACAAATAAATGGACTGAAATAGATAAATACATAAACACCTACCTGCTTGCCCTTGTGTGTTTATCCTGGTTCTTTGTTTGACTCGTAAAGTGCCTGGTCCCCGGAAGGTCTTATGTCAGCCACTGTGTGTGACTGGGGCTCTTTGCCCTGTTGTTCTGCCATTTAAATATTTCCAGTCAGGATTTAGTCACTGCACATCTTTGAGAGTCCTCTAATCAGAGAAATTAACTCTCATCAGACACAGGAATTAATCTTTGTTAGTGTTGTTGTCAGTCTAACTTTGCCTTCCTCAGTGCCAGACGTGGAGAGGGATGTCCTAGGAGGGAGCCACTGCCACCACTGCCAAGGGCCTCAGTGGGGACAGGCAGGGCTTCACCTAAGGAATGGAGACTGACCCCTCCTCCTACCTCAGTCAAGAGGTATATGGGACCCCTGAGGAGGGCTATGTTGAGTGACTACAATGTGTGAATAATGTAATGGCAGAGAGGGAGAAGAGGGGTGACTCTTAGATGATGACCCATCATGGGAGGAATTCTTTACCCTTCACCAGCTTGTTAGGCTATAGACCCGTCTTTTGAAGCCATCCTTCAGTTGGGGTGTGTGTGTGTGGTGGGGACAGACTCTTGGTTGCATTTGTGAAAAGTTTGGAGCCAAATTCCGTTTTCACAGCATCATACCATCTTCAGGCACAGAGAAAGCACAATGCAAAGAATATCAGGTTATTACAGCATAAATAAACATGACATTAACACAATCTTCCACAATATATATTTCCTATCGTCTCATTTGCTCATGAAAAGTATATTATGGAGAATCATCTGTTAGCATCACACTTATTCACACTGCAACACTTGGTTTTGTCAGTGTCAAGCTATCTCTAGACGTGGCGGTAGTCACCAGTTGTCATCAGAGTTCTAGAGCAGATTTTCATTTTAAATTACAGCATTCTCCTGCATATATGATTTTCAGGCTTAGAAAATCTCAGGGTCTTCGTTTCTGAGTGAGTGGTGGTAAGAAAAGCACTGAGAATCAGAAAAGATGACTTTCATCTTGCTTTGCTACCATGTACTCTGTGACCTGGGCAAAGTCACTTCCCTTCTCTGGTCCTCAGCTTCCCCATCTATAAATTGTGGTTATTTGATGAGATTTTTGGTGAGTCTTTGAGCAGCTACTGAGAAAGTAGAGCAGAGGAATGTCCTTAATTATCTGAGGTGGAGAAAGAAGGGGATCAGAGTTTCTTTATAATGTGGGGCACAGTGACCAGCATTTATGCCACTTCCATGGCCACATAGCAGAGCTACAGGAGTATCCCACCTGGACAGGGCTCTCTGTTTCACACCCTCCACTTCTTGGATGATTGCTTTCTCTGCTACTGGGATTAAAAAAAAAGAAAAAGTCCTCCAAGACAAGTCACTTTCTCACTGGCCTGTGACACGCTACATGAACCATCTATATTATGGATGCGACCATCGATGCTGCCAACGTTGATTCATACCTTGGTGACCGCATGGATCACTGACAGCCTTGCCACCTGGCAGGCTGCCTGGAATTCACCGGGACCTGTCAGAAACCCCAGCTGTACCTCCATTTTGCAGGCGACCCCAGGGCCGGCTGCCACCCTTGGGTTTCAAGCCTACCATGGTCAGTCTAAGGAACAATCTCATCCTCAAATCAAAAGTCAGGAATTCTAAGAGGAGCGGTGCTGCTCACGAGCTGAGTGGCGACTTGCAGAAGTACAAGGAGATCACAAAGTCTCTTTCTGACATCTTTTCATAATGTGAAGCCCCAGGTGGCAGGTAAACAATACACCGCCAGCCAGCCAGAGTCCTTGCTACCTTGTTGACTGAAGCATTCATCGTGAGGCTTCCTGGGCACCTTATTATGGGGGAAAGCAGGACTCTGACCACTTCTGCATAGTGTAGATTTATCTGCGGGCTGCCCGACACCTTTACTTCGTGGTCTTTGTCTCATCGGGTGTCATGAGGGAGGGTGAGTTACTCTCTCTGGTTTTGGAAACTTGCTTTTTAATCTTTTTTGCTGCCTTTGATTTTTACATTTGGCTCCAGGGAAGGCAGGTTGTCATGGATAGAGCCTCATGCCTGGCGTAGCATGCTGTGTGCTTGAAGAGCATCTCTCTGAACCCTCACCAGTGGGTTCAGGGACAAGGTTACCAGATCGCCTTCCTTGCCCTTCGTGCTCAAATGATCTCATCAGATCAAAGAACACAGCTACAAATCCAACCCCCAAAAACAACCACCTCTGCCACCAATGCAATGTTGAAACTCTTCCCACAAGTTAAGTTGCAGGAGATGGAAGAAGGATTAAGGCTGAGTAATACAGGTCAATGTCGTTTTCTGAGAACACTGGTACTTAGAGACCATTGGCAGTAGAAAAAGTCACTATTTCTCAAACTTGCAAACAGACCTCCTATCGAGGGCCTGGGTTTTAAATAATGCTACATACTTCAAATATAATAGCAATGGGACTAAAATCAATTTGAAATAAGATTTCCCTTTTTGTTCTTTTTCTGTAGTTTTTGAGAATCAGCAAGCAATGCTATAGAGAAAAACACAGTGGTTTTGAAATCAGAGTGGAATTTTTCTGAGTTCCCACCATCTCTGTGTCCCTATTTACAAATCTGTAAAGTTTGCTCTTGTTTTGAGGCTAAAGTGTAGGTAAAGAGCCTAGCACATAGTAGGTAGATGGAAATGCTGCTTATGTGAGAGCACAGTGAGAACATATGACTCCAAGATGATTTTGTTGCCTTTTCTGGTGCAGACTTACAAGAATTAACAATCTAGGTTCAGTAATAGATTTGGGCTATGAGTGGCAAAGTGGGCAGATTTTTCTGCCTGGGGGCTCCCTGTGATTTTTCAGGGAGATGCAGCCACTAAGGAAATCCACACTTTTGGTATTTTTCTAGGTAGGAAGGAGTAGTTGTGGCATGGGTCCTGCAATGTGAGATTTATCTGACTTGAAAAAGAATACTGGCCACAATCCCTTATCAAACCCCCCTGGGGCCAGATGTATTTCAGAATTCAGAATTTTTTAGATTTTTGAAAAGTCATGTGCTACAGATACTAGATATTACATAAAACCCCCAGCAGAGTCTGAAGCAGCAACTTGGAAGGAAAAACCGTGCTGATTTCTGCAGCAAATATTCATCTTAAGTGGGATAAAAGAGGTCTACAAAGAAACCCAGGTCAGTTCAGGTCAGGTTTTATTGCCAAATGAGTTATGAAGAACCTTCCAGTATGCAGAGCTTTTTGGATTTCAAAACTGCAGATTGGCGATTTATAAGAATACTAGAGATGATGACGAATAATAAAAACAGTTGCATGTAATAAGTGTTTTCCTTTTGCCAGGCACTCTAAGTGCCTTTCCTATATTTTCTTATTTGTTCTCCAACAGCAGTCCTGGCAGTTGGTATTATTATCTTCCTTTTAGGGAGGAAGAGGATCGGGCTCAGAGATATTAAGAAACTTGCCCTAGGTCACATGGGCAGTCAATGACAGCCCTAGGATTTGAACCTAGATCCAACCTGATTGCAAAGCCTATGCTGGTAAAACTAGATTAATGTTTTTCCCTGCATGGTGAAGGTTGCCTCACGCTGGAGTCCAGAGAATTTATCTCGTGGATGATGGAATATTTGCAAGGCTATTTTAGCCCTGTGATTTAAGCCAGGCTGGAAGTGTCTTAAAGAGGCTAGTAGCTAAGAGGAACAAAGGGACAAGAGGTGTAAAAAAAAAGGAGGTAAGTGAGGCATACATTACCTAAACCTGGCCATTTCAATATTGGCAAGCCAGCTATGTTGATGCAAGCCCATTCCAGACATCCTTTGACCTTGATCTGATCTCCTGCCCTTAAAGAAAAGCTTTCTTCAGCTTCAAGTGGCCTTCCTCGGAACTCAGCTGTCCAGAAAGGGTAAGTGACCCACCTTGGGCTCAGACCAGGCCTCAACCCTGCGTGTGACCTCTATTGTGTGGGTAGAATACTATAGAGAAAAAAAAAAATCCTAATGGGCCTTAATGGGGGAGGAAATGGCCATCCTAAAAATAACGCCAGGCCCTGTGGAGTAATGACATCATTAGCCAACCCCAGCCTGACGGATTCTAAGCACTTTTGACCAGACATTTTATTTTAGCACAAGATATATCAAGCAAATCTATTATGCTTGTCAGACCAAGCAAGGGTGGCAAGGCAAGAATTAAGTGAGAGGTGCCTGGAAGGGCCACGACACTTGCTTTAATCACATTTTACGTAATTGTGATAGTTGCTCTTTCCGAATCTTTGGCCAGGCAGTCTTTATGACCACAACAAAACAGATCTGGGAGGAAAAGAAATTCCATCATCTGGAGAGGAGCTGACATTCTGATTTAATTCTGTCTTGGGCAAGAGAAGGTCCTGGGGAACTGGGTTATCCAAGAGCTGCTGAGAAAGACAGAAGTAGGTGCCACAGCGAATTCCTCCTCCCGAGGGTCATTCTTTTTTCAGCTGAGAAGGTGTGAGTACCTTCCCGTGGTCTAGCAGGGCTCTTAGGACCGTGCATGAAATAACAATTCGTGTCACCCTGCATCTGTCCTCCGCTAGGTCACAAGCTCCATGAGGCCAGGATTGGGCTCATCCAGACGTTCATCCCATCACTCAGAGAAGTGCCTGGAAAATAGCGAACGTTCACTAAAAATGTGCTCATTTAGAGCAAACGGCTGTGAATTCATTCATAATGGTGACAGATGATGTTGTACATCTCTGTTTGTTCACTTGTAAGGATGAAAGAGGAAGCTGGTCCTTCTCCAAGAAGGTAGAGCGGTGATGTATCCCCTGGGCTAGGAGCAAAGAGCCTGTATCCTATGGTTGCAGTCAAGTGGTTCTGGCAGCTCAGGCTCCCTTCATGTAAGTAATGACAAAACCCTTCGTATCTCTCGGCTTCACAGAGAGACCAGCGGAATAAATGACATCCAACTTGATTATGGTTCCAAGACAAATCAGCCATCGAAACTCAGACCTAAAGGCTTTTCCCCTTTTCCATTGCGCTGGTCCTACAGCAAGCCCGGCCATGGGATTCTTGTGGGTTTACCTCCCCAAGGATGTGGGGAAGGTGAGGGGTGGCCACGCTTTGTGTCTGGCCACATCCTTGTTTCTTCTCCCCAAAACAAAACATCTGCTTCAGCCACCTCCCACTCTCTCTCCCCCCACCCCCTTCCTGTGCCCTGCTTTCTCACTTGCAGTCCTCATTCAGCCTTCCCCTCTCTTTGCTCTGGCCCCCTGGGGCCTGTCATAATTAGAAAAGGAGGAAGGAGGGGCGCCATCCTAGCCCACCGGGGCTTTAGAGGGAGCTGGGGCTGCGTGCTGGAGACGTGGGGCTGCAAAGTTTTCTGTGTCTTTCTTCTTTTCCAGCCACGGTACCTCCCAACACGGGCAGGCCCTGTCCTCAAGTCAAGGAGGCTCCAGGGCCAGGAACACATGGCTCTGCATGTAGATATGTGTCTAGAAAAGTGTGAGAGTGTGTGTGTGTGTGTGAGAGCATGTGTGAAGATGTGTTATGACTGTAGGTGTGGATTTATGGTGTGCCATGCTTCAGATGGGGGAGCCATGTAGCAAAGGTTGTTTTCATCTGGAAGCTTTAATCCGTGTCAACTTTGGGAGTTCAGATTCTCTAGGGAATCCCCGTGTACTATCCCCTCCTTCCGCTCTCCCTTTGCTCCCCCAGATCCTCCCTTCTACCTTCACAATAAAAGGAAAGCAGTAGGTGGAATTGACGATCAGAGCCATTCCAAATCCTTCCTCCCTTTCCCCAAGACCACGTGTTGGCCTGAGCTGAGTATGTCAGGCTCGGTGAGAAACACGCAGGTCAGGGATGCAGGCTGTTTCAGCTTCCGCTGGACCAGGGTCTCGCTCCTGGACTGGCATTTTCCTGGGGATGCTGAGGGGATCATTAATCTGTCTCCTTGCTGTTTTTCTGTCCAGCCCAGGGGACGACTCTAGCCTATAAATCAGCTCAGAATGGAGTGGGAAACTCAAGGAAGGGATCCAGTAAGAAGGAAAATAGACACTCAGGAAGGATACAGCACCTGAGGTGTGAGACCCTGAAATCGGGGGAAGAAAGAAGAGCGATCTTTTGAGGAAATAACACGAAGAGAAAAAATTACACCAACCCAGCAGGGCCAGATTGGGGACAAAGGAGATCTAGACTCTGGTCTTCAAGATGTTATTCTAAGCTTCTTGCTTCAGCTAATCTCTCTGGTCTACAACTAGGCCATCTGTTCAGGTGGGCTCTCTCCAGGCCCTCGCTCAGTCTTGTGCTTTCCTGGGAACTAGAGCATGTGCAGAGAAACAAAACAAATTCATACATGCAAATGATTCCAACCCTATATATTTGCTCCTACAGGTGAATTAATCAAAAGTCCCCGTGGTAAAGATTTCTAGGGAGCACTGTGACTGCTGCGAGGCAGTGTGGCCAGCGGGATGGGTCTGGGACCAGGTCTGTTACTGGCTTTCTCTGAATCTCTGGATACCAGTCCATTAACCCTTGGTCAACACCTCAGTTCCTCATCCTTTCAGATCAGTTTGAACTTCAGACTTTTGTGATGATGGCAGTCGTTGTCTCCACAGTGATATGAAGCACTCACATCTCTCTCAGTGACTCTCCAGCATCTTGGCCATCATTGACAGAAGCCACAGCTGGACGGGAGAAGGGGTTGTCTTGATGGGGTCCATCACTCTGCCAGTCAAGCCCACTGCTCTCCAGGCTATATGGGCTGGACCACTCCCTCCTGGGACAAAGTCTGCTCTAGGCGCTGTTATCTTTTGAGAGGCAGCTTGGTGGTTTAAAGAGCTCAGGCTCTGGAAAGAGATGGACTTGTGTTTAAAAATCACCCATGAATTATGTGGCCCCTGGGGAGACCCTGAGCATGCCTGAGGCCCTGTAACCACATCTATAAAAGAGGGTCACAATACCTGCCTTGTTGGTTTCTTGTGAGTGTAGGGTTAATGTATAGACAGCACCTAGTGTAGTTCCTGGAACATGGAGGCACCCAATGAACAGTTATTATTACTATCATTGGACCACTGGAGTTGAAACCAGGAAGGAGAAAGGAATAACGGGAATGAAGGTCACCTTCAGGCAGACATATCACAGACTGAGTAAAGTGTGTGTGCACGTCTGTGCATGTGTATGGGTCTGGCTGTGTGTATAAGTGTGTGTGAGAGTGAGTGTATATGTGATATGTGTGTGAAAGAATGTATAAGAACGCATGCATGTGTACGTGTGCACGTTAGTGTGTGCACACATATGTGGCTGTGTGTGAGCATGTGAGTGTCTGCATGTGTGTTGGGACAGACATACTTTCTAGTTCTACAAATGGACCTTGCCTTTGTACACGCTTCTCCCTCTACCTGGAATGCCCTGGTCTTCCCCGCATTCCATAAATGCCTACTAATTTATCAAGATTCAACTCAGACCATCGCCTCTTTGCAGCCATCCCTGAACTTTTTGGGAAGAGATGCTCATTCTCTCTTCTTCTGTTTCCCTCTGCCTTAAACTAGGGAAGCAGCAGAAGGTGGAGGGGTTAAGAGTATGGGCTCTGGGAGCACAGATCATGGGTTTGAATTTCAGTGCTTCAACTTGTAGCTAAGTGATCGCAGATGAGTTCGTGGCCTGGACCTCTGGAAGCCTCAACTTCCTTATCTGCAACGTGGAAATAATAAAGTCGTCTTCCTCATGAGGTTGGTAGGAGGGTTAAAGAATCTCATGCATTTACAGCATTTTCTACAGTACCTGGTACATAATAAGTGCTCAGTCCGTGTCAGGTTACTCGTCATTGCTCGTCATTACTCTACCATTGCTTTTCCACATCATATTGTACTATTAGAATGCTTCATTTACATATTCATTTCCCCAAATCTGTGAACTCTCTGAGAGTAGAGATTTTTCCTCTAGCACCTACCCAGTAGTCTGACATCCAGGAATAACGGAAAGGAAATGGAAAGAAAAGGAAAGTATTACTTATCTCTTCTCGTCCCCATTTCTCTCTTTTTTTTTTTGAATTTTTGAATTTTATTTTATTTATTTTTTTATACAGCAGGTTATTAGTCATCAATTTTATACACATCAGTGTATACATGTCAATCTCAATTGTCCAATTCATCACACCACCATCCCCACCCCCTCATGGCTTTCCCCCCTTGGTGTCCATAAATTTGTTCTCTACATCTATGTCTCAACTTCTGCCCTGCAAACCGGTTCATCTGTACCATTTTTGTAGGTTCCACATACATGCGTTAATATACGATATTTGTATTTCTCTTTCTGACTTACTTCACTCTGTATGACAGTCTTTAGATCCATCCACGTCTCAACAAATGACTCAATTTCGTTCCTTTTTATGGCTGAGTAATATTCCATTGTATATATGTACTGCATCTTCTTTATCCATGTGTCTATCGATGGGCATTTAGGTTGCTTCCATGACCTGGCTATTGTAAATAGTGGTGCAATGAACACTGGGGTGCATGTGTCTTTTTGAATTATGGTTTTCTCTGGGTATATGCCCAGTAGTGGGATTGCTGGATCATATGATAATTCTATTTTTAGTTTTTTAAGGAACCTCCATACTGTTCTCCACAGTGGCTGTATCAATTTACATTCCCACCAACAGTGCAAGAGGGTTCCCTTTTCTCCACACCCTCGCCAGCATTTGTTGTTTGTAGATTTTCTGATGATGCCCATTCTAACTGGTGTGAGGTGATACCTCATTGTGGTTTTGATTTGCATTTCTCTAATAATTAGTGATGTTGAGCAGCTTTTCATGTGCTTCGTGGTCATCTGTATGTCCTCTTTGGAGAAATGTCTATTTAGGTCTCCTGCCCATTTTTTGATTGGGTTGTTTGTTTCTTTAATATTGAGCTGCATGAGCTGTTTATATATTTTGGAGATTAATCCTTTGTCCGTTGATTCGTTTGCAAATATTTTCTCCCATTCTGAGGGCTGTCTTTTCGTCTTGTTTATGGTTTCCTTTGCCGTGCAAAAGTTTTAAGTTTCACTAGGTCCCAATTGTTTATTTTTATTTCCATTACTCTAAGAGGTGGATCAAAAAAGATCTTGCTGTGATTTATGTCAAAGAGTGTTCTTCCTATGTTTCCCTCTAAGAGTTTTATCCTATTTCTTATTTTTCCCAACTGAGGCCCCTCTCCTTCATGCTGCCATCAGAATGCAGAGTGGGGACTGGAGTGCAGCCTCATCCCCATACAAAGGGCATCCTCAGTCAACACATAAAGGTCCCCGCTGTAGCTATACTTAGCAGGCATTCGGCTCCCACATTTATTACATCACCAAGTCTATTTTTTTCCTGATGTTGTCTTCAATAGACTCAATTGAAACACAGGAAAGCCCCTGCTGGCCCACCAATAAGTCTGAGGCCAAAACTTCTGGTGGGACAACATCCTTCTGTTGCTGCCCATAGAAAGTGCCCTCAGCCACCCTGGGCTACTCATTCCCCAAACATGCAACACCCAACCAAACTGCACACGGGGGAGAGAAGGCCAGCTGACCACAGAGAACTGACCCCCACACACCACAGTGCAAAATGCATACAAGTCAACCATTGTAGAGCACACTGGCTGTCAGTCTCCCTAACTTGTTTTCCTGCCTTAGTTCTCTCCCATCCCTCCATCTTCCAAAGAGAACTGCAGCTAAGCCTCCCTAGTTTTTAAGGAAGTCTTCACTGAGGCAGTAGCATCCGTCCAACCATCTGGTGAGGTTGGTACTGATTCTTGTTGCCTTGGATGAGTCCTGGGAAGTACCCAGAAGCCTGCTAGTCAGATCATTTCCTTATGCATCTGCTATTACTCAGTTCATTGTCTAGGACTTCTGCGCTAATGCCCCACTCGCATTTTCTCTTCTGGACTCCCTGTCTGGAAAGACCAAGCCCTTTCCAACTTGGACCGCTGCCCTGAAACCCATCCACGTTGGGGTCTCTAAAAGTTCTTGTTTGTGCTCCTTGCTGCGTGGATTCCATCTCTTTTCATCCCTCCACCCATTACAAGAGTCTTGCTACATGTGGCTAGATTATCAGTGCTGTATCCCTTCCCTTTGGTCTCACTGATCGCTGATCTTCAGAAGCCCTCAGTCTCGTGTTTGTCTTTAGCCCAGTTTTGTGTGGGCAAACATATACACACTAAACTTTTGGGTCTATCTCAAGGTTCCAGCCAGCAGGGTTTGGCCAGTTGCTCTCAGAGCTCCGGGGATTACGTGAAGCAGTGTGAAAGCTGCGTGGCTACTGGCTCTCTGTCTCTACCCTTCCCCCATAAGGGTGGCTGATGGTGTCATTCCTAAGCAGGAGGTTTGGCTGATATGCGTGTGTGTGCATGCACATGGGTGTGAAAGAGAGGAAAACAAGAATTCAGTTTGAGATATATTCAAAATGAGGGCCTTCTAGAACATCCCAGGGGTTTCCAGTAGATGATTTGATATATGAGGGCAGAACTCAAAGGAGAAGTCTGGGCTGCAGCCTCAGACTTGGGAATCAACAAGACATGGAAGAGCGTTGAATCCAGGTGTCTGCTTAAGAAGTGAATGAGAAGAACTGGGATCTGAGGCCTGACCCTTGAAGCTTCCCAGCGTTTATGGGATGGGTGGTGGGAAAGGAGCTGCCTCGGGGTCTGAGAAGAAGGAACTGGAGAAGTTGAAGTAGAATTTAGGAAGAACGGTCTCCCCAAGTCCCTGGGGGAAAAGAATTTCCAGAAAGAGGAATGATAAGCAAGATAAGTGCTGAAGAGTGGCTGTTGGATTTGGTCATATGATGTCATTGGTTACATTGGAACTGCTTCAGGGGTCTTGGGGCAAAACCCAACCTGAAGTTGGCTGTGGAGTCAATACAAGAAGTGCAGATGCTTTGGGGAAACCTGGCTGAGAAGGGAAGAGATGTTGGGGGGAGTAGCTGAAGAGGAGTTTAAACTACAGGGAGGGCTGGTTTGATTGTTTTGTTTTTAATACAAGAGACTTGTGTATTATTGAGCCATGAGGGAAGTAAAGAGAGTTAAATATAATGGTTATGAGACAGGCTGGGACCTGGGACCCGGGATCCTTTGCTGAAGTGCTTGCACCTGTACAAACGTCTCCTCAAGCAACAGAATACAAATAAACTATAAGGGACTAAAAATAACTGCACGCATGTACAGTTGGGGTAAATTATGGACAACAAGATGCAAAAAGACCAAAATCCCAGCTGCCACCTCTGAAGAGCCGGATGCAGAAGCAGGCTACCGTGCATGGCCACTGCACACAGCACCACCAAAGGGGTGGGCAGACCACCTAAGCCACCTTTCCGGTGGGACCCCTGGACACACCCCTACCCTCACTCCATATAAGGAGCAGCTCGCTAGCCCCCCTTCTCAGGAAGCAAGCAAGGGAAACGGTTACTTATTTTCACCACCCCCTGCTGCAGCAGGGGCCCCAGTAAAGCCTTGCCTGAATTTCTTGTCTGGCCTCTTATCAGTTTCTATTGATTACGGATGGCCAAGAATCCTGGTCAGTAACAGAGAGGGTATGACTGGTGGTGAGAAATGGCTGGTGAGGCAGCAGGCTGGGAATGCTGAGCACAGGTGGTGAGATACACCTTTGCCAGGAGAAGGCCGCCTCCTCGCCTTTGGACTCGATCTAGCAACCTTTAGTTGAGGCGAGGGACCAGAGGATGTCAGGTGGCCGATCGGTGGCCTACCGTCTAACGTTCGGCAGAGAGAATCCACGCAGACAAATTCGAGTGGCCTGAACTTGAAATCTCTAAACGAATGAAACTCTCTGAGTGGCATGTCAGGGGCTCTGACCCACGTTCACAGTGACCCATGATGGAACAGGAGGGATGGCAGGTGACCTTGAAGTGCTCCCGTGTGGCACCTGCCTGTGCTAATGGAAGCTGTCAATCTTGCCTGGAGACGAGGGTCACCCTGGGAGGCTCTGCTCCCCCGAGGGGGGCAGCTGGGCAGGGGCTTCCCCTTGGGGACTGATTGCAAGGCTCCTCAATGGGGTCCCTCCTTGCCCGCTACCATTTTTCTTCATTATTTCTGCTATGTCACCCGTCACGTTGTCAGTTTCCTCTGAGAACGGCGATAAATGGCGCCTCTCATGTTGTGTCCTTAGGGGACACCTGTTATTTATTTCAATGATGGGCAAGACGCCATAGCTAATTAAGAGAAATTGTGGGCCGCCCACAGCCATGCCATAGTTTTGTGTCACTTCAGCCCCACAGTCCTTCACCCCATGTTGGAGCCATTCCCTCCCCGCTCCCCAGAGCTTGTGGGGTCAGGGGATGAAGGGTACGAGCATCACCACCCTCCCTCTATCCCTAAAAGGAGTCCCACACCGGTCTTCCTGCTGAAGGACATGGGGAGTCATGGGCCCAAGCTGGACACCGCTTCTAAGTGTCAGGCCTCTGCGGTGGTCCATCAAGTCCTTCCCTTCTGTCCCCCCCGGAGAAACGTGGAGACACAGCCAGCAGAGTGTTTTCTCCCTCATGACTTGGCAGGGTAGGAAAGGCAGCTTCTGTGGCCAGGGCCGCTTGGACACAATGACCCAGATAACTGAAGTGACACCTGGCTCATTCTTGCATTACCTCAGTCAGCCTAGTCAGAGCTCCTCAAAACAAAGGATGCTGCTGGCCCTACCCATAGGCAACTAGTTTCTTCTGGATTTCCCAGATTTCTGGGCCCTGTGAAAGGTGGTGGAAAGTTCTGTGTGTTTGGGTGGAGAAGATCTTGCTCATGAGATGGTCTCTGGAGCCAGAACGGTAGGAAGGGGGCTCAGGGTGAGGTGGGAAGGGTTGTGTGAGGGTCGGTAGGTGTTAGAATGGGCTGCAGAGGGAGGTGGATGAATCTTCGCTTGAAGACTTGAACTAATGGGAAGTCATATCCCAGAGGGTTTAAGAGGATGCTTCCCCACGGACCAGAGAATTGCCCGGGTACTTCCTGTGGCTCTGGTCCCTGCGTCTTTTGGAATTCTTGGCAGAAATTTTCTTTTAACTTCTGATGCCCACGTCACCTCTGTGCCTGGTGGAGTCTTTATAGTTCAGACAAAAGGGGCAAAGCGCGGCTGGGATTCAAGGGCAGGCGAGGGGGAGGCAGGCGTGGCTGGGCTTGGAGGAGGTTGGCTGGAGGTTGGGTCCAAGCCCAGCATGAAGGCGCCGGCACTCTCTGTGCCCCAAGTGGGATCCAGGAGAAAGCCCAGGGCCGGGGAAGGTGACATCGGCCCCCCTGTGCCCTCTCCCTCTGTCAGTTTGCCTGGCGTAAAGCCCTTCCTGCTGGTCACGCTATCAGAGCCCAGCCTGAGATGAAATTACATTGTATTTGGAGCCGCGATAACTTCAGAGCAAGTTGTTTTCTTCACACTGGGACACAGCACAGCTTCCCCTCCTATCTCTTCTTTGCTTTCACATTGTACTCGCTTTAACACAGAGTCCAGGGGACAAAAGGCCCCTGTGTGCGACTCCCTCCTCCTGCCCCCACTTCGTGGCCGCTCCTTGCCCCCAAGTGGCCCTGACACACTCCCAACAGACCACAGAGATGTGATCTGGGGCTGGCATTCCAAGGACCCACTGCTTCAGGAATTGCAAATGTCTCCGATTAAAACCAGCAGGGCTAATCTGAGCTCAAGTTGCTACAATACTGAAGAAAGTAACAATTTGTTGGGTTTCTCTGACTCCCCAGGTCCTGGAAAGAAATTCACAGGGAGAAAAGAAACAAAGAAGAAAAGGGGAAGAAAAACACACAGATATGTGTGGCTTTGGACCCCATTTTGCCCAGACCATCTGTGTTGCAAGCTGTAGGATCACAGGCTTACACCCCAGTCTTACCTCCACCGGCTTCCTGGTCAGATGCAAACTCTAGAAACCAGTGGGGAACCCCCAGGGGATCCTGAAAGTTCTAGATCTGTGAGATTAGATTTACCCGCTCCCAAGTCCAGATCAAACATGGATCAAGCCCCCCCGCCCCCCACCGACAGGGAGAAATGCTCCAGCAGCTGTGGAGTAAGAAAGGAGTTCCTTATCATCCCTGGAGGTCCAAATACTTTGAAACCTTCAGCCACTATGTTTTGATATTTTTTTGGGCAACTTTGCCTCTGATCACTGACCAATGCTTGTAAGGTCGACTGTTAGGCTGAACAGGGTCGGTAGAAAATAAAGGAAGTATGTGAAGAAAGAGCATATTTACAGAAATCCAACATCCCTTGGAAACTCTAGGAACGCGCAACTCGTCTGGTGGACTTGAGGCTGTGACAATCATCACGATGAGTGTATTGCAGAGCTGGTATGGATGCTGGGGTGGGCTGGGGGGCAGTGGCAGAGTCCTCTTTTAGCACCCACCAAGCTCTCCTGAGTGACACAGTCAGCCTCACGGTGTAGCTGTGGCTTTGCTTGTCTCTGCCTTTGTGCAAGGTCTCAGGACACCAGCTGCTGTTCCAGCCATGCTCTAAGTGTAATGGCAGAATTTTTCTGACTCCCCATGATTCTGGAAACATTTCTGTAAGAATTGGTATTCTCCATCCAGGTCCGTCATTACTTCTCTCTTCAAGCAAGAATTCTGTATTCTTTTTTTAATTCAGTTCATTTAGAAAGAACTGGCCTGAACACGTGTCTAGAGTTCCCCGGGCAGATGGTAATTTTTTCTAGCATTCATTCAGCAAGCAATGATGCCTGATTCTGAATGGCACGTGCTCTGCAGGTATTGGGTTTACAAAGACGAGGTCACTGACTTCAAGGAAGATATAGTTTAATGGAGGAGACAGACCTAGAAATAATTAATTATGATAGAAGGCTGCATGGAATAAGGGCTAAATAGCAGTATTTGAAATGACTTCTGCCTGGAGATTCAGTCAGCTGCTGAGTCTGGGCTGAGCTGCTGACTACCTGGGAAGCGGGGCCATTTTCCTCCAGTTCTTCTGAACTCCCTCAATATCCCTCAGCATTTAATTCCTTGCTCTGAGTGTCTGCTTGAGTGTCTGCCTTACTCCTTCTGCCAAGATTGCCTTGATGTTGTATTTCAACCGAACGACAGTGATGACCATTTCTGAATGCCCAGTGCCTCACAAACACCTCTAGGCCTTGGAGAAGTCATTGTATTAATAAGCTGGAGAAACTGGAGTTACACCCAGTGTGTTAAATTCTTAAGTGCTCTTAGTACTGTATCACCTTGCTTTTGTGTAAGTTTTGGGGTTGAATTTAACACTCAAAACCGTTTTGGAATGAGATGGAATAGATGTAATTTTATTTTTATTTATTTAATTGAAGTATAGTTGATTTACAATGTTTCAGGTATACAGCAAAGTGATTCAAATATATATTATTTTTTCAGGTTCTTTTCCATTATGGGTTATTACAAGATATTAAATATAGTTCCCTGTGCTATACAGTAGGTCCTTGTTGTTTATCTATTTTATATATAGTAATGTGTACCTGTTAATCCCAAATTCCTAATTTATCCGTCCCACCTCCACTACCCCCTAAGTGTGTTTTCTATATCTGTAAGTCCATTTTTGTTTTGTAAATACATTCATTTGTATCAATTTTTTAGATTCCACATATAAGTAATATCATGATATTTGTCTTTGTCTGACTTACGTCACTTAGTATGATTATCTCTAGATCCATCCGTGTTGCTGCAAATGTCATTATTTCATTCATTTTTATGGCTGAGTAATATTCCATTATATATAGGGGTATATGTAATTTTAAATCTCTAATTTTTATAGTGATCTTATGACTTTGATCATGATACATACTTTCTTGGAAGTATAGAGACTTACCATGTTTAAAATGGAGTGATAATAATACCACAAAATTCCATAGTGTCTTAATGTTTCCAAAGAGCTTGCATTCACATTTTACCGTTTCATCCAATTAACCACTTACATGTACAGTCAGATGACACAAACATTAGTTGCCCTAAATACATCATCTATTTGAGTGACACTGAATAATGGCTCACTCTAATTCATGACAGGTACTCTTCTAAGTGCTTTACATATATTAACTTATGAGACCCTATAGGGAGTCATAATTGTGATTACCATTTCAAAGATGAGGAAACTAAGACACAGAAGGGTTAAGTAACTTTCCCTGGACCATAGAGCCAGTAAATGCAGAGCTAGGATTTGAGCTCAGTTTTTCACTTAGATACCATGCCGTACTGAGGATAACGCCTTCAGCTGTTTCGCGTCAAGTTTCCAGCTGTAAGGGGTCAGATTTTATCCCAGTTCCCAGCTGGCTAAAGAGCCAAAGCTTGTATGTTTGACTTATTTCTTAGGGGTTTCCAGGGGTAAGACGTGCTATAAGTCTTGAATCGTGACAATGTGGCTTTAGGCAAAACAGCTTAGACATAAAGTTGTTTAAGAGCATGACATTTGGAGGGAACAGTAGTCAGTAGGACTGGCTGCGGGTGCAAAGGCTAGAATAGTGTAGATGAATATGAAAGTGTGGGAACCATGTTGTACAGGGCCTCATATACAATGCTAAGGAAAGATCATGTTACACTGGAAGTGATGGGGAACTACTGCAGGATTTTAAGAGGGGATTGGCACTACTAGATTTGTTCTTTCCTATTCTGTCAGGATAGAAAAAGTATTCTTGTGTCAGAATGGAGGATAAAATACAGGAGGAGACAGCTGGCTATCATTTGGAGGCTTTTGCAATGGTTCAAACAAGAAATGGTGAGATTAACATGTGAGGTTGTAAGGTACCACCTCACATGAGTCAGAATAGCCATCATAAAAAAAACCTACAAATAATAAATGCTGGAGAGGGTGTGGAGAAAAGGGAACCCTCCTACCCTGTTGGTGGGAATGTAAACTGGTGCAGCCACTATGGAGAACAGTATGGAGATTCCTTAAAAAACTAAAAATAAAGCTACCATATGATCCTGCAATCCAACTCCTGGGCATATATCTGGAGAAAACCATAATTCAAAAACATACATGCACCCCAATGTTCATTGCAGCACTAGTTACAATATCTAAGACATGGAAGCAACCTAAATGTCCATCGACAAATGAATGGATAAAGAAGATGTGGTGTGTGTGTGTGTGTGTGTGTGTGTGTGTGTGTGTGTGTGATGGAGTATTACTCAACCATAAAAAAGAATGAAATGATGTCATTTGCAGCAACATGGATGTACCTAGAGATTATCATACTAAGTGAAGTAAGTCAGACAGAGAAAGACAAATATATGATATTACTTATATGTGGAATCTTAAAAAAATGATACAAATGAACTTACAAAGCAGAAATAGACTCACAGACATAGAAAACAAACTTATGGTTAACAAAGGGGAAAGGTGGGGTGGGGGAGGGATAAATTAGGGATTTGGGATTAATAGATACACACTACTCTATATAAAATAGATAAAAAAACAAGGACCTACTGTATAGCACAGGGAACTATATTCAATATTTTGTAATTACCTATATGGGAAAAGAATCTAAAAAAGAAAAAAAATATATAAACTGAATCATTTTGCTGCACACCTGAAACTAACACAGCATTATAAATCAACTATACTTCAATTAAAAAAATATATATATATATGTTAGCAGAGTTGCTCAGTGGAAGCATGCTGGGCCCATAAATAAATAAATAAATAAATAAATAAATAAATAAATAAATAAATAAATAAATAAATAAATAAATATATATATATATATATATATATATATATGATGTGAGGTTGTGATTGCCGCCAGGCTAAGACAGTGACAGGGAGAATAGGAAAGATGGGACAGACCTGAGGGCTATTTTAGAGTAAATGGACAAGACTTTGTAAGTGGATTAGAAGAGGCAGAGTAGGAGATATGCTTATTTCTGAAGTTTCTGTTTTGGCTAACTTGGAAGGTGGTGATACTGTTAACCGAGAGAGGGGAAACAGGGGTAACTGGTCTTTATGGAAGAGATAATCAATTTGGTTGTGGAAATTTTGGTCTGAAAGTGGTCTGGGGAAACCTAGTTGTTGCCACCTTGTAGGTACTTAGAAATAGTAGATTTTTTTTTTTTTACAAATCCATAAACAAAAAATGTGTATAGAATAAAATGGACAAAGAAAACAAAAAAGCATTTTTCAAAGAAAGATATACAAATGGACAATAAACAAATAGAAAAAAGTAAGAAGTACTATTGAAATAATGAGGAAGTACAGAGACAAGATTAAAACCAATGCTGTTAGATATTCTTGATGAGGGTTTGGGGAAACTGGTACTCTTATTTACTGCTGGGGGGAACATACATTGGTACAATCTTGTTTGAAGGTAATTTGACATATCTTGTTTGACGTTAAAAATGTTTGCATGCTTGCTCCCAGAAATTTAGCCACAAGGATGTGGTATTGTTTATAGTAGTGGAAAATGTTGAAACAAGGCTAATGTACAAAAACTGGAAGAAAAGTTTAAACAAATTTTGGCACAGTTGTACCATGGAATGCTGTGCAGCCATTGAAATGAGGTTGTAGAATTATACTCAGTGATTTGAAAGACAAAAATAAAAAAGGACTGCCAAGTCCTATGTAAAGTATGACCAAAATTTTGGAAAACAAGAAATTTTTAGACCCCAAATTCAATATTTTGCACAGAAAAGGTTCATAAAGTTAGGTATACATCAGAATACCAATAGTGATTATCTCTGGAAGTTTGAATTTCAGGTTTTTGCATTTTATATTCTTTTGGCTTTCCTAGACTTCCCAATCTTCTGTAGAAACCAGGTATTATTTGTGTTATCTTAAAAAGTGACTTAAAATCTAAAGTATTGGACGATCAAGTTTATTTTTACAAAATGAATAGATCTGAATCTTAGGAAGTAGTACGTACTGAGAATAGAGTTCAGAGTCATTGACTTATAGGTGAAGGTGGATGGAATCAACCAGGAAGAACAGGTAGGAGCAAAAACTGAGTCCTGGAGAATAACAACCTTTGCAGGGTTAATGAAGGGGAGTCAATGAAGGGGTCTGAGAAGGAATGGTGAAGAAATGATGGTAGAACAAGACTAAAAGTGTCCTGTGACAAAGATCAGGGTAGGAGAGGCATCTTAAAGAAAGAAGCCGTCAGTTGTTTTGCGTACAACAAAGAAGTCAGGGAACTTGAAGGCTGAAGGACAGTTACTGGACATAAAGATGAGCAGATGGCCTCCGTGGGTGAAGTTTCAGGAGAGTTTAAGAGGCAGAAGCCAGATGACCCCGGGCTGGACGGTAAACGCACTGTGAGGGATTGGAGATCACAAGTGGAGACTACTCTGAGGGATGTTGGTGGGTAACAGGATGAGAGGACTGTAGAGCTGGGGGAAGCAGAGGTGAATAAGGGGATGTTTTTAATGGGAGGAGACTTAAGTACAGTAGGGCCCCCCACCCACCACATCTGCAAATTCAACCAACTCAGAATCATTCAGTTATTTTGAAAATGTTTTTCTTTTTAATTCCAGAAATTTCCAAAAAGCAAAACTTGAACTTGCCACTCACCTGGCAACTATCTACAGAGCATTTACGTGGTACTATGTACAAATATTTACATAGCATTTACATTGTATAAGGTATTATGAGTAATCTGGAGATGGTTTAAAGTATATGAAAGGATGGGAAGCTTGGAGGAATGTGTGTAGTTGTTATGCAAATACTGCGTCATTTTATATACCGGACTTGAACGTTTGTGGATTTCGGTATCCACGGGGGTCCTGGAACCAACCCCCTGTGGATACTGAGGGACGATGTAGGTTTTTAGGCCGAGTGAAAGGAGCTGTTATTGGAAAAGAAATTGAAGAGATAAGAAAAGTGGGATAATTAATTGGACAAGATATGAGGGAAGTGGAGGAAGAAGAGATCTCTCTCCAGGGGGTAGAGGGAGGGTGTTCTGGATGCTGGGCTGCACGGACCACATCTGCCCTTCAGGACTGCAGGAGTTATCCTCCCCCCTGCTGGGCATTCTCAACTTCTTTGCGAAAGCCCACACCCTGTTCTGGGGCATCCTACAGGCAATGACTGGTTAACAGCTCCATCCTTCTAACCCAGACAATTCTAAGGACCATCCCAGCTCCAGAGCTCTCTGTAGGGTTGGCTGAGACTGCATAGTGATGGCATCACAGCCCAGTTTCTCCCTCTGCCCAATCTTGATTGCTTGATCTTCAACACAGGTGTTGCCCCTGAGAGCAACTTCCTCTAATAAACTTCTTGAATATTAAGTTCCTTCTCCAGAGTCTGCTTCCCAGGGAACCCAACCAGTGACAGAGTGTATGAACTTCGATGGAGATATATATACATTTGGGAAAGAAGGATTTCATATTTGTTATGTTCTATTTTCTCCTGTAAAATTGGAGGCAAGTTCATCCCATAAGAGATGCATGCCATTCATTGCAATGTTGTAGCGTTAGAAGAAAAATTAAAAATAAATTCATTGCAAAGTTGTAGTGTTAGAAGAAACATTAAAGATAACTTAAATGGACAGCAATAGGTAAATGGCTGAGTAAATTCTGGTGTATCATTTGGACAAAATACATGGTAATTAAGAAAACAATGTACTGACATAGAACAATTGTGGTTTAGTGGGAAAGAGGAAACTTAAATCTAGAGAAGAGTTTTGAAAAATAGTTTAGAATAGCCACCATGGAGACAGGAAAGGGAGCTTACTGGAGTCTAAAAAAAGGAATGCCTAGTAACCTGATGATCCCAAACAGCTAGTGATGTGATTATTGACAATAATTTTGACACAGAAGCAGTGATGAGCACGACAAAGCTAAATTAATACAGTAAGAAAAGCTATATAGTCGAGAGAGTATGTAGTTTATAGTGGTTCAGAGCCTAGGCTCTGGAATCAGGGTCTTGGGTTCAAATCCTGGCACCACCCTTGAATTAAGGACAGGGCTGGCTCCTTGGGTGCAAAAAGTGCCACTGAAAGACTCCTGCTCTCAGAATGGTCCTGTGCTTCAAATTCTTAATAATTTTGTCTTTGAACTTGTGTTTTGTTGAGGTGGATGGGCCCATGGAGCGTGTATATGAGCAGAGTAATCGGCACACGTGCACGACCATTATTACTCGCTGCCTCGATTACACGTAGCGTTCCAGAAGCCCTGCAGCTTCCATAACATACTTAAATTTCTACTCACTTTGCGTCTTGCTGAACTCACATGCATTGTGTGTCCACTGAATTCTGTGCTCATGCTAGAACGAATCTACAACTAGCAAATCAGGCACCAACAGCCCTGACCAGGCCATGCTTCCCTGTCAACCAGCACTTGCTGGGAAAACAAAGGCACTGGCATTCTCCAAATAATCAAGGAACCCAAGCACATCCTTTCTTACTTGCATTACTTTCCTGCATTAGCCAATCACTTATGCAGGAAATCATGACATACCAGGAAAGGGAAAGATAGGACCGCCCATAGTTCCCTTTCCTTCAAGTCTTTCCATTTGAAGATAAGAAGTGTTGACAGGATGTGTGCGTATCAAGAAGTGAAATAAAAACAGCTAGTTTTGTGCAGCGTTTCCACTGTTCTGGTAAGAGTAAAATACAAATACATGTACAAGCTATGAAATACTGGTGGTTCTGCATAGGAGTTAAACACTCATATTTACATTTAGAACTGGCATTGCACGATATAAACAGTAAAACTTAGGCTAATAATTTAAAATTTTTACTTTATTTAGAATGATGATTTTTTGTATTATGTTTTATAAGTAATAAAATATTTTAAAGGGAAAAACTTTATTTGCTTATTTATTTTTTAAGAGCCATAAAACCTGCTCTGGACAAGGTCGTGGCTCCTTCCAGGTGTGTCCATGTTGTTGATGTATTTTGTTTTAATTAAATTTAATTAATTTTTTAATACAGCAGTTTCTTATTAGTTATCTATTTTATACATATTAGTGTATATATGTCAATCCCAATCTCCCAATTCATCCTACCACCCCCTGCTCCCCACTCACCCCGACCCCTGCTTTCCCCCTTGGTGTCCATACATTTGTTCTCTACATCTGTGTCTCTGTTTCTACCTTGCAAACTGGTTCATTTGTACCATTTTTCTAGATTCCACATATACTGTTAATATACGATATTTGTTTTTCTCTTTCTGACTTACTTCACTCTGTAGGACAGTCTCTAGGTCCATCCACATCTCTACAAATAACCCAGTTTCGTTCCTTTTTATGGCCGAGTAATATTCCATTGTATATATGTACCACATCTTCTTTATCCATTCATCTGTTGATGGGCGTTTAGGTTGCTTCCATGACCTGGCTATTGTAGATGGTGCTGCAATGAACATTGGGGTGCATGTGTCTTTTTGAATTATGGTTTTCTCTGGGTATATGCCCAGTAGTGGGATTGCTGGGTCGTATGGTAGTTCTACTTTTAGTGTTTTTTTTTGCGGTACGCAGGCCTCTCCCGGTTTTGGCCTCTCCCGTTGTGGAGCACAGGCTCCGGACGCGCAGGCTCAGCGGCCATGGCTCACGGGCCCAGCCACTCCGCAGCATGTGGGATCTTCCCGGACTGGGGCACGAACCTGTGTCCCCTGCATCGGCAGGCAGACTCTCAACCACTGCACCACCAGGGAAGCCCTACTTTTAGTTTTTTAAGGAACCTCCATACTGTTCTCCATAGTGGCTGTATCAATTTACATTCCCACCAACAGCGCAAGAGGGTTCCCTTTTCTCCACACCCTTGTCAGCATTTGTTGTTTGTAGATTTTCTGATGATGACTATTCTAACCAGTGTGATGTGATACCTCATTGTAGTTTTGATTTGCAATTTTATTTTTTTTTTGCCATCCGCGGGCCTCTCACTGTTGGGGTCTCTCCCGTTGCGGAGCACAGGCTCTGGAAATGCAGGCTCAGCGGCCACGGCTCACAGGCCCAGCTGCTCCGCGGCATGTCGGATCTTCCCGGACCGGGGCACGAACCCGTGTCCCCTGCATCAGCAGGCAGACTCTCAACCACTGTGCCACCAGGGAAGCCCTGATTTGCATTTTTTTTAATAGTTAGTGATGTTGAACAGCTTTTCATGTGCCTCGGCCATCTGTATGTCTTCTTTGGAGAGATGTCTATTTAGGTCTTCTGCCCATTTTTTGATTGGGTTGTTTCTTTTTTTAATATTGGGCTGCATGACCTGTTTATATATTTTGGAGATTAATCCTTTGCCTGTTGATTTGTTTGCAAATATTTTCTCCCATGCTGAGGGCTGTCTTTTCATCTCGTTTATAGTTTCCTTTGCTGTGCAAAAGCTTTTAAGTTTCATTAGGTCCCATTTGTTTATTTTTGTTTTTATTTCCATTACTCTAGGAGGTGGGTCAAAAAAGACCTTCCTGTGATTTATGTCAAAGAGTGTTCTTCCTATGTTTTCCTCTAAGAGTATTATAGTGTCTGGTCTTACATTTAGGTCTCTAATCCATTTTGAGCTTATTTTTGTGTATGGTGTTAGGGAGTGTTCTAATTTCATTCTTTTACATGTAGCTGTCCAGTTTTCCCAGCACCACTTATTGAAGAGGCTGTCTTTTCTCCATTGTATATCTTTGCCTCCTTTGTCATAGATTAGTTGACCATAGGTGCGTGTGTTTATCTCTGGGCTTTCTATCCTGTTTCATTGATCTATATTTCTGTTTTTTGTGTCAGTACCATATTGTCTTGATTACTGTAGCTTTGTAATATAGTCTTAAGTCAGGGAGTCTGATTCCTCCAGCTCCGCTTTTTTCCCTCAATGTTGCTTTGGCTATTCGGGGTCTTTTGTGTTTCCATACAAATTTTAAGATTTTTTTGTTCTAGTTCTGTAAAAACTGCCATTGGTAATTTGATAGGGATTGCATTGAATCTGTAGATTGCTTTGGGTAGTATAGTCATTTTCACAATATTGATTCTTCCAATCCAAGGACATGGTATGTCTCTCCATCTGTTTGTATCATCTTTAATTTCTTTCATTAGTGTCTTATAGTTTTCTGCATATAGGTCTTTTGTGTCCTTAGGTAGGTTTATTCCTAGGTATTTTATTCTTTCTGCTGCAGTGGTAAATGGGAGTGTTTCCTTAATTTCTCTTCCAGATTTTTCATCATTAGTGTATAGGAATGCAAGAGATTTCTGTGCATTGATTTTGTATCCTGCAACTTTGCCAAATTCATTGATTAGCTCTAGTAGTTTTCTGGTAGCATCTTTAGGATTCTCTCTATATAGTATCATGTCATCTGCAAACAGTGACAATTTTACTTCTTCTTTCCAATTTGGATTCATGTTATTTCTTTTTTGTCTCTGATTGCTGTGGCTAAAACTTCCAAAATTACGTTGAATAATAGTGGTGAGAGTGGGCATCCTTGTCTTGTTCCTGATTTTAGAGGAAATGGTTTAAGTTTTTCACCACTGAGTACAATGTTGGCTGTGGGTTTGTCATACATGGCCTTTATTATGTTGAGGTAAATTCCCCCTATTCTTACTTTCTGGAGAGTTTTTAATCATAAATGGGTGTTGAATTTTGTCAAAAGATTTTTCTGCATCTACCGAGATTATCATATGGTTTTTATTCTTCAGTTTGTTAATATGGTATATCACATTGATTGAGGAATCATTGCATTCCTGGGATAAATTCCTCTTGATCATGGTGTATGATCCTTTTAATGTGCTGTTGG
This sequence comes from Lagenorhynchus albirostris, assembly GCF_949774975.1. Classification (NCBI taxonomy): domain Eukaryota; kingdom Metazoa; phylum Chordata; class Mammalia; order Artiodactyla; family Delphinidae; genus Lagenorhynchus; species Lagenorhynchus albirostris. The sequence continues at coordinate 91,917,865 of NC_083103.1, forward strand.
ATTCTGTTTGCTAGTATTTTGTTGAGGATTTTTGCATCTGTATTCATCACTGATATTGGCCTGTAGTTTTCTTTTTTTGTGACATCTTTGTCTGGTTTCAGTATCAGGGTGATGGTGGCCTCGTAGAATGAGTTTGGGAGTGTTCCTCCCTCTGCTATGATTTGGAAGAGTTTGAGAAGGATAGGTATTAACTCTTCTCTAAATGTTTGATAGAATTTGCTTGTGAAGCCATCTGGTCCTGGGCTTTTGTTTGTTGGAAGATTTTTATCACAGTCTCAATTTCAGTGCTTGTGATTGGTCTGTTTATATTTTCTATTTCTTCCTTGTTCAGTCTCGGAAGGTTGTGCTTTTCTAAGAATTTGTCCATTTCTTCCAGGTTGTCCATTTTATTGGCATATAGTTGCTTGTAGTAATCCCTCATGATTCTTTGTATTTCAGCAGTGTCAGTTGTTACTTGTCCTTTTACATTTCTAATTCTGTTGATTTGAGTCTTCTCCTTTTTTTTTCTTGATGAGTCTGGCTAGTGGTTTATCAATTTTGTTTATCTTCTAAAAGAACCATCTTTTAGTTTCATTGATCTTTGCTATTTTTTCCTGCATGTCTTTTTCATTTACTTCTGATCTGATCTTTAGGATTTCTTTCCTTCTTCTAACTTTGGGGTTTTTTTGTCCTTCTTTCTCTAGTTGCTTTAGGTATAAGTTTAGGTTGTTTATTTGAGATGTTTCTTGTTTCCTGAGGTAGGATTGTACTGCTATAATCTTCCCTCTTAGAACTAATTTGCTACATCCCATAGGTTTTGGGTTGTCGTGTTTTCATTGTCATTTGTTTCAAGGTATTTTTTGATTTCCTCTTTGATATCTTCAGTGATCTCTTGGTTATTTAGTAGTGTATTATTTAGCCTCCATGTGTTTGTATTTTTTACAGTTCTTTTTCCTGTAATTGATATCTAGTCTCATAGAGTTGTGGTCAGAAAAGATACTTGATACTATTTCAATTTTTTAAAATTTACCAAGGCTTGATTTGTGACCCAAGATATGATCTATCCTGGAGAATATTCCATGAGCACTTGAGAAGAAGGTGTATTCTGTTGTTTTTGGATGGAACGTCGTATAAATATCAATTAAGTCCATCTTGTTTAATGTGTCATTTATGGCTTTTGTTTCCTTATTTATTTTCATTTTGGATGATCGGTCCATTGGTGAAAGTGGGGTGTTAAAGCCTCCTACTATTATTGTGGTACTGCCGATTTCCCCCCCCCTTTTTTTTTTTTTTTGCAGCACGCGGGCCTCTCACTGTTGTGGCCTCTCCCGTTGCGGAGCACAGGCTCTGGATGCGCAGGCTCAGTAGTTGTGGCTCACAGGCCCAACTGCTCCACGGCATGTGGGATCCTCCTGGACCAGGGCACGAACCCATGTCCCCTGCATCGGCAGGCAGAGTCTCAACCACTGTGCCACCAGGGAAGCCCCAATTTCCCCTTTTATGGCTGTTAGCATTTGCCTTTTGTATTGAGGTGCCGCTGTGTTGGGTGCATAAATATTTACAATTGTTACATCTTCTTCTTGGATTAATCCCTCGATAATTATGTAGTGTCCTTCTTTGTCTCTTGTAATAGTCTTTATTTTAAAGTCTATTTTGTCTGATATGAGAATTGCTACTCCAGCTTTCTTTTGATTTCCATTTGCATGGAATATCTTTTTCCATCCCCCTCACTTTCAGTCTGTATGTGTCCCTAGGTCTGAAGTTGGTCTCTTGTAGACAACGTATATATGGGTCTTCTTTTTGTATCCAATCAGTAAGCCTGTGTCTTTTGGTTGAAGCCTTTAATACATTTACATTTAAGGTAATTATCAATATGTATGTTCCTATTACCATTTTTTAATTGTTTTGGGTTTGTTTTTTAGGTCCTTTTCTTCTCTTGTGTTTCCCACTTAGAGAAGTTCCTTTAGCATTTGTTGTAGAGGTGGTAAAAACTTTATATATTAGTATTTTAAGGGCATTTTCTCCCCCTGAATTTTGAAAGAGGGCTGCGTTTTCATTTTTCACTGGGCGTTACAAATTATGTAGCTGACTCTGGCTGGGAAGCCTTGGACAATTACTCAACTTCATTTTCTTCATTTGTAAATTGATGAAAAAGGTGAAAGTTAACGTACAGAAAGGGCTCTCAGTAGGCTGTGGCACGAATAATCCATGTGTTTGCCACTCTTATTAGACAAATGGCTACGTGGCTGAACTGGATGTAAAGGCAGGGAGGTCGGAAAGACTAGTAAAGAGAAGATGGGAAGAATTTAAGAGATTGGAGTTCTTGAGGTCTTGGCATAAACCAAACTGATCAAAAAGAGAGCCTGCTGTCATTGGCTTTGTTGATCTATAACCTTGTGCTTTTAAATATTTTGAATCCTAATTTTATTAACATAGTTAAACTATCTTTCCTAAACTCGCTGTCTTGCTTTCTCCTGGCAGGCTGATCCCTTGTTCCTGCCCCCATCAGTAGATTTCTGAGGCTCTTTTTCTCAAGCATCATGTTGAAACAGAAACGTGGGGTTCAAGGTTCCCTGGAGTAATGCCCTTGGCCAAAGATTTGGTCAGACTTTTGTTCTGGGCTCTAGGTAACCATCTGGGGGAATGTAGGCAAGGTCTGTTCCAACAACCAATCACTAATTCCATTATCTCAGTTGGTTAAAAAATGTTTTTGGAAATCCTGTGAATCTATCAGATTCCTGGAAAAAAATATTATCACAAACACACACAGTGAATAAATACAATTTTTAAATGATGAGCATTTCTTTCTTTCTTTTTTTTTTTTGCGGTACGCGGGCCTCTCACTGTTGTGGCCTCTCCCGTTGCGGAGCACAGGCTCTGGACGCGCAGGCTCAGGGGCCATGGCTCACGGGCCCAGCCGCTCCGCGGCATGTGGGATCTTCCCGGACCGGGGCACGAACCCGTGTCCCCTGCATTGGCAGGCGGACTCTCAACCACTGTGTCACCAGGGAAGCCCAATGATGAGCATTTCTAAAGGAGTCATAGATGAAAAGATAATAAGTTGTGGGACTTCCCTGGTGGTCCAGTGGTTAAAACTTTGCACTTCCAAAGCAGGGGGTGCGGGTTCAATCCCTTGTCAGGGAACTAAGATCCCTCATGCCGCGTGGTACAACAAATAAATAAATAAAATGAAAAAAAAAAGAAGTTGGGTTTTTGAACTTAAGAGTTGGGCAATGGAACAGTATGAGGTGATGACAAGTTCTAGGGTGCTGCCGTGGAAGTGGGTCATTTAAATGGAGGCTAAATTTGTCGAAGTAAAGGAAATTAAGAAATTTCGAAGTTATTAGATGAGTCATCTACTTGAAGACTGAAGCCATGGGAATGATGACAGAGGTCCAGGTGGGAAGAAGCCAGGGGTCAAAGATCTATAGAAATCTGTGAAAGTGACTGAGGTCAGTGAACGGCTAAGTGCGACTGGGGAGATGGTAGCACAGTTAGATGTGCTGAAAGGGTCAAGAGAGGAGGAGAGCTGAACGCAGCTATTTGTTCCAACATGAGGCTAGGCTCCAAAGTCTGAAAAACAAGAGTAGCTAAAATTTAATATAGCAAGGACCCAAATCATATATTCTATCCTAAAGGCAAGTAGGTTGAAGCCAGAGACTGATAGGGGAAACACCAAGATCTAATTGGGAGGTAATAAGATCATAGACACAATGATTAGAGAACAGCACAGCATTGAAAGCAACAGAACACAGGGAGGAAATAAATATGGCGAGGTCCTGTAATTGGATGAGGCCCATCGGACTAATAAGGGATCCAGTTAAATGCCTGCTGGCTGCGGCTGCAGACATCCTGAAGCAGCTCCTGGGAGCCTGCATGAGCTGTTGAAAGCCCACCTGATCCCAAAAGGCAGCCACTGCTTCTAAGCCTCTGGAGACAAGCAGCCCCTCCCCAATGTGGTGTGGTGTGGTGTGGTGAAAACACACCCAGAACAAACTCCAAGGTTGCCACTGTCTGCATGTTTTCAGGGCATCCTCCCATTCAGTAAAAACACAGCTGGGCTTCTCAGGTCTCAGAAGGTAGCAGTGAGGTGTCCTCAGTCTGGTCCTCAGTCTGGGGGTTACATGGCTATGCTCCTTGTGCAGACCCACATGGTGAGTTGATGCCGCAGTGCTAGCTCAGCCATGGGAGGCCTTCGTGGAGGTTCCCAAGACCATGGCCAGGGTGCTGGGTCCTCATAGGCATCCACACAGCTCTCCCTCTCTGAGTCCTCCCTCCTCGGAGGTCTGGGTTCCCTGGTTCTCAGGTGTCTGCCTCTCCGGAAGCTGTCAGCCTCTTCCTTCTTCTGCTTCCACCTCCTGAGGTCAGTCATCCTCTCTGGGGTCAGAGACAGGCCCTTCTCCTTGACCAGCCCTTCTCTTTCAAATCCAGCCATGGCAAAGCCACCGAGCTCCTTCCCTAGATGACAAATCCCATTTAATCACTTGATTGTCCCTGAGTTTTAACAAAAATAATGGCCCCTGGCAACTCCTCCTTTGTGCTACAAAACAGAGGTAAACGTTATTAACCAAGTGAAGAAACTTAGACCGCAAGGACACAAAAGGCTGGGGAGGGGCTGGAAGAAGGGTTGGGGAGGAGAGAAGGAAATACCTTTCATGCCTTTGTGTTGAACTCACTGCAGAGAAAAACAAGACATAGGTGATTTTGGAGTCAGTTCTTCTGCTTCATTAAAGTCTTAATAAATTGCCCTGCTCTATGCAAATTCTATGGCAGTAAGTGTGGTCTTTGGTGGATTCAGGAATTACCCGGAAGGGGAGTAGGATGGAGATGTGGAACTAGCTAGGTGCCCTGGAGGCCTGTCCCTGGGGCTGGGAGGAGGTGGCTGAGCCTAAAATAGGAACTGGCCAGGCCTTGGGCATCTAATCTCCCAGAAGGGCCAAGTTCTCACTGTGCCCAGTGACCTTCCGCTTCCTGCTGTTACCCAGAAAATGACATTAAACCCAATTGCTCCGTGTGTTCAGGCATACAAATGGAGAGCAGAAAGCATTTGCCTGAGGTTGAGGGTGACAAAGGGAATGTATTTCTGAGCCAAATACAGTAAGCAAAGTGCACAAACCTTTTCAGGATTACTTATTAGCCAAGGGAACAGGGAATTGGCGGAGGGTGATGGGGGAGGGAGACGAGGCTGGGAGTCCTGCAGTCACGGAATTGAAGCTGATCCTGGGCTTTCATGCTCATTTCTGGTAACAAGAGGGAAAAGTTAAAACACTTTTTTGTTTCTTAAAAAAATTGTATGGAAAAACAGCCCTCTTGGGTCTCTTACTCCCAGTCAACACTCACCACACCAGCTGAGCTCTTAACTCAGTGCCAGGGTCAGGGAGAGACTCTGAAAATACTGAAAATAATAGCAGCTGTGTGTTTTGCCTAGAAGCCACACTGTTTTTTCTTTGTGTTTTCCTTATTTTCACCTCATTCATTTCCAGTGGAAGTGGTAGCAGGCCCATGCTTATTGTTTGCCGAGGCTGTGTGTGTGTGTGTGTGTGTGTGTGTGTGTGTGTGTGTGTGTGTGTGTGTGTACATGTGTGTGTCTTACAACCCTGGCAAGGGGTACTCGTGAGGAAATCAATATTTATTTCAAATGTGATGTTTACAGGAAGGGCCTGGGGGAGGAGAGAGAAGTTGAGGCAGAGAGCTGGAATGCTCCGGAAGAGGACCTTCTTGGAGGATGGCCAGCCAGCGGAAGAAGGAAGTCACCCCAGAGGGCAGGGCTGCCCCTCTGGCTGCCCAGACAGCAGACCCTAACCCAGAGTGGCTCCATGGAGGGCCAGGCCAAGACTGGGGCAGGACTCGATGTGCAGGAAGGGCTGCTGAGGGTGAGGCTGGCAGGTGGACTGGGTGGGCCTGAAGGGTTTCCCGAAGAGAAATGGTGGGTGTAGGAATTCTAGGTTCACATCCCCAGGGGCAAAGTCAGATTAGGGTCAAGTCAGGCCTGACATCCAAAGCGGGATGTTGTAGACAATGGAGATTCTAGACATGAGTCAGAAGGCAGAGCTTTGCTTTTTCAGGCTTCTAGAGTTTGCCATAGAGCCCTCTGCAGTGGCTCAGATAATGGGGTGGGCATGGTCCTTGAGCGGGAGTTGAGAAAGCTAGCAGAGCTGGCTAAGCTGATGGAAGCCAAGTGGGCAAGGGTTCAGGGTCATTCTCCAGCCCCAGACTCGAGCGGGAAACCAGGGCAGGAGCCCATCACACTGCCCAGGCCAGCACAAGTGGGCCCAGATGAAGCTCGGGGAGCACGAGGGGGACCCAAGTCCCCCAGATACTGGGTTTAGGACAGCAAAATCCAGGCCATGCCTCCTGGTATGGGTGGAGCTCTCACATGCCTCATGGTGCAGTCAGCAGATTAAAGGTCCTCAGGTTCTAGAAAGGAATGGAACGGAGACCTGGCAGAGACTGATAGACCCAGGCAAAGACAAGGACAGGGAAAATCAGCCCTCAGTGGTTCTCTGGATGAGGCAATGGCCGGAGCCCAGTTTGCCTCTGCAGGTGGAGAAGGCTATGGAGGAAAGTAGCAGCCATCCAGACTCTGCCACTGGCTGGTCGTGGATCCTCAGTAAGTGGACCTCAGTGTGCCTCAGCTTCCTAATCTCAGGGAAATCATATTTCACAGATATGAATCTCATCTATAAGATGAGATATTATAAGAAATACTCTAAAAAATTCTTTAAATCAACTTGAATCTAATTCTGAGTTCCCATTCTCCTGAGCAAGTTGGAAAGTTAGTCTTAGTCATTAATGGGACTCCCCATCCTACAGTGATGCAAAAGTCCTGGAGTCCCATGCAGGGCCAAGGCATCTGGACATCTCTTTTTTTTTTTTTTTTTTGCGGTACGCGGGCCTCTCACTGTTGTGGCCTCTCCCGTTGTGGAGCACAGGCTCCGGACGCGCAGGCTCAGCGGCCATGGCTCATGGCCCCAGCCGCTCCGCGGCAGGTGGGATCTTCCCGGACCGGGGCACGAACCCGTGTCCCCTGCATCGGCAGGCGGACTCTCAACCACTGCGCCACCAGGGAAGCCCTGGACGTCTCTTTTATTCATTCAACAGATACTTTCTGGCTCTTACTTGAACTTTTCCAGGCACAAGATGTATGAGAGAAAGAGACAGAATTCCTGCTCTCAAGGAATTTATATTCTGTAGGGGGTGGTAGGGAGGTGTGTGTGTGTGTGTGTGTGTGTGTGTGTGTGTGTGTGGTGGTGGGGTGGGGTGTGTGTGCAGACAATAGATGTATGAATAAATGAATCAACCAATAAATACGATGATTTCAGGAAGAGGGAAATGTGGTTTAGTGGAGCCCATTAATGACAGCCATTTCCAGCCTGAGCTCTGAACTGCCGGAGAGACAGACACATGAGTTAGACGGTGGAGACGCAAGCACCAGCCTTATGGCTCATCATAGCTAGTTTGGAGGATGAAGCTTAGCAGTGCAGCAGTGATGGGCTTCATGGTGCTGATGCTGGGATTAGACAGACTTGCCATCCAGTCCCAGGCAGAGATGGTCAGTCACAAGCCTTCCCCTGAGGGGCAGAACCTTTTCCACGAAGCTTGCTTCTTGGTCCAGGGCAGAGCAGCGCTCGTGCTCTCTGCATGAAGCAGATCCCAGAAAGAGAGGGAGAGACTGAGCCAGGTGGTCCTAGGACCTTCTCCAAACTTGCCAATCAGGTAAGACATACCTACCCTGCAGAGAAGTGAGTAAAAGCTAGGGAGAGAGACCAGTAGTGTTCCTCTGTCTAATGGAAGTATCCCCCACATGGAAGGGAACATCAGCAGTGTTCCCTCCTGAATCTGTGAAGAAATGATATAAAATCAGAGGCTAGAAAATAACGGGTGCGGCATGGGAACATCAGAGTTACTTTAGCTAGAGTGGTTAGAAGAGGCTGTCTGAGAAGGGGACTTCTGATCAGAGACCCAAATGATGTGGAAGAGCCACCTGTGGATATCTGGGGGAAGAGCTCTCAAGACAGGGGACAGCCAGGGCAAAGGCTCTACCGAGTGAGTAAGCTTGGGTTCAAGGAACAGAAAGAAAGCCAGTGTTGCTAGAGTGACAAAGCAGGGAGTGATAGAAGGGAGAGTCAGAAAGATAAGCAGGGTCTGGGTCATGGGGGCCCTTTGTGGGTTCAGGTGAAGAGCCCAGGTGTCATTCTAATGGCAAAGAGTAGTCTCTGGAGTGCTGTAAGTGGGGAAGGAGCCAGAGCAAGGTAACAACCTGGGAGAGAGCACGTCTCTTGAGGCTTCATCTGGTGTTCTTCTTGCTATTCTGTGCTGACTCCATCCAGAAAGGGAGGGGCTTGTAATCCCTACCCTGTCTCCCTTGGACAGTCAGACAGTTGTGGTGAAGATGGAAAGGCAATGCCTGTGATGGTGCTTTGGATGGTTGCAAGAGCTGTTTATACAAATACAAAGGACCAGCTATAGCCCTCTGGTCCTTACCCAGCTGCTGTGGGCTCTGGCCAGACCTTGTGGCCAGGTGAAGCTGGGGCTGAGCAGCCGGGAAGGTTGAAAAAGGAGGAGATAGGAGATTCAAGAATTGGAAGGCGCCCGTGAAACGGTAGACCCCAACTTCCCCATCTTCAGAGAAGCCCAGTCCAGCCAGGTGAGGCAGTGGGTCAGGGAGGGCAAAAGTGGGGGCCCCTCCAGGATTCGGGTTCCCAGTCTAGAGTTCTTTCCATTGCACTCTGTTGAGGTAATGGTCTCATTTTCCTAACAAAGAGTTCATCTTCTTAAAGACAAATAATGAGTGAACACACATTCATGGAGCATCGACTATTTTCAAAGACTTTCTATTTGTCCTGACATTCACTATCTCATTTATTTCCTTTTTTCTCTTCCCTCTCTTCCTCCCTTTCTCCGTCTTTTAAGTATTTCTCCCAAACGTACTAAGTGCTGAGCTCACCCTGAGGTCTGGAGTCTCCCCGATACTTCGTTCCCCTTCTATCAACAGGCCAGTCATCACTGCCTTCCCTCTGTCACTGGGCGGTCGTGAGAATTAAATGAGATAACACATGCAGAACACTTTGTAACCTGTAAAGCTTTACTAAGCTGTAAGGAGACATGTTTTTATCATTAGCTGATGGAAGGTAAGAAACGTTCAGGCTTCCCATAATGTTGCAACCTCATCCGCACTTCCTTGCCTGGACTTCTCCCCATCCTGCTACCCTGCCTCTGTTTTCTTTTCCCCCTTCTGCCCTCACTCCCCGAGGACACTCAGCCTGGACACAGCAGCTGGTAGTTAGCCAAGTGTCTGCTTTTCTAACCTAATTATCTGAATGGGCTTACCTGGGGCCCAGGAGGTCAGGGCATGGACAAGAGGTCACACAACAAACCTCCAGGTCTGCTGGGAGTGGGCATTGCCTTGGCAGCATTCCAGTGCTCTGACCCGTCCCACCGACACAGGATTTCAAATCTAGGCAGGCCAGGAGGAGGAAATAAAAATAGAGGAGTAGGTTTACAGCAGGGTTCCTGAACTTACTCTAATTTGGGCCGGATAATTCTTTGTTTTGGAGATGAGGTTGTCCCAGGCACTGTAGGATGTTTAGCAATATCCCTGACCACTGGATGCCAATAGCACTTCCCACAGTTGTGTCCCCAGACGTTGCCACATGACCCTGGCGGTGGAGGTAATTGTCCTAGATCCATTGGTCTAGAGTATTACAGATTCAACTGTAATAAACAGTGAAGTAAACATCAGCTCAACTTGTTTAATTTTTTAGTGTTAACCTATGGCTCTAGTTTTAAACTTGGCTCTGAAGCTATTCTGTGTGTGTGTGTGCGCGCACGATAGTAAATGCCTGGAAGAGTTTTCTCTGATTAAAGGTGGACTTGTTTCAATGGGATTGGTATATTAGCGAACAATTTCAGCATCATGCAACATTTACATTGCTTATGCGTGATCTCATCCTCGGAACTCTGGGTGAACACAGAAAATGGAACTCAGGTAAACTGAGCCACACACATGGGAATCCACAAGCCACATACGTGCAAGTGCATCAAACACTGACAAAGAGAGGGAGAGAGAGAGACAGAGAAAGAGAGGGAGGGAGAGAGACAGAGAAAGAGAGGGAGGGAGAGAGACAGAGAAAGAGAGGGAGGGAGAGAGACAGAGAAAGAGAGGGAGGGAGAGAGTGCTTCTCTTTTTGGCATTAGAGATACCATGTCCTTTTTACAATTAGCCTCCTGCCCTTTTCCTTTCTTTGCCCAGTAGATGGGGACAAAGAAGATAAAAGCTGATTGGAGGCAGGGAGAGACTGGGTGGAGTGGAGTTTGAGGATAGAGAACATCTTTGGGGGGTTAGGGAACTAGAATAAAGCAATGGAAGAGATAGTAGGAAGTGAAAATAGAGGACTTCAACCCATGGGTGGAAATGATAAGATAGTCAAATCACCTTGAGAAGGATGTTCTAACAGTCAGGGCAGCAATGGAATGGACCACTTGCCATGGAGTGAGTTCCCCATTTCTGGATGAATCAAGAGGACGCTGTATTGTAGAGAGAAGGACGGCAACAATGGGTAGGAGTTTTGACTCAAAGACCTACATGGTTCTTCCTGACTTTAAGATTCCATAATGTAATGAGAGAGAGTGAGTCCCTGGAAATGGTGTATTAGGAGGATTAATTTGAAAGGTCTGAGCGGTCCTTTAGAAGAGAAAGAGGTTGTGGAAAAACTTGCAGAGAAAAGATCTCATTGCAGAGACCTCATCATAAAGTAACAAGGGCCTAAATGTATATGCTGAGGTGAAGAGTAGGAAAGAATGGGCACAGGGGAAGCTAAGGAAGGGGAACAAGCAGGATTAGGGGAGTGATCAGATTCGGGGCAAGGGTGGAGAAAATGAAGAAACAATAGCCCAAAAAAGAAAAAAAAACACTCTGGTTTTTTTTGTTTGTTTTTGTCCTTTTTAAAAACTCCATGTTATAAACATGGATGACTGAAATGATGGTCAGCCATGGGGGAAGATGATGGTCTGGTTTTATGCGATGCTATTTTTGAGATGGTACATGCTGTCATTTGCTTGATGATGGGTTTTATGTAGCAATCACCAAAGATGTATCTAGCACAGTGCCAGGCACAGAGTAGGTACCAAACGATGATTTCTTGATGATTCATTGACAGGGACTTGGTATGAAATACAGGCCCTGATATCTCAGGCAATATATAGATATAGATAGATGTGGATAGATATCAAGATAGATCTAGCTAGCTAGCTAGCTAGATGATAGATAGATAGATAAATAGATAACTAGATAGATATTAAGATAGATCTAGGTAGATCTAGATATCTTCTTGAAAAAATGAACATTCCCATCTCAGCTGACTCATTTGGTGGCATAAACAAGTTTATGTGATGGTTTGATAGAGATCAGTTTAGTGTGGGGTAAGGAAAAACGGGAGAGGTATCTTATAGTTTCTCAAGATATTTACAGCTCTTATACAAAAGAAGCACTCACAGGGTCCAGACAGATTGAATGCTAAGTGACAGTGAGGTATACAAGTAGAGATGTCCAGAGGCAGTTGGAGATGCTCCACTGGAGCTAAGGAAGGAAGATAGGGCTGGAGCTTGAGATACAGAAGACATCGAACTTCAAGGTACAGAGTGTGAAGGCTGGAGGGTCTAGGGCCACATACCTGAGCCTCGGGCAGGCCCAGGGAGGGAAAGGAGTGTGGGGGTGGGGAGAGGGAGGGCCAGGGTAGGAGTGATGCACGCTGAGGAGGGAGGCGGGAGGGTCCAGTAGGGCAGAGTCAGGGCTGTCATGTGTCAAGTGCTGAGAGAACCAGGGAGCAGTGCCCTGGAAGATGTGTTAGAACTGGCCCTGAGGCGGGGCTGCAGCTAATGTCAGAGAACGTAGCTCTAACGGGGTGGCGAGGATAGAATCTGCATTGCAGGATGCCACCCAATCAGTGGGCGGGCGGTAAGGAGATGGAAGCCGGGGTATAAATCGACAATTTTGTCTCTGAATGGAAGGCGAAATTTAGAGGCTGTGGTTAAAATAAGTGATTCAAAGTGTAAGGCCTTGAAGAATACAGGAAACGTTGTTTAAGAAGATGTCTTAAAGGAGACTGCATTTGCGTTGGGTCCTCAAAATGAATGAGGCCTGGCTGGGCAGTGAGCAGTGCAGGGAGGTTAACATGTGTACATTTGCCCCGTGGTAAAATCTGAGAGGCCCAGGTTAGTCAACTGATGTGCAAGGCAGAGCACTTGGAACTGAATCGAGTCCAAGTCAGGAAGCTGTTCTTAGAATGGTACCCAGCACTCTTTACCTCCAGGATCCTCTGAAAGTGAAACAATCAGTAGCAACTAGCAGTTTACACATGCAAATTGTTGAGGTGATTGAAAGCTCAGGCTTTGGGGTCCAGAACTAGACCTCTGAATGCCTTGAGCTCTCCCACCTGAGAAATGTGCACAGTAACTCTTTCAAAGGGTTGCTGCAGGGGTTAATAAGATCATGTATGTAAACTCCTTTAACACGTGTGACCAACACAGGGTCACCACTCAGCTACTGTTATTATATATGAGCATCAGACCACCCAGCTATGTACTATCTTCTGTGATGGAGAAAACTGGTTTTCAACCAAGGTAGCTCAGCTGGAACAAGTGGATGAGATGCAAATCTCATTCCTCCCGTGCCAGAGTCTGTCTCCTTCGCTTGCTTTCCCGTCTCTCCTCCCTTTAACGTTTGGGAATATTTAATGTTCCCACTTGTTCAGGTGAAGGGGATCAAGAGGTAAAACTACTAGGTATTAAGTAAGTAAGTAATGTACAAGGATGTAATGTACAGCACAGGGAATAAAGCCAATACTTTATAATAACTTTGTATGGGGTATAATCTATAAAAATATTGAATCACTATGCTACAAATTTGAAGCTAATATAATATTGTAAGTCAATGTACTTCAATTATAGAGAAAGAAAAAAATATTTCCTCTTACATTTGTTAACTAGCTATGGGTTGGACGGTAGCTGTGCAAGGTCCTAACTGTGCAAGTATCTCTCTCCTTCTCTGTCTCTCTGTCTCTCTGCACTTGTTTAGCGACATGTGGTGGGAGTGAGGTGGAGAAGAGGATATGAAGATAAACAAGGCAAAACCTCTGTCCTTGAAGAGTCCACAGTCCAGGCACCATGTAGACAGGTAATTAAAATAAAATGTGATAAGCACCCGAATAGACTATAAGCAGCATATTGTGGCAGCCCAGAAGCGCAAGAAGCCATCCCTGGGAAAGCTGGGAAAGGCTTCCCAGAAGAGGTGATGTTCATCTTGAATCCTGAAGAATAAACCAGCATCTGGCAGGTGCAGATCAGGGAAAGGTGTTCCACACGGCAATGGCACAATGCAAAGGCCTGGGTTCCTGTGACAGCAACAGCACTTTCCGTTCCAGGACAGAAGAGGCTTGGGGTTTAGGAATTTATCGAGGGGAGTGGAAGATGACGCTGAAAAATAGGGTAGAATCAAATTGTCAAGGGACGTTTTGGTGGCAGGCCCAGGAGCCTGGGTTTTATTTTCGGGTGATGGGAAGCTGAAGTCTTTAGCAGGAAAATTAGCAGATTTAACTATTTTTCCCTCTATTTTTTTGGTAGCAGTTATGCTGAGACACAATTCACACACCATGCAATTCACTATTAAACGTGTACAATGCAATTTTTGTGTGTGTGTGTATCCAACCACTAACCTATTTTTTGTCTTTATAGCTATGCCTTCTCTGGACATTTCATATAAATGGACTCATGTAATATGTGACTTCTTGTGACTGACTTCTTTCATTAACATAATGCTTTCAAGATTCCTCCATAATGCTGAATAATATTCTATTTTATGGATATACCACATCTTATTTATCCATTCATCAGTTGATAGACGTTTGGGTTGTTTCCACTTTCTGGTTATTCTAAACAATGCTGCTATGAACATTCACGTACAAGTTTTAGTGTAAACGTATGTTTTCATATGTTTTCTTGGGTACGAAGGAGTGGGATTGCTGGGTCATATGGTAACTCTCTGTTTAACCTTTTGAACCTTTGCCAGAACAGCTGCACCATTTTACATTCCCACCTGCAATGTATAAGGGTTCCAGTTTCTCCACATCCTTGCCAACACTTATTATTATCTGTCAGGTTTATTTCTCAGGAGTGTTACTGGGGCAGCAGTTTGAAACATAGATAGACATAGGGAGAGACACATTTGGAGGCCTTTGCCATGGCCAATATGAGTGATGATGGCAGAATGGGCTGCTTATCTCATGTTGTTACTGACTGAAGGAACCTGACTCAACCTCTTCTAATTCTACAAATGGGGAGGTGAGCATGATACCATGACCACGAAATCTCTACTTCCCTTATGTAGATGGCAGCATGTGCTTTCAGGGTCCCTTTTCAGCCCGCAGGAAGGGCTTTCAATCCAAGAAGAAACATCTTTCTGGGTTTACTGCTAACAGACTCCCAGGTTAGAAGGTAGTCGTGAGAACTTCCCTAGTTCAGCTCTGTGACCAGGAATTAAGACGTCAGGACTTGTCTTCACAGGGAGGGGCTCAAATAGACAGCAAACTTCTTTGGGTGGAGAGTGAGATGGAATACATCATCAACCCTCTGGGGAGCAGGATGCTGAGTTCCTTCTGGCGGGGTGGAATCCAGTGGATAAAATTCCCTGAGCCAGTCTCAACAAGAGTCCAAATCAGCACCACCTTCAAATTCACAGCTAACAAAGGTGCTAACCCCAGAGTTGGAAGAATGTCGCTTTCCATTTAAGTCCTTGACGCCTCGCCAATGTCCCCTGAGGCTCTGGGTTAGTTACTCCCTCGCCAGTATCCCCTCTGGGTGCTGTGGCCACATGATGGTTTTCTCTTTTCCTGTAAGGACTAAAGCTCATCTACAGATCCATATCTCCTGGCAAAGCAAAGTCTCAGGAGATACTTAGAAGTATCGCTAAGTCTCAGCTGGGCAGTCATTCATTCAACCAACAACCCTGTGCTGAGCTCTGTGATTCGTATTCAGGAGCCCCTGAGCAAGACAGAGCTCCTGCTTTCAGTGGACGCTCAGTCCAGAGAGAACCGCTTTAAAGGGAGTGTGTGTGTGCATGCGCGAGTGCTCATGTGTGCGTGTGTGTGTGTGAGGATGTGTGGATGCAGACTTTGAATACAGTGTAGTCACTTGCCCTTGAGTTGGTTAGAATTGTACCCTTGATACACCACAGTACTCCTATCAGCACCAAAGGGCTATGGTAGAGTGCTGAATTTCTTCTCCTGAAACAAAACCTAAAGAGGGATGTGTGTGTGTGTGTGTGTGTGTGTGTGTGTGTGTGTGTGTGTGTGTGTGTGTGTGTGTGTGTGTGTGTGTGTGTGTGTGTGTGTGTGTGTGTGTTTCCTCCCAACATGAAAATCCAGAGAGTCTAAAGCCCCCTTCAGTCTCCATCCCCTCACCCCTACCAAAATACCTAGTCGACTGCAGGACAAAAGGAGGGGAAATTTTGGGTCAGCAAAACCCGAAGTTTATACAAATAAGACGCACACCGATGCCATAAAATGTGTAAGACAAAGACTTCCCTTTAAGCAGGAGCTCTAAAGTGCAGGGGATCACAAAAAACAAGGAAGTGATGCTTCTCTCTCAATTATTGTGCACTCTCAGCTGTATTTTGTTGACCTCGATGATTTCAATCAGCTCTCAGCCCATCCAGCCTTCACCTGCTATGAATCAAAACCTGGAGGGCTCTCTGTTCTCCGTGCTCGGAAAAAAACCCTTTGATAAGGTTGTTATGGATGCAAGGCAGAGCGGGTTGGGCTGGGTGCCTTTCCTCGACTGGCATTATACATTTATGATGCAAACCAGTGAAGAAGCCAGGGCTTGGAGTGCAGGGGCTGAGAGGGGCCTAGTCAGAGGCACTGCTGGGGCAGGGTTGACTTAGGGGGAATTGGAATTGTCTTTCTCTGTTGGAACAAAAGGCCCTTGAGGGAAAGGCTGGTGCTGGGAGGATGTGACAACAGGCCTCATATGCAAAGCTTAGCACCTCAAAGCTCCGTCACTATTTCTGGGCTCCTTGGTGGATTGACTTTTCTTGGAGGAAGTGATGATCCCCAACACTGTAAGCCTCTTTGGTAGAACATAATCTTCATGAAGGCAGGGTCTCTCTTTTTTTTGTTTTTGTTTTGTTTAGTTTGGTTTGTTCACTGGTCTGTTCTGACGTCTAGAAATGTGCCTGGCACATGGCAGGGACTCAACAAATATTTGTAGCATGAATGAATGCTGGGCACACACTCTTTTTTAGAGGCACCCAGTTGTGGGTGCAGAGAGTACAAAGCTTTCTTCTTGGCTCTGGTGAAATTAGGAGTTATTGTGGGCTCCAGGCTACTATAGTGACTAGCTGTTGGGCGGTAGGTGGGAGGAAGATAGTGAGATAGTGAGTCTGGGACACAGATGGTGGAGGAGAATCAGGGGGTTCAATTAGCTTGTACTAAAAAAATACAGTCATATACATGTCACCTTCCCCGTAACCCTCTCCTGTTTCCAAGGGAAAGAAGGAACCTTCTCTCCTTACTTTCTCCCATGGTTAAGCTCCTAAGCATGATTTTTAAAAAATTCCTTTTCTTCTTCAAGGCTACCTGTAACATTTATTTATTCCCATTTGGGTGCTGACTTTTTGTGTAAGCTTCATTTTAATCTGCGATATATCAGTTTCCTCATTTGCAAAACGGGATTCATAAAATTGATCTCACAAAGTGGGTGAGGAGAATACATGAGAAAATGTGAATCAAGTCACTAGTACATAAGGAGCGCCCTGCGAATGCAAACTCTCACTGCCTCCATTGCTCCAGCTACTGCGAGTAAAATTGACGAAATCGTCTAGATACACTAGAGACTAGGATCACTCCTTGTGACTCAGGCCTGAGGCCTGAAGGGGAAGAGGGAAGGAGAAGATAGTCATTGCTCGTGGCTGGGACCAGGGCATTGGGCTGGCACCCTCCTGGTAACAGAGGGATTCCCCTCCGATCCCTCCTTCAAGCCCAGAATCAAAAGGAGCCATCCATGGGTCTCCCCAGACGGTGGTACCCATAGCCTGGGCTGTCAGTATTCTCCAGGGAAACAGTTTGCTTCTCCTTGGAAACCAGCCCTTATACCTTTAATACTTCTTCAACCTTTGTAGGATCCCCATAGCACCCGGAGCCACACAGGATCCCTTGGCCACGTTTTGCATATAGGGTGGTCAGATATTGCAAATTACATATTGGATCACATGATTTTTCAGGTGGAAAAGTCCATCTAAGAGCCTTATGGAGAAGCAGCAGAATGAGGGGGTTAAAAATGCAGGCTGTGCTGGGCAGGGGTCTAGTGGGCAGGTGGCCGTTGGTTTGCCTGAGTTCACATCCCACTCAACCCTCACCTGCTGTGTGATGCTGGACATGTTATGAAGTTTCTCTGGGGTGAAAACAGAGGTGATGTTCATTTAACAAATATTTATTGATCGCCTCTGTGAGCCAGGTACTCTTAATAATAGCATCTGCATCACGGGTGGTTGCAATGATTAGATGAGATAGTGAATGAATTGCACAGAATCTGCTCACAGAGAGCATGGAACAGATATTAGCTGTTGTTATTATTTCATATGGTTCAGATGCTCAACTGTAGACCTTACAGTACTTGTCATTGGTTCTCTTCCATTAAAGAGAATATTTAGAATTGGAATTTTCCAGAAAAATCTAAGCTATGTGGTCCATGGATCTGTCTACCACATGCTTTAAAATTAAAAAAAAATTTTTTTTTAGTCTGTAGAACCTTAAAGATACCCAATAATTATTCATGGCTTGGGCCTTCCATTGTTCTATCTCTAACATATTCCTAACTCCTCCCCACCGAGTCATCCTCTGCATTTTTAGGTAAAACCTCATTATTGTAATTGCAGCAATGATGACGCCATCTTGTAAGCGTGCTGCACTGAAATCTCACCTTTTTCGAAATGCTTTTGAGACATAGAACCTCATTTGTTCCAGTGGCCGGGGTTGGGGACGTATGCCTTCTGGGGTCTAAAGATGATGGTACCCCCTGTGACCTTGCATAACCATGTTCTGTTACAAGTTTGGGAGGGTGGTGATCTACCCTATGTCACTGCCTATAGTATCTGGGCTCTTTGCTGAGAAGAGCTGTTAAGAATCGCACCCACCCCACCACCCACTGTAGACAGAAACACTGAAATGAACTGTGAATGACTTTGGGGATCAAACACACAAAGGTTCAATGCCAGTTCTCCCACTTATAGGGAAAAAGCCAAAGCCAAGAGATAGGGAGGATGGGAGGGAAGCTCAAGAGGGAGGGGATATGGGAACATGTGTGTGCATATGGCTGATTCACTTTGGTGTACAACAGAAGCTGACACAGTATTGTGAAGCAATTATACTGCAGTAAAGATCTATTAAAAAGATAAAAATTTAAAAAGCCAAGTAGATTCCTGACCTCAGTTTCCTCTGAGAGAAAATGAGGCACAATATATATTCCAAAGAGCTGTATGAGGATTATTACCTAAGAGTCTAGCAGAATATGTGCACACCTCCATAAATATGACTTCCCTTCCCCCTCTCACCTCCACCATCCCCGAAACACTGCCTTCCCTGTGGGCCCTCTGATGTTCTCTGGGTTTGATCCTTATCCTCTTGTCTTTACCATGCCCTGAGTTGTTGCAGTGTGTGTGTGTGTGTGTGTGTGTGTGTGTGTGTGTGTGTGTAAGGAGGTGGGCAGGGATGACGTGGAGCCTGGCTCCTTCTCTGATCTGTCCTGCGGGAGGAACCTTGCCCAGCAGCCCCACATGGCTCCCATAATACCATAAGTAAAACACAAACAAAGCAGAGGTTGTTCTGCTTGTCAGCCTCTGAGACCATATGGAGCTGAGACATGATTGTATTGCCTCTGCTAGACTGCAGTTGAGCTAAACAGAAAAGCCATAATAAACTATTCTGGGGAGGTCCCCGAGCTCCACGCACAGAGCACAAACAGATAGAGGGTGGCTGGATGTTTTTTTTTAAAGGAAGGAGCACCAGAGAAAAACAAGGGAAAGAGAGTAAGAAAAAATGGAGGGAGAAGAAAAAGAACAAAAGAGAAAGGGAGAAAGTAGGAGAGAGAGGTATGGGGTAAGACCACTACAGTGCAATTGCATCACTGGGCATTTGTTTCTGCAAGGATTTATACCCTGTGGGGACTCTGTGGTGTCACCTAGATACATAGTAAAATCTGATTGTAATTTTGGCTTTTCCATGGTATCTGTCTATGTTTGTGGTAGAGTTGGGAGTATCAAAGAGAAGATGCAAAATTGCATTTAGGAATATTTGAGACAGCTTTAAATCCTCTCTTAGCTCCCTTCCCTTCTTCCCCCTTCCTTGCGCCTCTTACCCTCATGATTCCAGTCCAAACAGGTTGATAAGACTCATATCTTTTGACACTGACCAGACCCTTCTTTTGTCTTCAATAGAGTTGGGGCTGAGTGCCCAGGAGTCTGTGTGTGTGTGAGTGCATGGGGAGAGGGGGTGGATGGGGAGAGCGGTACGTGGTTCAGACAGAAGCTGCATTGCCCCTCTGCTTGGGCAGGCTATATGCCCACTGGAAGTCTTTCCAGACCACAGGGAAAAGGTAGATAACATAAATAAATCAAGGAGAAAAAAAAAAAAACCCACAGCCACCAGATGTTGCTTCTGAACAAAGCCTTACAGTAGGAAAGAAGGATTCCCAAAGTGGCAACAAACTCACATGGAAATGTCTGTGAGGTTAAAACAAAAAAATTCCCTGTTTGCATGCTGTTTATTCCAGGTGTGATGAGTAAATCCCAACACTTTGAGAACTGTCATCTGTTTTGAAAGTTTGTGCAAGTGTAGAGTTCAGAAGCAACACAACCACCAACAGTAACTACTTCCACGTGGTAACTACCTCCTGGTCAAACTTTATAGCCACTCTTTAAAATGCTTGAATTATAGAAGTTATATAGCAATGGTAGCTAAGCATGTGGGGTTTTGATGTAGACAAACTTGTATTCAAATCTGAGGTCTAACACTTACCTGCTGTGGGGCACTTATCTGCTGTGGGTATCCAGTGTAGAAAGATGGCAATAGTCAAGTCCTGGGACAACAGTCCTGCACCTACCTCAAAGGGAAAGGTCCAGGTTGGAATGGGAGGATGGAGGACCATGGGGAGAAAAGAAACTGACGGATATAAATATTTTGAAAATTCTTGCTAGGTGATTGATTAGTTGGAGCATTTGGGAGAAAGAAAAGAGTAATTGGTTCATGTAAAGCAGCAACTTTAAAAAGTCAGGCAATTATAAACTCCAGGAAAAACAATCTATGAGAAATGACACATAATTATGGTAAAATACCTGTCTCGGCAGTGAATAATACTCATACAGTCTTTTTTTAAAATGTATCTATTTATTTATTTTTGGCTGTGTTGGGTCTTCGTTTTTCTGTGTGAGGGCTTTCTCTAGTTGCAGCAAGCGTGGGCCACTCTTCATCGTGGTGTGCAGGCCTCTCACTATCGCGGCCTCTCTTGTTGCGGAGCACAGGCTCCAGACGCGCAGGCTCACTAGTTGTGGCTCACGGGCCTAGTTGCTCCGTGGCATGTGGGATCCTCCCAGACCAGGGCTCGAACCCATATCCCCTGCATTGGAAGGCAGATTCTCAACCACTGCACCACCAGGGAAGCCCCCCTCATGCAGTCTTAATAGTATAAATACAGACTACTAATTTATAGTAGACTACTAATTTATAGTAATTGTTATATAATTACACCAGAAGGGTAGGGGAGAGACAGTAGGAAGAAGGTTCACAGTGTACAAGAAAGCGAATTCTCAACTGCAACAATTGGAATTTAATAGAAACTGTCTAAAACTGATAACTCAAGAAATAGCAGTATAAACAGGTTATTTAAAATTGGAGGTAAATGCCAGGAGAAAGTACTGAGTTCAGAGAGGTTATTTCTGTGGGATGGAAGAGGTGAGGAAGGGTAGATCAGAAGACTGCTATTGTTTGAGTCTTTTAGCACTATTAGTTTTTTTTAAACTATGTACACAGATTACTTTGATAAATAACTTTAAAATATATAAGGTGCTTAGCTTGGTACTTGCCACATAATAAATGCTTAATAAGTGTTAGCCATCATTACAGAACTGGAATGGATGTAAAAGGTTTATTTCATCTATTCCCTTGCCTTTAGCCAGTACAATACCTAAACTCCCCCACAGGGCTGACCGTATTACAGGGTAAATCCAGCGACTCTGCCAGCATCAGCTATTTACGTGTCACTGGCCAAGACACTCTCCCATAGTCCATAGCGACCTCAGCAATGTAGAATGTCAGGGCCAATCCTGATACAATGGCCAAGTAGGCACAGTTGCTGTAATACTCTTTCTGTCCTTGGGGCAGGCTGAAGGATGGCTCCCCAAATGTGTCCATCTCCTAATCCCTAGAACCTGTTACCTTATATGGCAAAAGGGACTTTGCAGATGTAATTAAGGTAAGGACCTTGAGATTATCATCATGGGCAGTGTGTAATCACAACAGTCCTGAATGAGAAAGAGGAGGGGTCTGAGTCAGAGATAGGAGGTGTGATGACAGAAGGAAAGGACTGGGTTGATGAACTTTGAGGATGGAGGAAGGGGCCATAAGCCAAGGAATACGAGCAGCCACTGGAATGGAAAATGACAAGGAAAAGATTCTCCCCTCGGAGGCTGCAGAAGGAATCAGCCCTGCTAACATTTCAACTTCAGCCCAGTGAAACTGATTTCTGACCTCCAGGACTGTGAGAGACTAAATACATGTCGTTTTTAGCTCCTAAGTTTGCGGTAATTTGTTACAGCAGCCATAGGAAACCAATGGAATCCATAAAAATTTCCCTCCCTTTCTTTTCATCCTTTACCATCTCAAGCAATATACATCATGTCTGGTAACCAGGGCCTCCCTGGGAAATGTAAAAATGTATTTGTATTCAAAGTGTTACGAGTTGTTGTGTATCTTTCAAAGAAATTTTACATCTTGGAAAAAGATTCCAAGAAGAAAGTCTCAAAGGCAGAGAATTATTTTTATTCATATTTGTTTTTTCTAGTACCTAGCACAGTATCTGGTTAATAAATGATTGCTAAAAGAATGAATGACTAAGTGGCTAAATACATAAACGAATAAATAACTGAATAGGCCTCTAGACTCAAAGAAGACGCCATCATCCCTCATTAGTCAAAGATATTTAAGAACATCTTCTTTCTGCCTAATTGAAATCCCCCAAGCTGAATTTTAAGTGCTGTCTTTTTTATCCTCAGTGGATTTAGTAAACATCTGGTCATCAACCAACATTTATTAAGTCACTTTTAGTTTTCTTTTTTCAGGCTAAATAATCTCAATTCGATGAACTATTCATACCAGTCTTCTCTTTGTCGTGGTCAGAGCAGGCCAGTTACCATGATGGGTCTTCCTTTGGGCTCCAACCAAATGGAACTGTAATGAGGTAAGGTTTCTAGTGTATTCTCATTCTCTAATCTTTGCACACATTTGATTAGGGACCATGGACAAGGGACTTCACTGTCTTTGTTGCCAGGGGTGCGCTTATAAAATGTGGGCCAATCAGAGCCCACGGGAATGGGCCTGTTATCAGTGGCCTATCTCTGTAACCCATGGAGGCAACACAGTGAGTGGCTAAAAGCACAGGTTTTAGCCTCTGACCTAGGCCTGGGTTCCAGGCCTGTTTTTTTTCACTGACTATCTGTGTGACCTTGGGCAGGTCACAAAACCTCTCTAAACTTTAATACTGCAATCTCTAACTCAAGGGGCCTTATAATGCTGTTGTGAGGATTAAACTAGATGCCAAATAGCACTCTTAATTGTGCCTGGTACAAGCTAGCACTTGCTAAATGTGAACTATTATGGTGAAGACACTGGGAGAGGATATGGCAAAACTTGATTTTCTCCTTCCATAACATTCTGGGCCATTTCTGAGGGAGGGGTAAGGGATTCAGATCAGGCCATCTTGGGCAAGGAGGATCAGAATTCATTTATTCAGCCTACAGGCATTTATTTTGTTCTCTAAAGGAGTTCTCAGTGTAGCAGGGAAATATACAGATAAATTCAACATTGCAATGCAATGTGATAAGGAGTTGTGGAGTGGCTTCGAGAGCAGAGGACGGCACCTTTGAATGAGTCTTAGAAGAGGAATAGGTGGCCTCTAGGAAGAGATAAAGTCATTCCAAACAGAAGAAACAGAACGTACAAAGCCACCGAATGTGAAACAGCATGATGGGTCCAGTGAAGAGGGCAGCCATAAGAGTTATTATCACATTTCCAGTTTGCCACCTTCTAAACACATGGTGGGATTGCATTTCTTGGCCTCCTTAGTGTTGAGTTTGACTGTTTGACCAGGTGACAATGTGTTGTGAGCCGAAGTCACAAGTGCCACTCCAGGCCAGAGCATTGTATTATTGATGTAGGATCTTCCCAAACTGGCTTTTCTTTTGTCACGCTGACTGGTAATATTTGAAATGGTGGCTGCTCTGTTAGTCTAGTCCTGGGGTGAGGAGATAAAGAACAAAGTCCCCAGCTCTGTTCTACAGTCTATTATATTGCTCACAAAATAGTACCTTTTGTTGTTCCAGGTTGGTATGACTTTGTGTTTGTTACTGCAGCATAACCTAACCTATTCCATCTGATGGAGTCAATGTAGTCTGGGGAAATAATAACCTGTGTTTATCTTCTCTCCTCTCCTAAGACCACCCACCCGCCCCAAGGCACAGTAGATATAGAGTTAAGTAAACTTCAAGGGCGGCTTTGAATGGGAAAGATTAAAAAATAAGGCTATCCGTGTGTGTATCCACCAACTCTTCGTCTTTGAGGAGGGAAGACATTGGTCAGGGATTGGCTGTAAATATGGGTACCTTTGTTTCCCTTGACCCTACTGCCTCCCTGAGTCATTGCCCAGCAGTATGGGCTCCTAGAGCTGAGCCCCAAGAAAACTCTTTATAATAATGATGACTTACTTTCCCTTTGCACAGTTCTCTGCCCAGGGTGATGTGCTTTCACATATTTTATTTCTTTGACACATCACAACAACCTAGGGAGGTTGGCGTTATGATTAGTCCCATTTTACAAATGGGGAAATGAGAGGTCAAAAGGTTACATGACTTGTGCAAGATCACACAGTTAGTAAATTTAAGAGACAGGTTTCAATTTGAGGTCTGCTGACACCAACTTATGAATTCTTTCTGCTCTACTGCTTCCTTTCCCCCTCCTACACTTTTCTTACCTTGAGGTTGTTCAACCTGCCTTCCTAAACACACTCAGAAACACAGGGTTTTCAATTCATAATT
Source organism: Lagenorhynchus albirostris (assembly GCF_949774975.1). Taxonomy (NCBI): domain Eukaryota; kingdom Metazoa; phylum Chordata; class Mammalia; order Artiodactyla; family Delphinidae; genus Lagenorhynchus; species Lagenorhynchus albirostris. Next base: position 91,942,199 of record NC_083103.1, read on the forward strand.
TTGATAGCTTCAGGGACAGAGTGTAAAAGAAATATCAACTCATAGGACCTTTGCCCCAGCCATTGACTCTTTTTCCATCAGAAGGAATGTGAGGAGTAGTATTATGACCATCAAAATACTTTTATTAACATGGCAATGTCTATTGCTTCATACCTACAGGGATCCAGATTTTAACACTGAGGAGCTTAGTCTTTTCTACCCCAGAGCTTTTGCTCATTTTGGAATATCTTTGACTGGTGTGTTCTTTCTCCACATCTCTGGTCCAACTCAAAGACCTCCTTTTCCAGGGAGCCTTCCGTGATTACCCAGAATCTCCATGTTCCTGTGGCACATACTTCTGGTTTGGGCCTTAACTGAAAACACCTTCTATTATGGCTGGTTGTGAATATGTTGGACTTCCTCACTAAAACATAAGCTCTTGGATAACAGAGAATGTGACATTCATTTTTGAGGGGGACAGTATAGCACAGTGAAAGGCCCTGGGATCTAGCCTGAGCTCTGTTTTTATACAAAATTACCATATACAAAAATTACCATATACAAAAATTAATTTGAGACAAATTATAGAGCTGAATGTAAAAGCTAAAACCATAAAGGTTCTACAGGAAAACCTAGGAAATTTTCGTGACTTGGTAGTAGGTAAAGATATCTTAGGACACTGACAACAATAGCCATAAAATAAAACAATAATAATTATTATAAATTAGATTTTATAAAAATAGGAAACTTTTGCTCACCAAAGACACTATTAAGAAAACAGATAAGTGAGCCACAGACTGAGAGAAAATATTTGCAAAACATATCTGACAAAGAACTGGTATCCAGAATGTACCAAGAATGGCTACAACTCAAGGATGAAAAGATAAACAACATAATCAGAAAAATGGGCAAAAGATTTGAACAGATACATCACTAAGCAAAGTTTACAACTGGCCAATAAGCACACTAAAAAGGGTTCAACTCCTATACATCCATTAGAGTGACTAAAATGAAAAAGACTGACAATATCAAATGTTGGCAAAGTTATTGGAGCAGGAATTCTCAGACATTGTGGGTGGCGGTACACAACCACTTTGAAAAATGATCTGGGAGTTTTCTTCTAAAACTAAAACATAGTCCTGTCTTATGATCACTAATAAGACTCTTAATGATTTATCCAAGAGAAATAAAAATGTATATCTACAAAGAGAGTTGTAGGAAAATGGTCATAGTAACTTAATTGATTATATGTCCCCAACCTGGAGATAGCCCAGGTGTCCATTGACAGGAGCACTGATACATACAGAGGAGTACCACTCAGCAATAAAAAGGAACAAGCTGCTGATACCTGCATCAACAGGCAAAACATTTTGCCTTACATTGTGAAAGAAGCCTTACCTAAGAGTACACAGTATATTATTTGACTTACATGAAGTTCTCTAAAAGGCAAAACTGATATACAATGAAAAAAATCACAACAGTGGTTGTCTCTGTAGGAAGGGAGTGGGGCTGAATTGGGAGGGGCATGAGGAGGGGCATGACCATCACTTTCTGGGGTGATGGTCATGTTCTATAATTTTATAGGGTTTTGGGTTACATAGGTGTATGCATTTATCAAAACTCATTTTCAAGTTCTGCTCATTTTGTGGTATGTAAATTTTACTTCCAAAATAAAAAAAAAGAACCACAAACAAATATTGAACTCTAATGATATGCATGCTAAAGTATTTAAAGTTGAAGTGTACTGATGTCTGTAATTTACTTTGAAATGCATGCAAAAACATAAGATAGATTGATGGGAGATGGCTAGATGGACAGGTATGTGATAAACAAATAAAAATTGTAGAATCTAAGTCGTGGGTGTATGGGTGTTCACTACACAGTTCTTTCAATTTTTCTGTTATGTTTGAAAATGTTCATGATAAAATCTTGGGGGAAAAAAATCTGTCAACCAAAAAGGCACCAACAAATCAACCAACCAACTAATCAATCAAATAGTAAATCAGCGAATACAGTGTTTCCCAAACTTGACTCTTTTGGATTCTCCCTGTAGTGATTTACTTGAACTTGACTCATCTTTAAAACTCATGGTCTAATTTTGCCTTATCCTGAGTAATAATATCCGTGATATTTTGTGTGACGTATTAGTCATATATATATATATGTATATAATATATATTTTTAATTTGATTTTTTTTAATTCAAAGGTTGTCAAAGGAAGTAAAACAAGAACAGCTAACCATCTGGTTATATATACAGTTCAAAATGTCTTTTGGTGCTTAACAAGTCCTAGGAAAGGAAACTACAAAGTTATCTTGAACCAGACAAATAAGTTACCAAGGGCAAGTTTGTGGCACTAGGCTTATGCATACAATGTACATTAATATAAATATCTAAATGTTAACTTAAAGATGGCAGTCATAGGCCAAGTGTGAAGTTGTTGTACTTACCCGCAAAGTGTGCATATCACACATTAGAAGTTCTGGTCTTTGCTGCATGCTGTGGGGAGTTAGAAGTGGGACATGTGGTCTCTGACCTCAAAGAGCTTTACTGACGGCCCCCTAAATCTGCGGGCCAAGGGGAGGCTCTGTGCATCTGGGGGCAGCAGCCTGGACTGTACATGAGTGCCTGGGAAACGTCTGCAGCAGGCCTCACCCGAGGGAGGTGAGGACAGAAATAACTGGTGACACGTGGGTCAATGTCCTGTCTCCTTGCTCAAGACAAGTGGGGAAAAGACTCTTTGAAGCCTCAGGAGTAGACACTCCATTGGATAGACCTTCAGATTTGAAACTGTGCCACAACTTTGAAGAGAAGGGGAAAACACACCATCCAGCCACCTAATCACAGGGCACCCCTGTGGTTCCCACCACCCTCCACCCTCTACCTATTCCACTCCTCTCAATTGTCAATTAAAATAAACAGCCTTGTATTCCGAGGTCTGGCTTCAATCTATCTCGGCTGGGAGTATACGCACAGATTTGTGGCAGTGCCCGAAAGTCCTTGCTCAACCTTTTTAATATCTGAACAAAGCAATCAAACCCGATAAGATCTAGTGAAGGCGAGATCACTCTTCTGTCCCTGGGATGGAAGCTTATTAGTCTGTGGCCCACATCATCAGAGTTATTGTGCCATGTTAAATTTATTGGTACTATCTCACCTCATTAAATACTTAAATAGACCTGACAGGACAGAAAAACGGGCTTTTTAATTTTTTTCCCCTATCCAGAGTGAGCTGGTGTTTCCCATGTCCCAGTTCACCTCTGCTACACAGCTGTTGGCAAAGAAATAAGAAAGCAGCGCGCTGAGTGGAAGGTTCGGGCTGGCTGTTTAGAGATTCCTGGGGTCCCCCCAAGGCCAGCCTGACTTGGGCAGGAGGTGACACAAGCACCCCTGAAGCGCGTGTGCGTGTCAGTGGGAATGGGGTGAAAGAGGCAGAGGGAACCATGGTGCTCCCTCGCTCTGCTGCGTTCCCCAAATCTGTCTGGCTCTGCAATTTCTAGGAGGAGCTGACAATGGCCAGAAATAAAGGTCAGGGTGAGTGAGGAGAGGAAGTAGGGTTGTATGGGCATGGAGGTCGGTGGGGAGATGTGGCAGGTGAGTAGCAAAGCAGCCAGCCCTCAGCCCCTCCTCCAGTGCTGGGGCCTGTGGACTGGATTTAGCAAATAGCCCTAGTATCCAGGGCTGGATGGTGACCAAGGGCAGGATTTCCCCAGATTCAGAGCTAGAGAACTTCGCCGGCTGGTGAAGGCTTGCAGGGACCCAGTAGACTGAAGGCTTCAAGCAAGTTACAGATGTTGCGAGGGGGGGCGTCAGAGAATGCTGATTTGGTCCTCTGCCTATGCCTTTCTCCACACACTGGCTGTGTGTCTGTGTGTGTGTTGGGGTGGAAGGTGGGGGGGCAGAGTGGAAATTCAGGACCTGGAGAAAATTGCAACTTGGAAAACGTCCTTTAAAGAGTTTCATCCAGAGCTTGATACCTTTTCCTCATTTATCAAGCCAATTTCCTTCTCAGCTAAGGTGATTTGGGGACAGACTCCCCTCACCTCCTTCCTCTCCTCGTATCCCTACCTGCAGAGAAAGTCTCTGTGCTCCAGCTGTTTCCCTCTCCCAGCACAAGTCCTTGTGTGCACCTTGTTCATAAGGTGGGCAAGGGGCCAGGAAGCAGCACCAGGGCTCCTTCCATTCTTAATGCCCTAAATGGCCATGACACTGCACTTAATTTCCGTTTTACTGCAACTGCTGGAGGGATATCAGCGGGCCAAGACCTGGGTCCTGTGACAGTATCTTCAGCTGTGGCCATCAGCCTCCCTGTAATGAGATGCCACTTGGAGCCCACCGTCCTACAGTGCCAAGCTTGGTGGACTTATGTAACTGTATCCCTGTTCGGAGCACAAGGCTCTTTACAAGCTCCTAATCTCCCAGCGTTAAAGCAGCCATAATCCCTTGCCCACCCTGGGAGGGAAGGCGGGCCACAACCAGATGGTTATCTCTGTTGTGAGCTTAGAATAGTGTGGGGCACGTAAAACCCAGGACTTGTGCAGAAAACCCAGGTGGTGACATTGACCAACCGGGGAGCATTGCTCTTTATCTTTTTTGGAATGTTCCATAGTAGACTTGGGGAAGTGAAATGGTCAGAAGCCATGGGTGAGGGCTTCTGCTGCCTTTGGTGCACATCCAAAAAATGTTAAATGGGGACCACTGTGAATGTTAAGTGGGGGAGCATGGAGGATGAGCCATGGTGGTAATTAAAGCATGTTGACCATGTCAAGGTTTGGGGGAGAATTGGAAGTCAGCCTGTGTGGGTGGATATCAAGGTCCAGTTTGGTCTCAACCAAATGCTGGTTGCAGGGAGGGTAGAGGAAGTGATTAATTACTGCCCAGGTGACAGTATGTCTTCATGTAGAAGTTGCAGCCTCAATTACCTTTAATTACTTCCCCATGGTCTTAAATCAAGGGCTAGCCCAGAATGGGGGTCAGTTGCCGAAATACACATCCTGGGCGGGGCTGGCAAAAGGTGGACCATGGAGTGAAGGGTCACTTTGGGGCAGGCGTGGCCCTGTCTCAGATCAGCCTTCCCTCAAGGACTGAGTGATAAAACTGACGATAATTGAAATCGGAATCAATAATACTCTAGACACACAGAGCATCTTCAGAGAAGCCCGGTGTCTTTTCTGATCCATTGATCGTGTTTGTCTTCACCCACTCACTGGGCAGGTCAGAAGCAGAGAGTGGGGACTCCTTTCCCACTGTATGGATGGACAAAGGCAATCAGCCCCATCCATACATACAACTGGTTTCATCCACATGCTCTCCTCTAGCACAGGGTTCCAAGTTGTTGGAAGAGTTAATTAGCAAGTCCCTGTGTCTTCCATCCTCAATGGTTGGAAATCACCGGAGGTGCCGATGAAAACTACAGATTCCCACACTGCGCATGCAGAGTCGGTTTTCAGGGGGTGTGACAAGGTTATATGCATTTTTAGCAGGCTCTCCAACTGCTCCCCAAGTGACTAGTGTTTGGGAACCCTGCACCCTTGCTGTCCTTCTTACTTTCTAAATAGGGAGGGACTCACAGGGACCAGTTTTCAAACTTGTCAGGGCTGGAGACTGTGTTTTCAAAATCCAGGACTCCTTTGAAAGGCAGTAGGAAAAAAAAAGAAATATGACCCAAGATGTGGTGCGCTTTCTGGGAACATCGGTCTCCTCCTCTGAGTGAGGATGGGTGTGGGATGGAGGAAATTGGAGAGGGTTATGGAAGAGGTGGTGATTCCAGGTAGAGCAGTTCACTGCCCCCTCTCTGAGCTTGAGTCTCTGCATCTGTAGGGTAGGGGGGTTGGGAGGTGATCGCTCAGGGCCCTTCTTTCTCTGACACTCTGGGCATCTCTAGTCTTCAGGCCAAATGTCTCCACTCCCACATGGCCTGACATCAAGGAAGGAGGTCCTTTTGCTTCTAGGTAAGGAAAAGGAGCTGGGGTACCCTAAGTGTCACTCCCACGTGGCCTGTTGCCTCTCTCCCATCTTTTTCTTCCACTCGGTCTCCTGGTCTCTCTTCCCATTAGACAGAGGTGGAATCTTGAAGCAGGTCACCCTACCCTCTGCCCAATAAAACCCATGAAAGTGATCTTCTCTGGGCTGTTCAGGACCCGCCACTCACTTTCTGCTTCCACGTAGTCCTTCCCTGAGTGGAGAATTGCTTTTGGCATCCTTCCCCATATTTGACCCCCAGGTCCCCCTTCCCAATTTATTGAATATAAATTATGCTCTCAGAGACAAATAGTTCTTCCTTTCTTGCCCCTTATGATCTATTGCCCTCAGATAAAAATGCAGGACATTCTCTTAACGGGATCTTATGTATCCGAGTTCTCAGCTCTCTCAAGTTATTAGGAAGAGTTAATTAGCAAGTCCCTGTGTCTTTCAGGCTGGTTCACCAGTGCCAGGGGAATTTATGGATAATATCCCAGGGAGAAGTCAAGGATGACTCCAGCGTATTTGGCCTTGAAAAACAAAGTTGCTATTTACAATTGACATCTGCTGGAGCCTAATGAAACATCGTCTTTGGGAGAAAAGCTGGAACTCTGGACACGACTATGCTCAATTCAAGAGGCAGCTACTGATGGCCTTGGAGCCATCACTGGGGACTGGAGATGCTGGGCAACACCAAGAGGAAGAAGATGTAGACCTCTTCCCAGAAGAATTTACGTTGAAGAAGGGAAAGCCCATCTCTTCAATCAGTACTGGTTGGTTGGAAGATGGTTGTACCTGAAACACGCTGAGAAGGAAAACACAGTTGGAAGGAACTTCAAAAGTGAAAACTCTCTAAAATTGAACCCTGTCCAGTGGCTGAGTTAGGCTGCAAGTGTGCAATGTTTGGTTTGAACTCAGTACATTGGAAAATATTTCCTTCTCTTCCTTTAAAACTTTTGTTTCTACTACCTAGTACTCACACACAAAGGGTAGAGCTTTTTCCAGTATTTTTACGAGGACATAGCTGGATGTAGGCCTTGCATGGTACAGGCCTTTGATGGTGATAAATTCCATGGGGTTTCTGTTTTGTTTTGTTTTGAGAATGTCAACCTTGTCAATAGACAAAGATAAAGAAGTCTGTGTATGGGAGCAGGAGGTTAAGAAATCTGAGACTTTATGCCAAGTTCACTGATTCCCTAATTCATTCCCTGATTCGAGTATTGGTTCTTTGCTCTAGTGGCTAGTAGACTACTGATTCATTCATTTATTTATTCAATAAACACCCATGGATTTCCTTATCTAAGTTCTTATCCAAGAAAATCAAGCTGAACCTTCTAGTTTCTCTTTTCTTGGTTTCCTTCCAAAGCAATTAAGGGGAGGTAGAGGGCAAGAGGGGGAGGGATGTTGACTTTGGCTTCTCTGGGATGCCTACCCTTTGCAATGCCAGACCCCAGAGAAGGAGAGAGCCTTGAATGTGGAGAAAGATAGCAGCGTCTCCTTGGACTCCGACTTCCTGTCCTTTCCTTTATCCTCTTCTTCTCCAGTCCTCTTTGTCTTCCCTTGTTTCTTTGTTCCCAGAGGTTTTTGGCCTTGCTGGGATCAGCCACTCAGGGTACCTGTGGGGTACACAGCCCTGTTATCCTGCCTCCCCCTCCAGCGATCCAGGGAGTAGGCAGCATCTGGTGCTCCTGTCTCCTGAGAGCCTTTTTAATATTATTTCATTTCTTTTAACCTTTATTAAGACAAACATTGAGCTGAGAAGAGTCTATACTCCCACCAGAGACACTCTCCATTTTGATATTAAAAACAAAAGAAAACAAAACCTAAACTCTCCCAACCTGAGGCCCAGAGGGGAGAGAGAGAGAAGAGGAAAAGGGGGGGGGGGAAGAAAAAAGTATCCTAGAGATATTTTTACCTTCAAAGATCCGTCACTCATTACTGCATATCACAGACATGTCTACAATCTCATCTTCTTACAATTCTCCGTGAAATAAGTGTAAATGGAAAATAATACCCATTTTGAAAGTTCAACAAAATGTCTTTATCCACCGAATGTAGCCCCATCTGTCTCATTTTCAGAAACAAAGCCTGATTTTAAATAGCAGCTCGCCACCCAGAGAAACACCGGCAGCTCTCTCCAGCTCGGCATGCCAGGGGCTGCTGCGGTTCCCCCATGTAATTGCCTGCCTCCTGGTCAACATAGGATGGACTTCTGGGGAGGCCAAACGCCTCAGCTTCAGTGGGTTTCAGGGGTCCTTCCCTCTGAGGAGGGAGAAATGGTAGAATTCTGTAAACATTTAAAGCCGGTTCTCCCTCACCACCTGGGGAGAGAGTGACCTGGGTTACCAGTCCCCGCCAGTCCCCCATCCCTCCCTGGACCACAGCATACACACACTGTCACCCCAGCCGGCAAAGAGGAGGTAAGGAGAAGCTTCCTCCAGCACCTGATTTCCACTTTGATAAACAAATGATGTACCACAGTAGACTTGAAAGTGGAAAGGTGCTCAGAAGCACAAAGAGGGGGAAAAGCTCATACTGGAAGGATTTAACTCTCTTCGCTAACCAGCTCTACGATGTTGAGCAAATACTTGAGACGCTCTTCGTTTCTTTTAAGCTCATCTCCTACAACTTAGATGTCTGACAGGGATTCCAATCAGTGTGTCCCAAACTCCTGCTCTTTCCCTTCCTCCATTTTCTCCACTTCAGTTAAAAGCAACTCTATCTGTCCAGTGGATCAAGCTAAAATGAAAGCAACCAAACCAACGTGACTCCGCCCCCGCATCTGATCTGACAACAAAACCTGTCGGTTCTACCTTCAAATACAGCCAGAATGAGATCCATTCTCTCCACCGTCGTCCCCACATGCCTTGCTGTAGACCACTGGCATGTCTAGCTGCTTCTACCCTTGGCCTGATTCGACAGCAGGGAAGGGCGGGGAAATCACAGAATCGGCAGCCTACCTGTTTAGATTCCAAACCGGCTCAGTCATTGACTAGCTGTGTGGCCAGGTTCTTGATAACCTCTCCATGCTTTTGTTTTCTCATCTGTAAAATGGGAACCATAATAGACTACCTCCTAGGGTTGTTATGAAGACTGACTGAGTTAAGATGCATAAATGAACTTAAAACAGTGCCAGGTGCATAGGAAGTACTACGTAAGTATTAGGGTTAGAGTTTGGGTGATTACTGTTTATATTATTCTCAGCACAGCACCAAAATGATCCTGTTAAAATATAAATCAGACCCTATCCCTTTTCTGTTCAAAACCTTCCAGTACCTCCTTCAGGATAAAATCCGAAGTCCTTTCCTCCAAGGTTGTGTGAGTGTTGATGGCCTGTACCTCTTCTGTTGGTACTCTGTTCCAGCCACTTGGTACTCTGTTCCAGCCACTTGGAGCCTTCATTTCTTGGCACACACTGGGTCATTCCCACCTCAGGATCTTTCCACTTGCTGTTGCCTCCAAGGGGAGTACTCTTTCCATGAGAGTTATGTGACTTTTCTCCCTCCCTCCATTCAAAGATCTCCCTCCTCGTGAGGTCATCTCGGACTACTCTTTTTAAAATTAAATCCGAATGCTCTCCATTCCTTTTTTTTCCGCTTTATTTTTCTCCCTAGCACGTATCACTCCTTAATATACTCTGTATTGTACTTATTTATCTGGTTTACTACCTGTCTCTTTCCATTAGACGGTAAGCCCCGTGAGTGTAGGAGTTTTTCATCTGTTTGTTCACTGATATGTTCCCAACTCTAAAATACTGCCTGGTGCAAAATGGACACTCAATAAATATTTGTCCAATGGATGAATATAAATACAGTTAAACCTGACAATCTTGAAGGTCTCCCCTTTTACGTTAACATTCTCCAATCATACAACGTATCTTCTTACCTGTGGAGCAGAGATTTTTGCAGTTATACCACCGAAAAGAGGTTAAATGACTTTTTAAGAACCACGGGAACACTGAGGGAGAGCCAGTTCTGGAACCCAGACCTTGTGACACTGACTTCATCTCTCTTCCCTCCCCTCTGAGCCTCCTGCTAACATTGAATTTTCCTAGACACATTTGTGATGGATAGATGGATGGATAGATGGATGGGAGCATGCATGCATAAACATATCCCCCTTCTCTTTGGGAGGCAGGCAAAAGATGGTAAAACGAGCCTGAGGAGAAGGCTGGAGCTTTCTTTGACAGGATGAGGCTGACACAGAGCCCAGCCAGGAAGGAAGGGTCCATCAGTGCTTATGCCTGGCCATGAATCATCACCGGTGATTCAGGAGCTGGAAGGCCTGTCAGGGAAGCCTCAGATGGAATTGATGTATCAAGGTGTCACTGTTGTTTATCAGAAGTGACACTGTGGGAGATTGACAGGTAGTCACTGGACAAACAGGCAGATCACAGGCTCATAGAGGTGCCTGGCAGCCCCTGTTGCTTAGGAGACTCAAGTCTAGGCTCTGGAGGGGCCTCCACAGAACTTGGCCAGCAACGTGACAGGTGCGCAGGAAGAGTGTTGCGGTGAAATAGTAGTGACCCAACATGGGTCCCTGTCCCAAGGACCTCATGGGTCACCTAGGTCGGGGATATTCTTTTTTTTTGTCAGCGTTATTTCTTTTTCCTTTTTTTTTTTCTTTTGAGAGAGCTCACCACCCCACATCAGCCTTTATGAGGTCCACAGGAAAGGGGCCCCTAAGCTGTACAGAGTATAGGTTGGACAGAACCCAGCCTGCCGTTGGGCCAAGGATGTGGGACCATTACATCTTCTCAGATCTGCAGCAACCTGCTCTCCACCTCGTTTCAACATGAGAACGATAGCTAATGGTTACTGAATACTTATTCCGTAGTATGCCCTTAACGCACCTTATTTTACCTTCACAACAGCCAGATGTGGTAGCCATTCTATTCCTCATATTATAGTTGAAGAAATGAGACTCTAAACGTTAAATTCATTGTTTGGACCATAGGGCTAGACAGTGGATGAATGAGAATCGCAATCCAGGTATGTTTAACTCACTGCCTCATTCTTAACCCGTCAGCATCACTCCACAGACCATCAGAACCGGGCTCTTATCCCACCCCTCAGCCAGGTCCTCAGGGCCATCACCGTTGGGCTCTTCTCCATGACTTTCCATTCTTCCAACACAGATGCTCTGCTTAAGCCACACTCAGTTTCCTTCCAACTCCCATTCTTGTGAGTTTCTCAAAGGTCTTGTTGTCTTTGTACCTCAGAGCTGAGTGTAGTGCCTGGCTCATAGTCGGGGGTAAATAAACGTTGTTGAATAAATGAATGACTTGTTTAGACCCCATCTGTGCCTTGTAGCTGCCAAATTCATCTCCACGGCTAGTGTCGAGTCAACATCTCTCCCTACCTCCAAAGCCTAATTTAAAACTTGATATTTTTCTGTCGGTTTTGAGTGGAACTTGGTGCAAAATTTAAAGAGTATATTATAGTATATGTCAAAATTTGACAAAGTATAATAAACACCTTAGAAATATGTTAATCCTTGATTCAGTAATTTTATTTCTAGGAATTTATCCTAAAGAAAAAAAAATCACACATGTACATGAAGAGGTAGGTGCTAGGATGTTCACTGCTGCATTGTTTAAGATGGCACAAAACTGGAAATGCCTGGAATGCCCAATAATAGAGGACTCATTAAAAAATATTACACATTCTCTTTTACATTCATACAATAGAATACTTAGTAGTCATTAAAAATAATGAAGATATATATATATCTATTGACATAGGAAATTAAGTGGAAAAAGTAGGTTATAATATAGTACACCCAGAATAATCTGATTTTTATTAAAATTGTATGAATATAAATATATGCATCAAAAAATGTCTAGGGCTTCCCTGGTGGCGCAGTGGTTGAGAGTCCGCCTGCCGAGGCAGGGGACACGGGTTTGTGCCCCGGTCCGGGAAGATCCCACATGCCGCGGAGCGGCTGGGCCCGTGAGCCATGGCCGCTGAGCCTGCGCGTCCGGAGCCTGCGCTCCGCAACGGGAGAGGCCACAGCAGTGAGAGGCCCACGTACCGCAAAAAAAAAAAGTGTCTAGAAAAGCATATATCAACCTGTAGACGATGGTTATCTTCAGGTAAGGATTATGGGTGATTTTTTTTCTCCTTTTTACGTATTCATTTTCTAACTTTCTGCAAAGCACATGTTTATAAAGAAAGATAAATGGACATTCTCTAAGAAATATTCCCTGATTACTCTTACCTCCCTTAATCCTTCCCAAGTCTGATGGCCCCACTGCCTGGTGCTGTTTAGCACATGTGCTGCATTGGGTTGATTGTAAGGGTCTAGCATTGTTCCCATAGGTGATGATTTTCATTCCCCTTATAAGCTCTTAGAAGGCTGGAGTCCCCTCTTCAATCTATTGTTGTTGTGTTTTAACTGCGGAATTTGACATAGTATATGGGAGCACATAAAGTTTTTCTCTTTCCCACTGTTTATTCCTATGAGGTAGAAAATGAAGAGTGGAATTCCCTGAGTCCATGGGAAGGAATGGGGATGAAGCCATTTCCCCAGGGCTGGGCAAAGGTCCAAATTTGCCCACGACACAAAAGGTGATAAATAATACAGCGACCTCTGAGGTCAGGGCCCTGGCCTCCTCAGGCAGCCACACCGACCTGCATAATGGGCCATGGGCAGTGATGATTCATGCAGGTGCTGGTTGGGCTCCTGCCAGACTGGCCTGAAGAGGCTCCACAGCTGGAACTAGACAGGCCTGAAAATATGGCTCCCCAGGGATGGCCAGGGCCGTGCTCTGGGGAACTGGGCCAGCCAGGGACATGGAGGGGCTTCTGAGAATCGGAGCTGGAGATACATGGCTGCCTTGGCCTTCTTCTGTCTGTGCATCTGGAGCCCCAGGGTGAAAGCTACACCCATCACCCAACCATACAGAGCAAAAAGAAATGAGTTTAAAGCGCCAGAAGGAGGAGTTAAATAATAATCATGTAGTGAGTGGTTTGGGTAGCAACTGTTGTGATAAAATCACCTCCCGTTTGTACAGAGCTTGACTGTGCACAAAATGCTTCCACATATATCGTCCTATTTGACCCTCACAACAGCCCTGTGAAATAGTCAGTCTTCACCCAGATTTTCCATCTCCTGACTTCACTCTGCTAAAAGAAGGTCTACCTGAGTGGGAGAGAAGATGACACAGCTCAGTGATAAAGGAATTTCATGGGTGTGTTTCAAGAACAGAGGTCTCCTTCCTATGGATGAATTTTAGAGAGAGAATCTGGCTGCGGGCGGGGCTGGGGGGAATGAAATGACTCCTGATGGCCCCAAGTTCGTGCCAAGATAGCTGGGTGGGCTGGAAGGCCATAGCCATGAACATAGGAATGTGGTGTTCATGCCTTCAAACACATGCCTCGTAGCCCAGTGAGGACAGAGACTTGCTCCTTTTTTAGACACCAATGGACGAGGATGTCAGGGTCAACCATGGAATTCTCTGCCCAGGCTTCAGACAAGACCCTGTGGTGCGGTGTGTGAGCTCATGTGGGTAACAAGCAGGGACAGGTGAGGAACTAGAGTTGGGGGAGAGGCAGACTGGTCCTTGAGAAAGGTCTGAAAAGTAGAAAGAAAATTGTCTCTGAGTTTGTCCTGTGAGCTCTGCCGGGGGTGGCAGGAGACTCAGTTGGGGAAAGCCAGCCAGGAAGACCATGGCTCTGCCCCCATTCCACAAACAGAGCAGATACGTTCCAGAGTCCATCTCACTGTCAGAAAGGACTCCAACAGCAAAGGGCTGAATGGATTTGCCCCTGCCTACTCTTAGAGGTGTAGTCATTCTTTCATTTCCTCCTGAGTCTCTCAGCCATCAAGTTGGTGCCCTTACCCCCTCAGAATTACTCTCCGATGTGGCTCTGTGGGCCTCTCCTCTTGGGTTTTGTGAGCCTCAGGGATGCAGCCCAGTCACTCCTAAGCTCTGGTCTGCATCGTCTTTGCCTCAGGGATGAGGAAGAATGGTGCCCTCTGTGCTCAGCATGACTTTACTTCAAGGGACTTGTATTGTTGGGGTCTAGTCAGGAAGATGGAAACCACACCAGGCATTTCAACAGAAATGATTTGACACAGGGGATTGGTTCAACAGAAGCAGGCACTTATTACCTAGGTCTGGGTGAGCAAAGAGAAGAGCTTGGGGCTGTCAGAACTTAGAAGCTCCCAGGAGGGACCCTGTACCACTGGGATCTAGACCTTACAGGGGTGGGGGGGCTGCTGATGCACCTGGAGCTTGAAGGAGGGGCCCCAGGGCTCAGTGTGACCCACTGCTGCCAGTGACTCGAGTTTAGGGAAGGGGATCTGCAGAGCTGGGACTCTGTCTGCCAAAGGAGAACTGCCTGGCTGGTGCTGGGATCTCGAGGGGATGCAGTGAGCCTGGTACTGGATGAGCCTGGAAACAACTGCTGCCTCTGGGCAAAGGGCTCCTATGCTGGGGCAGAGGCAGCAAGTGAAGAGGAAGGAGCAAATCCTGTCTCCAGGCCTCGAGCTTTCCAGTCTCCCTCTAGCTCTCCCTATTGACAGAACCAAAGAGGAGCCAGGGGGCTGAGGAGAAATGCAATGTGCAGAGTCCCAGCCCAGCATCACAAAGCAAAACACGGAAAGAGGGGTTTGCAGCTTTCTAATCAGCATGGAACCTTAGTTCTAGAAGAAGTATTAATGGGGGGGGGACATTTTCCAGATGGACATAAGAAACTTCAGAAGGTCGCTGGACTCTCTTATAGCCCATGTTCTTGGCCAGATCCTTGAATCACCACGTCTGTCCCCCACTTCTTTACTTTCTACGATGGGTCCTAGGTCTTTTACACATTGCATTTAAAAAAAATGTGAGGTGGGCAAGTCTCCATCTTATCCCCTTTGGGATCATCTTGATCCTTTGACCCTTGCCCCAGACTGAACAAGGCCCACTTCCAAGTCATAGGAAAAATAGAGCTTCAAGTGTCAAACAGTAATAGCAAGATATTATCAGTGTAGGCCTGTGATTGTGTCGTATAAAAAATAAAACACATACCAGTTAATCAAAGCACTACAGACACTTTTAAGTAATCCCAGTTTGGTTTTGCATAACTCCATATACTGCCGGCAGCGCTCTTGTCTACCACCAGAGACCATAATATACATCAAAAATTCTCCTTTAAATTTATTTTCAGTAAAGATTGGTCTTTTGAACTGTGGCAGTGGAGGCTTAAGGGTACAAAATCTCTCTCGCCTTTTTCTCTTTCATTTTCTAGCTCCCCTGTCTTTCTCTTTGGTGGGGCGTCGACTCTGACGCGGGGGAGGAGAGCAGCAGTGGGTTCCACACATCTTGTCGAACCTTCTGTCCTTTGCATGGATCAGTTCCTCTCATCTGCCACTTGATTAAGACATTAAAGCAGGAAGGTGAAGGAAGGTTGAGTTGCAGCAAGAGGGAGTGGGAACAATTCCCTTCCATTTGCCTTGGAGAAAGGCTCCAATTGCTGGGCCTAAGATGGTACTGGGCTATCCCAGCTGTAATGGTGCAGCCTTGGTGCTTTCTCAGAACCCCAGATTTTGTGGAATGCACAACACTGGGCACCTAGGGGTACTGATGACACCCCCATACCAATGCTGAACCCTGCCTTGCTGCCCTCACCAATGGGACAGCAAATAGGACAGCCTTCCCAACTCACAGTGACTGTGGCCAGTCACTTGGTTATGGGACTACATTTTAGTGGCTAAGGCTAGTCCTAGTTTGAATCAATCAGAATTAATTACTTGATAGCTGTTTGGCCTGATGTCAGTTTTTGGTTTGAGTTTTATTATGGTAAAATATACCTAACATAACCTTTACCATCTTAAGTGTACAGATCAGGGGCATCAAGTCCATTCACCCTCTTGTGCTACCATATCCATCTTCAGAACATTTTATATTCCCAAACTAAAACTCTACACCTTTACAGAAATAACTCCCCCTCCCCCCCCCTCCCCCAGCCCCTAGCCACCGCCATTCTCCTTTCTGTCTCTGTGAATTTCACTACCCTTCATACCTCATGTAAGTGAGATCTGAAATACTGTATTTCTCTTTTGTGACTGGCTTAATTCTCTTAGCACAATGTCTTCAAGGTTCATCCATGTTGTAGGTTGTGTCCCTAAGGTCAGTTTTTCTTCTGAATAAACCAAGAGTTGCCAGCTCATACACTCTGCTTCCTTGCCCTGCCTCAAATGAAGAGTTGGTTAAGCGAAACATATAGGAGAATATATCCACAGCTGCTTAGAGCCAGAGGGGTCTTAAATATCACCTGGCTCTACCTCCTGGCATTAGAGGACACCCTCACTTCCACCTCTGAGTGGAAGGGTGGGCTGATAAGAGTATCTCTTAAAATAATTTGCCTTTTTTCCTGAGATGTTTATATCTATTATCTCACTTGATCATAACAACAAGTCTAAGGTAAGTCCAGACAGGTCTTATTTTCCCCATTTTACTGAGGGTGACATCAACGCCAAGAGGGTAGAGATGAATTTGCTCCTGACCCCTTGCGTGGTGGCTCTTGTTTCCGGTCTCCATCCTCTCCACAACACCATGCAGCCTCCACGCTAACCCAGGTGTGCGTACCTGGTTGTATTTCATTCTTTACCCAAGTATCACTTACCTCTCTCCTATCTTCTTGGAGTTAGTGCCTCAGAGCCCCAAGTCAGCTATTTGAATCTCTTAGATTATGTCCCGGAAAAGGAAAGGAGCTAGATAGTCACTGTCAGATATGAGCTGGGATGAAGATGGGACCTCAGAGCAAAAGAACCAATGCACTTGCAAAGATTCCACGGCTTCATCGAGGCCACCGTCTTGTGAGTCAGGAGATTCTTTCTTAGCATCTGACCTAAGTCCCTTCCACAATCGTAATAATTTTCTTCCCTCTTGTCCTGAGCTCACTGAGAACAGAGGGGCTGCTACTGTCATTTATGTTGCAAGAGACAAATTTCTCCCTCAGCCTCTTTTGCCCTTGGCCGAGTCTCTCAAACCTGAGCTTCCGTGGGGAAGAGAGGAATCCACCGGCAGGGATTTTCCTCATCACCGATCCTGGCAGCTGAGGCTGGGGTGTGAGTGCTCTGGGTGCCATGAGGGTCATCCCAAGGGCTTTCTCCCCAGGGTCTCCCAAGTGTTGGGTGAAATTTAAGAAGCACAAGCTGCCTTCCATCTGCCGGCTCCAGGGGTCAGGTGCCCCCAGATGGTGCAGGACAGGGGACAAAGGGCAAGGAGGAGCCTGTTGACTGGAACATCAGAAGAGGATAAATAAGCACTGTCCTGTTGGCTGCCCAGGTCTTTCTTTTGATCTTCTGAAAGCAATACAACTCTCCAGTAAATACTGCACCCTTCTATAAATAAGCACCAGCCTTTGACCGTCTGTTCAGCCAGCTCCCTGGATTCCTAAGAATGAAAACACAGGTACATGCCCTAAGAAGCTGCTGCGGCTGGGATGGGAACCATAAAGGACAACCCACGGAGAAGGTGGCAAGACAGCGGGGCCAAATGGCGGCATGGAAAAGGGGGTAAAGACTACGGAATCTACTTCTCCGGGGATAGGGAGGCATAGAAGTGCTGGCTCCCAAGCGGTCTAGGTGGGAACAGAAGAAACAATCTTAGCTGGGCTTGAGCAGCCAACAGACCCTGGAATCGCAGGGCGGAGCCTCTGGAGTTTTCTTTTCAGCCACTCCAGCTGCACGATCCTGAAAAGCCGGCACTTCTGTGAAGCACGTCCCAACTCAGACGCTGAGTCACGCCAGCTTATTTTAAGGCCTGACCTCTTCCCGGGAAGGGAAACCGGCCTGGAAAGCCACGTGCTGGAAGGCGACCATGGCCTCAGGCCAAGGGAGACAGAGGCCCCTGCAGCTCCCTGACAGCCTCCTCTCCAGAAGCCCAGTGCCAGCAGAGGCGGCAACAGCTGGTGGCACTCACCGCCCACCCCCACCCTCCCCGGGACAGTGATAGTGGGACTTGCAGCGCCCGCAGCTCTCGGGCCCATCGAGAGCCCACTGAAGGCTGGGGGATGGGGCAGCAGGGCAGGGAGAAGCAGCCCTGTTTTTCCCTTCCTGGGGACTCTCGCCTTGTTTTTGAGTCCACACCAAATTGTCCTGAGAGGTCACTGCAGTCCTTTGGGGATAAATGGACAGAGGGGGTCTGAAATCTCATGCTCACTCAGCCCAATGTATTTAAGTCTTTTCATAATTCATAGCCCCATTTCCATATGCAGGCCCACTTAAGGAGAGCTCTCAGGGAAACCTCAAAGCTGTTCTGATTGCACGGGCTCATCCAGCACCTTCCTAAAAGGTTCTCGCCTCGCCTCTCAGAATTGACGGCATCAATGCTTATGAAGGAAAACTAACAGCTCCAGCTGGCGGTCACTGAAAAGTCACTTAATATTTCTCAGTGCAAGGAGCTACACTTAATGGGACACAATGTTTTTTCCCTAAGCAGTTGGAAAAAACCCTTGACATCCTATTAATAATGTCAAGTTTTATTGGCTCTCTCATTTGACATGATATTAAACTTTTCAGACTCTATCTCGACTGAGGTACAAGGTTGTTAAAGTGCAGACGGACTGGAGCATCACAAAATGGCGTGGAAGCAATGCCTGTCCAGGTGAGTGTAGAGAGATGAGAAGGGGTGAGAGGTGGGGCTCAAGAGACAAATCCTACTTGTGGAAGACTTCTGAGGACCCCACTCCCTTCCCTGCACTGTCTTTTTCTAACACTGATGGGGCTTCCAAACTCCATGGCATCGGGCCACTCACTGTCCTCTGCAAGTCTACCTCCCTGCATAGAATGAAGTGAAAACAACAAAGTCAAGACAAATGACAGAGTCTGTGGAGGTCCAAGCACAGTTTCGCTCCATAGCACTTCCTTGGGACAGGAAGTGTCTGGCTTTCTAATAAAAATAATGCACAATAAGAATATCTATTGTTACTAGTGCCCACACAGGGCTGACTCCGTTCTAAGTGCGTTGCCGTATTAACCCCTCTTGGCTCCTTACGAAAACTGCATGAGCTAGTTGCTATTGTTGTCCGCATGGTCCCCATTTTGAAGATACAAAACTGAAAGAAAGATGTGCCCAAATCCCAGGGCTAGTAAGTAACACACCTGGGAATCCGCCCCAAGCAGAACATAGCGTGACACCAACGGCTTACCATTCTTTGATGCGATGGGACCCACTTTGGAAATGCAGTGCCACATCTGCAGAGATTAGGGACCCCAGCCCGGCCCTTAGATGTCTCCCCCGCCCCGGCATCCCTCCTCTTCTCACCATTTTACTGTGGGGACCTGATATGAACACAAGCAGGAGGTTTCCAGCAGACAGGCATTGACTTTGCCTGTCAGGCGCAAAACCATAAACAACACATTTTAAGCAAAGAACACCCCAGCAACCCAATAATGCACGTCTAAAGCCATTTTGATGTTGGAGGGATACAGTAATACTTTTATGCTTTGTTTAAAGAAATTGTTTCCAGCATATTTGTAGTGAAATCACTCCAAAGAGTTTATTTTGGGTGATTGATTTATAGGAATCCGGCTCACACGCCAGAGGATGACACTTAAATCATATCTTCTTTTCATTTATAATAAGGAACAAAATGATCATATTTTGACAAGTCTGATCATTTTGGGGGTTGAGCAGGTTCCCTCGGTGGGCTCAGTCTATAGCTTGAGGAACTGAGAGAATATTATTACGTCTCATTAAAATCAGCTGCAGCTGCTTCAGCGGGCTGCCCTGGGAAAACAAAGTGATGGACACTTTATCCTGGAGTGGGCTACCTAATGATTGTTAAGACCGGGACAACTGGAAATATCTTGAGTTGCGATTGTCAAACCCAGCTGCCTTGGGTTTGAATTTACAGCAGCAGTCCCTTAAAGAAGACCCTCTCTGTCCCCCACAAAGAGGTGACTTGCCAATTCACAGGTCTTTCTGTGCCCCCCTCCCCCCGCCCATCCCCCCTTGATGCTGCTGCAGGCTCTGATCTCCTGACCCTCTGACCCACAGAGGCCTCACTGCATTCCCAGGCCTAGTGGGAATTTTAATGGCCAGCCATGGCGGTGGTGAGGGGGACATTTGCTGCTTTGGTGCCTGCCTTCTCACTAGATCCAACAAGCCGGGTTGTAGCCCTTGTTTGTTTCCAGATTTACAGCTGGAATAGATGCTGCTTGCATCCCATCCCCAAATCCATGCTGCCACTCCTGTATTTGTACGCAGCTCCTTGGCCGGGCTTTGGGTCCCGCTGAGTCCTGCCCCGCCTGGGAGGGTCTACTTTCTCTTCTGCTTCCCCTGCAAACTGTGGCAGCCAACCTCTTCTGGTCTCTCTCTCCAGCAGGGGCCCGGCCCTCCACCCCTCCCACTTCTTGGGAAGATGAGAGTTCAGTCTGTGACAACCACCGCACAGTGAGAAGACCAGGAAAGTTCTCCTGGAACAAAACCTCCCCAAGTTCTCGGGGGCCGTGGAGGTCTGTGTAAGAGGAGTCCAGTGAAAGATCTTCCTTCTCTCATCTCCCTCTTTCATCTTCCCTAATCCCCTCCCCTCAACGTATCTTTCTTTTTCTCTCTGCCCCCAGCCCCCCTCCTCTTTCTATTCACCATCCAGAACAGCCAATTTAGCGGGCGGCCGTATGGCTCCAGCAAAGTCCCTGGGATCAGTGGCTGTAGGGAATGGCAGAGCCAGAAGGGAAAATCAAAGATGAAGTGAGCATTTGGATCTTCCTGAAACGGACTACTCTTCTGCTGCATGGTTCCGGGAGATTAGGGGATGGGGTCTGTTCTTCCTTCCCCCCTGAATTTGATCCACCGCTTTCTCTCCTATGAGGACCTGTAACATGGCCAGTTAGACACTGGTTTCAGCTGTCAAAAAGTTTTCCACCCGCAGCCGTGCTGGGGCTTTGAAGGTGATGTCGGGGTGGTGGACAGGAGGGGGTGAGGAAAAGCCATTTCTGGGACAGACAGAGCTCAATGTCCAAGACCGGAAGATGTATAGGTGGACATGAGCGGGTGTTTATTCCAAACAGGAGGGGCTCAAATGGCAGCAAGAGGGATGAAGCTTAGACGTAAAGAGGAACATAGGTTTTGAAAGTAAGCCAGGATGCCTTTAATAATTGCTATAAGAAGTACATTCTATTCTGTAGTATATTTACTGTTCTAAGAACTTTCTTTTACAATCTCATTTAATCCCTCCAACGACCCTACAAAAGAGGTATGCCCGTTAGATTTCCATTTTACGGCTGAGAAAGCTGAGGGTCCACTAAGTTAAATAACTTTATCCAAGGCTAGCAGCTAGAAAGGGACAGAACCAGAATTTAGACCCAGGCAATCTGATGCCAGAGCCCGGGCTCCTAACTGCTGCCTTCCAGCTGCCTCCCTGGACAGAGTAGGGAAATGTTGGAGATGCTTCTTCCTGGCCAGGTGGGATACACACCTGCAAGACCAAGAGGTGGGTGAGCGGACTCGGTGGCCTTGTGAGTCTCTGAAGAGTGTGGGATTCTCAGCGACTGTGAGCTTGGCCTTCTCACTGATGCGGCTCCCTCCCTCTCTGCCCTTCCCACGCAGTTTCTCCAAGCTCCATCCATCCCACGAGCTGGGGGGAGGGCTGAAGTGAGAAGGAGAGGTCCTCTTGAGGCTGGGTCCAGCCCTGGATGCCTCTGCCCGCATCTGCTTTGCTCGGGGTGCAGTTGCCTGACTCACATCTGTTACGCTGGGTCACCAGCTGCCAACTGCGGCCAAGGGGTCAGTCACCCTTTCCATCCATCCTCCATCCTGATCTGACTTATCTCGCACAAGGGGTGCCCCCCCCCCCGTCTCCTCCTCAGCTTAGTGGGTTTTTTTATCTCGCCCAGGAGTCCTTGTCAGTTTCAAGAGTCCCCCTCTGACCTTTTAATAAACATTTCCTGTGTTATCAGAATATTTCCTAATTCATTCCCTTCTGTCCCTGAAAATCGAAATCCTATTTAATGTCCTTCATTTTCATTTATAAAGACAGATACAAAATAATTATTTCCTATCTCTGTGGTTTCCTTATCTCTTGTCCTAATAATGCCTTCGGCAGACGAACATTTCCCGTCAGTTGAAACAGTGTGTTTGTTTTTTGTTCTTTAAAGAAGAAAAATAAAATGCTTTATTGGGCTTTGTCTCATCTATCTCTTCCCTTTCAGGCTTTCTTGGCCCCCTTCCTCTCTTCCTCTCTGTCTCTCCCTGGGTACCTCTCTCTCCTTCTCCAAGTCCCCTCTCCTGCTGTCCAGGCCCTCGCCCAGCCATGCCCGGCTCCCCTCATTTTCCTGTTAGTGCTGCAGTCTCTCTGCAGCCTCACATCTGAATTTCATCAGTCCCCGAGCCTGCCTGTAAGCTCAAGTCCCCCAGCTAGTAAAATTGGTTTGGATGAGCAGACGCAGTTTCAAAAAGAAACATTCTTTGGTTTCCTCTCATGAAAACTAGTGAGCAGAGAATTCACGGTTCTCTTCTCTGGGCGTCTCTTTGAAGTTTTTGATTGAAAGGAGAAGGGATGAAAAGGGATGGGGTGGCGGGGGATAGTGGTGGGCATAAGGATTCCAGATTTAAGCAGCAACTCTGAAGCTGGCGACCCAGACTTCCAGCAACCCTCTCTGTTCCCTGCCATTTGGGTTGGGGCAACACTGTTATTTTTGGCCGTTCTGTGTTTGATCCAGGCTTTCCCCCTCCTCTCTTTTATTTTGGGATAAAATTCAATACACAATTTAAGTCTGGGGTTTGGGAGAAAGTCGTCTATGGAAGCAGACTGATTTTACGGGGATTGGTCAGGTTCTTGGCAGAGCTGTTCAAACCCAACCATTGGTGCTGGCCGAGCGACTTCCATATATTAGCTCCAAAAGTGATCATATTTACTGTCACAGCCATTCTGTAACTAGGTGCCTTTGTTACCCTATTTTACCCACGAGGAAACTGAGGCTCAGAGAGCAAAGTAACCTGCTCCCGGCACTCGGCCAGCAATGGTACAGCCGGGCTCAGAACCCAGGTCTGCCCGACTCCATGGCCTGTCCTCCCAACTCCGGTATCTTCTTTCTTCATGCCCTCTGTCCTCGAACACCCAGGCCTTCAAGAGTAAAACAATGCTGTCGCTCTTCCAGCTTTAAAGTCTTTGTCAAGGCCAAGAAGGAACTCAGAAGAGCTCTTTGTCAAGGTATCTAATGGAGGCACCCGGAGCGCTTTTATCATTCACGGGGAATGCGGTTACAAGACACAGAAAGGAAACCTCAAGAGAAAAATGTTTGAAAGCCTGGTGGTAGGGAGAGGTCAAGGACTGCTGGACGGGCGCCAGAGATATTCTCTAAACCAAGCCCCTTCATTTTATAGTCAAGGAGACTGAGGCCTAGGAGGGGCGGGTCTGACCCTTCCCTTCACTTGGCTCAGCAGTGAAACACACTGATCTAGCCGTGGCCCCCAGACAGCTCTACTCGACCTTCTGGGAAGCTGGGTGGGGATCGGCTGAGGGAAGCCAGGGAATTGGGCATCTTCCTCTGTAAGACCCAGACTTAGGAATCAAAGGGGTTTAAGGAGGCCAGAACTGGCCAGAAGCTTCTGGATAAAGAAGGAGCAGTCGGGCTTCCCTGGTGGTGCAGTGGTTGAGAGTCCGCCTGGCGATGCAGGGGACGCGGGTTCGTGCCCCAGTCCAGGAAGATCTCACATGCCGTGGAGCAGCTGGGCCAGTGAGCCATGGCCACTGAGCCTGTGCGTCCGGAGCCTGTGCTCCGCAACGGGAGAGGCCACAGCAGTGAGAGGCCCGCGTACTGCAAAAAAAAAAAAAAAAGAAGGAGCAGTCATGAGGCTGACACTCCCCTAGACAACAAAACTCTGAAAGAGGCAGGCATCCTTGAGGCCCCAGCTCCTACTGGAGGATCCTTTTCTGGTCAGTGGATTAGGCTAACCAACCAGTGCTGTCTTTCTTCTGGCTCCCTGGAAGGTCCTGGCCTGGGGGACCAGGTTGCCCATGTACTTGAACTCAGTGAGATGCATACTAACTTTACAAAATGTCATCAATACAGTCTGTGCAACTCAGGCCAGAGGGCAGGAAGGATAACGCCAGCAAGGAGGGTCCCCTAGCTGGAGACTCTCTGTAAAGCAGCGTTGTTAATCAAACGACTGTTTCATAGAATGGGTCACCCAAATCCCAAACCTCGCCAATTGAGATAGCATCTTCCAGTTGATGTAACCAGCAAAGAGAAGCATATTAAACCACTGGTATTTGGTGCAGCCACTATGGAAAACAGTATGGAGGTTCCTTAAAAAACTAAAAATAGAGTTACCATAGGGTTCAGCAGTCCCATTCCTGGGAATATATCCAGAAAAGATAAAACTCTAATTCGAAAAGATACATGCACCCCAATGTTCATAGCAGCACTATTTAAATACAATAACCAAGACTTGGAAGCAACCTAAATGTCCATTGACAGAGGAATGGATAAGGAGGATGTGGTACATATATACAATGGAATACTACTCAGCCATAAAAAAGAACGGAATAATGCCATTTGCAGCAACATGGATGGACTTAGAGATTATCATACTAAGTGAGGTAAGTCAGACAAAGAAAGAGAAAAACTGTATGACATCACCTACATGTGGACTCTAAAAAAATGATACAGATGAACTTATTTACAAAACAGAAAGAGACTCCCAGACATAGAAAACAAACTTATAGTTACCAAAGGGGAAGGGAAGCGGGGAGAGGGATAAATTAGGAATTTGTAACTGAATCACTTCACTGTACACCTGAAACTAACACATTGTAAATCAACTATATTTCAATTAAAAAAAAATACCCATCGGTATAACTGACTTGAAATGGGGCCATGAAGGAATGGGGCTCCAGGATAACTATGGTTTAGTGGGTGTGTGAGTTGCTAGTGATGGGGAAGATGGTGGATTTTGAAACGATCTGAACATAGGTTATCTCACTGGGGGATCAGGACTTTGGAGGGTGGGGGAAAGAGTGGGAGAAGGCTGGGGAAGGGAAGCACAATCCTGAAACGTGGCTTCCTAGACACACAAGAAACTTTGCCAATCTCACGTTGTTCCGGACAGCTGCTCTGGGGTGAAGGGAGACCTTGCAGAGTCTAGAGGAGTGAAAACCTGGTCTGGCAATTCCCAGAGCTGAGTTCTGCTCCCATAGCTGCCTCTCTGACCTTCAGTTTCTGGTCCCATAAAATGAGGTTGTGTGGCTATCAGTATTTTCCAAACTTCAACTTATTCAAGTACTATTTTTATGAGGCGTTTTGTCAGATCTTTAAATATGTTTCTTTCAATTGGCTTACTAAAAAATTTTTCCTCGCTCTAAACATACTATGCAAAATACCCGGGTTTGGTGAGCAAGTCATATGTTTTTCTAATGTAGATTAAAGTAAACTTAACTATTAATTTTCTTTAAGGCTCATCTGTATATCACCTAAATTACCTTTTGTCCTACCCTCTGAGGAACTCTGGGCTGAGCGATGGCAGACCCCCTCCATCTCTGCGATGCCATGATGCATTACATGGGGGAATACTTTCCTTTCCCTTTCTAAATGGAGGACAAGATTTGCAGAAGCTTTGAGTCCCTGTTGGGAAAGAGAAGACAATCTGCATGTTTCACGGTTGCTGAAGCCAAATTCTGGAAGGAATGACAAAGTCATTGCTAATTGCAGCCAATTATTCTATTGGGTGGTACTAGTAAGGAAAATGACTTCAAGTCTAGAGTTGTCTTGGAAAGGATTACCATACTGGTAAATAATTTTGATTTGAGTAATTTTTAATGCTAACATTTGCTACAAGTACTTAGAGAATTTTTTAAAAATGCCTTCACTGGAGCTTATTAAGGCGGTTTTGTAATTAATGACCCACCAGTCATACCTGTAATTTTGGGTATAAAAAAGAAACATTAACTATGTGTGTTTTTTTTTCTTTTTCTGAAGAGTAGAATTATCTTCTCTCAGCCCCCCAGGGCCTGAGAGCACCCACTGGAAGGTGCCCTAGGTTATTATTCATCCTTTGTTCTAAAGAAACAGAAATTCGTCATGGTTGACTGTGTGCTGTGTATTTCCAACTGGGTCTCTAATCCCTTCTGTGTCTTTTCCTGGCCATGAGAGAGTGGTTGGTTCCTTCCCTTTACTCTGTGACTCAATTTCATCACCTATGAAATGAATACAAAGTGAAATGGCCTGAGGACTGTTACACTTAATCACTGTGACTGTGTATGTACATATATATATACTGTACATATGTACGTACATATGTACAGTAAGGAGGTGCTGCATCTTTAAGCAAATACTTGTACTAAACTGCTTAGAATAATTTTATTAATTTATCCTTTCATTTATTCTCATTCATTAAGTACCTTTTAAACGCTATCATTCATCATTTAGTCTATCCATCTATCCATTGAGCTACATTTTCAACATACATTCATCAAGTATCACTTACATGCTCTGCCCTGAGGGGAGATACAAAAGAGGTGTAAGAGAGAGTTCCTGCCCTTCAGGGCCTTGGAATACATTTGTCAAAAAGATATTGACAGATGATCGTTCACTAGCCATGCGACCTCGTGGGAGCCAATGATTTCATGAATGATGCTGAGTGTAAACATTCTAAGAAGTAACTGTTTTAAGAATTCAGAGAAGGGGAGAAAGATCTTTGTAGGGTGCTGGGTTCAAGAAGCATTTGGGGAGGAGGGGAGACTTGGGCAGGGTATTAAATGATGAATTGTGTTTGGGTTGGCAGAGAAGAGAGCAAAGGGTAAGAATCGGCATTTAAGATAATCAGCTCTGCCATTCACTTGCTGTGGGACTTATGGCAAATCTCTTAACCTCTCTGGTCCTCGATGTTTTCCTCTGTAAAATGGGGGATTGGACTGGTTGCTTCAAAATTTTACGATCCAGGAAAATCTAGACAGGGGAAGCGCATGAGTGGTTTCGGTAACACAGGGGAAAGGCTTATGACCTTTGAAAGACATTTTCCCAGAGTGACTGTTCTGCATCAGAAAGAATGGGCTGTGTTTGGACTGGAGACCATAGCCTGGAGGTCTGATCTGGATTCCCCTGGACTGGAAGAAACACAGTCTCATTGTCTTTGCCAACAACTGCCTGTGGCAAATTCAGTACCCTGCTTGATGCAGCATTTGGAGGAAATTTTTCCATGAAAACAAAAGTTTTTGCTTAACTATTCAGCACACTCATGCGTTTAAAAATACTGTCCACTCTCTAACTAGCTGCCTTTTTCACAAAGCTTTTTGGCTCCCAAGGAGCTGGGCCTCCATTGTCTAAGGCTTCCTTATAAAGAACTCGGGGCCAGGCATAATCCCAGATGTCCCCGTGCTTAGAGACAAGCTTCCCCAGGCAGAAAGAGGTGTCTAACGTGCCTTTCTGTAGAGATGTGACGAAGGCACAGCCAAACTCCCTGGGGGCTGGTGTAGGCAGAGTGTGAATGGGGGTGAAATGATAAGACAAGGTCATTTGCCCAAATGTGGATGGTGAGTTTTAGGGCATCAGAGAAGACTTTCTCCATGCTGCCTCTTGATCCAACTGTATTTATCCATTCATCTAAGATCCATTCATCTCGCCATCCATCTAAAATATACGCATTAAAAAAAAATACGCATTAAAAAATAATAAAAAATAAATAAAAATAAAATATACGCATTGCCTACTTGCTGCCCCACGCTGTTCTAGTTCCTGAGACCGCCACGTATGGAGAAGAATCAGTATAGGACAATTTTCAGGGGAAACTGGAAATTTTCTAATGGCCTAGAGGAAACTTTATAATTTTTGCCTTACCCCAATTTAATATCTTTGATTTCTTTCATGCTTTCTAGTGGTATGGCATTTAGGGTGTTTGTCTCAACTGATGGAGGTTTCCATCTTGAGGAGAGATCATATCTCAGCTCTCAGAGGGCAGAACAAGGTCTGTATTGCTCACTTCATACACAGGTCAGCCCAGCATTAGATCAGCAGAAGCCCAAAGATGGAAAGATTTGGATAATGAAAATGCTATTTATCAAAACGGCGGCCCACGTAGATGCCAAATTTACAGCATTTAATGCAGTCACCAGCCTACGTGTGTCCCCTTAATATTCCAGCCTGCTTCCCCAGCCTCCCCGCTGAAGATGCCAGGAATGGTAAGATCAAAAGAAAGAGAGACTGCCTGAAGTTGGAATCGTGAGTCATGTAGCGTGAAGCCAGAGGGTCATAAGGGAGTGGCACTTTGCTGGTGATCCTGCCAGAGGGTCTTTCCAGCACCACTGACTCACCTTTTCTGGGGAGCTTCCTTCCTTCCAGTAGGGACGGAGGTGTGGGTTTCAATGTTGGGAGGCAGGGCAGGCTTTGAGGAATGGGACCTGCAACCACCTCCAACCTTATGCCACAAAAGGTAGGTCAAGCTTACCACTGGATTTTCATAACTGGAATAGAAGGTGATGAGAAGAAAGTAGCATTAAGAAGGCCTTGAGGGGGACTTCCCTGGTGGCACAGTGGTTAGGAATCCGCCTGTCAATGCAGGGGACACGGGTTTGAACCCTGGTCCGGGAAGATCCCACATGGCGCAGAGCAACTAAGCCCGCGAGCCACAGCTACTGAAGCCCGTGCGCCTAGAGCCCGTGCTCCGCAACAAGAGAAGCCACCGCAGCGAGAAGCCTGAGCACCGCAATGAAGAGTAGCCCCTGCTTGCCGCATCTAGAGATAACCCGCGCGCAGCAACGAAGACCCAACGCAGCCAAAAATAAATAATAAATAAATAAATTTATTAAAAGAAAGCATTTAAGTAGCTATCTGGTAAGACTTCCTATTAAGGTACCCAAAGAGACTGAGCAATTATTAAATTAGCCATGACTTTTGGTTTCTTCATTTGCTAAGTTGGGATAAGAAGACCTATCTTGAAGGTATTTATGATGATGAGTTTTTAAAAGGTAATGTATCTGAAGGCACCTAGCACAGTGGTTGGTACATAATATACACCTAATATTTGTTACTTGAATCTGGATCTGAATCCTAGAGAAGGGAGGAAGACTTCTCAAAGAAGATGAACTCCTATAGCTGGACTATGTCAACTCCTAAGAATATTTTGGCCAATAGGTTACTGCCTTTCAGTGACCCCCCTCATGGACAGTCCATCTTGCAAATGGCTCTTCTGATATTGACTTTGAAAACATAATGATTACCCTGAGCTCCTTTTGGAAACATAAAAGACATAGTGCAAAGAGATCAGAGCCTTCCTCAGATTGCACGATTTGCTTGTGCCAAGAGCCAGGAGGTCTCCTGGGCCCTCAGCACTGAGCCCTGGACATGAGCTACGGTTTCTGAGCAGGCGGGAGAAAATAAAAGCCCAGTATTTTGTCAATAAGTGTCTCAACTCTGTATTGCTAAGTGTATTCTTTCTACTTCCCCATTCCTTTCTTACATTAAAAGGTGAGAGGGCAGAGATTCTCCACCTCCACTAAGGACAAAATAGCAGAGAACAGGCTGACACTATGATTGTGAGGGTATAAGGTAGACGTTGGCAAGAACTTCCAAACAGAAAAGAAGGGATTAAAATTGGCATGCGTAGCTGGGGCCGACCCTAGTTTCCTTTTCAGGCACCTGTAAGAATGCGAGAGGCTACCAGCTACTGTCTACATAAAGCGTCTCAGAAGATCACCTTGTAAGATTTCTTCCAGATTCCCTGGAGACTAGCGGGGAAGCAGCTGTCATACTTAACTTAAGAAGCTGCTGACTGTGGTCGGTGTCAGAGGCAGTCCCTTAAAAGGGTACGTTTCATCTCTGCTGCCATTTAGTGAAGGAAGGCACTGGGCTGGGAGATTCACTTGACAAGCGGGGTCAGGAAAGTGGCAGTGTTGATCCCAGGTGGCCAGAAAGCCTCCCAGTTGAAGGTAAACAGAAATGGAGATAGATCAAGGGGTGAGAGGTCACTGCATTAGGAGGCTGATGAGACCAGTTGTCTTCTGGGGTGTCTGGAGGCGGGGAGGCTGTTGTGATTGGCCTCAGCCTCAGGATCGGGGGAGGGGTGAGGGGCGCAAAGGACAAGTGCAGGAGGATGGAGGAAGGAGACCCCAGAAAGAGTGGGAAAGGGGCATCTCTAGCCCAGAAGCTATTTCTGCTTGTAGCACGGGTACTGCTAGCTTTGGGCAGGTACGCCTTGTGCTGCAATTGTGCCAAATGGAGTTGAGTGGTTGGCTAAAAAAAAAAAAAACTCCACGTACTCATTTGCATGTTGTTTTGCATCTCATTTGCATACTATTCACTTAATGTCATATGCACACAACTTCCCAGCTCTTGCTTCTTCCCCTCCCCAACCACCAAGAAGCTCCTGCATCTCCTTCCTTTCTCAACACCTCTGTTCCCATTTTTTGTCCCCAATTTGTGCCCTTCTTCCTTCAAAGTGGTAAATAGAGCACAGGCTTTGGAGCTGGGTAGACCTGCCCTCTAACACAGCATCCTCTATTTATCTACCTTTAGAGCTTTGGCAAATCTGTAATCTCTCCTACTCTCATCTGTAAAATGGGAACCGTTAACACCTACATCTCAGAGTTGTTGCAAAGAATGAATTTAATAAGGTCAGCAAAAAAGCACCTGGCCCTACGGTAGGAACCTGACACTTTATTGATTCCCTTCACATCAAGTCAGGAAAATTTTAAGGCTCTGGAATCCCTACTTGGTGTTTTCCTTGGAATTTACGGATAAGCCGGTTGCTTCTTCAAAACCTCTTCTTTGTTGGTCACGTGTCCAAGCTGCATATAGAGCCAGGGCAACGGAAGGAGAAACAGTGTCAGCACCGGTGCCCTTTCTGGGATTTTCCAGCATCCTCTAAGTGAGGACTTTCTCATTTGTCTTCCCCAGAGCCCAAAGCCGAGAATGCCCTGGCTGCTAATCCCCGGGCGGGCTTGCTTCCTCTGCATCTGCTCCCCAAGCCTCACATCAGCTTGATCCCCAAAGCCGGAGGGCACATCCCCAAATCCCCAGCTCTACCGGTGTCCCTAATCAGGCCACCTGTCCCACATGAAGATGCCTGGGTCAGCTCCTGAGAGCCTCTCGCCTCTTTATCCAAACAGCATCCTGGCTTCTCTTCAGGCATTAGATTCCAAGTTTATATTTTGCGAGATGCATAGTGAAGAGAGAACGATTCAATCTCCCCTCTGCATCCTGAGGAGTCCCTTCTGTGAAACTCCCAACAAATCGTCATCACTTTCAGTCAGCCATTTCTGTTTCACCTTTCTCTCCAAAGTGAGGACGAGGGGTTCAATTGTAAAGTAATAAGAAGAACTAACACTCGGGTAGCATTTACCATGTGTCAACACTGTTCTAAGTGTTCTGTGGATATTGTCTCATTTAATCCCCACGACAACCCTATGGAGTCACTATCATTATTATCTCCATTTTATAGATGAGATGACAACTTGTTCTGCAAGGGAGGGTGGAGCCAGGATTCTAATCTGGGCAGTCAGCTCCAAAGTCCATTCTCTTGACTGTTCATTATAATCAATCAACAATATGGGAGATGTGTGGAGAATGAAAAGTAATTCTTGATACTTTTTCCAAATGTTTGGAATCAGAAAGAGCAGACTCTTGTTGTAGTAAGTGAGATTAGGTAAGATATCAGGTAGAACTGCCTGTTTCAAAGAGTTAACAGTGGGGCCAACACCATCATATGTGTGGGCTACATGGTACAAGATGGTGGCTCTCTTGGAGTCTCTGAAAACCGTGTGTTTGTAAGCATGGAGGAGGGGTGGTATCTATTGAGTGAGATGTTGAGGTTGAGGAGAGGATTAAGGACTGCTGAAAGGTGACCAGAGAATCAATCAGTCAGTCAATCAGTGGATTAATCAATATTTGTTGAGTATTCAGTAGAAGGTACTTAAGTAAAAATTCGCTAAGAATCACTTCTGTGCAAAGCCCTGTGCTAGGCACAGAGGATGGATGCGCCGGGTCACTTATTGGGTCCTTTCTGGGTTCAGAAGACCATAAAGCCTCATTGTTTGGACACACAGGGCAGATTCCACTGCCTTTTCTTTGCACTCTGGTTTATGCCATCATGTGGTCCAGATCTCTGTCCACACCTGCTCAGGACCAAAAGCCCCTGCCCCTGGGCTGGGACAGCCCACATGCTCTGGAATCTCTCCAAACCTGCTCCCAGAACTCTGCCCCAGAGGGTTTGCCTGGAACTATGTCACTGATTCGCTGGCCTGTGAAGATTTCTTCCTCCGAGGGCAGCCCTGAATCTTGTCTAGTTGGTTCCTAGGAGGGTGGAGCATCAGTTCTTTCTTTTTTTAAAATTAATTAATTTATTTTATTTTTGGCTGTGTTGGGTCTTGGTTGCTGCACACGGGCTTTCTCTAGTTGCGGTGAGCGGGGGCTACTCTTTGCTGCGGTGCACGGGCTTCTCATTGCGGTGGCTTCTCTTGTTGTGGAGCACGGGCTCTAGGAATGCGGGCTTCAGTAGTTGTGGCCCGTGGGCTCAGTAGTTGTGGCTCGCAGGCCCAGTAGTTGTGGCGCACGGGCTCAGTTGTTCTGATGCATGTGGGATCTTCCTGGACCAGGGCTCGAACCCGTGTCCCCTGAATTGGTAGGCAGATTCTTAACCACTGCACCACCAGGGAAGTCCCAAGTTCTTTCTGATCCTATCATCTGATCATAAGTTTGCAGGGGAGTCGCTCATTCACTTGGCCATTGATTCACATATTCTACAAACAGTTATTAATAATCTCGTATGTGACAAGCCCTGTGCTGGAGCCCAGGAATGTAGGGATCAAAGAATTCTGTCTGTTCCTGCTCCCCAGAGCTTACTGTTAGCCAGGGAGACAGACAACTTCAGAACAGGTTGTACCATATCCCTGAGATCCATCCTGGGTTAGGGGGACAAGCTCAAAAATCTGTCCCTTTATCAAGGTCCCTCACTGATACTGTATTTTTAGTTTGGCTGCATTTGCCATCCATCATGCTAATTAATTAATTAATTAATTGCATTTTATTTTATATTCTGGGAGTTTGGGTGTTTTGAAGGCAAAATGCAAATGTATGCAAATCAGCCCACAAATTTATGCAACGACAACATGGAAATTTGTCCCCAGATTTCCTGGGAAAAAAATCTGGAGGCCTTAACCAGTCCCTCAGCAGGCTGCCTGTCCCCAGGCCTGTCTTATCTTCCCTTTTGTTTGGGTTCTTAATCTGCGCTGGGCTCCCTGCCTGGCCACCCTGTGGTCAGTAACGCAGGTGGGCAGGCGGCAGCCTGGCTATCCATTATCCCGAAACCTCTCAGCTTCCCGAGCCACCAAAAAACTCTCCCTGTAATCGGCTTTCATGTGAAACAGTCAAGAGATTTCCTACCACTTTCCCCTCTGACCAGGTCTCGTAGACCACCCAGATGCTGAGTTTCAGGCTTAGAGCTTGGTTTGACTAAGGTATTTAATGGAAGCGGTTGGCAATGTCTGCTTGCTCTTATTGAAAAATAAATTCAAACCATTTTATTGACCATCTTCTGTGCGCAGAGCCTTGGTTTCCCCCAGGGGGCTGGGGGATGATGTTTAGGGCTGGGGAAGGTCAGCATTGGGAGGGTTGCAGAGACACTTTGGCTTTGCGAGGTAAGGCTGCCCAGTGGGTGTCACAGTGTTAAACAGCCTGTCTCCTGCTCTGGACAGGAAACCTCATGGAAGCAGCAAGTTGGGAGGAGGGGCTGTGAGGACAGAGGCTGATGGGGACAGCACCAGAGGAGGGTCGGCTTCGTCAACCTGCAGAGTGTCAACGGGTAGTCTGGCTCCGCAGAGATGGAGAGCAATGGGAACTTGACAAAGCAGGCTCAGTGCAACCAGGGTTGGAATGGACAGCGGGAGGAAGGCTGGCCCGAGGGATGAGCTGATTACCTCCTCATCTACGCCCCTCTCACCGGGAGAGGGAGGACGTGGCACTACGGCCAGGTCTTTGCTTGGGCACACGTAATCTCGAATGCCATCAACTGACCAAGTGTGGCCAGACCCTCGTGAAAATGTGTAAGCTGAAGGGTGCCTGAAGGATTTGACTTAGACTGAAAGTGAAGAACTTGCAGAGGGTGGGCATACTGAGACACTAAGAACAGGTGATGAAGAGAGGATGTGAAATCTCCTTTTCTTGAAGAGCCTTTGAAACAAGTTCAGAACCCACTTTTTTGTGTGGGGGAGGAGGCACAGTTCTGTCTGGAGGCAGAGGAATGGACTAGATGACTTCTGGCCGTCCAGGGAGGCTAAGGGTAGATCTACCGCAGTCGATACACATCCGGCATCAACTTGCTGCCCAGGTGTGGCCATCCCCAGGGACACAGAGTTTAGTCTCTCTGGTTCTCTTTCCCTCCCTCCTTACTATGATTGTCTCAACAGCTCAGTGGGGCAAACTATCCCCTCCAGTGTGAGTTGGAGCCCCGTTTCATCCGCTCACTCATGCCATCTCCTTTCTGTGTGTGGACGCAGACCCTCTCCCGTCTCTGGGGGAGCTCCCCTTCAGGCCAGCCGTGCTGGGCAGCCTCGTTGCCATTCCAGCCAGAACCTGGAGCTCAGCCCTCCGGAGGGGCACAGGGCAGCGTTCTGGCAAGCAAGCATGTCAGAGCGGCTCTGGCGTTTCCCTAGAACAATTCAAATTGCTTTTTTTACACCTCACTGCACTATGCCAACCCTGATTCACATTATTTGTGCACTCGCTAAGTGTACATTATCTGATCCGTCACCCTGTAAAATGCTGCAACAGGAATCTGTGGCTTCTGTCTGCTGCTGACTGTGGGTCAGGCACAGGAGTCTCTGTACACATATTTTTGCAAAATGGGAAGGGAGGAATAAACCCAATGTCACCGACAGTAATACCCCACTAGAGCCAGGGGCCAGGAGAGAAAGTGCATGACTCCTGCCCAGGTAACTTGGAGGCTCCTGGAAGAGACGGTTCAACCTGAAAGATCCAGCACCTTTCCTTCCCGTGGCCTCCTTTCTGTATCACATTATTTAACAGGAAGAGACAAAGCAGGAGGGGAAATAAGGCTTTGAACCTAGCTATGCAGATTTCCTCTGACTGGAGCTAACGGGTCTGGGGAGAGCTGGAGGCAAGAGGTAAAGTGAGGGTGGGCGTGTGCGGGTGGGCAAGAGGGACAACACTTCCTGTCCGCAGCTCCTCAGCTTCCCTCAGGGGTGAATAGGGCTCCCTGTCTCGCTCAGCCCAAGGTACTCGGCAAACTGATCAAAGACCCGAGTCCTTCCATTCTGGGTCAGCTTGGGGCTTTGCTAACCGGCTGCCAGGTTCTCCTACCAAGCCTTCAAGACAGCTTACCTCTAGGAAGACCAAGCCTTTTAGAGTTATTAGAAAATGGATGGATTTACACAAACGAACCTATCTATGAAACAGAAAGAGACTCACAGACATAGAGAACAGACTTGTGGTTGCCAAAGGGGAGGGGGTTGGGGGGAGGGATGGAGTGGGAAGTTAGGTTAGCAGATGTAAGCTATTATATATGGAGTGGATAAACAGCAAGGTCCTGCTGTATGGCACAGGGAACTATATTCAATATCCTGTGATAAATCATAATGGAAAAGAATATTTAAAAAAGAAGATATATATATATATAACTGAATCACTTTGTGGTACAGCAGAAATTAACACAACATTGTAAATCAACTATACTTCAACACACACACACACACACACACACACACACAAAGAAAATGGATGGATTCCTACTTTTGACCAGATACTCCACCCTTCCGCTCATTTCCCTTACAATCTGGGTGAATGGGACACTTTTTGGTTCCTAGAGATCACACTCTGTCCCAGATGGTCACTGGAACGTTGGTAACCCATCCCAGTTGAAGACCAGGGTCTGATTTCTCAATGGGAACAGCTAGGATCTTCTGTGGATGGACTGAGAGCCCCAGTTCACCTCTGAACGCGGATCCCTCTCTGCGTGGGCAACTTCAGGATCATCTTCACATTCAAGATGGTGACTCTCTCTGCAAGAGTCCGGGTTTCCTGCACCATCTCAGCCCTGAGTTTAATTCACCACCTGTCTATGGAGAGCACACAGGTACCTGAGCCTGTCCCAGGGCCTGTGGCGTGGAGGAAACAGAACAAGAAAAAGACTTGGTTCCTGCCCTGGGGTTGATTATGATCTGGTTGGATTGACAAATAGCTACCTTCCCCAGCTGTTCCTGATTTGGCTTCTGCCCCAGGGCTCCTGAAGCGCATTTTGCAGCAGTGAAGCCCAGGGGTTGCCCAGCTGAGGTCCGCATTTTCTCCCTTTTGGCGGGTACCAGCAGTTTCTATATGGGAGCTCACATCTCAGTGAAAACAGGAAATCTGATGCCTCCCTGACAACGCATTTTCTCAACCTTCATTCTGGGGAAAGGCGACTTTGTGTTCCAGCTGCCATATTGTAGCTGCAACCCCTGATGCACCATCAATTAAAAACAGCCATAACTATGCATGGGAAAGAAGCCACAGATAATAGGCTTCCATTAGATTAAGTGGTTATATGAATAAAAAAATAAAACCTATACTTCGGCTAATTAAACTCACTCACCGTCTGATTAAGATGTGTCGTGAGACCGTGGAAAAGTACCAACCACTAACTGTAGGTAATATGGCACAGGTGGGAATTAATAGTATATTCCCTGGCATGGAGATAATGGATCTCCGTAGAGGCTCCTCAGAGCCATTAATAAAATGGACAGTCCCCAAACAGCTGGCTCCTTATGCCGGGGTCAGGGCAGGCCGTGCTCCGAGTAAAAATAGCTTCTCAATTCCATTCCACCTACTGAGATCACCTGCTGAGGAGGAGTAGACACGCTGACCTCTTGAGATGCCATCAGATTTAAGGTTCCACTGCAGTTGTAGACCTGCGGTCCGGACCCAAGTGAGTGGAAGAGGAATTGTGACCCAACTGTGACCCAAGAGTATGGAGTTAGGACCTGCTGCCCTGCCTCGTAGGGCTTTCTGTGCCGGACCGGAGTACTTCAAGGTAACTAGGAACCAAAGCAGTGGGTGTCCTGGGAAGGTAGATGCCCATTCCTGGGAGCTGCACTCTGCAGGGGGTGGGGCTTGGGTTACCATGGGAACCAGGCCTAAACCCAGGTATAGGCCCAGAGGGGGCCCTGGTTGACACAGCCCATGGTTGCTGTTTTGGGGGCTGAGAATCCAGGGCAAACCCCAGAAATGACCTGGGAGAAGCAGCTGTGGGGAGAAAGATGAGGGTGTCCGCTGGGCGGGGAGCGAGGTGGGGCTCTGAGGGCCAGGAGCCGGCTGCTCAGAGCTCTCACAGACGGAGTGTGTCCAATGCCCATTTAGCAGCTACTCCGGAGCCGTCTCTGCCCTTTGGAGCAGCTGCGAGGAGAGCATCGGGCCTTGCCTTCTAATTACCACTAATTGGGTAAATGCTGAGATGATCTCTCTCTCCCTTCCCCTTCACTCCCTCCCCCCACAAAGGCAACTGAGAGATACAGAGAGGTCACAAAGAGACTTTTCCAAATGGAGACAGGCAAGCATGACATGGTGTGAATACCAAGCAGCCACTGCCCCGGGGAAGGGAAGAGGAGAGAGGCTTCTGGGAGGCTCTGAGAGAGGAGGGCGGGGACATGGGGCTGGGGGGTGGGGTCTGAGGTCTGGGGGCTCAAGCCAGTTCCCCAGCCTGGCTTCCTCTCGCCTCTCCTCTGGAGCAGCAGAGGTGTCTCGCTTAGGTGGGAGGTAACGCAGTCTGTCTTCTGGGGCTCCTTGAAGAGTCCTCCTCTCCGGATCCTTGAACTGGGTCTGTGTGTATGGGGTGGGTTCTTCTGGCAGTCCGGACGGCAGGGTAGGGGCCCTGGCCTGCTCAGGCTGTGTGCAGGGTCACTGTGAACACCAATGCCGAGCCCCCCAGGGCAGAAACGATAGTGCATCTCCTTTCCCTCAGGCTCTGGGTGGGAGCCATGCCTATGT
Organism: Lagenorhynchus albirostris; assembly: GCF_949774975.1. NCBI lineage: Eukaryota > Metazoa > Chordata > Mammalia > Artiodactyla > Delphinidae > Lagenorhynchus > Lagenorhynchus albirostris. The sequence goes on from NC_083103.1 coordinate 91,980,041, forward strand.
AAGGACAGACCTAGAAGCTCGTGGATTTTCGGTTAGAGGTAATTAAGTTAGTTTCAAAAAAGGTTTTGTGTTTGTCTTCATTTTTATTTTTACTCGGGATCATATCTTTATCTTCCCCATAGCTTTGTAAAGCTGGGCGGTGACAAGGAAATGGCTATTCCATTTCACCGATGGAAAAACTGACGCCACGAGTGCCTGTTCATTTCTACTTCAGAACCAGGGCAAGCATCCGAATTGTCTGAAGTTCTATGAAATCTACTAAGAATCCATTATGTCCGGGAAAATATTGCTCTGGTTTTAAGTTAGGTGAGGAAAACATGCTTGCTTCAAAAAATGTATTTGAATAGTACTGAAGGGGTTCAAGTAAAATGTTAATGTCCCAAGCTCATTCTCATCTCCTAGGTCCCACCAGTTATCCTTTGAGAAATTTCCCATTTCCGAATAAACATGCATGTTTATCTCTCTCTATTTTTCTCTTTTCCACAAATTAAAAAGGTACTTTAATATTGTGTTACAACTTTATTTTTTCATTTGCCTGTTATAATGTTATTACTCTTTACAGTTTACAAAGTGCTTTTGTTCTCACATTAACCCATCAAGGTAAGTGGGATGAGCATTACTGTCTCCGGTTTTCAGACACGGAAACGGATTCAGAGAAGCAAAGTCGCCTGTCCGCTGTTAGGCAGCCGTCGATTGTCGGAGCCAGAACTTGAACGTGAGTTTCCTGGGTTCAGGTCCAGTGCTCTTGGCCCAAACAACAGCCGTGGCAAAGATGGACACAGAACGTCATAATCATGAGAGCAAACACTCACAGAGCCCTACCGAGGGTGAGGGACTTCTCCATGTTCTCTGTACGTATTATACCATGAAAATCCCACGACGCTGTGAGATGAGCACCATTATTACCATCCTCGATTCACAGAAGAGGAAAGCAAGTCACAGAGAACTTAAAAATAATGTGCTCAGGCTCACACCCCAAGCAACAAACCCCAGAGTTTGCCTCCAGAGTCCCTTCTGCACGTCTACACCACACTGCCACTTAGTCTGTGCCGGATGCTGCTAGATGCTCTTTTATGTATGGTAGCTCATTTCATCCTCACCAAAACCCTATATCAGTACTAATTAACATTGGACCATGCAACATCTTCACCAATGTCTCAAGCTCAGAAATAAGGAATCTCCCAACAGCACTGGGAAACTTCTAGGGCTATGTGGCCTACCTGGATACCAGATAAATCAATCAAAAGCCCCAAAGGAACACCCAGGCAAATTTTACAGATACTAACAATAATACCAACTCTCATTGACTGAGTGCCAGCTCCTTCCCAGGTCTATGCTAGAGGCTTTCCATACACCTCTTTATTTCATAACGTGAAAGGGTTGTCATCCTCCTATTACAGATGGAGAACCTAGGGCTCAGAGAGGTTCAGTAACTTTCCCAAGGCCACACAGTAAGTGAAAGAGCCAAGACTGAACGCAGGTCTATCTGAACCTGAAGACTGGCTTTGTTTCTGCTTAACCTATATCTTGTTTTCCGGACTGGTTGGGACTTCAGTATCTCTCTCCTTCCTATTCCAAGGCTTGGGAAAACACCAGGTGCCTGCTTGGGGAGGAGTAGTCAGTGTATGGCCCTAGCCTCTTCTATTCCAGACGAATAATGGATCCTGCCAGCCTTTCAATGTGCTCCCTACTCTCCTGGAAACACTGGCCCGCAGGCTATCTGTGTTTATAGGCTGGCTTCGCTGGAGACCTTGCCAGGATTTGAGCATCTCGCTTCCACTCTGAACCCTTAAGGCATTTGAAATGCATGTCTTGACACCGTGCATCGGCCCTGAATTACAACGTAGCATCTGCCTGGGCCCTTGGCATCTGCCCTTCTAGACTGGAGGTGCTGCAGCAGGTACAGCCCAAAGTATGCAGTCCAGCGTGTTGCAAATAATAGGTGCTCAATAAACGAGTCCTCCAGTACCACACTGACTTGAGTTTTCAGGGTCCGACTTTCCTAGGAGGCGCTCCGTGTGTGACAGATTCTTCGAAAGCAGTTTGCATTTAAGGTTCCAGCCTTAACTATTCTTCCTCCTCATGGCCTGTGCGGGGAAGGGAGGCTTCACGCCAGCTCTCCCCTGCTGCTCCTGGATAGATGCTCGCCTGCTTCCCACCACGTTGCTGTCAGCACCCGACCATCCACTGCAGAGGGTTGCAGAGCTACTCGTGAGGAGGGTCTGGTAAGAGCTGAAGGGTTCAGGCCAGGGACACTGCCGTCGTTTGAGTTTCCCAGCATTCTCAGGAGCCAAAGGGTGTGAGGCGAGCAAAGCAAGACAGCCCAGAAATGCAAAGCCTGCCAGTGGTACCTCTGTGTAAATCAAGGAACAAAAGTGTGTGTGTATAGGTAAAAATCTCCCAAACACTGGTTTTTGAGGCAGAGTCCAGATGCAACATTTCACCGGTTACACTGAGGAAGGGGAGGGCTAGGGTAGAGCTTAATCCCACCGGGGCAGACTCACTGCTATGAAATGTTCTGTAGCTGTGGGGGAGAGGCAGACTGCTCCACTACCAGGGAGGGCTTTGAGGGGACATGGGAAGACTCCCCTGTGGGAGTCGTGATCACCCTACCACCACCGCCAGCCCTGGCAACCACCATCTGCTTTCTGTCTCTGAATTGGACTGCTCTGAGTACCTCATATAAGTGGGATCGTACAGTGTTTGTCCTTTTGTGTCTGGCTTATTTCACTCAGCATAATGTCCTCAAGGTTCATCCATGTCATAACACAAGTCGGAATTCCTATCATTCTTAAGACTGAGTAATATTCCATTGTATGTATAGATGATATTTTGTTTTTCAGTTCATCCATCGATGGACACACAGGTGAAGTTTTAAACTCTGTGATGGCGTAGTTTCTTCTTTTTCCACGCATGCAGCCAATGGTCATCCGTTAACGTCTTTCTGTATTCAGTGAGCACACGTGGTGCATCTTCAGTGTACCAGGATCTCTGATAAGATTATGAGAGAGATCGAAGAGCATCCCTGCTCTCCAAATGCTCACAGACCCAGCAGGGAGCTAGTTCCTTCATTAGGGTACAGCGAGGTCTGCGCAGAGGAGGGGTGGTTGATTTCTCTGGCGGGAGAGACAGGCATGTGTATCAGGAAAGGCTTCACAGAGGAGGCAACCTTTGTGCTGTCTCTTGACAGATGAGTAGGTGATTGGCAGGCAAAGGAGATTGGGAGGGCATCCAAACAGGGGGGCTGCACAGCTGTGGGGGAGCAGCGTGGGCTGGAGGGGTGGGACGGCCCCTGAGAGGCTGCAGGCACTGCCAGTGACTGGGACATGGAGGAGGGGGTTGGAGCAGGGGAGAGAGGGGAAGAAGGCATAGAGAGAGATGAGGCTTCAGGGACAGGAGGGGCCCAGATTAGTATGGGGTCCTGTTCACCATACTTCAGGGTGTTGTCAAGGAGCCAAGCCCGGAAAAGCCTCACTAAGAAGATTCCATGGAAGAGGAGTTTAAACCATGCTAGATGATTGGACAAATGATTTTCAGTTAGGACACCTCTTGAACTTAGTAATCCAAAGATGCAGGACCCCTGGCCTAAGGATGATTAACTGGGTCCCTAGCTCAGGCCACGTGAGGGGATGTTAGAGGTGCTAGTTGTGTTCAGCGGGGGGCTGGTGTTGGCATTTGATAACTAAGGAAGACCACCCACGTACTAGAAAAACCACAAGCTAAAATATGCCCAGACACGCTGGGTCAAAGTAGCTAAGAAAGCCAGTCCTAGCTTTCAACTAGGGAGAAAGCAATACTCCCACTGAATCTGAAACAGTGCCACACTGAACCACTAGGAGCAACCTGGGACTCTCTGAAACTTACCGAAGAGAAGGGAAGGGGACCTGGACTTGAGTCAGGACACCTGATTCAGATCCTGGTTCTCTCGATCATCAGCTGTGTGACTTGGGGAAAATTGCTTGACCTCTCTGAACCTGTTTCCTCATCTGTCCAAAAGGCACAACCAGACCCACGTGATTTATTTTTCATTAGAAATTCAGGAATGATCCGAATAAATCAGAGACTGCAGGTGATTACATCTATGAGGCACTGCCATCTCTCCGAACCCCCCCGCATCTGGTGCTGATATAAGCTGTGCATTGGAAATGATGAGATGGGGGTGGCCTGCAGAATAGAAGAGGAGAAGTATGAAGGGAGGTGGAGGAGTCGAGCTAGGGCTCCGGGGGCACAGACATGGGTAAAATGTTCCCCAATACTTGGATGTTGGTAGCAGAAATTTACTCGGGAGCTGCTCTGGGATGTCCTGGTGATGGAGTCTGGACTGAGACCATATAAGGGGTGACTGCCTGGTACTGCCTGTCTCTGTGGGCAGAAGTAGCAGGGGTCATTGAGAGTCAGTGCTGTGCCAGGCGGTCCCAGGAGCATAGCATCAGATCTGAATTCAGGAAGGAAAGCTGGAGTCTCCACAACCTCTCTGCAGGGTTCCTCATCTGTGAATCTGAAATAATACCTGCTTTGCCTGGTCGGCGTTCTTTAAACTATAGAGGTCTGAAGAAATATTTGCTTCTTGCATTGCCCTTCCCCGTTTGGGCGGCTAAAAGATGGTGCTGTCTTCACAAAAAAACTTGCAGCTGTTCTCACTAGCTCTTGGTCCATGGAGCCCGCCCATCTGCCCAAGACACTTGCTGTTCACCAGCCTCGGCCGCCCCGTCTGCCTGTAAAAGCTAAGAATACGTCATAAAACTGCCGTAAGGTTTTATGGGCCCTCTTTCCCTCCCAGGGACCGATCTTGGTGCTGTGAATCATACCAGTGCCTGTATGTGGGGCTCAGCACGTGTGGCCAGGAGGAGGAGGGCGGATGGGGTGGAGAGAGGTGGCTTCGAGGGGGTCTTTGGAGCGACAGGATTGTGCCACTTCAAAAGGGCTCCAGCTCTGGGTGACCTTGGCTGCCACCTTGGTTGGGCCATTTAGTCTGGCCCAAGAGACAGGAAGGTAAAGGAAAAGAGGGAAAAAAGATGTCGTGGTGCAACACACAAGTTTGGAGTCAAACAGACCTTGGTATGTGTCTCACCTAAGCCGTTTTCTAGCTGTGTGACTAGGCAGGTTGCTTAACCTCTCTGAGCCTTAATTTATCATCTGTGAAATGGGGATACTGACAACTAAGCTTACAGGGTTGTTCAAATGAGATACATGGAACAAAGTGATCAATATGTGTCTAACATTATGATTATTCTTTGCACGGTGTTTAGAAAGTAGTAAATGTCCAATGAATACTTTCTGAATGGATAAATGAATAAACAAATGCATGGAATGAACTAGTTGAAGAAGAAGAAAAAGAGGAAGAAGGGAAAGAAGGTCTACCTCAAATGTCACCACCTCCTCCTTCTCTTACTCTCTCCAGCTCCCGTTTTCCTCACCCACAATTTGAGGGTTTGAGATTAGCTCATTTTCAAGGTTTCTCCCAGCTCTCATATTTGAAGACTCTTGATTCATTCCTTTACTCATTATTTACTGAGCATCTAATACGTGCTAAGTAGTGTTCTAGCTACTGTGAACAAAACACAGGAGGCCCTTGGCCTCTTGACATTTGATTTCTAGTGGTGGCAGAAGTGGGACATACACAAAATATGACGAGTGAATACATTATATAATAAGCTAGAAGTCGTGAAGTCCTATGGAGAACTGGAAAGCAGGGTGGGGATGCTGAACATGGGGAGGAGGGTATTTCGCTTTTACTTAGTGAGGTCAGGGGAGATGTCCTTCACCATGTCCCCTTGGGGCAAAGACTTAAAAGAGGTGAAGGAGTGAGTCGTGCTGATAGCTGGGAAAGTCTAGGTAAAGGGAACAGTCAGAGCAAAGGCCCTGAGGCTGGAGGTGGTCTGGCATGGCAGAACAGTAGCGAGTACCCAACCTTGTTCTCACTGAACAAGAGAGCGCAATACAAAATGCATTCCCCTTGGTTGACCAGGAGAGGACTCCAGCTGTGGTCCACCACCCCTCTTGCGGCCCCGTGTCCCCAGTCTCCCTATGTCCTGTCTTGGCCAAGGTATCCTGCCTGAGAATAGATGGGGTTGAGGAAATTTCCTTTCAAATGAAATAATTTAAATGTTACTGGCTCCTCTGCTGGGTAGAAATGAAACACCAGACCTTTGGCCGAGCGGGAAGGATTGAGAAGTGGCTGCTAATCATGCTTCTTCACCTGGAAGAGAGCGGCAGGTGAGGACGGGGGCTGCGGCTCTTCCGTGGGCCTGAGTGCAGCACCAGCTCCCGCTCAGCTCCGCCTCGTGATGGGAAGAGCACTGGACGGGGAGTCGGGATAGCTGCTTTCCACCGAGATCCAGCCGCTAACTGGGGAAACTGGCTCAAGGCATTTCACTCCCAACCTCTGTTTCCTCTTCTCTATGACTTGAGGGTGTTGAACTCTGAGATATGTGATTTCTCCAAGTCAAGCGGCCACGTGTCTGTCTTTCCCAGTAGACTCTAACCTCCTAGCAGGGCAAGCCTGATTCATCTTTAACCCTCAGCATCTATATCACAGGGACCACGTTTCCTAAATAGATGGAGGGCTTGGTTTTAGGGGAAGGGGCCTCTCTAGAGCCTGGGGACTTCGTCAAGCAGGGCTTTATTGGGAAATAGCCCTAAGCTCAAGCCCTTTGCCTGCTCTGGCCTCAGATAGCCTGCTTGACCGCCCACTGACCCCTTCGGCCGTGGGACCTTCTGCCCAGGGGTAGTTGATGGGAAGAATTGGCTTGTTTACTTTTTATTAACTTCTCTCAAGTGGGCTGTGTGTAGGGGGAGAGGATGTTGGGAGCTGGTTGGATGGGTGGACAGGCCTGGGGTCAGCCTCTTCCCCTGAGAGACCCTCTTAGGCCAATTCACCTCCACATCTTCCTCACTTCTCCTGAGTTCAAAGCCCTTCCTGGGAAGATGCCTCCCAGCCCCCAGTCCTGAGAGTCTTCAGCCTTGCTCTGGTCTCACTTGGAGGCCAGCTGCCCTAATGAAGGGAACCTATGCTCCTGCATGCACCCCCATTGCTCCTCCAGAGGGAGGTCCCGCTGGCTGCAGGCAAGGTGCCCGTCATTGGCCTGTTACTGATCTGTAGATGGTAATCCTGAATCTGCCATGGCTGCTCCGAGGGGAAACGAGTGGTGGGGATGTGGTGCCTATGGAGGAGGGGTCTTGACTGCCAAAGAGTCTCCGGGAAGTTGCAGTGGCCCTCGTGTCTGCATGGCACTGACAGGGTTCTTGGGGCTGCATCCTCTAAGCCTCCTGCTCCCCAGTTTGTGGCAGCAGAGAGGATGGGGAACTGGGGGAAAGGTCTCTCTCTTCATCCTGATTGGCTGGCAAAATGGGTGGGGGAGAACAGGAAGTGGGCTCTTCAACCAGGATCTATCCGTGCCTTTTCCCGTCAAGGAGCTGAGGCATCGTTGGTGACCCGAAAGTGACATTTCAGGCTGGCGTGTCAACTGAAGTCCCTTCCCGTGGGAAAAAAAAAATAGCTCCAGATGACTGAGCCACATCCAAGCGGAGAGACTGCCCGGGCCATTGACTTAAAAAAATAATGAATGTAAAGGAGATAATAAAACCTAACTTCAGCACCTTATTTACACGGCCTCAGACCCACACAGAGAAATCCCTTAAGCCTTGGCTCCTCTCTCCAAGACGGGCTCTGAGACACAGGGCAGAGGCCGGGCCTGGAGTTTTACGTGTTCCAATGACCTCTGAGGAGTTCTTCACATCCTCTGAGTCTCTGTTAGCTCGTTCGAAAATGGGGATTCCGATGGAACGGGTAGGTGAGAGAATTATGTGAGAAAGCAGATGGGAAAATGCTTTATAAACCAGCACTAACAAAATTTAGCTATTCCTGTTGTGCTCATTTTCAGTAGCTCCCAATAAGCAGCATTTCAAATCAAGATTTGTAATATGAACAAAGGTTTTTGTACCTGGGTTGCAGAAGCCCACCATAACCTCTGCCCCCAAATGCAATGAGGGTTTAGAGGGTTTCAACAGCTTCCCCCAGGCCCCACCCAACATTGGCCCACACTCAGGCAGCCCACACTCAGGCAGCCTACACTCAGGCAGCGAGCTCCAAAGACCTTGGGCAAGTGACCTCACCTCCATGGGTCTCACCTCTCTGGAGCCCTGTGAGCTCTGACATATAACTCCCCGGAAGATGCATTCTTGCTCTCTTCGGCCACCTCTCTCCACTACTCCATCTCTTCCCTAATCCTGTCCTAAACCTTTCTTTCTCCTCTCTGGGGATCTACCGTGGCCTCTCTGAATCTTCCTTTTGCTACCCTCACCCACGAGCCCCCTTTCCTCATATTCTTTGGTGTTTTGGCCAGAGAGAGCTGTGTCCTTCCCCAAGAGATGTCCCTGAGAATTCTTTAAGTGGCTGGGAGGGGAAAAGGATCGCGTGTATTTTTGGTACCAGAGATAATCAGGTGATTGTGCAATTAGCAGTAATTTGATCGCTCCCGTAATTTCCTTTTAACAAGAGTCCCCTTAAAAAAATAATAATAAAATAAGAGGGTTTTCTTTTTTTTCCCCTTGTTTTGTCTGGAATGTCTGTTATCAGGAATTTGGTCCGACTCCCACGCACTCCGCGTGGCAGCTAGGGGGAGGGGAAAGATGCCGGCGGCAGAACTCCTGAGGAAGAGGATGTGCCTGGCGGGCTGCCCCTCCCGGGCTCCCCGCCGGGCTCAGGCTGTGGGACTGGACTTCGGGAGCAGGCTACTCCAGTCTCCAGAGACAGACTCCCGCTGACTGCCCCCCACCGCCACCCGGGGCCTCTGGGTCGCTGGGAAGGGGCCCTCGGGAAAGACACCAGAGCCTGGGAGGGTGCAGCCGGGCTCACAAGGGCTTGGTGAGTGGAGGGAGGCCCTCCTGTTCCACATCGCGGTCGGGGTGCAGGGGCCAGCACTCCACGGTCCATCGGGCCCAAGCTAGGGCTCCGCATCACACTCGCCCCTCACCCCATCCCCAACCCTGCCGCGTGGGCTGTGGCACAGAGATGGCAAACACCCCCAGGGCCTTGTGCCCGGCAATTACCAAGCAAATTCCCAGCGAATTTCTCTCCCCACCCCGGGGCAGCGCCTGCTGCGTGTTCTCTGATTCAGGCCGGGAATGTGCAAACAGCGCCCGGGAACCTGCGGGGACCCGTAATTGCTCTGGAGTTGCCCGGGACTTTGCAAGGTAAGCACGCGCCGCGCTCCTCCCGGCACGGTGCGCACCGATCGCCTGGCGCCCTCCCTCCTTCCCTCGGAGGATGCGGGGACTGGAGGATGCGGGGACTGCGGGGACTGCGCCGAGCCAGGTGGGCGAGCTCTGATTCCGCGAAGCTGAGCTGCGGCCAGGCGCTAATGGGGCCGGGGTGCGGGAAGCAGGTGGGGACAGGAGTGACTTGTGGAGGGAGAGGGGCCACTTGGCCACGTCCCCGGGAAAGAGGGCCTTGGGGGACATGGGCTCCTTCTGTCCCTTCCCTCCGGTGGAGAAGCTCCTCATTGATGAGCCTTGTCATCATCCTTCAAGTGTAATTTTTTTAAATTGCAAAAATCTTACAGAGCTATTAACCTCAAAAGAGTTTAACATATGGCAGACCGAGTCTCCCTCTTACCCTAATTATAAGGCTTGCAGTAATGGGGCTGTCTTTTAAGTTACAGCTGCTGCGCTTTTGGCTTTCGCTAACATTACATCCTATTAAAGAGCTACATTAAATGCATGCAAATTGCCGGAGCCACCGCGCTCTCCCGACCAGTGAGGGGGACGGATTGCAGCCGAGGCGGCGATATCGAGGGTCAGACTCACCCTGCTGCGAACGCCATATGATCTATCAATCAAACTCCTCTCATTAATTAACTAATTCATTAAATATCTTTATATATGAAGGCCCGGCCAGGCGGAACATTGTGTTGACAGGGACGTCCCGTCAGCACTTAGCCCTGCGCGTGCGCTCCCCTCCCCTCCCACACAAATCACCCGATGACTAAGAGAGGTCAACTTCCCAGTTTCTGCAGGGACGGAAGCAGCCGCTGTGCCCGGACCCACCCCTGGGAGGCCCTCCTCGCGCCTTCGGTCCCATGACCCCCTCTCAGTGAGCCTGCCCTGACCTCACCGTGTAGGGTTGTAATGAGCTCTATTTACGGGTCTGGTGCCTTGGCTTCTCTGGCACCTAGGGGGCTGGAACTGGACCAAATACGGCTCACTGGGGAGCCCCAGTGCCTAGTACAGGAACCAGCATGTAGCAGATGCTCTAAATGTTTACGGAAGGAAGACAAGCTGTATTGGAGCGCTTTCCTCTCTCCAGAGCCCCCAGCACTAAGGGGGCCTCCTTTCTAAGCTCTCTGACCAGTTCGGAGCGGGTCATCCACATAGCCACAATCTCAGACACTGAAGCAAACTCTGGCAAGAAGAATGAAACTATGTCGTTCTATAGACAATAAAGAGACACTTTTGAGTGGATGGTGGGCTTCCTTAGTTGTTTATATACACACATACATATATATTTGCTGAGCAAACTAGTATATAATCACTCCTTTGCTATATTATCTTATTTAATGTTGACTTCAACTTTGCCAGGTGGTTATTTTTATCTCCAGGCTAAGGGAGAAGAAACAGAGGCTGGGAGAGATTAAGTAACTTATTCAAGGTCAAGTGGCAGAGCCAGAAATCAGAGTCCGGCTTGCTGGATCCAAGACCAGTGCCGACTGCTCTGTCATAGGCATGCAAAAAATAACGCTTGGGAGGTCAGTGGATGTGCTGCTTTCCTCCGTTGCCTGCTGTTCCCTTTTGTTCCCACAGTTGTCTTTCTCTACTTGTTTTGTAGCAGCCGCTGTCACCACTGCCTTCTCTGCTGGGCTGATGGGTCTTTGCTCTATGTTTGGGAAGATGGAGGTCACAGGACACCCCATGATCAAGGCTGCTGGCTCTTGACTGTGCTTAGAATGGCTTGGAGTGATTTTCCATATAGAGCACCTGGGCAGGCAAAGCCAGTTGCCTTATAGCTGTGTTATCTGGCAAAGACCTGGGCCCTGAGCAGCTGGGTACAAGGAATGGGAATGGGATGGGCACCTCCAAACCAGCTCCTGGAGAACACTCCTCTGCCGGGCTCTGGCCCCCTTTAGAGAGGGCAGTCACAGGTGAGAGCTACAGGTCAGAATAAAGAGGGTCTCTGCAGAGCTTAGCTTTGGTTCCTGCTGTGCAGCTCATGGAAGTTCCCAATCCACCCAGATGCAGTGAGCTGTGCGAGCAAACTTCCGAAGCCCAGGAATTCCTGGAAAAACGCGTTCCCAGATTCCTCTGTACTCCTCTCACCCGCCTCTCTCCGCCTCACTCACTCTCTTGCCCCCCTGAGACATGGGGCTAATGGACTTTGGCTGTTAGCACCCGGGATGTTGGGCACCAACCTCGCCAGGGGTCTCTAGAGCTTCCTCTGGCCCCCTTGGTTCCCAAGAATAGTTTTGGAATGGGGCGTGCTGTGCTAATGGGGGTAAATGGTAACCTCGGAATCAATTTTCCCTCCCAGAAGAAAATTCTCCCGGCTTAGACGGCACAGACTGTAATAGTGAAAATGGCTCTAGATTGGAAAAATTGGCACGTTGTAGTCCAACAAGGCAATTTTTGAATTGTTCTATACAGCTGTGTGCCTCTGGACACTATGCTGCTTGCGTCCTAAAGCTACGGGATGGAAAGCAACTTTCCAGCCAAAAACAGCTCTAATGTGTTTTTTTCTTTTCTCACCCCAGCCTGAATTTGTTGTTTTGTTTACCTGCCCAGAATCCTTGGAGCTTTGGTCTCTACCTTAGCAGCTGCCAGAGCTATTGGACGAGAGAGTGCTGTGGCCTTCTGTAGAACCTCAGTCCTCAGGGCAATGGGCCTGGGAAAGAGGGTTTCACAGGCTGCAAGGAGAAGCTGGGACAACTCAGGACCGTAGGTCCCAACCAGCTTTTCCTGGTCCGTGTCAAATCTGGGCCTCTCTTGGACCCAGAAGAGGAAATGTCGGACGGTTATGCAGCGTGCTTGATTTTGATGAGCTGTGTTTCCTCTATTATAATATGCAAACCATTTTGTCTTGTTTTTATAAACATTAAAATGCAAAGCAACGCTTCTTAGAATAAAAATATATGATATATATTTCAAGTAATAGAACAACAGAATGGGAGAACTGCAAGGCAGCGTACCACTCACTTAGTAAATATCCTCATTGTACAGATGGGGAAATGGAGGTGGCCCAAGGTCACATATCTGTTTGGTGGGGAAGAACTTGCTCTCACTATATAGCGCTCCAGGCTTTGGATAATGGGCCAAGTGGCCAGTGAAACCCGTCTTTCGATTTCTCTGTCCCTGGGGCCACAGCTCTCTACTTTAAGCTTACTCCCCCTTCCGTGAGTCTTGTTAATGGTGAGCCTTATCTGGTGACTCAAGATTAGAACCACGTAATGGGTTGAAATGGAATTTGGAACAAGTGCTAAACTGGGGCTTGACCTGCTAAGTGTTCTCCCTGCCCTGCTCCCCCGCAGCCCATTTTCCCCAATACATCCTGAGATCTCTACCATGCCCATGGATCCTGTCATCCCCTTACTCCTCTGGATACAGCCCAGGTTCCTTTCTAGGGCTTATCATGTGATTCATGAGATGACTTGCGCCTATTTCTCCAGCCTCACATCTCACAACCATTGACCTTCCACCCTGCACGACCCTGTCTTCACCCCATCAAACCCAGTTATCCCGTTGCATCTTACCCTCATTCACCTTTACATACCTCCTTTGCCTTTGCCCATTCAATTATACCCTCCTCCTAGAAATCTCTATCTTCCCCAACCTGTCCCCCTCCTTCCTACCCCCCTCCACCTGGCTAGATCCAACTCCTCCTTCAGTCTCAGCTAAAACACCAGATTCTCTCCACCAAGCCCCACAGTCTGGATTAGGTGCGCTTCCTGTGGGCTTCTGAGGCATCCTTTACTTCCCCTGTGCTATCTTTAACCACTCTGTATCGCAACTGTCTGTTGACCAGTTCAAATCTTCTATTAGAATGTAAGCTCCAGGAGGGCAGCGCTGTGTCATGTTCACCCCGAAGACTGTCTGGCTCGTGAGAAGTGCTGCCTGAGTAGTTGAATGACACATAAAAATGCTGCTCCCACGACAACAAAAAACAACCGGTATTTATTGAGTGTTTTCCTCTGCCGGAAACTATGCAAAGTGCGTTCTGTGCATCACCTAATTGATATTAGTTCTTGTATGAATTGAATGAGGTGAGAACAAGGGATTCTAATCCTGGCTCTGCCTCTGGCTGCCCGTGTGACTTTCAACAATTCCCATGGTTTTCTCATCTTCAGAATGAAGGATAGAGAAGGGGGCAGACAGACTTCATTTCTCGGTTCTTCTTCCTAGGCAGAAAGGGAATCAAGAGTCAGTCTATGCAGGCCTGGGGAAAATCAACCCTCAGGATTCAGAGAACCAGCGGACACAGAGGGTCAACTTTCTAGTCCGGCAGCAGGAGAGGCATCTGGCTGTGAGGCTGGGAAGGGCAGCGGGTTGCTCTCCCATGCTGGGGTAGAGCTTCCAAATAGAGAAGCCCGCTGCTAGCTGAGTCATTAACGCTGGTCTCCTCACCTCGGGCATTGTCTGATTTAAGTGTAATAGCTTGTTTGGTGGATTTTGCCTTCTATAGAAATCCCCCCAAGAGTGAAGTGTCGCATTCAGCTGGGAGAGCACAGGCCTTTGTGCGCTGATGGCCCGGCCTTGACTGAATGTGTTTGGAGTTGGTTATCAAAGGGGAGGATAAATTAGAGCACAGGGCTGAGAAGAGAGGAAGAGGGGGCCCTTTCATGAGCAGGGCTGAGCACTTAGGCAGCTGACTTGGAGCTGGGAAGCCCCTGAGCCTGGCCCTTTTTCCTTTTGCCAGTGGCAGAGCTGCAGGCAGACCTGGCTGTACCCTGGCAGAACCCAAATTCTGAGGTCCCGCCAGGCCCTGGGGGATGGGGGTGGGGGCGGGACAGGAGGAGGGCAGGGGAGTGGTGTTGATGACAGGACGGCCTCCAGGGCTTGACGGGAGGGCTCCTGGGGTGTTGATGAGCCCAGCGCCCTCCCTCCCTGCACAGCCTTCCCCCTGCCCCCTTCCCAGATTTACTGAAATCATGCTCTGATGGTACTGTAGGCTCCAAGGGACCTCTTTGGTCCTGGGGATGCTGTTCAGGGGCTCCACCCCCATCTGCCTCTCTCCAGCCCCCAACACACACTTACCAGCTGGCTCTCAGGACAGTTTTATGGAGTGCACTGGTCAGCCAGAGATATTGGAGCTCCCAAAATAAGAGATCCTGGGCATTCGACCCTCTCTATGGTCTTGGCTTCGGATGTCCAGATTCCGAGGCCAAGCTGGGCACAGCTGTCAGCTGAGCCACAGGCAGGGCTGCCGAAATAGTAAATTACACCGAGTGCCCAGTGCCCAGTTTTCGCCTGCAAGAATGCTCCCCTCTGTTTTTCAGTGGATCTTCCCCCCACACCCCCGTCAGTGTCCCTGGGCCCCTCACTGACAGCTTCTTGCCCTGTGGGATCTTGATCAACAAGCTCACCCCTCGAGGAACCAGAGAACTTTGTTTGCTGATTAGCACTTAACCCTCAACAACGTCTTAGGTCCATATCATTTTCCAGCTGGAAGGAACCCAAGACACAAGCTGTAGACCTAAAAATAGGTCTTTTTTTTTTTTTTCAGTATGCGAGCCTCTCACTGTTGTGGCCTCTCCTGTTGCGGAGCACAGGCTCCAGACGCGCAGGCTCAGCGGCCATGGCTCACGGGCCCAGCCGCTCCACGGCATGTGGGATCTTCCCGGACCGGGGCACGAACCCGTGTCCCCTGCATCGGCAGGCGGACTCTCAACCACTGCGCCATCAGGGAAGCCCCCAAATAGGTCTACTTTTAAAACCCGTTTGGAGTTGCAGATATTTTAAAGAATTGTCTGAAAGTTATGACCCCTCATCCCAGAAACACACATATTCTCATGCATACAAAAGTTTAGCTGCCATTTCTGGGGGGGTTACACCCTCTGAATCTATGTATACATCCCATCCTGGCTGCACATTTGAATCAGCTGGGAGCTCTGATAAAATTCTGAGGTCTAGGCCTTACACACATAGACTCTGATTGAAACAGTCCAGGGTGGGATCTGGACATCAGTATTTTTTCTAAAACACTCCAGGAGATTCTAATGCAGCCAAGATTGAGAACCATTGCCCTAGGGCCCCTTAGACTCTCCTCCCCACTCTGATTAAGAACCCCAGCTGTGGACAGTCAATGCCTGTACAGAGAGGCACGTAGGAAGGCACATGCTGGGGTTCTGGTAGGGATGGGGTAGACACAATGAACGGATATATCATTCTGCCCACTGCGTTTAAAATCTTTTCCTTCTTCCCTCACCCCTTGAGGGGTGCTTCCGTGGTGTTCATTTAAAATAATTTTAGCACACCACAGTGCGAAGGGAGCCCGGTTGCCTTGATGTGCTTCTATCATTTCAAGGAACTCAATAAAAATTTCGTTTTGGTGTTCATTCAAGGCAGCTTCCTCATAGAGGTCTTACGCTGCAAACCCGAGTTCTCTTTTCATCTGGTCACCCCGGGGAAATTGTGTATTTGAAATTCAAACAATATTTGGGCAAAAAGCAGTTCTCATTATATGCGGTGGAGAAGGCCAATGAGAGGAAAGCACGGGGAAATGATTGAGTGACATTTCTATTTGCTGGTTTGACTTTTCCGCCAGGGACCGCCGTGCTCTGGGGCCGCCAGAGAACCTCAGCCTCCTAGTATGGACTGGAAATGCCAGACCCCTGGAAAAAAGAATTTGGAGGAGAAAAATGAGTGGGCTTGAAACGGATTTGAAGAGTCAATGTGACCTCACACTGATGTCGTTAGTGAGATAGGGAGAGAATTCTGTGTTTTGCACAAGTTCTGTCTAGGAAGGAGATTGTTCCAGTTATGGACTCTCAGGGTTGAAGGGGACTCAGAGATCGTCTGGATCTAGCTTCTTTGGTAGGTGGATCCTCTCTCTCACATTTGAACTGGCCCTGGTCAAGCATTTAGATGGAGTCATACACTTATTCATTCATTGATGGAGCCCCGGCAATGTCTGGTACTTGGCAAGTTGTACAGGGGAATTCAGAGACTAATGGGTCACCCCTGCCCTTAAGTAACTTACAGTTTCCTGAGGACTTGAACAGCTAAAATGCCAGGGAGACATGGTGAATGCTGTAAGGGCAGGAAGCTGGGGGGTGGGGCCGGGTGGGGATGTTAACCTTGACTGAGGACCCATTAGGAGCCGTGTAGTCATTTCCCCAAATCACATCTCTTAATCGTTACAGCAACTCTGGAAAATAAGTACTGTTATCATCACCCCCTTTTTATAGACAAGGAAACTGATTTTCAGAGAGGCGAATTTGCTTTCTCAAGGTGCCAGAGCCATGAATAAGTATTTTAGAATAGGTATTTAAGAGTAAGTATTTTAACCCAGTATGTCCCAGGCCAATTCTCTTGCCACTGTAACAATCTGCTTTCCTAAGAAGAGTTCAAAAAGGGCAAAGACTGACTTGGCTGGGCTAGGGGATGAGAAGGGAGGGATTTGGGCAGGCAGAAATGGGGCGATAGAAGGTACACCGAGAGCAAAGTTTCCCAGGCTCAATAGCTCTGGGGGAAGAAAACGTAGCAGCTCAGGCTGGAAAGCCGGGGTTGAGAATGAGACTGGGAAGCTAGGTTAGGACAGGGTTTTGAAGGCGTGGAAGCTACTGAGGTGGACTTGGGGTGGGATAGAGAGTGAGAAAACCCTAAACATTTTTGAAGAAAGAGGGAGTCTGAATGTAAGCATTGCTACTCATAGGAGAAAGAGTGGAGATTTTGCTTCCTGGCCCTGTCGCTGCCTCGCTGTGCAACTTTGGGCAGATTATTTAATCTCTCTGTGCCTCAGTTCTTTCATCTGTAAAATGGGAATGATAAACAGTACTTACCCCATGGAGCCGTTGTAAGGATCAAATGAGTAATGTCTGTGGAGTGCTTAGAATAATGCCTGACACACAGTAAGGTCTTCGTAAATGTTGGATATAGCTTTTACCCTTCAGGAATTTAATTCTGATAATGGTATATATAGCAGGGGGTGACGTGGGGAGAGATAGAAGGCCCAGATGTTAGCTAGGAGGCAGTTGTAAGTCTGGGCAAGAGGGTCTAAAGGCTTCACCTTGACTGGTACCCATGGAATGTAGTGAAACACCAGGAGGGGGAATCAGTGTTACTCTGCTTCTGATTGGCTGTGGAGGTGCACTCAGGAGCCCCCTGAGGTAACTCGCAGCTGGGAGAATGGCAGTGTCAGTCCTAGACCTCGGCACTGGGAGAAGCTGCAGGTGAGTAGGGGAAGACGAGAAGGTTGGTTTAAACCCATGTGAAACTAGAGTGAGAAGCAACCCCAGAGCCAAAAGAGGAGCTGGGGTCGGGGGTTCGGTCTAGCCCTGCCCCTGGCTTGTTACTACATGGCTGCTCTGCTTCTTTGTCCCCCCACCTGGGTCCTGGGAAGCTCTGTCCTCACGCTACCTTTGATTCCTGTGCTCCCGTCTCCTCTGAGCCCTTCCTGAGTCCCCCACATGCCCTCTGCAGCTGCTTCCCCAAGTGGTCAGGGCACAGGGACCCTGGGTCCCTGTCAAAGCAGATCACATCTCCTGCTGTTGCTTTGGGAAGCCTGGGTGTGAGGGATGGGTGAGCAGAAGGCCCAGGCTGTGCGGATCAGGAGGGGGAGGGAAGGATTTGGGGGATGGTGGTAAGTAGCAGCAGGAAATAAGTATTCTGCCCTAGGAGGAGAAAATTGGTGAGTGACCAGCTTTGGGGGCTTTCAAGGGCTTCCTGCTGCTACCAGAATCCCTTGATGGGGACCCAGCGCCCTTCTGAATTCCCCACGCCTGTCTGATAGTGTGCACGTGGCATTGGGAGGGGTGTGGGTACCAGCTCACCAGCTGGAAGGGATGCTGAGGGAGGCTGGAGGGCCTCTGGTGAGTACGGGGGCTCAGCCTGGATCCCCCATCCCCAGTCCTCCATCCTCCATTCAAGCCCATCATGCCTGTGGGCATCAGGGATTCAGACAAAAGGAGGCTTGCAACGGAAGGGGGAGTCTTATAATGAAATTACCAGGCTGCTGTCAACCAGGCGCCCTGCCCCACAGAACAGACGCCAGACAGGTTGCAGTGTGTCAGGCCCGGGCCTGCCTGGGCCTGACAGGGGGTCCTGTGGGCAGGCAGAGTCAATTACCCAGAAAGGTTCCACTTAACTTCCCCTGCTGTTTGTAGATCCTGCCCCGGCCTCTGCAGCCTCGCTGGCCTCGGCCAAAGCACCGTCGGCCTGCACTGGAGCCGGCTCCCTGCCAGCTGTGTCCTCGGACATGTCCAGGGCCACCGGATCCAGGAGTCTAGTGTCCTGCCCTCATTGGCTCCAGGGATGCCTGCTCTGGCTCTTGGCCAGAGGATTTCCGTTGGTCCCCCTGCAGACCCCGCAGGATCCTTAGGTGGGAGGGGCATCAAGGGGCTGTCCTGTCCCTCTTGTGAGGCATCAGCCATCCTCCATGTCCTCCTCCTCGGTCACCTATCCCAGTTCAGTGGATGGTGACAATCTGGGCTCTGCAGTAGGACAGACATGGGTTT
Organism: Lagenorhynchus albirostris; assembly: GCF_949774975.1. NCBI lineage: Eukaryota > Metazoa > Chordata > Mammalia > Artiodactyla > Delphinidae > Lagenorhynchus > Lagenorhynchus albirostris. The sequence goes on from NC_083103.1 coordinate 91,998,703, forward strand.
GAAGCCGGGATCAGCTACGTACCGCTGTGGGACCTGGAGCGTTAATTTAACTTCTTTAAACTACAGTTCCACCATCTGTGAAGTGAAAATAATAATAATATATATCTCATAGGATTATTGTGGGGATCAGAGAAGATGGTGTAAAGTGCCTGAAATGCCTGCCCAGAGTAAATGCTCACCAATATTCTTTCCTTCCTCCCCGCGCCCTCACCTCTTTCAACTCCCCCCTCCTTCCTCTCCTCCTCTTGGCCTCCTCTTCTTCCTATTTATTCATCTAAGATCCTCACTTATCAGGGAGTTTGTTGGTTTGGTTCCTTCTTTCTGCTATAGAATCCTGGATTGAGAGAAAACCTAGTTTCTAGTCCAGGCTTATCTATCAATTCTCTTCAGACAGAATTGGGTCTACAACACCAAAATATATTATGAAACTAGAGTATGCTTTCCCCAATGGGTTAATGCCATTTAACCAAGGTCAAGGTCTTTGGGTTAAGTCCTAACCATTCCTGGCTTCTACCCATTGAGCCCCTGAAGTTTTGTACTTCACGGACATTTCCTCTCTCTGTACCCCCTCGACCCGTCCAGTCATCTTCCACATGTTTGCTGTTGGTCAGAAATGCCCCAAAGATGCAGTTTAGAGCTCCTGCAGGTATAATGCTGTGATGGGATTTCAGCTTCCAACATGCACCCCGTGGATAGAAGGTAGAACACTGTCATTTGGTCATTAAGTCATTCAACAAACACTGAGAGCCTACTATGTGCCTGGGAACTGAGGGTTTAAAGGCAAATAGACAGCCCAGCCCTTCGACAAGTGAGCAGTCTGCTGGGAGGTGGATGAGTAAACAGATAATTAGAATCGAATGTACTAGACGCTATGATAGGAGTAGGATAATGGGATGGAAAAAGGGTTGGAGAGGCTTCTTTCTGGGATGGAAGGGGAGCTACATTCTGCAGCTCAAGTATGATTGATATGGGAACATTGAAACCTGCACCGTCCCTCCAACTCTGAGGAGGAGAGTGATACCTAAGGATGGAAGCAACCAGCTTCTCAGTGGACTCCAATCCAGCCACCAGCCATCTTCCTCGAGCTGGACTCTTCTGTTGCAATCCGCTCACAAGGCCCTCTGTCCAAGGGGCCTCGGCTAGAGCATCTCAGGTCTGGGGCAACGTTCCCCATCTATCTCCTCTGCCATGCAGATGAGTGGGAGAGGGGGGTCTGGCAGATTCTGTGAGCAGTGACTGCACCCTAACACTGCCCTAATTGTGCCAGACAGGACTGTTTAAATACCACCAGACAGAATATTACTCACATTAAAAATGAGGCCTTAAATGTCATTATTTGTGTCATTATTAATAGCCCCTAATTGTGTTCTCTAATCATCATGAAATTATGTTAGTATTAATATTCACGTCAGAGCTGCCTAGGGAACTTGGAAGATTTAAAAAAAAATTATACCATATGTCAGTTTCCATGAATGTGAAGCAAAGGCTGGTTTTAGTGCTTTAGTTCCAACTGGAGATGAGATGGTGTTCTCCACGGCTGGGGACCAAGATAGCCTCTGACTGCAAGGGCCTCCTTAATTTCCGCCCTCTGAGTCACTGACTTCTGGACCCCTCCACTCACAGGCGTGAGTAGGACCTGTCCTCCTGGAGTACTCTGTGGGTCTCCTGCCAGCTGCCCTCACTGGTGAGGGGATTGGTGTCTGCTCAGACTAGAAAGTGTTTGGTGCCCTGGGACATGACACCTTTCCTCTCCTGCAGCTTTGAGACCTGCCTGTGTCTAGACACCATAATGAGAAACACGTGGCGAGCCTGCCTGTCCTCACTCTCCATCTACTCAGAGACGCCACCTCCGTGCATTTGGGATTGTGCCTGAACTGCCCTTCCCGGCTCAGGGAAGTGATGCCAAAAAAAAGAAAAGAAAAGAAAAGAAAAGAAAAAAGTTGGAGTCTCTCAGAGAAATGTGTTGTATAATGTAACATAGAAAGAACTTTTGGAAAATAGAGATTCAGAATTTAAAAGTACATACAGAGTGTCCACACAAGCTGGAAACAGGTGCATCTGTGTCCTCAAGGATATCTTTATCCTGCAAGGAACAAAATAGAATGATGTGTGTTTCCACATTTTTTTGGACAGCCCTGGATTTTGCCCCGTGCTAACCTTGCCGGGGCTTCTTTGGGGGAAACACTGACTCCCGGGATGAGGATGGGCTCCCTTTGGATGCTTTCTTTTCTTATCAGAGGCATCGGGAATGAGAGTTTCTGGAGGGGATGAGCTGCATGTGCCTCTCACGTCACATGAGACTCGAGTTCTGCCTCTGCATCAGACGTCAAAGCTGCCAGCTGTAAGAGGTGGGGAGGTAACAAGGCAGGCCATATTGCCAATTAGAGATTCCCTCCCTTTGGGGATGTGTGGGGCGAGTGCCCTGGGACCCCCAGAGGCATCAGCCTCCTGATGATATCACTCCCTAGCTCCTCTTCATTGTGTCTACAACATTCCTTTAGGCTGCCTGCTCACCGCCTCAGTCATCCGCTAATGGAGTCCACGTGACCGCAATGTGTCAGACAAATCTGGGGCAACCGTCTCACTCTCTTCCCGGAGCCCTTGGAATTCTCTGGAACTGAGAATATTCAAATGCCTTTCTTGGTGAAACAGCAGGCTTCCAACCCGCCCCCCCCCACACCCCAAATATTATGACTTGAGTTAAATATAACCCAGAGCATGAAAATAACAGCACAACATGGGGATCGGAGAAGCCATGGAGTGAGCAGCTCACACACAGTCACACTGTCTGTCACCCTGGGGGTGGCAGGGCAACTGCAGACCCCGGGGCCACCCAGGCAGAGAGCCCACAAAACCCCACAGAGGTCTGATGCCCTCCGGGCCGGTGAGTAGCTAGCTGCGTTAGCCTGGGTGGGCCTTCTCTCTGCTGCTCTCTGCATAGATTCTCCTTTTTCCTCATCAGATGTGGTGTGACTTAAAGAGTTGGGGAGGATCTGTCTTAAGTGATGTGTGGAAAGGGAGACTTTCCTGCTTTTTCAGACGTGAAGGGAGGATCAAGTTAGGAGGGGGCCGCTCAGGCGGCGGCAGGTCCGGCTGGCATGCTGATGTGGATTTCCAAACCCAGAGGACACACGCGTGCCCCTTGTCACTGGACCGCCTTTTAAGATAATCTAGAAGGAGAAGCTTGGTCTGCGGAGGGGAGGGTGGGCGGATGCATGTTTAGGGCCATGAGTCAGGTTCTCCAGCCTCCTTCGTGACCTCATGCATAAGCTTCCGGTAGAAACTCAGTGGGTAATAGATAAGCAAGAGGTCTTCTGAAAGTCAGACTCTCTGAATTCCAAACCCAATGATTACTATAATTGTTGGCCTAGGGCTGGATTTGAACCAGTGAACCTACAATAGAATAGTTAAATAGGCCTCCTCTCAGAGCCCTTCTGCCACTGAGTTACCCAGCAACAGTCACGTGGCTGCTTCTCTCTTTGCTTTGGGCCAAATAGCAAATAGCTCAGGCCAGTCCCAAAGAGCAGATACATCGGTGTCTTCTCTGTATTACGAATACTTTATACACATAGGAGGATTTATAGCATTTGTAACATGCCTTCTTTGATCCCCATAAGGTAAGTAGTGCAGATATAATTATCACCCACTTTAGAGATGAGAAAATTGAGCCTCAGTACAGGTATTGGCCAACAGCTACGTCGCTTACACATAACACAGTGGGGTTGACCCCAAGTCTTCTGATTGCTGGGGCTACATTTTGAATAGGCCCCTCCCACATGGTACACGGCTCTTTGCCCTTCCACGCTCCCCACCGCGCCCCCACAGAGGCAGCTTGGGAATTCTGTGAAAAGTCAAGGGGCTAGCTAGACCATGAATTCTATGAAGACAGTGGCAACAATACTGTTAAGGTCTCTGCCCTTCCCCAAATCTTTTCTTTCTTTCAGTCAGATCTCAGGTGTGCATGAGATGCAGTCCAGAGGGATGCATGGGAAGGTGAGAAAGGAAGGCAGTGAGAAAGACTTTACCCTCTCAGGGTCTTTGCTTTTGTTCCGGGGCCCTTCCTCGAAGATGAGTCAGCAGAAAGAGCTCTCAGTCCTCCCAATCCAGAAACAAAACCACAAAGCGCCTCCTTATCATTCTCCCACCCCCTCCCCAAGGCAGCAAATCCTGAGATGCCTTCTTTGAGAGAGAGCTTGGGCTGAGGAATAGGGTTCCAGCCTCACTCCGTGCTTCATGTGAGGGTCTTAGGAAGAGACGAGAGCCTACCCTGGACTCCCACCTGAGCTGCCTACCTGCCTCCTGCTTGAGGAAAATAGACATAAAGCCTTGTTGGTGGGACCTTCAATTTTGTCCCCTCTTTCAGCTTGAGAGCCACTGTCCAGCTTTCCACTTCTGTGCCCCCTTATCCTTCCTCCACCCCCATCTTCCGCTCTACAAAGCCCCTGCTAGAAGTTGACAAAGCTGACTGGCTGCTTAATGTGCTACAGGTGTTGTTGCTAGGCAACCACCCTACTCTGCGGCTCAGGCTCTGTCAGCCCAGCTCAAACCCCTGGTAGCACTTAACCCCATAACTTCTTACCGCAAACGCTAATTACCCAGGCTCACTGAACAGCACATTTATACCCCATGATCAAGGAGCGGAAGGATTGATTCTCAGCACCTTCAGACCTTCAACCAACACTGCTCGCCATTGAGCCCTGCGTCAGGCTGCCCTGAGCACGTTGTGGAGACCTTTTGTCTATAAGTGTCTGTTCCTCCTTTCCGGCTGCATCTGGAGGATACTGACTTTAATGCTGACCATCTCTCTCCCCTGGACGGGATTCTCCTTGAGTCAACCAAACGCCTCGACTGCTTTCTGGTCTCCAGGAAAGAGGTGGCAGGCTTTCTCTGCATTTTAAACTACGTTCAGATTCACACTCTTGACCCCAGATCTCACAGTTATGAACGAAACTCATTCTTCGATGTCTGTACTCAGTTGAGCTGAGGATGATCACCAATTGTGCCAATTCTTCCACCACTTGAATGTTTTTATACATTCCTGTTTGTTTGGGTTTTTTTTGTTTGTTTGTTTTGTTTTGTTTTTTGCGGTATGCAGGCCTCTCACTGTTGTGGCCTCTCCCGTTGCGGAGCATAGGCTCCGGACGCGCAGGCTCAGCGGCCATGGCTCACGGGCCCAGCCGCTCCGCGGCATGTGGGATCTTCCCGGACTGGGGCACGAACCCGTGTCCCCTGGATCGGCAGGTGGACTCCCAGCCACTGCGCCACCAGGAAAGCCCTACATTCCTGTTCTTGATCTTTGCTTCCCAAATGGAATAACTCACAGTCCTTTGGCTTAACCAGGAGTTACAGGAAGCTTTAAACATGCATAGATAAAAGCTTATATTAGCACATAGATCAAACTCTAGTAGAATTGATCTGTTCCTGAGTTGGCCTTTCCCATTCAGACTGTGATCACACTGCTCAACTCATGCCAGGTCCTCAACAACAGTTGGTGAAGGCATGAGCACAGCCATGTTTTTACTTCTCTTTTCTAAACCACAGAGTAGGGTTGACAGTGATGAGAGAGACCATTAAATGCCAAAGCAAATTCCCCCTTCCTTCCTTCTTACTTTTCTTTCATGAGTCTAAACTCTGCCTCTAAGCCAGATTACAGGAGATTCCCACACGGTGCCGAATCCCCTTTCTGCTGGCTAGGTGCCTGATTGTGAGGGGCAGGTCTAGACTTGCTGGGCCGTGACAGTGGAGATTCTCACCCATTCCCAAAGGCCAGCTTCTCCCAAGTGGGCTGGGCACCTCTGTACGACGCCAGAACACTGGGAGGGGTCTCAAGGGGTCACTCCTGCTTTCTGTTCTAGCTGGAAAAAGTGCTTAACCCTCCCCCTCCTGGCCATTATCTAATTATTCAGGAGTGCAGGAACAGAGAGAACTACTTCCATTGAGCATTTATGTTCATTGTTTATTTAGGAGCAAGTATTTCAACCCCAGAGCCCCACTGCAGAGTAAGTATCCTGCTCCCCGTGGATGGAATGCGTCAGGCGCAGGACCAGTGCTTATGTGCACATTCTCATCTAACCTTCGTCATAGCTCCAGCATATGGACAGAACTATTTCTATGCTATGTGTGAAAAACTAGGTTCAGAGAGGTGGACTAACTTTCTCAAGTTTGCACAATTAGTAAGTGGCCCAGCTGGTATTCTAAGCTACGCTGTGTCCTGGGAGATCTGACAACCACAGCTCCAAGAGGTTAGGTGACTTGCCTGAGATCCCACTGCCAGTTAGTCATGGGATTGGAATTCTCATTGATCTGACTCTAAAGTCCTTTGCATGTTTTTAGAGTTATTCCTCCAGTTTCTGTGTTGATGGTGCCTTCATGGTGGTGAGACATTCCCGTGTCCGGCACGGAGCAGAAGTGGATTCTAGGGAACAGCAAAAATGGCATCCTGAACAGGCTGTATCCGGAAGTGAGGGCCCCTGTGTATCTGTTTTCCATTTCTTTGAGAGGACAACACTGGAGAGAGAGAGAGAGAGGGAGACAGAGAGAAAGACATACACACAGACACCCCCCCCCACACACACAAACCTCTTGTTCCTACAACCCTACGGCCCTCAGCTTCCCTCCCTCATCTTGAGGCAGTGATGCCTTGGCTTCAGGTTAAGCCACTTGTTGCCAGCTGGTGGCATTAAGAGTTGGGAGTTCGGCCAGTTCGGTCATAGGTGACAGGATTGGGAACATCACCATGGCCCTGGCTCCTTCCCAATAGAACCAGTGGGGTCTGGGAAAACTACCCAGTTGGGGAATTAAATGGGGGTGAAAAGAGACGGCAGATGATGGGTCCTAGTGGGGAGGGGAAGGGTGAAGTGCTCGCCCCATGGGTTTAACACTTTCATGCAAGCGGTTTCTCCATAAAGTATTAATAATGTTCCTATAATTGATACTTCAGGACAATAACCTCTGACAAAATGGCCCCGATTAGCAGATAATTGAGTGTGTTGGATTGTGTCCTGAGAGAGCTGAACGCTGCCTCGCAAGCCCCATTAGCCCATCATAATGACCCCGTTTGTCAGGTATTAGTGTCATTAAGAGCCTGCTCTCTGAAATCAGTCCCTTCATTTAACTCTTTTCCCTAATTATATGGATCATTTTACAAATCAAAGCAAATGTTTGCATACAGCCCCATCCCGAGATGGAGTGAGGAGCAGGCCGGAGATTTCTGAGTGGAGAGTCCTTGGTAAGGAGGGTACTTGTGGTCACTGGGAGATTTCCGGAGGAGATGGGCCCCTTGGAAAGCATTGCACGATGACATGATGCGCCCTGCCGGCCAAGGTGCCTGCAGGGGGGAACTTCTGGATGGGGGTGCCTTGCCACGAGACCTTACAGGCCACGCATAGGTCACCACCTGTGCCCCTGAATCCATCTCGGCAAAACATCTGTCCTCCTGGCCTCAGAGACGCTGAATCCGTACAGAGGGTGCGAGGATGGAATAGGTCGGCACCTGAGCGCAGCCATAGGGCCTCCAGAAGACACAGAACACCTGAGCTAAACATCTGGATTTTGCCCAGAGCTGACTCACATTTCTGTCAGGAAGCAGGAGCCTGCGGGAGTGGCTGGAGAGGCTAAGTAGGGCCCAAATCATCCAGGTCTGGGAAAATGTGACCACGGTGCCCTTGCACCCGTACTTAGAGCTGGGGGCTAGGTAAGCAGCCAGTGCTTCTGGGACGCCTGGGGACTTGGAAGCTCATCAGCCCCTAGGCCACACACACAGAAGCTGACACAACAGGAAGCTCAAGGGGCAGAAGGCTGCTTCTGACCTGTTCCTCCAAGCGCCTTCTCACTCATTAAAAAGTAGAGACAGTTATTTGCAGTGAGGTGGATGGATCTAGAGTCTGTCATACAGAGTGAAGTAAGTCAGAAAGAGAAAAGCAAATGCCGTATGCTAACACAGATACATGGAATCTAAAAAACAAAAATGGTTCTGATGAACCTAGGGGCAGGACAGGAATAAAGACACAGATGCAGAGAATGGACTTGAAGACACGGGGAGCGGGAAGGGTAAGCTGGGATGAAGTGAGACAGTGGCATGGACATATATACACCACCAAATGTAAAATAGGTAGCTTGTGGGAAGTAGCCGCAAAGCACAGAGAGATCAGCTTGGTGCTTTGTGACCACCTAGAGGGGTGGGATAGGGAGGGTGGGAAGGAGACGCAAGAGGGAGGAGATGTGGGGATATATGTTTATGTATAGCTGATTCACTTTGTTATACAGCAGAAATTAACACACCATTGTAAAGCAATTATACTCCAATAAAGATGTTTTTTAAAAAAAAAAGTAGAGACAGTTACCCATTTATTTGAACCCACTCACTGCCTGACACCTTTTCCACCCTCCCAGCTCTGTACAAAGCTTTTTAACCCAGGGCAGGTTCAGTGTGGGTGAATCACACTGTCTCTAGAATGAATTGCTTAGAGATGAGGGACTGATAGCTTGTTGGCAGCTAAGAAGTGTATATTTTTATAGATACGATACCAAAGATGAAGGTGAAAGGATATCATCTATTACAGGAAAGGCACAGAGGTTGCTGAGCTGGGAGGGATAGTTTATTTACTTGGCAAAGTGATGCGTGAATTTCCCAAGAAGAGTTAGGACCTGCTCTGGGTCCTGGGGTGGAATGTCTGGACAGTATCTCCTACCCCTGCCCTGTTTCTGCAAAGTGAAGGCTCCTTGACTTTGCTTTCCCTTGTTTTAATCACAGAGGAGCTTGTGCTCCCATGATTTGCGTTAGGCCTGGTGAATTTCCCAGCATTGGCCTTGGGTGGAGAGCTGCCAGCTGTGCAGAGAAACTGCCAGCATTTCTGCTGAGGAAGCAGAATTTTGGTGGTAGAGTGTGACATTCTCTTCTCAAAAATAATACCTTTCATTTAAGGTAGGAGAGGAGGTTTGACTTACCATGAAAATATGCTTTTCAGACTTTTTCTGCAGGGCCTAGTTGCTGAAGCAGGGAAGGGAAGCCCCAAAGCTGCAGGTGGGAGTGGTGGTCTGAGGGACGCTACGCTCCAGAGGATTCCTCTGAGAGTGGGGCCAGACACGCGGGAATCCTACTTTCCGGCTGCAGCTCCCTCGGTGGTCCAATTCTGCTCAAACCCCAAGGAATGCTGCTCCCATGGAACAAAGCATGTACCTCACCGACTGGAATACGAATAAAGTGTTATTATGTATGTTTAGACACATAAATTAACAAATATTTTATGTTATGGTAATTTCTAAACAGTCAATGGACATTTCTTAAACGTCGTATTGCTGAGGCCCTGAAGTGGACACTGGCTATATGCTGATGAACGGGGGCATGGAATCTACTCTCAAGTGGCTCAGACTCCTGCATGTGTGGTTGTGGTGGAGTGGGGTGTACACAGACACTTAAATCAATCTAGTGTACTGATGCTGTAATAGAAACGTGGGCTGGGTGTTATAGGAATGCACAGGGGAAATAACTACCTACCTCTTGCTGGGAGACATGGAGAAGGCTTTCCCGAAGACATAATACTTCAGCTGAGGTTTGAGCGTTTGCTAGATAAAGGAATGAAATTAAGTGCCATCGTAACAAAGAACAGCTACAATTTATTAGGGATTTGGGTATAATAATCATAATACCCAATCTTACAGAGCAATTACTATATGCCAAAACACTTTGCGTGGTTTAGCTCATTTGATCCTCACAGCAGCCCTGTAAGATAAGTATTATTATTACCCCCTCTTTACAATTAAGGAAACAGAGGTTTCAAGGGAATTTACAGATATTAAATACTCTGTTGGGGTCACATAAATCTTAAGTGATTTAAGAAATCACTCCTGCTGGGCTTCCCTGGGGGCGCAGTGGTTGAGAGTCCGCCTGCCGATGCAGGGGACACGGGTTCGTGCCCCGGTCCGGGAGCGGCTGGGCCCGTGAGCCATGGCCGCTGAGCCTGCGCATCTGGAGCCTGTGCTCCGCAACGGGAGAGGCCACAGCAGTGAGAGGCCCAATCACTCCTGCTGTCCTTAGATGCTGGGCGCCAGGCTCCGGGTGAGGAGAAGTGGGGGAGAGGTCCTCAAGGTGGAGGCTGAATGGAGCCCTGCAGCCCGTGGAGCATGGCCAGCCACTCGGGGGATCCAGCCACAAATCCAGATCTGAACCTTATCCAGTAACGCAAACCCAAGATCCCTCTGTCCTCACTAGGAAGATCTGGGATGTGGGTCTCTAACAGGACAAAGTTCAGCCTGGGGTTCTTTAGTGGTGTTTGGCCCCCAGTTTACATGTGCAAACAGGTCTCCCATCTCTGCTTCACATAAGCTCTCCTTTCCAGCCAAACTGTTCTGTTCAGTGTCTCTTGAACTCTTTCCGGGTCTTTCTGACCAGATCTCCTACCTAATGGGATTTTTCCCATCAGAATGTCTTCCTCACCTGTCTCCTTTCAACTAAACCCAAATCATCCTTCTAAGCTAAACTCAAGCCCCATGACTTTGGTGAAGCCTTTCCATCCCTTCATCCCACAATGACCCCCTCCCATTCCTACAGTGTTTGGTTCATCCCTCCTCCTGTTGTGAGTAACATAGTCACGGTCATGGGCATCACCACCAAGGGCCCCTCTGCTGTGCTCCATGTGAGTGGATTCCCCAGTTTGCACTAGAGTAGCCACCAGTGTCCCTCAAGAAAAGTGTAAATTTCTTCAAGTAAGAAGAGGTGTCTTATCTTAGACATCTGCAAGTGTCCTGTGATGCCTCACGTATAATAGTTGCTCATTAAATACTTGTTAATGGATTTGCCACAGTCAGTAGGCGTGAGAAAACTCAAAGATGAGGATGTCAAGGCTCCACCTGAATTTATTCTCTAACTGGATGCGTTTTCCTTAAGCTCTGAGCCCTGGTTGCAACATCGTCAATTTGAGAGAGGAGCAACTCCATCCACACTTCCCCCATCCCAGAGGAGGGGGGCAGAAGAGGATTCTTGCCTACAGGGTACATGGTGATCTTGGGCAGAAAGGCCTGGGATGATGTGAGATGTTACCAGTGCTAATAAAGTTCTTGTCTCTTGGTCAGGGCTTGCTGATTGTCTGCAAAGCACGGTAATGGGAAGACAGTCCCAGGCAGGAGAAGAAACATGTTCGTTCAGGGTCAGGGGCAAGATGTGGGTCTCTCTGGCTGTCAGGCTGAAATCTTCATCTCTCTGCTGGTCTCCCTGCCTAGATGCTCCTAGGAGCGCTGTGTGGGTGTGCAGCTTAAAATAATGCTGCATTTGTTTGGCTTTGAATGTACTACCCTGGAGATGGGTGGCAGGCATTCCCACCTGGATTTTGTCTGGAGCCTGGTGTCATCTCCAGTTGACTGAGTACATGTAAGCGAGCTGGGGGAGGCTCAAGGTGTCACCCAAGGCAAGGAGAACCCTAGGAGACAGGCTAATGCTGGGGACAAAACCAAGCCAGGCAAGAGTCTGAATACCCGTTAAGACATGGTGTCCGTCACTGCTCTCCTCTGCTTCCATTTCTGCTCCTGCCACTGGCTCCCCACTCCCACCCCCACCCCCACTTCACTCTCCAGAGCCATTGTTCTCCGGGGGTGCGGGGAGACACAAAAGAAAGCACAGAGTAGATGCTCAATGACTTTGTTGAAATGAATTGAAGAAGGCATGAGGGCTGGGCACCAGCAAACAGAGGGGCGCTGGCTGGTTCCTTTAGCAGATACACTGCTCTCAGGAAGGAGTTCCTTAAGAAAGGGGCAAAAGAGGGCTTCCTTGGTGGCGCAGTGGTTGAGAGTCCGCCTGCTGATGCAGGGGACACGGGTTCGTGCCCCGGTCCAGGAAGATCCCACATGCCGTGGAGTGGCTGGGCCCGTGAGCCATGGCCGCTGAGCCTGCATGTCCGGAGCCTGTGCTCCGCAACGGGAGAGGCCACAACAGTGAGAGGCCCGTGTACTGCCAAAAAAAAAAAAAAAAAAAAAAAAAAAAAGGGGCAAAAGGAACTATTGATTGGGAGTTGCAAAACCACTTTGTTTGTCAGTTCTTTTAAAGAGAGAATTTCTTTCTCTTACGGAGACCGCAGTTAGCATGAGAAGGGCCAATGTACAAGGTTACACGCTGTGTCTGTCCCTGGCCCTTTGCTCGCTGACGGCTTCATAGCCTGTCTCACAACGCGCTGCCTTCTCGCCCTGGATGCACCTCTCTCCCCCTGTGCCCCAGAAGGTCAGCAGGTTGTCTCTCACGCTTTTGTCTGTTTCAGCTAACAGGTCTCTGACAGGCAGGGTCCTTCCTTACCAGGAGGACTGCCGTGGCCACAGCGAGGCTGCCTCTGTCCTACTTTGAGGGTCCTGAACTCACCAAGCGGAGCTGGGTCTAAGGACAGTGTGACCGCACACCAGGGTCTGGCTGCTAGGGAACCTGCTCAGATTTGGGAGGAGCAAATTTGAATCACAGATGCAAATTGCTTAACTTTCTGTCCTTCTCCATCTCTTCCTCATGTGAAAGGAAGAGAGAATTCGGAGCTGGTCTTTTCTAAGAAGGTGCTCCTGGTAAGCTAGCTCCCAGAGTCTGAGAACCAGAGTTCATCTGAAGCTTGGAATTCAGTTGCTCCAACAGTGGGGGGCTTTGGGGTAGGCTGGGGGAATTCTCTGGGGATTTGTAGCCCATGCTTTTCCCTGATTTGCAGTCACTGCCAATCTGGGAGTCTGAAATGTGTTGACAGCAGACATCCTTTGTGTTCTGACTATAGGAGCGATTTGTGGGTACCCTGCCTTTGTCTCTTCCATTGGCAGCCCGAGAACGAAGCAAACAGCAGAGGAGACAAGAGGGAAGGAAAGAAGGGGCTGATGGGTGTGTCAGAGTGAGGCCCAGAGTCCCTGTTTTCTCCTTTCCTCCTGCAAATGACCTCATTTATTATGGAAAAGGTTTAGATATTGAGTCATAACTTGCAAGAAGGAGAAACATCCCAATCGATACCTCTCCAGAGCACCTGTGGAGGCGGACTGCTGCAGGTAGGGTGAAGAGGAAGCAGAGAGGGAGGAGGGGAGAGTAATTAGAAGATAATCTGGCTTAAGAAGTAGCTCTGGACCATATGCGCTTTCATTAACCATGGAACATGCGCATCTAATCCCAATTAACTTCTGCCACCATCTCCAATCTCAGCTTCTCTGTTCACGCCAGTGACAAGACTTTAGCTGCAGGCCAACAGGCTGGGAAGACCCCACATTACCTAGGTGGGAACAACCAGAAGGGCCCTGCCTGCTGGGGCACTGGTGGTGGTGGAGACAGGGCAGAAGTAGCTGGGTTATTAAGTCAAGTCTTGCCCTGGCCTCCAGCTCTTCCCAGTGCAACTTTATCTGGGGAACTGGGCAGAATCTTTCTGCACTTGGCCCTTAGGCCTTATAGAGGGACTTTATCAACATTCCCAGAAGTGGAAGCCGCTGACAAGCTCTCTGTTTATGCACCAGAAAGCCATAGAGGATGGAGCCTTAACGCGCTGGCTGTGAAGGCCTATGCGTGAGCTTGGGTGATGTCCAAAGACTACTTCTTTGGGCCTCAGTTTCCTCTGCTGGACCAAGAGAGAATTTGATTAGGTGATCTACAACTGCGCTGTCCAATATGGTAGCCACTGGTGACGTGTGGCTATTTGAATTGAGATGAATTGAGATTAAATACAAAATTCAGCAGCTCAGTCACACTAGCCACATTTCACATGCTCAATAGCTACATGTGGCCACTGGCTGCTGCATCAGGCAGTGTAGGTATAGAACATTCCGTCACTGCAGAAAGTTCTGGTGGGCAGTGCTCACCCATAACATCTCTGGCAATTCTGCTATTGCGTTATTCTAGAATTGCCTGCTATCAAGAATCCCGCAGCATTAGTTCCTTTGCCCCCTTGAGTTTCCTCCCCACCAGCTGCTGTCATCTGCCACCACTTACACAACACAGCAATGCCCCCCCCCACACACACACACGGCACACAATGCTTTCTTCCAATCAGGGCAGTGTTGAGAAATTTCATAGCCTGACTTGAGAACAACTGACTAATTGGGTGCACTCCTGACTTCTCCTTACATTTGAGGGACTTTCTTTGTCATGTAATTATTCATTGTACACCATTTCCTGAATGCCTACTACATGCCAGGTACTGTTCAGAGCACCAGTGGAATGTGGAGTTTGGGGATGACCCCTTATGACAGCGAAGTCCTTCGTGGTAGGAAGCATGGCCACCAGGAGCATCAACAACCCTCTAAGTGTCCACCTGTGGCCTTGCCCCTGAAGGGTTTGCATCGCACAAACAGCCCTCACTTTATAAACACTTGATATAAACAGATGGGGGCTGGGAGGAGTCGAGGAGGATGCGGTGTGATCAGCACTTGATTGGAGACCTGGGCAGCATGTTGTGGGGACAGAGCAGAGACAGTCACAGCTCCCCGCTCCCGGGGCCTCGATTTCCCCAGGTGAACAGAGGGCGGGCCTGGACCTCTCCGAGGCCTCCTCGTGGCCGAGACCCTCTCTGCAGGAGTTGAGATGTCTGAGCACTCTTTGGAGGAAGAGCCTCGCTAGGTGCAAAATTCAGGCTGCACAGGTTTTTCTCCGTTTCCCAACTGTGCTGCCCTTTATTCTTTTAAATCCTGAGGCTTCCTGGAGGCTCCTTCCCTCCCCATACAGCTCTCCCTCCTTCCCGGCTGCATAGCCCCAGCCCAGCTCTTGTCATATTTCCTACTGGATCGGGTGTTTAATTAAAATCATAATTAAAATTGATCTCCTCATTAGCATGCACCTGCTCTGCCTCTCACATCCTTGCGTTCCATTATCCACTGAAGATGTCAGGGCTGACAGGCGACAGCCAGACCCCAGGCCGGCGCCACTTGATGGGGTTGGCGGATGACAACATCTGGACAGAGAGGACTTTGGGGGAGAAGCTGCATCCACGGCAGAACAACACACAATTAGCGCCAGGTGGGCCCCCTGGGGAAAGGGCCGGCTGCTGGAGGCCTGCGCGCAGCTGGCTACATCTGTGGTCCCACCGGAAGGACTCCTTCCACGTCCACCTTCCCACCCCTACTCTGTGTGTACGCACACACATATACATACACCGCATGCACGCCCCTCGGGGGATCTGTAACAAGTCAACAAACTCCTGGCCCTGGAGAGTCTGGGGGGTGAAACCGAGAAGGCCTCTGGTTTCCAGAGGTGAACCCCAGATGCGCCCTCAAGGAGCCTCCATCTGGGCTGTGATGAGCACTATCATGACCCTCCTCCAGGGGGCACCAGTGAGAGTGAGGCGAGCCACAGGGGTCAGGAGAGGAGCTGGCCTGAGCCTCGCAGCTTGAGGAGACCTGCAAAGAAATGCTGGGGTGTCAGGCGTGAGTGTGCAGTGCAGGGGTATGAACCCTATGGCTACTTGACTGCCTGCCTGGCCCCTCTCACCCATGGAAGGGGAAGGAGGCCCAGGAGGAGAAAGCCAGCAGGGCATGAACTCAGTGCAGGAATGGAAGCTCCACAAGAGCAGGGGATTTCTTTCTTTTTTTAATTTTTTTTATTTTTAATTGTTGTTAAGAACACATAACATAAAATTTACTATCTTAACTGTCTCTAAGTACAGTTCAGTAGTGTCAAATATATTCACATTATTGTACAACCAATCTTCAGAAGTTTTACATCTTGTAGAACTGATGCTCTGTACCCATTAAACAACTACTCTCCATCCCCGCCTCCCCCAGCCCCTAGCATCCACCATTCTACTTTCTGTCTCTAGGAAGCTGACGACTCTAGGTGCCTCATGTAAGTATAATCATATGGTATTTGACTTTTTGTGACTGGCTTACTTCACTTAGCGTAATGTCCTCAAGGGTCATCCATGTTGTAACATTAATCAAAGTTTCTTTCCTTTTTTAATTTAATTTTATTTTTTTAATTTTTATTTATTTATTTTATTTTTATTTATTTATTTATTTGTGGTACGCAGGCCTCTCACTGTTGTGGCCTCTCTCATTGCGGAGCACAGGTTCCGGACACGCAGGCTCAGCGGCCATGGCTCACGGGCCCAGCTGCTCTGTGGCATGTGGGATCTTCCCGGACCGGGGCACAAACCCATGTCCCCTGCATCGGCAGGCGGACTCTCAACCACTGCGCCACTAGGGAAGCCCTCTTTCCTTTTTAAGATTGAATAATACTCCATTGTATGTAAATACCACATTTCCTTTATCCACCCATCTGTAGATGGATGGACACTTGGGTTGCTTCCACCTCTTGGCTGTTGTGAATGCTGCTGCTATGAGCATGCAAGCGCAAATATGTCTTCAAGATTCTGCTTTCGATTCTTTCAGATATACACCCAGAAGTAGAAGTGTAGGGATCATACGATAATTCTGTAACAAAGAAGAACAAACCTGACTCCACATTGGATCTGTTGCTTTAGCTCTAACCCTTGTGCTCTGTTGCCTGTGCTTAGTCATGCTGGCTCTGCACCTTTGTAAAAGAATGTTGCCTGTAGCCTGAAATATACAGGATAGCCCCTTCTCAAGCCTCTGACCTTTAAAGGTATAACACTTTCCCATTCATATAGAGATAAAAAGTTGCAGAACAGAGAATAACATTTGTCTTGTTGGAGGAACATTGTGACCAGATCTACATGGACTGTTGCAAGAACAAAGGATTCTGGTACCAAGAAATTGGCACCAACTAACCACATCCCCTCCCCTTGTAGTATAAAAGAAGCCTGAATTCTAACTCAGGTAAAATGGTTCTTTGGGATGCTAGACCCATCTTCTTGGTGTGCTGGATTTCTGAATAAAGTCGCTATCCCTTGCCCCAACAATTTGTCCCTCGATTTATTGGTCTGTCGTGTGTAAAGCAGTATAAGCCGGGACTCAGTAACAATTCTATCTTTAATTTTTGAGGAACCGCCATACTGTGTTCTATAGGGGCTCTGCAATTTTACATTCCCACCAGCAGAGCCCAAGTGTTCTCATTTCTTAACATCCTCATCAACACTCATTTTCTGTTTTTGTTTGTTTGTTGGTTTTTCGTAATAGCCATCCTAATGGGTGTAAAGTGATTTCTCATTGTGGTTTTGATTTGCATTTCCCTAATGATTAGTGATGTTGAGCATCTTTTCATGTGCTTATTGGCCATTTGTATTTCCTCTTTGAAGAAATATCTATTCAAGTTCTTTGCCCATTTTTTAATCAGGTTATTTGTTTTGTTGTTGATGAGTGGGCAGGGCTTTTTATCTGTCTTGTTCTCTGCCGTATTCCTGGCACCTAAAACAGAACCTGGCATATTGCATGCACTCAGTTTCCTTACTGAACATTTGTTGAATTAGTGAGTACCTTTCATTTTCAGAAATCACTAAATGAAATGGGATTCTTCCAAAGGGGTGGTGAGGATATGGACGTGATATGAAATGTGATGTCTCACTTACTCCACCTTTTTGCAAATCCTGTGTGAGTTCTGTAATAGAAGCCTAGGTCAAATTGACCTCACATCTAAGGGAGTTTTGACCAAGGTGGACATCCTATAGTGAAGGAAATTTAGGCTTTGGGGTTAGACTTCAATTCGTATCCCAGAGCTCTGCTACTTACTGGCTATGTGGGCCTGTGCAAATTACCTCTCTAAGCCTCAGTTTGCATATACATAAAATGGGAATAAAAATACCTACCAGGGGCTTCCCTGGTGGCACAGTGGTTGAGAGTCCACCTGCCGATGCAGGGGACGTGGGTTCGTGCCCGGTCCGGGAGGATCCCACATGCCGCGGAGCAGCTGGGCCTGTGAGCCATGACCGCTGAGCCTGTGCGTCTGGGGCCTATGCTCCGCAACGGGAGAGGCCACGGCGATGAGAGGCCCGCGTACTGAAAAAAAAAAAAAAAACCTACCAAATAGGGTGGTCACAAGGAAGACATGGGGTAATAAGGTCCTGTAACTGATCATTCCCTTTCTTGCTCTTCTTCCCTGTGATTCTAAAACTCTGATTATAACATCCTACAAATGACCAGAACAACCAGGACTCACATTGTCCCTCGTGTTAAGCACATGGTATCAGTTGATCGCTGTCTCTGTGTGAGATACCGCACTTAGGAGGGAGGAGCTCAGAAATGTGTAAGGCACGGATGGGTCCTACCCCTGGAACAAGGCTGGGGGGCAGGCGAACCGAGGCCAGAAGAAGGCTGGAGTGACCCTGAGCTGGCTTGGCAGGAAGAGTTGGGCTTAGATAGGCCAAGAGAGTGCCCTGAAGTGGCAAGGGCATGGCTTCAACATCAGGTTCCTGTCTTCAGACTTCCTCCTGCCCAGTGGAGGCCACCTAGGAGGTTTGAGCAGGGGAAAAGTCAGGTGAAAACTGGTGAGGGCTAGCTGGGCTGCAGAAGAAGGCATGGAAATTATCCAAGGATGCAAAGCCTCCTCGCAGTGAGGGGGTTCTTCCTCTGCCTGCTTAAATTCCTTCTGCTGGAACTGAAGTTTGTTTTCTCCTCTGCAGTCTTTGGGGGAAGGAGAGAATTGCTAATGACCTTCCTCCATTACCCGACATTGATTTGTAGGAGGGGAGCTCTGCCGTAGCTTGGTCTTCCTGCCTTTCCCTGTGCACATCCCTCTGGATGTACTAACAAGGGCTTAACCAGAGATGAGTAAGTGCCAAGGCATTTTTAGTTTACAGTACTTCCCCAAACTTCCTCCTCCCTCTCCTTCCCCCCACCCCTCTACCTCCCCAGCCCCTGTCCTCGGGGGCTCAGGGCAGAGGTCACCCTCCTGGGGGAGACGATCCTCCAGTCCTGCCCCGGTGGGCTCACCTCTGCTCCTCCCTGGGAGCCGCCAGCAGGCAGCCTGGGAGCCCTGGGAAGCCAGGTCAAACGCAGACGATGTAGGAGCCGGAGCCAGCGGGAGGCAGGGTGTCCACCAGGGAGGTGATTAGCTCTGTGGCTCCTCTAATAATAATCTGTGAGGCTAACAAACAGCACAGAGGAGGCAGCGAGGGCAGGCTGTGCGCTGGCTGTCTCTGTCCTTGTTAAGGTTAGATGACGGGGGAGACCTTGTTAATTGCAGACTTACCCTGGTTACTACCGGCTCTCAGCCAACGAGCCACAGGAGGCAAAGCCAAGGCTTAGTGGGGAGATTTGGAGCAGCTGATGTCTGCTGGGGTAGAGTTTCGTCCCTACCCTGGGGACCCAACTTGTACGAAAGCCCTGGGATTCAAAAACTCAGCTCATGCATCAGTCAGTATTGGCTGGCTGCAATGTGTTCTATAGAACATTCAGAAGGAGTCCCGAATTTCATGTTTTTGAAAGACATGAGCTGAACCAACAGAGACGAGTCTCCCTCTCTCCCATCAGAGGACCCCCCGACACACACACACTCTCACACATACACACTTACACTCACACACACTTGGTTCTGAGCCTTCTGGTGTTCGATGGTCTATAAATATCCGTGGCATTGAATTAAACTTGAAATTGAACCCAGAGAGAAGGGGTGTGGCTCTTCTCCCTCTGGCTTCCCTGGCTCCTTTGCTGCTTGACCCTGTAGCTGCCTGGAACAAAGGACAACACAGAACGAGGTGGGAGGACCTGCCTCAGCTAGGGGGTGGCTGAGGCCATGAGCGGGCAGGAGCAAAGGAAATATAGGAGCCAGGCTGGCAGCCAGGGGTGGGACAACATAGACAAGACCCCAAGCTCAGCCTTCAAGGAAATGCAGGGTGGGAGCGTGGCCACAGCAAGAGCCCTGGTGAGCATCACATGGAATATGTCCAGGCTGAGCCCCATGAACAGAAGCCCAGAAGACTGAGTAGGGTGACGGAGGTGTGGGCAGCTGGTTTGCCGAATGTCAATATGGGAAAACCTTAAAAAGTGCAGTTTTCTGAGGCTAGCCTCTGACAGAGAACAAGTGACTCTTAACCCCAGTAGATTGTAATTTAAAGACCCCAAAGGAGCTCCTAGAAATAAGAAGCTTCATGGAGGATGCTGGAAAGAAGAGGGTAGAAATTCCTCCGTGTTGGGTGTATGTTTGTCTTCTGCCGAGAACTACCAACCAGTCTGTCTCTCATATCTGGACAGTGCATGGGGACAGCAGCCCTGGCTCTGAACTGCCCCATCTTCTCCAACTGTTAGAATTTTCTTTACTCCCCTCTCTTCCTGGTTGCCCCTCCCCTCTCCTCTACGGACTTCACAGCTGCCTGCAGTCGCCTGGAACCCACCCCTACCCTAGGCACCCGCTCTGGACGCCCCTCTAAGATCTGATCTGTGGTGGCAGGACTAGCAGCGGTGCCATGAGGTAAGAATGGTAATAATAATGAAGGAAGGAATGACCATCTGTTAGGTCCTTATGATGTGCCAGGGCCCTGAGCTGAGTGCTTTATAATGCATTATCTCATGTAATACTTCTAACAATCTCATGAAGGATCATGTAATCATTTTATAAGACCTGATTCATAAAAGAAGAAACTGAGGCTCCGAGAGGTCACACGACTTGCCAGGGCCACTCAGATAGCAAGTTGCTGCGCTGGGATTCAGACTCTGAAGGGGACGTTCTTTCTTCTCCAGAGAGAACTGGGGAGCTGGGAAGGCAAAACCCCTGGTTCCTCCCTCTGTTGCTGTCGCAAGGGCTCAGGGTGCCCAGCCCCGTCTATTATCCCCCTTCCCCGCCTCCGATCCCTTCTGAGATGGCCAGAAGCAGGGTTTCTTCACCTCGGTGGCCACCCGAAGACCCACCATTAGTGTTTGGACAGGCTCTTTTGTCTGTTTCATATGAAACTAATGAATAGAGACATTGGAGGAAGTCACTTTAATCCCTTGATCCCGTTTGTTGAGGGGAAAAAAAAGACAAACTCAGAAAGTGTTTCCTTCAAGGATGTCACAGAGTGGGGCCCTGTGTTCCTTCCTACAGTCGGCCCCCGAAGCAAGAGGCCCCAGGCAGAAGTTTCTCTGGAGCATTCAGTCAGCAGGACTCCTACAGGGCACCATGGCACTGCCCCTGGGGACCAGAGTCCCTTTAAGACCTTTCTCAACTTTTCCCAACCTCCTGCCCTGCTGGCCCTGCCCCAGCTCCTGAGTCATCATCAGCTCAGAGCTGGTGGGGTTGGGGAGGAGCTCCCCCCGCACCCCGCAGCCTTTCTACTCTGGGTTGGCTTCTGTAGTTCCCAGCTCCTGCTTAATAACCCTTCGTGCTGTTCTGAGTGCCTTGTTGCTACCAATTCATTTAATCCTCCCAGTAATCTGGTAGGGTGTGCACCATTCCCATTTTACTGATGGGCAAATGGAGGCACGGCAAGATTAGTGACTTCTTCAGGGGCACAGCCTGGAAGTGTTGGAGACGGATGTGACCCTCCATAACCACGTCCGCGGCGCAGACTCCTCCTTATTTGTACGGATGCTGGGGACATTTAAAGTGACCTTTTCTTTTTTTTTTTTGGCAGGCTGGCCTAGGAAACTTTCTACTGTGAATAACGCTGATCTACATGCCAAGCTCCAAGCAGCTGACGTACTAATGAGCAGAGCTGTGGCCTGCCTGCTCTTTTGTGTCCCCCTCAGAACTTGAACAAAAGGCACACTCCATGGGTGTTGGGTAGGTGGTTGATTGGATTTTTATTGGCAGGAAGCTCCACTGGCTTCCACAGCTGCTGAGGTTGGAGAAGGAAAGGAGGGAGGAGGCGTGGTGGCCCACGGGAATGGGTCCCCCTATGAGCAGCTCAGTCCTGGGGTGTGTGCCACGCCTCTTCCTTGGGTAGAGTGCCAGGCAGACACTGTGGGTCCCTGTGAAGGTGGCAAAGCAGATGTGTTCCCATCCCCCTCTCAATCTAGTAGACCCTTCATTCCTCTTCTTCAGACAGGGAAGCTCTCCGCCCCGGGAATCTGCAGGATGAGCTGAACTGGACTTGCTTACAGGAGGGTAATCCGTAGGGCCAGCTGTGCTTACTTTTCTCGGGCTGCCGTGGGATGGAGCTCCGTGGATCTCCCGGGCCAGTAAGGGTTTGAAACCAAAGGAGGCTTGACTCCTGCCTCCCACCCGGGGAGGGAGGTCGGGCTGTAGAGAGAGATACACAGGTTAGTTCTAACAGGTGTCTGCTTTCTGCCTCCAGCTCAGGGTGCCCACACCTGCTCCTACGTGTCCAGGTACCCCTCCTGTTTGATCCCCACTGCGGGAGGCTGGGGGTGGGGAGACCGGGGAAAGCTGGGAGGAGGGGAAGGAGATGTAACATACTGAGCCGAGAGCACTCAGGGAAATAAAGGATCTATTTTTTTTTCCATTTGTTCTCAGCAAACATTTGTCATTTGATTTCTTCCTAATTACACAATTACGTAATTATGTAGTATTAGTAAAATAAAGCCTAAAGACGTTTGAGTAAAGAATTACTTAAGTAAATAATGGCTGACTAAAGTAATTATTTCCGGGGATTTCTTTTTTAAAGTAGAATTGGATGAAATTAGTCCAGGCATTGTTGCGGAGCTGAGTGGGAGTGGGGACTGTACAGCCAGGGGGCAGAGATAAGGCTCCCCTGGTCCTCCTGGGGTTTAGCTCCCAGCATCTTGGAACTTTCCTCCCTCTGTAGATGAGACTCTGATGGCAAATTCCAGCTCTGCTATTGGCTAGTGGCTTGGGAACTACCTTCCGTTTTGAGCCACACTGGGCCTGTCAGAAGGGCTTGTTCCTGCCCCAGTGGGAAAGGAGGAAGAGGATGAAGTTCAGGGCAGAAGGAAGTACTCAGTTACTGAGGGCTGTGCCTCGGCCTCCCCAGGTTTACGAAGAGGCAGCGAGACATGAGACCACCAGGTCCGTAAAGAGACCACCCCCCAGCTGCAGGGTGAGGGACTAGGTCCTGTGAAGTGCTGGGAGTTATATGGTGGCAGAGGTGGACGGAGGATCTCAGGGCTGCAAAGCTACGTGGAGACCTTATGTGGACAGGTCGCCCGGGGTCAGGTGCAGTTTGCCCTGGGCGTTTCCTTCTTGGCTTGCAGGGCTGCAGAAAACACAGTTTTCTTCAAGGTTGGCACTCAGCTCCCCTAAGCCCGGTAGACTTTGACCTGGCAGTGTGCTTAAGTGGGAAGGAAGCAGCCCTCCCAGAAGGGGCAGGGAGGCCTGGGATGAAGGGAACTCTTGGATGGGGCTGGTGGTGATACTGCCAGAGCACATCCTGGATGCCTGGTTCAATCTGCCCTTGATGAGACCAGAGGTCAGCTCTCAAGACACGAGCCTCTTTTCTCCACACTTCAGAGTTTGGTGAAGGACTGACCCAGCAGCTTCTTATAGAAGGAGATTCCTGGGGGATCAGTCCGACCTGTGCTCCCTCCATCTTTCCCCTGTTCCCATCACTACAGTGCTTGCTCATCCTTCAGAAGACAGTCACTCATTCCTTTGATCTGGAGGGCTTGTCCCTCTCTGAAATCCTCCTAGTGCAATGGAGCCCCAGACAAGGTAAGTCCTTAAGACTTCTCAGCTTTCTCCTTAGGACAACAGAACCAATATATTCCTCCCCTGGAGCTGTGTTTTAGTTTCCTGAGGACTTGCAGTCCCTGCTGAGGCCCTGGGAAGCTGAGGTATATGTCACTGATCTTCTGTACTTCTGGTGCTGGTGGGTGTCAGACACAGTTGGGGATCACGCCGCCCTGCCTGCTGCAAATCTCTGAGAGCTCGAAGGAGACCAGCTTGAACATGAAGCAGGTAAGCCTTCTCAGCCTTCTCACTGGGGCCATGGCTTTGGGCCTGTGATTGGCAGTTCATTGACACCAGCATCCTTTGAGAAAGGAACATAGAAGAGGCTTCTGGAAAGTTACTAAAGCCACGGGAGAGTATTGGAAAGGAATGCTGACACGGTCCTTCAGGCCAAAAACTGTAAGGTGGGTTAAAAACATCAGTTTTTCTTGAGTGGTTTATCTGTTGCTCATTGAGCTACAAATATTTGGAAGTATTTAGTAAAGTTGAAGATACATTGCCCTACAACTGGGCAACTGTACTCTAGGCACAGGCTCTAATAATAAACAACCTAAACAACCTAAATTTCTATGAACAAGTGAATGAAATGAATAAGTTGAGTAAGTTGTGAAATACTCATTGAATAGAGTTCTTTTCAGCAATAAAAATGAAGTAGAACTACATGTATCAACATGGATGACTCTATGAGACACCATGGAGCTAAAAAAGCATGTTGCAGAAGAGTATATACACTGTGACACCACTTATAAAAGCTGTAAGCTATGCAAAACCAAGCCATGTACTGTTTATGAATGATACATAGGGATATAGACACCAAATTCAAAGATGGTCAAATTTAGGAGCACGGGAATAGGGAGTGGGAGGGAGGGTTGGGAGGAAGGGGCTGCAGTATGTGGGCATCCAACCTTATTGGTCATGTTTTATTTTTGATGCTGGGATATGGGCACAAGGGTATTTATGATACTATTCCTTAAATTTTCTGAGTGGTTGAAATATTTTCAGAAATATTTTACAGTATTAAGAAATAAAAATGTGAAAATCCAAACAACTAAGGACCCCCTCGGCTTTCCTCAGAAGTGCCAGGACGTGGTGTGTGTGTGTGTGTGTGTGTGTGTGTGTGTGTGTGTGTATGGTGTGTACATCCATGTATGTGAGTCTGAGATGGCAGAGGTGGGTGGTGAATAGTTGGGGTGAAGAGCAGTGGAGAAGACCTCAGATAGACAGGGTCATAGCTGGCTGCTGGGAAGTTTTCTGGGTTGAAAACTTATTCAGTAAAGTTCCTCTCTTCACATAATATTTGCCTACGTAAGAAGCTAAATATTCATTGAGTAATTAGCCAGTTCAAATTTGTGGTATGAAAAGACAATTCTTTCTAATTATAGGGATGTCAGTTAAAAGATGCCACACTAGGATGCCATTCACTGCCAAGACAGCCTTAATAAAATTCTCACTGTGATTTAGATTCAAAAAGGTTAAAAAAAAAAAAAGACACCATTATTTTTGATAATTAAATATTTACCAGAGCTGAGAAAATAAGTCACACTAATGTTTCAGGCTAATCAAAAGCTCTTAAAAAAAAGCTCCAGTAAAGATATTTGTTGCTCTCACAGCTCTGCTGCCAGGTTCACAGATTTTCTGGCTAACACCAGCATCATGGCCGACTCTCCTGGAGGGTCTGACGGGCAGTCCTTACACATCCATCCCTCCTGGAGACATTGTCTAATTTACCGTTACTTTTCTGCTTTGTAATTTTACATAGGCTCACTGTTGTCTGCTCCCTCCCCCCAGTTAGATTCTAAGTGACATGACTACAGAGCTGTGTCTTTTTAAGGGGGTGGAGGTAGGGATGGGAGGGGAGGTATGTCATCTCTAATCCAGTTCTCTCTGTAAGGGAAGCTCAATAATGAATTGAGCTTGACAAATAATTAATGCGATAGAAATTGTACCCTGACTTGAAATTTAGCTCCAATACTCCCTGGCTGTGAGCCATTGGACAAGTGACTTTAACCTCTCTCAGTGTCAGTTTTGTTTCTGTAAAATGGGGATATTACACAACTACCTTAAAGGATTATTTTTCTTTTTTATTGCAGTATAGTTGATTTACAATCTTCTGTTAATTTCTGCCGTAGAGCAAACTGATTCAGTTATATATACGTTCTTTTTTTTACATTCTTTTCCATTATGGTTTATCATAGGATATTGAATATAATTCTCTGTGCTATACTGTAGGACCTTGTTGTTTATCCATTTTATATATAATAGCTTACATCTGCTCACCCCACCTCCCACTCCATCCCTCCCCCAGCCACCTCTCCCTTGGCAACCACAAGTCTGTTCTCTATGTCCGTGAGTCTATTTCTGTTTCATAGATAGGTTCATTTGTGTCATATTTTAGATTCCACATATAAGTGATATCATATGATATTTGTCTTTCTCTGTCTGATTTACTTCACTTAGTATGATAATCTCTAGGTCCATCCAAGATTAAGGTAATTTAAACCCATCTCTTCTTATAGTAGACTTGCGGGCATTGTCTACTCATTTCTGTCTTTACCTCTATGACCTGCTACCCCTCCCTCTGTGGGCAGACGTCAGCATGGGCTCCACCCTTTCCCCCCTCAGCTCCTGGTTTTCTCAGGATATGCTCCCATGACCATAGCTGCTTGGTCCAGGGATGGTAGCTGACCCAGGCTGGGCCAATCTGAGCTTTCCCAGGATTTTGAATTAAGAACTGAGGAAGCTAGTCAGACCATGTCTGCTTAACGATACAGTAAATAGGAGACAGCCTAATTGTAGTATATCAGTTAAGATTGGATTTTGCTGCATTTAACTGAAACCCCCATCCCACCCATGCCACAAAAAAGCACAACTAAACAAAAATAGTAATTAAATAAAATAGATATATATGTTGCTCTTCTGTAAAAACAGTCCAGAAGTAGGCAGTGCAGGGCCAGCTGAGGGCTCCAAGGTCAGGCTCCGATCTTTCTGCTTCTCCATCTTCAGGGCAGTTTCCAGCCTCCAAGTTATCTCCTGTTCCAGTAAGGGTGCAGGAACTTCAGTGGTCTTATTTGCATTTCAGGAGGTTGGAAGGACAAAAGGGAGAAAAAGAGCATGGCTCTCCTTTTTTTAGAAGGCCTAACTCTTCTCCTCACATCTCATTGACCCAAACCTAGTCACCTGGCCAAACCTAGCTGCAAAGATAGCTGGGAAATGTAATCTTTTAGCTGGGAACCATTGCTGCCCAATAAAACCGGGGTTCTAAGGAGGAAAGGAGGAATGCATGTTGTACTAGGCTCCCAGTAATCTCTGCTCCTTGGAGTAATTCTGCCACATAGACGAAGCTGGTCTGTTGTCACATCTCTATATTTCCCATGGCTTGGTTATTTAATCTTAGCTCTGATTATGGGAGATACTCAGGCTCCTTTTAATAAATTCCTTCTTTTCTTTCATTAGAAAAAGTGTCAGTCACAGCCACAAGGGTCCTGCTATTCCTCTCCTTTAAGACCCCTTTACAGCTCCCTGTGACACTGGAGGGACTCTTAACAGCCATTGTAGGTTTATTGGTTACTTTAACTAGAGGACTGGCTCCCATGTGCGTTCACTGTGAGAAGGTTGTGGTGCTCTGCTCTCTGCGTTACTCTCTGCCTCTTTGGTTCTAAATCCAAGACTCTGGCTCTCTCCTTGGTTCTGGGTCCCAGAACATTGCAGAGAGCTTGGAGTTGGTTTCTGCTTTCTTGTTTCTTCGAGTGTTGTCTGAAATCACTGTTGTTTCTCTTCTCCACTTAGAAGCACTGGGAGAGAATATGAGCTCCAATGACTCAGCTATACAACTGCTTCCTCTCCTCCTGCCTGGCAAGACCCCAGGAGAGGTTTCCAAGACATTGGTCTGTCTGCGGGGTTGTGCCAGGACCCAGCACACCCTCTTATATCGGCAGAGAGCAAGGTAAGAATAAGGAGAAGAGGCTTTCCTTAGCACTTCTCTGGAGAGTCACTTATACCACAATTCCAGTGACTTCTAGCCTGGGGGTTCAGTTGACCTTGGGAGAGCCTGGAGGTGTGCTTTGGGAGGAGGGCTAGGCATCCTGAAGATTATTTTTTGACAAACGGGAACTGCATAGAAACAGGGCCCATTCCTGCTCCAGGGCGGCTGGAGGTGGAGCTCAGAGCTGATCATGGGATTTGCAAGGGCAGG
Source organism: Lagenorhynchus albirostris (assembly GCF_949774975.1). Classification (NCBI taxonomy): domain Eukaryota; kingdom Metazoa; phylum Chordata; class Mammalia; order Artiodactyla; family Delphinidae; genus Lagenorhynchus; species Lagenorhynchus albirostris. The sequence goes on from NC_083103.1 coordinate 92,026,302, forward strand.
TCATTGTGGTTAGCTGATGGGCATTTGAGAATGCATTTTGTGCTGAGTCTATGGGTAAAACATACTTCTCTATGAGGGGGTTTTATTGCTGCAATGAACCTCATCTGTGAGTCAGAAGGTCATCCTCTGCAGCAACCATGTGACTGGGAATCACAGAGAAGAGGAATCGAAGGGCCTCCAAAACTAATTTATTAGTGCTCAATTATTGAGCACTCGTTACCGGCAAGTACCATGCTAAGAGTAGGTATTATCTTATGTCATTTTTCTCTAACCCTCTGAATTCGGTAATGTTAACACTCCAGTTTAGCAGATGGAAAAACTGAGGCTTGGAGTCATCCATCATGTTGTCAGAGCTGGGATTCAAATTCAGCGTCTGATCATTCCAATCTTCTCCTCCTACTCACCACACTCTACCACCTTCTGCAGCATTTACTGAAGGTCCCCACTGTGCCTAAGCTGGTTTCTAGATGCCACAGGCAGGACTGGATCAATATAGAGGCTGCCGTAACCATCTCCAGGAGGCCCGTTTCCCACCTCCCTTACCATTAGGTTCCTGCGTGTCATCATCACGCAGAGCTACTACTGCGCAATTCGATGGAAATATAATACAAGCCACATATGTATTTTTACGTGTTTTATTAGGTACATTAAAAGAAACCAAAAGGAATAGGTATCACTGTAGCTCATGCTATCTGCATAAAATATTTTAAAAATCACATTACGGTGGCATATCAGTGCCTAGAAAATAAAATCATTCCAACTGAATCAATCCATTGACACTGACACAACCAGTGTTGTTTTTATTTATTTATTTTGATCTTTTATTTTTTCATTGAAATATAGTTGATTTACAATATTGTGTTAGTTTCAGGTGTACAGCAAAGTTATTCAGTTATACATACATATATTTATATCAATTCTTTTTCAGATTCTTTTCCATTATAGGTTATTACAAGATATTGAGCATAGCTCCCTGTGCTATACGGTAGGTCCTTATTGTTTATCTATTTTATATATAGTTGTATGTATATGTTAATCCCAAACTCCTAATTTATCTCTCTCCCGCTTTGTGCTGTGTTTTCAGTACAAGAAATGACACACGTTGCTGATACATGTACTACAGTACAACAGTGATATCTCACAGGATATGATGGTTAAAGTGAAATGGGCTTCTATCAAAACAATAAAAGCGTGTCTAATGCCAAAATATTTTACACTGCTTCTGCTTTTTAACTTAAATTAAACAAAATTAAAAATTCAGTTTTTGGTAGCATTAGCCAGATTTCACGTGCTCAGTAGCCAAGCATGGCTAATAGCTACCATTTCAGACAGTTCAGGTCTAGCACCGAATTGAAATTTTTCATGATGCAAATGCACTTAATGCATCCTGAACAGAGAGAAGACATATCAGGCTGGAGGAGGGCATCTGTACAGAAGAGAAGCGGAGAATGAGGCTGGAATGATGCGGGGGCCCATGGGAAAGGGCCACTGTCAGTTTCTGAAAGAGGATAATGCAGTGGGAATGGTAATTTAAGAAGATTAACCTGGATGCATTAGACAGAATGGGTTGCGAGGACACAGATTAGAGGCAGGACCATCGCATTATGGGGAAGGGGAGATGACAAAGCTGTGAACTACAGTGAGAGTTACCAGAAAAGGAAAAAAAATATGTCTGAGAAACATTATGAAGAGTTACTATGAAAAGACGGCCTCTTCAATAAATAGCGTTGGGAAAACTGGGCAGCTACATGCAAAAGAATCAAATTGGACTGCTTTCTCATACCATATACAAAAATAAGCTCAAAATGGATTAAAAACTTACATGTAAGACCTGAAACCATAAAACTCGTAGAAGAAAACACAGGCAGTATGCTCTTTGACATTGGTCTTAGCCATTTTTTTTTTAAATATATGTCTCCTTAGGCAAGGGAAACAAAAGCAAAAATAAACAAATGGGACTACATCAAACTAAAAACCTTTTGCACAGTGAAGGAAACTATCAACAAAATGAAAAGGAGCCTGCTGAATGGGAGAAAGATATTTGCAAACAATGATAAGAGGTTAATATCCAAAATATACAAAGAACTCACACAACCCAACATCAAAAAAACAAACAATCTGATTAAATATTGGGCAGAGGACCCAAATAGTTTTCCAAAGGAGACATTTAGATGACCAACAGACACATGAAAAAATATTCAACGTCACAAATTATAAGGCAAATGCAAATCAAAACCACATTGAGGGCTACCCTGGTGGCGCAGTGGTCAAGAATCCGCCTGCCAATGGAGGGGACACAGGTTTGAGCCCTGGTCCAGGAAGATCCCACATCCCGCGGAGCAACTAAGCCCAGGTGCCACAACTACTGAATCTGTGCTCTAGAGCCCATGAACCACAGCTACTGAGCCCGCGTGCTACAACTACTGAAGCCCGTGCACCTAGAGCCAGTGCTCTGCAACAAGAGAAGCCACCGCAATGAGAAGCCCACGCATGGCAATGAAGAGTAGCCCCAGCTCGCCACAACTAGAGAAAGCCCGCATGCAGCAATGAAGACCCAATGCAGCCAAAAATAAATAAATAAATAAATAAATTTATTTTAAAAAAAAACACGTTGAGATACCACTTCACATTTATGAGAATGTCTATTATCAAAAAGACAACAAATAAGTGTTGGCAAGAATGTGGAGAAAAGGGAACCCTTGTACACTTATTGGTAGGATAGTAAATTGGTGCAATCACTATAAAAACCAGTATGGAGGTTCCTAAAAAATATTGAAAATGGAATTACCATATGATCAAGCAAATCTACTTCTGGGTATTTTCCCAAAGAAAACAAAAGACTAATTTGAAAAAATATATGCACCCCAATGTTCAGTGCAGCATTATTTACAATAGCCAAGATATGGAAGCAACATAAAGGCCCATCAATAGAAAAATGGGTAAAAAAGATGTGGTGTATATATACAATGGAATATTACTCAGCCATAATAAAGAATGAAATCTTGCCATTTGCAACAACATGGATGGACCTAGAGGGTATTATGTTAAGTGAGATAAGTCAGACAAAGTTAAACACTGTATGATATCACTTATATGTGGAATCTAAAAAATAAAAACAGGAGAAAAACCATAACAAAACATAAACAGACTCAGAGATACAGGTTGCTGCTGTGGGTGATGGGGGAATAAGTGAAATAAGTGGAAGGGATTGGGAGGTACAAACTTCCAGTTATAAAATAAATAATGAATAAATAAATGTAATGTACAGCATGGGAAATACAGTTAATAATATACTAATAACTTTGTATGGTTACAGATGGTGGCTGGAACTGGTCATGGTGATCATTTTGGAATAGATGAGAGTGTCAAATCACTATGTGGGGCACCTGAAATTAATATAATATTGTAAGTCAATTATACTTCAAAAAAAAGGGTTACTATGGGTCAGTGGTTGGATGCATAAGGGGAACAAGAAAGGGGGAGAGTTGATGATGACCCTGAAGTTTTGAGCCTCAGACAATAGAAAATGTTAATACCACTGATAGGAATGAAGTCAGGAGGGAAAGCAGGCTGGGGCCAGGGTGGGAGGAGATAGCCGATGAGTTCAATTTTGTACAGACTGGGTTTGCCCTAATTCCTTCCATTATCTCTCCTCTTTACCCCTCCTCCTCTCTCCTCCCTCTTACCTTTCCCTTCCTTCCCTCCTTTTCCTGTCTCTTTCTTCTCTTGAAATAGATTAATTGAGCACCCATCATGTGCTAGAGACAAAGAAGTTTAACAGACATTTTCCAGGCCTGATGAAGGACCATTGAGAGGGTGGTAATACTTCATCAAAGACAACAAAATAAAATTTCCCTCTTATTTACTTCTGCTGTACCTGGCATACCTGTTGGAATTTGGCCTGGGATGGGGAGTGGAGGCGGCAGGATGAAAGGAGTTTAAAAATTGTTCATGTTTCTTAAGCATTTAATATGGGTCAGGCACAGTTCTAAACATTTCACTGTGACTTAGCATCACAATGAATAGCATTATTTCCCCCTTGACAGGTAAGAAAAATGAGGCACAGGGAGATAAAGTCACTTACCTAAGGAAGCACAACTGGTAAGTGGTAGGCGGGATTTGACTCCTACAATTTTTGTTGACTATTCACTGTGAGTTGGTAAAAAGTGTCAGTCACCTTGCTGTGGGCTGATTTTTGCATCCTCCCCAAATTCCTTTGTTGAAGCCCTAACCCCCAATGTGATAGTAATATTTGGAGGTGGGGCCTTTGGGAGGTAATAATGTTTAGATGAGGTCATGAGGGTGAGACCCTCTTGATGGGATTAGTGCCCTTATAAGAAGAAGAAGACAGAGAGACCCTACTCTGTCCATGCACAAGCACCAAAGAAGGGCCGTGAGAGCACACGGCAAGAAGGCGGCCGTCTGCAAGCCAGGAAGAGGACCTTCAGCAGGAACTGAATCTGCCCACACCTTGATCTTGGACTGCCCAGTCTCCAGAACTGAGAGGAATAAATGTCTGTTGTTTAAGGCACCCAGTCTATGGTGTTTTGTTAAAGCAGCCTGAGCTAACTAAGACGTCATACCACAGGGGTGCCTTGCGTTTCCAGCCCTTTCTGAAGGGCAGGATTTTCACAGGGTGGGTGGCTCCTGTGAAGCCTCTGGGAGGTTTTTCCTTCCACAGGTGGGGCTGGTGACCAGTAGGAGTTTGTGCAGAAAGCAAAGGACTGACCACCATCCTCCTCCCAGCCGAGAGAGGTCAGATGGGGGATGCTCCCTTCCAGCACCTCTCCTTATTGTTAGTCGAGTGACTCCTCCTAGGGATCTGGTATTCTGCTCTGAATGCTTTGTTTTGATGGTGTTTTTCTAATATAGTTACCCACCTGCAGGTACATCCCAGAAAAAAAGGCCTTCAAATGGAATAGGAGCCGGGTGAGGGGGGAGGTAGGGGATGGGGAGGAGATGGGAAATATTGCACTGCTCCCGTACAGCAGCTCAAGGGATTTATTCTAGGCTTTCAGAGCCAAGTGAATATTGCTTATTCATGTGCAATCTAATCCTCCACGTGGCCTGGGGGCTGAGAGCAGCAGGGATGACCTGGTTGCAGAGGGGCAAGGAGGGGCTGGAGGGCACGTCCCTGGGCACTGTGGGGCAGACCTGGCATCCTGTGCTCTGGGAGGGCTGGTGCTGGAATAAGGTGTCCCTTGAATGGCTTGGATACAGGGGCAATGACTGGGAGGGAGTTAGTATGGGCTGGAGGTGGATTGGTGATCAGACTCAGGATCTCTCAGTGGATTCAAGGTACAGAGCGTGCAACTCAAACATCTAGGAGACAGAAATGCCAGGCGCTCCTCTGCCATGCCGCCTTGAAAGGACAGCCAAGCCGCAGATTGATGCACACTCCCAGGCAGAGAATATCTTAATCACCCACTCGGTGGGTGATGGATCATCAGAGGAGGAGCAGCAGAGCTACGGCTTGGCCACCCCGAAGCTCTGACTTGATAACATGTGATAATTCACTTAAGGGCACAGGGAAGGAGAAGATTTCCCAACTGCGGCTAACCAGTGCTGAAGACCTGAAAACAGCCACTTGGGACTGCTTTTATGTTCAGCTGTCAGCTTAGAAGCAGATGTCTAAGTGAACCTGGACATGGGTCAAACAAATATGCTGGGAACTGCATGCAATGCACAGATCTGTTGTTATATCCTGCTGAGGGCCTGTGTGCCCAACCTGCTCCCCTCCAGCCACACAGAAGAAGAGACAGAGAAGAAGGCAATACCTCTCTGTAACGTCTGATGGGGTTTGGGGGGTGATTCTAGCACAGAGACATCACTGAGCAGCAGGCAGTCACCTCTGCAGGGCACAGTGATGGAGTGGGAAAGATAAAGTGGCCCTTTTTTGACCAGTGGAAGCTAAGAGACTAGTGACCAGAGGCCTACTCTCTGGCCACAGGGGCCCTTGACAGCTCAGAGAGTCCAACTATACGAGAATCCTGTTTTCTATAGGGAAGGGAAGTGCTCCCTAGGAGCCACTGGGTGGAGGACACAGACATCTTCCCTAACAATCCATCTCTTCATTTTTCTCTCCATCTCCTGCCAAAGAAGTAACCTACAGTGGTTTAGTTTCAACCAAAAGCTGAATTGGCTTGGGGGATGGAATCCTGTGGTTATTCTCCTCATTGGAAGAGGCAATGCCACATTAGGTATGCCCCACCTAAGGGGCAGGACCATAGGTGTTTTTCACATAAGAACACCTGTGCTGTCCTTTAACTGAACAGGTATAATAAGAATAATAGAAATACCAGCAGATATCACTATTAAGTGTTTACCATGCATCAGCCCCTGGGCTAAATAGTTTGTGAACATAATCACTTGTGATCCCCCATTAACTCTTCCTGTTGACTTAGCCCTTCTCCTCTGACCTCACAAACACTCACAACCACATTCCCCAGGATTGAAGCATCTGGGAACTCAGACCAAAAATAAACCCAAGTAATCTCTGAGCAGGTGTGTGTTACCTTGGGTTGGCTCCAGGTGAATGATTAATTTGCTGATACCTTTATTGGCTGGCTTATGGCAGATGGGGATGAGAAGCAGGAAAGCAACTGGACAGGTCAGAAGCGATGAGACACCTGACAGTGAGTTTAGACACTGCAGCCACACTATGTAGCTTGTAAATAGTAGCTTGTCCTTGTGGAGAGATTCTAGGCTGGCAAATGTACATGAGAAGGCATTGCAGCACTATTTACAATAGCCAGGACATGGAACCAACCTAAATGTCCATCGACAGATGAATGGATAAAGAAGATGTGGCACATATATACGACGGAATATTAGCCATAAAAAGAAAAGAAATTGAGTTATTTGTAGTGAGGTGGATGGACCTAGAGTCTGTCATACAGAGTGAAGTAAGTCAAAGAGAAAAACAAATACCGTATGCTAATGCATATATATGGAATCTAAAAAAAAAAAAATGGTACTGATGAACCTGGTGGCAGGGCAGGGATAAAGACATAAACATAGAGAATGGACTTGAGGACACGGGGGTGGGGGCGGTGAGGAGGAAGCTGGGGCGAAGTGAGAGTAGCATCAACATATATACACGACCGAATGTAAAATAGTGAGCTAGTGGGAAGTAGCAGCATAGCACAGGGAGATCAGGTTGGTGCTTTGCGATAACCTAGAGACGTGGGATAGGGAGGGTTGGAGGGAGACTCAAGATGGAGGGGATATGGGGATATATGTATGCATATGGCTGATTCACTTTGTTGTACAACAGAAACTAACACAGTATTGTAAAATAATTATACACCAATAAAGGTCTATTAAAAAAATTACATGAGAAGTATTCTTAACCTCCATTTTACATATGAAGCAACTGAGGTTGAAAGAAGTGGGGTGATTATCCCAAAGTCACATAGCAAGTAAGTTGCACAATCAGGATTTGAACCCCATGGCTGTCTCACACCAAAACCACACCTGTCTCTTTCTAGACCAAATCTCAGCACAGAGGAAGTCATTAACAGCCCCATGCTGAATACAGAGGAGACATCCTGCCCAACAGAGCCCACATCTTTGAATAGATATTGCACTGGGGATGAATAAGGATAGGAAAGTTCTATTGCTGTAATAGAAAATACCTTTATAGACTGGAGAGTCATTTCCTACACTAGTTTCTCTTTTCCTTGGCTAAGAGTCAGAGTTATAGACTCTCAGAGGTAGAAGGGACATTGGAGGACATCTAGTTCCATCCCCTCTTTTTACAGAAGAAGGCAAAGAGGCCCAGACAGAGGAACTGGGATGTTCAAGGTCACACAGCTAATGAGTGATATGATTGAGCCTAGAATTTGGGAATTCTCACTGTCAGGCCCAAGCTCTTCCCATTGCTCTATGAACTTTCTTATGTCTTCGGGTTTTTCCCTCACCTTGAAGCTCCGTCACCTTGAAGGACACATGGCAATTTACCCCAATCTCACTTAGTCTGAAGATGAAATGTTCAAAACAAATTTTTCTACTTTCTCCCTACTCCTTCCCCTCTTCCCATCCAACTAACTGGAAGGATGGTTTGGCACCAGAACAATCTACCTGAGACAAGGAAGGGGGCACAGATTTCCTCAATTCCTGGATTGCGAAGCTCTTGGTATTAGTTTTTTAGAAAGTATCTTGAAGACTTACCTAAAACTACAATAATAAAGATAGTGTTCTACAGATGAAATGATAGACAAATAGACCAGTTGAACATGGCACAGTCTAGAATCAGGCCCACACACATATTCAGTCACCTCATTTATGATAAAGGTGGCTGCAATGCCGTGGGGACAAGGATGGCCTTTTTCAATAAGTGATGCTAAGTCAACTGGATATCCTTATTTGAAAACAATTTTTTTTTAAATCCCTACCTCACACCAAACAGATAAATATATAATTATAATTCTAAATGAGAATGGTAAAATTATAAAGGCTTTTAGAAAAAAACATGGAAGGATATCTTCAGAATCCAGGCTAGATAAAGATTTCTTCAACATGACACAAAATACTTAACCATAAGGGGAAAAAATTGATGAATTAAACTATATTAAAATTAATAACTTCAATTAATAATAAAAAAAATAAAACCACACAACTAAGAAGGCAAAAAAGGCAAGCCACAGAGCTGGAGAAGATATTTGCAAAATATATCTCTCTCAAAGGACTCATATTCAGAATATGTAAAGAACACTACAACCCAATAGGAAAAAAGGCAGATAATTCAATAGAAAAAATGGACAAAATACTTGAACTGGCCTTTCTCAAAAGATCTCCAAGTGATCAATAAACATATGAAAAGGTGCTCACCTCTTTTGATAATCAGGGGTCTGTAAATTAAAATCACTATGAAATATCACCCCATTTTCAGTGGAATGTTTAAAATAAAAAAGAGACAACGCCAAGTATTTCGTGAGGATGTGGAACAATCAGAACTCAAACACTACTGGTAGGAGTGAGAATTGGAACAAAAACTTGGGAAAACATTTTGGCGGTTTCTACTGATACAAAACGTACACATTTCTTAGAGCTAACAGAAAAAGCATATGTATTTATCAAAAGACAGACACAAGTATGTTCAGAGCAGCATTTTAGTAAAAGCAAACTATTGGAAAAAACCCAAATATTTATCAAAAATGGAATGGATAAATAAATTGGGTACATTCACACTCTGGGAAACTATATAGAAAAGAGAGAACAAACTATAACCAATGCAGCATCATGGATAAGTCTCATAAATATGGTGAGTGAAAGCAAGCAGACACAACCGTGAACATGCTAGATGATTCCATTTATATAAGTCAGAAGCAGGTAAAACGAATCTATAGTGTTAGAAGTCAGGATAGTGGTTACCTTTGAAGGGAGATGGTAACTGGGAAGAGGCAGAAGGGGAGCCCCTGGGTAGGGCAAGTGGAAATATTCCTTTGATATCATGGTGCATTTGGTGAAAACCACTGAGTTGTCCATTTATGTTAAACTACCATAAAACATATCTTCAACTTATTTTTCTCTTCTAAAATGGAGGAAAGTCAGGAGAAAGGGATGTAACATCTATTTATACCTACTTCAAGCCTGCCGTCATGCTAGATTTGACAGGCGTTAACTCATGTAACCCTCCCAACCATCCTGTGAGATAGGTGTTAGGTCCTCCATTTCACAGATGAGGAAACTAATACCCAAAAAGTGTAATTGTCCAAGGCCATGCCATTAGCAAGTGCTGGAATGAGATATGACCTAAGATTTGAATCCAGGTTTGCCTGGGCCAGGAGCCCGTCTTTCCTCCACATCATGGTGCTTTCAAGGAAATGGCCCTAGCGTTGGGGTCAGAAAACCTGGTTTTGAATCCTAGCGCTATCACTCACATGTTGTGTGACTGTGGGTAAATCGATCTAACTGGTTTTCATCTGTGGTTTGGGGAGTTTTGGCAGGGGTGGGGAGGTGATACTGGTAGAAGACTCTAGAAATGTACACAAAGTCACATCACAGAGCCCTGTACTCAGCAGATGCAGAATCCTTTTTGCTTCATCTAAACCCTACTAGGCAGTCATCCTTCCTAGCAGGGGTTGCGCACCCCAAAGCAAAATTCACCGTGCCCCTCTCCCTGGGGTCACCATTCAAGTGAATTCAGCTGGAAGTGAACATCAAGGGCAAGTTCGCTGGGAAAAAGGAGGCATGTTCAGCCTGAGGGTGTATGTGAAAGTGGGCAGAAGGCCTTGCTTCAGTGTTGAGGGAGTTTGCTGGTGACCTTATGAAAATGAGCTTCAGGTCTGTTGTTTTAACACCAGCTGGCAGAATTGAGTCCTCTCCCCTTGAGTTGTCTCCGTGATAGGAGAGGTTGGAAACGTGGAGAAGGATCTTCCAAAACCTGCTAGAATCACTCTCTTAAAAACAGCAGATTCTGCAAGCTCCTTTCACAGCAGAACTGAGTGAAACTTTTTTTTGAGTCCCCTAAGAATAGTCAGGAAAATGGATGCAGGGTAAATAGCATCTGTATTTGTTCAACATTATGTCACCTGCCCCACGTAGCTTAATATCTGCTTAGGAATTGGGAGCTCCTTGGGCTGGCAGGGGGAGTGGGGACCTGAGCTCTACAGGGTGCCCTTCAGAACAGGACATGTGGATGGATTTTTTTTATGAACTTATGATCACGGTCCCGTACTATACGTGAGGCACATGAAAAAAAGATGCCAGTTCTGGGTAACGTGGAAGTGTTGTCTTTCTGTGTCCACACCTCAAAGACCTTCTCCCCCATTTAAAGGCCCAGAGATCAGTGCTATGAGGTGGGTGGGGGAAAGCAAGAGTTTTCAGAGGGAGGGATGGGGGGCCGTGAGCCGGAGCCAAGCCCCCAGCCTGCCCGCCCCTACCCTCCCGCCCCCCCCCCCGCCCCCGGTCTTCACCGAAGTCTTCATTTCTCTGTTCCTACATTGCACACATTGATCTGCTGTGTGCAAAGGTGCAAAGCAAGTTGGCAGGAGCACTGAATTGTATCAGGTCTATGAGGGAATAAATATACTTGGGTTTTTAGTTTAAATGAGTTGAGAGCTAGGGAATGGCTTGACAGCCATGGGGAGCCCAAGCGTCTGTTTCCCATCAAATAAGTCCCTTTGTAGGTTGTAGCTGTCAGTCAACGTTGCCCCATGGCTACCTGCCCTTGGGGACAGATGTCCCCACCCATGCTGCTGGCCTGTCACTGCAGAGCAGAGGCGGGGTGGTTGGTGGCCGGCGGCTGGGAGGGTCGTCCTTTTCACACTGCCCTGACGTCTCCCCAGTCAAGGTCTTGTCCCTAACGCATGAGCTTTTCTCAGGGGCAAGGGATGGGCTGAGAGGGGACCCTAGGCTCTGGGTTCTTCACACCCAGCCACCTGGGTACAGCCTGTCTGTTCTGCTACCTTTTCTAATATTAATATCTTGATTAATTCCAGACCAATTGTCCTTTTTTTTTCTTCTTATTTCCTAGCCTTTGCAAACCACCTACTCCTCTGTAAGAGTGACTTTGATTGAAGTTTGAAGTTTTCAGGTTCAGCTGTTTTCTAGTTACTTGGTATTAGAAAATGTAGCCATTTCCCCCCAATAAAGAGGGAAAAGGTCCTCCTCCCTTCCCCCTCCTCCCCTCCCCTCCCGGCATCTCCTGATGTGTCATAACTTTAAAAAAGGCCTGCAAGATATAGTTATTTATTCTTCTCCATCCTTCCCTCAACTCGATTTTGGGCTGAGGCCAAAAATGGGGGGAAACAATGAAGCAGCCATCCGAATAGTCTCCTTCAAAGCAGAAGTGTTTGTTCCTGTGACCGCTGCCCTCCCGAGGCTGCTGTCTGGGAATGGGGGTGTGGTAGTGGGGAGATTAGGGGGGTCAGGGGTGCACTCAGCACCCGCCCCTGCACGGGCCGGCCCTATGCGGTGGCCAAGGCTGAGTGGTTATGAAAGACCCTCTTGTATTGGATACAGTCAGCCCAGAGGGCGCCCCCTCAGAAGGTCACGGGCTCCTCCCAGAGTCGACCTTGCTGAAATTTATAGCTTCCCTCAATAAATCTATTGTGTGGCTCCTTAGGAAGCCGTGGGGGTGAGTCAGTGCTTGGGGACCTGGGGAGGTGGAACCAGGCAGGGACCAGGGAACCCCTGCTGGGGCAGGAGGAGTGGGCAGAGAAGGCAGTGTCCCCTCCCTCCCCTTCCTCTCCAGGCTGGGCCTCTTTTCAGAAGGAGGCAGTGGCTACCTGCACACCCTTGGGGATGCTCAGAAGCTTGGCTCTGAACCTCTGCGCCAAGTGAGATGAGGGGGCCCTGGAAGGGAGTTTGTGCCTGGAGAGAACGGGTGCATGGTGCCGCTCCCCAAAAGACAGCAGGAAGCCTTTCTCCCAAACCAGCCAGACCTCATCAATGGGTCATGCCAGAGGTTCTTCCCTGTCCACAGTTACGGGGGTGGGGGTGGCGTAGTGGTTGAGAGTCGGCCTGCCGATGCAGGGGACATGGGTTCGTGCCCCGTTCCAGGAAGATCCCACATGCTGCGGAGCGGCTAGGCCCGTGAGCCATGGCCGCTGAGCCTGCGCGTCCGGAGCCTGTGCTCCGCAACGGGAGAGGCCACAACAGTGAGAGGCCCGCGTACTGCGAAAAAAAAAAAAAAGCTTTGGGGGTTCGAGCACAGGCCCTGAGCCTAATCTGGAATTTCCCTGTGGGGCAGATGAGAGCCGTGGAGCCGAGTGTAGATCCGCCCGCCCCCACCATCCCGGCCCCATCGCAGCTCACCTGGCTGATCTCAGCCTTCGCCCCTCCTCGCTCCAGCCTTCTGGGAGGAGCAGGCTGAGGTCAGGAGGCAGCAGCTGAAAGGTAGGCCTCGACTCTGCTGGGGGAGGGTCGGGGCCCAGGAATACCGCAGGCTTGGGCGAGGAGGCTGTGGGGAGAAGGGCCTGTAGAGTGGGGTGCAGGGTGAGCTGGGGAACGGGAGACTGAGTTTACGTGGAGGGTGGTTGAAGGGCTCAGTCCGAACTCCAGGTGTCGGCTTGAAGCGGGGCTGCAATATCCCTGCTCAGAGTGGTCCTCGGGCTGGGGGTGGGGAGAGGCTGGCAAAGGAGGCCAGCGCGTTCGGAGAAGCTCCGGGAGGCCCAGACATTGGCAGGAACTCAGCTTCTCTTCTGCCTTGCCATTATCCACACATACTTGTCCTCTGCCTCAACAAGCCTCAAATGAATCACTTCTGCCTCAAAATTAAAAAAGGAAGAACTACAAACAGTCCCATAGATGCATGAGTTCAGCTCAGAGCCTCTGCAGCAGCAGCCCAAGGGGAAGTCACAGCTCACTTCCAGCTGGGGGTTCAGGCAGAAGTGGCCTGTGCGTATAAATGCTGTGTCCCGTGACCGACTTTGGAGTTGTATATTTGTTAAATTCTCGTCAATATCCAAGGGGCCCTGTGTTTACTCCATTAGGAAACCTGATAGAGCTAATCAATGCTGCAAGGACTAGTTAACTCCTGAGGGAAGGCAAATATAAACAGCAGCGATCAAATAGAGGTAAAATGCCCCCCACTGCATTTGGTTATAGGGTGGCTGCCAGCCGGTCCGAGCCGCAAGCCTGGGCTGTCAGGGGGGCCTGGCTCCTCCCTGGAGGGCAGGAGTGGACAGGGGACCTGTTGGAAGTCAGGGCCTGGCTGGCTGCTGAATGTGGGTCAGGTTCCACATTAGCTGTGGGCCTTGGGCAAGTCAGGTGGCCTCCCTGGCCCTTAGTGTCTTTATCGGAAGGGCAATCACTAATGTTGAGATGCACTTCACAGCTCATCAAGGGCTTTCATTATCTTACTTGATATTCTTCACCCTTTGAGGTGGGCATCATTATCATTATTTCCATTTCACAGGTAAAAAAAATGCAGCTCAGAGACATTAAATGACTTCACTAAGGCCACAGGCAGATAGAACAATTGAATCATAAATCCAGGCTCTCTCCTATATGCTTTCTTTCCTCTAGGCCATACCATTTCTGGAAGGGCTTTACACAGTATTACCTCATACGATCCCTCTAATCCCATAAGGTGGTTACTTACTGTTACCACCAAGTTACAAATTAAGAAGTCAGATCCCCAGGTTCAGAGAAGTAAGAGACTGTTCCAAGGTCATACAGATTATCCTAGTCACTACAGCCAACACCACTGCTTGTTCAGATCATACCAGTGCAAGGAAGGGCTGGGACAAGCTGATATCCGAGGTCTTTTCTGTGTAAAACATGCTGTGTTACTTTAACTTTCTTTTCCAACCTCACTTGCTTAGAGAATTCCTTTCTTCATATACCACCATGGTCACAAATTAGTCTGGTGCCTCCAGGTGAAAGAGCATCAGGAAGGAGACACAGAGAGGCTGGGTCTGGGTTGTGGGGTGGAGCCCTGAGAGTAGCCACACTCTCTCCCCATCATGGTTTTCTGCTGCCCCACCCCTGCCCTCCCTGGCTCAGGAAACTCAGGAAACCTATCAGCTCCCTGGAACCCTGATTGGACAACAGATCCAGGGCTCTGTGAGGCCGGGCTTACACATCTCAGCAGTAGTCAAAGACTTCTCCCTAGGGTGAGTCCACCCTGGAGTTAACCTCTTTTATTCTTTTAGTTATGATTGAGCTTAGGTCCTTTACCTGTGGAGTGCTGGTTAGCTCCAGCCAAGTCTCAGGGGGGACCCTCCAAGATTTACTGGAGAGAAGAGTTCTCTCCCTCTTTTGAAAAGGGGGCAGTCAATAGGGAATCTTCTTGCCCCACATCACATCCTAATGTCCATATTTTACCCTGCATGGGGAGACCGGAAGAGATAGCTAGGGCTCTGGGATTATTATTAATAGTGATTTCTCATTTTACACGGGTTGCTTCCCTTGTCATTTACAGACAGCGTTTACCTACATTATCTCATCTAGTTTTCAAATTCAATGTAGGGTCCAAGACTATTTTGATTCCTGTCCTATGAAGGAATAAAGAAACTGAACCTAAGAGAGTCCAGGTGATTGGTTCAAGGTCATGAACTAGAAAGAAGCAGAGCAGGATCTTCCCAATGCTTGGTCCAGCCCTCTTTTCACTTGAGCAGAGTTGTTCCTCCGGCTGTCTGTGAAATGCTGTGACGGTGGCTCTCGGAAGTCGGTGTTGTTGGCGATAAAGAAGCGGCTGTGGTCTGGGAGGTGAAAGGTTCCAGGAGCTTGACAGGAGGCAGTGGCCTCTCTACCCCCAAGAGGCAGGTGATGCTTCTCACGGGGAAGCCCCCATAAATGTTTGATGTATAGATGAATGAATGAGTAATTGAGTGACCAGATCTCAGCTTGCCCGATTCCTAGTCAAACGTACTGCCCAGGACACCACTCTCATTCCAGCAGTTTTTCATTGATCCGAAAATGTAAAAATCAGTCTTCAGACCTTAAAAATAAACCCACCCATGGGCCTTTTGCTGAGAGGAAATACAAGAAGCAGTGTGGGAGTGGGGGGAGAGGGAAGAGATTTTCAAGGTAGGGACTTGAAGCAGGGACTTGCTGGCCCTGTGGTCGAAGGGCACCCAGCACAAGGAGCTGCCCTTGGTGCTTCCCTGGCAGCCGCATGTCTGGGGACGGGGAGACGAGAGCCAATCCCGTCCTTTCTGTAGGGCCCGTTGGACATGTAGCCTTGGGGTCCAGCCAGAGCCCAGGCTTCAGAACGGAGGAGGACCGCTAAGCAGGAACTGCGGCTGCCTCATTCCAAATCTCTTCTGCATTTCATTTGTGACAAACCACTCTTCATAAACCTCAGAACTGCCCATCGTCACCGGGGTGAGGGAAGCAATGCTGCTGAGAGGGAAAAACAATTAGAAATACAATTAGTGTTATAAAAGCAGGTCATAAATATTTGAGTTCTCTCTCTGGAGAGGAGGGACAAGATGACAGCTCATAATTCCTTGTATTGACAAAAGAGGAAACAGTCCATGAAACTGGTCATTTGCCTGGGCATTTTTATCTATCAGATCCAAGAGTCAGAACAAGGGAAGCATGAATGATTGGATTAGCTGCCCAGCCTTTATGTGATTTTGCAGCATCAGCAATACGCAATGACTGCAACCCTCAGATGTGGGCATGCACACGCACACACACACACACACACACACACACACGCCAGCACAGTGGACACGCTCCCACACAGCTAGGCAGAGGTGACCACGGGCTCGGACACTCCCATTCAACAGCAGAGGAGGATGAACTTCTCCACCAAGGTCAGATGTAGAAAAACATAAGGATCCTCCCTTGGAGTTCTTCCTCTGCATCCTTGGAGGAGAATGACAGAGCCCGGGGCATCCTCTAACGTCCCATCTTCCTCTCAAGGGCCCAACCCCTTGTGATGCCCTTTGAGTTGGTGTCATGTGTGCCTTGGCCTCTCCTTCCAAGCGTCCATTTGGTTGTTCCTTGGGTGGTCTTGGCTCCACGACATGCTGGATGAAGCAAGGCCTGTTCATCTGGTAACCCCAGCCCCTCCAGTGCCTGGCTTCTCACTTAAACTCTCTGGAGCTCCGGGGCGCCTCCATGCCCGGGTGGGGAAGATGGGGGGTGGGCACGGGGATTGCAAGTGCCCTGAGCTGTGTGGGACCCAGGCCCCCCCTGCAGGCATATGCAACCACCTGGCACCTATGCCCACCAGCAGGAAGCAGAGCTCCCATTGCTGGGGGCACTGCGCCAGCATGGCAGATGGGCATGTGTGTCAGCCGCCAAGGGACCTCAGCTAGGATCCAAATAGGTCTGCATTTTTGGAGGGCAGGACATTCTCTCCTTTGCTCCCCTTTAACGCAAGACAAGCTGATGAAACCATCTATCTGTGTATCGCCTTGGTTCCTGGATGCATGTAACTCCACTTACCCCCATTACTGGGGAGGATGGATGGGGCACACTGGCCCCTTTCAGTGTTCATATACACCTACCTATGTTCTGGGCATGTGCACCCCTGTACCGAGAGGCATGGGATCCCGGAATTGACTTGCTGGGAATTTTCTTTGGCTTTCTGACAAATAATTGCCAGCTTGATTACCTGAAAGTGGTGGGAAGCTCACTGCCTCATGGACAGCTCCTCCTTTGCTGGCTAAGAGTAGTTGTTGGACAATTTTATTCCATAATACAAAATCTGCATCCAGATTAATTCCGGCTCTGCCCTGGAGCAACTGAGAACAAATCTGCCTTCTCTTCCTATATGACAGCCTTCAAATATTTTAAACCAATGCTCATATCCCTGAAGAATCTTTGCTTCTCTAGGCTAAGTACTTCCCATCCGTTCAGTTCCTACAGTCATACCTTGAGTGACATAAGACCCAGATTGCTCGTTAGGATTGCATAGTGGATTGTTAAAAAAAGCAACAGGTGCTGAATTCAGACCTAGCTGAGTGTGAATCACCCTTATTCAGTGGAGTTGACTGAATGGAGACCTGGTATTTGCCATCGGAGCTGCCATCTTGCAATTCAGTTACCCACACGTTTGGGTTAAATAGCATGTACTGAACTGTTACTCTATGATAAGGGATCTATCCTTATTAAAAGTAGGTATTATTACTTCTGTTTTAGAAATTTAAAAAACTGGTACGTAGAGGTGACCTAGCTTCCTGCGGATCATACAGCCAGTCTATGAAAAGCAAGGTGATGAACCTATCATGGTTTTTGTTTCCAAGTCAAGTACATGTCCATGACTGGAGATTGAGTGGGATACTGGAAATACATATGATGTGCATATGTAAGTATATCCGTCCATGGTGGAAGGCCATCTTGTCAACAAGAACACTCCTGAAGCAGGGGTATGTGCAGGGCTAGGAGTGATGGAAGGGGCCCTTCACCCTTTCCTCTCTGTACTCTTTTTCTGTGTTTTTAAGTGTTTTTAAGACTACAGTATCTTCAAGTTATTCTCATGTATTTGAAACACACATAAAATGATTTAGACTGTGTCTTCAAGTTGGTTAAAGTCCAATGGATGAGCCAAAATATACTTAAGAATAAATTCCCAAGTGTCAGAGGCAGTGTGGCCTGATGGCTAAGAGCATGGACCTTGGGGCTCTAGAGCCTGGATCCCAGTCACAACTCTACCACTTGTGGGCTCTGTGACCTTGGACAAGTTAATCAATCTCTTCGTTCCTCCATTGCCTCGTCTGTAAAATGGGGATAACAATTTTTAGTACACATCTCATAGGATATGTTTGTCAAGAACAAAGAGCTTCAGTCTTTTTTGGATTGAGGTATACTTTATATATGGTACAATTAACCCTTTTCAGTGTACAGTTTTATGAGTTTTGACATGTAAAGTCATGTAAAGTCATGTAATCACTACCACAATAAAAATACAGAACAGTTCCATCAACCCTCCATATATCTCTTGAGTCCCTTTTCATTCAATCACCTTCCCATCCTCAGCTCCTGGCAACTACTGATCTGTTTTTTTTGTTTTTGTTTTTCTGCGGTACACGGGCCTCTCACTGTTGTGGCCTCTCCCGTTGCGGAGCACAGGCTCCGGACGCGCAGGCTCAGCGGCCGTTGCTCACGGGCCCAGCCGCTCCGCGGCATGTGGGATCTTCCCGGACCGGGGCACGAACCCGTGTCCCCTGCATCGGCAGGCGGACTCTCAGCCACTGCGCCACCAGGGAAGCCCCCTGATCTGTTTTTTGTTCCTATAGTTTGCCTTTCCCAGAGTATCCTGTGAATATAACTATACAGTATGTAGCCTTCTGGGTCTGGCTGTTTCACTTAACATAATATTTGAGACTCACTCATGCTGTCGTATATGTCAGTAATTCATTTTTGTCATTGCCGAGTAGGAGTCCATTGTATGGCTATACTACAGTTTTACACCCATTCACTAGATGAAGGACCTTGGGTTGTTTCCAGTTTTGGGTGATCATGAATAAACTTCTCTACACATTCACATACAGGCTGCGTGTATATGTCAGTTCATTTCATATGGTAAATACTTAGATTGGAATTGCTAGATCATTTGCAAGTATATATTTAACTTTATAAGAGACTGCCAAACCGTTTTCCAAAATGGCTGTATCATTCCACATTCTCACCCACAATGATAGAGAGTCCTCCTTGTCGTATATCCTCCCCAGCACTTGGTATCATCACTCATTCATTCATTTATAATTTTAGCCATTCTAATAGGTATGCAGAGTTATCTCACTTTAGAACATGGAGCATCTTTTCATGTGATTGTTTGCCATCTGTGTATCTTTTTTTGGTGAAATGTCTGTTGCTCATTTTTAAGAAATGGGAGGTTTATTTTCTTATTGTTGAGTTTTGAAAGCTCTTTATGTAGTCCTGATTCAAGTCCTTTGGCAGATACGTGTTTTGGAAATATTTTCTCCTTGTCTGTGGCTTGTCTTTTAAGTCTTTCAAGAATGTCTTTTGGGGCTTCCCTGGTGGTGCAGTGGTTGGGAATCTGCCTGCCAATGCAGGGGACACAGGTTCGAGCCCTGGTCCGGGAGGATCCCACATGCCGCGGAGCGGCTGGGCCCGTGAGACACAACTACTGAGCCTGTGCTCTGGAACCCACGAACCACAACTACTGAGCCTGCGTGCCACAACTACTGAAGCCCATGTGCCTAGAGCCCGTGCTCCGCAACAAGAGAAGCCACCGCAACGAGAGGCCTGCGCACCGCAGCGAAGGGTAGCCCCCGCTCGCTGCAACTAGGGGAAGCCCACGAGCAGCAATGATGACCCAACATAGCCAAAAAATAAATTAATTAAATTAAATTAATTTTAAAAAAAGAATGTCTTTTAAAGAGAAGTTTTTAGCATTGATAAAATCCAATTTGTCAATTTTCTCCTTTATGGGTCATGATTTTGGTGTTACCTAAAGTCACAATTTTTTTTTTTAATATTTCTGTCTAAAGGTTTTATAGCTCTAAAGGTTTACTTTAGCTTTTACTTTCCTTTTGGGGTAAAATTTTGTATATGGTGTGAGGGAAGGTTAAGGCCTCTGGTGCCACGGCTGCTGTTGGACTCCTTGGATCCTCCTTCGTCCTCTCGGCCAGGCTGTTTGTATTCTTTAGAGAGTTTTCACATAACGCCTGTGCTGGTATATATAACTCTGCTTAACTAGGCTGGCCTCTGCTGCCCTGGGCATCTCTTAGACTCAAGCGGGACAGAGTTGCAATCTTTCCAAGCCACTCAGTAATTATTTCCCACTCAGAACACAAAGCATGCTAAGAGCTAGAAGTTGCTTAGTGTGCAGGCTGCCTGGGGGTTGGGACGTGTCCATTGAGAGATGTGCTGGGTCTAGCTTAGTCACACATAAGCCATGGATTGTAGCCTTGAGAGTTGGTTGGTCGCACTGCACATTGGGCTTCGGCCCTGGGCCTTTGGGTGTGACCATCTGAGGAGAGCTGCCGACCAACGAATCCTGAGGTTCTGAGAGGTGGATGGGTAGCAGGCGAGGTGAGTGCAGTCTAAGTCTCTGAGAAAATACGTGCCAGTGGAGCAAACACAAGAGTCTCTTATCAATAGCTGATTTTCGCTCTCTCCCTTTCCTGATCGTAAAGACGAACAGCAGTTCTACAGCACCTGGGAAATGCCTGCGGTGCCAATATCCCCTTGTCTCTGCACTCATCTTACCACATCACACCTTTCCCTTCTCCTGTGTCAGTGTCTGGAGCAGGGGAGTGGTGGGGGGAGGGGAGGAAGGAAGGAAGAGTGGTTCAGGCTGAAGGCAGAGCTTCAAGGCTTTGAAGTGTGAACTCAGCAAGGGCTCCAGATGTTCACATTTCTGCTCAAGGCACCAAAACAAGATTCAGCAGCCTGAGCTCAGGCAAAGGAAAACAGAACCAACAGAGTCCCTAGCCTGAAAATATTCCTGGAAAATTCCTTTGTCCCTATCCTCCTGCCTCTGACCCAGATAGAAGAGCCCAAAAGAGGTGGTACAACCTCCTTTGGTTACTATCTCAAGGGTCAACCTTGATTTAGGCATTTTGGTATCAGTACTGGTATTTAGGCATATGGGATCTATGCAAAGGGAGTTAGCTGGTGGGCAGAGGCAGGAAGTGGGATCAGGAAGGGGCCAGAGATAGGGTGGAGGTGGGGATGGAGGGATCGGGAAATGAGAAATCCAAGTGCTGATGCTCTAACACTTCGGGGATTCCAAGCAGAGAAGGTCTCACTTCGGAGCAGGCAACTCAGGGGTTCTGCTAGTTCCCTTGGCCAAATTACCGAATTCCCCTGGGCTGCTGCATTTCATTTGTAAAAGAGAGGAGTTAACACTTTCCCCCCTCAACTACCACCACTAAGGGTGCTTGACCCAGAACTTGCTCTAAGTGATCCAGGAGCTAGATTTGCCCTCTCAAGGCCTTCATTAATTTCTGTGTTAAAATAAAGGGTTAGATGAGATGATTTCTCTGATTCCTTTCAGGAGCTTACCTTCTATGATTTCATTTTATTTTTTAAATTTAAAAAAGTTTGTATTTAAGTATAGTTGATTTATACCTTCTATGACTATAATTTTTATTTTTTTATTCTAAGCCTAAAAATTCCTGAAGAGCTATTAGACTGGGTAAAGTTACTGGAGAAGTGCTCCACTGGTGCTGAGAGAAGGATGAGAAGATGCAGCCTTAGATTATAGTGAAGGGATAGAATTTGAACTGTGACTTCCCCACTTTTCTGCTTCTCTTTATCTTACACATCTTTCAAGACTCTTAGCTCAAGGCCCATATGGTCTGGGAGGCCTTCCAGTACCAGCTTGGTAAATGCACTCTTTTGTAAATATAATGTGTGTGTGCAGCACAGTTTGAGCTGTATTAATTAATTCATTAATGTACTTACTTATACTGCCTTGTGCCAAAGTGGAGTTATGGTGGCTTACACAGATATGTGAAACAGAGTGAGATAATATATATTAGAAGCAAATGGGAAAGGAAAATATGAAAACAAAGGAAGAAATATCACACGGGATCAGGAATGAGGCTAATATAAGCATAAAGAGCTTGAAATCCTAAGCACCTACTACTGGTGACCAGGGCCTGAGTTTAGAATCTAGGGTTTTGGGCAGCCAGTCTCACAATTACAGTGTCTGTAAGATGGGAGAACAAAAGGAAGGAAGGAGGGAAGGAGGGGAGAGGAGGGGAAAGGAGGGGTTGGAGAAAGGAGGGGAGGAGAGGGAAAGGCAGGGAGGAAAGAATGGAGATGGGGAGGAAAAAAGGAAAGAAGATTGTTTAGGAGAAACCCAACTTTCCCAATGCTGACCCAGGAAGGCGCTTTCCTGGGGGCCTTCCTAGGGAGAGCTCCACCGGATGAACATCGTGACCCGATGATCAAGGTCCTCAACAACAGCCTCACAGGAGATGCAGCGCCTCACTTTTTTAGGTTGCTCCCCATAACATCCTCCTCCACACAGACCAAACTTTAACTCAGGAAAATAGGAGAGCAGAAGGACATGGTCCAGGAGACAGCTCTCTGCTCGCCTGGTTTAATCCTGGGGCCGATTCGTTGTTCATGTTTCCAGAGGGAGGGAGGGACTACACATCCTTCAGGCACTTTTATGCATTTTCTTTCTCTCAGCTGGGCTTTTGATGGACACTGCATGGCAGTGAGTTTGAGACTATATTCCCTGCCAAATACCTAAAGTGCAGCTATTGGGTTGCCAATTAATATGGACCCATATGCCTTACAAACACACAAACTGTTAGAATCTGTCAACCCTGGGGTAGGGCTGTCATTCTATTATGAAAATGGATGCACCTACCCAGGAGCTGGGCTGGATCACAGGGCCACCCCCTTGGCTCTGAGCTAAGCTGAAGGGGTTTGCAGGGTGACTGATCCCCTCCTAGGCCAAGCGTGTCTGTACTATAGGATGGAGTGATTTCTCCAGGAACGGAGACCCTCTGATTCTGCCCTTCCTAAAACGAGAGGCTTTGTCTATGTGATTTCCAAGTTCCCTTCTGGCCCAAACATTGCTAATTCCAGAAGGAAAATGCTTCATGGGAGGAGGGCTGTTAAACACTGGAGTGGTCTGCCATTGGAACGGAGAAATTGCCTGCCTCAGAGATGCAGAGTCCCATGCGGTCTGGGGTAAATTGGAACAGATCTGCCTGGAGGCAGGGAGCTGGACAGGATTGGCCTCTGGAATGTTTATCAAGGTGTCCCAGCGGTGGGTATTCAGCTGGCTTACCATCTTGTCTCATAAGTGTGTACGACCTGCTTGTGTCATTTGTATCCTCCGGGCTCATGCCTCCCTCCTCCTGGGGGGGGACGTGCATGTGGACTGTGGTCCATGTGGATCTTGCCCCTCCCCCATTAGCAGCTGCAGCACCGGAGCCCCCTCTTCAGAGTCTTTCCTGGGAAATGTATTAGATAGCACAGCACTCTGCTCATAAAAATACAATAAATGGCCCGGCAAGTGGTCGGCAGCATAATGACTCTAACCCAGCGGCGTTCTTGGAAGGGCCTCTTCAGAAGCAAAGCTGAGAAGACTTAAAGGAAATCTTTGGGGGTAACTAGGTTTCTGGAAAGCAGGAACTTCTTAAATCATGGAGAGTCAGAAAGGACCTGGTCTCTAAATCATACATCAGGCCAGGCTGAGCCCCGAAGGCCCCTCTGTTGCCCACCTCCCCACTCCTTGGAGGGCTGTTGGCCATGAAGCAGCCCCTCTTTAAAAACATTTTTTTTTCACATCTTTATTGGAGTATAATTGCTTTACAATGGTGTGTTAGTTTCTGCTTTATAACAAAGTGAATCAGCTATATGTATACATATATCCCCATATCCCCTCCCTCTTGTGTCTCCCTCCCACCCTCCCTATCCCACTCCTCTAGGTGGACACAAAGCACCGAGCTGATCTCCCTGTGCCATGCGGCTGCTTCCCACTAGCTGTCTATCTTACATTTAGTAGTGTATATAAGTCCATGCCACTCTCTCACTTCGTCCCAGCTTACACTTCCCCTTCCCCACGTCCTCAAGTCCATTCTCTATGTCTGTGTCTTTTTTTTTTTTTTTTTTTTTGCGGTAAGCGTGCCTCTCACTATTGTGGCCTTTTCCGTTGCGGAGCACAGGCTCCGGACGCGCAGGCTCAGCAGCCGTGGCTCACGGGCCCAGCCGCTCCGCGGCATGTGGGATCTTCCCGGACCAGGGCACGAACCCGCGTCCCCTGCATCGGCAGGCAGACTCTCAACCACTGTGCCACCAGGGAAGCCCTATGTCTGTGTCTTTATTCCTGTCCTGCCCCTAGGTTCTTCAGAACCTTTTTTTTTTTCTTAGATTCCATATATATGTGTTAGCATAGGGTATTTGTTTTTCTCTTTCTGACTTACTGCACTCTGTATGACAGACTCTAGGTCCATCCACCTCACTACAAATAACTCAGTTTCATTCCTTTCTATGGCTGAGTAATATTCCATTGTATATATGTGCCACATCTTCTTTACCCATTCATCTGTCGATGGACACTTAGGTTGCCTCCATGTCCCGGCTATTGTAAACAGTGGGCAGCCCCTCTTTTCACATTCATGTGTTACGTTCAGCCCTCTAGAGACCCACCCTGACCCACATGAGAAAACCCTGGTCACTGAGAGGCCCAGGGAGGCTGAGGTAAGAAGCGGTTTTCCTGCCTGGTGTGGGACACTACCAGCTGGATAGATGGCTTTTTGTTTGGGTGGCACATGGGTGAGGGGTTCATGGCAGCAGAAGAATGGCTGTGATAACTGAACAAAAATGCCTTTCAGCCTCATGATCCCTTGTCAAGGACTGAAAGGAAAACTTCCAACCTACTTCCTTTTAATTCCCCGAAGTCCCTTCCCCCCTCTCGCTACTAGTATTTAGGCCTCGAAAGTAGTTGAAAGCCTGGCCGGTGCCTAGTAGGAGGGATGATGCTGGCTTACCTTCTTTCTTGGTGCCCCGCCCTCCAACCCTTCCCCACGTCCTCTTAAATGGAGAGGGAAGTAAACTCACCTCTGTTCTCTGGGCTCCCGGAGTCCCAGCTCCCACCCCACTCCTTCCCTTGGGGGTTACGTGGGGGGCCTGAGCAGAAGGGCCTGGACTGAAAGGCCCATTCCTACCAGCACGGCCTGCGAGCTGGGGCAGGTAGCAGTTAAGGAGTGAAAAGCAATCAGGGGATTCTGGGGCCTCTGTGGCACGCAGACCTTCAGGGCATTCAGGGAAAGTAGATTTAAAAAAAAAAACAAAAAGAAATCTTTTTCCAGATAAGAGAGGCCTTTAAAGAGGCCAAAGGAAGGGAAAACCAACCCCCACCCCTTTGATCACAGGGGATCGTAATTACTCAGATATTGATTGGGATAATAAGTTTGCCAAAACTCCAGAGAGGGAGAGAGATTCCTCCCGGTATTTTGCTTTGGCAGGATTTGCTGAGCTCTCCTGTGAAGTCAAAGTCAATTTGGAGCCCTGGGCCTGACCTGGAAGCCTGCAAAATGGGAGGTGGAGGCCTTTTCCCCCAAGCGTGGGTACGGTACCTGCCCCGGTGCACCGCCCTCCCTCCCTGGACTGTTCCCACTGCACTAATTAGCATGATCAAGGCTGTTACTAATAACCTCCGGGGCCTACCAGGGTGGAACAGAGGCAAGGACTGAAGCTGGCCCCCTCCGCCTGGACTCCAGAATCTTCTTCAGTACTTTCCTACCTCCCTCCTGCAAGCCTCCTCTCTCAGATTAGCCCCTGAGCTATATTGCTGTCGTGTGCATGCAGGCATGTGCACACGTACATGCCCTACCTACGCTTCAGCCACACTGGTTTTACCCACAATCCCACGTGTCCCCACCCAGCACACACAGCATAGGATTACAGGCTCTGGCTTTGCGGTCAGACGGACCTGAATTCAAGTCCTACTCGGCCACTCACTAGCCCTGCAATCCTGAGCGTGTCCCTTTACCTTTCAGAGCCTCAGGACTATTAGTAGAATGGAAATATCAGTAGCACCTGTCTCCCCTTGCATGGCTGTTGAGAGCGGATTAAATGAGATGATGTGAAACATTGGAGGAAGCAATCAATGCAAACAGCAGCCATTGCTATTGTTTTTCTCCAGACCTTCTCTGAGATTTTGCACGGATCATTGTTTCTGCAAGAATTTCTCGCATCAGAGCTGCAAGGCTCTTCTCAATCTTCCAGGCCCAGCCTACACCCCAGCTTTGTCCCATCCAGTGCCACTCTCTCCTTTTTGCTTCCACTGCAGCTGCCTGTATCTCTTAGAGCTGTGATCATGCTTGCTTTGAGATCTGATTTTGAATTGGAGGAAGGCAGGGATTGTCTTCTTCATCTTTTTCTCTTCTTTGCTCCAATACCGGAATTTAGTACTCTACACACCTTAAATATAGTAGGTCTGCAATACATTTTTGTCTAGCTTTCAAAACAATAGATACCCTTTAGTGAGCAATTACTATGTGCCTCTTTCTTTTCCTTCTCCCATTTAATCCTCACACCAGCCCTATGAAATATTATGACTTCCTTTTTACAGATGTGGAAAGTAATGCTCTGGAGAGATTAAGTCACTGGCTGATCACAGAGCTGATGAGTGGCTGAGCATTGCTCTAGCCCAAGACTGTCTGTTTCCAAAGCCCCTAGTTATATACGACTAGGCTAAACCCAGCACATCTTTCACGGGACGTATCCCAACCCCCAGGCAGCCTGCACACTAAGCAACTTCCAGCTCTTATCACGCTTTGTGCTTTGAGTGGGAAAAGAGCTACTGAGTAGCTTGGAAAGATTGCAACTCCATTTTGCTTGAGTCTAAGAAATGCCCAGGGCAGCAGAGGCCAGCCTAGTTAAGCAGGGATATAAATATTAGCACAAGCGTTACATGAAAGGTCTTTAAAGAATACAAACAGCCTGGCGGAGGGGAAGATGGAGAATCCAAGGAGTCTGACAGCAGCTGTTGCATCAGATGCACTTTGAGGAATATGGTGTGAAATGCCAGGAAGTCTGCCTGTCAAGGATGGACTCCTCAGATATATCCAGGCTGCCAGAAGGCAGGGGAGAAGGTTGGTTCTGATAGAAAGAAAGTGCTGATGGTGAGCTGAGGGACCAGGGGAGACCTGGCATTAGAGCTGTAGAAGACAGGAAAGATAGAGACGAGGGGACACATCACCATAAAAGACTGGCAATGCGAATAGTGATGATGATGATGATGATGACGATGATGATGATATTGATTGAGGATGTGCTTGCTTTGTGCCCAGTCCTGCTTGATGTACAAAGTCTAGTCTAGTCTAGTCTCAGCAACATAAACATGATTCTCTCAGAATGCAAGGGCACTCCTTTTCAATCTTTCTCTACTGCTGACACCCCAGAGAACTCTAACCTTTTATTATTCTCTCAACAGGCATTTATTCTCTGCCTCATCTGTGTTTGCCACCAGGATGGATTCTGGGGAGATGAATGAAACTTGTGCTCCAACCTGGAGGACCTCACAGTCTCATGAGGGACAGGACACATACATAACTACGATGCAGTGGGATGCAGAGAGGTATATTCAAGTGTTCTGAGAAATGGAAGCAAGACTCCAGAGAGAACAGGCAATATCTGAGCTGAGATGACTTTTAAGAATGGGAGGATTCAAGTAGGTAGAGTGTGAAGCAGGAGGCATCATGGGTAGAAGAAGCAGGCTGGGGAAAGCTTGGAGGTGTGAAAGTGTAAGGTGTGTCCAAGATGGGCTTAACAGAGACCCCCCGTGTGTCTAGAGTTGGGGTATGTGAGAAGTTGCAGTAGATGAGGTCTGAGGGATATGGTGGGTATGTGGTCACTTGAGGCCACCAAGAAAACTGTTCTCTTGCTCTCTGTACATCCCCTTACTGGCCAGTGCCTGCATACCTACACCTTGCTCACATGACTGACCTTCCTACATACTTGCTCCAGCCCAGCTAGTGATTGTTCTAATCTTTAGATCAGCGTATCTCCACCATCATAACTTATCAAAGGGGTGGTAAGGGGCGTGCCCCTGTGCTAGTTTCCCTGGTAACCGATGAGTCAACATGATGTCAAGTCCCCCTATAACTGGTAACCTGCCTGCCTTTTGCAGCACATGGCAGTGTGTCACTCCAGCACTTTGCTTCAGACATGTAAGCTCCCCCATCCATTAAACCATTGATGTCTCTGTCACTGACTTTGGGCTCTTTCTTTAGTCTTGAAACTGGGCAAGTACAGGGCTGTAGGTCTGTGGGGTACAGCCCAACAATGGGACAAAATTGTGAAGAAATCTTTGAAAGACATGTTGCTGAATCAGTCAGCAGATTTATTTACTGAGCATGTCCTATGTGCCAAGTATGGAATCCAGCACTGGACTCTAATGGCAAGCAAAGCCTAGTCAGTCTCTGTTTCCTACATAGGATGGCCATATATCCCAGTTTTCTTCTTGTCCTGGAATAGTTACTACTAGCACTCCTTTGACTTTCAAAAGTGTTTCTGTTTACACTATAAATTATATGGTCATGCTAACTATATACCTTCAGCCCAGTGCAGAAAGACAGACATTAATCAATCATCCAAATATATAACTTCAAATTGTGCTAGGTACTAGGAAGGAAAGGTACAGAGTGCTGTTACAGTGGGCACTGGGGAGCAGCTCCAGTCTCGAAAGGAATTTAGACTTCTCTTCAGGCAAAGACATAGAAGGTTTTTAAGTTGGAGATCAGATCTCAGTTTTAGAAGTCATGGGATTTCTATGTTTGTTGAAGATTTCTCTCTCTCTCTCTCTCTCTCTCTTTAAAATCTCCCAGTTATTAACAATAGGAATTGAAACAAAAACAACAGTTTTCATTGTATAGCACTTCACATTATAAATGAACTTTCACAGGTATGTTTTCTCATGAGAGGGGGAGAGTAGAAAGTGCAAAGAATCAGATGAAGCTAACTTTGTCTTTGCTCTGCCTCCAAGCAGCTGCCTGCCTGGGCAAGTTCCTTCACCTGACTATGCCTCAGTTTTCACATCCTTAGAAAGGGGAGGCTCTAATTCAAAAAGATATATGCACCCCAGTGTTCATAGCAGCACTATTTCCAATAACCAAGACATGGAAGCAACCCAAATGCCCATCAACAAACAATTGACTTAAGAAGATGTGGTATGCATATACAATGGAATATTACTCAGCCATAGAAAAGAATGATGTATTGCCATTTCCAGCAACATGGATGGACTTAGAGAATATTACACTTAGTAAAATAAGTCAGACAGAGAATGACAAATACCATATGATATCACATATATGGAATCTAAGAAATAATACAAATGAATCTATATACAAAACAGAAACAGACTCACAGACATAGAAAACAAACTAATGGCTACCAAATGGGACAGGGAGGTGGGGAGGGAAAAACTAGGAGTTTGGGATTAGCAGATACAAACTATTACACATAGAAGAGATAAGCAACAGGGATATACTGTATAACACAGGGAATTATACGCAGTATTTTACAATAACCTATAATGGAATATAATTTGCAAACCAAACAAACAAAACCCAAACAAACTGAATCACTATGCTGTACACCTAAAACTAACACAGTATCAACTATACTTCAAGAAATGTTCATAGATCTGCATGCCAAAAAGGTCAATTTTAATGTACAATAATTTTTTAA
The DNA here is from genome assembly GCF_949774975.1 of Lagenorhynchus albirostris. NCBI lineage: Eukaryota > Metazoa > Chordata > Mammalia > Artiodactyla > Delphinidae > Lagenorhynchus > Lagenorhynchus albirostris. The sequence goes on from NC_083103.1 coordinate 92,055,843, forward strand.
TAAATTAAATATTTTGAAAATATTAAAAAAAAGAAGGAAGGGAGTGGTCTTTCCCACATACATGTGATTGGGAGGATCAGAAGTCATGTAAATGAATTGGCTAGCACAGTGCTTGGCACATAATAGGTTTTCGAAAAATGCTACCAACTATTATTAGTTTTTCTGAGCTTGTGGACACTTGAAGGGAAAAAACTGATGGTGTTTCAACCACTAGAAGGAAATTGAGCTGGAAAGTTCCTGGTAGTCCATTGGTTAGGACTCTGAGCTTTCACTGCTGTCGGAAGTCAATATCTGGTTGGGGAACTAAGATCCCACAAGCCCCACGGTATGGCCAAAAACAGAAAAAAAAAAAAAATGAAATTGACAAACGTCCCACTCTGGAGGCAGATGTTGGTTACTGGGAAGGCTATGCATGGTGGGGACAATGGGTATGTGGGAAATCCCTGCACGGTCCCTTCAATTTCGCTAGAACCCAAAACTGCTCTTAAAAAGACAGTAATGAAACAAACACACAAAGACACACATAAATGAACATCCCTTCTCTTCAGTTGGACTCTCCTTGGCCCTTAAGGACCAGAACCTGCTTGCCTGACGGGCTAAGAAGAAGGGAAGAGAGAAGTAAATTTCCAGACCCAAGCTGTGCTGCCTTCAGCTGTCCTGAATGTCTGGAAATCAGACAGTGCAGCCTTGACAACAGTATACTTGGTCCCATCTTTTCTCCTTCTGTGGCTGGCATGTGACCCCCTTGGTAGTGATGGATGGCTCCTGAGAGCAGGGATGCAGGCAGGGGTGGGTGAGGCAGGCTAGCTGGGGTTGAACAAAGAAGGAACCAGGAGCCTGTGTGAGGGCGGGGAAAGGGTGAACTCTGCAGCCCAGTCACTGTTTCAGAGCTGGAAGTATTTTAACCACGTCCATCCAAGTCTGCCACTGGGAACTCTTGGAGTATGCATCTCATTTTCCCTCTGATTTGTGTTTGCTGGGACTGCCTTAACAAAGTACCACAGGCTGTGTGGCTTAAACAATAGAAATTGCTTTACTCACAGCTCTGGAGGCTAGAAGTCTGAGATCAAAGTGTCCACAGCCTTTTTCTTCCGTAGCCTCTCCCCCTGGCTCGTAGGTGGCCGTCTTGTCTCTGTGTCTCCACGTGGTCTCTCCTCTATGTGTGTCTGTGTCCTGATTTCCTCTTTTTGTTTTGTTTTGCGGTACGCGGGCCTCTCACTGCTGTGGCCTCTCCCGTTACGGAGCACAGGCTCCGGACGCGCAGGCTCAGAGGCCATGGCTCACGGGCCCAGCCGCTCCGTGGCATGTGGGATCTTCCCGGACCGGGGCAGGAACCCGTGTCCCCCGCATCGGCAGGCGGACTCTCAACCACTGCGCCACCGGGGAAGCCCCTGATTTCCTCTTTTTGTGATACCAGTCATAATTGGATTGATGTCCACCCTAATGACCTCATTTAACCTTAATTACCTCTTTAGAGACCCCACATCTCCAAATACAGTCACATTCTGGGCTGCTGACTGGGGCAGGGGGTGCGATTAGGCCTTCAACATATGAATTTGTTAGTGGGGAGGGATTCCGTCTCCAATATACAACTAGGCAAGTTGCATCTTTGTCTTAGTCTCTTGGGAGAAAGAAAAGTGGGTTGGATGACCTTCTGGGCATAGTTCCTTGGAGAGGAGTGAAACTGGGAACCTGCTAGATTTTTGAAGCAGGCAGGCCAGGCAGAGGTTTGGAGATGGTAGCAGCCTGTGCAGATGGCAGAGTTTTCCGAATAAATGGTGATTTTCTTCCTTGGTGATTTCCCAAGGCCACTGAGGCCTGACAATTCTGGCAGGGAAACCAAATTTAAATGAGTCTCTTTCACGTCTGCCTGAGGGGTAGGCATTAGTTAGGCAACTAACCACATGACCTGTTTCCCGTGTTCTGCACACGTAGAAGGGGGTCGTGAAGAAGCACAGTCATCGATCCAGAGCTCCTTTCTACCTAGACAGAAGACAAACACAAACCCTGAGCAAACCAACGGGGAAAGTAGAGCAAGGGGGGCTAAATTCCTCCACCTGTGAGCACGACAGTGGAGGGAGCCTGTGGACCTCAGGGTAAGAGGCAGGCTCACTCAGGAAAGGCTTCTGACATGGTCATGAGAAGCACGATAGAATGTGAGAACTGGAACAGTGTTTCTAATTTTAGTTCAACTCCTATATTTTCAGACAGAAAACTGAGGCTCAGGGTGGTTCTAAGCTGGCTTGAGGTTCTAAGCTCATGAACAAGGAAGCCAGGAGTAGAATTCAGGTTCCCTCCCTCTGTGTTGTGTTGCTCTTACACTGGAACGGGAGAGGGAAAGGACCAACTGAAAAAGATGTCAGAGGCAGGGAGTAGGGAGAGTGGATTTTATGGATGGGGCCATATTGAGGAGAAGTGAAAAATTGGGCAGATAAGTTTGTGGAGGGCCAGGAGGTCCAGGAGGCCAAAGACCTTGAAGGTTGAGTGGACAAAATTTTTTTTTTCATAATTGGCAACAAGGGACAGAGGGATAGACTTCCTCTAACTACCTCCCAGGGTTTCTGCTGATATGACTTGCAAAAAAGATTATTCTGCAAACAGCCCACCTTTAAATCAGAAGCCCAGAGTGTGTCAACTTGTTGAATTCACCCAGCATGGTAACCTGGACCAGAAATTGTGAGCTCCCTGTTCCACGTTAAGAGATAAGGCATAAGGTCCCAGACCTTGTGGACTCTGCAATGGAGCCTCTTATTTTGTAGCCTGGACAGAGCTAAGGACCCTTGCTACACACAAGTGAATTCCCATTGGCCCAGTCTCACCCTTCCTTTATGCCTGTATCTTGGGTAGGACCCCATGGGTTCCTTGAAGCTGCAGCCTTGTGTATGTGGATGCTGGATGGGCACAGAGAGGAAGGGAGAGGGTGAGGAGCCTGCTGAGGAGGCCGAGAGGATACAAGGCCTGAAGGTGACCAGCTGCTTGCTGTCATTGCCTTGTTGGTATTGCAGAAACAGGGCTCCAGCACCAGGGGAGGATGTCAGGGTCAAGAACTGCAAATTGTAAACCACGGTGAAGTGAGATGAATCAATCTTCAGTGACCTAATAGACAGGAGGAAAGCCTGCTAATAGGAGGCTTAAAAAGAGGGTCCCAGGATGTGCAGGGCTGCAGGAGATCACGGCCAGTCCAGCTCTGTCCAGTCGGACAAGCAGGCTCGGGTGCGTTTGGTCTTATGTTTGTCAGGGAGTGGACCAGGCCAACTGGGACCAGCGTCTCCACAGCCATCCTAAGAGGTCAGGCTTGAAGAGTGTTCCCTGGTGCAAGTCTGTCATTTTTTACTGTAGTCCTGAACCTTGGAGAGGAAAGCACCCCTTCCGTTTACGTGGTTTTCATTCTTCTCTGATTATAATACGTTTGCTATTGGAAATTTAGAAAACGTACGGAAAAAAGTAGGATATCATTCACAGTCACACTACCAAAGCTCATTACTGTTAATATTTCAGAGGATTTCCTTCCAATCTGTTTTTTTCTATGTATACAAATTTCAAAGTAAAATTGGGATTACTTATTATATCTGCATTTTAATAATCTTTTTCACTTAAGATTATATCATGAGCCTATTCCCATCCTATTAAATACTATTCTATTTTATTTTATTTTAAAATTTATTTAATTTATTTATTATTTATTTTATTTATTTATTTTGGCTGCGCTGCATCTTAGTTGAGGCACGTGGGATATTTTAGTTGAGGCATGCGAACTCTTAGTTGCAGCATGCATGCGGGATCTAGATCCCTGAGCAGGGAACAAACCTGGGCCCCCTGCATTGGGAGCGTGGAGTCTTACCCACTGGACCACAAGGGAAGTCCCTATTCTATTTTAAAAAACAGGTTCATAGTATTTAATTCTGTGGATGTAAATATATCTGATCAACTATCGTTAGATATTTAGATTGCTTACCAATTTGCACCATTGTAAATACTACTGCAATGAACATCTTTGTATCACAATAATATTTGATCACATTTCTGATGATTTCCTTAGGGAACCTTCCTAGAAGTGGAGTCAGTGTTTCAAAGGCTCTTGTTGCACGTTGGCTAACTGCCCTCCTCACCCCTTCACCTGAAATGTTATACCAATTTGCACTCCCATTAATCAGTGCTCATTCCACTGCCCACTTGCCAACACTGAATTATTATATTCTTTCAAGTGGAAGGTCATCTTTCCAGAGTCATGCTCCCCTTACTGATGAGCTTCAGACATGGCAGCTAACTTCTTTGTGTTTATTGGCGGAGCTCAGTAAATTCACATGTGGGGAGAGTCAGAAAACTTGGGAAGGAAAGAACATTTGATCTACAGGCAGCGTTAGGTGCTGGGGAGGGAAAGAGGGGACCCGTGTATGAGGTGGGGCTTGATTCCTGCTTTTCCAAAAACCCAAAGTCTGTTGAACTGCTATACAAAGCCCCTCCTGCCCGGAACTGCTCCCAGGCTGATCAGGAAATGAGAGAACAAAGCAAGCTGAGACAAAGGCAGGCTTAGTGGTCTGGAAGTCCAGCGACCTGCAAAGCCCCTGACGCTAAGCAGAAATGAAAACATTAATGGTGAGACACCCAAAGAAAATGTATTCCATATGCACAGGCCCCTGGCAGCAAAGGAATACAAATGCACTTGGACTTTAGCCAGGGAAGCAGAAGCAGGAGCAGAAGCCGGTAACTTTGGACTTGCTTTCTAGCACCCTCAGGTCAGTTTCAGCTGAAGGTACTTGGGGTGCTGAAATTGACCTTCTTCCTGACTCCAGTGACCGATAAACATATCAGTATTGCAACTTATTTTAGATAATGGCCAGGGACACCATTTATTGGGGAAGCCCAATAGAGGATCAGGTGCCTATCCACTCACGCTAGTTGCTTTTATGGAACACATGTGAGCCTCAGACCAGTTCTGTGAAGCAGGAATCATCATCCCCATATCCCAGATGAGAAAACTGATGCACAACGAGATTAAGCCACTTGCTTAATTTATCAGAGTGGCAGAACTTGGATCTTAAATCAGGACTCGCTGGCCCACTGCCTGTATTCTTGCCACTCTGTCTGGGTGGGGCCTGGTTTCCAGACTCCTGGGTGTGGAGATGGGGGTAGGAGAGCCCGTGCAGTCCAGGAGCCAGAAAGGCTAGGGCTTGCAGCCTTGGGAAGCCTGGCCACCCAGGCTAATGTGAGGTGACAGGCTCCTTACTTGGTTTACCACACCCTGCCAGTGGTGATGTAGCAGAGGGAAGAGTGAGCATTCTTAGGGTGATAAATGGCCAGGGGGTCTTGGCATGTCCTTCCCATGGCAGTTGAGCCAAGTCCTTCTGGGCAGGACATTCCCAGAAAGCACCTTGGTGGTGGGTGGGTAGCTGGTGAGCTAATCTACACTTTCCCTGATGTGAAAAGCCACAAGCACGGAATTCCTGGGAGACAGGCCGGCGGAGAAGTAGTCCCAGTGTCCACGGGAGGGTTGCAACCGGCCAGTCATCAGACTCCAGGCTGCGGCTGGGAGGATCGTTCTTCCTGTATCTGACTTCTCTTGATTCCTCTGGCCTGTCTTACGGATGGATTCTGTGGGTGGCAGGGAGCGGAGTCCATGTAGAAGGAAAGAGAAGGAATTATTCCTAAGGAATCTCTGGGAGACCTGGAAATTGGCTAGTTCCCAGCCAACCCCAAACTTCCCTTCTCATTAGGCCCTCCTCAAACTCCCCCAAATTCTCCCACTGCAACATATGTCTTGCTGACCAAGGAGAACTCTTAGTGCTGACTCGTGCTTTTGCTGGAAAAACACTGGACAGACAAGAATAGGATTTTTTTTTTTCCTATTTAGAAAAACAAAGCAAGACAAAAAAACAAAGCACAAAGCTTTTCAGTTAAGTGCTGGGGGATTGACTTCTCAGGGCAAAATGGGGGATGGTTATTGTCTAGCTGAGAAGCCCCAGGGTCTGCTAGTCCAGTGTGGGATTAGTTGTGGGTAGAAGGTTTTGCATCCATGGTTTTGCTCTATCTCTGTACCCAGATTCTGAGGCTCTGAGGTTTGGTGCACATAGAGGGTAATAATGTTAGCATTTACCGAGTCCTGCCATGCGTGAGTCATAGGTGTTAAGTGCTAGGTGTGTTGCCCTATTTAATTCTCTGGATGTTGCCTTGGGGTATATGCCCATTCTGTAGATGGAGACATTGAGATTTAGAGAGGTGTGTGGCTTGTCTGTGATTATGTTTAGTCAGGGCCAGAGCTGGGGCTCAAACCAGGCAATCCCAGACCAGAGTGCACACTCTCAACCTCTACCCTCTGTTATTCTGCTTCCCAGGGATCGAGGGCTTATGCTCCAGGAAGGAATACATAATTTTTTTCTCTTGGTCCTTGACTATTGCAAATAAATACCCATGACAAGGCCTCTGGGAGGGCCTCTCAAGTCAGCTCAACGTGCTTGAAAAGGATCTATAAGACAGGTGGTCCAAGGCAGGGTACTGGCTTGTCTGCTTTTGTTCTTGATGAGTAAACAGCCTCAAGAGGGGTTACTCCAATGGGTATCATGTCCACCCTGTCCCCACCACAGAGTCTAACTGTGAGTAGATTTGAGAGGGAAATCCTTGTTTGGCTGAAGTAGGAGGAATCATAAAAACACACTGGGCTTTATCTGCACAGTTAGATGGATGGGGACGATGGATAGATGCCAGAGGAAGCCTGGATGTGAGAATCTGGCAGACAGAGATGGATGTGAAGAAACACAGGGAGTGAGAGAAAAGCAAAAGGCAAAAAGCCACATGCATGGGTGGAGAGAGATGCTTTGGAGTGGCCGGGAGATGGGGAAGCAGCAGGGGCTGGGCTGCTGCCAGTACAGAGGAAAGGGAGAGGCGAGCCTGACTGGCTTCTGGGATTGGAGTTGAGGGGAGCATGGCCCCTTGGGGTGACCCAAGGGTGAGAAACATCCAGTATAGAAAGAAGCTTGCTTCCTTCATGCCCAAGGCTGCCTGGAGAGAAGTAGGAAAGACTCCTAGATGTAGAGTTGTGGTTCTCAAAGTGTGGTTCCTGGACTAGCCGCTTCCGCATCACCTGGGAACTTGTTAGAAGTGCACTTTTCAGGCCCTGCATCAGACTCTCTGAATCAGAAACTCTGTGGCCCAGTTCAGCATCGTGTGTTTTCACAAGCCCTTCAGATGATTTTGACACACACTGAAGGCTGAGAACCAAGACGGTGTAGAGGGATTGGGGAGAATGAGGTGGTGAGAGCAAGAGGGCATAGAATTCTAGAATCAAGTTCAAGTGTCAGAGGGAACAAAAGACAAAGAACAATCGTTTTGTGCTAGAGGGAAAAGGGAACAATGCCTGGGGATCGTGGAGGTCCATCAAAGGAGAGGTCCATCTTCATTCTGGAAGAGGATGGGGCATGGAGGAAGGAGGGCAGGCTAGCAGAAAGCACACAGGCCAACCCAGGAGTCAAACAGCCCCTTAAAGGGACAAGGAAGGGTTTTAATGGTGCTGGAGTTCTAACTGTCCTCCCCAGGAACTGGACCTCAAGTTTCCATCAACCTGAGGAACAGCGTGAGTGCACAAAGGAGACAGTAGCAGGAGGGGCACTCAGAGATCAGATCGAGGGCTCCAGGAATGGTCTCCACTCCCATTTCCCTGTTGCCATGGTAGAAATTCAACCAAACTCTAACATGCCCAGAGATCCCTTTGTTTGGATATTAACCTTTTCCTCTTCCCTCACCAAGGGCGGCTCTGATAAGCTCTTAAGAACCAGGGTGTGGGTGACCAGAGTTACAGTATACAGAGTGATGTGTCACTGAACACAGGGCCCGGGCTTTGTACTGGTGCCGTCAGGAGAAGAAACCTTCTCAGGGAAGGCAGGTGGGCTAATAATCCCAGCCTTTCAGGTCTCTGTATATAACCAGGGGATGAATGCCTCCTCCATCTTCACTGATTTTTATTTTATTTCGCTTTTATTTCACTTCTTTGTCCACTCTTGACATTGGAAGGAGACGGATGGGCTGGTAGCCAGAGACATTTCTCTCTGGATCCTTACTTACAGCTGATGCCATGATCCTCTGCACAAACAGCGTTTCCTGAGACCCCAGACCTTGGAGCAGCAGAGAAAGGCCCAGCTCCAGGCATCTCCTCATACTCACTTATTACTACAAAAACCTTATAATGGTCCAGGGAAACTTTTGCCTGGGTAAATAACCATTATTGTACTTACAATTCTGAAAATATTCATTTGAGGCCTTTTGAATGTAGATTCAAATCTTCTCTGGAGATTGTACTTGAAGAAAAGGCACTTTTATATGACTTTCCATTTGGATTAGCAGGCAGTCCACCTGGAGGCCTCTTAATGGCCACACCTGGAGAACCACTGTGCTAGTAGACAGCATGGGTCGAGGGAAAGGCTGCTGCTCCTTTTAATACATCAGGAGGAACTAGCTAATGATTTTGAGGAGAAAAAAAAACAACCACCCAACACTCAGTTGAAAGCAATCTCCATTAGTGCAGCACGTGCAACACAACCGTGAATTATTGTGTTGATGGAAGAGACAAGCCATAAACTTCTCCCATTAAAGTTCTTGACTCACGGTATCAGGCAGAGACTAATGACTTAAAAATAATATGTGCAAATATCTTCAGAATATACAGATAACCTGGGTTGTGGGTCCAGTAGGGGAAGCCAGTCTGATGTCTTGGACAAAGAAGAGAGTACACTTAGGGGTTGGGGCAGGATGCATTTTGTACACAATGGGAATATTTTCTTTTCAATGAAAGGGAAGTGCTCCAGAGACGTGAGAAGGGACTATATTTGCTCTGCGGGGCAGTTTGGAGGTTAAGGCTGAAGCACCAGGAAAGGAAATTCAAGGAGACCCTCAGTGGAAGGTTCTGATTCCTAGTTGCTCAGAGCTGGCATCACTTGCAGAAAGGGTTCCGACCAGGCAAAGACCCTGGTTGGAAGGCAGTGAGTGCAGCCTGGACCCCAGATGGCTGCTGTCCTCCCTGCTTTGCTCCTTCTGGGGGAAGAGCTCCTTTTCTCTTTCCATCCTTATTCCCCTCTGTGGTCTCCTCTACTTTGGAAGACCTCAACCGGGCTCTGGAGCTGTGCTCGCTGCTTTTTTGACTATTTTTTCCTTCTCTATAAATAAGCTCACTTATCAAATCATCTGTCCTTTATCATTGAGGCAGCCCTTTAAATCTCGCCTTCCTGGATTAGCAGCTGAGAGGCGTTTCTTCCCCTTACCCCAACCATACCTCTCCAAACATGAAAGCCACGTGAAATCCAGTGCCTCCCCACTCACCCTCCCGTCAAACCCACCAAGGCACTTAGCCCCAGAGGGGAACCAGCTTAACCGAAGAGTGTTTTATTTGTGTATGTGTAAGAATTCATGTTTACTATAGAGTAGCTTCTGCATCTTCTTTCTGCCTGCATGGGTTTCTTTTTCTAATGGGCATCCTCACCTCCGTGTTTCTTGGCTGTCTACTCTTTGCTCTACCCCTGCCCCAGCACCTTAGTCACCCGCAAACTCTAGTGACTCACAGAGGGCCATTAACTAATCTGAATAAGGGGATGGGGGAACCCTTGGTACTATCTTCAGGAGAAAAGCATGAACACGACTTCTAGGGATTTGGGGCCCCTGTTGAAGAAAAAAATAGCCTTTGATATGACCCAAGCTCATATTTGCTAAGCAACATGGCTGCCTGGGGTGACATTTGGCTCTAGGAACTGACCTCTTAGGAAACTGGGCCTGGCTGTCTGAATCCCAAACTTGCCTCCTTCACGTCTCCATCCTCCCACTCCTCGATGTTCTCCAAGGGGCAGAGTATCCAGCTTGCTTTGAAGGAGAGCCATCAACCACTATGCAATCAGCAGTGTTTTAGAGGAAAATCATACCTGAGTTTACACTGCCCTAAACTTGCTACAGGTGCTGCAGTGACCGGAAGGATTAGGCCGGGGTTTTGCATTAATCCTACACCATTCCTTGTGCAGGTGGGGCCCTGACTTTGATCCTGACAGCTGGGACCCCTACGCCCCGGGGCTCGGAAGCCTCCTGCAGGAGAATGCAGCGTCTAGAAACAGTCCCGGGAGGTTCTATGGGATCATTTTTCTCTATTTCTTCCCTGCCTGCCTCCCTCCCCAATTTTTTATTTTTTATTAACAAGGATGAAAGTAAATGTGAACTCGAAACAATAAGGCATGGAAAATCACAGAAATAACTTAATTAAGTTTTTAAAGATTTCCATGCTTGAATAAATTAGCCTTCCTGCAAATGTCACAATATTCAGAAAAAAAAATTGTAATCAATGGAGCACAATGCTTCCCCGCTCTTTATTTAAACGAATGCTTCGTTGGTACGTTTCCTCTACCCCTGCTTCTCCCCTGCAGCTGCTGCTCCCCGGACCCCTGGGCTGCTCTGCTGTGGGCAAGGGCACCAGACTCTCACATCAGCATTCTGGCTACCGCTCCAAAGGATGGAGGGGAGCCTTGTGGGTGGGGCTGAGGGATGGGAGGACCGGCAGGGAGATTGTTCTTTTTTGTTTTTGTTTTTGTTTTTGCGGTACGCGGGCCTCTCACTGTTGTGGCCTCTCCCGTTGTGGAGCACAGGCTCCGGACGCGCAGGCCCAGCGGCCATGGCTCCCGGGCCCAGCCGCTCCGCGGCACGTGGGATCTTCCCGGACCGGGGCATGAACCCGTGTCCCCTGCATCGGCAGGCGGACTCTCAACCACTGCGCCACCAGGGAAGCCCAGGGAGATTGTTCTTGGTCAGAGTGAGGGCTTGTTGTGGTTCTGGTTCTCCTTTGAAAGGTAGCAAAACCTAATCTCTCTTTGGGGGATTAGGGAGCTCTTTCCTTTAGAGCCAGCAAGGGAGTGTGATGAGGGATCAGACCGCAGGGCCAGCGGGGAGAGGCTATTCCCCTTCCACCTCCTCCAGTGCTTTCCCCCGCTTCCAGTCCTTTCCTCATAGCCAGGGCTGCCTGAGACTGGAAGGGGTCACAGGGAGACAGGGCAAGAGAAAAAGAAGGATGGAGGGGAAAAGAGAGGGCCCAGCTGCCCTGCCTGTGACCACACAGACAGCTTTCCACAGCCATCAAGACAGAGGGCAGATGACTAGGCTAATGAGTACGTGCCGGTGTGCTGCTGCTTCCAACCTGGACTTGAGTAGTAAGTGATGTCATGCTAGCTGCCCAGCCCTACAATAATGCAGCTGTCAGGGTCCCGTGGGGAAAACTTGGGGAGAAATACAAGAAGCCTAAAAAGCAGCAAAAGGCCCAGTCAAGTGAAGGGAAATGGAATTACAGTAATGCTGAAAGCCGGCACACTGGAGAATTAAAACACTTTGTTTTGGAACCAGATTCGACTCAACCTGGGTTATTAAATTATTTACTGTTTGCATCCCCAGTAATGGGAGAGAGTAATGGGGGAAGCAGTCAGCCAGGGCAAAAATTGTTTTAATTATCAGGCATGTTTGGGGGCCAACCTGGATCTAGCCTGGTGCCCCCTGAGCATGGGGCTGAGTGAGGTGGAAATGGGATATTCCGTGTTTAATTAGATTAATCAGATCCATTGGCTGTAATAACCCAGAGGCCGGTTACGTGAGGATCCTTCAGACTTACCGTGAGGGACGTCAGCCCGTTGCCCAAGGACGTTCCGTGACCCTCAACTGTTCTGCTTTGGTGAGAGTCACTGACTGCTACCCCAACCGCTGCAGCAACTTGCATCCTGCCAGCACCACTGGGTTTAGAGTGAGGGTGGTGACAGGCCTACAGGATGTGGCAAAGGGCCAAGGAAACAGAAGACTCTCTCAGTCCATCCTGGCCACTTTACTTTTTGGCATCTGGGATAAAGCAATGATGATTTCTGATACGTGCTGTGAGTCAAGGCTTGTGATGAGCATTTTATTTTATTCTGAATTTTCATTCAGTTTTATTTTGTTTTGGAGTTCTACTGGGTTGTCTTCAGACACCTTCCTTTCATATCTTAAACTGTATCGCAAGGGTGCTAGGGGAGAACCCGATAGTCTAGGGGATCCCAATGAAGTTTAGCACATAGTTCACATAACGTTCCGGAGTATTTCTTTCTGAATATAGGAGTTACCCGTCCAGGCGAATGGAGGAAAATTTACACTTGAGGGTCCCTTGAATGACTGGAGTTCAAAAATTCTCAGCTCCTCCACCTTTGTTCCTCTTTTCCTGGGTTTGGAGGCCACCTGTCCCACAGGGTACACCTGCCTCTCTCTCTGCACGCGGATGGCTGGCTCCAGACCGCTGGAGGAGGAGGCTGAGCCGGAGGAAAAGAGGACTCGGCGCGTGGCTGGAGGGAGCGGGCGGGGGTGGGTGGGAGACTGGGATGGGCATTTTACATACATCATTTTGCTTGATCTTCACAATAACCCTTCTTTTTTTTTTTTTTTGCGGTACGCGGACCTCTCACTGTTGTGGCCTCTCCCGTTGTGGAGCACAGGCTCTGGACGTGCAGGCTCAGCGGCCATGGCTCACGGGCCCAGCTGCTCCGCGGCACGTGGGATCTTCCCGGACCGGGGCATGAACCCGTGTCCCCTGCATCGGCAGGCGGACTCTCAACCACTGCACCACCAGGGAAGCCCTGGAGTCTGAACTCTTGATGCTACTTCCTCAGGGCTGGTGGAGAAGGGGAAAGCAGGGATATGAGGCAGCAGGGGAGATTGCGGTGGTTCTGGTGCTCTTCTGATAGGTAGCAAAATAGAATCTCACTGTAGGGGCTGGAAGTTGGAAGTTGGGGGCACCCAGCTTAGGAAGTAGTTCAAAGATGCCTGTTGACTGACTGGTCAACCTAAGGCAGCTGAGGAAGAGGGTCTGCCCTCCTACCTCGAGGTCCTGGGTAGCCTTGTTCAAGGCAGGCACTTGGAGAACCCAGGTCAGGACTAAGTGTCGTTCTTTGCCAAGAGGTGACCCACACAGGCCTGGCTCTTCTTAAAGTCCAGTTGTCTGGGCAAAGAGGCAGGAATCTGAGCCTCTGGTTCTAGCCTTTGGCCTCTGATCTGAAGCCACGAGAAATGACAGTAAGAAAGTTCCCCCCTAGCCGGCTGCCTTTAACACATACATTCCGTCCCATCCCACTTGTGGAGGAGGAAAAGGCTTGGTGAGCCTGGCTACCTTTGTGGAGGCTGCAAGGTCTGTGCCTGAGAAACGCAAATTGTTGTTATTACCATGCAAACTGTTGCTGTAAAAGGCTGGTCTGGAATACTTGGCTTCCTTAATTAGAGCTGACCTTTCTTTCCCTGCAAATTTAGGGACTCTCCTGTTATTAATGACCTTTTTGGATCCATGCCCAGGACTTAGAGACATTGTCTTCAGATACAGGTAATAAGGTCGCTACTGATCCTGAACAAATGGGAGAAGTGATTTAATAATTACTCTGCACTGTCTGTGGGTGACCTTTCATTTGTCGAGATGAGGGGCATCTGTTTATCATCACCCCCATGTGGAAGATTTTGATTTGGGGGGATTAGTTCTCCTGGAAGGAATCCATTTCACTCTCTGCCTTTGTAGAAGTTTGCCTGGAAAAGTATCACGTGCCATAGCACGTGAGAGAGCTGCAGTGGCAGGAATAGAAGCGGGACACACAGGCTGAAAACACAAGTTCCTCTTAAGCCGGTGGTAAATGATTGACTCCCAGGGCGGGCGGACTTGTGCGCTGGTGAGGTAGGTCAGTGGCTTCTGGAGGGACTGTGTATTTCCACTTTTTTCGCACTTACAGTGTAAAAGTTCTGATACCCAGTTCCAGTGTGTGTGTGTGTGTGTGGGAGGGGGTGGTCCCCACTTACCAGGCAATTAGCACAATTCTGACACTGTCTACCCAGTGATAGTGTCAGATCCCACAGGTTGAGGGCTCAGTCTCACAAGACTGCCCAGAAATCCACTTCAGACGCCAGTCACAAGTCCAGGTTGTCACCTGTGCTTCTGATGGACCTGCTACGGATTCCAACGACTCCCTCCTTGAGTTCACTTAATTGCTAGAGCAGCCTGCAGAACTCAGAAACATTTTACTTCCTAGATTACAGGTTTATTATAAAAGGATAGAACTCAGGAACAGCCAGGTGGAAGAGATGCAGAGGGCAAAGAATGAGGAAGGAGCAGTGAGCTCCCATGCCCTCTCCAAGTGCGCTCCTCTCCTCAAACCTCCACGTGTTCCCCAAACCGGAAGCTCTTGTCCTTTTGGGTTTTTAGGGAGGTTTCACTACTTAGACACGATTGATTAAATCATTGGCCATTGGTGATTAAACTCAGCCCCCAGCCCTCTCCCTTCCATGGAGGTCAGGGAAGTGGGACTGAAAGTTCCAACCCTGTAATCATGTGACTTGTTCCCCTGGCAACCAGCCCCCATCCTTAGGTGAAGTAGGGGCTTTCAAGAGTCACCTCATTAACATAACGTTTTTGGTGCTCATCACTTAGGAAATTCCAAGTGTTGTAGGAGTTCTGTGCCAGAAGGGGACGAAAACCAAATGTATATTTCTTACTGTAAATCGCAGTATCACACAGCACAGTGGGAGAGATGGCCCTGTGTGTCCGGGGTGAGACGTGGCAGATCTCACTTGGGGAAAACTGGGCACCGTCATGGAGGAGGTGTTGGGAGGAGGGACCAGGGAGGCTCAGAGCTCCATGAGGCTGAGTCCCTCCAGGCAGAAATTCCTCTCTTACTGGACCCTGAGGGGCCTCTGGAGGGCTTGGTAGAGTGTCTGATAGAGGAATGACAAGGACTGAAGGCTGGGGAAGGAAGGCAGATTAATTTGAGTTGTACAGAAAGTCCCACACTGTCGGGTGTGGGCAGTGTCTTAAAGAACTTGGGGCCAGCTCTTCACCTCATTTCTCTGTGTCCACCAAGCCCATGCTTACATGTCTCCCTTGGGGAACTCACCCTTCCTTGATGTCCTAAGGCCTCCATTCCATTTCCAGCCATTTTAATAAAATTCCTTTTAAAAATTGAGATAAGAACATCTGTTCTATAACATTTGCCCATTGACCTTTGTTCTTATTTTGGGGCATCGATTTGTACAGCTCCTCTTCCTAAGGATGGTCCTTCAGGCTTTGGAACAGAGCTCACCTACTCACCCTGCATCTTCTGGCTAAACATCCCATTTCTTTACATGTTCTTGGCGAGTTATGGTTCCAAGTACTCCCACCACCCTAGTCACCCTCCTCTAACCGCGTCTTGTTTTTTGTATCTCTGAATATGAGGATTGCCATCAATACTCAAGTCTGGTTTGAGCACCACAGAGTAGAACAGGTCTATCTCCTTCTTTCTTCCAGAACGTATGTTTTATAATGCAACCTAAGAGAGGAAATGTTTTTAAAGGGGGTGGAAGAAAGCCTTGGGATCCCTTTAGAAGAATACGTGGGAGGATCACAGAGAAACATAACTTTCTGGGGGGCTGGTGAGAGTTTCAGAGGGAGGGAGCAGGGGGTGCCCCCAGCAGTGTTTGGAGCCCTGCCTTCCTCTCGGATGAGCAGGGAACCAGAGCCGGGCTTGGGAGGGGGGAGATGAGTGAGGGAGCAGCTCTGGATGAGAGGACACGGGCCACCACTGAAGTGGGAGTCACTCTGAACCTCGATGAGATGACCTCGGAACACTAAGGCCTCAGGGGAGAAGCACACCCCCACCCCCGCTCCCGGCCCATGCTTCCTGGTGAGTAAGAGCCCCTTGTTCACACCCCAGAATGGTCTGGACCTCCATGCTTCTCACCTGCATCCTACATGTAACCATGTGTTCAGATCCTGACTTTCTCACTGGACTTTGAGAGCAGGGTCCACACATGTCCTTCTCATGATCCTTAATCCCCAGTGCCTAGTACAGAGGAGACACTCAGCAAACATGGGCTGGATAAATGCACCAAGAAGGAAACAGTGGATTCTCACCGTACTTGCCCTGAGGTTTCTGTTGACGGGTTCTATTCATTGGCCTGTTTGGAAACTCCTGTTACTTCCTTTCTTAGTTGTAACTGTTTTTCTCCTACTGCAGTGAACTCCCCATTATCCAGCCATGTTAAGAGATAGGAAAGAACCACAAAAACATAAAATGATTCTAGCTGAAGAGAGCTTTAGAAATCCCCCAAGTTTATTGAAAAGACTTCTTTTTCTCCTTCATCCCCACTCCACTAAATTCTCTCACTTCCTTTCTTTCTTTTCTAAAATAAATAATTAATTAATTTTGGGCTGCGTTGGGTCTTCATTGCTACGCGCGGGCTTTCTCTAGTTGCTTCGAGCAGGGGCTACTCTTCGTTGTGGTGTGTGTGCATCTCATTTGGTGGCTTCTCTTGTTGTGGAGCACGGGCTCTAGAGCACAGGCTCAGTAGTTGTGGCGCATGGGCTTAGTTGCTCTGTGGCATCTTCCCGGACCAGGGCTCAAACTGTTGTCCCCTGCATTGGCAGGAGGATTCTTAACCACTGCACCACCAGGGAAGCCCCCTTTCTTTCTTTCCATACCCAAGCTCCACAAAGAAATTCTCCTGGAATCACCCCTAACTCCCTTTTTCATATCTCCCTCCACTGCACTCACCTGGAAAACCCCATGCACCTGATCACTTTGCATCTTCTCTGAAGCAGCTCAGCATGGCTGGAATACATCTTCCTCCCCTTGAAACAGATCAACCGAACTCCAAGGAAGACAGCCCTGCCCCACACCACAATGATCTCTAGTAATGTGGCTTTTGCAATCCGTAGGTCCTGTCAGCTGCTACTCTATTTCATTGCCCATTTTAGAATAATATTTTTTGGAGGACATCCTTCTGGGTGACTTTTCTGCATATCTACTCTCTAGGCTTGGGCTGGAAAGCATCTTAGGGATCAGCTGATACTGTACCTTTCAGTGTTGTTATCTTGAAGTGGGAAACCTTCCTTTTACATAGAACCATTATTTATGAAAGCGATGAGTGTGAGCTCTTGCTGAAGAGGTGCTGAGGGCCAGGGTCCTTCCACTTGGACCTTCCGTTTCTCCTGAGGCTGCTCCTGCTTCTTAGGGCTCCTGCAGACTCCCTTTGAAATAGCTGATTTAGCCTGAGAAGCTTGTTGTAACGTGAGGGGACTGAGGTCCAGAGAGGTGAACCACTTGCCTGAGGTCACACAATGGACCCAAGACCCAGAATGTTTACTCTGGGACTCTTTCCACCAGAGCAGGACACCTCTTGCTCTGACAGTTATGCTTTTGGGCCTCCCGAGCCTGACTCTGGCCCATGGTGAGCTGTGCTGTGACCACCATCACCTCCTGTTTGGACCCAGAAAGTCAGTCTCCCTGGCGGACAGACAGGCCGGCTGTCCTGGGGCCACATTCCCCAGCACAGGGGCACTGCCACCCTCCCACCTCTGTCCTTTCTAGGGATTGCAGCCCAAAGCCTCTTACAAAACTGTCTTCTGAGGGCCCCTTGGCTGTCCTGTTTGTAAAACCATTCACAGTCAGCCTTAGCCTTTCATTTCCTTAATCTTAAATTGCATCAGAAAGGGAGAGATTAGAGGTAAAACTTCAATAAAAGACTGAACAAAAGCCTGCTCCCACATTGGATTCTTACACCTAGCTTTGCCTTTTCTGCCCTCCCTCTTGTCTGACAGACTGAGTGTATGAACCTCTATTTTTTTTTGTAAAAACTTAGATTAAAACACTATTTAGGAAAGGTCCGCAAGTTTGAAGTCACCTCTCGTTCATACATTAAACATCAAATGTACATTAACTGTGAATTATGGTCATGAAAAGTAAATCCTTTAATGCCGTTTTCTGTGTTCCACCGCTGAAGCTTAGCATTAATGACCTCTTAGCAACTCTGCCAATGGGTGGACTTCTTATTTTCCACCTCTCACCGCCCCAGAGGCTTCCCTCTCCGTGCACCTGTAAATATACAATTGAGGGAAAGGATAATAGGGAAGGTTAAGCTCAGAAGCAAATCCACCTGGGTGGCATGAGCCATCAATCCCCAATGGGCAGGTGGCCACACCTTGGATGGGCAGGTGGCCACACCTTGCGTAGGGCACCACGATAGCTCCTTTACAACCCTCCTGGGCTCAGTTCAATTCTGTCTGCAACATTAAGTTCTGGGGCTGTAATTGTTAGGAAGGTGTCTAACCAGTATGTAGATCAAGCAATCGATCAGAAATCCTGTCAGTGGAGAAGCAAGGTTGCACACAAAGGGCTTTTCTTCCTGAAGAAGAGGCAGGTGCAAAAGTCAGGTATGGGTCTCCGTGTGGAAGTCACGGTCTTGTATTTCTGAGCCATCTGCCATTTTCTGCAGGGCCAGGGTGAACTGGACAGGTAAAGAGCAGGGGTGATATATATCCAAAATGCTTACTCTTAGGAGAAGGACCTTTTCCCTCTAAAACTATAGGAGCTCTTCCTGCAGGAGCAAAGATGCAAACCACCTGCCTGGGAGGCCAGAAACCTGCTGGAGTTGTGGACAAGCCTTAGCAGGTTTTGAAACAAAATTAGGGAAGTCAAAATGAATTACTTCTTCTCCCAACCTACGTTGAGACAAGATTAGATAAAGTCAAGATAATGATTGAAAACGATTTAAAAAGGCATTGAATTGCATTTCAGTGTTTATGCACCTTTAAAGCTTGCACTAAACTGTACAAGTTATTTAAATACATTCTTTAATATTTATGCTTTGTTGTTTTAGTAAAGACTTCTATTTTTAAATAAAATGCATAATTAAGTGGAACAGATTATTTTCTTCTTTGACATGCTTAATCACGCCTCTGGGAAGCATAACTTGTTCCAATTATAAAGTCCAGACACTACCGTCTACCATGGAGCACCCTGCACTTAGTAGGTCCTCAATAAATATTTAATCATCAGCTATTATGTGCCTGACACTGTTACAGTCTGGAGAAACAAAGGAGAGGGAAAAAAAGACATGGTTCCTTCTCTAATGGAGCTTGTATTGTAATACAATGAGAGAGTCAGACATTAGTTATACAAATGAGGGTAAGCTTATAAGATGGGATCAGTATCAAGAGGCATGGGAACACTGTCTGGTGAGAGCTTATCCCAAAGGAATTTATCCTAATAAGTTGGAGAGGTGGAGAGATCAGGAGGGCTTCGTGAGGATATGATGGTTGAGCTGGAATCTGGTGGACAAGGTGAAGATATTGGGTAAAGAGAGAGGGCAGGAGAGTCCCATGCAGAGCAAGCGGGATGAGCAAAGCCTAGTGGTAGGAGGCAGCATGGTGTATTTTGAGGGGACTAAAGAAATGACTGGCAAGGATGACTGGCCTGGCCAGAGCACAGGCTGTGCTTGGACAGAGGTCACAGCTGGGCTGAGGAAGGTGTGTAGCGGGCTAACATCCAGCCCTGCTCCAAGTGCCAAGCTACAGCCTCATAAGCAGCTGTGTCAGCCCACAGGAAAGGGCATCTTTTTCCAGTTGGGCTGCCTAGAAGGGGCACCTTTATCTAATTCCCTCCAAGGTGCCCTGAGTGCTGTCATCCTGGTGTCTGGACTACAGCAAGGGAGAGGAAGAGTGAGATCAGGTAAAGCTGGAAAGGCAGCCAGCCTTGAAGCCCCCTTTTGTGGGCCTTTATCCTAAGAACAATGAGAAGCTAATGAAGAGTTTTAAGTGTATATGTGTGTGATGAACAGATATGCATTTTGAAAAGATCACTCTAGTTGCAGTGTGGAAAACTGATTAGAAGGGCATCAGAGTGGAAAGGGGGTTCGGTTTTGGGCAGAAGATCATGAGTTTCTTGGACTATCGAGTTTGATGTGTTTTGCAAGCATTCTAGTGGAGCCGTAAGGTGAGCAGTAACATCAGACAAATTGCATGTATGAAACTTAGTTTGTAGTTGTCATAACATCCAGGCGTTGGCCACAGGGCATGTAGCAACTTGATCCATGGGTCGACAGGGAAAGAAAGAGAAGGAAACTAACTACAGGCAGGGCAGGGACTAGTGGAGTCTGCCCCAGTGGTAAGGCGGGCTCTCAAGGGTAAGCTGGTAGATTCAGCTCAGCACGGGGAGACTCCAGGCAAGGCAATGGTCATGGTAAGTTTAGTGCTGACACATTGCTTCTCCTGGTGCAGGTGGTGGTGGCGCTTTGGACATGATGATCCAGGCCAAGGACTAAGGGTATTGAGATAGAGTTCAGTTTATTTGGAAAAAGGACTGATATAAGATGGATAAATTGGAAGATTCTAAAACAGAGATTTAGGGTGGGGTGATGGTTTCAGAAGAGGATCAGAGTGCAAATTCAGAACTGGACAGAATCCAGCCATGCTCACTAGGAGGACAAGGGGAGCCCTAGCGGGAAAGGTGAAGCTTGGTGGACTTTAACATCCTTGTGGGTTTCGCTCTGGGCCCACTGGGTATCTGGCTTAAGGAAGCGAGACCAATTATAGCCCCTCAACCGCAGGTGGGGTTGGGTCCCTAATAAACAACTGGGCTTGGTCAGGACAGGTTAGGGGCAGGGCAGGTTTGAGTCTGCAGGTTGAAAATTTTCAGTACTGCCAGGTGCATAGGGCTGGAGATGCAGGAGCTCCCAGTGATAATATCAGGAGCTTTGTGAATATAAACATATAAATTATGATAAACATGTTTCCTCCCTCTTTTGGGTCAGTTGCCAGGTGTTCTAGTAGCCCTATTAATTCTATGTGGAGGATCAATTCCTTACCAGGCTGGGATAAATTTTGCAAGGGTAAAGAAAAAGTTGAGGTCACCTAGTCCAGAAAAAAGAAGGCCAGGAAGTAGAATCTTCTCAGCTGGCAGGACTTAAACTAAATGTATTCTTATTAATAATAATGCCAGGCACTCTTCTAAACATTTTATGTGAATCAACTAATTTCATTAACTCAATAACCTCACAATAGCTCTGGGAGCTCGGGTATCATCTACTACACTTTACAGATAAGGAAACTGACGCATAGCTGAGAGGTTAATCTTCTCACTCTAGGTCCCATAACTAGTAAGTGTTCCAACCAAGAGTCAAATCCAGACAGTCTACTCCAGACCTTCATGCTAAATGTCTACATCATACTGAACATGATGAGAAAATCATTGAGTTCTCAAGGAATGCTTCATAGAAGTGGTTTAAAAATCCTTGAAATTCTGGAGCCTAGTATTCAGTGGGACCATCCCTGTCTTGCTTTCCTCCTAGGAAGCCTTGCAAACCTCGTGAGGGATAACTGAAGATAGAGGATACCGCTGGGATAATTATTCTGATGTCTAAGAAATGAGCCTCTGAGGGGCTAGCCAAACTGGAGGAGGGTGGCAGGGTAGGGGGTGAGCCTGGCAATGAAATCAGGGCTCCCCAGGCCACATCCTACAGTAGATCTTGGGGACATGGCAGCTTCCACTTCTGAATCCCCACCATCTGCCTCCCTGGTTCCCAAGACACAGATGCGGCCGTTAACATCTGCATTGATCGGTCAAGAGGTAAAAGTTGGTGCTGTTGCACTCATCTCTCTAAATAACAGCCTTGGACCTGTAGCACTGCCTCTATTCTTTCCAGAAACCTCTCTCCGCAGTGGGCCACATAATACTGACACTTACTGTGAGCTGTTTAGAGTGAATGAATGAACTACTTGGTGCAGGCAAAGTCCTGTTTTGTAACTACCAGGCAGTTTACAGGTTTTCTCCCCAGGCCAGTCCCCTGGGCAGACAGCCTCCTGGTATAGCTTAGCTGATGGATCGTTCCTTGATCCCAATCCCTGGCTTTCCTGAACACTTATCCTTCCTCTAGCAATTTAGCCATGGATCAGCGATATCTCCCAGTCTGAGATTCATCTGAAGGTCAGATGACTTTCCTTTGCTCTAGAGCAAACAGGCATGCAATCACAGCAAACATAAGACTTGGGGGAGGAGTCGGTTTCTACGAGGCCATGTTGAGGAACCGAGTCAACTGTATTGTGAGGGCTTTTGCCCAGTTGGTATTTCTTTTTATTTTGAACTTGTTCCCTGATTAGAGGGTTGGGATGGGAGGTGTAGTGAAAGTACCTGGCTAGACCCAACCCTCATTCCTTATGAAATATATTTTCCCATGAAACATCATGTTTCAAAAGAGAGGCAAGATCTGCCTGGTTACTGAGGAGCCCTTTACTGAAGCCAAGGGCCAGATGTCCAAAGACTTACGGTCACCCACCAAAAATCTTAATCGGGTTGGAAATCTCAGGCTGTGATGGGAACCCAGATGGTCATTCTCCTTCCAAACTCCCACTTCCTTTTGTCCTTTGTCTTCTCTCTTTTAGATGATAGACTCTAGCAAAGATTTAGAACGATGAGCTGGAATTAGATATCGTTTGGGATGAGGTTGAAGAGTTTGGTACTACCGACGTCATTTCTACTGCCAATAAAAATCAAGGGAAATCCTGTGGGATGGGAAGGGATTCATTTGTCCCTTAAATGAACAAAACACTGTGGAGAAAGGGAAGAAAAGATTTCTGAGAAGATCTACTCTGGAGGGGCCCCAATGGTAGCACCCAAAATATTCCTCTGAGTTTCTCCCTTTTGTCCCTGTCATGCCCTACACCCAGTGGTCCATTTGGGCTCAAGAAAGAAACAAAGTGAATTCTACTTCCCCTTCTTCTAAGCCCTTTATGAAAGAAAGGCTCTGCATTTCTTTTAAAGGAACTATTCTAAAACTGAAAGAAGCTAAAAGGGAAATGAAAATATAAAAATGCATAAGTGTATGCAGGCTTAAAATTCAAGTATTTGTGCAATAAATCATACTACTTATTGAGCAGGGAAGTCCAGCTTCACTCTGCAGCCTGTTTTAGGATTCTGTCCAGAGTCCCTCTTTTTGGGTTCTAGAGCTGTTTCCCCTCTCGTTCTGGGATGAGGTCTGGAAGGCTCTTACATCGGTAAGTGGAAAAATGAGCTGCCAGCCCCTCCCCAAGGAATAGGGCACCCCACCTTCCTCCAGGACCCCACTTGCATGGAGCAGATGTGAACAGTCTGGACATGCCACCTGCTAATCACAGGAAAGGGCCAAAGGGCTCTTTTTTTCCTAGAGACCTTCCACAAATTCCAGCCAAGTGTCCACAGCACTGTAAACCCCAGCAAACAAGAGATAGTCCCAGCTCGTGCCACTAGTTTTGTTTATTTCAGCACCTTGTCTTCTGCAGGCATCAGGTACGTTGCAGACAGGGAAATTGGGTTTCAGAAATAGCACCTGTTGGAGAAAGGCAGGCATCACCCCCACCCCCACCAGCACCAAATGGTCTTAATTAACTTTGGACACTTCTGCGCCTCACACTTTATTTCTGAATGTTATTGAAAGTTGTCAGAAGTTGTCTCACTTTTTTATTTTATTATTAATGTGTAAATACAATGCCTCAGGAGTGTTACTAAAACACAGAATCTAATCCCAGGAGATTAATTTATGAACGCAGCATAGGGTGAAGTTGCATCCTGGCGACTGCAAATTGATGTTGGTAAGAGCCACAAGCATCGGCCTCTCTGAACCCACAGGGATCCAGAGGGCCAAGGTGGCTGCAGGCAAGCAAGGATGAGGGGGAGAGCGGAGCTCTGCTGATTTTTGAGACCCCCCCCAGGACACAGGACCTTGGTTTACTCTTGGTAGGGAAGAGGAGAGTAAGGCCATCTTTCTCTCCCAATGAGGCAGTGCTTCCTGCAAGTCTGTCCCTCCATTAGCCAAGTCCATGGGCGTTTATTGAGCTCTTATGCTACATCAATCTAAGCTCAGCTCCGTGGGAATCAAAACAAGCAAAGCGATAGTTACCACTTGTGATGACCTTACCTTCCCCGGGGGAGTCAAACATAGGCACTTGAAACTATTGGAGAATAAAGCCAGAACATGCTCTTCGCGCGCATGGCATTGTGTGCAGCAGATTTTTAAATGCATGGGTTAGGGAAGAGGAGAGTCCCTGTGGATCAGGTAAGTCCTCCAGGTGGGGGACTTGCTGGGGTGGGATACACCGACTGCAAGCATAAGATAGTGGAGTTAAAGATGTGTGCCCTGGGTCCTTCCTCTCCAGCGGGGAGACTTGCCTAATATCGCAGTGGTGTCTTTATTTCCATAGAGGAGCTGAGGTCAGGCAATCTGGTGGGAAGGTGGAAATAGTGCATTTATTTAGAAGCTGTGCTCTACCCAAGCTTGAGAGAGCATCTGTCTATCCTTATCCAGAATGGGTATGGTAGCACCCTGGCCCAGCATCACTGATCTGCACCTCCTGGGAGCTCTGATCACTGAGGCCAGCCCTCCGAATTTGAGGCGTGGTTCTCATTGGTGAAGGAAGGCAGAGAGGCCACGCCCATAGCCAAGGGGAGGAGCTGGGGGTAGGGGGTCCAAAAGAGCAAGCTGGGATCCTGGGATGGGCAGGTGAGGGCGGGAGATGGGTCTTCCATCCCGGGCTCCTGATAATCTGCTGTCTTTTCAGTGGCCCGGAGCAGGTGGGGACACAGGTGTGGACGGCTGGGGTTTAGCTCCTGCCCACTCCCGAGGATACTGGGGGTCCTCCCTCCAGTTTCCCTGTGTCCTTTTCTCCAGCTCGCCTCCCGCCCGCTCTTTGGGCTGCGGCTTGAGGCTGCGGCCCCTCCCTGCTCCTCCTGGGAGCAGGTTTGTGTGTGTGAGTGCGGGGTGGCGGGGTGCAGACCTCGGGGGAGGCCTGAGGTCGCACGCGGTTCCCCGTCCCAGATCTTAAGCGGGGGCAGAAGGCCGGGTGAAGAGAACGGGCGGGCTGGGCGGCGGAGCGTCGTCGCGAGGGCTCCGCGGGGTGGGAAGGATCCCCGCGCCTCCCTCTTCCACCCGAGGCGCCGGGACGGATGCTGCGTCCGCCGAGTGCTGTTTCCCGCGGGAAGCAGCAGGGGACCGCGGCGGCGGGGGGCCTGCACGCCCATCCGAGGGCAATAGTGTCAGCGAGCTGACATGTCCCCGGCACTGGTTGCGGGCCCCGAGCCGGCCCGAGCCGCGGCCGTTGATTAGAAGCTCGGGCGGAGCCGCCTGCTGATTCCGGAGGAACAGCTCGGCCTCTGCGCGCACTGTATTCTCGCCGGCGCCCCTTCTCCCCTTCTTCTGCGGCGCTTTGTCTCCCTCCCTCGGGGAGGTCCCCGGGGACGGCCGCGCCGAGGCAACCCCTTCTCGAATTCCACCCCGCGCCCTTGCCACCTCCGTGCCCCCTCCCCCTCCCAGGGCTCCCCCAGGCCTTGCAGAGATGGGCAGGGGGTCCTCGCAGGGGACCCAGTGGGGAAGGGCTGGGTGAGGGGTGGGATGGGATAAGGGACGCAGCCTGGTGAAGGAGACCCTTCTCTTTCTAGAAATCCAGCCCCCAGAGAAACCAGAGGCCAGTCCTGCTCTTGAGCAAATGGTACATTTCAATGTCAGTTTCCACCCCTGCCCTGGGGCTTTGGCTCTGAGGGTGTGTGATCTCCGGGATGGGCGATGCCCAGAGTCCACGCTCCCTGTGTTCCAGAGCAGGCAGAGACAGACTCAGGGCCTCAGGACTTTGGAGAAAATGTAGAGCATGGTCCCCTCTCTCTCTCGTGTCTCTTCTCCTCTCCCCAGTCACCTGCTAGGCACCCTACTCTCCGGCATCCCCACCATGCATGGAATCTGTAGCCCAAATCACTGGCTGGCCAGAGGGCTGACTGAGCCTTCGGGTCCCCCTTCCTCGGGGCGGGGTGTGGGGAGGGGGCTGGAGAGAGGCAGCAGGAAGGGGAATGAGGGGGTGGAAGGCTGTGCACGTAGTAGGTGCCGGGAACACATACAAGGGGTCAGCCACATAGACTAGGCAGTGTCCTGGGTGCCCTGGTTGCTGGGCAAGTGAGAGTCAGAGCAGCAAACCATCAGACAGACAGACAGAGATGGTGGCCTCCGCAGCTCAGCCCTAGCCGCTGGGCTGGTGGGAGGCAGCCAGCGCGTCTGAGGGCTCAGACAAGCCCAGTGACTGAAGGGCTGCTCTTTGGAGCTGCTGCCAAAGTAACCTCAGTCCAGCAGCCCCGTGCTTTGCCTTCAGTCTCAGCCCATTCGGAGGCTCTGCCCTGCAGAGGAGGCCTCCACCTCCTCCTGGGGCTGCGGATTAACCCCTAAAAACTGAGTTTTGTTTGCAGAGCTTACTCTAAAGCCGAGGGAGCCTCCGGAGCCTCCTGTTCTTGCTTCTTGTTGACTAGGGGGATCTGTGAGGTCAGATGCTGCTGGCAGTGGCTCAGCCCTTGGCCCTAGGCACACACTCAGTCTGGGAGTCTTCCAGGAAATCTTTCTCACATGGCCCAGCCTGTGCGTTCTACCTTCCCCAGCCCCACAGGGCACAGTCTCCCAGGCCTTTTCCTAGAGGCGCATCCCTGCCTTAGCTGGGCTGGGAGGCTCCCAGCATCTCCAACTTACCAGTAGATGCACTGCTGTTCTCAGATGTCTGCCCATAGGCCCAGGATCCAGCAAACACCCTTCCTTTGATCATTACTGAAGTGACCGATTCATACCACTGGGGCTCTGCTTGGATTCCCCGTTGGCTCTCCTGCCCCAGAGCGCCGGTCTTGCCTGACGGAGGTTGCAGGACTGACCTCCTCTCTGGCCCTCTCCCACCCCCATCCCAGGGAGCTGAGTCTGTTCCTCTTGGCTTCCTGATGCCAGTGGGGTCTGTTCTGACCAGGATGACCGTCCAAAGCCACCGCCACATTATCCATCTGCCTTGGAGGGTCTCTACTGCCAGCTCCCCACTAAATATTTGGCTTCCCCCTTCCCTATGGGGACCAACCTGAATCAAGCCAAGTCCCCTCCCGTCACCATGTCACCCCCTTTCCCATTAGCTCAGTTTACATCCTATACCCTGTCAGGCTCCCTGTACCATCTATCTGCTCCAGCTTGACGGAACAGGAATGACAGTGAGTCCTACCGCCCTTTCTCTGTTTAAATGGTTTGTGTACAACCCTATAGCTCTCTAACCTCTCACATGAGCAGGTACCTGCCTTTTTTGTAGCTCTGACTGTGAGGCTCTTCTTTGAGAATCTGGGGGTGATTGTGAGTAAGATTTAGGGTAACTACACCACTTAAGTGGGCAGTTTCTTTGAGCCAGATACTGTTCTAGGCACCAAGGATAATGAAGATGAAAAGATAAGGTCCTAACTGCTCCCAGAGATTTTTCTTTGCGGTGGGGAACCCGGAAATCCATCTGAGATACAATATGAGAGAAGCTGTAACAGAGGCAGATTCTCGCAGAAGAGGGGGTTTCAGGGAACATGGGGCCACTAGTCTCTACGAGTCTCCCCCCACGCAGATGAAATGGTCAGGGGAAGGGAAAGAAGAAGAGAATTGAGCTGGACACAGGGAGCCAGCATGGGTCTGGAAGCATCTCCTATGTGAATGGATTTCCCCTTACTTGCTTGGTGCTGTGTGGGGTTTGGGAATCTTGAGCTCTAGAGGCTCAGTTGCAATGGAGCCGACAGAGACTTACAGTAAGTAACTCTAATAGAAGGCAGATTGAGAAGAATGCCACGATGGGTACAATCAATACGTTACTAGTATATGGAGAAAAGGATACTTTGCTGAAAAGTTTTAGGGGAGACTCCGTGGAGCTTTCCTTTATTACACATTACTATCTAATAACCCTTTTGTTGCACGTGCGGCAGGATGGTAAATTATTATTTGCAGTGGATAATTCTATATTTGGATACCTAACATCCTCCCTGCCTGTTTTTTTGGGGTTTTTTTTTGGTAATGATCTTTCATGCAACTCTCAGTTCCTTGAGATAGGCAGGCCACCCCGCTTATTCTTCCCCTCCTGGCGGAGTTTGAGAGTCAAGATTAAATGGTTAAACCAGTGATCACATTCCAAGCCCGAGGTCATGATGATTGGTTCAGGGATGACCCAACTCACCCAGTGAGTGTCCAGCTCAGGACTTAAGTGAATTGTCGAGGGGAAGAATAGCTCCTTCTCTGTTGGGCTTGGGATTGTGAGAATGCCATTCTGAAGCAGCTGCTACCATCTTGCTGCCACCAGGTCTTGCATGGCATGGAACCGGGACAGCGGAATGGGATGGTGAGAAGAAACTCTGTCCTGGGGACAGTTCCCGAGTCACCTTCTAGATATCTGAAGCCAGGCTCAGCTCTGGACTTGTCAGTTACACCATCCAACACATTCCCTCTTTGTTTAGGTAATTTGATTGGGGATTTGATCCCTTGTAACATGTGGCCAAAAGAGATGTAATTGATACACGTTTAGTTCTGTGCTCAATCCTTTTAATCATAGCCTCTATTTTGATAGGCGGCAGTTACTGTTTCCATCTTTCTGATGAAGAATCTGAGGCTCAGAGAGGTCAGGACTCCAGGAGTTGGAACATTTATTCAAGGACAAAGATTTAAGAAGCTCAGGCAGGGCCTTAAAGGGTCCTTACTTTCAGGGAAAAAAAATTAAGTCTCAGTAAAAATGAGAAAGTTCAATCAAATGACAAGTTCCTCTTCTAGAGTCTCACCCCTTCCTTCCTGCTGTTTTTGGCATGGCTTCTGGGCCTGTCAAGGTGTGGCAGGAGGCACGACTCATTTTGTGGGTAGATCTACAAATTCTGTGGGCCAGTAGATTTGTGGCTCTCTTTGCACAGCTGTAGTTATTTCTGCAAGACATCAGCGTAGGGAGACACCAGGTCACCCAAGCAGGGTGAGGGACAGGCGCACGAGGATGGCGAGATGCTGGAGTAATCGTGCCAGGCCGGGGAGCCTCCTGCAGGCTCGGGGGAGAGCAGGAGAGATTTCTAATTCTGCTCAACCTGCCCTGGCTGTGCCAGGGGATGCTCTGGGCAGGGGAGGGTTAATGACCAGCCTCCTTCAGAAAAGAAAAAGGCGTCCAGTAACAAAACCCAACAGAACAAGGGGAGAGACGCAATCTTCGCAAGTTACCAGCCACACACCCACATCTCCCGCTACAAATGCTTTTAGCCGCACGTTGAATCTTCCCTCTAATGGCACCTCCTGTTAAACGAGATATGTCACCTGACCTGAGGAGGCTGACTTGAAAGGCAAATAGTTGGAAGTGATTCCACATGTTATTACTGAGAGCTGTTCTCACATTTCCGGCAAAAATAATGGAGCTGAGGTCTGAAGGGATGACTAATACCTCGCCATTACTGACCCGAGACCGGGCATTACATTGTAATCCTGGCCACTCAGTGGCCCTTCAAGCCTATTTTTCTGTGCTTGTCTTCTGGGCGCTTTCTGCTGGTGGCCCTGGTCACGTTAACCTGGCTCCAGCCTATTGAAATGAGAAGGCTTTCATCTCCATGGGGACAGGGAAGGAAGGGTGGGGCCACCCAGAGCAGAAGTGACCAGTCCTGAGATTTGGGTTTGTCCTCTGCTTCGAGGAAGGGCTGTGTCAAACCTGTCCCAGACACATAGGAATCTGACCTGATCCTAATTTCATCCGGGATTCTATCATTGTCTTTAACAGCTTTTATGGGTGTATTACAGGCCTTCGTATTGGGAAATTCTTTAGGTTTAACCTTAAAGGTCTCCTGTTAAAATGTTAGCCTATGTCTCCTTTTCGTTTTTCCTTCAACAGTATAGGAGACTATTAGATTTAAGACCTTAGAGAGGGAATTTAACAAGAGCCAACATTTATGGAGGGCTGGTTATGTGCCCATCACAGTGTTGGGTGTTGGGATACGACCATGGCCTGGGTCACCAGTGGATGTCGGTATATCTGTCTAATGGACATTTTTCACCCCTTGTTTCCCTTGACCTCTCAGTGATATTCCACCCTCTTGACCACTCTCTCCAGTTGAAGAACCACCTCTCTTGTTCTCTGTGATGCTGGGTTCACCTGGATTCTTTCTCTGCCATCTGCCATCTATACATTGGAGCTCCTAAACACTTGGCCCTCATTTCTTACGATTCTAGACTCTTTCCAAAGTTGACCTTCCCCATGCGTTTGGCCTCAATCATCATCCCTATGCCAATGGCTCCCTCACCTGTCTCCAATCCAGACCTCTCCTCTACTCTCCAGAGCTGCATTTCCAATGGCATACTTGGAATCTCCACTTTGCTATCCCAAAGCTG
Organism: Lagenorhynchus albirostris; assembly: GCF_949774975.1. NCBI lineage: Eukaryota > Metazoa > Chordata > Mammalia > Artiodactyla > Delphinidae > Lagenorhynchus > Lagenorhynchus albirostris. Next base: position 92,085,798 of record NC_083103.1, read on the forward strand.
CCTCTAACTCAACATTTTCAAAATTGAGATCCCTCTCTTCACTCTCAATCTTGGCCTCTCCCATTGTTCTCTTTCTGCAAGTTCAGAAAGTCTGGACTTCCATCCGCACAAGCTAGAAAACTGGGGGGCTCCCTGTCTCTCTGAAACCCTCAACCTGTTGATCACCGAGTCCTTGCTGATTTGACTTCCTCATTATTTCTTGGCTCTCCCTTTCCCTCGGCCACCACCTTCGGCCAAAGTGCCATCCTGTACTGCTGGTTACAGCTTCTGAACTCACCTCACACAGGCTGACGCCTCTAGTCTGTTTTCCACCCTGTGGTCCAAGAGCTCTTTTCAAAACTGTAATTTGGCCATCCTGTCCTTCTAGGTTGAAAGCCTGCATTGGTTTCCCATTGCTCCTAAAATGTAGACCAAAATCCTTACCAAGGCCCTACACAACCTGGCCAGGCTATTTCCTTGGTCTCATCGTACACTATTCTCCCCTCACTTTTCGAACCCCAGCATATGTCCTCCCCTCAGTTCCTTATTCCAATCTCCCTCTTGCCCCAGGATTTTTGCACATGTTGCTACTTTCCCCTTTGGCCAAGTTAACCTTCCCCTCCAGCTCTTGACTTGCATCAGATTTCCATGACCTCTCGGATCAGATGAGGTCTGTGCCATGCAGCCAGCTTTCCCCCAGTGCTTAGAATAGCTCTGGCCCCTATATTCCACTCTGTAGCATTTGTTGGGTGACCTACCCATTCACTGTGCACTCAACCATCAGCTGTGAGTGTCACGCCTCAGGTCCTCCTGTGATGCCCCTATTTTCCTGGCTGGAAAGGGTGAAGAGGCTGTCCTCTTAGTGATCAGGCGAAAGCTCAGGCAAGTTCAGCATTTTCAGACCCTATTTGGCCCCTGGGGTGTGGGTCCCTCTAGAGTTTTCCCAGCTGCCTGAGTTCTTTCTTGAGTCTTGCAGTCTGTTCTCAACCAGTGCTTCTAGCACCCTCGATACAGATGTCCAGGACCATCCTACTGGAGTAAGAAAAACTCAAGGGGCTGGTCCGGCCTGGGGAGGGCACAGGAACGCCAGGCCACACACGGCCTTCTGCTCCTTCTATATCTGTCGCCCAGGCCTTTTGTCACCCTGGGTCTGCTGGCTGGTGGGGGCCTCAAAGGACTATGCTGGCAACCAAATTCTCCTTGGCAAATTCTCTACTCCTTTGTAGAATCTAAGCTGATTTATTTGTTCTCTTTAGAGCATTTACTTTCTTGTGTATAAATATTGGGCTGTGGGGTTGGAACTTGCGCTCCGCAGACAGGAGTGGTGACAGCCGCGACAGTGGTTTATTTTTAAATAAAAATTGGGAAGTTACAAAGCTCCTGAGGTTTTCTGCATTTTTATTTTTCATTCAAAAGAAGAAGAAGAAGAAAAAAAAAAAGGCAGGGGAGAAAAAGGGATGGGGGTGGGGGTGGGGAAATAAGGCCTGTATTTCTGCTTCCATTCTTCAGGGCTTCCTGTTTTCATCTCCTTCTCCTGCCTCCCTTCCCTGGCATTTGACATCTCTGTTAAGAAAGGGAAGGGGTGGTTACTTCTAAGAAGGGAGTGGGGGATCTGTTCAAGCCAAGCATTAGGCATGCAGCCCCTGAGCAAGTTGCATGCACGGTAAAATATTACCTTAATAACAAACTCGCAGAGAGCTATGTGTAAATGGTAACAGCTGCTTTTGTGATGACCGTGTTATAAATGATTGCAGCCCTGGTCATTAATAATGCATTTGAACAATAACAACTTGATTCCAAGGAGGAAGTTCAGCGTTTCATTTTTTTCCTGGCATGCAAATTCACTCTTGCTGTTCTGTAAAGTAACTGGGCCCAAGGATTGAAGGCCCACACTGGGCCTTCAGAACCAGGGGCATTTCAGCCTATTCCTGGCTCCCAGCCAGGTAAAATGGGGCTTCCAGAACCCACCCTAGTGATTCTGCTATACCCACAGTGTTAACCTTGCAGTTGGCCTACACCTTTTAAGCCTCTCCACCTCCCCTTGGACCTAAAGTATCAGGAAACTGCCACTCTGATGGTAGCTCAAGGGTGGACACCCCATGAGATATCAGGATCCTGGAAGTTTCCCAGCAGGTGGTGTTGATTATTCAAGGGTTACTTTTCTTTAACATGTCTGAGGTTACTGTTCTGCCTGAAAGACAGTACAGACTCTTTAGGATGTCACATGAGGAAACGTCACAGTCCAGCTCCAAACCCTTGGCCACATATCCTGCCACTCTTACTCCACACTATTCCAATTACTCCAAACTTCTCAGGGTTTCAAAAACATTCCCTTCTATTTAAGACCTTTGTACCTTGGTCTATGCTGTTCTCTCTGTTCTATGTATACAACTCCTACTCATCCTTCAAGACCCTGACCAAATATTCCCCCTTTCTCTACCTCCCCAGGGCAGGGTTAGTTGTTCCATCCTCTGTAATCTTATCTGTACTGTAGCATTTTGCACAACTCTGGCATTAGTCATACCAAACACGGTAATAGTTTGTTTACATGGAGGTTTTCTCCTGAGCTTGGAGCTTATTAAGGGCAAGAAATATGTGTTAGTATCTTTTATATCTCCATTCCCTACTGCAGTGCTCAGGAATCGTTAAATATTCAATAAGTGTTGAATGAAAGAATGAAAAATCATTCAATAAATACTTTTCTCTTTTCTTATGTTTGATGATATTTTGGGGCCCTGGATCCTGAGGTGGAATCAGATACTCCTGTGAAGGCTAGTTCCTGCCTACCGGGGTTCCCCCTTGAAGCACTGTGATCCTGAGTTGGGGCAGCCCAAAGGTGTTTAGTGGTTACCAGCACCTATGGCAGTGTAGCCCGTGGGCCCAGGCATTTTCCATGCTCCATAGATCATAGTCTGATACTGCCTGCCCCTCTGAAGTCAAAAGTTTCTCCTAGGAAAGGGAGAAGGAGGGATAAATTAGGAGTATGGGATTAACGAATACAAACTACTATACATACAATAGATAAGCGGCAAGGATTTACTGTACAGCACAGAGAACTCTAGTCAATATCTTGTAATAACCTGTAATGGAAAATAATCTGCAAAAATATATATGTATTACTGAATCACTTTGCTGTATACCTGAAACTAGCACAATATTGTAATCAACTATACTTCAATTTTTAAAAAAAGTCCGTCTTATAACTGCCTTGCTCCCTGTCTCTCCACCTCTACTCTCCTACTTAAACTTCACACAATTGATTATGGGCCTCAATATACCAAAGATATGCACCTTGGGTAAGTTTTATGCACACAGACCCATAATACTCAATTTATTTGGCATGCCTTCAACATAGGGCAGACTTCTATCATTGTTTCTGGCTCCCCTTCCTGTATACTCTCCCTTCAGCCTCCGATTCTAGCCCAGAGGCTTTTCTTTAGTTTTCGTCATCATTGGGAAAGTAAGATCCTTTTTCCCTGGACCCTAAGTTCATTCCTCCATGCAGCCATCTGAACCCAACAGGAGTCCTTCTGCGCTGGAGCCTCAGAACTACAATGAATTAGGCCCTCCCTTCTCTGGCTATAAAGACCCCACAGTTAGTTCTCTGAAACTGCCCCTGTTTTAACTACTTCTTCCTGCTCTAAAAGCTTTTTCTTGCTTCTGCCTTTTATGACTATACTCTAAAACCACTCTCATCTCTTCCTGTTCTAAAACTTCATCATCCTTTCGGAATCCATGTTTTCTCTACGAGTCCTAATTTTTTACAACTCTGACCTTGGATCATCACTTACTCCATCTGTTCTTTCTGGCCCTGCTTTCCATCAGAATTGCCAATCCAAGGACTCATCCTTCAGCCCAATTTCTCTCCTCAGGTTAAAAAAAAAAAATCAGAAAGCATTTGTACATCTATAGCTTCAGGAATTTATTTTATTTATTTATAACTTGCTTTCTTACAAAAAGGATTTAAAACAGTTTGCAAAGATGCAAACGATATGGCAAGATAAAATAAACAAAAAATAGGTTTCAAAAAAGAAGAAGAAGCAAAAGTAAAGCAAGTTTAGGAGAAGGTGATGGAACCATGAGTGAGGTGCCCTGTGGCATCGTGAAGTCCCATCTACCTGCTGATGGTGGCCATGGATTTCACCATGGGTATCCCACGGTCAAAACAAGAGGGGAATGAGAACACTTAGGAAATTCAGTATCCAGGAGACAAAAGTGAATCCAAGTTTCTCATGAAGACTACAAACATTTAAGGTACCAATATTAGAGTCAGATTTCTGCTCTGAGGCTTGGGCTAGGTTCTCTTAATAAAGCAGTTTGTCCACAGTGATCTTAGACTAAACACTGCTGAATGTTCTTTACGCAAACTTGTTCTTATTAGAAAAGTTCAGCAAATTTTAACTTAGTAGGAATGTTGAGAGGATAGTCAAGCACCGGACTGGTGCTTGAACTCGATGATCTTGGAGCTTCCCTTCAACTTCAGTTTCTAAGTGCTCTGATGGTTACACAGCCAGGTAAGATGTGATCCCTGCCCTCAGGGAACTTACACTCTCACAGGACTGCTGCTCTCAGATCTCAATGCACAAGAATATCACTGGGATACATGCTGAAGATGTGCCCTGCCCCAGGCAGGACACCAGAGCCTGTATTTTTAACAAGCCCCTTCCTTTGTGATTCTCATACAGATGCTTCAGGTAAGAACTATGATGATGGGGAACCAGAGCACGGGTCATCAATCCACAGTGCAAAGCATCAAATCTAAATGCCAAAAACAGGAGCCTGAAGGTTGGAGCAATCAGTCTGGCAGGTGTGCTAAGAGAAGGAGATGGTGGTCGTGTTTGAGCTGAGCTCTGAGACATGGGTAAGAGCAGACACGGGATAAGTGGGGGGCACTTCCATGCAGAGGAAATAGACTAGGCAAAAACTCAGGAGTGGAGAAGTGCAATGCTTGTTTAAGGAAAAACAAATAGATCAGATTTACTAGAGTATAAGGTCTATGTAGAGGAAATAGTAGGGAATAAGTCCAGAAAGGTAGGTTGGGGACAAATTATGGAGGGCTTTGAATGACAGACTGATGAATGGGAGCTGTACTTAATAGGCACTGGGGAGCCATTGAAGGCTTTAGAGCCCCAGGATGATGTGATCAAAGTAGTACTTGAGGAAGATTAATTTGGTTGTAGTGTTTGGAATGAATTTGAGAATATGAAGACTGCACAGGGTTTGGTCCATAAAAGGCACCCTGTAAATGCTTGTTGAATAAAATGTTTGACTAGAGCAAAGAAAATGTCATTGCAAAAGTCTAGGTGCAAGGTGATAAAGACATTAAAGAACTAACAATGAGAAATAAAGAGCAAGGGAAGAAGTCTGTGACATTCATAGCAGAAATTACAGACCAGGATGACCTGCTGTGCAGGGTGAAGAGAAGAAAAGAGTCATTGTTTGCTCTCAAGTTTGGAACCTGAGCTACTGGGAGAACTGTGGGTCCACTCCCTGTACCAAGAAAGCCAGAGGAGGCCCTGGATGTGGTAAAAGATGATGAGTCTTTGAATTAGGAATGGGAATTGGAGCTTACAAGAGAGATCAGGGCTAGCAATTCTGGCCCAGGAGGAGTGGCTTCTTCAGGAACATAGGCTGGAAGGTAGAATCTAGAGCAGTGCCCGCACTTCAGTGTTGGGAGAAGAAAAAACGAGTCATCCTCGGAGACACAAGGATGCTCCTAGCAGTGTGGGGACTAATTTAGAGTCTGGAATCCAAGGGAGAGGGGCATTTAAAGAAGGAAGCACCGAGAACAGTGCTCTAGGCTGCAGACCGGTGTGGACACACTGCAGCTGAAGCTGCACTTTGGGATTTAGCAATTAGGTTGTCACCACTGACCTTAGAGAGAGTAGTTTCAATGAGCGATGGGGGTGTTACTTCAGTCCCATTCATGAAGCCCCCAATTAGACTAGGGGTCCTCAATCCATATGCATCATTTTTGAAGATTTCTCTCTTTTTTTTTTTTGCCCTAACTCTACTTGTTCCTTCCACTGTTGGCTCCTGGCTAGACCCACTCCTTCCTCCAATTCCATAGGGCACAAGGGAGCCCTTAAGGCTATTGGCCTTTGGTAAGACCTCAACGACTGTGAAATTCTATCACCCAAGCAATATAAGCGGATGCAGCCCAGAATCAGTTTCTTCTAGGCCTGCTGCCTGCTGTCCTTCTGGCCTGAATCCCTTTATACTCATGGCCAAAGTTCAATGCCAACTTAAACAGCTTGTTTTACGTTTGACAGTTTATAGTTCTCCTTCTCACTATATTTATCAGGACTATTTGGTAGCAAGTAACAGAAACGCAATTTGAATTATCTTATTTTAACAAAGGGAATTTCCTGGCACATGCATCTGGGGACTTTAGCTACTACTGGATGAAGGGGCTCAGGTGATGTCATCAGGATTCTTTTTCTCTGTGTCCGCACTCTGCCTGTCTCTGCTTGGCTTCATTACTTCCTGCTACAGAGAGGTCTTTTTCAGGTGTCGGGGAAGGTTTCCATCTCTAGCTCCCCCTCGCCCCCAACACTCGGGCTGGAAAAAAATCCCAGGGAAGAACAATGATTGGCCAGACATGGTCTCAGGCCCATCCTTGAACCATCACTGTGCCCAAGGGCATGAGGAGCGATAATTGGCTGGACCTGGATTTCAGGCCATCTCTGCTCCTAGGGGTTAACTGCATCCCGTTAGAATCACACGACTGACATGGCAGTGAAGCAGTTTCCCAAAGGAAGGAGAAATGTCAGTAGGTGATGGTGGTGAGGGGTCAGTTCCAAACAAGAGATTGTCCAGTGACACCCCATCTACGTGGCTTATGGCTTCTCTGTCACCCTGGTGAGACTGTGCCTATATGTCTCACTTTCCCATCACTGCCCCCACTAGTCGGCAGAGAACTAAAGATGAAACTGAATACCAGGGCTTCCCCCTCCTCCTCTCTCTCTGGGCTCACTTCCTGAGAGCCATCACCCACGTGGTATGTGTCTCCTGAATTCCAGCGGCCCCAGGCTGCGGTGGCCGCGGAGGCTTAGATCAGGTGGTGACGGGCCGGCTGAGCTGTGTGAGAGCAGAGGCCGAGCCAGCCCCGGCTGCTGAGCCAGGCAACAGGAAGGTACCATAAGCCAGGAGCCAGCCGCAGGGCAGATTGCCCACTTGCTGCCTGAATCTGCAGGAGGACTTGGTGCTTTCTGAGGGCCTGAGCTGACTTGCTCTGTGACCTGAGGCTAGACACTTAATTGCTCAGGGCGGCTTCCCCTCACTCTCCATCTGGAAGCAGAATAGTGACACGACTGAGTGGGCAGAAGCTGCATCTTTTCAGGGCGTGTGTTGGCTTGGAGGTTGGTTCTCTGGAAACTGGCTCCCCGTCCACGCTATACCCCTGAGCGTGGGCCCCCTGGGTCTGGGCCCACCAGCCTGCCTGGCAGAGAGCAGGTCTCTGAAGATCTTTGGCTTAAGGTTTTCTGATTTCAACCTCCTGAACTATCTGCTGTTGCAGCTGAGCTGGGAAATAGATGACCTTTTTCATGCTGGTAGTTGGGAGTGGGCATGTAGGTTTCAAGGTGCTTAAAAACATGTGCTTTCAGGGGACTTCCCTGGTGGCTCAGTGGTTGAGAGTCCGCCTGCCGATGCAGGGGACGAGGGTTCGTGCCCCGTTCCGGGAGGATCCCACATGCCGCGGAGCGGCTGGGCCCGTGAGCCATGGCCGCTGAGCCTGCGCGTCCGGAGCCTGTGCTCCGCAACGGGAGAGGCCACAGCAGTGAGAGGCCCGCGCAAAACCAAAACAAAACAAAAAAACAAACATGTGCTTTCAGAGCCTGGGGTGTCTAGCGCCACAGAGGCCCTAAGGAGGGGCGGGGGTTTGGGGGGGTTGGCGGGTTTTTATAACTGCTGTTCCCTCTGGTCCCCTCCTCTCCAGGTTCAGCACCAAAACAGTTAACATGATGCCCTTGGGGAGTGTTCTCAGAATGCAGACCCACCAGAGTGCTGGGAGGGGAGGCAGGTAACACAGGTCGGGCTACAGTCAAGCGAAGAGGGAGGAGTTACCTGCCCATCACAGGTGTGTATCCACCTTTACCCTCTGCCCTGCCAAGCCCTGGAGCATCCTGCTCAAACTTCAGTGTGCTTTGGCAACCGCCAAGAGTCGTAGAAGGAAATGCATATTCCAGGGCACCACCTCTAGAGAATATGAATCAGTAGGTCCGGTGAGGGGTTCTAGAAGCCTGCATTTTCAACAAACAGCTCAGGTGATCCTGATATCAGTGGGACCAGATTCTGAGTGAAGGAAGAGGGTAGGGCTCTGGGCCTTTCATCTGTGTTTGATTGGAGCAGCTTAACTTTTGTTCGTTTCGTACATTGAGGTTCTAGACAAGTGTGCATTAGAACAAACAGGCTCATGGTCCCAAAGAAATTTGAAAACTGCTGGACAAAAGCCGTCTAATCACCTTGGCAACTTCAGAGTCCAGGCTTCTCAGCCTTGCGTTCAAGACCTTCCATGACCTAATGCCTCTCAGGGAGGTTTTAGCCACAGACAGCTCAGTGTTTCCCAAGCATGCTTCCTACATCCTTCCCATAGTCCTTTTCCTGCAGGAAGCCTTCCAGGACTATACTAGAAAGCCAGGGTCCCTGAGTGCTCCGGGAAGCTGGAGGGGAAGGGGCGGAGGGTGCGCCCTCTGAGCACATCCCTCCAACATGTTACCTTTTCGTGTAATTTGCCAAGGTATCATCTTGACTTAATGGGGGTCAAGAGGAAATAATGAAAGTAAGGGACGGGGAGACTAGAAGTCAAATGGCATAGAAAGGCCCTCCCTTCCCCATACCCTGCTCCTGGGTCTCTCACCCTGTACTAGGACCTCACGATGACTCTGGGTAAGGGGGAGGCAAATGTTTGCCTGATCAAACCATCAGGAAGACAGAGCAGTTGGACCCCACCCCCTCAGCTTTCACAACACCCCACTCTCCCAGGCACAGGCACTGTACACTGTCTTTCCCCCAGCAGCGTGAGAATATGCTGGACTGGGCGCTGGTGAGTGAGGCTGGAGGGACCTGCCAGCCCCAATGCTGGGAGAGCTGGGCCTCTGGATTCTGTTCCCTTTTGCTGGGGGGGGAAGCGTGAAATGGGAGCTGAGAACACAGGGTTCTCTCATCCCGAGAGCTGTCAGCCTGACCAGAGTGGGCGTTCATTTTCAGAATAAATAATCAACTCAAAAAATGTACCAAATTCATTTTCAAATTGGCTTGTCAGATACATGTTTGCCCAGGACGAGCTGGTTGAATAAAATGTATCTTGGGGAGCAAGGTGAGCCAGCCTGTCTCATTCCCTCAGGGACATCTTGTAAATAAGGGCCATTCCTGAGGCCGGAAGCAGAGAATTCCCCAGAACAGATTGAATTCTGGCTTTGTCTTAATGAATGTCAAAATTTATTACCAAAGGCGTTGTGCTCCTTGGAGTAATAGAGCATTTCACCATTTCAGCTCTCTCTGGTTGCCTTCCCAGGTACCAAATGCTATGTAATTGCTGCTCATAAAGGCAGCAAACAATATTGCCAGGGAAACTCACTTCTGGCTGTAAATCTTCATCTTCGAAACCAGCAGAGTTTTGCTTTCCGTTTGGAGGGTGTCGCTGAGGGCAGGGTCCACCCAGATTTTCTGGTTTTCCTCCTTTGGCAGGGAGACTCCCAAACCCCTCTGGGGAGACGGAGGGGCTCTTCCTGGGATCAGAATGAGGGCATCAGCCAGCAAAGGCTGGAAAGGCTGAGGAGTGATGGAAGTTACACTCCCCACCACAGCTCTGAGTTGAGGGAGAGACATAGAGTCGGAAGGGCCTACGACCTTGTCCCGTCAGCGCTCTTACTCTGCAAATGGGGAAACTGAGGCTCAGAGACAGGCCGTTTTTGTTAAGGTCGCACAGTTCCCAGACCAGTGCTCTTCACATTTGGCCACACGGTCTCCTGGGGATTAAACAGTGAGCTCCAAAGAACTCCCTGAACTGGCTGCTGCCTGCAAGGGTCAGTGGCTCCCAGCTGGAGACTTCCCTTGACTCCTGGTAAGTCTGGCGCCCTACTGCCAAGGGGCTTGGCTTCTTGGGGCCTTGTCCAGGCAGGTTGCTTCTTCTAGTTAATGTAAGCCTACAAGCTGCCGTCAACTGTCTTGGAGAAACCTCTGGAAACCAACTCCAGATTCTGCCCCTCAGCTGAAACTTTCTTGCGAGCAACAGTCTCACGTGGAGAATTTGTACAAGGAAAAAGAGATTAGCTTCAGCTTTTCCTCGGAGTGAATAATCCAGTTGTTTCTAGTAGGACCTTAGCTCCACTAAGGGTAGAGGCATGTGCCTCTCCAAGAAGGGGTTTGGAGGGGTCAAGGAGAGGCTGAAACGCGTGAACTCAGGACACCAGGCTGGGCCAAGTTCAGCTTCTGGATCTGCTTCCTTTCCTTTTGCCAACTTGCTAAGGACAGAGATGGCCCGGGGCAGAGACACAAAATGGGTTTTAGAGAGTGATGTCATGTTGTTCCCAGATACCAGATCGCTCTGCAGAAACTGCCTGACTGCTGTTATGGGAGTTATGTTGGAGAGAATTGTAACTTTTGACAATGGACATCTCATCTTGCACAGATGCGTCCTTTATAGAATCTGCCAGCAAGATTACAGAGGCATCACAGTGTAATGGGAAGAGGAGTCAATAATTCTGGGGTTATTGATTGTAACCAGATCTATTCTTCTTTTTAAATTTATATTTTATCCACCTTTTTCAACATTTTTTTTTTAAACCCATACTCACAAAAGCATCTGGTGGATCAAATGCAGTTGATTACATTTTTAAAATGATGGGAGTAATTTGCTGCTCTTAGGAGAGTCTGGGGCATGGCAGTATGTAGCTAGAGGGGGAGGGAAATGCATGCAGGGAGTAGGGCGGGGGAAGAAGTAGAAAGGAGGGAGGAAGGCATGGTTAGGGGAGCGCACGGAGCAGCGCAGGGGAACACCCCCATTCCGCCCTGCTGACCCTGCACTCCCTGAAGCCAAGATCTGATGAAGACTTCATTAGAGATTCAGACTTCCCACAGTTTCTGGCCCCAGTGGGGGTTAGTGCATCCCAGAGGATAAATTCTCATCTCTCAGAGCTTACTTCCTCCAGGATATTTTTCCTGATAAGGCAAATGGAAATACTGGTGGGTTAGGGCAGGTAAGCCCATGCACACGAACATCCATGTACATACCCTCACGTGTGCACTCATTTGTACACACATATATATATATTCTTTTTCATATTCTTTTCCTTTATGATTTATCACAGGATATCATATACAGTTCCCTGTGCTCTACAGTAGGACCTTGTTATTTAACCATCCTATACATAACAGTTTGCCTCTGTTAATCCCAAACTCCCAGTCCTTTCCTGCCCCACCCTCATGTACATCTCCATTACAAAATATTTATGTATAGCACACAGCAGACAACTTGATGTTTATGATTGTTGGATTGGACTGTATGGGGTGAGCTTGTAAGCGCTTAAAAAATGGCTTATGCATTTTCGATGTCCCCAATATCCTTTTTGTCTCTAACCCACTACACAGTGTAGCATAATAAAACCAGCGGGTATTTGCTGAATAATCCTCAGTGTGTTAAGTGGTCACTTGAACATTCTCTCCTTGTGGAGAAGTGACCAGGGACTTCTCCACTCATCAAAATAGGCACAATGTGACTGATTCAGTTTCAGTTTCTAAATCACCCTATGACTGCATTTCCATTTATTTCTCTTCCAGTTGATGAGAATCCCAGCCTAACAGAGGCAACTAGATCTGTGATCGTGAACTAGATCACAGAAGGCCCAAGTTCAGAGGCCCCTTAGAGATTGCCTCCTCCAGATCTGTCATTGTCCAGAAGAGGAAATTGGGTCCCAGAGAGATTAAAATGACCTGCCTCAAGGCCAGCAACTGGTTTGGGTTAAAATCAGGAGCATTTCAGTATATTTTCCCCATGCACAATTGGTCTCTTTTCTTCCTCTTACTTCATTTTCTTCTATGGGCGATAGCAGGGCCTGGTCACCGATGTCTCTCTCTGTACTTCCCCAAACTTGCTCACAGCTTCCTTCTCTCTCCTGTTTGCTTCTAGGTGGTTTAGCAAAGAGCAGGGGCTTGAGGAAAGTGTAAGAGGCAGAAATGGAGCTAGATTTAGGGTCATCATTACCCATCAACTCACTTTGTGTAGGCCTGGACCACTTTTTCTCTATGCTGGGGCTGGTACTGACATTCTGTGGGGTGAGGTTTTGAGGTCAAGTAAGGAGGGAAAGAGAGAAAGACGGTCATGTCATTTTGCTTTTTGGGTGGGCAAAAATACTGCACGAGAATTCTGGATTGTGTTGCCACATCTAGGATGTGGGGGAGGTTTGGGAATGGACGAGAAAGAAAGAGGGGTACATTTTTTTTCTCACTCTAAGGCTTGATTGTAATATGACACCAAGGGGACCTACAAGGATGACCATGATCCCCTGGCTGACCTTGACTTCTCTGTCCCTGTTAGCATGCCCCATTGCCAACTGCTCAAGCCGTTATCCAGAGACCTACACTGTCTTTTTTCTTTATCCCTGTTCTCTCTGAGATGATACCAATCACTTTGAATCAGAAGACTTGAGAATGAAACTAATCTCTTACACTTAGTAGCTATGTGATCTTGGGCAGATCACTTAATTTCTCTAAATCTCAGTTATTTTACTTGTAAAGGAAGGGTAAATAGGCCTATTCTCCCTACCTTACTGAGACATTGAGAACCAACACTGATAGTGTGAATAATAACATGGCATGAGTTAGACTGAGCCACATACATGTAAGAGACTTAAAAAATCAAGCTGTTTATTTTAGAGCAGTTTTAGATTTATAGAAGAAGATGGTTCAGAGAGATTTCATATAACCCACACCTAGTTACTTCTATTATTACCGTCTTCTATTAGTATGGTACATTTGTTACAATTAATGGCCCAATATTGACAAATTATTATTATGAAGTCTGTAGTTTATTTGAATTTCCTTAGTTTTTACCTACGTCCTCGGTTCCAGGATCGTATTCAGATACAACATTACAGGTAGTTGTCATTTCTCTTTAGGTTCCTCTTGGTTGTGGCCACTTCTCAAACTTTCCTTGTTTTTGATGACCTTGACGGTTCCTTTAGAAAGGGACCCCTGATTTAGAACCCTTCCCAACAGTGTCTGGGTTACATGGGCCCCCTCTTGGCCCTGGAATAAGACTCCTGGTAGGGTTTTCTTTGAAATATAAGAAACTCTCTCCCTCCAGTCCACTGAATCTGTCTTTCTGGTCACCTGGGCCTGACACTAATGAGCTGTTAATAACATGACCATTACCTATGCAAATGAAGTAAGTCAGGCTGGGTGGGGAGGTACTGCCGGTGACAGCCCATTCCCTTCAAGTGTTAAGTAATGAATCATGTTGCTGTGGTTATTAACCACCTTAACTGAGGTGCCGCAGGAGCTGACCCCCATGGGCCCCTGGGTTCCTGGTTTATTTACACCAGCAGCCCATTTCCCAGGAGACGCTGGGCATGCAAGGGGTTAACTACCTCATCGCTATATTAAGGGAGCAGTGAGGTATCAGGGACTACAAAGAAAAGAGTCTAACTCTCCATTTGGGTGCTGACTCCTGTGTGTTTTGAGAGAGTTACTCACCCTCTCTGTGTCTCAGTTTCTCTTCTGGATGCTCGTAAGTGATGGCTCTTGTGAATTTGCCTCTTCCTTGTCGGAACGTGGTCTGGGGGAGTGGTGGTGCTGATGCAGGTTTGTAGTCTGGACTGTTTTGCTCTCAATTTACCTGTTTCTGACTTGTGGGACAGGGTGATATGTTGAGATCTGTGGCCCCAGGAAAGGCTGGAGAGTATTGGAGTTGTACCAAACGTGGGTGTGGAAGGGCAGATGCTCTTGTGTGTGGCATGCTGCCCATGGCCACACGTAGTCTAGTCCTCCCTATTGTAAGAAGAGGTGCAGGGGTCAAAAAAAAAAAAAAAACAGAAGAGGGAGAGAGTTTACGTTTGGACAGAAGATGGAGGAAAAAGACTTCTTACTTTAATAAACACTCCAGTTGTTTGCCGTACCAGCTATACCCTTTCCAAAATCAGGTATAAAATGAGGTGTAAAGGACCCTTTAAATCTCCAAGACAAGTGACATGTTTTGTATATGTCACTTATATACACCTCCCTTATATTAAAGTGTCTCAGGCCTCAGGTGCCTGCAACTACCAATGCCAGTTTTCCGTTCCCTCTACACCCAAACCGTCAGGGCATTGGAGAGGTACGTCTTAGGGTGGCTGCTTAGCTGAAAATGGTTCTCACGACTTTGGGGCCAGTCCTCAGAACACCAAGTGGCATTTGAGTCTCTAATAAATTAGAACTCTCCTCCCTGAGTTCTGAAACAATTGGGAAGGAATCAGGGATCAATATATCAGTTATATAGGTGGTAAAGTTGTATAGGCAAATAAGGTTTGGATCTGAGGCTTAATGAAGTTGGAACATGGGCTTTCTTTCCTTCTCTCCTGAATTGAAATTTCCTGATTAGTCATAGATAGAGAATGGAGTGACTGCTGGCCTGCCCTGGTGAGCTTATCACGTGGAGGAGACAAGAATCCTTGTGGCTTGTATGTGGGAAGAAGAGAAAAAAGTGAGTAGTGAGAGAGAGTGTACATGTCAAGAAGTAGATCAAAGCTTTACTGCCTATCCATCTCATTGGTTCCAAGTCACTGTGCAGGTATACAGTAGGATGGCCTCCATGATTCCCACCTCTTCAGGCTCATGCCTTGTATGATCTCCTCCTTTTAAGAGTGAACAGGACCTGTGACTTGCTTGTGGTCAACAGAACATGACAAAGGTGAAGAGATTTTGCAGATGTAATTAAGGTTATACATCGGTGGATTGGGAGTTAATCAGAAGGAAGTAGTCCTGACTTCAATAGGCAAAATCTCTTAATAGAGGGACTGGGCTATCCCCTGAGAGAGAGATTCCCCTTGCTTGCTTGATGGAGTAAGGCACCCGTTGAAGGAAGCCCAAAGGCTGTATCTATCTGCATCATCTCAAACATCAATATAATGGTTCCACAAGGCAATAACCAAAGTCTATTTTATTCAGTACTAGATAATGTCATATGTTGACATAAACCGTCTAGTCCAGGTTGTGTTGTACCAGATTTAACCCAATTCTATCCTTCACCCCAGAGTAAAAGTCTATACGTTCCTTCTTCCAGTCTTGATACTTGACCTTTGGGGAGCCAATCATTGCATAAGAAAACAAACACAGGGATACATCTCTCAAAAACAAACAGTAATTTTTAGGCATTTCTCTTCTGAGATTTAGATACAGAAAAATTTTCCAATCAAATATGTAGAGAAATGGTTAAGATAAATTACTGTAAATGTAAGAATCTTGAAGGCTTAGTTTGAAGAATCAACATTTCTGGTTACCTCATAGCTCCCAGATCTTCTTCAAGCATTTTAATGTGTCCTTGCTTTAGATTTACATTGGTAAAATGTTTCTTTTGATGATTTTTTCCAAACAAAGGAGTAGTCCCCTCCCCCAAAGTTAAATTTCAGTCTCCAGTGGATTCCCTTTGACATGTGGTTAGCTAATTGGCTACTGAATGTTAGAAGAATGAATTCCAATTCTTTCTCTACCAAAGACTAGTCATATTAGCTTGAGCAGTCATTTAACCTTTCTAGAAACTTTGTTTCATCTGTAAGACAAGATGAATTACATGCTATCTTCTAGTCCTAAGGTTCTCTGCTTACCTAGGAGTTAGTAGACAAGATGTGACTGGAACAGAGATACCAGGTATAAGAAAACCTAGTGCACCATTTACAGTAACCAAGATGTGGAAGCAACCTAAGTGTCCATCAACAGATGGATGGATAAAGAAGATGTGTTGTATATATACAATGGAATACTACTCAGCCATAAAAAATAATGAAATAGTGCCATTTACAGCAACATGGTTGGACCTAGAGATTATCATACGAAGTGAAGTAAGTCAGACAGAGAAAGACAAATATCATATATCATTTATATGTGGAATCTAAAAAAATGATACAAATGAATTTATTTACAAAACAGACTCACAGACGTAGAAAACGAATTTATGGTTACCAAAGGGGAAAGGAGGGGGAGGGATAAATTAGGAGTATGGTATTAACAGACACAAACTACTATACATAAAACAGATAAGCAACAAGGATTTACTGTCTAGCACAGAGAACTATATTCAATACCTTGTAGTAATCCATAATGGAAAATCATCTGAAAAAAATTATATATAACAGAATCACTTTGCTGTACACCTGAAACAAAGACAATATTGTAAATCAACTATACTTCAATAAAAATTTAAAAAAAACAAAAAATTTAAAAACGAAAACCTAGCTGCTTTCTTCAAGCTGTAATGCAGTAGGGATCTAAAGCCTCTTATGCCAGCTGTTTTGCTGACGCCTGTGGGTAACAGATCTGAATGGGGACTGACAGGCATCACTCACTGGAATGTTTGTATAGAGCAGGACCTGCCTTCATGGGTGGAGGTGCTGTGGTTTCTCTTGTTCAGTCCAATGCCTCTGAATCACCTCTATCCAGGCAGGGCTTGTCTGATCTGCAAAGAAAGTCTGGAAAACTTGGCATCTCTGTGCTAACATCAATCCTAGGTAAGCATCCTCCACTCCATTCCAGCCCACTCAATTCTGCATTTGGATTGTTTCTTTGCCAGATACTGCATGTTACCTATGGGTTCTCTCTACTCTTAGGGGTGTCTGGTCTTCCTGTTTCCTTCCTGTCCTCGGGCCCTGTACTGTGTCCTTTTAGTTCCATTCGCCACTGTCTAGAACCCTCTGGACGCTGCTGCCTGGCTCATGGCTCCATTCCAGCCTCATCCAAACCTTCTACCTTCAGGCCCTGCTTTCCCAGCTGGCACTTCTTACTCTACCCTACATTGGTCCCCAGGCAGCAACTCCTAACTGGGGGCAGGTCCAGCTGTGTCAGGGCCAGAAACTGGGGGTCCGGGATGAGCTACTGTCACTCAGGAGCCTGCTTCCCAGTCCCCCTGTCATGGGCAGGGTCCCCCGGTGCCGTGTTGGCACAGGCTGGCTTACAAGGGCCCGTCCTCCCTACCTGCTTGCCCAGCTGTGTTTGTGTGTACACATGATGCCGTGCCAGACAAGCAAGTTCAGAGCCACTTAGGGGGATGATCAGATCCCTCAGTGTGTTTGTTTTAGAGTCTGTCAGGGACAGTGATATCAAATAGAGGGGTTTTTGCCCCAACCACATGCCTTGGCATCCATCCAGGTCATTAAAAGGAAACAGGTGATGGAAAGAAATGAGACGGTGGACAATTAAGAGACATATTATTTCCTCCTGTTCTCCAGTTGTTAGACTTCCACAAGGAAGGGAGAAATTGAATGCCTACTATATGTTGAGTTCTTTACTCCACTATTCCTGGTCAACCATTTCTTCTCTCCTCTATGGTACCTTCGTTCACCCAAGTTATTACTAGAAACCTCAGCTTCATCCCAAACACCTCTCCTTTCTTTACACTCTCAATAGTCATTCATTTCCTAAATCTCATTTTTTGTCTTTATACCATGCTCATAGGGTTGTAGAAATCATTTTTATTTTATGGATAAGGAATGAAATTCAGAGACACAGAAATCTTACTGAGGTCACAGAACTAGTAGGTGGATGAGCGATGTTTTAACCTGGTTTGTCTTCCTCCACAGTCCTTGGCAATTCATTGATCGACAGACACTTAGCGGCCCCTATGACGAGGATGGTGCTAGATGCTGGAGGACAAGTCATGGTCTTTACTCAGGGACCCTGTAGTCCAGGAGCAGGGGGAAATATGTCCAAAAATGTCAGAATACATTGGAGGAATTGCGTGGCTCTGTGAGAGCACAGAGAAAAGATTGGCTAACTGCTAGAGGAAAGTCAGGAAAAACTTGGTGGAGGAGGTGACTTTGGATCTGAGTCTCGAAGGTTGGGAGAAGTTGGCCAGTTAGACTAGAAGGGAGAGAGAACTCTCTTATAGGAACAAACACGAACAAAGCCGTGGACACAAGACAGAGCATGTGAGGAAAACCACCAACTCCTCTGACTGGTGATGGCACGTGGTATCAGGTGAACTGTGAGATCACATGCCAGGTTAGGAGTCTTAGCTTTTTCCTGAAGTCTGAGAGGGAAAGAGATGCAGTCATGAAGGTGCCTTCAAAAAGAAACTGGCAGGAGTGTGGAGTGTGTACATGTTTGTGTGAGTGCATATGTATTTGTGAAGAAACACTAAAGCCATGAAGACCAATTAAGAGGCTTTTCCCACAGGTTTCAGAAAAGGTGATAAGGGCCTGGACCAAGCAACAGCAGAGGGGATGGTGAAGAGGGGGCGGAGTTGGCAAATCATTGTGTTAGATAATAGAACAGATTCAGAGATGAATGCGCTGGTGGGGAGACGTGAGGAAAAGGGAGGTGTTTGGGACCATCATGAAGTTTCTAATTAAATAACTTGGGTGAATGATGGTACCATTAAGTCAGATAAGGAATGGGAGAGGAAAATAATGAGGTCAATTTGGGAGATTTTGGTGGAGAGCTTCATGTGGCACTGCTGCTTTCTGAGCATAAAGACGGGGAGGAAGGATAGAGTCGGGGCAATGGTCAGAGAGACAGGGGGGTCTCCTAGGACATGGTCAGGGCCTGGGCTAATATTCCTGGCCAGCAAGGCAAGATCTGTATTGGAAGAAGCCACAGCACCATCTGCAAAGCTGTTCCTCATTCCCAGTCCTCTGGTCACGTCGACACCCCTCTCTGCTTGTCATGAGTCAGGTGCTGACAGTCTCAATGGTGCCGGCGATCTATCAGTGAGTGGAAAAAGATAATTGACCACCATCTCACCTCGCCTCGCCTCGCCTCAGCTGATAGACAGAAATTTAACTGCTTCATTCCACCATAATTTCGTATAATTCTCCATCTTTTTCTCCCCAGCTTTTACTTGGAAGTCTACACAAGTGATTGATGATTTGCTATCAAATATAAAAGAAGAAGCTAAAATATCATTGGACAGTTTAACAGCCTTTAAAATATAATGGTCTCTCTGGCTGGACATCCAGAGTAGCTGTAGAAGTCTAGAAGGTCAAGCTTTAATGAACTGGTGAGAATTAGAAGAGGAAAGTGAAAGTGATCAATGCTCAGAGCTGGCTCCACAGTCCACTGACCTTGGGGGGAGAGGAGACCTTGGGATTTATGGAACGTCCCCCTGGGAGTATTCATGGATATTCATGAATATGCAGACACCACTGGGGAGGGTGGTGGCGTGGGCCTATGATACAGACTCAGGGGTCCTGGGTCATGAGGCTGTTTGTTCTTAGTCTGGTCCTTGTTTATACTCTCACCATCATCCAGGCTTTGCGGTCTCAGCCCCCTTAGCTGGATTCCCTCCAACTGTCTGCTTCTGGGAAGGCCTGCCTCTGACCCATCCAGAGAACTCAAAAGTTCCCCTTGCCATCATTTTTTTTTCCTTTGGACCCTCTGACTTGCTTGCTGTATCCCTCTTGCTTCATCCTTGGAGGTGGAGACTTGCTTTGTAGCCTTCTTTGCATGTAAGCCTCTGAACTTATCGGAGAGACGTGACAGGCAGAAGAGGGGTGGGGCGGAAGTCACTGACTGTGTGCCATGCATTCTTCCAGGCACTAATCTCAACACTGTGTCATTTGGTTTTCTCCAACCCTTGAGGTAGCTAATACAATGCTCACTTACAGATGAAGAAACCGTGGTTCCAAAGATGCTGTGGGTAGCTGCCATGGTGGTTCCTCAGGATCCCTGCTTCTTGGCATACATGTCCTTGTATAAGCCCCTCCCCTGGAGTGTGGGCTGCTCCTAGCAACTTGCTTCTAACAAAGGGAATATGGCAAAAGTGATGGGCTGTCACTTCTGAGATTAGGTTATAAAAAGACTGTCACTTCCATCTTGTTCTCCTCCTGGCTAACCCTGTTGGAAGCCTACTACCATGCTGTGAGCTGCCTGATGGGAAAGTCTACATGGCAAGGGATGGAGGGAGGCCTCCAGCAAACAGCTTGGGAGGAACTGTATCCTGGCACTAATCACATGAGTGAGCTTTGATATGTGTCCTCCTCGGTGGAGCCTCGAGAGGTCTGCAACCCCAGCTGACACCTTGATTACAGCCTGGGGAACCCTGAGCAGAGGGCCCAGCTAAGCTGTATCTAGATTCTTGACCCACAGAAACTATAAGATAATTAAAGTGTGTTGTTGTAATCCACTAAGTTTTGGAGTATTTTGTTACACAACAATAGACAAATAATGGTCAAATAACAGACAGTTAATAAATGGCAGAATTCGGACTCAAACTTGGGACTGTTTGATTTTGTATTATGATCTTTTCATGATACTATATTGGTTTAAAAAACAAAAGATTGACATGCGCCTACAGCTCCAGGAGGAGCTAAAATAGAGAGTTAAATTAAGTTCATTGGGCAGTGGGATCCAGATATGCAGAGGGCCAGGCTCTCATAGAGAAACCATTTATTCTGTCTTTACCTGTTGGTGGACCTTCCGGGGGAGCTGCAGAGTGACAGCTCTTCCCCCGAAAGCTCTTTCCCATTAGACAGATTGCACTTGGGAACATCTGCCCAGAAGCACTCCAGTTGATTTAAGCATCTTTGCTTTTAATTTTTGGTACCTTTCAGAGGAAAAGAGAAAAGTAAGTTTAGCTTCCTGAAGTGTAATTGTTTTGGGCAGTTATTTATTAATGAGAAGGAACAACATGTCAAGGAGGCTGGGTTTGGCTGTACAACTCATGTTAGCCAGGGCGCAGGTTAAAGGGAAGGTAAGCTTGCCATCAGTCTGCATTTGTCCAGCTCTGTGATCACCTGTTAATAACTTGTGCTCTGGGCCCTGGAGGGGGGACCGCCTTTGCTCCCTCCCCAGCCGAGGGTTGCTGAGTTCCATAGGGCAAGGGAAGCACCCTCTCTGACATGATGCTCCCAGTGGGGTTCTATGGTCCTTGGAGCTTTCTCCAAGATTCTGAAGACTCACTCTGTGCTTAAGCCCCAGGATGGGGAAGGGGTAAGGCCTTCCATTGTTGAGGATGTAGGGTGTACAATTTTAACCTGAGTTGCCATTGAATTGTGTGAATGTTTGTATTTGGAGTCAGTGAGATTATGGGTAGTTGCTTTAAGTTAACTTGTGTACAAAACAGGGGGAATTATAGAACATACTTCACAGGATTGATAGAAGGATCAAATGTGATAATGTACGTGAAGACCTGTATGATATAAAGCACTTTGCAAATTGTGTGTGTGTGTGTGTGTGTGTGTGTGTGTGTGTTCCTGTGAGTTTGGTCAAGTTGGAGTTATACTCATGGAGGAGACACAAAGGAATAAAGCGATTTATCTGATGAAACCACTTGACTAGAAATTAGATTAGTATGTGTCAGGGAGGTTTTCAGCAACATATTTTTTTTTGGCAAAAATTTCAACAAAATTTCTGCCCAATAGGAGCTTGAATTCATGGAGGCACGAGCGATTCCTTCACTGGGATGGTCTCATAGATCTATATTGTTCTGAAATATTGTTATTAAGAATGTGCATGTATTACTTTTCAGTTAAAAAAGCTAGTTAGAAGCATATCACAATGTGAACAGACTAGTCATATGCAGATTTGGTCCATATCTGTACATTCAAAATAATGTAAAGAATTAGGGTGATTCAATTTTTAATTTCGTATTACCAATTAATTATTTCTATATTTATGTGTTAACAAGGAATTAGGTATGCCACCATCCTTGATATGTTGGCTTTTTGTCCTCATGCTTGCCACCTCCTTATCATCAAATGGTTAACAACTCCTCACTCAAGATAGGAAGAAGAAAGAAAAGACATCATAAGCTATATTTGTCTATTTTATCTTGGAAAGCAAAAAAAAAAAAAATTTTTTCCAGAAGCCCTTGCTGAGAATTAGTCACATATCTACTCGTATTGTATGAGGACCTAAGAAAGTAAATATAAGTCTTTATTTTCATCACCAATAGCAGGAAGAGGGCAAGAGAGAAGGAAGTTAGAAATGGCTGCGTTACTTAACCAACTGGGTCTTCCACAGGGTGTCAGAGGCACCTGGTGTTAGAACAGGAAAGCGATGATCTTGGAGATGATCTGATTTAACCTCATAAAAACAGATGTGAGGCCCAGAGAGGTTATTGCCTGTCCAAAGTCACAAATTAAGTGGACAATACCTTTTGTGCTTGAAGGAGGTATAAATGAATTGTTTCCATGTTTCACATGGATTATGAGGCATTTGAGGAAAACCCCCTTATACAGAATGCCTGGAAACCTCGAGTTTCAAAACACATCTGTAGTTTCCTTTTTAGATAGCTATGTGGTTTTCTAGAATATAGAAGTAAATGAAGTTGTAGAGATAAGAGGGGAAATGGAAGCTATTGACCACTTAGGGTTGTCTTTTTGGCAGGTGGCCGGGTAGGTTTAGGGTAAGCAAGCTTATTGGCGCCCAGAAAACTGTGTGCTTCTTCACTCTATAGTCGTGTAACATTGGCACGATGTAAAGGGATTGAGGGGCCTGAGAGAATTGAGGGGGGTTAATTCAGACCCAGCAGCAACTATCTGGTGTGTGCCCACACTCTGCCCAGCATCAAGTTAGTCCTGTGATGGAAAAAAAATAAGTGCAATTCAATTCAATTCACTGTGACCCAACAAATATGTATTGAATGTGCTTGTTCTAGGCATGATAAATATATAAAGATAAATAAATGATGTTTTCCCTCCAACTGCTCATGAATAGAATGGACGACAACAACTCACTATAAAATACTTGCTAAAACATAACATGAATGAAAGGCAGTGAGTGTTCAGTGGACCCAACCAGAGGGGCACTTTTAATGACCATTCCAGAGCCCAGTGGAATGGAAGAGATTTAAATCATGATGCTGTCAAACTCTCCAGAATAAAGAAACTGATAGACTAACCAATCTGGGGTGGTAAGTATGGAAATTTCAGAGAACACTATGGAAGTTAAGAGGAAAAAACGTTAACCAGGACTGGGCTCAGTCAAAGAAAACTTCCTGGGATTGTGGACCTTGTGTTGGACTTGGAAGATGGCACTTGAAATATACAGGAAGGGATAAGGAATCTGTGGGAAGTGAGTTTAGTTAAGGAGGCATGATATGTTTTGCAGCCTTGCCTGGTCAGGAGGGCCTTGGGCAACCTCTTTCCTACTTCCTTCAAGCTCCAAGTCATCCAGTTCCAAAGAGTTTTCTTATATGGTCCTAAACCAAGGTATTCCTCTTGATCTTTGGGCAAAGGAGTCCATCCTTTATGTTCATTCTTAAGAGAGAGGTGGAGTGGTCAGTGGCCTCTCTGTGGAGAGGCTCAAATCCTGGGGGTTTACTGGTGGCCCACTTGAACCCTGGTCTCAAACCTGGAAAAGCACTTAAAAGACTGATTCTTACCTGCCTCACCACACACCCCAAACCCCAGAAGGATGGATTAAAAACCAGAAAGTTAAGGATTTTGCCAATATAGAGAAGAGGCCTGTGTCATTCCATATAGCACTCTACCTCTAAAGAATTATTCAAAATTTAATGTTCATATCTTCCTCTGTTATCTCTAGATTTCTGCTTTCAGGGCATCTCAAGATACTGAAATCTCATGAAAAGTTCTAGATAAAGAGGCAGGATGTTGAAGAATCAATAACATTTACTGGGTGCTTAATAAGTGCCAGGCACTGCTCTCAATACTTTCCACGCATAACTTACTTAACAGGGAGAAGGCCCTGTTGCTGAGACTCCTGAGCCTCCATTGACTGCAGCGTAGAAATAGTGGGCCAATAAAAACGAATGAAATCATGGCATTTGCAGGAACATGGATGATCCTAGAGATGGTCATACTAAGTGAAGTAAGTTGGACAAAGACAAATACCATATGATATCACCTATATGTGGAATCTAAAATATGACACAAATGAACCTATTTATGAAACAGCAACAGGCTCACAGACATAGAGAACAGACTTGTGGTGGGAAGGGGGAGGGCTGGTGAGGGAGGCATTGAGTGGGAGTTTAGGGTTAGATGCAAACTGTTATCTATAGGATGGATAAACAACAAGACCCTACTGTATAGCATAGGGAACTATATTCAATATCCTGTGATAAACCATAATGGAAAAGAATGTACATATATGTATAGCTGAGTCACTTTGCTGTACAGCGGAAGTTAACACAACACTGTACATCGAGTGTACTTCAATAAAATAAATTAAAAAAAGAAATAGTGGACTGGCAAGATGCAAGAAGCTGTCTGTGCCAACACAACTCTTAATAATGGTCAGGAAGAGACATGACCATTGGGTGCATTTCAATGACTTTATCCATCCCACCCAACCTTTTGTTCCTTCCCCTGTAACCCTTTTGGCTTTCTTTCACATATAAGCTGAAGCTTTCCTGTTCCCACTAACCATGTAGGCTGCACCTTGATAAACCATCACTCATACCGACTTCATGGAAAGCTCTCCTTTGGGTACGTGGCACTGCCTGCTGAGTTTCTGAGTAGAGCTGTCACTGGGGCCAAGGTACGGCACAGGGAAGAAGCCCAGCGTCAAGTGCAGGATGGGAGTCTCCAGAACAATGTCTGATTGTCATGACGGCCTGTTGGAGAAAAGATACCCTCACTCTGCCTAAAGAGAACCTTCTGCCTGTCTCCAGAAATCATGCAAAATAGACTCTTAAAATGAGATTAGGCTGAAGCAGGACCAATTAAAGTTTGAGTCCCAGTTGCTCTATGACTTCATTGAAAGCTCAGTGTCAGCAGGAAGAAAAAAAAGAAATCAATACTACATTTTCATAGTCATCAATGTTGCTTTTTGCTAAATGAAAATGCTTTTATTCCCTTTCTTGTTCCCTCCACCATCGAAGATGTTTTCTCTGCCCATGTACTGTCTTTACCTCATCCTGTTATGTTAGTTGAACTCATGCAAAGAGCTCCATGTAGAACAGTGCCATAAGTACACTTGTCTGTAACAAGCATTTAAACAATTGCAGAGGATGACATATCAATGCACCAAAGATTTGCTAGCACAGTAGTCCTTGCTCTGCAGGCCTTTCTGCTGCTGCAGCAGGGCCTTAACCAGGGTCTGCTCTGTGAAACTATTGGCTACTCCAATTTTTGTAGAGTTGACAGCGCACTTACTCCAAACAGCTCTCAAGGCCCCAGGGGCCCATCCCAGCTCCATGCCCTGTGCCATATTGCAGCACTGCTCCTTGTAGATGGGAATCCCATAGGTGAGGCGGGCCCGTCTTGAACTCATTCATGGGCTTTGATTGCAGAAGCAGCAAAGGGACCTCATTATAAGATGTTCTCACCTGTACAGTTACAGAAGAACTGAAAGGGTTTTGCTGAACAATGCAGTGAACTGTCTTCTGACACAGTCCCACAGTAGTGATCTTTACGAGCTCTCAATGAACTCCCATTGCTATTGGCTCCAAGACAGTCCCCATCCAGGACTTGACTCAGTGGGAAATATTTGGAAAGAAAGAAAGAAAGAAAGAAAAAAAGAAAGAAAGAAAGAAAGAAAGAAAGAAAGAAAGAAAGAAAGAAAGAAAGAAAGAAAGAAAGAAAGAAAGAAAGGAAGGAAGGAAGGAAGGAAGGAAGGAAGGAAGGAAGGAAGAAGGAAAGAAAGAAAGGAGAAAGAAAAAAAGAAAGAAAGAAAGAAAGGAAGGAAGGAAGGAAGGAAGAAAAGAAAGAAAGAAAGAAAGAAAGAAAGAAAGAAAGAAAGAAAGAAAGAAAGAAAGAAAGAAAAAGAGAGAAAGGAAGAAAGAAAGGAAAATTCACATTAGAGGACACAAAAAAATACAGCTCCATGGGCTGGAAACTCATTTCCTGAGGAGCCAGGAGCACATCGCAAGCTCTCTGGGAATCACTGAGCTCCAGGAAGCTCGACCAGTCACTTAATAAGTCATTGAGGACGTGTGGTTTAATTAACTTGCCCAAAATTCCTCCTCTCCTTTTCTCACTTTTGCTATTAATATTTTTTGATATCTGATAATGCAGTGTAGTTAATTTTTTCTGGCTTTATAATGAACACTGCCATAATGAAAAAGGTTAGCAGTGCTTCAGGCAGCTTTTAATTATCCAGCCGAGCAGGTAAAAGCACTTTATTCTTCTCTTTTTTTCTCCTTACTTAGCAATTAATGGAGGAGCTCAGTGGCACTTACTGTTCCTTTTTTGTTTTCTAATGGATGATGCTGCATGGAGCAGGGAGGCCTTCCTGTATCCCAGTTCCTACCAGGCGGGAACGTTGGAGGCTGCATGGCTGCATCTCAGGCGGAACGTTGGAGGCTGCATGGCTGCATCTCAGGCCTGTGGTTAGTGGGATGGAAGTGCTTCTGCAGCTGGCTGAAGGTTTATCTAATTAAAAAACTGAGTTACTTAGAGTTGCTGTTACCAATTCCATGTCTTGCATTCTTCTGCCTTTGCATCTTTGACCAGAGACCCCCCAAAGTACTTTTATAGCTCAGCTGGCTTTATGGTAGCCGTTTTCTTGGTTCTATTGAATGGGGCCATCTTCCTTCTGCTTCCCGTGCTAACAGCAGCCTTGGGATTGTTCTCCTTACTTGACTTACAGGGAAACTGAGGCCCAAAGAGGTTGTCTGCTTGGCCAAAAGCCCTTTCTTCAGTTCTGATGATGCCATCTCTGGATATGGAGAGACATATCACCAAGCTAATTATACTACTACCTTCCAGGAGGAAAGAGTTTAAAAATTATGAGAGCCACTTCCAAACCCACCAATTGATAAAGTCACAGGGAACAGATTTTTATTATGAGTGGAATTATTTGCATGATTCCTCTCTCTTTTGCAAACAGAAAACAAAAAGATATTGTTCGGGGAGTGTGTATAACACACTTTTCTATGACTTGATAAAAGCCGACTGGCCCTCAGACTGTATATGCAGATCTCTCTAGAGGGGCTGGACCAATTTTTTTAAGAACCCAGGGTCTTCTGAAAAGGAAGGGGTAGAGACACCATGTTCACTAAGATGTGAAGTTGGGATGGTCTGGAGGTGCAGGAAATGGTCCTGTGCAAAGTTTGCCTGAAGGAAGAGATACTGAAAGCATAAGGAGGAAAGATACCAAGGAGTAAGGGCACCCAGAGCTGGTGACCTGAGCTTGACCCCAAATTTCTGGGTTCCTGGAATAGGGGGTAGTTACTCTTTCCTGGTGATGTGTAGGGAGGATGATGATTGGCATCTGAGAATAAACTCAAAGAGATCACTGTTAGGGAGGAGCCCTTCTAAAGATGGTTTATGATGTGACACTCACCATGCAGGGGTACTTGCCTAAACGTCTCTGTCCTACAATATACCCTTGTTGATAAGCTTCAAGAAAAGGGGAGAGAAGAGGCAAATTTGTCCCATCATTTGTGCCAAACATTTGGGGCATTCTCTCCCCACCACACACCAAGTTCAGGAATTTCTGACTGGAGAAAGGTCTTACTGATGCTATTGCAATGGGACTCAAGCACCGAACTTGCAGACCTTGGTGCACTCTATGAAGGTTCGGTTGCTTGTGGCCCTGTCATGTGATTTTAATTAAGTCCAGGTTGAAATAACTACCCGACTTACTTTGCCATTGCAAACTTTAACAGTTGCAACAGCAGTACCTGCACAAGCAGCAAGAAATACCTGGGCCTCCAAAGCTCACAGGTCAACAGCAGCCTGAGTTTTAGTAATTCTAGAACAATATCTTGCAGTGCAGTTTGGATACCATCATGACCTCATGTCCCTGGGACTGTGCAAGACTC
Source organism: Lagenorhynchus albirostris (assembly GCF_949774975.1). Lineage (NCBI taxonomy): Eukaryota > Metazoa > Chordata > Mammalia > Artiodactyla > Delphinidae > Lagenorhynchus > Lagenorhynchus albirostris. Next base: position 92,113,636 of record NC_083103.1, read on the forward strand.
ATACTCGACTTTCCGCTCCACAGTGACCACCATCATGACGATCAATGCTGGGGCAGTGACCTCACACACCAGTTCTCCTCCCCCCAGCATTTGGGAACAGGACTGGCCCAGGAGCCTGAGTGTCACAGGGGTTCTTGGGCAATCTGGGGGAGGGGTGGTCATTTGAGGGGGGTATACTCGCTTTTCTGTTAAGTATTCAAGTTTGTGAAGTCTTTCAAAACAATCACTTTATATTTGAAAAGCACTTTGAAATTTTCAAAACAATAGCAGCTCCGTTATCCCACCTGATTCAAACCACACTTAAAGTGTTGGGAAAATTCTTCCATTTTACAGATGAAAAAGTCGAGGCCACAGAGGTTACCTCCCTCTTTAAAGCAGGGTTTCTCAACTAGAGGTGGTTGTGTTCCCAGGGGATGTTTGAAAATGTCTGGAAATATTTTTGTCGTCAAAACTGGGTGGCAGGGGGGACACGGTGCTACTGGCATCTAGTGAGTAGAGGCCAGAGATGCTGCTAAACATCCTACCGTGCACAAAACAGCCCCCCAAGACACAGAATTATCTAGTCTAAAATGTTCATAGCGTGGAGGTTGAGAAACCCTGATGTAAGGACATAGTTCTAGAGGAAGAGCTGGTGATTTTTAAAATTGATGTCACACTACTATTCATGATAACACCTGCCATTTGTTGAATATTATATATTGAGCACTAAGTCTTCACACCCATCAACTCAGTCCTCAAAACAACCCTAAGTGGGAAGGATTATTACTCTACTTTGAAATGAGGAAACTGAGACTCAGGAGGTCAAGCAAGTTGTCAAAGGGCCCCCAGGAAAATTAGTGATGGGACCTGTGTCAGCTCAGTCCTGGGCTTGTCCTGTTTCCCCCTCTCTGCATGGCTCCCTGAAACACAACTGGACAGGGAGTTCTGCCTTGCCTGGCCAGCACCAAGCACAGAATGAGTAATGAGTTACTTTTTAGATGGTCAGAAGCCTCAGATTCCAGGATCACCACAGAAAGCTAATTTCGAGAATCCTGTCATTTGTGACAATAGGAATGAATCTGGAGGGCCTTATGCAAAGTGAAATAAGTCAGAGAAAAACAAATACTGTAAGGTCTCTCTTATATGTGGAATCTAAAGAAACCAAACTTGGAGAAACAGAGAAGAGATCGGTAGTTGGCAGGGGCAGGGGTGGAGAGTAAGGTTATAAGATAAAAAAGTGCTCCAGGGATGTAATGTACAGCATGGTTACTATAGTTAATAATACTCTGTTGTATATTGGAAAGTTTCTAAGAGAGTAGATCTTGAGTTCTCATGATAAGAAAAAAATTGTAACCATATGGGGTGATGCATGTTAATTAAACTTATTGTGGTGATAATTTTGTTATACACATATCAAATCATTATGTTGTATGCCTCTGGCTAATTCAACGTAATATGTTGACTATATCTCAATAAAACTGAAAAAACTTTGTCTCCTCTGTGTTCTCTCCTGGGTATGAATTCAAGATTCAGGGAGCCCAATGGCCTCAGCAAATTCTATCCATTGACATATGCTCCTTTTCCCCTCTTATAGCTATGGAGCAATCTCTTGACATGCACACACATCATTCATTTGTTTATTCATATACTTACTCAAAAATATTTATCAAGGATTGAAGATACAAAGGGGAAATAAATACATATAGTTTTATTCCCAAGTTACTGACAGTCTATTGGATCAGACAAACCTAAAAAATCATTATATTACAGTGTGCTTAGTTCAGTGATGGAGATGTGGTCAGGCTATCAGAGGAACACAGAAAAGGGGCCCCTAATCAGCTTCTAGGGGCGCCTGGGAGTCAAGCAATATGGTATTGGAGTCTTAGAGTCTGAGATGGATTAGCCAAATAGAGACAGAGAGGGGGTGGGAATATCGTGAAAATACAGTCTCAAAGGCCAAGAGCTTCATGGTGAAAGAGCCTCTGGTGAAAATGAAGTAGTCCTGTCTTATCTGAAGGCAAAGCACACAGCAGCCAGATGAAGGTGGAGGAGTAGGTGGAAGCCTGAAACGGGAGCTTGTAAATGCTAGGGAGACACTGAGGAGGGGAATGAGTTTTAATGTTCAGGTTACAACCCTTAGGGAGAGCCACCTTGTCTTTGAGATTAGACTGGGCTTAAACTCTTGTGGAAGACAGACTTGAGGGACACAAGGCTGGAAGCAGGGAGATGGGCTGGGAGGTTTTTGAAGGAGTCCAGGTCAAGAGCCTAAACCAGGGTTGGAGAAGGAGGAGATGGGTTAAAGCTATTTTGGAGTTAAAGTCAGCAGACCTAGGTGTTTAGATTTGAGAGGTACAGGAAAAGGATATGTTATGTTTGGACTTGTTGCATGAGATATCTGGGGGACATCAGGTAGATCTCTCTGTCCAGCGGACCATTGGAAAAAAATGGAATTTGTAGGGAGAGAAATGTGATGGAGATACAGATTTTGGAATCAACAGTGGAGAAGTGGGAGTTGTAACAATGGGACTCACTTGAGCAAAGTGGCCCACGTTTCCTCCTTAATCCAATGATCTGTGACCAAAGCACTGGGCAGATGTACAAACATGGCAGTTGGAGCCCACCCATAGAGATGGCAGGAGGGCATTCAAAGAAGTTATTGCAAGCCAAACAGCCCCAAATAAGGCAAGTGCGCTTGGCAATCTAGCTTGATATACTCTGGGTAATCACCACATAGAGGCTCAGTGGGAAGCTGCCTTTCCCCCTCCCATCGTGAAGGAAATGGCTCTTCTTTGTGACACAAGGTCAACATTTTGCCAACTTTACAGTCTTTACTGGCTTAGACTTGAACTATTCTTAATCTGAATATTCACTACAGGGCTGTGAAGCATGGGAAACTCTATCTGGAACCTAGACTCCTGTCTCAGGATGGAAAGTCGCTGGATTTCCCACATCATTCTTCTTTCTACTATGTCGTGGCCCTTCCTAAATGGCAGAATGTGTCAGTGTATGCAGTCCATTGCACAGGCATGATTGTGAACACACAAACACACACTTCCCCATGTCCGCCTAATACATGCACACGTTTTGAATTAGAAAAACATGCCCTTCCATATTAACACCTGGCACCTGATATAAAATAAACCCAGCCTTAGTAATTATTCGAGGACATTGCAGTAGCTTTCTTCTGACCAGTGTTGATGGCTGGTGCCAGTCACCATAACTAGGTGTGAATTAATGCAACAGCGTTTGTGCTACAGAGCCTCCTGGGCTTGTGTTTAAAACACAGGGTTGTGTTTTAGAGCCGTGGATAAAGTTCATTAATAGGTGCGAGCACAGTTCTCAAAGGGCAGTTCTGCCGTACTTCCAGTCACTGTTCAGAATTCTCATTAGCCAATTACCCTGATCCCATCCTTCCAGCTCCTGTAGTAATGTGTATTTTAAAGGCCCTGATAAGACACAGCATGTTTTAAATATACCTTAATGTATTAGAAATGCACAAGCCCCCTTAGGGTTTATATATCTTAACCATTGGCCAATTTTGCAAAGTTATAAATAAATGTTACAGGCATCAGCTGCAGTAGTAGAATCAGCTGGGGATATTTAAAAGCCAGTCTAAAGTCGAACTTACCTCTAATTTGAGATATAAAGCATGGTGAGTAAAGCAGGCAGGAATATACAGATGATTTCCTGGTAATAAAATCGACAACATTGACATATGAAGTGAGACTGAGTGGGAATAGTGTTGGTGTGGGCAGCAGCTTGGTTGAACTAACAAGTAGTTATGTGCAAGTTACTGTGCCGGGCATTGTGGGGATAAAAAAATGAAGAGAACCATGGTTCTGGTTAGTTTATAAACATGTACATAGTGATGACACAAGGACACAGGTAATAATCAGAGAGGTTGAGGTGAGTGGCCCTGCAGGAAGACAAAATACTATGGGGGCCAAATTGGGAGGGCTCAGAAATGATTTCTTTGAAGAGGTGGCAGTTGAACAGACTTTGAAAACTGGGTCCGATTTCATAGGCAGAGATTGGAAACTTGAAGTGGTGGAAGTCAGAGCATAACATAAACAGAGGGGAGACAGGGAAACAGGACATTTCAGCATACGGTAGACAGTTCAATTGGGTGGGAGGAAGTATTGGGTACCTGCAGGGGAGCAATGGAAAATAAGGTTGGCAGGGTGGGCAGGGGTCAAATTCTATAAGGTCTTGAATGCTAAGGTAAGGAATTTTGAACTAATTCAATAGGAAATGGAGAGAGAATTCAAAGCTTTTAATCAGAGGAAGAATAAGGTAAGAGCTACGTTTCAGGGGGGACTAATTTGACAGTGGGGTTTAAAAAGGACAAGAATGGAGACACACAGGAATTGAGAAGATCAGTTGGGGAGATTCTGAAACAAAACACAAGAGAGAGAAGGAAGGTCTGAATTAGGGGTTCTAGCAGTGGGAGGGACTGCAGAGAAAAAAACAAGTGCCTCTGAGAGATGTTAGGAAGGAAGGTGAACATGCAGGACCATGGACAGCTGATTGGATATGATGTGTGAGTACTGGGGGCCACTAATGCAGGTGGAGTGTCAAAGATGGCACTCATGTTGTTAGCCCTGGTAACTGGTACCATGAGCTGAGCCTTGAACAGACTGTAAATAACACTGCCACAAAGATAGACTGACTTGAGGGTGGGTGTGGGTGTGGAGGATGAGTGAAAGTTTCCAGTCATGAAAGGCCTGCAACCCCAGCAAGAGCCTGAGTCCAGAGATAGATACTTGTGGGACAAGAGAAGAGATGAGACCAATAAGGGGCAGAGCATAGAGCAAAATGAGAAAAAGGCTAAGAACAATGCTGGAGATGCCATTACTTAGGAGGTGCCCTGCCTTCTGGCCTCATTGTAGCTCCTATAAACGGTGAGCTCTTGACCAGCATTGGGAATATCTAGTCACTTTCAAGATCTGATTTTGCCATTGTCATGCCTTTGCAGGACAAGAGAAGACATGAAACAAGGGAGCCAGAGTCTACAGAGAGGTCAAGACAAACTCCAGATTGGGAGCGGCAGGTTGTCAGGGACGTGGTGGGTTGGGTAACAGTGGAGGAGGGAAGGGATGAAGCAACATTTCTCTCTGAGAATTCCTTCTGTGGGTCCTAGGAGTCAGTCTGAAGATACTCCCCGTCCCCAGAGGAGGAGAGACATGTATTAGCTGACATAGCTGGCAAGTGAAAGAAGATTCTTGAAGATGATGGTCAGCCAGTCAGGGTTCAATCAGAGAAGTAGATCACTAAGAGGTGTGTGTGTGTGCGTGTGCACATGTATGCATGACATGCATTTTTGTATGCACATATGTACACACATACCCATGCATATATACACATATACACACATACATACACACATATGTATTTATATCTACACGTCTCTTTCTCTTTCCATCTATTTATCTATCTACCTACCTACCTGAGTGATTTGCTACAGGAGTTGGACGTTACACAATTGTGGGAACTGCTTCGTCTTTGTAAGGCTGCTTTTATCTGATGCTGGAGCCTCACATCCACAGGAAGGCAGTTGTGAAGGGAAGAAAGATGTAATCTGGGGAGAGAAGGGCAAACTGAACCTACAAGAAAAGCTGGAGCCCACAAGGATGGACCGGCTGGAATCTGTGCCAGTTCTCCCCACCTCCAGTCGCGATGAAACAGGTAACAGGCAGCGAAGGTGGCTCCTCTCACCACGGGGGAAAGGCTCACCCGGCCCCGGAGCCAGCTGGTGCCCAGCATCTAAGAGAGGTGAGAGCAGGCAAGCGTGTGAGCCCAAACAGCTTCCACCGCAAGCTTCTGAATGTAAAAACCACCATGGCTGTGGCTTCACGTCCACCTTCCAATGCTTGCAGGAAAATCTCTCTTGTGGCTCATTCTAACCAGAAACGTACGAGGAAGGAGGTCTGAGAAGTGGGGTTCATCTGGTCTAGCTGATCTGACACGTGCAGAGTCACCATGGCGGAGGGAAAAGGGAATGGCAGAGAGGAGGAAGAGGTGGGGGAGAAGGATGCGAGATGAGGAGACTAGTGATCTGGCTTCCCTAGTCGTCAGGCTCAATCTGCCAGACAGTCAGACTCTGAAGTTTGACTCGAGGCTCCCTAAGGTCAGGGTCTACATCACATCTCTCTCATTCTCTTCCACAACATGTAAGGGCAGGCTGCCGAGTACCTGTTAGTCTCTAAGGACTGTACTATTTTATATGCATATGTCATTTCTTTACTATTCAGCATAACCCTAAACAGAGAGTAATATTATGACCATTTTACAGATAGGGAAACCAAGGTTTCCCTTGGTTTGGGTGGTCAAATGATGGGTTCAAGACCACACAGCTAGAAAGTGACAGAGTCTGTATTGGAACCTCAGTGAATTTGACTCCAGAGTTTCTGGTTTTAACTACTACTGGATCTAAAGCATCCTGAGTTCCCAGAAGAGTTCCTGGCACACAGTAGGATTTCAATAAATTGCAATTAAGTGAATGTGTGGATTTATGGTTGAGTGATGGGCAAATGAATGGATGAGTGGACAAATGGTGGCTGGATGGATAGATGGCAGAACTAAGGTAGCTGGGAGAAGTGGAGAGTTCAGGAGAGAAACAGGCTCAGGGGAGAATTTACAAAAGCTCATCTTTGATCAGGTAGGGGAGAGAATCAGAGGGAAATCAGACAACGGCTGAGCCCAGCTTTCCTTTTGCCACTGAATTAATCCATAGGCTTTTCCATGAAAACCCATGCTTCCAGTGGGTCATCATCTGTATTACTTACTGGGGCCCGTGTAAGCGGTGAACCAAGGATCAGGAACCTGATTCCTAAATCTGCCTTCATCAGCAGCTTGCTGTGAACCTGAGCATCTAGTTCTCCATCTGCCCCATATGCAGTGATGGTGCTCGCCAAGCCACTTCTCTGGGTTCTGTTTTTGACCCTGTACCTGAGGTTTGACTTGAAGAAAATTAGCCAGTCCTTTTGCTCCTGTTACTTCAGAATGATTAGCTGTAAATGTAGGGGGGGTACCCCTTAGAAATAGGGGTAGACCCGGGGCCCTTCTAGCTTGCTTCTGGAAATGGGTTCACTCTGTTGGACAGGACTCACCAGAGCTCTTCCTTGGCGCTGGCCTCTCCTGAGGGGGGAAGTGTTCCCTCCGAATGTGAGTTCGTCCCAGAGACAGTAACTCTGCCCTCTCTTAGACGCTTCCTGGGTATGGGAAAAGAACAGCTTCCATCCACACCCTCCTTCCTCCTTGGCAGGCTGCTATCTGCTCTCCTTGTGAGGTCTCAGGAGCCCATGACATTATCTGCTATCTCCCGGGAGAGGCTCTGGACCACAGTTGTGAGCCCTGAGACTGATGAACATGCAGGAAGGGCTCCTGTGCCAGACAGGGAAGCTGCTGAGCTAGGATGATGGGCTGGGCTGGGCCAGCCATGCAGGGCGGGGTGAGCCCGGGCCTCGGCTGGGGGAGGGGAGAATTTTCTCAGGTTCTGAGCACCCTTGGAGAGAAGCCTAGCACAGTTAGGTGGGCCCATTCACCATCCTTAGGAGTGAGGAGCTGTCATTGGTATGTCTGCATTCTCCAGCACTGTGGATTCCAGAGTCTTAGAAATTCCCCCGGCAGCTAAGCATCCCAGTGGTGACAATTAACCTGTTCAATACTAGGTCAGCAACTTTGCAGGGAATGTTTGCTGATGCCATTCTACTGGGTGTACTGGTACTATTGACTCTGGTCCCCAGAAAGCCTGACACGTCCCTAGTGGCAGAAGAAAGTTAGGAGCACATTCTGCCAGCATCACAGAATCCTTAGGCTGAGTGTGACATTGAGAGGTCACCTGGTCCAGCCATTTGCCCGCAGGCAGGCCTGGACATAAACCAGCCTAGACAGATGAGAGTCTGTTCTCTCTCCCTGCCTTCAAAAACCTTCTCTCACAGAAGGACGTTTCATGTATACCTTTAGTACCTAATATAGGTCAACCACGAGACAGTTCTTTCTGAGAGCTCATCTGTATTCTACTTGCTCCCAGTGGTTCTTTCTTTGAGTTATATCTCAGTGGAGATGGAAGGAAGAACCCTTCACATGTTGTATGCAGTAGGTGCTGGAGCTTGCTCATGTGGGCATTTCCAGAACCCACTGTGCATGTTTCTTCTAACTCTGGGTTCAGTAACATCACCTTGGTAACTTGTGATCAGTGACAGTAAGAGTATTTACACCATGGAAATGGGCAAGCACCATGAATCAGGGCTTTCTTTTCCCCCAGAAAACCAGCTGTTTAACATATACCAGCACACAACTGGTCATGGAGAGCAATATTCCTTCACGGAACTCAGGTAACGATTCTTCTCTCTACACTTCACCTTAGTGCTGTCAAGTTATCACCTTAGTGCTGTCAAGTTATCACTTTAGTGCCTTCAGGTGAGGCTCACTCTCTGGCAGGACTATAATTTCCCAGCGAGCAGAGGCTGCGACTTGAATTCGCCCACCGCCAAGGACTTTTTCTACAGCAGCTGCACATCAACTATACGCCAGAGGAATGAAGGACACGTATCAAATCATCAGGCTGAATGACTCTAGTTTTCATCGTCTTAGCTCTAATGCGATCCCACAGTTGGAATCAGGTTTGCCAAGCAGGAGATATGTTTATCTCAGTTGACTTCAGAGCTGTGCAATTCAATTCAAGCAGGATTTATGAGACGTCTTCTCAGTGTTCACCCGGTACTAGGCTCTGGAGCCCTGGAGGAGGGCCTGTTGGTGAGTTTCAACAACCCATCACTTCTATTCTCAAATAAATTACAATTTGATTTGGAAGCTATGCATGCAAGCAGAGAGTGAGGGATCAATATGAATATTCTGGAAGACGTGTGCTTGAGGGATTTTGAGTGGTCATAAAACACAGTGGTAAGAACGTGGGTCACTGGGGTCAGAGTGCCTGTGTTCGAACTCCAGATCACCACGTCGTAGCTGTGCAACCTTGGAAGAGCTGCTTGCCAACCCACACCCTGCCCACCCCAACTCCGATTCTTCACTCTAAGGGTATGACGAAATCTAGCTCATAGAGTCGTTATCAGAGTCACTGCACTGATGTTTATAAAGCACGTGGCACATTGCCTGGGATACCGCAGGTGTAAAATATAAAACAGTTATTGTTTTTATCGTAGGGTCTAATGGCCTCTTTTTAAAAGTGAATAAACTGAGACCCGGAAGTGTGAAAATGACTAGTTGCAACATTTTTTTTTCTTTTGGAAATAAATAAAGATGAAGGCAAGCGATACCACCCAAAGAGGAAACCCCAGAAGAACGTGGAGAGTCACACTGCCACTGAATCCTGGAGCTGGGCTCTGATTAACGGAGCAGGCTGCATTTGATAAATCAGGTGCCTCAATCCAGTGGGTTTAGGCTCTTGTTTCCTAAATGGGAACTTCATGCTGTTCAGTCATTCAAAGGTAGGATGCTGCATCAGAAAGTTAATATATAAATTTGTTATTTACAAGGGTCTCCATGTTTGTTTGTTTGTTTAAAAAATGACTTATAAATCATGCATATCTCAGCTGGAAACTTTTCTGGTATAAAAAAAGTTAATAAATTTATTAAAAATATATTTTAAAAAATTAAAAATTTATAAAAAAGTTTATTAAGAAAGTTTATAAGTTTCTTCCTATAAAGCTCACATTTACAGTCCTTGCGGATCAATCAGACCTCACACGTCTAGGGTGGGAGAGCTGAGAATAAAGGGTGGGGGGACTATGACTGGGAGTGCTGGGAGGGGTGGAGTGGAGGGTGCGGAAACCCAGGGGCGGTTTGTTCCTCAGTTCGCCTTGGACTCCTTTTATTTATTTATTTTATATTCTATCTGGCTCTGGGAGTCCACTGATTAAAAAAGAAAGTTTCAAATCAATAAAATATGCAACAGGAGATGGATTCTGGGCTAGTTGATTAGGCAATTTCCTGTATAGCTCCCTGGGGGAACACATGGCCCTCCACACTCCGCCCGGTTCTCATCCCACATTAACCCTTGGGGTGCTGCCAGCTGACCTCACGGGGCACAGGAACCTCCTGCCCCACCCCATGTCCTTGCTGTAGTCTCCACCCAGGGTCAGCTGCTCTTTCCCACACTGGAGCCTTCCAGAGACATCCCTGCTGCTGCAGCGTCTCCAGCAGTCCCCTCCTTTCCTGCCTCTATTCCTTCAGGAAGCCACCTCCTCCAAGAAGTCCTCATTATTTAACATCTCATACTGCTGAACATATAAGGATTTATATTAGCAAATGACAACAGCAACAACAAAGCAGGTACTTTATCAGAGGATGAACTAATAAAGGAGAAGCTCTTTTTCTTAGGAGTCACTTCCTGCTCATAGACTCAGATGGACTGAGTCTATGCGGATGAGGTGAGACCCGGAACACTGATGTTTCTCCTGAGGGTGGGCTCCCCTCTGGCTGCCCACAGGTACCAGCAGTTCCTTCCTCTCTCTCAGGCATTAGACCTTCCAAACTCCTCATTGTCAAAAAGGGCTTTTATCTACTTCTCCCCCACCTGCCCCCTGCCCAAGCCACCCCTCTCTGAGCCACCGGCCCTGGGGAGAACACACCTCCCTCCAGAGCCCTCTCTGCACAGGCTGACTTTTTCAAGAAGGGATTTATTTCAAAGAATGTCTTCATTGAGGAACTGAAGTGGTTTCATTTTAGCTACGGGGGTGCCTCACTTAATACACTAAATAGCTTTCTGAAAAGTTGTAAGTAAAATGAAAAAACATCCTCTTTAAAAGCACAGATAGAATTTCTATTAAAAGCAATCTCATGATAAATCCTTTCGTGAAGAATTGCTTTGGTCCTGAGCAGCAGATTTGCAGTTCTATCTTTCTGCTGGACATTTCCACCTAGGTGTCAGCAATGTTAACGGTACTGGTAGATTGGCTGCTTGCTGTGTGCCAGGCGCATGCATGTGTGCATGTGTATGTGCGTGTGTGTAATTTTCCCACCACAACCCTGTGATATAAGTCCTATATTATCCCCATTTAACAGATAAAGAGACTGAGGCAAAGAGAAATTAACACAGGTAGTAAGTGATGAAGTTAAGATGAAGTTTCATGGCTCAAAGTCAAGGTGCCTGAAATCAGATTTGTCCTATTTCCACCTTAGACTGTGTAGACCTGCCTTTTCCTTACCTGTTTGTCTAGCACAAGTCTCCCAGTTGTGGGCAGGGTTAAACCTTGGAGCATAATGTTTCTCTTCCTATTCCTTCTTTTCCTGCCTCGCCCACTCAGACAATTGTCAAGTCCGTTGATTTGACCACAATTCCACTCTTGTCACTTCCACATTCCTTTGCCCCTTCCTTTGTCCCCAGAGAAAGGACCACTCTTGTTTTCTTTTGCAGTAGCTTACCAACAAACATCCCTACCCAGTCTCCTTGTGTTGTGCCCACCCTGCCCACTGTTTGCCAGAGTGACCTGCCTAAAGCACTATGACTCCTGGGCCATGTCCCCTCCTCAAAACCACTCAGGACTCTCTGCCACAGGTGAGGCCCCACCTTCTCGCTCTGGCCTACAGGGTCCTCCAGTCTGTCCTCTGCCCTCCGTGTCTACCACTTCCTCCCGCATGCAAGCCTTGCCCTGCATGCTCCGGCCACACCTTGTTTCCACCATTCTCTTTGTTTAGGCAGTGACAGCCATCACTCCCCCTTTCTCTCATTGTTAACATTGTCCCTGGACTTCTAGAGCTAGAGAACGCTCTAGCTCTCTGGAAGACCCATTACATTCTGCCCTGAATTCTAAACTTGATCCATATTTTGTCTCTCTTTGCTAGCTCCCTGGGGGCTGCTATCTGACTTATCCAATTCAACCGATGCTTTGGGCAGAACATGCTGTAGGTCTTGGGGATACCGAGGTGCATAAGACGTGACTTGCCTCTGATGGATGAAGCATTCTGTAAGGAAGAGAGACCAAAAAGGCACTATTACAATTTCACATGTTGGTACAGAGCCAGAGGTCTTCACATGGTGTTGCAGGAAGCACAGGAAGGGAGGTTATTGCAGCCCCAGTCTCCTTTGTACCCTGTAATACAGAGCAAAGTGTCCTGCGTTTAATGGGGCTGCAGGGAATGTTTATTTAATTGAATAATTCCTCAGTGACTCTTTTGTTAAAAAGGATTTTTAAATATTTGGTTGACTTAACCGAACTGAGGTGTATATATATATATATATATATATATATATATATATATATATATATATATGTCAGGTGCTCATACATTCTATTGTGAGCTAATGAGTGATTGTTGGTATATTGTTCTGGAAATGTTCTCAAGACTGTTTCATGTGTTCCATAGGTACATTATGAACTCCTCAAGGATATCTCTATTCTAGTCATTTACTCTCCAGAGCACAGCAAGAGACAAACTAAAATTCCACCCATATTCCTACATCCGAGTGAGGGGGCCAGCCTCTACCCTAGACTCTCACCTAAGCATTGACCACCCTTGACTTAATTTTTCCACTTTGGAGATGGAAGGATGTAGGGATAATTAAATCTTACTCTTTAGGACCATTCTAAAGCCAAGAGGTAGATGATGGTGTTGCTTGTTCATTGCTGATCTTGGATAGGTCCATTAAAGCCTCCTGAACCCAGTCTCTTTATCTATAAAATAACCCTACTCTCAAGTGCTGGTGTGAGATGTGGGTGAAACAATGTGTGTTACTTGCCCAGCGCAGTTCCTGGAATACGGTCTGCATTTAACAGATAACAGTGATTGTGGCACCAATATTATTACTGAGTACAACCATGGTGATCACTGGGCTAGGTAGGCCTGGGGAAGACTGATAATTAAGACAAATTTATTTTTCATTCTCAAAAAATGTCATAGTATAGTAAGGGAAAACTAAGGATAAAGGTGATTTGAGTGCAGTGTATGTGTCCCCAGATAGAAGTAAATAGAACCAAGGGAGCACCCAGAAGGCTTTTCTGGAGGAAGTGACAGCTATGCTGAGACTTGGAAAATGGCTAAAAGTTAGCCAGTGAAGATGGGAGAGAGGGAGCAACAGGAAGGTGCTCCAGACAACATTCACTGTTTTCCAGCGAATTTCAGTGTGCTTGTAGCATGAGAAACTTAGGTTAAACTTTAGACCAGACAGAGAAAGAGTGGAATTAATGATGATGGGAAATTAAGACATTTCTTTCTTTAGGACACTCAGCCAACGGATTGGTAGATTAAGCATGACACTGCTTTGATGCGGCAGGACCACTGGGGTAGGAAAAGGCTGAGACATGAATATTTAGTTCACTAGTTTTCAAACTATTTAAAAAAATCCATTATAACTGTCTCTTTAAATGAAAACTTTCACAGGAAAACAAAATACAAAGTAGTGCTTTTCTGGCAGGAAGAGAGTGCTGTTTCCAAACTCTTGTAGAGGGTCCACCTGAGGCCTCCACTTACACTATGGTGGCCCTTGGGACACTTCCAGTGGATCCCCTGGATTTCTAAAAGTAGAGCCTGAAGAGCCTTATTTGAAAGCCAAAGAGATGGCTGGCCAGAGAGTGATATGTTCTCCAAGTCCAAGGACCAATTCTGGCATGAAAGCCAGTGATACTTGGGCCACTGCATTGTCTTCTATTATACAAGAGCTTCCTAAACTGTCTTCCATCATGAGGTTATCTATACCTTTCTAAGATGCTAAGGGAGCACCAGTGTTCTTGCTACTACGGTTGAGTAATTTTTCTCAGGGTGTGTCTTTCGCCCAGTGAGAGACAAGTAGATTGTCTGGGGACATTTCCTGAAGCTCAGATCTCCTGGGAATGGACAGACGACAACAAGAGCTCCCCTTCCTCTAACAGGAGGGGTTGGGCTTTAACTCAACTTCCCATGAGACTGGAGTCTCCCTTCCCCCAGCAGCCTGAATCCACCTTTTCACAAAGTTTCCAGGAGCGGACGGCTGGCACTCTTAGATAACTCCCTACACAGCTGGCGTTTACATGCAGTCTGCCTGGCACCTGGATCTGGCCTGTTTATGCTGCTCCCGGGTTGCTCTGCTTGTACTATAAGTAGCATCCTTTCCTTAGAGCATAACGCCACAGTCTGATCCATGGTGCCTCGACCCACAGGAACCGCAGGTCTTCTTTTGCTGGCTTTGACTTGTAAGTTTTCCCAGTAAAAGTTGTTTCTTCATCCCCACAACGTGATATTATAATGTTTACCTTCTCCCGCCTTGACCCCCCCTCTTGATTCCATTTTCTAGCCTTCCTAGTTGGAATTTCCACTAGAAACGGGGGGTGAAGATAGGGGGAGATGCAACCAGCAGGTTCTCTACTGGAGAAGTCTTCAGGGTCAGGCAGAACTCCCTCTCTCCCTCTTTCTTTGACATTGTCCAGAAAGACCATGTGCCTTCCAAGAGGTCTCCTCCAGACCACCCTTTTTTTGATCAACACAACAATTTATTTGTAAACATGTTATATGTGTCAGTAATCAAGTTGACAACACTTTATACATTTCATTGTATAATATTAACATCATACAAGAAGAAAAATCCACTGTACTCTGTTACAGTTTGGGTATTTTAAAATCTTTAAATACAAATTTTATTTGAAATACTGAAAATAAAAGAGAAACAAACACAAATGGCAGGGAAAATTGGAAAAAACTAAAAGAAAACTGTATCCCCCCCCAAACAAATAAAATCATCTAATTACTTTTTTTAATTTTTTTATTTCTCAAAAGTTCTACCTCCAAATTGTAAACTTTATTTTATTTATTTATTGATTTTTTTACATCTTTATTGGAGTATAATTGCTTTACAATGGTGTGTTAGTTTCTGCTTTATAACAAAGTGAATCAGTTATACCTATACATATGTTCCCATATCGCTTCCCTCTTGCATCTCCCTCCCTGCCACCCTCCCTATCCTACCCTGCCAGGCAGTCACAAAGCACAGAGCTGATCTCCCTGTGCTATGCGGCTGCTTCCCACTAGCTATCTACCTTATGTTTGGTAGTGTATATATGTCAAAAGAAATCAAGGAAATCAAAGAATCATATATATATATGTATATATATATATAATTTTAGAATTTTATTTTATTTATTTTTTCATACAGCAGGTTCTTATTAGCTATCCATTTATACACATCAGTGTATACATGTCAATCCCAATCTCCCAATTCATCCCACCACCACCCCCAACCCTCCGCCACTTTCCCCCCTTGGTGTCCATATGATTGTTCTCTACATCTGTGCCTCTATTTCTGCAAACCGGTTCATCTGATCTGTACCATTTTTCTAGGTTCCACATATATGTGTTAATATACAATATTTGTTTTTCTCTTTCTGACTCGCTTCACTCTGTAGGACAGTCCCTAGATCCATCCACGTGTCTACAAATGACCCAATTTCGTTCCTTACTATGGCTGAGTAATATTCCATTGTATATATGTACCACATCTTTTTTATCCGTTTGTCTGTCGATGGGCATTTAGGATGCTTCCATGACCTGGCTATTGTAAATAATGTTGAAATGAACATTGGGGTGCATGTGTCTTTTTGAAATATGGTTTTCTCTGGGTATATGCCCAGTAGTGGGATTGCTGGGTCATATGGTAATTCTATTATTAGTTTTTTAAGGAACCTCCATACTGTTCTCCCTAGTGGCTGTATCAATTTACATTCCCACCAGCAGTGCAAGAGGGTTCCCTTTTCTCCACACCCTCCCCAGCATTTGTTGTTTGTAGATTTTCTGGTGATGCGCATTCTAACTGGTGTGAGGTGACACCTCATTGTAGTTTTGATTTGCATTTCTCTAATAATTAGTGGTGTTGAGCAGCTTTTCATGTGCTTCTTGGCCATTTGTATGTCTTCTTTGGAGAAATGTTTATTTAGGTCTTCTGCCCATTTTTTTATTGGGTTGTTTGTTTTTTTAATATTGAGCTGCATGAGCTGTTTATGTATTTTGGAGATTAATTCTTTGTCCATTGATTTGTTTGCAAATATTTTCTCCCATTCTGAGGGTTGTCTTTTCATCTTCTTTGTAGTTTCCTTTGCTTGGCAAAGTTTTTGAGTCTCATTAGGTCCCATTTGCTTATTTTTGTTTTTATTTTCATTACTCTAGGAGGTGGATCAAAAAAGATCTTGCTGTGATTTATGTCAGAGAGTGTTCTTCCTATGTTTTCCTCTAAGAGTTTTACAGTGTCCAGTCTTATATTTAGATCTCGAATCCATTTTGATTTAATTTTTGTGTATGGTGTTAGGGAGTGTTGTAATTTCATTCTTTTACATGTAGCTATCCAGTTTTCCCAGCACCACTTATTGAAGAGACTGTCTTTTCTCCATTGTATATCCTTGCATCCTTTGTCATAGATTAGTTGACCGTAGGTGCATGGGTTTATCTCTGGGCTTTCTATCCTGTTCCATTGATCTATATTTCTGTTTTTGTGCCAGTACCATATTGTCTTGATTACTGTAGCTTTGTAATATAGACTGAAGTCAGGGTGTCTGATTCTTCCAGCTCCGTTTTTTTCCCTCAATACTACTTTGGATATTCGAGGTCTTTTGTGTCTCCATACAAATTTTAAGATTTTTTGTTCCAATTCTATAAAAAATTCCGTTGGTAATTTGATAGGGATTGCATTGAATCTGTAGATTGCTTTGGGTAGTATAGTCCTTTTCACAATACTGATTCTTCCAATCCAAGAACATGGTATTTCTCTCCATCTGCTTGTATCATCTTTAATTTCATTCATCAGTGTCTTATAGTTTTCTGCATAGATGTCTTTTGTCTCCCTAGGTACGTATATTCCTAGGTATTTTACTCTTTTTGTTGCATTGGTAAATGGGAATGTTTCATTAATTTCTCTTTCAGATTTTTAATCATTAGTGCATAGGAATGCAAGAGATTTCTGTGCATTAGTTTTGTATCCTGCAACTTTACCAGATTCATTGATTAGCTCTAGTAGTTTTCTGGTGGCATCTTTAGGATTCTCTATGTAGAGAATCATTTCATCTGCAAACAGTGACAGTTTTACTTCTTCTTTTCCAATTTGTATTCCATTTATTTCTTTCTCTTTTCTGATTGCTGTGGCTAGGACTTCCAAAACTATGTTGAATACTAGTGGTGAGAGTGGACGTGCTTGTCTTGTTCCTGATTTTAGAGGAAATGTTTTCCGTTTTTCACCATTGAGAATGATGTTTGCTGTGGGTTTGTTGTATATGGCCTTTATTGTGTTGAGGCAGGTTCCCTCTGTGCCACTTTCTGGAGAGTTTTTAATCATAAATGGGTTTTGAATTTTGTCAAAAGTTTTTCTGCATCTATTGAGATGATCATATGGTTTTTATTCTTCAATTTGTTAATATGGTGTATCACATTGATTGATTTGTGTATATTGAAGAATGCTTGCAGCCCTGGGTTAAATCCCACTTGATCATGGTGTATGATCCTCTTAATGTGTTGTTGGATTCTGTTTGCTAGTATTTTGTTGAGGATTTTTGCATCTATATTCATCAGTGATATTGGTCTGTAATTTTCTCTTTTTGTAGTATCTTTGTCTGGTTTTGGTATCAGGGTGATGGTGGCCTCTTAGAATGAGTATGGGAGTTTTCCTTCCTCTGCAATTTTTTGGAAGAGTTTGAGAAGGATGGGTGTTAACTCCTCTCTAAATGTTTGACAGAATTCACCTGTGACGCCATCTGGTCCTGGAATTTTTTTGTTGGAAGATTTTTAATCACAGTTTCAGTTTCATTACTTGTGATTGGTCTGTTCATATTTTCTATTTCTTCCTGGTTCACTCTTGGGAGGTTATACCTTTCTAAGAATTTGTCCATTTCTTCCAGGTTGCCCATTTTATTGACATAGAGATGCTTGTAGTAGTCTCTTGGGATGTTTTGTATTTCTGGAGTGTCTGTTGTAACTTCTCCTTTTTCATTTCTAATTTTATTGATTTGAGTCCTCTCTGTCTTTTTCTTGAGAAGCCTGGCTAATGGTTTATCAATTTTGTTTACCTTCTCAAAGAACCAGCTTTTAGTTTTATTGATCTTTGCTATTGTTTTCTTTGTTTCTATTTCATTTATTTCTGCTTTGATCTTTATGATTCCTTTCCTTCTGCTAACTTTAGGTTTTGTTTGTTCTTCTTTCTCTAGTTCCTTTAGGTGTAAGGTTAGATTTTTTATTTGAGATTTTTCTTGTTTCTTGAGGTAGGCTTGTATTGCTAAAAACTTCCGTCTTAGAACTGCGTTTGCTGCATCCCATAGGTTTTGCATTGTCATGTTTTGGTTGTCATTTGTCTCTAGGTATTTTCTGATTTACTCTTTGATTTCTTCAGTGATCTCTTTGTTATTTAGTAATGTATTGTTTAGCTTCCATGTGTTTGTGTTGTTTACATTTTTTTCCCTGTAATTGATTTCTAATCTCATAGGGCTGTGTTCAGAAAAGATGCTTGATATGATTTCAATTTTCTTAAATTTACTGAGGCTTGATTTGTGACCCAAGATGTGATCTTTCCTGGAGAATGTTGTGTGTGCACTTGAGAAGAATGTGTAATCTGCTGTTTGTGGATGGAATGTTCTATAAATATCAATTAAATCTATCTGGTCTATTGTGTCATTTAAGGCTTTTGTTTCCTTATTCATTTTCTGTTTGGATGATGTAAGTGAGGTGTTAAAGTCCCCCACTATTATTGTGTTACTGTCAGTTTCCTCTTTTATAACTGTAAGCAGTTGGCTTATGTATTGAGGTGCTCCTATGTTGGGTGCATATAAATTTATAATTGTTATATCTTCTTGGATTGATCCCTTGATCATTATGTAGTGACCTTCCTTGTCTCTTGTAACATTATTTTAAAGTCTATTTTATCTGATATAAGCATTACTACTCCAGCTTTCTTCTGATTTTCATTTGCATGGTATATCTTTTTTCATCCCGTCACTTTTAGTCTGTATATATCCCTAGGTCTAAGTGGGTCTCTTATAGACAGCATATATGTGGGTCTTGTTTTTGTATCCATTCAGTGAGCCTGTTTCTTTTGGTTGGAGGATTTAATCCATTCACGTTTAAGGTAATTATCGATATGTATGTTCCTATTACCATTTTCTTAATTGTTACAGGTTTGTTTTTATAGGTCCTTTTCTTCTCTTGTTTCTCCCACCTAGAGAATTTCCTTTAACATTTTTGTAGAGCTGGTTTGGTGTTGATGAATTCTCTTAGCTTTTTCTTGTCTGTAAAGCTTTTGATATCTCCATTGAGTCTGAATGAGATCCTTGCCAGGTAGAGTAATCTTGGTTCCAGGTTCTTCCCTTTCCTCACTTTAAATATATCATGCTACTACCTTCTGCCTTGTAGAGTTTCTGCTGAGAAATCAGCTGTTAACCTTATGGGAGTTCCCTTGTATGTTATTTGTCGTTTTTCCCTTGTTGCTTTCAATAATTTTTCTTTGTCTTTAATTTTTGTCGATTTGATTACTATATGTCTCAGCATGTTTCTCCTTGGGTTTATCCTGCCTGGGACTCTCTGCACTTCCTGGACTTGGGTGGCAATTTCCTTTCCCATGTTAAGGAAATTTTCAACTATAATCTCTTCAAATATTTTTTCAGGTCCTTTCTCTCTCTCTTTTCCTTCTGGAGCCCCTATGATGGGAATGTTGTTGAGTTTAATGTTGTCCCAGAGGTCTCTTAGGCTGTCTTCATTTCTTTTCATTCTTTTTTCTTTGTTCTGTTCTGCGGCAGTGAATTCCACCATTCTGTCTTCCAGGTCACTTATCCGTTCTTCTGCCTCAGTTATTCTGCTATTGATTCCTTCTAGAGTGTTTTTCATTTCAGTTATTGTATTGTTCATCTCTGTTTGTTTGTTCCTTAATTCTTCTAGGTCTTTATTAAACATTTCTTGCATCTTCTCGATCTTTGCCTCCATTCTTTTTCTGAGGTCCTGGATCATCTTCACTGTTATTATTCTGAATTCTTCTTCTGAAAGGTTGCCTATCTCCACTTCATTTAGTTGTTTTTCTGGGGTTTATCTTGTTCCTTCATCTGGTACATAACCCTCTGCCTTTTCATCTTGTCTATTTTTCTGTGAATGTGGTTTTTGTTCCACAGGCTGCAGGATTTTAGTTCTTCTTGCTTCTGCTCTCTGCCCTCTGGTGGATGAGGCTATCTAAGAGGCTTGTGCATGTTTCCTGATGGGAGGGACTGGTGGCGGTTAGAGCTGGGTGTTACTCTGGTGGGCAGAGTTCAGTAAAAGTTTAATCCTCTTGTCTGCTGTTGGGTGGGGTTGGGTTCCCTCCCTGTTGGTTGTTTGGTCTGAGGTGACCCATCACTGGAGCCTAACCAGCTCTTTGGTGGGACTAATGGTGGGCTCTGGGAGGGCTCACGCCAAGGAGTACTTCCCAGAGCTTCTTTTGTCAGTGTCCTTGTCCTTACAGTGAGCCACAGCCACCCACTGCCTCTGCAGGAGACCCTCCAACACTAGCAGGTAGATCTGGTTCAGTCTCCTATGGGGTCACCGCTCCTTCCCCTGCGTCCCGATGTGCACACTACCTTGCATGTGCCCTCCAAGAGTGGAATCTCTGTTTCCCCCAGTCCTGTCAAAGTCCTTCAATCAAATCCCACTAGCCTTCAATATCTGATTCTCTAGGAAATCCTCCTTCCATTGCTGGACCCCAGGTTGGGAAGCCTGACGTGAGGCTCTGAACCTTTACTCCAGTGGGTGGACTTCTGTGGTATAAGTGTTCTCCAGTTTGTGAGTCACCCACCCAGCAGTTATGGGATTTGATTTTATTGTGATTGCGCTCCTCCTACTCTCTCATTTTGGCTTCTCCTTTGTCTTTGGATGTGGGATATCTTTTTTGGTGAGTTCCAGTGTCTTCCTGTCGATGATTGTTCAGCAGTTAGTTGTGATTCCAGTGCTCCCACAAGAGGGAGTGAGCACATGGCCTTCTACTCCACCATCTTCTAGGATTCCATATATTTTTTAAAAATTGTTTTTGAATTTATTTATTTATTTTTGGCTGTGTTGGGTCTCCATTTCTGTGTGTGGACTTTCTCTAGTTGTGGCGAGCAAGGGCCTCTCACTGTCATGGCATTTCTCATTGGAGAGTACAAGCTCCAGACACACAAGCTCAGTAGTTACAGCTCATGGGCCCTGTTGTTCCGCGGCATGTGGGATCTTCCCAGGGCTCAAATCCGTGTCCCCTGCATTAGCAGGCAGATTCTCAATCACTGCACTATGAGAGAAAGTCCACCTCAAACGTTTTTACGCCTTTCATTCAGCTCAACTGGTCAGTTCTATTATTAAACACAAATTGCTGGGGGAAAGAGCGCACACAGTTCCCCACTACCACAAATTATGCAGTCGAGTTTCCCCCATTTGGGGAAATTGCAGGTGTCAGCACACTCGCAGTGCAATGAGTGAGCCTCATCCTGGGTAAACCACCTTCATGATCATGGTATCTCCCCTGCCAGGTAAGTATCCATATATAATTTTAATGACATAAAGTTACATTTCTTTAGACCTACATGAGAGATGAAATTTTACCATATTAAATTCTATGTCCTTTTTAACATTTCTTTTTCTCTTGGTTTCTAAAGTTTGCCAACTGTTAAAGCTACATTAAGGGCAGTAAAGAGGGGAGGTCAGACCCCTTCTTGAGTGGTGTCTTCAGATAACCAGAGACTTTCGAAGAGAGGTTTCCATGGTGGAGGGGGTAGCAGTAGGCTGGAAGGAGTCTCTCTCTGACTTACCCATCACTCCTCTCAAGCACCCCTCCCCAACTATAACATTTCTCACTCTATACATATTGGGCTACTTAAGGATTTTCAGTCATAATATAGTCTCTGAAAAAGCAGGGGCATTATATGTTTCACCCATCACTGTACAACAAACCTAAAATAGTCCAAGGTTATTACAGTGGCCTATAAGGCCCTACCAATTTGGCCACGCCATCCCCCATCACCTCTCTGACCCCTCACTTCTACTTCACTGCCCCTTGCTTAACCTTGCTCTGCTTCAGGCTTTGACTGTCTTCTGAATATTGCAGACCTGCTGCTGCCTCAGGGTCTCTGGACTTACTGTTCTATCTGCTTTCACGCACTTCCCTCTCGCAGATATCTCCAGGGTTGTCTGCCTCACTTGCTACAGGGCTTGTGTCAAATGTTACTCTTTCCACAAGGCCATTTCTGACCACCCATTTAAAATTGGTACCAAGCATACTCCCTAGCCCACTGGCTAAATTAATTTTTCTCTAAGGCTCTTATCCACAGGAATGCTATATATTTTACTCGTTGATTTTCTCATTTCTAGAATGCAGATTTTTGGAGGGCAGGGATTTTTGTCTGCCTTCTTCACTGTCCTACCCTTGATGTCCAGAACCGTGCCTGGCACATAGTAGATGTTGAATAAATGTCTGTTGAACGAGTGCATGAATTCTTCTGAGAATTAGAGCAGGCTCCAGGCCTCTCTTCTGTGTCTGTCTATTTTTCTGGGGTTTAAGGAACTAGATATACAAGACTTACCATGGAAGACCAGAGCTGGCGTATTTATTCTTCCTCACTTTGGCTTCCTTGCACTTCTTACTAAACCACACAAATAGGCTTTATGCTTAAGAAGTGCCTTCCTTCCCAGCATCACTTAGTAGAGAAAAATATTTATTTGAGTTTGAGGTTGGCAATACATCAAAATCCAATAATCATACCCTAGTGCAAATGCACTGGAGGGTGTGAGATACATAACGTAATAATATGTAATCTGCACATCAGGATCACAAAGGCGAATCTACCATTTCATTTAATTTATTTTCTTAAAATGTGACAATCCCACATGTACTTGAAATGATGCAGGTTGGGACAAACAGAAATGTGAGAGATTTATGAGCTGTGTCAGCCTGGTCTTAGGGATTCCTCCCTGGTCCGTGCTTGGAAGATAGGGCTGAGCAATTTCACCTTTTACTGCAGCAATATCTCGTCTGCATTCGGGAGAAGGACCTCCAACCTGTGAACGTATTAGCAGGTCTGTCTCTATCCGTGTGTTCATTTCCCACAGTGTGTGCCTCCTGGGTCTTGGGGGCCTGTTTACTGGTGTGAGCTGTTTGGAGGCTCAGTTGTGTAGCCTGTATGGGAGAGAGTCTCAGCGTGGGCTGGACTTGTGCAAAATGGAAGGTGGGAGACAGTCTGGAGATTTTAAAAAGCAGTAGACATTTTATTTTTTAAATTTTATTTATTTATTTTTATTTATTTATTTTTTTGCTGTACGCGGGCCTCTCAGTGTTGTGGCCTCTCCCATTGCGGAGCACAGGCTCCGGACGCACAGACTCAGCGGCCATGGCTCACGGGCCCAGCCGTTCCGCGGCATGTGGGATCTTCCCAGACCAGGGCATGAACCCGTGTCCCCTGCATCGGCAGGTGGACTGTCAACCACTGCGCCACAAGGGAAGCCCAGACTTTTTTTTTCTGAACATGGAGCAGGAGCCTGCTCAGATGAAATAACACAAAACAATTTTGAAGGCCTGTGAGCTGTGGACCCGTGGCCAGGGTTGGACATATCTGGATCTACCTAAGCTGTCCAAGGGTGTCTTCAGCCCCCAAGGGAAACTTCACCTACCTCTCCCCACTCTCCTTGATCACTCCCTCTCCCAAGGGTTCTGCTCTCTCTTCTCACTGCTCTGAGTTTGCTGTCCTCTGCCGATTGACTTTATGTTAAAGGCAACAATAACCATTGTTTATTGGAAGGCTGATATTTGGCAGAAATGAACCACTCTGCAAGGCAGGTGTGAAGTCTCAGATTTGTCCAGGAGGAACCTACAACTCCAAGAGGTTAAATGACTAAGAAAGTCAGTGTTAAACCTAGGATTTGAGTCCAGGCCTGTGTGGTTTGCTTCTATTTCACTGTTTTAGGTTCATCAGACCTTCATCTGTACTGTCTTTAGCCCTATGCTACCAGGGCCCTGGCTTTGGGCTCCATGCTTAGAGGGGCCCAGCACTGGCTTTTCTCCTGTCCTGCTGTGTCCACATCTTTGGCACCCACAGGACATGACCCCTGGCTCTCACAACCCCTTCTTCAAGACCAGGTTCCAGGTTCTCAAAGCAAGGAATGGAGCTTAGACATGTAGTCTGGAGTATTCACACACATGCATGCAAGTCCTCTTGTCGCATAGGGTGGAACCAAGTGTGGGAAGGGAAGATGGGTGGTCCCAGTCAGGCTGCTCCCCTACGACCCTTGCTGCAGGGCTCACAGATGTCAGGCTTGCCATTTTCATCATCATGATGTCCTGAGTGTGTACAGCCTCTGCACCATTTTCATTGCATCCATCCATCCTTTGATATTCACTCCAGCTCCATGAGACTGGAGGAATTTGAGGATGAGGGAGAATTCACAGGTAGCAACTACCCTCAGACCTGTCCTCCGACCCCCTCTGTGCCCTGAGCTCTCTGTCCCATGCCTGCCCTGGCCTGTCATGTTCTTTGTGGCCCCTCCTCTTTTCTAGCATCCTCCTTGCACAAACCATGAAATCAGCCTGTTTCTCAGGGACAAGCTCTTTGAAGCTTGCCCCTACTAACCACCTCCAGTTTGGCTAAACTGACATATCCCCAAGGACATGGAGAGCTCAGGGAGTCTTCCTCCACAAGCTGGCTGTGGATTGTCTATGATTTGCTGATCAGATCACAGGGAAAGTTAGAAGCGGAGGGAAAAGCTGTCTGCAGTAACTAAACACCAAGCATCTTTTCATGGCTGTCTTCTCTCTGGCCATCCCCTACTGGGTCCACAGTGGCCTGGGTTCTCATGAAGCCATAGCACCTGGTTACAAGGAGATCTCCTGAATCCCAGAGCAGGCTCCTCTTGGAATGAGAGAGATTGTTCAGTGTGTGGGGAGTGGAGCCTACAATCCACGGTTTCCCCAGGGGGCCAGCCTCCCTACCTCTCTACCTGCACCTCCTACCAACTCCCGAGTTAAACTCAGCCCCAGATCGACTGGCTTCTTCCTAGACCAACCCACATACTTGGTCTCCTTCAAAATCTGTGTCTTGCTTGTACCATTTTCCTTGCTAAGAATATTCATTCCCCTTTCTCTCACTTTGTGTGAGTTTCGCCCATTTTTCGAAGCCCTCGGCAGTTGGAAGTCATGCCTTTGAGATGTGGTTGAAGAAACTATAGCTGTTTAGTCAAGAAAAGAAAGAATTCAGAAGAAATGTGTAAAAGCTGATGTGAAAGATGAGAAGGACCGTCTTGCAGAAGAAAGGGCAGATCTAGTACGTGTGACCTCAGGAGGCAAATCAGAGCCACCAGGGTACCAGTTCAAGCTCAGTGTGAGACAGAACCTCCTGGTAGTAGGAGAAACCCAAACATGGATCATACTGCCTTGGACAGTATCAAGTCTCTGGTCAGATAATGACTATGTTCTCCAGGGGTTTGTTCCCTGGGGCTGATGAAGATGAAATTTAAGATGAAATGTAGGGTTGGTCTACATGACTCCCAAGGCCGTTTTAACCCTGAGATCCAGAGTTTTCTAGTGTCACGTCCTCTGGAAGTTCTTCTTTATCTACCGCTACCTTCACAGAGAGTTATTTCTCTAGACTGCTTAGAACCAAGACCTCAAACTTTAGTTCTTATTATTAGTTACCTTGTCTACTACTAGTTACCTTATGTAGGTTAAAAACTCCTTGAACTTAGGGACCTTTTTCTGAGATAATCACTCTTCCAGAATATAGTAGGGGAGCTCAATACATGTGTGTCTTTAAGATAACTTTTTCTGATGATAAAATATAGTTCTGCTTATTAAAAAGAGTTCAAAAACTGCAAAGTATGTGGAATAATATAAAAATGGTCCATTATCCCATCATCCAGAAATAACTTCATGCATTTCCTTCCAGTCTTCAATATGTATTTATTTTTTGAAATGATGAGAACAAACTTGCAGGGGAATTTCATATTTTTCAAACTCAAAAGCAAGTGGTAACCAAAAGCTCAGTCAGCCTTCTGGGATAGTGCAGTTTGGTCCAGCACTTTCTGCTGTTGGTGCCTCCTGGGAAGCAGGGGAAGGGAGGGACTCTCAAATCACAGTGAGCTACTGACTATTCCAGGTGAAGTGCCCAAGAGTTCCTAGGAAGGTGTCTTTTTTTGCAGACTGTGTTTGCCTTCCAACCCTAAGATGTTCCTCATGGTCAAATGTGCTCTCCTTCTCTGCAGTTACCAGAGGGTCTCTGCAGGGAGGATTAGCCTGGCTGGAGCTGTGTGTGTGTGTGTGTTTTCCTTTCTCCCTAACTCACTGAGAGCTTGGCAAGGCCAGGAGAGAGGCAGCTGATTATTTTTAGCCCCTTGTTCCTCAGAATGGATTGTGCATAACAAAAGAATGCTAATGCTCAGTGTCTTTATGAAAGCACTGGAGTTCATCAGCTTTGCAAAGAAGTGAAATTAAATCAAGATTTAATTGGGATATGCATGTTTTATTCATGCTACTAACCACAGGAGAAGCCAGCAAGCTGAAGGTAAAAAAGAGGGGAAAAAGTCTTTTGAAAAGTTGTTTCTCTCTGATTAAATAGAGATAGTTTCCAACTTCAAAGGCAGCAGGCCTTTAATGTATTTTAAATACTCAACTATGCTTGGCCTGGCCGGTTCTGTTGCTGGTGGGTGACAGCAACCCAGGCGTGCCCTACTCCTGCCTTCATGTCCTGGCCTCCAAAGCATGTATGTGGCTCCTGGTCCTACTGTCTGTGCTTCAGTATGAGCCCTAGAAACAGCTGTCCCAAGACTCTGGGGAGAGATGGGCACAGCTCAGGAGATCTAGAGTTATCCCTCAGCATATGAGTAGCTCCTACTGCCCACATCTGAAGAACAAATAATACTGAGGAATAGGACTTTTCTCCTTCATCAGAGACTTCTCCCCTGGAAGGAGACATGTTGAGTAT
Organism: Lagenorhynchus albirostris; assembly: GCF_949774975.1. Taxonomy (NCBI): domain Eukaryota; kingdom Metazoa; phylum Chordata; class Mammalia; order Artiodactyla; family Delphinidae; genus Lagenorhynchus; species Lagenorhynchus albirostris. The sequence goes on from NC_083103.1 coordinate 92,140,479, forward strand.
CAAGCTATGTTAGGTACAAAGATAAGGCAGTCCCAGCCTGAGTCTCTTGCACCTAACAATATAGAACAAGAGATTAAAGAAAGACCCAGATAATATAGGAAAAAGAGAGAGAAAGGCTAAGTTTGCTGGAAAGGTTTCAGAAGCTCTGACAGATCAAAGGAAGGAGCAATCCAGTAGGAAGACCAAAGAGAGCTTTATGGTTGAGATGAGATTTGAGCTAAGTTAGAAGAATGTCCACAATTTCTGTGTGTACAATGGGGAGCAAGTGTTCCAAGCAGTGAAACTCTGAGTCAAGTTGCTGGAGATGGAAAGCTTGAAAGATGTTTCAGGGAAGACAAAGAGTCTGATTAGCTATGGCTTGTGGTGCATATGGTGTAGTAGCAGGAGAGTCTGGCAATATAGGTTGGGACAAGACCATGGAGAGTCTTAACCTCAGGCTGAGCAGTTTATAAAATGAGAGGATTAGCTAAAGTTTAGGCAAAAATAGCCCTTCATATTCATAAATTCAGAGGTCCATAGAATTGGAAAAAATTTTCAGAATTATCTGGCCCCAGGATTTCTATGGCTAACCACCTCCTGTGACCATGGCAGACATCATTCATCCATCTTGGCACTCTTTTCTTCTGAGGTTAGAAGGAAGCTTACAGTCTTTTAGAACAAAGCAAACTAGTAGCCACTGCTAGATTCTGGCTATCTGAATTCCTTTCCTGACACTCTTGAATATATCATACCTCAAAAATATCTGCATGAAGTGGGTGGGACTGGTGCTCCTAGCTTTCCATAATAGTGGGCTAGGTTATTTGGTTCTAATTACCCATTGAGAAAAAACTACAAATCCTCTTAAAAGTATCAAATAGATAACAAGATAGTAAGGAATTACTGGGAAAATTAATTAAGGGAAAATATGAGCAGTAAAGGCAACACAAAAGACGTTTTTGCCTTAAGAGCATTGGCCAATTTGGGGAATTTTGAACTTTTGTTTTGAAGTCCTTATAAAAAAAGGGGGGTAAAAATGAAAATCCAAGATCTGTACAAGGTTTGAAGTCTAATATGTGATACATTCCACAACAAGCTGGTATAAATGTGAACCAGAAGGAATCCAGCCTGCCTACAGTTTTGCAGTCTTGTTTCACATCTTCTACATGGTCCAAGTAGCCTTAGGGCATGAACTTGGCATAGGGTGGTCCTATACTGATATATCTATGGCACTTGAAAGAAGAAATAAAGTTTTTCTCCAAAGGAAAGCACTTGCATCCTTGGCCTCAAATATTACAAATAATTATTTTAAATATAATGGGTATCATAAAATCAAAGATAACCAAGTCACAAAGAACAAAATACGCATGGAAAAGCAGAAACAAACAAAGCAATAGAAATATATCAACACGGAATTTAGTATCAAAATTACCAGAGAGAAGTTATAAAACAATTATGTTTGCCCTGGGTTGCAGCTTGGAGTCTCAGGGACTCAGACTCTGAGATAGATATTAGAGTTTAGAAGCTTATTGGGGATCAACACCTGTGGGGGAAGAAAAGAAAGCAGGATTGGGCAGAGGAAGAAGTCAGACTGGGATGCAGTCTCAACAGGCCTCAGCCAACATGAGAGGAAGCTCTGAAGCTAGGATAGCTCTTCAGAGATATCCTGAATTAGAGGGAGAGATTTAGGTTGTTAAATCCCCATTGCAACCAATCCTTAGATATGACTCACCCCTAGGAAGACCCTTTTTTCAACTAAGGTAAGGAACCTCTTTTCCACCAAGGCAAGATCCAAAGAGGCTCTCAGACAACAACATTCCCATCAGCTGAGTAAAGGAATCTCTTATTCCAAAGCAAAGTGGGCAGTGCAGCATAGCATCCATAATGCTCTGTTTGAGGAAATAAAAAGAAGTGTAAATATATATGTATGAGAAGGAAGCTATAAAGATTGTCAGATTTTTTTTAAAATAGAGCTTCTGAAAATGAAAAATCCAACTATTAAAATTAGAAATCCAAAAATGAGTTTAATTGCAGATCGAACACAGCTGAAGAAGGAATTAGTAAATTGGAAGATATGCCAGAAGAAAGTAGAATATGTATGACATGAAGAGACAGAAAGCTAGAAAATGAAGAGTAGTCAAGTGATACACAGGATAGAGTGAGGAGGTCTAACATACATTTAATCAGAATACCAGGAGAGGAGAGAGAAAATAGGGCAGAAACAATATTTGAAGAGATAGTGGCTAAGAATTTTCAGGACCAATGAGTGTCGTAAATCCATAAATTCAAGAAGCCTTATAAATGTAGAAAACACGTAAACACATCATAGAACAACATAGACAAAGAGAAAACCTTAATAGAATATTTAAAGAAATACAGGTTGTTTTCAAATGAATGAGAGGTTAATTGCTGACTTCCCAACAATAATAAAGGAAACTAGATGGCAAAGGAAGAATGTCTTAAGTACGTTGACAAAATTAATAGCTAATAAATAATTCTACATTTAGTGAAAATATCCTTTAATAATGAGCACAAAATAAAGACATTTTAGGTAGACTAAACAGAGTTCTTATCAACAAACCCTCAGTAAAATAAATTCTAAATGATGTATTTCAGGCAGAAAAAAAATGATTCCAGATGGAAAATGTGAAATATAGAAAGGAATCAAGAGAAAGGAAGGTTGTAAATAAGTGGGTAATCCACATGAACATTGAATATACAAAAGAATAAGTATAAAATCTTGAAGCTTAATTTTAAAAATATAGAATTAATGGAGTTAAAGTGTTATAAGATCTTTGGGTTATGTGTTATGAAGATTAAGATATTCACATTTGGCTTTGATAACTTAAGCATACATCTTATATATTTTAGAATATATTGGTCATGATTCAGCACAGAAAAAGAAACAAAGTATTTCAAGCAGGAAAAAAAATAAATATAAGGAATTAGGAGTTGTGTTTAAATCATTGGAAAGATTGGAGGAGCAAAATCAGAAAGGCAGTGAAATGCAGTGTCCAACTGCTGCAAAAATTCATGTTTTCCACAACCCATACATCAGCCATCACCACTGTCAAAGAAGGAAAGGTCATTCCTTCATTCCTACTCTCCAGGTTATATATGAGTATATTCATTGGCAGAACTTACACTGCACTTCAAAATCTAGTGTTAAAGAGTTTGAGAAATTTAGTTTCAGGTTTCCAGCTCCTGGGATATAGAGACAAGCACAGAAGAAGATGGTAATGAAATATGATTACCACTAAACATTATCCAGTAGCAAAACAATAAAAATAGTGTATAATATCCAAAGAAGTAGATTTGCTACTATGTTTTATTCTAGAATTGTCATATTTTTCAGTTTTACATTAATGTATCTAATCTATTTTAAGGTTTTTTTGGTATATTGATTGGAATTCATTTTTCTGCACACAGATATCCTTTTGTTAAAAAGACTATATTTCTTCCACTGAACTGCCTTTGCCCTTTGTCAAAAATCAGTGTGTGTCTGTTTGTAATTTTTAGCTTCTCCATTCTGTTCCATTGATCTGTCAGTCTATCTGATGCCAACATCACACTATCTTAATTACTGTACCTTTATATTGACTCTAAAAACAGGTAGTGTTAACTCTACTTTGCACTTCTTTTAAAAATTTATTTTAGCTATTCTACAACCTTTACATTTCAGTGTAACTTTTAGAGTCATCTTGTATATATCTACCAAAAAGAAAACTTATGGAATTTTAAATAGATATTTTCTTGAACCTATTTGAGGACAATTGACATTTAAAAAATACTGAGCCTTTGAACCTATAAACAAGGTATATCTCTTCATTTACTTAGGTCTTCTTTTATTTTTCTTGACAATTTTTTTGTAGTTTTAAATGACAGGCTTTGCATATATTCTTCCAGTTTTATACCTAATTATTTCATATTTTGATGCTATTATCTTTTAAAAATATTTCAATTTCTAATTGTTCATTGCTAGTATATAGAAATACAGTTGAATTTTGTATATTGACCTTGTAATCTGCAATCTTGCTAAACTCCTGTATTAGTCTCAGTAACTTGTTTTTAAAAGATTGCATCCCATTTTCTAGATAGACAATCATATTGTATGTGAATCATATGTGTATGTATGTTAAGACAGTTCTACTTCTTCCTTACCAGTCTGGATGCCTTTTATTTCTTTTTCTTGCCTTATTGCACTGGCTAGAAACTCCAACATAACGAGTAAAAGTAGTGAGTCTGGATATCCTTGTCTTGTTCTTGATCTTAGGGGGGAAAATTCAGCCAGCCATCATTGTGATATTGACTAGAGGTTTTTATAGATTCCCTTCATATGATTGAGGAAGTTACTTTCCAATTGTAAGTTTGCTAAAAGTTGTTTTTTTTAAATCAAAAATGGATGTTGAATTTTGTCCAACGCTTTTTCTTCACCTGTTGAGATAATTATATGGTTATTCTCTTTCAGTTTGTTAATATGGTGAATTTGATTCATTTTAAATGTTAAATCAACTTTAACATTGATTCATGGGATAAACCCTATTTGGTCAAGATATACTATTGTTGATTTGGTTTTTTAAAATGTTTATAATCATGGCATCTATGTTCATGAGGAATATTATTCTGTAGTTTTCTTGTAATGTTTTTGTCTGGATTTGTTGTCATGGTACTGTTGACTTCAGGATGAGCTGGTAAGTATTCCCTCCTGTTCAATTTTTTGGAAGAGTTTGAATAGAATCATTCTAATGTCTTCTTTCAGTGTTTGGCAGAATTTACAGATGAAGCCATTCGGGCCTGGAGTTTTCTTTGTTGGAAGGTTTTTATTTACAAATTTAATATCTTTAACAGATACAGGGCTATTCAGGCTATTTCTTCTTGAGTGCGCTTTACTGGTTTGTGATTTTCAAGGAGTTTTACATTATATTTAATTTATTAAATGCATTAGCATAAAATTGTTCATAAGAGTTCCCTATTACCATTTTAATATCTATAGAATCTGTAGTGACATCCCTTTTCATATCTGATATTGGCAACTTGTGTCTTCTCTCTTTATTGTTCTCCTTGATCAGTTTGGTTAGAGGTTTACCAATTTTGTCATTATTAAACAATATTTATTGCTTATTATTACATTATGTATATACGTATATTTATTAAAAATAAGCTGCTGAATTTATTGATTTTTTAAAATGTTTCTATTTCATTGATTTCTACTGGGATCTGGTCTTTATTATTTCCTTTCTTCTACTTATTTTAGGTTTTATTGGATTTTTTCAGTTCTTTAAGGTGGAAGCTGAGTTTATGTGTTTGAGATCATTTTTTTCTAAAATAGTTACTTAGTGGTATAAATTTGTCTCTAGTACTACTTTAATAATCCCACAAATTTTGATACATTGTGTTTTCATTCAGTTCAAAGTGTTTTTGATTTTGTCTTTTGGTTTCTTCCTTGACTCATAGGTTATTTAGAAGTATGTTATTTAGTTTCATAATTTTCAGAAAATTTCCCAATATTTTTGTGGTTTTGATTTCTATTTACTTCCATTTTGGTTAGAGAATGTACTTTACATGACTTGAATCTCTTTAAATTTGTTTAGATTCATTTTAGGGACCTGAATTTTGTCTACCTTGATAAATGTTCCATATGCATTTAGAAATAATATGTATTCTATAGTTGTTGGATGGAATATCCTATGGATATCAGTTAGGTCAAGTTGTTTGATAGTGTGTTTAAGCCTTCTATATCATTGCTGATTTCCTGTTACTTGATTTTATCGAGTATTAAAAGAGGAAAAATCTCTAAGAGAAATCTCCAACTATACCTGTGGATTTGTCTATTTCTTTCCTTAGGTCTATCAATTTTTATTTCATGTAATTTAAAACTCTATTATTAGATGCATAAATGTTTAGAATTGTTTTATGTTATCAATAGATTTATCCCTTCATCATTATGACATAAATGTCTTTATTATTCTATTGTAATATTCTTTGCTAGGAATCTAATTGTCTGACACTAATATAAGCACTCCAGCCTTATTTTATTTTTTAATTTTTTTTGGCCATGCCACACGGCAGCTTGCAGGATCTTGGTTCCACCTGGTTCAACCAGGGATTGAAACCAGGCCCTCATCAGTGAGAGCATGGAGTCCTAACCACTGGACTGCCAGGGAATTCCCAGTAGGTTTTTTTTTTATATGGATTCCATTTTAATATTTATGATTAGCTTTATAATATTGTATAATTTATATTACAGAACATGCTTGCTGGATGCTTATGCTTTCTTTCTTTTTTTTTCACACACAAACACTGTATTTTATTTTTACAAGAGATAAATAAACTGACACCAAGCATTGTAAATGGATGACCACAACAAAAGCAACAATGATTGCAATTACCAAACACGAAACACACTCATACTACGTCATAATATTGACATTCAGTCCAGTAATCCTTCACTGTAACAGTTCCTTTACTTTGCAGTGAAAATTGATTTGTATATTTTTTGCCTCTGAGTCCTTGTGGGATTTTTCTTTTTTATTCAAACAGAAAGTCACAAAAATTATAATCAACCTCATCAGTTCACTCAGTCCCATGTAATTAATTTTATTTTCATCTTGATCTTTTTTTAGCAGTTTTTTGTTATTTTTTTCACTCCAGTCTTCTTTTAACTAGTGTTAGTATAGTATGTCCTTTTTTATCATTTTATTTTTTACAAAATTTACTATCCATTCATGATGAAAAGAAAACACTTAGCAAAATAGGAATGGAGGGAAACCTCTTTGTTTTGATAAAACTTATCTACCAAAACCTATAGCAAACATCATACTTAATGGTAAAGCTCTGGATGCTTTCCTTTTGAAAGGAAGAACAAAACAATGAATTTCATTACCCCCACTTCTATCAATTCAATATTGTACTAGAGGTTTTGACCAACACACAAAAAACCTTCCTTCTCCCTTTACCACCCCCCAAAAAATGATTGAAAAGGAAAAAAAAGTCATCACTTAAAAATAATATAACTGTGCACATAGAAAATCCAAAAAGATTCCATAGATAAAAATTTAAATGTAATAAGAAAATTTTAACAAGTTTGCTGGATATAAAATAAATATAAAAATATTGTTAGAATATTTGCACCACCATATATCAAGACTTACTATAAAAGATATTATAACTAGGTTGGTGTTGCATTGGTGCAGTGATAGTAAAATAGAGCAATGCCATAGAATAGCAAGCTAAGCAATAGACTCTTGATACAGTGCAGAGGTGAGCCCTGCAGAGAATTAGATAAAAGACAGACTTTTCAAAAATGGTGCCAAGAAAATTGGATATCCATATGGGAGAAAAAGAAATTGGATATCTGCCTCACATCATACACTAAAATCAATTTCAGTGGATTAACGACCAGATTATGAAGTCAAAATTATATTGCTTTCTGGAATTTCAGGTCCAGAACAAGATACTATAGATTGACTTTTCCCTGCTCCTCTCTCTAAATATAACTAAATACCAAGAAATTATTAAACAGAGAGTGATAAAAAGACTCTGAAAGCTGAAAAGAAAAAGGCAGACTGGCCAGAGACCTCAGGACTTGAGGAATAACAATGTGGTGAGTTCCCTCCTTTTTTTTTTTTTTTGTTGTTGTTCTTTGTTTGTTTGTTTGTTTTATATCTCTCATATATCCTTGAACTAGGCACTGGAGAAGGCTATGACCCAGAACAATTGGCAGGCATAGATAAAGACAAGAAAAAACAGAAAAAGTCCTCTCTCTCCTGCCAAAGGACCAAGAAAAGGGAAGTCCAACGGAGATCTAGTGAGAAATCTCAGTCCCTGCTCCATCACTAGAAAATCAGCAATGGCAGCAGTGAAAACACAGCCACCTCAGCCCTGGTCCACAACCAGGACCCTGGTGGGTAGTCTATTCTGCTCACAGAAGCAGCAGAAAATCCCCAGGCCATCTTGCCCCTGCTCCATAAGTCATGCTCAGTGGGTGATCTAATTCATAGGTAGCAGTGAAGCCCTAAGCTGTCTAAGCTTCCATTGCACAACTGGGGCACTGGTGGGTTATCCTATCCATCAACAGTGGCAACAGCAATGAAGACCTGTGTCTCCTTGCTTTCCACCTAGAGGCATAGGGAGACCCAGGCTAAGGGATTTTTTTTCTTCTTCTCTACCAAAGGTCTCTCAGTAGCAGGTGGCCTAAGGAAGTACCTTCTGCCACTACAGACTGTGCTAGCAGGCATTGAACAAGAGTCCCAATAGCACTAGAAGAACAAAACAGGCTGAAGTAATATTACAAGGACTCAGAAAACTAAATTTTCATTAGAACTAAAGTCACAAAAGTAAGGCAGAACCTATATGCTAAACTTAAAAAGAGTAACTTTCTGCTAAAATAGGTTTAGATGAGATCAAAAGTCCCTTAACTAAATGACCAAAATGTCCAGGATACAATAAAAAATCATTCTCCATACTAAGAACAGGAGAACCACAACTTGAAAATGAAATGACAATCAGCAGACACTAACCCTGAGATGTTGAATTATTTGACAAGAATTTTAAATCAACTCTGACAAAAATGCCCCCATAATCAATTATAAATTCTCTTGAAACAAAGAAAAATATAGAAAATCTCAGTAAAGAAATAGAAGTTATAAAAAAGAACCAAACAAAAATAAACTCAAAAATACAATAACTTAAATGAAAAACTTGCTGAATGGAATCAATAGCAGAGTGGAGATGACAGAGCACTGAATCCATGAACTTGAAGTCAAATCAATAGAATTTATTCAATCTGAACAATAAAGAGAAAATAGACTAAAGAAAAAAAACAGTCTCAGGGCTTTATATAACAAACATCTAACATTTATATTATTGGAGTCCCAGAAGAAATAATAGCTGAAAACTTTCCAAATTGGTGTGAAGGGTAAAACAACTATACCCCAATAAAAAACCCCTACAGATCCATGAAACTGACTGAACCCCAAATAGGATAAACCAAAAGAAATATACACCAAGAAATACCACAAACTTCTAAAAACTAATAGTGAAGGAAAAAAATCTTAAAAACAGCCAGAGATAGAGGACACATTATCTATTAAAAACCACCAATTTGAATGACAAAGGATGTCTTAACTGAAACCATGTGGCAGACAGAAATGGCATAACATTTTTCAGTCCTTGAGAAGTGGCGGGCTTCCCTGGTGGCGCAGTGGTTGAGAGTCCGCCTGCCGATGCAGGCACACGGGTTTGTGCCCCGGTCCAGGAGGATCCCGCATGCCTCAGAGCGACTGGGCCCGTGGGCTATGGCCGCTGAGCCTGCGCGTCCGGAGCCTGTGCTCCACAACGGGAGAGGCCACAGCGGTAAGAGGCCCACGTACCACAAAACAAAAAAAAAGAGAAGTGGCAACCCTGAATCTGGTGAAACAGACATCAAGGTTTTTTTTTTTTTGCTTTGTTTTGTTTGTAGACATAGACAAGCTTATTTTATTTTTAATTAATTTTTATTGGAGTATATTTTATTTTATTTTATTTTTATTTAAAATAAAATAAAATAAAATATATAAATAAAATATTTTATTTTATTTATATTTTATTTTATTTTTAATTAATTTTTATTGGAATATAGTTGATATGTTGTGTTAGTTTCTGCTGTACAGCAAAGTGAATCAGTTATACATATACACATATCCATTCTTTTTTAGATTCTTTTCCCATATAAGTCATTACAGAGTATTGAGTTCCCTGTGCTATACAGTAGGTTCTTATTAGTTTTCTGTTTTATAGTCATACGTATATGTCAATCCTAATCTCCCAATTTATCCACCCTCACCTGCTCTTTCCCCCTTGGTAACCATAAATTTGTTTTCTACATCTGTGACTCTATTTCTTTTTTGTAAATAAGGTTATTTTTAAATTTATGAAAGGAGAAAAGCTCTATAGTAGCCACAGCAATTTGATAAAGAAGAATTAAGTGGGGGAAATCATTTTTCCCAATGTTAAATCTTACTATATGGCTAGGGTATACAATAAATGTGATACTAGTGGAGGTATAGACATATAGATCAATGCCATACAACAGAGAACCCAGAAATAGATCCACACAAATATATCCAACACATTTTTGACAAAAGAGCCAAAACAACTAATGGAAAACAGATAACCTTTTCACTAAGTGGTACTAGAGCTATCCATAAGCATAAAATGGGCCTTGATTGTAAACCACACATCTTATGTACAAATACTAAGTCAAAATGGATCATGGGTCAAATTTTAGGAAAAAAGCATAAGAGAAAACTTTTGGGTTCCAAGGCTAGGCAAAGAGTTCTTAGAGTTGACACCAAAAGCACAATCCATAAAAGGAAAAATAATAAACTGGACTTCATCAAAATTAAAATTTTTTCTCTGCAAAAGATCCTTTTAAGTGGACAAAAAGTCAAATCAGGCTGGAAGAAAATGTTTGTAAACCACATGTCTAACAAAGAATTTGTATCTAGACTGCATAACGAACTATCAAAACTCAATATTAAAAAAACAAACGATCCAATTATAAAATGAGTAGAAGACATGCATAGACATTTTATCAAAAAGCATATGCAGATGACAAATAAGCACATGATGTCCGGCTTAGTTAGCTATTAAGAAATGCAAATTAAAACTACAATGAGATAGCACCACACACCTATCAGAATAGTTAATGTAAAAAATAGTGATAACACCATATCCTGGCAAAGATGTGGAAAAACTCGTTCACCCATATATTGCTAGTTGGAATGTAACATGGTACAACCACTCTGGAAAATAATTTGGTATTTCCTTTAATATTAAAAATGCACCCAACAGTCGCACTATATGGCACTTATTCCAGAGAACTGAAAACTTATATTCACACAGAAGGTTGTACAAAAATATTTATAGCAGCTTTATTTGTAATTGCCCCAAACTAGAAACTAACCAATGTCTTTCACTAGATGAAAGGTTAAATAGGCTGTGGTACATTTACATCCTGGGTTACTACTCAGCAGTAAAAAGGAATAAACTTGATACTGCAACAACTTGGATGAACCTCAAGGAAATTATGCTGAGTTAAAAAAGTCATGGTCAAAAGGATACATGCTGCATGATTCCATTTATACAGCAGCATAATTACAGAGATGGAGAACAGATTAGTGTTTGCCCAGAGGTAAGGACAGACAGAGAGGAGATAGCTATAGGGGCATAGCATGAAGGGAGTCTTGAGATGATGATACCGTTATGCATACTGACTGTGGTGGTGATTGTATGAAGCTACACATGTAATAAAATTGCATAGAGTGATACAAATACACACCAATGTATGTATAAGTGCATATATATGAGTGCATGTATAGCTGGTGAAATCTGAATATGCTCTGTAGGTTGCAATGATGTCAATTTCCTAGTCATGATACTTTTCTCCAGTTCTACAAGATGTTAACATGGGGGGAGGCTGGGTGAAGGATGCATGTATGGAGATTCCCCATACATTTTTTTAGTACCTCTTGTGACTCTACAATTATTTCAAAATAAAAAAGATTTTTAAAAATTATATTGTTTTTAGACAATAAAATAGAATAACCTCCTGACCTCAAAGTAGGGAAGAATTTCTTAAATGAGACACAAAATGTACTAGATATAAAAGACATTTCCTCAGTTTTCAATCTTAAACTCCTTGTAGCATTTACTGTTATTATTTACCCTGAAATCTCATTTTGATTATTTTCTATCTTGGCTTCTATGGCACTTAGACTTATTTAAATTTTCCTTTTATCTCTCAGACTGCTTTATTCATTTGTTAAACAAGTACTGCACACCTGTTACGTTCCAGGAACTCTTTTAGGTGTGGGATATTATAGTGAACAAACAGATTTTTCAAATAGATAACGTCCCTATCCTGATGGATCTTACAGTTTAGTGCTAGCTGGTGGTTGAGAAGGCAAAAAAATGTATACATAAATAAGTAAAATATAGTAGTATGCCAATTGGTGATAAGTGTTATGAAAAAACAATAAATCATAGAAGGGGAATAAGAATGCTGGGGGGAGATAAAGTGTTCAGTTTTAAATAGGATGATTAAGGAGGTCCTCATGGAGGAGTCTTTTGAGCAGGGAATTAAAGGAGGTGAAGAATGTGCTGTGAGGTTATCTGGAGGGAGAGTGTTCAGAAAAGAGGATGAACAAAGAGGGTGTATGCTTGGCCTGCTCAAGGACAGGCAAGGGGCCAAGGTGTCTAGAGCAGAATGAAGGAAAAAGTAACAGGAGATAAGGTCAGGGTGGTCATAACACCAGATCCCAATGGCCCTGTGGGCCAATGTAAGGCCTTTGCTTTTACTCTACATCAGTGGTCTTAAAGCGTGGTCCTGAACCAGCAGCATCAGCTTCCCCTGGGAAAGTGTTAGAAATGCTCAACATTGCTAATTAGTAGAGAAATGCAAGTCAAAACTACAATGAGGTATCACCTCACACCAGTCAGAATGGCCATCATCAGGAAGTCTACAAATAAGAAATGCTGGAGAGCATGTAGAGAAAAAGGAATCCTCCTATACTGTTGGTGGGAATGTAAATTGGTGCAGCCACTATGGAGAGCAGTATGGAGGTTCCTTAAAAAACTAAAAATAGAGCTACCATATGATATTGCAATCCCACTCTACACAATATTCTGTAATGACCTATATGGGAAAAGAACCTAAAAAAGAGTGGATATATGTATATGTATAACTGGTTCACTTTGCTATACAGCAGAAACTAACACAACATTGTAAATCAACTGTACTCGAATAAAAATTCATTTAAAAATAAAAGTAAAAAAAAAATAAAACCACCATGTGTGTCTGGAAGAAAAAAAAAAAAGAATCACCCAACAGGCTTGTTACAATGCAGATTGCTGGCCCTACTTCTAGAGTTTCTAATTCAGCAGGTATAGGGAAAGGCCTGGGAATTTGCATTTCTTTTTTAAAAATTTAATTTCATTTTTAAATTGAAGTATGTGATTTACAATGTTGTGTTAGTTTCAGGTGTACAGCAAAGTGATTCAGATATATCTATATATATATATATAGATAGATAGATAGATAGATAGATCTTTCCTTTATAGATTAGATTCTTTCCTTTATAGGTTATTACAAAATATTGAGTATAGTTCCCTGTGCTATACAATAGGTTCTTATTAGTTATCTATTTTATATATAGTAGTGTGTATATGTCAATCCCAATCTCCTGATTTATCCCTCCCCCCTTTCCCCTTTGGTAACTGTAGGTTTGTTTTCTACATCTGCGACTCTATTTCTGTTTTACAAATAAGTTCATTTGTACAATATTTTTTTAGATTCCACATATAAATGATATCATACTTGTCTTTGTCTGACTTACTTCACTCATTATGACAATCTCTAAGTCCATCCATGTCACTGCAAATGGCATTATTTCATTCTTTTTATGGCTGAGTAATATTCCATTGTATATATGTACCACATCTTCTTTATCCATTTATCTGTCGATGGACATTTAGGTTGCTTCCATGTCCTGGCTACTGTAAATAGTGCTGCAATGAACATTGGGTACATGTATTTTTTGAATTATGGTTTTTCTCCAGATATATTCCCAGGAGAGGGATTGCTGCGTCATATGGTAGCTCTACTTTTAGTTTTTTAAGGAACCTGCATACTGTTCTCCATAGTGACTCTACCAATTTACATTCCCACCAACAGTATAGGAAAGTTCCCTTTTTCCACACCCTCTCCAGCATTTAATGTTTGTAGATTTTTTGATGGCCATTCTGACCGGTGTGAGGTGATACCTCATTGTAGTTTTGATTCATGCAGCTCAATATAAAACAAACAAACAAACAACCCAATCAAAAAATGGGCAGAAGATCTAAAGAGACGTTTCTCCAAAGAAGACATACAGGTGGCCAAAAAGCACATGAAAAGATGCTCAACATCACTAATTGTTAGAGAAATGCAGAGCCTGCTGGGTGATTCTGATGCACACTAGAGTTTGAGAAACACTGCTCTAAATCATATGGACAACATCTGAGAGCCTTGAGCAGAGAACTGGCATGGTCTGATTTACCTTCTGACTTCTAGGTTGAAAATACTTCATAGGAGTGGATCCAGGGAGGCCAGTTAGGAGGCAAAGATCTATGGGGGAGTTGATGGCAGTTCGGTCTAGGGTCATAGTGGTAGAGATGGAGAGGGGGTTACCATCACTGATTCCTCAAGTCTCCTTTCTCCATATGAGTTACTTTCTTTTGAGCTTGGTTACAAGGTTTCATGTGTAACTTGCACAGAAGATGCTCAGATCCATGTATTAGTGGGCAGAGCTCTCTATCCCCTATATTCAACTCCTTTTAGGATATTTTAAAGGAAATATCACCAAACTTTCACTTAGTGGAACTATTCTGCATGTTTTATCTGCAGTACATATATTTACACTGATATATTCCCAAAGAATTAAAAAATTTTCATTTCTAGATCACACCTATGAATCAGGTCACTCTGACTCCAAAGCCCATGAAAAATATTTTGTCATCTATTGTCCCAAGAACTGAAGCCCAGGCTAGGATGACAGGTCTGTCGTTTTGCAAGGGTGGGGTTTGCTTTCCCAAACGTTGTTGGGCTTGTTCTCGTGGGATCACTGCAGCCAAGGAAACTGCAAGCCTCTAGCTGGTTCGCTTGTAAATGTTGAAGGCGACAGGTGACAAGAATGAGATGAATGTTTATAAGAATTACATGCATCTCTGAGTGTTTATTTATTTGAACTTTTTGAAATTAATCTTAGAATTTGTACCACATTAACGTTGAACACTGATTTCAAACTTAATACAGTGCATGGAAATATTTACAGGATTTAGAGGCACTTCAGAGTCTGTCACAGGGACAGACCAATGACACAATCTGCTTATGCCTTCTGAAACCTGTATTTAATCACGGACAACTTTAGGTAACTCTTTTTAAGAGTTCAATGGCTAAAATCATTATTCTTGTGCCTAAGAAGAATGGGATTGTTAATTGTGTTTACAATAAAAAAATAAAGTATGTTAATATTTGATTATAACTGTTAGGATTTGCTAGAACAGCATTTATTACATTGGGAACAACTAGTAGATTTTATTTCTCATGCCAAGTCCTATTGATTGTTATTGACTGCTTGGAGCTCTGTGAGAAGAATCCTGAGGCTGAGTCTGGTTACCGCAAGAAAGAGGGTCACGTTTGATAGGAACTGTCTGCCATTGGTGCGGGTTGTGGGTGTGGGAGTGGGGGATGGCTCCACTCTTCCACAGAAGCAAAAACAATCTGCTTTATTAGGATAAATTCAACATTTCCCAACCTGGATGGAAGCTCCCTACTCCTCAACTCTCCGCTCTGAATGTGCTTGTCTTTCTCATGACCCCAATGTTCATCTACTTGCTATTCTATCTAGTATAAGATTCTCTATTTGACTTTGAGGATCCTTATGACCTCTCTCTACACCTCCTATGCCTATCATCCCCCTAAGGTCCTCTATGCATCCCCTTCATTCTGGTTAGCCTGGATTCCTTACTGTCACACGTGGAAATATTGATAATTTGGTCTCTGAGCATTTGCTTAAACCTACCATCTTAGTCTGAAATGTCCACTCTCCTCTCTGTCTATTTAATTTCTATCCATCTTTTAAGATGTGGTACAAGTCCTTTGTAGACTGTGGAATCTTCCCTCATTACCCTGATCCCTTTCGCCTGATGCTCTAATTCTTGATTTCTTAGAAACCTGGGGTTAGTTGCAGAAAATGCAATATGCTTCCTAAAGCAAAAAATAGATGAATTATAGAAAATTGGGTAGTGTTGGAAAATTTGGAGGAGTATGCTCTAGGCTGGGCTGTTAGAAAGACTTGCAAAATACTGCAGAGTTCATCCGCCTGGGAAGCTGCTCCCTAGACCCAATCAGGAAGGTTAGGAATCTGGAAAAAAAATAAATAAAGAAAAACCCTAGAACCCTTGGTTTTAGGGATATATCATTTTGGGTAAAGTCCAGGAATCAGGGTATTACCACTATTATATCTGTTGCCTCAAGAGCCACATCAACCCTGCCAGAATACACTGGGGAAAAAGGATGTCTTGTACCCAACATCTTGGCATCCGAGAAGTGAATGACTGGATGATGGAACAGGTTGAACAAATGTCCTACCTCACGGTCATGCTTGCCAGCAGAAGACAGCAGATGCCTGTAAGGAGACCCTCCTCTACCTTCTAGATCTTGCATGAGTAGATGTGATTTCCTCTACCTAAGTCTTAAAATCCAACTGAAAGAGCCTGGGAAATGTAATTTCTGGCATTCTACCATCTAAAGTAAAGGAAGGCACACCAGAAAGAGAGTGGGATGGATGTGGACAATCTGCCATATTTGCCATATAGATTACAAATTGCTGTCTTTAAACATTGCAAATCCAGTCGTTACATTTCCCTTTTTAAAACCATTCATTGCCTGTTAATAACCTGCAGCCTGAAGCCTTAACTCCTTAGCATGGCCGATAAGGCTCTCTTCTGTGCCCAGGGGCAAGGGCAGTACAAATGAGAGTTTATTAGGGGAAGGTGGCTAGGATAGCTTTTCCAGCTTCTGGGCACTTGTGTTCTCTCCTCTGCTCTTTTGCAAAGTCATCAAAAACATGGCTTTCATTCTGATTTCACATTTTTTGAGATATGACTCTTTCAACGCCTCCCTTACTTTTATTTGAAGCTTCCCCTTCTTATGCCCCAATAGTCCCTTTCCTGCACAATTTGGATTTTACTCCCAGAAGTTTCTCCTTGGTGTAGTGCTTTGCCTTGGAAGCAAGATTTAGTTCGTTCGTTCCAGGAGGTTTTAGGGTCCAGACTGGTTCAGCACCATCTGTCATGATTGCACTCACCCATGTTGCACAACCAACATTGCATTGTCTCTTTGCATTCACCCACAAATTGGCTCCTGTAGAATCCCTTCCCATCTTCGGTCTCTGTTCTCAGACTGGGCCTCCACAATTCCAGCAAATACTTTTGGCATCTTGAGGTTCTCATATTCTCAGGGCCAGGAGAGTCCAATTGCCTTCCCTTCTTTCCTCCAGCACAGATGCTAATATCACGTGGGTCTTGTACATGTTGGTAGTTTGTGCCTACATATTGGGTGTTCATCAGAATTCCACGATTTCTCCTTTTATTGTAGATGTTTTCCATGGTTCTTTGGTTTTAATATCCCAGTTGCTAGGTCTTTTTTTTTAATGGGAAAATTAAGGGAAAAATAAAAAACATTCCATTTTTGTCACTATCTTCTTTTAAAAATATTAAGTGAATGAATAATGAATCACTGATGACTCTGAGTTCACCCCTAGTCTTGTTAGAAAAAAGGATCTTAGTGAAGTTTTGATGTCATGAAGAATGATGGGTTTGCAGGGATCTCTCCAACAACCAGCCAGCACCCTCACTAAGTTGACATTTTTGGCTTGTGTCCACCCAAAGTTTCCTAAGTTGGGCCAAATACAGCCTCTATCCACTCACTGCCCTTTTCCTGTGGGAAACAGATGTCACTTCTGATATACAGACTGACAGCAAACACATGAAAGAATGCTCAACATCATTAATCATTAGAGAAATGCAAATCAAAACTGCAATGAGATATCATCTCACACCGGTCAGAATGGCCATCATCAAAAAATCTAGAAACAATAAATGCTGGAGAGGGTGTGGAGAAAAGGGAACACTCTTGCACTGCTGGTGGGAATGTGAATTGGTAAAACCACTATGGAGAACAGTATGGAGGTTCCTTAAAAAACTACAAATGGAACTACTATATGACCCAGCAATCCCACTACTGGGCATATACCCTGAGAAAACCATAATTCAAAAAGAGTCATGTACCAATATGTTCATTACAGCTCTATTTACAATAGTCAGGAGATGGAAACAACCTAAGTGTCCATCATTGGATGAATGCATAAAGAAGATATGGCACATATATACAATGGAATATTACTCAGCCATAAAAAGAAATGAAATTGAGTTATTTGTAGTGAGGTGGATGGACTAAGAGTCTGTCATACAGAGTGAAGTAAGTCAGAAAGAGAAAGACAAATACCGTATGCTAACACATATATATGGAATCGAAGAAAAAAAAATGTCATGAAGAACCCAGGGGTAAGATAGGAATAAAGACAGACCTACTAGAGAATGGACTTGAGGATATGGGGAGGGGGAAGGGTAAGCTGTGACAAAGTGAGAGAGTGGCATGGACATATGTACACTACCAAATGTAAGGTAGATAGCTAGTGGGAAGCAACCGCATAGCACAGGGAGATCAGCTCGGTGCTTTGTGACCACCTAGAGGGGTGGGATAGGGAGGGTGGGAGGGAGGGAGATGCGAGGGGGAAGGGATATGGGAACATATGTGTGTGTGTGACTGATTCACTTTGTTATGAAGCAAAAACTAGCACACCATTGTAAAGCAATTATACTCTAATAAAGATGTAAAAAAAAATTAGGTGCTTCAGGTGGCATTACTAAGAACAGAGTCTGGGCTTTGTCATCAATGGTGTAAGTGAATTTTATCTTTCATCTTCTTGTCACTGACTCAAGAGTTAAAATCTGGGGTGGGGGAGGTTAGGTGAAACTTATTGGCAAAGTCTAGGCTTGTTCTTGTGATTTCCTTGCTAGGAAACGGAGGATGAAACTGGTATTTTAGTGTCAGTAGTGTATGAGGTAAAACTGCATAATAGGTGGTTCCTCCACAATGAGAAAGGACTTAGATGCTGTAAAGAGGAGAGAAATGCTAAATTTCTATTGCAGTCCATCCCTTTGGATGGTGAACATCATTTATTCTTCCTTAAATTTTAAAATTTACCAGGAACAGTAAAAATAAATGAAGGAGGGAAAGAAGAAAGAAAGACAAGAAACTCTTTTAATAAAAAGCTCCTATCTTTCATTAAAATTAAAACACTCTTTCACCAAATGTAGACAGCCAAGGATCTTGCAGTTCTTGCTCCAGTTTTAGGTACAGGATTTTGGTGATGTGGTTTTATTGTTGGCTCTCCAGGTTGTGAAGTTCACCACCACCCATGCACATTATATCAAATCATGACAAAAAGGAAAAGAAAGAATTACAGATAAAAGCTATGTCTATTTTTTCCAAAGCTTATTATGACACTGTAGTTAATTTTTATGACTTCCTTTCCCCATTACCCATTTCCTGTTTCCATTGACTTTAACTAGTACCTCAACTAGTTGGGATTCTTTCCTGGGTGAGATGGTGCACATGACCCATGCCTTCATTTCTGAGGGAGGTGAGATTTTGATAATCCTGCGTGTAGAGACTTCTATGAAATTTTACCATTGCAAATGATGCTACCAGGAGGTGCCCTAGGAAACCCTCTGGATTTATTCCTTTCTCTTCCCTCCTCCCTTTTTATAGCAGCAACTTTATTTCATCCTGATACTGAGGATTAACCATTCCATCTAACACTACAAAATTTTTTTTTGTTTTGTTTTTGCATGTTCTCCCAGGAGCATGAGAAACTCAAAACATCCAGGAGGCAATTATAACTTCCAATTTGATGAAATAATTTTTGTGTTTCCTCATGGACACATTTCTCTGTTGAGATGTAATGTAGCATAGTGGTTAAGGGCCTGAGCACTGAACTTAAACTGCCTGTGTTCAAATTCCAGCTCCACCATTTACCACTTCTCTGCATTCAATTTCCTAATGCGCAAAATATGGACAATATAGTATTTTACTCATGAAGTCATTATGATGATTAAATGAAATAGTCCATGTAAATCACAGAACAATGCCTGTCACATAAGTGTTTTTAAAATATTAACTATTATCACTGAGTGCTAAACACGCAGAGCACAGTTACAAGGGAGGGAAACAAACAAACAAAAAATCAAGATCACTATGAGCTTGCACAGCCCCTCATCACTCCATGTACATACATTTTCACATCTTCATTTCTGGACCTGGGGATTATGTTAGTGGGAGAAATAACACCATGTATTTGTTGCCTACTCAAAGGACACAACTTATTCTACACCATGTACTCCAATCTCCCAAGATTCCCCCACAGCTGGCACTGATTTTTATGAAGTCCATATTCTTGTTCTATAAGGCCATCTATTTATGGGTGATGGGCACATGATATGACCAGTGATCCCATGGGTATTGATCCATTGTCTTAATTCTTTTCTGTAACAATATTAATTATTATTATTAATATTTGAATTGTTTGATAAGAAATAATAATGTGCAGACTGTCATAATGATGTATAAGTCAATACTTAGACCACAGATTACACGTTGAAAAGGAAAGAAAACCCTAATACAGAAAAACTTTCTCTTCCAAAGGGGGCAAATCATTGCCCCTTCATAATGGAAGGATTCATTGTAATCAACTTCCCAACAGGAGCCTAGCTGGTCACTTTGAAGTATGATACTGTATTAGGGGCTAGGGATGTTGGTTGTTGCTTCTACAAATTGTTGAGGGTAAATTCTTAGTCTGTGTTCCTGTCAGCTCTTGGTTACATGGACCTGGTGTTCCATGTGTTAAATAGCACTCTATATTGTTTACTTATTCAGAACATAGACTGTACTCTGAAGAATAGAATCCCCAAACCAATTTTGTTAGTTCATGAAAATAATGAGCAATGTTTAATTTTCTAATGCTGCCATTAAAAATTACTACAAATTTGGTGTCTTAAAATAACACAAATTTGTAATCTCACAGTTCTGTAGGTCAGAACTCTTACATGGGTCTTATGTATCTAAAATCAAAGTGTCAGCATATCTGTGTTTCTTTCTAGAGGCTCTGAGAAAAATCTGTTTTATTGCTCATTCAAGGTGTTGATAGAATTCAATTCCTTGAGGTTGTAGGACTGAGACCCCCACTTCATTGCTGGTTGTCAGTTGAAGGCTCTTCTCAGTATTTAGAGGCCCCTGCATTCCTTAGCTTGTGCCTCCTCTATCCGTCTTCAAATCCAGCAATTGTGGATTAAGTTTCTTTCACACTTTCAATCTCTCCTGCCCCTTTGGTTGCATCCCTCAGGCTCTTCTTTTAGGAAATACTCTCTACTTTTAAGGACTTACGTGATTTGATTGGGTCCACCAGGATACTACAGGATAACCTTCCAGGCTCAAGATCCATAGTCTTAACCACATCTGCAAAGTTCCTTTTGATAAGTAGCATAGCATAATAGGCTCCAGGGATCAGGGCATGAACATCTCTGAAGAGCCATTATTTTATCTACCGTAAGCAAGCACTATAGAAGAAAGCTAATCTGATTCTCTGCAGTAGGAAACTTTGATGATTATTCACAAGGGGCACAATATTATCATACCAATCCTCAAATGTTGATCCTTCTAACACCCAAATCATTTGGCTAAACCATTAGCAACCACCTAGTTCCTTAACTCAATTTATCACTCTTTCCAGGCAAAGTAGAAAAAGCGATATCTTAGTCAGGAGAATTAAGACATCTCTGAGAAAGTCATAAAGGTGTACATTTGTCCCATCAAGTGAAAGAAAATTACTTCTAGTGTCCTCCATTTGTTGGAAATTGAAGAGAAAAAAAGCATTTGTCAGATTAATAACTCCATACTCAATATCAAGGGCTGTACTGATTTGTTCTAATAGGAGACCATGAAAAGAAAAGTACCTGCAGTTAGAGTCATACATTATTAAGCTGACAATAATCCACTGCCATTTTCCAAGGTTCATCTACCCTTGGCAGGATAAACCAAAGAACCAAATGGCCCTGTGAATTGTAGTGTTTTTCAAGTATTTGTTGGTGACACTGATTTCTCTGATTCTCCTAAGGATGTGGTTTATGTTTTGAGTTATTTTTTTGGTAGGAAGCATAAAGTGTAGCGGCTTCCACTTGTCTCTTTCTGCCATGATATCCCTTCCCACATTGGTAAAGGGGGCTGATAGAGGATTATTGCTGTGTATATTTATTTCATTTATTGACATGAATTTTGATTCCTTTTGGTCCACTACCATGACTTAGGTCAAAACTCCACTTGTCACCTGTCTTGCATAAGCTTCCATTCTGGGTATTAGATCACTGTGGTGTTCTGAGTACCCAAGCAGCAGTGTTAGTTTAGACTTGATGTGCAATATATATAAAAGGTTTAGATATCTATCTTTTTCTGAAGGTAAACATCTGCAGCTACCTTTGGAGAAGGATAAGAGGAAGATTCTAAGTGTACACTTGGATATTTTTGCAGGATCTTTCATCAAGTGTACCCAGTCTTCTTTTCACTTACGAGTTTCTGTTTCTTTGAACTTGAGTCTAGGAAATGGGTGAAAAATCAGGACCACCATAATATGAAGTCAACCACCATAGTTGAAGTCAGGCCTCCAGTTATTCAGTAATATTCATAAAGTGGGACTTTAGTAGGTATGGCAGAAAAAGTAATGTTCACATATATTCTACCTGGTCCATCCATTTCCCTGCTCCCTTGTAGTTAAGTGCTGCCATGTGATTAGACTCTGCTCAATGGGCTGCAGAAGTAACATGTGAAACTTCTGGGCTGAAGCCCAGAAAAGCAGGTATGAGTTCTCCATGTAGTCTCTTCCCCTACCATGGAAACTATGAAATCAGATCATAAGATGAAGCAAGCTTTGTCTCTAAGCCACTGCATGACCAAAAGCCCTAGAGAGTCACTCATACCTGTAGCAGACTTTGTGTCCATGAGAAGTAAACTTTTAATTGCTAAGCCACTGACACTTGGAGGTTATTTTATTATCAAAGCATATCCTCATTTATTGGGGAACCAGACCCTATAGTCAAAGGACCTCATGAGCAATCAACCACCATGAATGATCTTGTGTGTTAGACCATTTTATTTACCATAATGATACTTCCTTCTGTTATGGTAATCAAGCTCATTCTGCCTCTGTCAGTTAAGTTTCTCTATTTATTTTTATTTTTTCCATTCTGGAATCTTTGCAACACACTGAAACCAGAGAGCCCATTTTAACTGCAGCACCTTCCTCAATATCTACAGGCACCATAGTGTTTCTCAAAGATCCTCGTACTTCTTTTATCTACATTAGGTCAAAATATTTTTGGTATTTTGATTTTATTTAGTGAGGGTCAGCTCTGAACATAGGTGTTCATTAACCAGTTATACAAACTATCACAATCCATACCAGCAAGCATGCAAAAATTGGGCTTTCTAGCAAGTTCATTCAAATTGATAAATTGAATCCAATCTAAAGCTATGTTTCTTCCAATTTGGTGAGGACCCTCTAAATTCATTCCCATACACATTCCAAAGACTTCTGCAGATATAAATAAAGTCTCATAATTCTTTGGGATAGATTCCTTTCTTCTTTGATTTGATTTATTGTTTTCTCCTTAGAGTATGCTGTGATCTGATTTAATTGTAGCTTTGGAGAAAAGAAGGGGTTGGAAGGGGTCAGAGAGGGTAGATCAAAAGGGAAATTGGCTTGTTGTTGTAGGGTAACTCTTTCATATGCAGGCACAGGAAGGTTGTTTCCAAGAACATGGGAAGTTCAGTGACGGGTAGGGGTTCTGTACACTAAGACATCTCCTAATCCTGCCATATATGTCTAATCCAGTGTTTCAGTGTTCTCTTCTTTCCTGATCCGTGGCCCAACTGAAGAGACATTACAAGTTGGTTAATTCAACAGATGTCGCAATTTGGCAATCTGCAGGGGAAAAACATAATCTTTGATAAATTTGGTTTTCACTTATCTCAATCCTAAAGATGCAACTGAAAAGATATTCTTTCATGCTGTTCATAGGGAGCCTGAGAATTTAGAAATTTAAATGCTTCATTTTCTTAAAAAAATTATCAATGCCAAGATAAGTAACTCCCTTATCCTGTAGTCCTTGCATTAGCAAATACAGTCTCCCAAGCTTTGCCCTCCACGAGCACTTTATTCCAGATGACTCTGGGTAATACTTTAACTATTTTGCTGCTGTATGCCATAAACTAGAATTCTATCCTGGAATAGTAATAGAATGTTCACTGCTTTCTGCTGTATCTAGGCTAGATATCCAATCCCAGCTTTTCCATAATTTATTGGAGACATCTTAATTACAATGTGCTTACTATGTGCCAGGCACTGTTCTGAGTGGTTTTCACACATTAACTCTTTAAGCATTAAAACAACCCAATGAGATTGGCACTGTTATTACCCACAGTCAAAAATGAGGAACTGACACACATAGAGGCTAGTTCACAGAGCTTATAAGTGGCAAAGCTGGGGAATTAAATTCAGGCAGTCTGTCTCCTCCATGTTTTTAACCACTGTGCTTTATTGCCTCTCAGTTTGAAAGTATATTCTTATAATTTGGTTTGCTGTCATTTTGTAAGAAACAGAAACTAATTTTTGCTATCTTAACAAAATGATGTTTTGTTAGAAGGTCGTCAGAATTGACAGAAGCAGACTAGAAGATAAATAGAGATCTTGGATAACAAACAAGACTGAGTTGAGGTCCCTATAGTGGGCTAAGGAGAAGGAAGTGAATAACCATTCTGCAGAGGAAACAGTCTGGCCAGGACATTACTCTTGTCACTACATCTGCCATCACTGCTAACTTCATGGTAGAATTCAAACCACTCCATCATCTTATTGCCACTCACTCAAGTGCCAAATTTCACAGCAGAAGCTTCTGATATGCTGAGCTTATTTACCTGCCTGTACTCTGGCTGCCAAGGAATGGAGGGAAGGGGGATTGAAAGCTTTTGGCTTCCTTAGTGGGAGAGAGATGAAGCCCAGCCTCACAATGAGAAGAAATACGATGAGGAAATCTTACACATGGTAAAGAGGTTGCTTGACAGACATCAAAATACTAACTGTTCATTATGACTTCTAAAGATCTAAAAGGATTGAGACCCTACAATCTCATTTGTGTCTGAAAACACAAGAAACCAAAGAACAGATATTTATCGGTTTTCCCAACCTCCAAATCTCTCCCAACTCCACTGTATAGTTGTATGGACTTCACTAAAGAGAGGTAAACCGACTCTCCCTGCTCCCATCCCTGAAACACAGCAAGCTAGATGCAAATTTTAGGCTCAGTCCATTTAATATGAGGCTGTATTTCCAAAAACTTTGCAAACCCAAGACACACCCTAGTCTATTCTGAGCTTGAAGCTATTTCTCACATTCCTTTGTAGTATTGGTTACCCACAGTCTCAGTAGTACCAGACCAAGCCCTAAACCACTGAACTCAGCCCATCTGGCTTTCAGATAAAATCTGGTATGGTAGAGTCAGCAACTGACCCTTAAGATGTTCTGAGCTGTCCAAGTTGTCAAAATAGGCCAAATTCCTAGGTCCCTCATACTCTCTTTCCCCAACCCCAATCTTCCTGGAAGTACTGTAAAGGAAACATCAAGACATAGACTTAGGTGAGGCTGCAGATAGATATAATAGGAAATAGAACTAAGAAGGTTTTATTTTTGTTTCTTCCCACCATTGCCTTAGACAAACCTTGATTAAAAGCTGTGGCTACTTGGAGCTCTGTCCAGTTGTCCTCAGGAGTAAAATCAGGGGAGCACCGAAGTTGTGCCTGTAAGGAGCTGATACAAACAGGTGTGGACTCAAACTTTGGGCTGTGGCTTCCCTACCCTTCTTTGTCTCCTCACAAGGTTGCCTTTCTCTGTGAGCAATGGTCAAAGTCCTGAACTGATTAGTTGTTTTTAGGGCGAGGAACTATTGACAGTGTTTTCCAAAACTTGGGCTCTTCACATTGTGGCTTATCTACCTCCTACCTCATAAATTCTCTGGGACTCTGGCAGCCTGGGGTCTGACTTTCCTATAAAACATCACAGGACAGATAACTAAAACACCCTTAGGGTCTAGAAACCTGGTGAGAGTGTTTCAGCTTGAATATAAAATAGAGTAGACCATGAGTAAGGAGAAAGAAAAAGTAGCTCCACTTAAAAGAAAACACTTCCCAAGTTACTCCATCTCCAGAGTGGTGACCCCCTTATTTTTGGAAAGTTTCACTATTCCTAGACTGCCTGCTTGCCTACTCTTTACCCACATAGCCTACAAAATAACTGCCTGTCAACATTTGCAGTCAGTGTTCAAATGCAAATGTGAGGATTGGGCTCATGGAACCTACACCAGTTTACTAAGCAAATGGACAAGGTTCTTCATTCACAAATATTAATAAACAGCCACTAGATACGTGACTAAAACCTATGATAGGAAATGAAGGTGTAAGGTGAACAAGCAGAACTGACCATAGACAAAACTGTGGTTTTGTCTATAAGGTAGCAGAAGAGACTTGATATACATTTGAGGTGTCATTGCAACCATAAAAGTATGCAATCAAAAAACAAAAAGAGGGTTAGGAAATCTATGTTATTATTGTTAACTGTAAAAAAATCAATGAACCAGTAAATAATAAAATGGACATGGTCAAAGTAAGTTGGCTACTTGAAAGGTAAAAATCAAGAAAACCAACTATATTGTAACACATGGAAAAACTTACAGAAAAGTTGAGACTTGGTGAATAGAGTTCTATTCAGAATAAAAGAATTTACAGAAAAGAAGAGTGAAGAAAATATCAGAGAATAACAGAAGAATAGTTGCCAGAGCCAAAGAAATACACCAGCAATAATATTTATTTTTACAAGTTTTCTTCTTTTTTGTCTTATTGCTGATACACCTTATTCTTATTTTCTGTTTCCTTAATTATCTCTGTTTCTTCTATGGTTAGTTCTGTTTACTCCCCAAGTGTGTGTAGAATCGATTTTAAAAGGTCCACACCTGAACTTCTGGTTCCAATCAAGATGAAGTAGGTGGTATTGGAATTATACTCCTGCCATAAACAACTATAAAAACTGGACAAAAATATTTAAAAACATTTGTTTATAGGCATTAGAGAACAACCATAGCAGAAATACAATACAGGAGGTGAGCTCATCATTTATACTCACTTTGTCCCTGAAGGCATTTTCTAAACTGAGGTGCAGAGAGCCCAAGCAGAGAGTGGTGGTCTATTTGAGCAGAAGAGACATTCATTGTTTAGAACTGCCAAGAGAGCTACTAATTTAAAGATTGTGTCACAGGTAAGGAGAGAACTGTGGATGAGTCCCTGAAATCTAAATAATATTTTCTTTGTTCTTTGGACAATTTCTAAACTATTCATGCACAGGGAGAGACTCTGGAAGAAGAGCTGCAGGTTGGGAGATAAAGATTGGAATTCTGATATAAACAGAATGGAAATATCTTAGTGAACCCCATAGGCTTTCAATCAAGAGCTAAGAAAAGTCATATCCTAGTAAGAAGTAGCAAATGTTAAGGGTCATAGCTACATCTAAGAGTAGTATAAAACTGAGGTAAACCTGCTTAACAAATCCTAAAAGTAATCCTCTACAGGATAAAAGTGATCATTCAGTAATTTTTTTTCTTTTACATTTAAAGCGATTTTACCGAGGTTTAATTTACATACAACAAGGCATTTTAGCAACTCATTTTAATTGTAAAGTTTTATGAGTTTTGACAAATGTTCACAACCATATAATCACCACTCCAAAAAAAGGTGTAGATAACTTCTATCACCCCAAATTTTCTTTGTAATTTTTTGCAGACAATGACCCCTCCTATTCGTCTGGATCCAGAAAACCACTCATCTGCTTTTCATCAGTAGATAAGTTTTTCCTGTCTTTTAATATCCTTTTGTGTCTGGTTTCTTTTGCTCAGCATAATGTTTTTGAGATCATCTATATTATTGTGTGTATTACAAGTTTGTTCCTTCTTATTACTGAATAGTGTTACCTTATATAAATATACTACAATAATTTACTTATCTGTAGGCATTTAAGATTACTTTCATTTTCTGCTATAGTGAATAAAGCAGGTATAAACATTCATGTACAAACTCTTTGTGACATATCTTTTCATTTCTTTTATATAAATACTTAGCAGGGCAGTTTCTTGGTTATAGGGTAGGTACAGGTTTAACTAAACAAGAAACTGCCAGACTTTATCAAAATAGTTGTGTAATTTTACACTCCCACTAGCAATGTGTGGGAATTCCAGTTGTTTCACATCCTTGTCAACCTTTAGCATTGTCAGACTTTTAAATTTTAGCCACCTTAATGGATGTGGAATACTATCCTATTTGGTTTTTAATTTGCATTTCCCTGATGACTAATAATGAGTATGTTTCAGGTGGTATTGACTATTGTATATCTTCCTTTGTGAAGTTCTGTTCAAATATTTTGCCCATGTTTTAAAATTGAGTTGTTTGTGAACTATTGAGTTGCAATACTTTTTTATATACTCTAGATGCAAGTTCTATGTCAGATATATGCATTGCAGATATCTCCTCCGAGTCTCTAGCTTGTCTTTTAATTTTCTTAATGGAATCTTTTGAAGAGTAGAAGTTTAAAATTTTGATGGAGTCATATTTATAATTATTTTCTTTTATCATTTGTTTGTGTTCCATCTAAGAAACTTACCTTCTAGAAATGTTTTCTTCTAGAGGTCTATGGTTTTAGCTTTTACACTTAGGTTCACGATCCTTTTTGAGTAAATATTTTTCATGTTGTGAGTGAAGGGATGAGGTTCATTTTTATCCAAACAGATATCCAGTTTTTCCAACACCATTTGTTGAAATAATTTTCATTTCCCTATTGGATTACCTTGTTGGAAATCAATTGAACACATATTTTTTCCCAGTGAATTTTTCATATTTCATTTGTTTTTATTTTATAATTTCAATTAGTATCATTATTATGATTAAGGTTTCTTATAAATTCTTGAGCTTTTTAAATAAAAAGTGTTTTAAATTGTTTGCTAGTTCCATCATTTTTCTTATTTCTGACTCTGTTTTGTTAACTACATTTTCTCCTGATTATGAGTTGCATTATCCTGCTTCTTGTTATGTCTATTAAATTATGATTGGATGCTAGGCATTGTGAATGTTATGCTGTTGAATGACTGAGTTTTGTTATTGTCCTTAAAGAGCATCTATTTTGTGTGTGTGGGGGGGTGTGCGGTGGGGTGGCAGCTAAATTGTTCTTTGACTTGATCCTTTTAAGGCATTTTAAAGAGTTTTGCATATGCACACTTTTAATCTACCTCCTAACAAGATATAGTTATTTTGGGATCTCTACTTAATATCCTGGGTATTCAAAAAAGTCTCTCCATTATCACTGGCCAGAATTTGAATGTCTCTCAGCCCTGTGTGAATTCTTGAAGTTTTTTTAGCTTATAGAAAACTAAAAGTTGTCATTTTCCCAGCATCAAGGATGATGCATAATTAGTATTCAGCTACAAAATCAACAATACCCCTATGCAGATTTCTAAAGCTCTCCTCCTGCATAGCTCTCTCCTCTACAGTACTATGCCCTGCAAATTCTGGCCACCTTGGCCTTCCAGAAATCCTGCTTATGTCTTCCCAAGTCAGCAAAACCCCATTTTATCTGCTTGAGCTTCTTTTTCTTCTTCTTTTTTTTTGAAAAAAGTCTGGAAGTCTCTTCTTCGAAGAAGGCTAGGGTGAATAGAGCTTAAGAGACATATAGCACATGAGCTAAAGGTGTAATATATATGTACTTGATTTGACAGAAGTGAGGATACATAATGAGGTGAGATATTTAAAGAAATAGCAACTGAGAACTTTCTAAATCTGATGAAAGTCATTAACCTTTAGATTCAGAAAGCTCAGGCAGAATACAATTTTTAAAAATACCTTACATCTAGGCATATAATAGTCAAAATGTTGAAAATGAAAGATGAGGAGACTATCTTAAAACATTTAGAGAAAAATGGCAAAAAAAACTACCATAACACTGATGATTTTTCAACATACGATATAAAAGCCAGAAGGCACTGGAATGACATATTTAAAGTGTTAAAATAAATAAATAGAATGGTCAACTTAGAATCATATAATCTATGAAAAATACCCCTTAAAAATATGGGCAAAGATGTTAAAAAAAATTTGGGCAAAATAAAGGTGTTTTAATATAAAATAAAATACTGAAATATTCATTTTCAGCAGACCCTTACTATAATAAATACTGAGGAAAAAATGAAAAACTAAAGAAAAATGATACAGACGAAAGCCCAAAACATAAGGAAGGAATAAAGAGTACTGAAAAGACTAAATAAGTAGGTAAATGTAGATAATATTAACTTTTTAAAAGAACACATAAAAAAGTCTTGTAAGATTTAAAACGTATAAAAGTAAACTACTGGACAACAATAGCACAAAGAGAGTGAAGGGGAACCCATGGAGTTAAACTGTTATAAGTTTATTGCATTGTTTGAAAATTAGTGTAAGTATTAATTTAAATACTCTGTAATAGATCAAGGATAAATATTAAAATCTTCAGTTTTTAAAAGAATATAAAATAACTTTAAAATCTCTATATAATAGAACAATAAAAGAAGATACAAGTAAAAATGAAAAAAAAAGGAGAAAAATTGAAATATGGATAAACTTGATTGATTTAAAAGGGAGCAAGAAAGGAAGAATAAAAAAGAACATGTGAAACAGATAGAACACAGAAAATGAAAGACAATGTTGACTAGATCAGTAATTATATTAAGTATAATAATTTAAATAGTTACATTATAAATGCAAATCATTAAGTAGCATAATTAAAATACAGAGCTTGTAAGAATGGATGAACAAATAATCTTCAACTCTATGCTATTTATACATGATACTCTTCATTAAAAGCCACTGAAAATTGAATATAAAAAGATAGAAAAGTATATTCTATGCAATCACTAACTCAAAGAAAGCTGATATAACTATGTAAATATCAAGTAGAGTTTAAGACAAGATGTATTATAAAATTTATATGTAATATCATATGCTACATATATATATATATATATATAAAATTTCATTTTGTAATGGTAAAAATTCCAACTCAATGGAATGGTAAAATATTGCTTAATTTGTGTGCAATAACAGTTTCAAAATACATAAAACCAAAGTTTACAGAATTAGGAAGAGGTAGATGAATACACAACCAGCTATCAGTGGGAGAGATAATGATCAACATCCTGGTAGACGAGGTACACTTCAGAGGGTAGCACCACGGCTGGCCACAGACCAGAGGCTCCATGCCTACTATAATGCCTTGTAAGCCCCAGAATGTAGACTATATTCTGGAGAGAAGGGTTCAAAAGGAAGAAATTCAGAGTTGACTGACCTTAATTCTGAAATGACTGAGTGAACCGTAAAGTAAGATGACTAGAATTGACAAGATTATATTTTTGGTTGCCAGACAAAATGGGGAACTGAAATGCAGGTTAATCAGAATTATAGAAAATAAGAGAGTCACTATTTTTTGATTAATCCATTATATGGCTATAAAATTAAAATCCCATATAGTTCTATAATTAAAAATGATAATTATGATACACTGACACAATGGATTACTATACAGTAGTTAAAACAATGAAAGAGGGTGCTTCCCTGGTGGCACAGTGGTTGAGAGTCCGCCTGCCGATGCAGGGAACATGGGCTCGTGCCCCGGTCCAGGAAGATCCCACATGCTGCGGAGCGGCTGGGCCTGTGAGCCACGGCCGCTGAGCCTGCGCGTCCGGAGCCTGTGCTCCGCAACGGGAAAGGCCACAACAGTGAGAGGCCCATGTACTGCAAAAAAAAAAAAAAAAAAAAAAAAAAAAAGAAATAGATCTATAAGTACTATCATAGAAAGATGTTGACAGTATAGTAAATTTTGAAAATTTTGCATAATGGTATGTATAATAGGATACCAATTATATAAAAACATATTTACACATGTATTCATGTACTTCTATGTACACGCACAAACACAGGCTTTTAACAATGATTATTGCTAAGGAGAGGTATTTGAGGGGGAAGTATGCCAAAACAGGATACTTTTACTTTTTAATAATGAATTTCTGAACTGTCAGACTTTTTCTTTTTTAACAGCTAGCTAGCAACCGTTACTTACACATACTTAAAAAAGAAAAAAATAGGCAATGTGCATGACACAGAGTAGGCAGCCAATAAATGATAGCTGCTGTTGAGAGAGGGTAGCTTTTCCTGAGCTCACTATGTGTCAGGGGTTAGATAAATAACTCGCACATAAACTTTCTCCTCTAACCCTCCCCAGCTGCTAATTGCAAGAGCCAACACCAAGACTCCACCTGTTGACCCTCCGCTGATTTCTTTCTTCCATGCTTACTTCATCTTCTTCTTCAACAACGTGCAAACCCCAGACTTCTGGGGCTGCTCTAACTCTGCTCCAACCAAAAGAGCCACTTTGACATGACATTGACCTATTCCAGGGCAGGAGTGGAAATCAGAGGAGTGCTGGCACTGTCTGGGGGTACAGAGGTGTGCAGGCGGCATGCCCAGTGCAATTAGAGGAGGATTAAGAAAGAAACAGTATGGGGGCCAGGTGTGATGTATTTTTGCCGTCTTGTCTGGGATTAGTAGTAATATTTCTGCTGGTGTGATGGACACATCTGCTTTGGTTTATTCTCAGCCCTGTCAAGCTCACAGGCCTGGATTAAAGCAAAATCACGCTGAGTGAACATTGCTAATTTAGCTACTTTTCCCCCTCTCTTTTTCTTCCTCATATTCAAATTTTAATGTGAATGTTGCAAGAAGCCATTTCTTTCCAACAGGATGATTTGGGAAAGGAGCCTCCAGTTCATATATGCTGAAGGGGAGGGGAAATGAGGAGGTGTGGACCAGAATGTGCAGCCTGGGCAGTCAGGTCCATATTCAGAGGGGAAGAAGAGGAGAAAGGAAAGAGAATGGGATGGAAGGGGAGCAGAGGAAACGTGAATTTCCACGGTACTTCCTGGGATGAATAGATCTGGAACACTTCCCCATTAAAGCAACAAACAACAATCTCCTCTGACAGCTAAGCAGAAAGCACCGTGTATATTGCACGGTTCTCTTCCACCTCCCAGAGGATCAGACTTTTCCTCTCTTTTGCCCCATCCTTGAGGCTGGCTCCCAGTTTCTTAGTCTCCTCCCTGCCGGATACATCCCTTCAAAAGAACTTCACTGCAGTGTGAGCTGCTCACAGGTGCCTCAGTTACAGGTACACCATCTCATTTCTGAAGCCCAATTCTCAACAAGTTCAGTTGCTGTACTTCACACCTAGTACATTCCTTTAGCTCAGTCTCTGGTTAACTCTGTCATTTCTTGCTGGCTGCCCAAGTTCTGCTTCTCAGTGCTGAGTCAAAGCACTCCCTTCACAGCCTCCGGAATCCTCTCTTAGAGATTCTGTCTTTTCTTAGTTTCTGCCCAGCACATATTTATCAAAGTCATGTCTTCAGGCACTTTTTGTTGGTCTAGACAAGATCTTGGGATTTCCCCTCTCTCCACCCTAGTTAGTTTTTGCTAGACAATATGCTCCTTTCTGCTGTCCTTGGTATTTGATTTGCATCAATTCATTTGGCCGATTTCTCTTTGGTTTCTTATACTTTTCTCAACTTCCCTTTCCTTTTAACATCTTTGAGACAGCAGCATCTTTATTTACCAAGAAGAAACATTACAAGAAAACATATTTCTTGTTTTGAAATGTTATAGCCAGATGCAGAAATAGTAAATGAGGTCTAGAAATAAATGCCGGGATGCCAGATAAAGGGGATTAAGGTATGAACAGTCTTTAAAAGCATAATAAAATCAAGCTGAAAGTCAACATGGTGTCTTGGGACAAAGGGAGGGCATGGCAGGGATTAGGCTAAGATTAGAGCATTGAAGAAGAGACAGAGCTGATCTCAAGCCAGAAAGAGTCGGGGGAGAGGCAGGAGGCAGGGCTGCAGCCCATCTCTCCCGGAGTCAGACAGGCTTCGGGTCCTAAAGATAGTGACTGAGGGATTGAATCTCTTTTACCCTCTCCAAGGCTTGGGACATCAACAGCCTCGGACGGCTGTTTGCCTTCTCCCCAACCCTATCTAGGAGGGCAGGGACCGTTTAGTGGAACAGCCCTTCTGACTACTCTTCCACTCCATCTTCAGCAAAACAAAATACACTTGCAAAGTGCTAAATCAAATTCACCTTCAGAACTAGCAGAATCTGGCTAATGTGATTTCAAGCTTCCCCCTCCCTTCCCACAGAGCTCGCCACCTTCTTGCTGAAGTCTCAAATTCTTTTAACAAGGGGAAAAGTCTTTCATGCTACAATTAGGGATAAAAGACATAAAATGCAAACGCCTGGCTGAGCTCCAGTCAGAGAATAATCAATCAATCCCTGGAATATAAATTACTAATATCAGATTCTTTCCTGGTATGATAGAGGGAAGAGGGTTAAAAGAGCAGGATGATATTGACACCTGAAATGGGGATTGCCAAGGAGATGGGAGCCGAGGAGGAGGGGGCAATCCCTTCCAGGTACATAACACCTTAAGATTTGAAGAGTGTGTGAGTGTGTGTGTGTGTGTGTGTGTGTGTGTGTGTGTGTGTGTGTATGCTTTGAGTCATTACTGCTCACAGCCCTGGCAGGCAGGCATGTGTATCCTCCCCATCAAGCATAAGAGGCAACTGAGGCTCAGACCTGTCAAATCACCATTGCCAGGGCCAGAGATCTTTATTTTGTATTTGAACCTAAAATTCTGACTGCAAGCCCAGTGATCTTTAAAATATATACCAAAACTGCAGAAAGAAACCGGCAACAAAAGAAATATCCTACCAACTTTACCATTTTGGCCGAGACTTGTTGACTTTCAAGGGGGAGAGGACGCATGGATCTGTGAGTAGAGTCATTTTAGGATGGAGCTGCCAAGGCAAGTAGCCTGCTTTGCATGATTTATGAAGACTTTTAAAAGAAGAGGAAGAGGTTGAGTGTTGATTTTGTAAAAAGCGATCTTCACTTTCTGGGAATTTACTATTTGAAGTACTCCAACATTTTAATGAATTTATCCTCTCCTCACAAAACTCCATCCACTTTTTCTGCCTCACCTACCTAGGTAGTCCAGAACTTCAACTACTTCCAATTTAGTATGGATATTTATGCTTATTTTTCTTAATTTTTTTAAATTGAAGTACAACACTCATACAGAAATATGTATATAACATGAAACTATAACTCTATAAATGATCATAAAACAAACCCCTGTGAAGCCATCACCCAGATGGGGAAATAAAACACCTCTAACACCCCAGAAACCCCCATCTTACCTCCTCCTAGTTACTAGTCTCTCTCCTCCCCAAAGGTTATTCTTATCCTTGCTTCAAAGGTTATAGGTTGGTATTGCTTATTTTTTGGACTTTACATAAATGGAATCATACAATATATATTAGTTTGTGTTTGACTTATTCTGATGAGTATTATATATGTGAGATTAACCCCTGTTATTTCATGCACTGGTAGTTTGTTTATTTTCATTGCTGGGTAGTATACCATTGTACAAATATACCTCATTCATTTACCTATTCCACCGTTGATGGAATTTGGATTGCCTCCAGTTTGAGCTATTATGAGTAATGGCACTATGAACATCCTTGTGCATGTATTTTGAAGTATATGTGCATATTTCTATTGGATATACACCTGGGATTGAAACTGCTAGGTCACATGGTGTGTAAAATTTTAAGTTCAGTAGATAACACCAAGCTGTTTTCCAAGTACTTGTGCCAAAGTACAGTCCCATCAACAACGTGTAAGTGTTCCAGTTGCTCCACATTTTGCCAACACTTGTCATTACCAATCTGTGTAGTTTTAGCTGCTCTGGTTGGTGTGTAGTAGTGTTTCATTGTGGTTTTAATCTTTATTTCCTTAATTACTAATAAGGTTGATCATTTTCATGTGTTAACTGGCCATTAAAATATCCTCGTATATTAAGTAATTTTCTCACCCATTTTTCTAATGATTGTCTGTCTTTTCCTTATTGATTTTTCAGGGGTCTTTATATATTTTGGATTGAGTCCTTTGTCAAGTTATGTGGATTGCAAATAACTTCTCTGGCTCTGTGCATGCTATTTCCCTCTTAATGGTATCGTTTGATGAATAGAAGATCCCAATTTTAATGCAGTCCAATTTACCCATCTTTTCCTTTATGTTTAGTAGTTCTGTGTTCTTTCAAATAATTCTTTTTTTCTCTCCTTGGTTCATAGAGGTAATATCTTATATTGTCATATAGAAACTTTACAGTGTTGCCTTTTACTTTTAGATAAACAAAGCATCTGAAATTTATTTTTGTATGTGCTATGTTGTAAAAGTCAAGTTTTATTTTGTTCTATATGACTATCCAAGAGTCCCAACACCATTAAAAGACTGACCTATCCCTTTATTCTACAATGTCAGACCCAATGCTCATATATGCATAGTAATTTCTGGACTCTCTTCTGTTCCATTGTTCTATTTGTCTATCTTTGTGCTAATATCACACTGCCTTAATTATTGTAGCTTAATGATATGTTCTACCTTTTTGTTCTTTGTCAAGAATGTCTTAGCATCTTGAACTTTGCACTTCCATATGAATTTTAGAATAAGGTTTTCAATTTCAAAAAGAAAACAGGAAAAAAGGGAAAATTCATCGGCATTCTGATTAGGATTACATTGAATATATAGCTAAACTTGGAGATAATTAATATCATTGCACTATTTAGTTTTTAATCCTTGAAAATTGTATATATCTCATTGAACTTAGATCTTTTTTTCTAATAATGTCTTATAAGGGCTTTTTGGTATTTTTTGTTGTTGTTGTTGTTTTGTTGTTGATGATGGTGGTATATGTATATGTAGAAGTCTATCATATCTTTCATTAGATTTATTCCTAGGTATTTTGTTTGCTGACACTATTATGAAAGTCTTACAATTATCTAGAAAATAATTTATACTCTAACTCTTTGTTCATATTATATAAACATATACTTGATTTTTGTATACTAACCTTGTATCTAGCCACCTTGCTAAATAATTTTAAAATTCTGATTATGTATCTGTATATTCTTTTGGATTTTCTATGTACAAAATGAACTTATATGCAAATGTTATAGTTTTAGTTATCTCTTTATCATTATGACCTTTTTTTACTCATTACATTGGCTGGAATTTCTAGTACAATTTTGAACGGAGGTAAATTCTTGCTTTATTTCCCTCTTCAAAGGCTTCAAAGGGAAGTCTTCAATATTTGCCATTAAGAATGATGTTTGCTATTTTTTATAGTTAACTTCTTCATAAAATAATTGCATTCTATTTCTATTTTGCTTAGAGCTTTTATCATCAATATGTGTTAGATTTTATTAATTGTCCTTCCTGCTTCTATTGAGGAGATCATATTAAATTTCTTCTTTATTCTGTTATTATTGTCAACTAGATTGTTTTCAAATATTAAACCAACTTTGCATTTTTATAGTAAATATTCCTGGGTCTTAATGGTCTCCTTTTCATATATTTCTGAATTCTGTTTGATGATCCTGTTTAGGATTTTTGTATCTAGGTTTGTGAGTCAGATTGATTTAGACTTCCCTTCTTGTAATATCCTTGTCAGTTTTTGGTATCAAGGTTTGCTAACCCCTTAAATGAATGGGGGAGTATTCCATCTTTTCAAAGACTCTGAAAAAGTTTTTGTAAAATTTTTGCTATCTCTTTTTAATTTTGGTAGATTTCAGAAGCCACCTAGACCTGAAGCATGTGTGTGTGTGTGTGTGTTTGTGTGTGTGTGTGTGTAAATGCTTTTTAACTATAGATTTGACTTCTGATTAGATGTGGACCTATTCATATTATCTCTTTCTTTTTGTGTTAGTTTTAATAAGCTGGGTTTCTTAGGAATATATCCATTACTGCTATAGTTTCAAATGTATTGGTATAAAGTTTTTATATTAGCTTCATGTTTTTAGTCCTGTAGAATCTGTAACGATATCACCTTTTCATTCCTAATATCAGATACTGTTTTTGTATCAGGAGAAGTGGATTTTTTTCAGATCCTGGGCCTTAATAGATGAAGAAATGTTCACCTTTATGTTGCTAATCCCAGCACCTAGTTCTGACCTCCGACCATCATATTTAGATGCCAACTCCAGGCTAACAACGTAGAGGGAGTTTTCCTAAATTCTACAGGGCATCATCAACAATTCCTTATTTCTGCAACTCTAGTACTTTTAGAAGAAAATTTATTAAAGTATAATACACATACACAAAAGTGTACATATCACACAACTTAATGAATTCTGAGAAACACATCTGTATAAATGTTTATACATCTATATAATCAACACAAATATTAAAAAATAAAACATTATTAGCATCCAGAAGCTCTTTCCATGCTTCCTGCTAATTATACCTCCTACAAAGGTAACAACCATCCAGACATTAAACAGCATAGATTGGTTTTGCCTTTGTTTAAATATCTGTTGTCTTTTGCTCAAAATTGTGTCTTTGAGAATTATTCCTACTGTTGCATATAGTAGTAGAATGTTCATTCTCTTTGTTGTATAATATTGTGCTAATGTACCATAATTTATTTACCTATTTTACTATTGATGGATATTGGGATACTTTCCAGATTGGTATCATTGTTCTACTATGAACACTCTTGTACATATCTTTTGGTGAACATATGCATACATTTTTCTTGGTTCTATACTTAGGAGTGGAATTGCTAAGTCATATGGTTTGCATATGTTCCACAATAGTGTAAATACCATACTCCCAAAAAGTTTTAAAAAGTGATTCTATGAATTTACTCATTACTAGCAATGGATGAGAATTACATTTCTTCTGCATCCATTTCAACACTTTATATTTTCCATCTTCTTCATTTTACCATTTGGCTGCATGTCGAGTGATATTGCATTGTGATTTTTTTTTTTTTTTTTTGCATGGTGATTTTTAAGTGGAGTTCTCCTGATGCCTAATTAGGTCAAGCATCTTTTTGTATGTCTATTGGCTACTTGGAGATCTTCTTTTGTGTCTATTCAAATATTTTGCTCATTTTTCTATTGGGTTAATATTTATTTTTATCATTATGAAAATAATGTTATGTTCATGATAGAATTTTTTTAATATGAAAAACAATATTTATTATTTTTAAAACAATATTTATTATTAAAGAACAACAAACATACCAAATGGTAAAATGCTAAGGCCATTTCCTTTAAAATCAGATGCAGAAGAGGATACGTACTATTTGGTTTTGTTTTATTTTGTTTGAATTTTGTTTTATTTATTTTTTTATAAGCAAGTCCTTATTAGTTATCCATTTCATACAAATTAGTGTATATATGTCAATCCTAATCTCCCAGTTCATCCCACCACCACTACTTCCCCCACCACTTTCCCACCTTGGTGTCCATACGTTTGTTCTCTACATCTGTGTCTCAATTTCTGCCCTGCAAACTGGTTCATCTGTACCATTTTTTAGGTTAACATATATGCGTTAATATATGATATTTCTTTTTGTCTTTCTGACTTACTTTACTCTGTATGACAGACTCTAGATCCATCCATGTCGCTACAAATGACCCAATTTTGTTCCTTTTTATGGCTGAGTAATATTCCATTGTATACATGTAGGACATCTTCTTTATCCATTCATCTGTCGATGAGCATTTAGGTTGATTCCATGACGTGGCTATTGTAAATAGTGCTGCAATAAATACTGGGGTCCATGTGTCTTTTTGAAATATGGTTTTCTCTAGGTATATGTCCAGTAGTGGGATTGCTGGATCATATGGTAATTCTATTTTTAGTTTTTTGAGGAACCTCCATATTGTTCTCCATAGTGACTGTATCAATTTACATTCCCAACAACAGTGCCAGAGGGTTCACTTTGCTCCACACCCTCGCCAGCATTTGCTGTTTGTAGATTTTTTGGTGATGCCCATTTTAACTGGTATGAGGTGATACCTCATTGTAGTTTCGATTTGCATTTCTCCAATAATTAGTGATGTTGAGCAGCTTTTCATTTGCTTCTTGGCCATCTGTATGTCTTCTTTGGAGAAATGTTTATTTATGTCTTCTGACCATTTTTTGATTGGGTTTTTTGTTTTTTTAATATTGAGCTGCATGAGCTGTTTATATATTTTGGAGATTAATCCTTTGTCCATTGATTTGTTTGCAAATATTTTCTTCCATTCTGAGGGTTGTCTTTTGGTCTTGTTTGTAGTTTCCTTTGCTTGGCAAAAGCTTTTACATTTCATTAGGTCCCATTTGTTTATTTTTGTTTTTATTTTCTTTACTCTAGGAGGTGGACCAAATAAGATCTTGCTATGATTTATGTCAGAGAGTGTTCTTCCTATGTTTGCCTCTAAGAATTTTATAGTGTCCAGTCTTACATTTAGGTCTCTAATCCATTTTGAGTTTATTTTTGTGTATGGTGTTAGGGAGTGTCCTAATTACATTCTTTTACATGTAGCTGTCTGCTTTTCCCAGCACCACTTATTGAAGAGACTGTCTTTTCTCCATTGTATATTTTTGCCTGTTTTGTCATAGATAAGTTGAGCATAGGTGCATGGGTTTATCTCTGGGCTTTCTATCCTGTTCCATATTTCTGTTTTTGTGCCAGTACCATACTGTCTTAATTACTGTACCTTTGTAATATAGTCTGAAGTCAGGGAGTCTGATTCTTCGAGCTCCGTTTTTTTCCCTCAAGACTGCTATGGCTATTTGTGTCTTTTGTGTCTCCATACAAATTTTAAGATTTTTTTGTTCTAGTTCTGTAAAAATTACCATTGGTAATTTGATAGGGATTGCATTGAATCTGTAGATTGCTTTGGGTAGTATAGACATTTTCACAATATTGATTCTTCCAATCCAGAAACATGGTATATCTCTCCATCTGTTTGTAACATCTTTAATATCTTTCATCAGTGTCTTATAGTTTTCTGCATACAGGTCTTTTGTCTCCCTAGGTAGGTTTAATTGTAGGTATTTTATTCTTTTTGTTGCAATGGTAAACGGGAGTGTTTCCTTCATTTCTCTTTCAGATTTTTCATCATTAGTATATAGGAATGCAAGAGATTTCTGTGCATTAATTTTGTATCCTGCTACTTTACCAAATTCATTGGTTAGTTCTAGTAGTTTTCTGGTGGCATCTTTAGGATTCTCTATGTAGAGTATCATGTCATCTGCAAACAGTGACAGTTTTACTTGTTTTCCAATTTGTATTCTTTTTATGTCTTTTTCTTCTCTGACTGCTGTGGCTAGGATTTCCATAACTATGTTGAATAATAGTGGTGAGACTGGACATCCTTGTCTTGTTCCTGATCTTAGAAGAAATGCTTTCAGTTTTTCACCATTGAGAATGATGTTTGCTGTGGGTTTGTTGCATATGGCCTTTATTATGTTGAGGTAGGTTCCCTCTATGCTCACTTTATGGAGAGTTT
Source organism: Lagenorhynchus albirostris (assembly GCF_949774975.1). Taxonomy (NCBI): domain Eukaryota; kingdom Metazoa; phylum Chordata; class Mammalia; order Artiodactyla; family Delphinidae; genus Lagenorhynchus; species Lagenorhynchus albirostris. Next base: position 92,181,723 of record NC_083103.1, read on the forward strand.
TTATCGTAAATTAGTGTTGAATTTTATCAAAAACTTTTTCTGCATCTATTGAGATGATCATATGTTTTTTCTTCTTCAGTTTGTTAATATGGTGTATCACATTGATTGATTTGTGTATATTGAAGAATCCTAGCATCCCTGGGATAAATCCCACTTGATCATGATGTATGATCCTTTTAATGTGCTGTTGGATTCTGTTTGCTAGTATTTTGTTGAGGATTTTTGCATCTATATTCATCAGTGATATTGGTCTGTAATTTTCTCTTTTTGTAGTATCTTTGCCTGGTTTCAGTATCAGGGTGATAGTGGCCTCATAGAATGAGTTTGGATGTATCGTTTCTCTGCAATTTTTTGGAAGAGTTTGAGAAGGATGGGTGTTAGCTCTTCTCTAAATGTTTGACAGAATTCACCTGTGACGCCATCTGGTCCTGGACTTTTGTTTGTTGGAAGATTTTTAATCACAGTTTCAATTTCATTACTTGTGATTGGTCTGTTCATATTTTCTATTTCTTCCTGGTTCAGTCTTGGAAGGTTATACCTTTCTAAGAATTTGTCCGTTTCTTCAAGGTTGTCCATTTTATTGGCATAGAGTTGCTTGCTGTAGTCTGTTAGGATGTTTTGTATTTCTGTGGTGTCTGTTGTAACTTCTCCTTTTTCGTTTCTAATTTTATTGATTTTAGTCCTCTCCCTCTTTTTCTTGATGAGTATGGCTGATGGTATATCAATTTGTTTATCTTCTCAAAGAATCAGCTTTAATTTTATTAATCTTTGTTATTGTTTTCTTTGTTTCTATTTCATTTATTTCTGCTCAGACCTTTATGATTTCTTTTCTTTTGCTAACTTTGGGTTTTGTTTATTCTTCTTTCTCTAGTTCCTTTAGGTGTAAGGTTAGATTTTTTATTTGAGATTTTTCTTGTTTCTTGAGGTAGGCTTGTATTCCTATAAACTTCCCTCTTAGTACTGCTTTTGCTGCATCCCATAGGTTTCGCACTGTCATGTTTCCGTTGTCATTTGTCTCTAGGTATTTTCTGATTTACTCTTTGATTTCTTCAGTGATCTCTTGGTTATTTAGTAATGTATTGTTTAGACTCCATGTATTTGTGTTGTTTACTTTTCTTTCCCTGTTATTGATTTCTAATCTCATAGAGCTGTGGTCAGAAAAGATGCTTGATATGATTTCAATTTCCTTAAATTTACTGAGGCTTGTTTTGTGACCCCAGATGTGATCTATCCTGGAGATTGTTGTGTGCGCACTTGAGATTAAGTGTAATCTGCTGTTTTTGGATGGAATGTTCTATAACTATCAATTAAATCTATCTGGTCTATTGTGTAATTTAAAGCTTGTGTTTCCTTATTCATTTTCTGTTTGGATGATGTAAGTGAGGTGTTAAAGTCCCCACTATTATTGTGTTACTGTCGATGTCCTCTTTTATAGCTGTTAGCAGTTGCCTTATGTATTGTGGTGCTCCTTTGTTGGGTGCATATATATTTATAATTGTGATATCTTCTTCTTGGATCAATCTCTTGATCATTATGTAGTGTCCTTCCTTGTCTCTTGTAATATTCTTTATTTTAAAGTCTATTTTATCTGATATGAGTATTGCTACTCCAGCTTTCTCTTGATTTTCATTGGCATGGAATATCTTTTTCCATCCCCTCGCTTTCAGTCTGTATGTGTCCCTCGGTCTGAAGTGGATCTCTTGTAGACAGCATATATATGGGTCTTGTTTTTTTATCCATTCAGCAAGCCTGTGTCTTTTGGTTGGAGCATTTAATCCATTCATGTTTAAGGTAATTATCCATATGTATGTTCCTATTACTATTTTCTTTATTTTACTGTGTTTGTTTTTGTAGGTCCTTTACTTCTCTTGTGTTTCCCACTTACAGAAGTTCCTTTAGCATTTTTTGTAGAGGTGGTTTGGTGGTGCTGAATTCTCTTAGCTTTTGCTTGTCTGTAAAGATTTTGATTTCTTGGTCAAATCTGAATGAGATCCTTTCTGGGTAGAGTAATCTTGGTTGTAGATTCTTCCCTTTCATCACTTTAAATACATCATGCCACTCCCTTCTGGCTTGTAGAGTTTCTGCTGAGAAATTGGCTGTTAACCTTATTAGAGTTCCCTTGTATATTATTGGTCATTTTTTCCTTGTTGCTTTCAATAATTTTTTTGTCTTTAATTTTTGTCAATTTGATTACTATGTGTCTCGGCATGTTTCTTATTGGGTTTACCCCCCCTGGGACTCTCTGCACTTCCTGGACTTGGGTGGCTATTTCTTTTCCCATGTTAGGGAATCTTTCGACTCTAATTTCTTCAAATATTTTCTCAGGTCCTTTCTCTCTCTCTTCTCCTTCTGGGACCCCTATAATGTGAATGTTGTTGTGTTTAATGTTGTCTCAGAGGTCTCTTAGTCTGTCTTCATTTCTTTTTTCTTTATTCTGTTCTATAGCAGTGAATTCCACCATTCTGTCTTCCAGGTCACTTATCCGTTCTTCTGCCTCAGTTATTCTGCTATTGATTCCTTTTCGTGTATTTTTTATTTCGGTTATTGTATTGTTCATCTCTGTTTGTTTTTTCTTTAATTCTTCTAGGTGTTTTTTCTTTAATTCTACTAGGTCTTTGTTAAACATTTCTTGCATCTTCTCAATCTTTGCCTACATTGTTTTTCCGAGTTCCTGGATCATCTTCACTATCATTATTCTGAATTATTTTTCTGGAACGTTGCCTATCTCCACTTCATTTAGTTGTTTTTCTGGGGTTGTATCTTGTTCCTTCACCTGGTACATAGCCCTCTGCCTTTTCATCTTGTCTATCTTTCTGTGGATATGGTTTGTGGTCCACAGGCTGCAGGACTGTAGTTCTTCTTGCTTCTGACATCTGCCTTCTGGTGGATGAGGCTATCTAAGAGGCTTGTGCAAGTTTCCTGATGGGAGGGACTGGTGGCGGTTAGAGCTGGGTGTTGCTGTGGTGGGCAGAGTTTAGTAAAACTTTAATTCACTTGTCTGATGATGGGTGGGGCTGGGTTCCCTCTCTGTTGGTTGTTTGGCCTGAGGTGACCCAACACTGGAGCCTACCTAGCTCTTTGGACGGACTCTGAGAAGGCTCACGCCAAGGAGTACTTCCCAAAACTTCTGCTGCCAGTGTTCTTGTCCTTGTCCTCACAGTGAGCCACAACCACCCACTGCCTCTGCAGGAGACCCTCCAACACTAGCAGGTAGGTCTGGTTCAGTCTCCTATGGGGTCACCGCTCCTTCCCCTGCATCCCGATGCACACACTACTTTGCATGTGCCCTCCAAGTTTCTGTCTCCCCCAGTCCTGTCGAAGTCCTGCAATCAAATCCTGCTAGCCTTCAAAGTCTGATTCTCTAGGAATTCCTCCTCCCGTTGCCAGACCCCCAAGTTGGGAAGCCTGACGTGGTGCTCAGGACCTTCACTCCAGTGGGTAGACTTCTGTGGTATAAGTGTTCTCCAGTCTGTGAGTCAGCCACCCAGCTGTTATGGGATTTGGTTTTATTGTGATCACGCTCCTCCTACCATCTCACTGTGGCTTCTCCTTTGTCTTTGGATGTGGGGTATTTTTTGGTGAGTTCCGGTGTCTTCCTGTCAATGATTGTTCAGCAGTTAGTTGTGATTCCAATGATTTCACAAGAGGGAGTCTGTTCATGATAGAAAATTTGACAAACACAGAAGAGTATATAAACAACATATTGATGATAAGAACCTATGATTCCATTAATATTTAAATAACCAGATATTTATAATTCTACCACATTATATCATTTAATATGGTATAGTTATAAAATAGTTATAAAGTAATATAGTCATGTTTATACTGTTAAAAACAATTACATTGACTCCTATTTTATTTAAGGTCCTCCAAAACACACACATTAGAAATGAAGGGAGGTACTTTTTTCTCTCATTCTTAAGAGGGTTGAGGATATTAGCCCCTTGACCTCATTGCTAATCAGAGGGGCATCACTAGCTGTTCACAGGGTCAAACCTATTCTTGGCATTGCTGGAATCTGAAGAAGGCACAGTTGGGGATCATTTGTGTCAAATTTGTTCCCTCTCTGTGTTCATGGCATCACCACTTTCCCTCTTTCCTGAGCCAGACACCAAAGTCAATGCCTACTCCTTTGTTTCACAAAGCTAAATTTTTGCTAAGTCCAAAACCTCTTCTTCCCCACAGCCAGTTCCCTAATTTGAGCCTTATCTGTCATCTGAATTATTTCTTCCCACTTGACTGATTTTCTTGCCTCTATTCTTACCCTACTGTCTACCTCCCAGCCCAGTCCAGGCCATTCTTCAGCAGCCTTTCTAAAATGCAAATGTAACCATGTCACTTCCCTGCTTATACCATCTAAGAGGCTTCCCAATGCCCTCAGATAAGGTCCAACATCTTTATATTGATTACTTGGATGCTTCTAATCTGGTTCTTTCTTTCTTTAGCCTCAGCTCCTGCCACTGACAGTTCATAGACGTCTATGCTTCAGAGCCTTTGTTTAAAGCCTGCTTGAAATGCCCTCCCCTGGTTTCTCTGCCTTGGAGAAATCTTGTGCACTTTTTCAAGGCCTGGGTCAAGTGCCATCTGAGCTCCTAGACAGGACTAATCTGCCCTCTCCCAGTTGGTTGTATAAATCACTCAGCCCACTGAATTGCTATAGTATCTTTGCCACCTTCTCCACACAATGCATTTCTCAAATCTTTATCTCTTGCATTTCAAGCGCTTGGCACGAGGTCTGTTATATAATAGATGCTTAATAAACATTGAAAAAATGCCCAAGGGAATTAAACAAAGGTAAATAGAAAAGGAAACTAACATTTGTTAAGAATTTGCCAGGTACTAGACACTTTACTTATGCTTTCTCTTTTAAACTTTCCAACAGTACTATGAATTAGGTGGTCTCGTGCCCATTTTTATGACTGAGGAGACTAAGGCACAGAGAAATTTAATCATTTGCTCAAGGTTACACAACGAATACATGGCAGAGCCAAGATTTAAATCTAAGTCTGGAAATAAACCTGGTTGTTTACCCTTAGATTATTGTAATAATGTTGTTAATCATTATCATCTTGATGATTGTACTAAGAAAATGATCAGAGCACTTTACATGTGTACCTCGATGGTTTGTTCACAAAGCACTTTCCCATCCATTATTGTTATCAAGTCCCATCACAAACCGTTGAAGTCGGCAGAATTAGCCTCCAACTCTAACTAATGAAGACAGTGAAGTTTGAGGATTTAAAGTGCCTCACCTAAGGTCACAGTCTTAGCAAGCAGCACAGCTGGAACTGAAATCCAGGTCTTCCAGCTCTAAGTCCAGTGGGGGCTGACGAGGAGGACAGAATCCCAGAGGAATAAGTGCTTTGAAATAATACGCTGGCTGCTAACTCTGGCAGACATCCTTTCCGTTCCCCTTGCAAATCTGCTGGAGCCATAGCAGCTTCTAGGTGGTGGAAAAACAAAATCACAGGCTGAAGCTTTCCACCATTTCGGGAGGGTGGGGAATTCTTTACATGAGAGCCATTGTCTGACTTGGCAAGAAAAAAAAATGTTAATAAAAAGAAGAGAAACCAGTACATATAAACATTTTAAAAAGCTGCATGGAGCCCAGACCAGTATAGCAAGAAAAAAAGCTCTCTTGGGCCACTGCCCTGTGTGAACCATCCCCCCGGTAACCCCCTGTAGGCACTGCCCACAAGGTCTGTCTAGGGAATCTCCAATCTCCGTGAAGAAAAGGATAAAACAACATCAATTCTCTAGGACCCTCATTATTCAAACAGTTCCAGAAGCAGTGAGAGGACACCGGTGACTTTGGGAGAAGCACAATCTTATCTCCAGGGTGAATAAGACCACTTGTTGTTTATGTCCAGGAAAGCAGGGCAGCGCAAAAAGAACGGGGAGAACTGGAGGAGAAGGGCGCCAAAAGCTAGCAGCCGATCTAAAAATCCTCTGCAGAAACAATGGCTCCTCCTGGGATGAGCTGCAGCCCCTTCAGAAAACAAAAGCTCTTGCGGAGGTAATTGGTCTTTTGTGGTTCTGGCAAAAAGTAACAGACAGAGCTCGCCTGGCCTGACCCTCTCCCTTCAAGCAAAGGAGACGCAGAACTTGTCGGGCAGTGGGGACACTTTGGCAAGGCTCCCTAACTTCCATCTGATCTTCCAGCTTCCTGGCTCCTCCACAGAGACCTCCACTCTTTTCCCAGTGAGGCCCCAGGATGTCCTGGTTACTCGCTGCCCAGTCCCCTTTCAGTGCCCCTCTGTAGTCTGTGGTCTGTCCCTTTCTTGTTCCAGCCAAAACCAAACGCTGCTGTTGGGCCTAGAGCTCCCTGAAGTTTTTCTGACAATTTCTGAGCTTGAGCTAAAAATATAAACTGGCCTGGGACTTTACTTGAGCCCATTTGGCCCTTTTCACCCGGCCAGTAAAAGCCCCTGCATTTCAAAGGAAGCACAGGTGGACATAGAACGGGCTGCCAGCCAGCAGCTGTCCCTCCTCCTGGACCACCAGGGTCCCTCAGGTGGCCCCAAGTTCTCCCTTGTTCCCTGAGACCTGACCCGGGGGCGCCCTTTAAGCTGACTCTGCACAGTTGTTTTTTTATGAGAGTTCCCAAATTTGTATTTAGGTGGGACTTGGGAGAGGTCATTTGTTTAGAAGAGGGTCCCGAAGACCTTGTCTTGAGATGATGTTTGCAGAGCAAGGGAGTGGTTTTTATTTAGATTGCAGGTCTAATTTGGGAGATGGCTGGAGGATGGAGGCCACCAGAGGCTTTCAGAGCTACTCCTCTGCAGTTGTTTCTATTAATGACCACATCAGTGGCAGGGAGGGGAAACCACACCCAGGAGCCGAGCAGAGTTCATTCTACCCACAGACTGGGGGAGGCAGGGGATGGGGGGAAGCCAGGCCATTCCTAAGGCTTCCATTGGGAAGGGCTCAGGCATCTCCAGTATGAGATGATCTGTGATGCCCTGGGCCAGCCTTGGAGAAGGGAGAGAGAATCATTTCCTGGAGGAGCTGCTGAGGCTCCTTCTTCACCTAGGAATGTGGAGGAGAAGCCACGATAGGCACTGTTGCTGGGCACACAGGACAGTGACCAGACTGAATCGACCAGTGTTTGTTGGTAATAATAACCAGCTTGCATCTCGTTCTTTGGAGCTAACAAAGTGCTTCCTCACATCTTATAAAGTTCTTCCATTAAGAATGTGAGGTAGTAAGAATATTAATCAAAGCTGTCTCTTACTGAGCACCTACTATGTGAAGGGCAGTGTTCAGTGCTTACAAAGCAGGGGTGTTTAGCATACAGGGCTGCAGACCCCCAACAGAGCTAGAATGGACTTCAGGTCTCCATGATGTGTTGAAATTCCAGGAACAATTTTGCATTTAAGCATGACTGAGCTTGTTTCTTTAGTGAAAGGCCATGACTTCCATCCAGTTCTTAAAGGCATTTAGGAATGATAAATGTTCAGAACCACTGCTTTAGAAACAGGATTTCAGGTTCTATATTGGGTTGATACCAGGGTCAGTCCCCCTTCTGGCAGATTTAGAAACCTTATTTCTGTTCTCACATTGCACTTTGTACATGCCTTCGATGGAACAATTATAAATGTTTATTGTATTTTAAAGGGCTCTTTTTGAATCCCCCCTTACTTTTATTCACTAGATTATAAACTCTTTGAAGACAGGCATTGTGTCTTATTCACAATTTCATCTCTGGTGCCTAAAGTAAGTTCAGGTACTTAGTAGATGCTCAATAAGACTTTGGTGCGTGAAATTAACACAATATTGTAAATCAACTATAATTGAATAAAATTTTTTTAAAATTTGGTGCATGAGTGAATGAATGACTATAAAGGCCCCTGGTAGTGAAACTGCTCTTGTTTAACTATGTGAATGTGTAAGAGAGTGCAGTGTGGGCGGGGGACAGTGGGTCCCCCTCAGACATGGCAGTGGAGGGTGTGTGTGTGTGGAATGACTCGGGGCCAGTTTGCAGGAAAGCAGAGGCTGCCCGTGTGTTGGGTACAGAGCCAAGGGAAGCTGTGTGCTCGCATCCTGGTGGCACTCAGATTTGGCTCTGGACCGGAACATCTCAAGCGCACCTCTCCCTGCCAGCACCCCTGTGCCTTCACTTTCCCCAGCATCTATTAACAATAAAAGTCCCCATGGTTTATAATTACCAGTTTGACAAGTTTAGGAGTTCTCTGTTAATTATTATAATTAGCTCTCACTCAGTGCGACTTCAGTAGTTTAACAACAATATTAACAACGGGAGGACGACGATCAGGAATTGACTACAAAGAATTGACTGGAAAGACTTCCTTCTGCTGTCAGGGAAATATTAATGAAGGCAGAACCTGCACAGCAGCTCCCCTCTGTCTGCCTTAACTCAGTGATTGGGCCTAAATCTGCCTTGGGGAATTGAAAACAACGGTTGCGGCCACTGCTTGCAAACCCCAAGTTTAAAATTAACCAGGGAAGAAAGAAGCAGCCACTGAACTGACAGCTGTGGGCTCCTCCTTGACCAGAAATCGAGCAGAAGCAGCAGTCAGGGAGGAAAGCATGAACCAAAGCTGTCAGCCGTGGCTCCAGCCCGGGTTGGTAAGGAGTACAGACATGCACGAGGTATTAAGAGCAGGAAGAAGGAGGGTAGGGCTGGGTCATCCCTGGGGGCAGCCAGCCTATCCTGAAACTGTGATGCTTAGGGTCACTTTTTCTGCCCATCTCTCAATGCTATTTGTTACCATGACTATCCCCTGAGTTATGACCCGCAGCCTCTCTCACCTGGATGTTACTGGACTTAACTGGACTCCACACCATTTTCCAAATCTGCTTCAAATTCACAGACCTGCCAGACTACCCATCCTGAAGGATGGCTTTGGTGGCCTCAACTTCTCACCTCCAAAGTCTTCGATTGGTTCTAATTGCTCACCAAATACAGCCCAGAGTCTTCATTTTGGCACCAGAGTTGACTCAGTATGGGTCCAACTTGTATTTCCGTTACTGCCTTCTAATCATTCCCTTAGTCCTTCACTCAAACAATAAACACCCACCAAGCACCCACTTCATATCAGACGGTGTTTCAGATGCTACAGCCTCAGCAGCCAACAAGACAGATGAGTCCTTGCCTCCATGGCCTTTTAAATCTAGGGGAGGACATCAGAAAATAAACTCATGCACTAATAAATAGTATCATTGAAGGAGATGATAAGTCCTCCATTGTCATCGTAACCCAACGTTCCAATCAGAGGAACGGCAGGTGCAGCAGCCCTGGTCAGGGACAGCTTCACACATGGGAATACAGCAGGAGGGCCAGAGGATGGGGCATGTGAACAGAGCAATGGGCAGCCATCAGAGAGGTCGACAGGTCCACATCATGAGGACCTGGGGACCCATGGAAGGAAGTTGGTCTTTATTTCTCATGTGGAAAGAAACCTCTGGAAGTTTTAAGCATTCTTCTCCTTTGAGTATGATGGAGTCCTGCTGAGCTGAGTGCCCCAGCCTCTGTGGTCTCCTGCCAGGTGTGGCTTCTCTAACAGGGGCCTTTGGTCGTATGAGGATAACGCACCTTCAAGTTTATTTTCCTTTGACCAATCCTCAGCTCTTTAATAATAAACTTCTTTGTTCTAATGGGTGTGAATGGATGACTTTGGCTTGGCTCACCTGCTTACCTGGCCTCAGGATTTCAGATTGGACTTCAGGGCTGCTCCACATGTCTTCACTCTGGAGCCAGCCGTATGGCAACTTCCCAGGGTATGCTCTTCTTCCTGTGGGTCACAGCACACGAGGGCACACCAGGTCTCCCCAGTTGCTTTAAAGCCACGCTCCCATCTTATTTGCTAACATTCCATTGGCCAGAGCAAGTCATGTGCCCAAGCCCAGCTCGATGCACCTTTCCTCAGTGGGGTTACAGCACAGGATAAAATAGGATGTATAATCCTATTAAAGGGGAATGAGACTCGGAGTCAATAACTCAACCTACCACATTCCCATATACTTGCATTTCTGCAGACGTCTTGAAAACTTTGTCTAAAGTTATTCTTTTGGGGGGAATTTTACCAGTGGGGAGTACTCTGGATCTCAGGGAAGGCATTTTATGCCCCTCAAAACCTTTCTTGGGCAGCCACAGATGAGCAGAGCAGTATCTGCTTGGCAGTAAAGCAGGAAGGATGGAAACTAACATTTATTCAGACTCTATCATAGGCCAGGTGTGATGATAGCCCTTTGGGAATATCCCCTTTAGGTTAAACAGATGCTTTTCTACTTGCTGTTTTCCAGCTTCCTCCTACCATGCTACAATGACCAACAAGGAACAGAAAAAGAAGAAATCCATGGAGACAGAGAGACCAGGAGAGTAGGATGGTGGAGCAAAGAATGAGAGATGTCAACAATTCTTTGGTAAATGGAAAGCAGGCTGGAGTGTTGATGATTCAGCAGACTGAAGGAGCTGAAATCTGACAGCCTACGGAGGGAGTCTGCAGATGGGGCCAGTCCCTGGAAGTCTTCAGCCATTGGGACTACCAGGGCCCTGGGGGCATGTATCTGGAGTGAGGCACATGCAGGGAGATGGGTTAAAGAGCACTTAGACCCCCAGATCTTCTCCATCCTGTGCAGCCACATGACTACTCCTAGCCAACCTGGCAGGAAGGTTTGCTTCCTAGAGAAATTCAGTGAGGGAAGGTCTGTATTTAGGGACATCAGGCAAAGGTGAAGGTAAGGAGATGCAGTGGGAAAAAGATAATGGATGAAACTACACTATGAACTCCTCCAGTGGCCACTCCTCTTCTCTACTCCCTCAACTCTGCTGAGAGATAGGAGGGTTGTTCTCTGGGGAAGAATATCCCCAGAGAAAAATGCTGCGGTCACTGACATTTGAGAATCCCAAAGACATGGGCCCTGTCCTACAGACTAGTGGACCCAATAGTTGACAAGCCTTCATGCATAGAATTTCTAGTCCGCTTTTAGTGCCTCATCCTAAAGGATCACCAAGGATTACCAGATACTTGGGGAAAGCATAAAAGCAGTGTCCAAACTATCAGGGAAGGAAACTCAGAGGAAAAGAAAACAACACAGCGAGCAGAAGAAAAACATGAGGGAAAAAAAATCCCCATCAAATCTGTGGAGAGGTAAGAGAAGATTGCCTTAGACAAACAAGAGCAAGGTACTATATATTTTTTTAAAGGAACAATGAGATAACAGGAAAGAACTCTTGAAAGATAAAGCTATAGTGACAAAAAAAAAAAAAGAAATCAGGGGAAGATTTATGAAATAAGGGAGAGTGTACCTCCCAGAAAGTGAAAGCAAAAGACAGAGGGAAGTGAAATGGAAGGGAAAAGACAAACATAATTGAAGGAAGTGAGTGGGTTTTATTGAATCATTAGAATAACTGTGTAAGGTACGTTTAATTTCTTCTATTTTATTGAAGAGAAACTGAGACTCCAGGGAGCTTCAGTTGTCTTCCCAAGATCACACATAGTGAAATGGCAGAGCTGGAATGGAACCCATGTCTTAGGACTCCAAAGCCACATGTGTCTGCTCAGCTGTGCCCTGAGAAGAGCAGACTCAGCAGAGGTTGACTAGAGGCGTAGGGGGGAGGGAGCTGAGAAGGCAGTTTTATTGGAAGGCACCATATTTTCACCTTTCTGGCATGTGGTAACTCTAAGGTCCATGCTTTTCAAAATCTTTTAGTGATGATTATATAAGAGAGACATCATGCACAGTGTACAGGGCCTCAAAATAGGATTCTTCTCTCTTCTAATCTGCAACTGATTTAAAATTCCAGTAATTCTTGGTCCTGGGATTTTATCTGATAAAATTATGAGTGTTCAAAACACACAGTCAGCCTTTAATCAAACTTAGTGGGGCATTTTCATAAAGTGACAGTGGGATCGAGGAGACGGTTATACATCAGACTTTTCATTCAGGTGGATTAGGCCATGACATATATTTTGAATCAGGGGAAAATGTAGTGTCAGAGGAAACATAACCAATAACAACTGGGCCTGGCAGATCTTCTGATTAATAGGTCCCAGCTCAGCTGCTGGTCATGGACAGTGGAAGGAGACAGGACCCCCCAGCAGACCTGTCTCCTGTTTTCTGGGAGAAAAGAGAATAGAAGAGAAGAATTAGGAGACTGTGGCTTCTTGTGGATCAAATGAGGCCTGATGACATAGATGGTGTGAGGTTCTACAGCCCATAGAAATTACCACTCTTTTGCCTTCTTCCTTCCCTATTTCCTTCTTCTTTCCCTATTTCCTTCCTTCTTTCCTTCCCTCCTCCCTCCTTCTTCCCCTGCCTCCTTCCTTAAAGGAGACAGAAGATAGAGGTCAACACAATCACCTTGATTATTGATACAGATTAGTTTGAGGACATGACTTAAATAGATGACAACAGCAGGCTTCCAGACACTGACTTAAAATAGATAGACATGGTCATGGGCCGCAGGAGAGCTGTCTGGAAGACTGCATCAACCCCTCCCCAAGTCAGTTCCTGGGGCAGAGGCTTTATCCACCCATCCTGTCTAGGGAAGAGTGGGTGAAGAATGGAGGAGACATGCTATGCTAATCAATGTTCCTCCCAATAGAAGGAAGCCTACAATACCTTTGCAGGGGATGTGGAAGAGCACTGGGGTTTTAGTTTTCTTTTTGCTCCCTTCCTGGGGTACGTTTTGATAAATACTTGGCAACTCCAAAATGATTAATTTCTATTTCTTCCTACTAGTAGCTGGGAATCCTGTAGATATCACTATGTCACCCCCGGCGATTTGGTCTATCATCTTGGGTTTCAGCTGGCCTGTCTGGGAGTCAGGCATAGCTCCAGCTCCCTTGTTCACTTTCCAGGGTTGCTGTGGGGATCAAAATGCAACACTGCTGTGAAAAAGAATCATAAGCACTTAATAATGCAGAGGATTGTTCCAGTGTTGCCCAATATGATGACTATTCACTGCTCCAGACCTTCTCCTCCACAGCCCTGTCCACAGTTACCTCTTCCACATATGTACTTCCTGTTTCTGGTCCACAGAGACACTCAGGAAAACACCTTCTCCCCCAACCCATGGCCACAGGCCAGGCATCCTCTGTTCTCCACTCTTCCCCTGCTTTAAGTGCCTTATGCTTTTGGCAACAGACAGCAACCTGCCCAGCTACAACCAAAAGGAAAGAAAGAAAGAAAGAAAGAAAGAAAGAAAGAAAGAAAGAAAGAAAGAAAGAAAGAAAGAAAGAAAGAAAGAAAGAAAGAAAGAAAGAAAGGAAGGAAGGAAGGAAGGAAGGAAGGAAGGAAGGAAGGAAGGAAGGAAGGAAGGAAGGAAGAAAGAAAGAAAGAAAGAAAGAAAGAAAGAAAGAAAGAAAGAAAGAAAGAAAGAGAGAGAGATTAAAAACACACACACAAAAAAACATATTCTACACCTCTTGCTCAGAAATGGTACAACCAGGGAGGTCTTAAGACAGAGAGATTAACTTTCTCCAAAAGCCAGCGCACCTGGGAACACACAGTGAGACACAATAGGCTAAGCAAATATTAGACAATATCCCTTTTCTGCATGGCCCACTTTGTTGGAGATGAATGGATTGACTTCTCAAACACTCTCAGGGTAAACCAGCCAGCCTGGCTTCAAGATCAACATCGCTTGTCTTTCTTTTCTTCCCACCCCTCCCGCCTTTTCTAATTTCTAAAGCAAATGTATACAAAATATCTATCTAAAATAGAGGCACTCAGAAAAACAAGCTGTGCAGAGTTAGTGATCTGCAGCCATTGCCTGCCTGACATGGAGACCCTTGTCTTTATTCCTCTGTGGGCTGTTACCCGTCTTGGCTCCAAACTGAGCTTGCAATGTGGGAACACCTGGGCAAGGCTTGTGGCACTGCCCTGGCTCCAAGATGATGCTATCTGGAGCCCTTGACTCCTCCAGGCAGAGCTGGGGTGGAAGGGGCTGGGTAAGGAGCTGCAGATTCAGGATGGCAGAGAGCACAGAGGCTTGCACTCTCTCAAGAAAGAGCATCGTGGATTTACGTTGAATGTGAGAAAACATTTTCCAGTGGATACTGGTTGAATCTGAAATAATGTGAAACATGAAGGCTGTAGAATGACTTCCTGAGGTCCAATAGGCGCAAGTGGAGGGCAAGGGTCACAGGTCAGAGATGGTACCTACATATGAAGGCAAGGTTGTCTTGAGGCAGGAATACATCCATTGTGACCTTTAGATGTCCCTGTCTGCTGGAACCAGATCATAAGAAGCCAGCTCTAGATGGTACCTTGAGGTCATGGTGCTTTATCAACAGTTGAGGAAATGAAACTCAGAGAAGTGAAGGGGCTTTTCTGGTGTCACATAGCAATGAAGTGGTGGGGCTGAGATTGCCTGCCTGGCTGAGTCCTAATCTCCTGTGCCTTCTCCACCTGGGCTCAGCTGTCTCTGAGCCCCATGGACAGGCTGGTCCTGCCCTGAACAGACTGATCCCCTGGGTCAGGAACTACCATTCTCTAACTTGGAGTATCCCTATAGCTCGAAAACCTTGACTGATGCATCACCAGCAGCCTGACATCACACTATGTGTTGTACATTTCCCCATGTGCTGAGGTGCTAGCCTCTTCCATATAGGCTCTTTCTGCCTCAATCCTGGTCTTTCGTGGTCCCAGCTTCTTTACTTTCCCCACTGCCTAAGGCAAAGGTCCCAGCATGCCTTTCTGATGAGTCTGTTTGCATTAGGACAAAAATGGGTGGAAGCAGGATTTTCTCATGGCTCCAGGCCCCATAGGACAGTGGACATTAGGATGTGACATTCTCATTTTTCTGGCAAGAGGAAGAGGGATTTTCATCTTCTCTCTGGAAGAGGAAATGACAGGAAAGCCACAGCAGCCAGGGCTGGAAGACAGACTGTGGTTTCTCATCATTAGAAAAATTAAAGTATACAGACAGAAATGTGGTTTTGCTTCATAACTGTATCCTGTCAACTAAATATTTCATTTAGATCTAATGCCTGAGCCAAATGAGAATCTCGAGCAAAACTGCACTATTAGAATACACTTAATTATTGATTCAGCCAGGCAAAAAATAAAAAATAAAGAAACCGGGTGGTACTCTAATTCCTCTTATCAAGCATCTCGAGTGCTAATATGCACTTGAACAGCTGCTATTATCCTAGGGAGCCCACTGCCTTCAGCTGCAAAATGTACAACTTCACACCAGCCACAAGGAGCCAGATGGAAGGCAACAATGGAAAAACATCCTTTTTTCCAGCCTCAATTCCTCACTCAGGGAGGGGTGGGGGCAGAGGTCCAATAGTCAGCATGAAGAGGGGAGCCTCCCCCTACACTTCTTTCTGACCTCCTGTCTCATATGTCTAGCAGATACCAGATTATTTCAGTGGTTTCCAACCTGGAAATTTTGGACATGCCCAAAATATCATTCCTGTGAATGTCCTCTATTACTTCACTTCTTTAAAAATAATAAAGACAGAGTCCCTCCCATAAGGAAACTTGCACAGGCCTCTTACATAGCCTCATCCACCAGAGGGCCAACAGTGGAAACAAGAAGAACTACAATTCTGCAGCCCATGGAATGAAAACCACAATCACAGAGAGACAGACAAAAAGAAAAGGCAAAGGACTATGTCCCAGAGGAAGAAACAAGATAAAACCCCAGAAAATGAACTAAATGAAATGGAGATAGGCAACCTTCCAGAAAGAGAATTCAGAATAATGATAGTGAAGATGATCCAGGACCTCAGAAAAAGAATGGAGGTAAAGATCGAGAAGATGCAAGAAATGTTTAACAAAGACCTACAAGAATTAAAGAACAAACAGACTTGAATGGTACAATAACTGAAATGAAAAATACACTAGAAGGAATCAATAGCAGAATAACTGAAGCAGAAGAACAGATAAGTGACCTGGAAGACAGATGGTGGAAATCACTGCCATGGAATGGAATAAAGAAAAAAGAATGAAAAGAAAGGAAAACAACATAAGAGACCTCTGGGACAACATTAAATGCACCAACATTCGCAATATAGGGGTCCCAGAAGGAGGAGAGAGAGAGAAAGGACCCGAGAAAATATCTGAAGAGATTATAGTCAAAAACTTCCCTAACATGGGAAAGGAAATAGCCACCCAAGTCCAGGAAGCACAGAGAGTCCCAGGCAGGATAAACCCAATAAGAAACATGCTGAGACACATAGTAATCAAATTGACAAAAATTAAAGAAAAAGAAAAATTATTGAAAGCAACAAGGGAAAAATGACAAATAATATACAAGGGAACTCCCATAAGGTTAACAGCTGATTTCTCAGCAGAAACTCTGCAAATCAGAAGTGAGTGGTATGATATATTTAAAGTAATGAAAGGGAAGAAACTTCAAGCAAGAATACTCCACCTGGCAAGAATCTCATTCAGATTCAATAGAGAAATCAAAAGCTTTACAGAAAAGCAAAAGCTAAGAGAATTCAACACCACAAAACCAGATCTACAAAAAATGCTAAAGGAATTGCTCTAAGTGGGAAACACAAGAGAAGAAAAGGACCTCCAAAAACATACCCAAAATAATTGAGAAAATGGTAATAGGAACATATGTATTGGTAATTACCTGAGATGTGAATGGATTAAATGCTCCAACCAAAAGACACAGACTGGCTGAATGGATACAGAAATAAGACTCATATATATGCTGTCTATAAGACATCCACTGTCAATCCAGGGACATATACAGACTGAAAGTGAGGGGATGGAAAATGATATGAAAAAGGAAATCAAAAGAAATCTGGAGTAGCAATACTCATATCAGATAAAAAAGACTTTAAAATAAAGAATGTTACAAGTGACAAAAAGGACACTGTATAATGATCAAGTGATCAATCCCAGAAAAACATATAACAATTATAAATATATGCACAACACATAGGAGCACCCCAATACATAAGGCAATGCTAACATCTATAAAATGGGGACTCCACAGTAACACAATAATAGTGGGAGGCTTTAATATCTCACTCACACCAATGGACAGATCATCCAGACAGAAAATTAACAAAGAAATACAAGCTTTAAATGACACAATAGATTAGGTAGATTTAACTGATATATAGGACAATCCAACCAAAAACAGTAGATTACACTTTCTTCTCAAGTTCACACAGAACATTCTCCAGGATAGATCACATCTTGGGTCACAAATCTAGCCTTGGTAAATGTAAGAAAATTGAACTTGTATCAAGCATCTTTTCTAACCACAATGCTATGAGATTAGGGATAAATTACAGGGGAAAAAACATAAAAAACACAAACACATGGAGGGTAAACAATATACTACTAAATAACCAAGAGATCACTGAGGAAATCAAAAACTATCTAGAGACAAATGACAATGAAAACATGACAATCCAAAACCTATGGGATGCAGCAAAAGCAGTTCTAAGAGGGAAGTTTATAACAATACAAGTCTCTCTCAAGAAACAAGAAAAATCTCAAATAAAAAGTCTAACCTTACACCTAAAGGAACTAGAGAAAGAAGAACAAACAAAACCCAAAGTCAGTAGAAGGAAAGAAATCATAAAGATCAGAGAAGAAATAAATGAAATAGAAACAAAGAAAACAACAGCAAAGATCAATACAACTAAAAGCTGATTCTTTAAGAAAATAAACAAAATTGATAAACCTTTAGCCAGACTCATCAAGAAAAAGAGGGAGAGGACTCATTTCAATAAAATTAGATCACAGCTTACCCTTCCCCCTTCCCATATCCTCAAGTCCATTGTCTAGTAAGTCTGTGAGTGGCATGGACATATATACACTACCAAATGTAAAATAAATAGCTAGTGGGAAGCAGCTGCATAGCACGGGGAGATAAGCTCGGTGCTTTGTGACCACCTAGAGGGGTGGGATAGAGAGGGTGGGAGGGAGGGAGATGCAAGAGGGAAGAGATATGGGAGCATATGTATATGTTTAACTGATTCACTTTGTTAAAAAGCAGAAACAAACACACCATTGTAAAGCAATTATACTCCAATAAAAATGTTAAAAAAATAAATAAATTAAAAAAATAATAAAATTAGAAATGAAAAAGGAGAAGTTACAATGGACACTGCAGAAATACAAAGCATCATAAGTGACTACTACAAGCAACTCTATGCCAATAAAATGGACAACCTGGAAGAAATGGACAAATTCTTAGAAAGGTATAACCTTCCAGAACTGAATCAGGAAGAAATAGAAAATATGAACAGACCAATCACAAGTAATGAAATTGAAACTGTGATTAAAAATCTTCCAACAAACAAAAGTCCAGGACCAGATGGCTTCACAGGTGAATTCTATCAAACATTTAGAGAAGAGCTAATATGCATCCTTTTCAAACTCTTCAAAAAAATTGCAGAGGAAGAACAACTCCCAAACTCATTCTACGAGGCCACCACCACCCCGATACCAAAAACAGACAAAGATACTACAAAAAGAGAAAATTACAGACCAATATCACTGATGAATATTGATGCAAAAATCCTCAAAAAAATACTAGCAAAAAGGATCCAACAACACATTAAAGGATCATACACCATGATCAAGTGGGATTTATCCCAGGGATGCAAGGATTCCTCAATATACTCAAATCAATCATTGTGATACACCATATTAACAAACTGAAGAATGAAAACCATATGATCATCTCAATAGATGCAGAAAAAGCTTTTGAAAATATTCAACACCAATTTATGATAAAAACCTTCCAGAAAGTGGACATAGAGGGAACTAACCTCAACATAATAAAGGCCATATATGACAAACCCACAGCAAACATCATTCTCAATGGTGAAAAACTGAAAGCATTTCCTCTAAGATCCAGAAAAAGACAAGGATATCCACTCTTGCCACTATTATTCAACATAGTTATGGAAGTCCTAGCCACGGCAGTCAGAGAAGAAAAAGGAATAAAAGGAATCCAAATTGGAAAAGAAGAAGTGAAAGTGTTACTGTTTGCAGATGACATGATACTACACATAGATAATCCGAAAGATGCCCCCAGAAACTACTAGAGCTAATCAATGAATTTGGTAAAGTTGCATGATACAAAATTAATGCACAGAAACCTCTTGCATTCCTATACACTAACAATGAAAAATCAGAAAGAGAAAGAGAAAAATCAGAAAGGAAACAATCCCATTCACCATTGCAAAAAAAAGAATAAAATACCTAGGAATAAACCTACCTAAGGAGGTAAAAGACCTGTATGCAGAAAACTATGACACTGATGAAAGAAATCAAAGACGACACAAATAGATGGAGAGATATATCATGTTCTTGGATTGGAAGAATCAATATTGTGAAAATGACTCTACTACCCAAAGCAATCTACAGATTCAATGCAATCCCTATCAAATTACCAATGACATTTTTTACACAACTAGAACAAAAAATCTTAAAATTTGTATGGAGACACAAAAGACCTTGAATAGCCTCAGCACTCTTGAGAAAGAAAAAAGGAGCTGGAGGAATCAGATGCCCTGACTTCAGACTATACTACAAAGCTACAGTAATCAAGACAGTATAGTACTGGCACAAAAACAGAAATATAGATCAATGGAACAGGATAGAAAGCTCAGAGATAAACACACGCACTTGTTGTCAACTAATCTATGATAAAGGAGGCAAGGATATACGTATGAGAAAAGACAGTCTCTTCAATAAGTGGTGCTGGAAAACTGGACAGCTACATGTAAAAGAATGAAATTGGAACACTCCCTAACACCATACACAAAAATAAACTCAAAATGGATTAAAGACCTAAATGTAAGACTGGAAACTGTAAAACTCTTAGAGGAAAACATAAGAAGAACACTCTTTGACATAAATCACAGCAATAACTTTTTTGACTCACCTCCTAGGGTAATGGAAATAAAAACAAAAATAAGCAAATGAGACCTAATGAAACTTAAAAGCTATTGCAAAGCAAAGGAAACTATAAACAAGACAAAAAGACAACCGTTAGAATTGGAGAAAATATTTTCAAATGAAGCAATGGACAAAGGATTAATCTCCAAAATATATCAACACATCATGCAGCTCAATATCAAGATAACAAACAACCCAATCCAAAAATGGGCAGAAGACCTAAATCGACATTTCTCCAAAGAAGACATACAGATGACCAAGAGGCATATGAAAAGCTGCTCAACATCACTAATTATTAGAGAAATGCAAATCAAAACCACAATGAGATATCACCTCACACTGGTTAGAATGGGCATCATTAGAAAATCTACAAACAAGAAATGCTGGAGAGGGTGTGGAAAACAGGGAACCTTCCTGCACTGTTGGTGAGAATGTAAATTGATACAGCCACTATGGAGAACAGTATGGAGATTCCTTAAAAAACTATAAATAGAACTACCATATGACCCAGCAATCCCACTACTGGGCATATACCTGAGAAAACCATAATTCAAAAAGACACATGCACCGCAATGTTCATTGCGGCACTATTTACAATAGCCAGGTCATGGAAGTAACCTAAATATCCATCAACAGACGAATGGGTAAAGAAGATGTGGTACATATATACAGTGGAATATTACTCAGCTATAAAAATGAATGAAGTTGGGTCATTTGTAGAGACGTGGATGGACCTAGAGACGGTCATACAGAGTGAAGTAAGTCAGAAAGAGAAAAACCAATATTGTATATTAACGCATATATGTGCAATCTAGAAAAATCATACTTTTTTGCTCTATTTTCTTAATGAGTGTCTTCCCTTTGGTGTGTACTCCAAGATACCATTTCTCTTTCCTGTTGTCTCTTGTTTTCCTTTGAGTTCTTTATATGTGGAGTCCAGACTGGACAGTGTCTAAAGGGAGACCGCCAGTGATGTGGCTGCTGTGAGCCTGGGAGGCCCACTGTCCAGGTGCTGACAAACTTTATCACACGGTCTTATGGAGGAGAGAAGAAGCCTGGGGAGGTCTAGGCAACAGCATTCTGCATTTCAGAAGGACTGGTATGCAAGGACCCAGCTTTTCTTGGGAAATCCCCACCTCCTGTCACCAGCAGAGTCTGTGATCACTGTTCTTGCCCTGACACTCACTTTGGCTGCCTAGGGGAGTGATGCAGCTTCTTTGTGTGTTAATGTAAAAGAAAATGCCCATGGAGGCCTGAGGGATACACAAAGCAACTGACAGTTTGTGGTGTTAGGAAAACAACATTGGAGAGACAGAGGATGGAAAAAAGGAAATCGATGGCTTGTGAAGACTGGGCCGAGCAATTAGGCCTGGGAGCCTGGCTCTTGCTTGTGGCTGGTGGGTTACTGTGAGTTGTGGCTGGATTTGTGTTCTTTTATGGCTCCTGAAAGACAGTGTGCTCCTGAACCCCCTCTCATTTCCAAACCATGAGGAAATTATGGAGGCAGTTAGGGTTCTTATGGGAGTGAGGTCGATTGCAAAAATGGCTGCATTTTTTGCCCTCCTGCATCCATGCCTTTTGCGACGTGACTTTGCAATTCCTTCTATCAGTTTTCCTATACCTTAAATCTAGACTGAATTTTTTCTAAACTTGTTTGCCAATAAAATGCAGCAGAAGTGACAGAACCCAAGAGCTGTTGTGTGCCTCTGCTCTCCTGTGAAGAAGGCATTGCCAAGTGAAAAGCCTGAGCTAGGCTGCTAGATGATGGGAGATACATGGCCCTGTCACTCAATTTCCACAGCCAATAGCCAAGCACCAGACACAGGGGTTAGGCATCCTGGACGAGCCATCTCCCAGCCTACCCACCAGCTGACCACAATCACATGAGTGAACCCAGCCAAGATCAGCCAAGCCTGGCCCAAATCAGCAGAACTATCCAGTGGACTTATGGATTTGTGAGCAATAATAAAGGTTTATTATTTTAAGTCATTGTGTTTGGGGTGGTGTGCTATGTAGCTGATGCAGGGATTGAAAGGGTGAAGGGGAGAGGTATTGTCTTCTAGATCCTAGAATGAGTCTTGTTCTTAATGGTACACAGGTATCTCCAAGATGTGGACTCCTCTTACATCTTTGGCTGTACTTCTTGCTACTAATACACCCCTCAACACTTGCCTGGCTCCTCCCTCCCCCATACACATCCCAAGCTCTAACCTTTCTGAGCTTCTTGTAACACTTTGAACTCTGGTTTGAATTCTACTCTTCCCCCTTCCTGATACATTGTTCCGTTTCTCACCTGCTTTCCCTTTGCCTGGCTGAGTCCTTCAGAAGGAGTAAGATGGAGTGCTTCAGAGGACTGAGTTCTAGAGTCAGACAGTCTATAGTGCCAGCTCTGCCTCTCAGCACTTGTAGGACGTTAGGATGGGAAACTTCCAGACCCTTAACTTCTGCAACTCTAACAGTCAAATCATACCATCTCGTGCACAGGTTTACTAGGAACCTTAACTAAAATAAGATATGTAAAGCACTTAGCATAGTCCCTACACTCAATAAATAAGGCTATATTCAACAAATACTCTCTGACAGTCGTCTCTGTGTCTGATGATTCACTAGCCTCGATGGACATGAAAAATAAAGCTGTAGTCTCAGAGGAACTGGTGGGTAAAAACACGTTTTATATATTTCTCTTGTATGTACCATCTCAGGCCAGGAGGTACCCATTGGGGTTTATCCTGAGTGTTGCATCCAAGTATCTAAAAACTTGGTCTTTGAAGGCACTGGTGACCCTGAGCCAGAGAAGAAAAAGGTACCTCTTTCCAGGAGAGACAATCATCTATGGGGCAGCTCATTCAGTCACATCCCAGGTTTTCCTAGGAGATTTCCCCACCATCCAAAAACCAGTGAGGTCTGACCTTGCAAGATGGGATGAGCTCCCAGCCCAGAGCAGTGTGACTGCAGCTGAAGATGGGCCCATTCATAACCAGGCACAGACAGACCTGTTAGCAACATTGCTGCAGGCAGGCTATTACTTACAATATAGTTACTGTCGCTTAACCAAAATGGATGGGACGCAGTGTTTGGGAGAAGAGCCCTGATTCTGACCAAGAGGAAAATAAGTTACAGCAGTAATGGGCTGGTCTAGGGAATCTCAGGGGGCAGGGACAGGGGTTGCTATTGAAGTCAGTTCCCCCTTACTCAATATAATTGTTTTCCTTTTTTGGTAAATGTCCAAGATTAAAGTTCCCAGGAAGGATCTGATGTGGGATTCAATCTTTGCTTAGGGAAAAGTGGACTGGGCTGCAGTGAAAGTGAGAATTATACAAGAGAAAGAGCACCAGGGATTAGGCACAGTGGTGGCATGGTCATGGGGAGGGGGTAATATGAGCTGTAACTGGAAATTTCTCTAAGTCCTCTTGTCCACAAAGCTAGTCTATTTCTGCCACCTTAAGGGTCTGCTCTGCAGTCTTCAAAGTTCAGAAAATCCCTCCCTAAAAGCCACCAAAAGCAACCCTGGGTGTCTCTGCTGAGATTTTTTAAACTGTCAAGTTCTAAACCCAAACATGATTTCCCTTATGGAGTTCTTTTGCCCATGGGGATCACCTAAAAATTCTAGAAAGATACAAGTAGATAAATTTTCCATTCTCCCCCAACCTTGTCCTCTTTCTAGTTTCCTTGGAGATCATCAGGAATGTCAAAGGCACAAGAAAATATATGCGAACTCTTGCTCCTTAGAAATATTTTGTGGCCAATCCCTGGATAGGCTACCCAAGTGGACCCTAAAACTCCAGTGACTTTTTTGAGTCCCACCTCCACAGTGAAATCTTCCATGAACTACTTTGACCCAGTTTGTTTCTTTTGTACTTGCTAAGAAGGTGGAAGTTATGGAGCTTAAGAGTGTAGGCCTGGGTGAGACAAATGGGCTCCAACCCACAGACTGAAACCTTTGATCTGTGTAAGCTTACTTACCCCTTTTAGGCTTTGGATGTTCCCTATTAAATGGATTAATCATAGAGTGTTCTTCACAGACTGGTTATGATTATTGAGAAAATATATATAAAGTACTTAGCACTGTGTGCACTCAATGAAGAGTGCTATTTTTCTTTATTTCTTTATTTTCAGAATTAGGAAGCATCTGACAACTCTGTTCCAGGAGTCAAGTGATGGAAATTTTAGCTCCAGCTTCATCATTAAAGAGCAGGGTGACCTTGGATGGGTCAGTTAATCTCTCAATTTTTAAACTTATAAAAGTAAGATGATCATTTCCCAGATTTGTTATGAGGATCAAAAGACAAAATGGATGGGAAAGTGATTTGAAAGGTATTGAGAAGGAGGATATTAAAAATTGGAAGGAATCTGCTGAGAGATTACGTAGCCCAACCTTCTACCACTCATCAAGACTCAGCATGGAAGTTTCAATAATGGAAAAATCACTCTTGAGCAACATGGTTTCATTGGTGAAAATGCATGGGTTTTAAAAAATTAATTTTAGAGTTTTGTTTAACTAATATTATGGAGTATCAATTTTTTTTTTTTGTGGTACGTGGGCCTCTCACTGTTGTGGCCTCTCCCGTTGAGGAGCACAGGCTCCGGACGCGCAGGCTCAACAGCCATGGCTCACACGCCTAGCTGCTCCGCGGTACGTGGGATCTTCACGGACCGGGGCACGATCCCGTGTCCCCTGCGTTGGCAGGCGGACTCTCAATCACTGTGCCCCCAGGGAAGCCCTGGAGTATCAATTTTTGGGCCAGCCACTATGATTTCTCTGAGGGCATATCAATGAACAAGGTAAATATGGTGCCCACTTTCATGGAGCATACATATGGTGGAGTTTTAGGAAGATCTTCCATTCATTGAAGTTAATTGGATTTCCTGTAACTTCCAACCATTGATTAGTTCTGCCTTATCAATCAGTAATCACCACCATCTCCCCAAACATACACACGCACACACACACACACACACACACACACACACACACACACACACACACACACTCCAAGGCTTCTCAGTTTCAGCTTTCTTCAACTGTTCCTAATGAGATATATGAGTTAGGATGAGCAAAGTGTCCTCCTTCTCTTTCTTTCATCACCCAGAGATTAGAGTGATAAGAAATTGGCATACGGTTCCAGAGTTATTTTTTCCAAAGAAATAATATAATAGTTAGAGTAACACTCGCTGCTGTTACAAATAAGCCCCCCAAATCTGGCTTAACAGAATAGACATTTGTTTTCTCATTCACCTAACAGTTTAATTCTGGAAGGCCTTGCCATTGGTAATTAGGGTCCAAGGTCCTTAAGTATTGTCTCTAATTACACCTAGGGCCTTGGAACCCTCTGCATTTGTCTGGTGGATTGGAAAAGACATTGGAGGACGTATACCCTCTTCTTAAGCTTCATGACTTGGAGGTGTTGCCTATCACTTCTGCTCACATTCCAGTGACAAGAATTTGTGTCATATGGCCGTTCCTAGCTTCAAGAGAGGCTAAGAAATTATAGCCCTTACTTGGGGCAACTATTTGCCAGCATCAGATCTCCAGTACAGAAGCTAGCTATCTCTGCCATAAATAGGGCCAAATTTATGTCAGTAAGAGTAATATGTTTTGAGGGTTAAGTGGGTGGTCTTTGGAAGGAAACTGTCATTGTTAGGAACTTATGTTTAATTTGAGGACCTTCTCCAAGCCTTCTTCCACCAAATTTTCAGCATGGGGTTTATCTTTCTCTCCACATTGTGGAGACAGTAGAAACTGAGCAGAGCAGAAGGTCTAAGGCAGCAGAACTTGAAAGCCAAAAATGAACTGGAGACTGGCCCTTTTTTAGTCTAGCCTCCAGAATAGGCATGTGGGACAGAAACATCAGTTCAGGGAGGAGTTAAAGGGCAAGGACTATGAGAAAGAAGATAAGTGAAGAGGTGAATGCAGAGGAGTTATAACACCTCTGAAGGCTTAGGTCCCCACCCCTCTGTGTGGTGCTAGGGACCAAGTAAGTCTAAACAATTCTCTACTTACCTTTTCCTCTCTATTTTTCCCCTTTCTTCTCTATGGCTTTGGGGAAGATCATTTAAACCTTTAACAAAAGAACTGTTTAAATGTCTATGGGATCCAGTGTATATTTTATTAAGAAAAGTAGGCTAAGTGATATTCAGAATGGGTAAAGGGTAGCCTTACTCTTTGGTCTTATGGTAAGTATCAGCCCACACACTCAGTTTGAAATAATCAGAAGTGAGGAATAACCACCAGCAGGTAATTACTTAGCTAGAGAGATATAAAGCCAGTTCTCTCCATGCTTATCTCCCCAAAGCAATCACCATAGATAGACTCTGAAAGCCGTGAGAGTTTCAAGCCCATTATATTCTGACCACCTTCCTATTGATGCTTGCTATTATTTCAAAGATGGCATTGGAACGGAGCACAATTATCTTGATGTGTATGGACAGTTCAGTGCACAGTAGGTTGGGATTATTAACTCTATTACTCAGGACACTGCATTTCTATTAATGTTACATTAGTGTTGTTGAAAGTCATGTACTGTACTAGTACATAATGAGCTTACCATTCACTAATCCCCCATGACTTTGTTTTACATGAATTTCTGGGAAACTAAGCCTTCTCCCACTGCACAAATAGTTTTGGATCTAAGGGTGGGATACTAAATGTAGCGCTGATAAATTTCATCTTGTGTATTCTAACCCATCCTTCTAGTCTGCCTTTTGAATCTAGATTTTGTCACCCAGAGTTATTATCTATCCCTCCCAGCTGAGAACCATGTGCAACTTTGATAAGCAAGCTTCCTGTGTGATTTAGACGGACTTTGTGATGGTCAAGTTTCAGCAGATCTCTGTTCTTCACAGAGTGTTGTTTAAATGAGCTTGCATTCCTTTGCATATATTATTTGATAAAAGGAAAATTAGTATGCCAAATTCAAGTCAACTTATGGAAGACTTGCAGACAGTTTACCTGCGAATTGACTCTATTTTACTTTTTGTATTTCTCCTGAAAGGTAGAAGGGAATATTAAAAAAAAAAAAACCTTTTTGGTGTTGGTTAAAATTTTTTGTTCTTGTTTGAAAGCTAATAGATGTCTCATGGCATATTAACTTTCCAATATCCAAAGCAAAACCCTTATTATCCCACTTAAGTCAGTTCCTCCCCTAGTCTGCTCCATCTCAGAAAATAATTCCAGTCTTCCAGTTGCCCAGGCTGTAAAACTTTCGCATAATCTTTGACTCTCCTTTTGTTTTCCCACCCCAAATTCAAGTCAATGACAAATCATTCTGGCTCAATCTTTAGAAGATATCTAGGACCTGATGACTTTTCATCACGCCACTGCTACCACCCTGTCCAAGCTGCGGTGATCTTTTGCCTGGTTACTGCACTAGCCTCTTCACTTGTACCCTATTTCCATCCTTGCTCAATTATAATCAATTCCTCACTCAACAGCAAAAGTGATCCTTTAGAAAAAGAGTCATATCATGGCACTCCTTTGCTTAAAGCTTTCCAGTGGCTCCCAGGTCACTCAGAATAAAGTCCAAGTGACCTGCAATGGTCTACAGCATCCTAAATGATCAGGGACCTCTGATCTCTGAGAGCCCTCTCCCAGCGCTCCTCTTGCTCACTACTCTTCAGCCACAGCTGAAGAGTTCCTTTCCAGGCAAGCGCATTTTCTGCTGGTGTTTCCCAGCTGGCATGCTCCTTTCCTAGTTATCTGCATTGCTCACTCCCTTACTTCGTTCAGGTCTTCTTATGTTACCTTATCACAAAGGCCTTCTCTGATCAACCCATATAAAATAGCATATCCCCTCTGCCCCACACACTTATGTATTGATTTTTAATTTACTTAATTTTTTTGCCCTACACATTTATTTCCCCTCCTTATTCTATTTTTTTATACCATTTAGCACTATCTGGCATAGTATATATTGATTTCTGGTTCATTGTCTATCTTCTCCCACTAGAATATAAACTCCATGTGGACAAGAGCTTGGTTTAGTTCACTGCTGTACTCCAGTACCTAGAACATGCTTAGCACATAGAAAGCTCCCAATAAGTATTTGTGGAACGAATGAGCAGATGGCACTGGAAGAAACTTAAAGTCATCTCTATGGTCTCAGTATCCCCAGCTATAATATATGTTCAGTGGATTTCAAACTCTGTCCACCTTTCCAAGCTAGGGAACTCTTCCTTTAAGTACATTCTTTTTTTTTTTTTTTTTTTTTGCAGTACGCGGGCCTCTCACTGTTGTGGCCTCTCCTGTTGCGGAGCACAGGCTCCAGACGCGGAGGCTCAGCGGCCATGGCTCACGGGCCCAGCCGTTCCACGACACGTGGGATCTTCCTGGACCGGGGCACGAACCCGCGTCCCCTGCATCTGCAGGCAGACTCTCAACCACTGTGCCACCAGGGAAGCCCCTAAGTGCATTCTTAAGCAGAAATCAAATAGACAATTTCAACCAGAAAAACTTCACTTTTAATTATATTAATTAATTACATTAAAATGAGTTCCATGTGACCCAGCAATTCCACTTCTGGGTATATAACTGGAAAAAATGAAAGCACTAATTCAAAAAGATACACACACCCCAATGTTCATAGCAGCACTATTTACAATAGCCAAGCAACCCAAGTGCCCATCAATAGATGATTAGATAAAGAAGACGTAATATATATATGTATATGTACACACACACACACACACACACACACACACAATGGAATATTACTCAGCCATATAAAAGAATGAAATTCTGCCATTTGCAGCAAAGTGAATGAACATAGAGAATATTATGCTTAGTTAAATAAGTCAGATAAAGACAAATACTGTAAGAAATCACTTACATGGGAATATGAAAAATAATACAAATGAATATATATGCAAAACAGGGGCAGACTCATGTTAGGAAACAAAATTGTGGTTACCAAAGGAAGGGGGGAGGGGGGAGGGACAAACTAGGAGTATAAGATTAACAGATATAAACTACTAGTATAAAAAAGAAAAGCAACCAGGACATACTGTATAGCACAGGGAATTATAGCTATTATCTTGTAATAACATAATAGAGTATATAATCTGCAAAATTACTGAATTGCTATGTTATATACATGAAAATAATATAATATTGTAAATCAACTATGCTTCAATAAAAAAAAATAGAGTTATTCTGGTTGAAATGAAGCTAGAAAGTCAAAGACACCCCCACCCACCCTGTTCACTGTGTACGCTCCAAAGTTTTCTCAGAGAGAAAGTTTGAAAAACCACAAAACCAAAATATCCTATAACTCTGTCACTATGGTGACTGTGAGTTAGCAGAATTCATTACTAAGAATAATTGTGGTGTTTTATCATTTATAGTTTTTTAAAGGGGAAGTAATTCTTTTTAAAACTTTATTTGAGCTTAGTTCTCCCTTCTTACCCCCCTCCCACCAACACTGGGATTGGGGGGTGGGGGATGGACTGAATGTCTGAAGGTCTTGCTTCAGGATGAAGATTGTATGAGCAGCTAGTGCTGCCATAATGGGTGCTCCCAACTGAGATAGGATGAAGGAGCTGTGGAATTTAGAGGGAGGGGAGACTTAGACTTCTAATGTGACTCAACCCATTGCTAAAATGGAGGAAGATCATGTCTTCAAAGTTAAATGCAGATTCAATTAGAAATTTTACTGAAATTTCAAATTACAACCATTTTCCCCCTTAAACGAAAGAATTATGTGGCGTCGCAGAGAAACTGACAGGTAATTTGGGAAACTAAAGGTTCCTTGGACTCTGTAGTTAATGGAGAGTTTAGCACCAATTCCTGTGTAATTTGCACTTCTGAGAAGCAGAATTATTATAAAGTCAGACATCTCCAGCACTTTCAACTCTTGGATCTGCCGGGCTCTAAGATGACCAGGAACGTAGAAGGGCTGAGGTCAGAGGTTGCCATTTCAATATCTGAGGCTGCCCGGCTCCCCCAAACTGGCATTTGAACTGAAGAGTTGAAAATTGGAGGTGACATTCAGAAGTCTCTGAAAATTATAACACTGACTTCCTCCTTGAAAAGCTTATCTGAATCCTAGCTTATCCTTTGATGAGGTTACTGAAAAAGCACTCTGCTCTGAGCTCTTGAAAGATAACAGTCAGCGCAAGTGAGGCCCGGCTGTATCCCTTGGGGGAAAACAGTGGCAGATGTAATAAGCTGGGGACACTAATTAAATGGTCTGGGCAAATTTCTGGGGATGAGGGAGTCTTCCCCTTAAACCTTTCTCCCTAGGCTCCTCCAGGGAGTGATGCCCTGAGCGCTTGGGAGCCACGTTAAAAGAGGTGGCCCCCCACTGCTGCCCAGGAAAAAGGCATTTGTGCCTAAAATGGAGTCGCTCAGGAGAGCATGGCTTTCCCCCTGCTCCTCAGGTGGCTGCTCTGCTTGTCTTTGCCAAACAAGGATGAGAGGGAAATGAAGAACTTCGGCACCAAACGCACCTCCTTCCCCAGGCATCATTAAAGCCACAGCGGTCCTGACAACAAAACCCCTGCCAATGTTAGGATCAGTGCTCCTGACTCCTCATAGAATGCAACTAGAATCATCCCTGATTACTGTCCCTGTGCTGGTCTACCCCTTTTCTGAACTCCACACTGCTTAGGGTCTCACACGTTTATTTTGGCCCTTCTCATGATTATTTAAATGTTTGCTCGTGGATACCAAGACTTTCCAGCTAGGTGGTAAGCTCCATGAAAGCAGGGACCATGTTTTACGTTTCTACTGCTCCCAAAGCTCCTTGTACATTGCTGAGTACAAAATAGGGGCTCATTAAGTACTTTGTTAGTTCGGCAAGTATTTAGTGAGTGTATTCTTTCCATAAGACATCATGTGGTGAGTAGAAGTCCTCTGGGCCATGGTCCTGCCTCCTCTGCTTCTTACTGGCTGTGTGACCTTGAATAAATGAGTTCATCCTTGTAACCTCAGTTTCTTTACCTGTCATGCGGGGATAGAAAAGCTAGCCTTGACTATTGTATTAGTGTCGCTGTTGTAAAGATTAAAGGATTAAATTAATGCCTTTAGTTGCTGGTTCATGTTATGGTTTTTGTTTATAAGCACATAGGATTTAGGTTATACTTTCAGACACATCTCTGGGAATCAGTTTTTAATAATATTTACAATAATTTATAATTTTAGAATTTATTCATTGTTCAATAAATATGCAATGAATATCCACTCTGTGCATAAGATTACATTACTATTAGGAATAAAAGTCTGAATCTAAGCCATGGCCCATGCCCTGTGATCTTATCCTTCAGTGAGAGTGATAAGGTTGGCAGAGAACTAACAGATGAAATAAATGCTTCTTTATGTAAGGGGTGATATATATTCTATGATATATACATGTAAATAATAAATATATGTCATATCAATTATTATTATGCATTGTATTCGACTTGCATTAATTCTGCAGCTGTCTACCTATATAATTCCAAAGTGTCAAATAAACTATAAAAAATGTGTCTTCTCACCTTGTAAAATACAAATCAACTTGATTTGTAGGTTATTTTTTAATATTCAAAAAGCAATCGTTTTGGGAAGAAACAGAAGCACCTTCTTTATCTACCATGTGAGAATCTATATGGGAAAAAGATGGTTTTAGGAGACTCACAGCCAAGTTCACAGGTAAAGGGGTCAGTGGACAGTTCAAGCAACACCCCAGACCCAACTCCAATCCTGAAACAGAACCACTGGTGACTGGGAAGGGTTGCATCGGATGAGCCACCAAACATTTGTCCATAGAAGGCTCCATGCTAAGGAAGGGAGTCGGGAGCCAGAGACACCAGGCGAGCCTGTTCTGGAACAAAGACTCCTCCGAGCTGAGTCCACATTGAGCAGTAAATAATCATTGACTTTGCAAACAGTGTGTTCTTTCCCAGCCAAAGAGTAATCTTCCTGTGTGCACAGTGTAGAAAGGACAGTTGGTCCCAGGGTGATCTTTCCGGCCATGGTCTCACACACAGATAACAGTTATTGTCAGTTCTACCATTCTCTAAAATAAATGACAGATAAATACCAATCTGGATAGCACACACATAGATGCACGAACTTCATAAAGTCCTTAGGGAATATAAGCATCTAATAGCCCAGGTCATAGGTATGGTAGGAAGAATCTGTAAGTAGTGTTTTTAAACAAATGAACTAAAGCTTGTGGCACCTGTATTATTCATTCACATTGCATAAATTTTGATTTCCTTATGTTATCAATCTGTTCTCCCCTGAAATGCCTAGAAGAGTGTCTAGAAATAGGAGACATCAACAAATTAATTTTACAATATTGTACCTGAGTGTCTCAAAAACAACTAAATGAGTAATGAAATATTCAGGCTATCTTATTCTGTTAAACATCAATCAGCTGCATTGGCCATTTGTTTTCCTTTCATTAGAAGGTTGGTTCATGAGAGCAGATTTTTTTCTGTTTTGCCCACTGATGTGTTCTGAGTGTCTACAACAGTGTTTGGCATACAGTAGGTGCTCAATAAATATTTACTTGGTGAATGATTGAGTGAATAAACATTTATTGAATGAGTAAATTGATTTCAAGTCACTGTGGACAAGTAAGGCAGCTCATGTACTAGTTGAACTGAAAGGCACATTAGCTATGCAAGGAGAGTTCATTTCTTTATTCATTTATTCTCTATTTACTTATTCACTCGTTCAAGAAGCAGCTCTTTAGCATTGCTTATGTTCAAGAGACTGTGATGGGAGACACAAAGATGGACCAGAAACATTTTCCACCATTAGAGAAGTTATAATTATGTTTGTGTCAGGAAAAGAGGCATAACCAAATACAGCAATTGGATAAGGGTCGAATTAGCAAGATAACCTCTCAAGTTTCTTATTCTGAGATTCCATGATTCCATGCATTAAGTGCTGATTTCAGATAGTTTCTATGATACATACAACCTGAAGTTACTGAGATTTAAAATTTAGACACTTGCTTTTTAAAGACAAGAGTTTTATGAAAAATGTGCATTTTAAGTGAATTGCTATCGAAAGCTAGATGACCGTTGGGTTGTTCTGGGTTCTGAGTGCCTCCAGATCATGGGGTCAGATGCTACCTTCTGCATTTTTTCTTCTTCAATGTATAAAAGGTTTAATACATTCTTATTTACAAAGTAAAAACTGTATTTCACATTTTTTCATCTTCAATGTACAGTAAGTTTAATACATTAGTGTTCATGAAATAAAAACTTGAAATTTTTCTTGTGCTTCTGCCTCATCACTAAGCTTGAATGACCAGAAGAGTACAATACTTAAGGAAACTGCTTTATGGATTTAACCATGCAGTTTGTGGGGCCATGAATGATGGATAAATGTTTGTAGCAAAAGTACCGTATCTTTAAAAATTGTTGCTTATTAAAGTCTACAAAGTTGAACTGTAAGACACACACACACACAAAAAAAACCCCACAACTTTTCTCAAAATAGACTAGAATACAAGAAATGCTTTATGCAACTACAGAGATACTAACCAGTTCGATGGCTAATATTAAAAACTGAACAATCCATTTAAACCTTACTCATACTATTTCTACACACAAAGGTCCAATGGGCAACCCAAATCCAGGATGGCCTTGGCCCCAGCAAGTAGCCATCCTGCAGGTCACCCTCTGATGCACCTTACCTCGGCTGAGTCACCATGGTCCTTCTGCTAAGACATAGAAGGGGTGTGTAAAAGTCACAGCCAGGCTAAACTTGAGGAGGATGGCAGTAAACTTGAAAGCCCGTAGAAGTTACCTTTACCAGAATAATCCCTTTCTTTCATTTGTATGGACCTTAGTTTCCAAAACTCTTTTCTCATACATTATCTCATTGGCTTTAAAAACTTTTTAATTTTATTTTTATTCCTTAATTGAGGTATAGTTGATTTACAATATAATATAAGTTTCAGGTGTACAACATAGTGATTCACAATTTTTAAAGATTATACTCTATTTATACTTAATATAAAATATTGGCTATATTCCCTGGGTTGTAAAATAGATCCTGTAGCTTATTTATTTATACATGGTAGTTTGTAACTCTTAATCTCTTAGCCCTATCTTTGTCCCTCTCTGCTTCCCTTTGCCCACAGGTAGCCACTAGTTTGTTCTCTATATCTGTGAGTCTGCTTCTTTTTTGTTATATTTGCTAGTTTGTTTTACTTTTAGATTCCCACAAATAAGTGGTAACATATAGTATTTGTCTTTCTCTTTATCGTTTATTTCACTAAAGCATAATACCCTCCAAGTCCATCCATATTGTTGCAAATGGCAAACATTCATTCCTTCTTATGGCTGAGTAATATTTCATTATATATTTGTATACATACATATATCACATATTTCTTATCCATTCATCTCTTGATGGATACTTAGGCTGTTTCCATATCTTGGCTATTGTAAATAATGCTGCAATGAATAGAGGGGTGCATGTATCTTTTTGAATTACTGTTTTTGTTGTCTTTGGGTAAATAGCCAGAAGTGGAATTCCTGCTTCATATAGTAGTTCTGTTTCTAGTTTATTAAGGAACCTCCCTACTGTTTTCCGTAGTGGCTGAACCAATTTACATTTCCACCAACAGTATACAAGGGTTCCTTTTTCCCCCATCATCACCGACATGTCTTTTTTAGAGTACATTATTTTTCTCCGCCCATTTTATTGAAGAGACCACTGAGTCTCATTTGCTCAAGGCAACATGATTAATCAGCAGTAGAAATGGAGTCTACTTTTCCCTCTACACTGTGAAGACTGCTGTCTTGGATACTATGAGTCTGTGGGAGGATATAGAGTCCTTTCTCTCTGCACAGAGTGAGGTTTTCTCTGCCCAAAGCTGGGGCTATAAAATCATGCAGTCCCCATGCCCCAACACCCTCCTCAGTGCCAGCACCAGACAACATTTCTCCCGATCACTAGTGTGACATGGACCCACCCCAATGGTCCAGTTAGCTGACAGCTGGAGGAGAGGTGCTCCATCTTTTATGCTTGTCAACTCCATGAATGGATTAAGGTATCAAGAGAAGACAGCATCAGGGAGACTTTGGGCCACAGCCAGGACCGAAGACATAACTTGAAGGGGCAGATGGGGTTGGAAGATAAGCTCTCCTCTTCAGTTATCTAGAGGGATGG
This sequence comes from Lagenorhynchus albirostris, assembly GCF_949774975.1. Classification (NCBI taxonomy): domain Eukaryota; kingdom Metazoa; phylum Chordata; class Mammalia; order Artiodactyla; family Delphinidae; genus Lagenorhynchus; species Lagenorhynchus albirostris. The sequence continues at coordinate 92,216,698 of NC_083103.1, forward strand.
CAGGGGCAGCATTTCTGCCCCAAATCATGCCAGGATGAGCTACTTTGGGGTACCCAGGTCTACTTGTGCCATTTATCTTTTGAAGCCACCACTATGAAGGGCCACCTCGAAGCACATTGAGGGCATATGCAGTGGAGTCAGAAATCCCGGATTCAAATTCCACTTCTACCTTTCGTATTGTATGTGACCTTGGGCAGCACACCAGAAGGTATCTGTAAAACGGTGATAAAGTGATACACCTGTATACATCACTGGCCTTCAAAGAGGATAAAAGAAAACAGAATTTCTGAAAATTCATTGTAAACATTTATATTCTGTACAGACATGAGTATTTTCCCTGAGGCAAAAGGGAACTGTGAGTTGTCCTCAACTAACCCCTCCCCTTTCCCACAGGCACTAGTGTCCCCACCATAGCCATTGCCCAGAATATGGACAGGAGCTCAGCTAGGTTACTGCTGAGTGCAGCACTTTAGCTTTTCAATGCTGGTTCAAAACCCGAGGGATGGATAGAACTAGGACCAATAGGTCCAAATTACAGGGAGACAGATTTTGTCTTCACGTTATTATAATAATAACAATCAATATATATTGGATGTCGGCCCTTCATAAGTTCTTCTGCTAAGTTCTTTGCCTATATAAACTTACTTAATATGTTAAACAAGTTTGCAGTCAATCATTCAATAAATACTAAACACGTACAATGTATCAGGTTCTGAAATAGGAACAAAGCCACAGAGGTGAAAAAATACAGATTCGGTCCTTGAGAAGCTCATGGTCTTGTGGGGAGACAAATATACTAATATAATATAACGTGATAAAAGATATAATAGGAATACATGAAAATAAAGTCGGGGGGGTGGAAGACCCAGGTTTGGAAAGAGATGTCAAGCAAGGTCAAAGGAGGTGACCCCTTCTGAAGGACACATTTGTGACCAAGGCGAGACCTGCTCATACGTGTGACATTGTCAGAAAGTTGCTTCTCAAATAATCAGTAGGAAAATAATACTGCTCTGTATCATGTGGGCTAAATTAGCTGCTCCAGGGGCCAGATAATGACACGAATATGATTGCACAAAGTGAGATATTATAACATATTTCATAAGCTGTGGCGGTCTTTTTGCAGTTCATGAAAAACAAGATAATGTCCATAAAAATAAGATATTATGGCAAAATTGGTATTAATTACTAGGAGGCAAAGTGCACTGCTTGAGGCTGTAAAACTTTTAATATTCCAGAAGAAAGCAGTTCAAGTAACAGGCTAACCACGATCGCTTAATCGCTTGGCAACTTCCCAGCCTATCTTAGTGAACAACAGAGCAGAGGCAGCAGAATCAGCCCCAAACAAACAGCCCCGTGAAGCGTTGCTAATTTGTCTGAGATGACTGAGAGGGGTGAGGAGGGCTGAGAGCAGAAAAGTGCCCTCCTTGCAATTTACCTTCTTACTACTGATGGACTGGGCTCAGCAGAAAGCCACTGGGTTGGCCTCTGTGGGGCTTTTGAGATGCAGCGGGCCACTGGTTCCTTAAGATGGGCTTTTCCTGTTGCTGGTGATACAGATGAACTATGTGGGTCCCTGGTGGGGCCGGAAATTTTATCCTCTTCCCTGTCTTCACCTCCTTTCAGGCCATAAACACACACACACACACACACACACACACACACACACACCCCACACATGCACAAACATACACACTTGTGCACACACTCGCTCTCAGGGCACGGCACTCCTACCTTATTAAGGTCAGGATCTCACTGCTTCTATTCCCACACTTGGAACGTGAGACCAATTTAGCGACAGCCTCTCATGTGCCATAAACGAAAGAGAAACATATGCACATGCAGCGATAAAACAGATCTGAAACGACATCCCTGCTGCCTGTTGGGTGGCAGCTGAAATCAGACATCTTAATGTATGGTATTATGGGAATTGCCCACATTAAGATAAAATATCTGGATTTAAGTAACTATCTCTTGTTCTGAATTAATTTGGAGACTGAACACAAAAAACAAAGGCAAATGAGGCCGGGCTAAAGAATTTATTTCATAGTCACTGTGCCCGCTGCCATTCTCGTGGTGGCACTGTGCAGGAGTGCTCATAGGAGCAGGGCTGCTTCATCCCAGAGTCTCAAGCACTTGGCAGAAGTCCCAGGACACAGTAGGTCCTTTACAAATATTTGCTGAGTGAGTGATGGGGCACAGCAAGTCTTTTCTCAACCACCAAGTACATTCCATTCCTGCTTCCCACTTCCTGTCCCTGGACAGTTTACATCTGTACAAACCTCTACTTCCCTCACCTGGTTGGAACCTATATTGCAGAACCATCCACATTAGCCAGTGGCAGGAAGATTCCTTCGCTTCAGGGCTTTTGCAAGACTCAGTTGTGTCGGAGGTATCCCTAGTGGCTAGGAGTCCCTTTTCTGGCAGGGTTCTTTGCGGGCTAAATACGCAGGTCTGAAGAGGAAGACTGAGGAGGTTTTGTAAGCTGGTGTGGGGTCAGCAAGTACAAGAATTTCCAAGGATTCTCTCTGTTGGTTGGCAAAGGGCTTCAGTCTCCTGGGCTGGCAATCTGACACTGCTCCTCCAGGCTTCAGAACGGACCCAGAACCACCTCCAACCTTGTAGATGTTGACGCTTGCAGCATTTGCCCCCATGCTCCTGGCTGCCTTAGATTTCCTTGGGAAAGACGGGTAGCTGGTTTCCATTCCTGAGCAATGTTTCTTCAGCCTCACTATCTCCACCATGCTTACTTAGGCCAGAAAAAGATAATTTGTGGTTAAGATGCAGTGTATCTTTTTTTTTGCTGTACGCGGGCCTCTCACCGCTGCGACCCCTCCAGCTACAGAGCACAGGCCCCGGACGCGCAGGCTCAGCGGCCATGGCTTACATGCCCAGCCGCTCCGCGGCATGTGGGATCTTCCCGGACCGGGGCACGAGCCCGTGTCCCCTGCATCGGCAGACGGACTCTCAACCACTGCGCCACCAGGGAAGCCCTAGATGTAGGGTATCTTGAATGGCTCAAGTGATTGCTTTTTCCAGGGTGGGCAAGTCCATTGAGATTTGAAGATCTGAGCTGAGATTGCCCTTTGAATCTTTTTAACAGGTATTCGTGACATCTACTGGGAGTCTGGTACTGTGTGAGGTGTTGGGGGTGGCGTGGGAGCAGGGACCAAAAAACCAAAAGAAATAATCCCTGCTCATAAAGATCTACGTACATGATGCTATTTAATAAACTGTAAACAAATGTAGAGGTGAGAGATCGAAGGAGAGGGAGAGGGAGGGAGAACTGGTAGACAGAAGATCAGGGGAGAGGCCGTGGAGCAGGTGAGCCTTGATGACTGGATCGGAACAAAGGGTCATTGGGGAGGGGCAGCATGAGCAGAAGAAGGAGACTTTCATGTGGATGTTCAAGATAGTGTGGTACCAATACAGGGGTAGATGAACTGACCAATGAATCAGAGTAGAGAGCTAGCAACAGACCCACTCCTATATGGAAACAATATATGACAAGTGGCCTTGCTGATCCCTGGGGAGAGGAGAGACAGCTTAACGTTGTGATGGGGATGACTGCCTGTATTTAGAAAAAACAAGTGAAATTGGATGCTAAGGCATAAATCATAAAAATAATTCCCTCATACACTCAAGACTTAAATGTGAAAGGCCAACCTTTAAAGCTTTTAGAAATAAATAAAAGAGGCTATCTTTGTGATGCTGAGGTAGGGAAGATTTCTTAAACAAAACACAAAATGCATTAATAATGGATTAAAGGACTGATACATTTAACTGCATTAAAATTAAGAATGTGTGTTCACCGAAACAATAGCATAAAGAAAGTGAAAAGACAAAACACAGATGGGAAGGATACATTTGCAACAAATCAGTTCAGTAAAGGATTAGCTTCCAAAATATAAAGAATTCAGAAAAATCATTAAGAAAAAGACAAACAATCCAGCAGTTAAATGGGGGGGGGTGGAGAGGAGAGGAATATGTGAAAAGATATTCCAGGGTCAAGAGAATAAGGATTGGCAAAGCACAAAGAACTGGGTGGGAAAAGTTCAGGTTGGAAAAGGGGCCAAGGTATAGACATTTGGCTTTGAATAGGGGGAGTAGGTGCAGAAATTAGCAACAACCTCCGCCTTTTAAAACTCCCTCCAGTAGCCTTGCATTAAAAGCATGGGTTTAGTCTGCCACTGAGAGGTCATTGGGGAAGCTTGGAGCATGAAACAAATAGCTGACAGACAATATGCAAAAGCATTTGCCAGGAAGCCCATACTTAGGAATCCATATCTTGGGTATCTTCTGTAGTACGTCTGCAGCCTGTGGGATTTGTGGAGATGGGCTATGAAATCTGAAGCAGGAGACTGGCCGAAGAAGCCTTCTTCTCTGGCTACAGCAGCCAGCATCACTAGGCAGAAGTTGCTCTTCAAGAAAATCCTTCAAGGCCCCACTGCCTTGAAACGCTGTGCACTATTTCTGTCGGCTCTTAAACAGAATAATTCATTAGTGAAGAACAATCAATATCACACTCTGACAATTACACACTGACTCTGTTTACCCAGTGGACACTCTCTGATAATATTATTTGTGATCCTAAATAACTCCATCAGTGTTCAATAGAGCTGGGGATGCCTCTGGGACCAGGACACAATCAAAGTATGAAGACATATGGTTTGCTCAGCCCTGGAAATGTTCAAATGCATTTCATTGATATTAGTCTTGAAGTCCTACCTTCTCCCAGTCAGTTCCACAACCTTCCTGACTGTGCCTGCAGGATAGCCCTCCTCTTTGGGGAAGGGATTCTTCGTAGTCATATGAGGGAGATGTGGTTGCCAAGGGAAATTTACTCTGGCTATTTCAGGATTCTCCAAAGTGAAGGAGGCATCAAACAGTTGGGATGTAGCTAGGCTTTACCTGTATAAGATTATGGAACAAATGTGTCTGGGAGAGATTAGTGGGGCTGCAGAGAGAGAGAAGATGAGAAAGTGGGGTGTGTGTGTGTGTGTGTGTGTGTGTGTGTGTGTGTGTGTGTGTGTGTGTGTGTGTGTGTGTGTAGGAGTCCATGGTAGGGGGTGAGGAGTTAGATAGAAGCAGAGGATTGTGAGGGCTGAGGGTCAAGTACACTGGGGTTTTAGAAGGAAGGTGAGATTATTTACTTAAAAAAATTCTTAATTATTGGACTTGCTACAATGAGTGTGTTTTATTGATGTAATTAAAACTATAGAGATAGCAAGTCTCCCTCTCCCATTTTCCTCTCCCTGTCTCCTTTCTCCCCCCCTCTCCACCTCCATACTTCTCTCTCTCTCTCTCTCTCTCTCTCTCTCTCTCTCTCTCTCTCTCACACACACACACACACACAATTAGAGAAACAGCACCAAGAGAGCCTTTGGTGCCATTTTATCACAACCGCAGGTCAGAGAAATGTGAAAATGGCATGCCTCTCAGTACCACTCTGAGCCCATTTGACAGAAAGGAGTGTGGAGGAAAAGAGTGAAGGAGGGCAACGAGTGGAATTCTGAAGAGGGAGGCATTGAAATCCCACCCTTCTGTTTCAACTAATCAACTTTTCTACTCCTTAAAAGAGTAGACTGTGAGGAAATGGAGGGTAGGGTCTCCTAGGCCATCTATTGATAACATTGCTGTCTGATCCCAGCCTGGTAGGGAAGTCTCCAGAGCCAAGAGGAAGATTCCAACCTCTTTGGGTTGTGACAGCCTTGCAAAGGGAAGCTGAAACTGTGGGCAGGTGCCAGCACCTGACATTTGCTTTGGAAACCTGCCCTTTCCAAAAACTCTTTGTAACAACCCTGGGAAGATGATGCCATCCACACTTACTAGGTGAGACAACCTAGTTCCAGGCATGCATCCCTGGGGCATCCAGACTTCCCATTCAAAGATCTCTTCACTGGCCCTATAGCATTTCCACTCATCTGTCCTCAGTGACTAGGGGCCAGAGGTGAGTCCGAACCAAAGTGTCATCTGTGACAAAGGATTCAAAGACCAGTGATAGACTCAGAATGTGGGGAAGCAGCCCTTCATGGTTCTCTGGTTCCACTGAAGGCCAACAATCTTTGCCACATAGGAGTCTCACGGATGCTTTTCTTTTTTTTTTTTTAAACATCTTTATTGTAGTTTAATTGCTTTACAATGGTGTGTTAGTTCCTGCTGCATAACAAAGTGAATCAGCTATACATATACATATATTCCCATATCTCCTCCCTCTGTGTCTCCCTCCCACCCTCCCTATCCCACCCTTCTAGGTGGACACTAAGCACCGAGCTAATCTCCCTGTGCTATGTGGCTGCTATATACTAGCTATCTATTTTACGTTTGGTAGTGTATATATGTCCATGCCACTCTCTCACTTCATCCCAGCTTACCTTTCCCCCTACCCCTGTCCTCAAGTCCATTCTCTACGTATGCATCTTTATTCCTATCCTGCCCCTAGGTTCTTCAGAACTCTTTTTCTTTTTTTTTTAGATTCCATATATATGTGTTAGCATATGGTATCTGTTTTTCTCTTTCTGACTTACTACACTCTGTATGACAGACTCTAGGTCCATCCACCTCACTACAAATAGCTCAATTTCGTTTCTTTTTATAGCTGAGTAATATTCCATTGTATATATGTGCCACATCTTCTTTATCCATTCATCTGTCGTTGGACACTTACGTTGCTTCCATGTCCCAGCTATTATAAATAGAGCTGCAATGAACATTGTGGTACATGACTCTTTTTGAATTATGTTTTTTTCAGGGTATATGCCCAGTAATGGGATTGCTGGGTCGTATGGTATTTCTATTTTTAGTTTTTTGAGGAACCTCCATACTGTTCTCCATAGTGGCTGTATCAATTTACATTCCCACCAACAGTGCAAGAGGGTTCACTTTTCTCCACACCCTCTCCAGCATTTACTGTTTGTAGGTTTTCTGATGATGGCCATTCTGACAGGTGTGTGGTGATACCTCATTGTAGTTTTGATTTGCATTTCTCTAATGATTAGTGATGTTGAGCATTCTTTCATGTGTTTCTTGGCAATCTGTATATCTTCTTAGGAGAAATGTCTATTTAGGTCTTCTGCCCATTTTTGGATTGGGTTGTTTGTTTTTTGATATTGAGCTGCATGAGTTGCTTGTAAGTTTTGGAGATTAATCCTTTGTCAGTTGCTTAATTTGCAAATATTTTCTCCCATTATGAGGGTTGTCTTTTTGTCTTGTTTAGGGTTGCCTTTGCTGTGCAAAAGCTTTTAAGTTTCATTAGGTCCCATTTGTTTATTTTTGTTTTTATTTCCATTTCTCTAGGAGGTGGGTCAAAAAGGATCTTGCTGTAATGTATGTCATACGTGTTCTGCCTATGTTTTCCTCTAATAGATTGATAGTCTCTGGCCTTACATTTAGGTCTTTAATCCTTTTTTTAAATATTTTTCAATTTTATTTTATTTATTTTTTTATACAACACGTTCTTATTGGTCATCAATTTTATACACATCAGTGTATACATGTCAATTCCAATCACCCAATTCATCACACCACCATACCCACACCCCCGCGGCTTTCCCCCCTTGGTGTCAATAAATTTGTTCTCTACACCTGTGTCTCAACTTCTGCCCTGCAAACCGGTTCATCTGTACCATTTTTCTAGGTTCCACATACGTGCGTTAATATATGATATTTGTTTTTCTCTTTCTGACTTACTTCACTCTGTATGACAGTCTCTAGATCCATTCATGTCTCAACAAATGACCCAATTCCATTCCTTTTTATGGCTGAGTAATATTCCATTGTGTATATGTACCACATCTTCTTTATCCATTCATCTGTCGATGGGCATTTAGGTTGTTTCCATGACCTGGCTATTTTAAATAGTGCTGCAATGAACATTGGGGTGCATGTGTCTATTTTTTTTTTTTTTGATGATACACAGGACTCTCACTGCTGTGGCCTCTCCCGCTGCGGAGCACAGGCTCCGGACGCGCAGGCTCAGCGACCATGGCTCACGGGCCCAGCCGCTCCGCGGCACACAGGATCCTCCCAGACCGGGGCACGAACCCATGTCCCCTGCATCAGCAGGCAGACTTCCAACCACTGCACCACCAGGGAAGCCCGCATGTGTCTTTTTGAATTATGGTTTTCTCTGGGTATATGCCCAGTAGTGGGACTGCTGGATGATATGGTAATTCTATTTTTAGTTTTTTAAGGAACATCCATACTGTTCTCCATAGTGGCTATATCAATTTACATTCCCACCAACAGTGCAAGAGGGTTCCCTTTTCTCCACACCATCCCTAGCATTTCCTGTTTGTAGATTTTCTGGTGATGCCCATTCTAACTGGTGTGAGGTGATACCTCATTGTAGTTTTGATTTGCATTTCTCTAATAATTAGTGATGTTGAGCAGATATTCATGGGCTTCTTGGCCATCTGCATGTCTTCTTTGAAGAAATGTCTATTTAGGTCTTCTGCCCATTTTTGGATTGGGTGTTTGTATCTTTAATATTGAGCTGCATGAGCTGTTTATATATTTTGGAGATTAATCCTTTGTCCATTGATTTGTTTGCAAATATTTTCTCCCATTCTGAGGGCATTCTTATAGTCTTGTTTATGGTTTCCTTTGCTGTGCAAAAGCTTTGAAGTTTCATTAGGTCCCATTTATTTATATTTCCATTACTCTAGGAGGTGGATCAAAAAAGATCTTGCTGTGATTTATATCAAAGAATGCCCTTCCTATGTTTTCCTCTAAGAGTTTTATAGTGCCCGGTCTTACATTTAAGTCTCGAATCCATTTTGAGTTTATTTTTGTGTATGGTGTTAGGGAGTGTTCTAATTTCATTTTTTTACATGTAGCTGTCCAGTTTTCCCAACACCACTTATTGAAGAGACTGTCTTTTCTCCATTGTATATCCTTGCCTCATTTGTCATAGATTAGTTTACCATAGGTATGTGGGTTTATCTCTGGGCTTTCTATCCTGTTCCATTGATCTATGTTTCTGTTTTTGTGCCTATACCATATTGTCTTGATTACTGTAGCTTTGTAGTATAGTCTGTAGTCGGGGAGTCTGATCCCTCCTGCTCCATTTTTTTCCCTCAAGACTGCTTTGGCTATTTGGGGTCTTTTGTGTCTCTATACAAATTTTAAGATTTTTTGTTCTAGTTCTGTAAAAAATGCCATTGGTAATCTGATAGGGATTGCATTCAATCTGTAGATTTCTTTGAGTAGTAGAGTCATTTTCACAATATTGATTCTTCCAATCCAAGAACATGGTATATCTCTCCATCTGTTTGTATCATCTTTAATTTCTTTCATCAGTGTCTTATACTTTTCTGCATAAAGGTCTTTTGTCTCCCAATGTAGGTTTATTCCTAGGTATTTTATTCTTTTTGTTGCAATGGTAAATGGGAGTGATTCCTTAATTTTTCTTTCAGATTTTTCATCTTTAGTGTATAGGAATGCAAGAGATTTCTGTGAATTAATTTTGTATCCTGCAACTTTACCAAATTCATTGATTAACTCTAGTAGTTTTCTGGTGGCATTTTTAGGATTCTCTGTGTATAGTATCATGTCATCTGCAAACAAGTGACAGTTTTACTTCTCCTTTTCCAATTTGGATTTCTTTTTCTTCTCTGCTTGTTGTGTCTAAAACTTCCAAAACTATGTTGAATAATAGTGGTGAGAGTTGGCAACCTTGTCTTGTTTCTGACCTTAGTGGAAATGGTTTCAGTTTTTCACCATTGAGAACGATGGTGGCTGTGGGTTTCTCATATATGGCCTTTATTATGTTGAGGTTAGTTCCCTCTATGTCCACTTTCTGGAAGATTTTTATCATAAATTTGTGTTGAATATTTTCAGAATCTTTTTCTGCATCTATTGAGATGATCATATGGTTTTTGTCCTTCAATTTTTTAATATGGTTTATCACATTGATTGATTTGTATACATTGAAGAATCTTTGCATTCCTGGGATAAACTGCACTTGATCATGGTGTATGATCCTTTTAATGTGCTGTTGGATTCTGTTTGCTGGTATTTTGTTGAGGATTTTTGTATCTATGTTCATCAGTGATATTGGCCTGTAGTTTTCTCTTTTTGTAACATCTTTGTCTGGTTTTGGTATCAGGGTGATTGTGGCCTCATAGAATAAGCTTGGGAGTTTTCCTTCCTCTGCTATATTTTGGAAGAGGTTGAGAAGGATAGGTGTTAGCTCTTCTCTAAATGTTTCATAGAATTCGCCTTTGAAGCCATCTGGTCCTGGGCTTTTGTTTGTTGGAAGATTTTTAATCACAGTCTCAATTTCAGTGCTTGTGATTGGCCTGTTTATATTTTCTATTTCTTCCTGGTTCAGTCTCAGAATGTTGTGCTTTTCTAAGAATTTGTCCATTTCTTCCAGGTTGTCCATTTTATTGTCATAGAGTTGCTTGTAGTAATCTCTCATGATCCTTTGTATTTCTGCAGTGTCAGTTGTTACTTCTCCTCTTTCATTTCTAATTCTGTTGATCTGAGTCTTCTCCCTTTTCTTCTTGATGAGTCTGGCTAATGGTATATCAATTTTGTTTATCTTCTCAAAGAACCAGCTTTTAGTTTTACTGATCTCTGCTGTTGTTTCCTTCATTTCTTTTTCATTTACTTCTGATCTTATCTTTATGATTTCTTTCCTTCTGCTAACTCTTTTTTTCTTCTTTCTCTAATTGCTTTAGGTGTTAGGTTAGGTTGTTTATTTGAGATGTTTCTTGTTTCTTAAGGTAGGATTGTATTGCTATAAACTTTCCTCTTAGTACTGCTTTTGCTGCATCCCATAGGTTTTGGGTTGTCGTGTTTTCATTGTCATTTGTTTCTAGGTATTTTTTGATTTCCTCTTTGATTTCTTCAGTGATTTCTTGGTTATATAGTAGTGTATTGTTTAGCCTTCAAGTGTTTTTATTTTTTACAGATATTTTCCTGTAATTCATATCTAGTCTCATAGCATTGTGGTTGGAAAAGATACTTGATATGTTTTCAATTTTGTTAAATTTACCACGGCTTGATTTGTGACCCAAGATATGATCTATACTCATGGACCCAAGTCCATGAGCACTTGAGAAGAAAGTGTAATCTGCTGTTTTGGATGGAATGTCCTATGAATATCAATTAAGTCCATCTGGTTTAATATGTCATTTAAAGCTTGTGTTTCCTTATTATTTTCATTTTGGATGATCTGTCCATTGGTGAAAGTGAGGTGTTAACGTCCCCTTCCATGATTGTGTTACTGTCAATTTCCCATTTTATGGCTGTTAGCATTTGCCTCATGTATTGAGGTGCTCCTATGTTGCGTTCATAAATACTTATAATTGTTATATCTTCTTCTTGGATTGATCCCTTGATCATTATGTAGTGCCTTTCTTTGTCTCCTTTAATACTCTTTAATTTAAAGTCTACTTGGTCTGATATTAGAATTGTTTTCTTTTGATTTCCATTTGTATGGACTATCTTTTTCCATCTCCCCCACTTTCAGCCTGTAAGTGTCCCTGTGTCTGAAGTGGGTCTCTTGTAGACAGCATATATACAGGTCTTATTTTTGTATCCATTCAACCTGTCTGTGTCTTTTGGTTAGAGCATTTAATCCATTTACATTTAAGGTAATTATCAATATGTATGTTCCTATTACCATTTCCTTGATTGTTTTGGGTTTGATTTTGTAGGTTTTTTCCTTCTCTTGTGTTTCCTGCCTAGAGAAGTTCCTTTAGCATTTGTTGTAAAGCTGATTTGGTGGTGCCAAATTCTCTTAGCTTTTGCTTGTCTGTAACGGTTTTAATTTCTCCGTCAAATCTGAATGAGATCCTTACTGGGTAGAGTAATCTTGGTTGTATGTTTTTCCCTTTCATCACTTTAAATATGTCCTGTCACTCCCTTCTGGCTTGCAGAGTTTCTGCTGAAAGATCAGCTGTTAACCTTATGGAGTTCCCATGTATTTTATTTGTTGCTTATCCCTTGATACTCTTAATATTGTTTCTTTGTGTTTAATTTTTGATAGTTTAATATGTGTCGTGGCGTGTTTCTCCTTGTATTTATACAGTATGGTACTCTCTGCACTTCCTGGACTTGATTGACTATTTCCTTTTCCATATTAGGGAATTTTTCAGCTATAAGCTGTTCAAATATTTTCTCAGTCCCTTTCTTTTTCCCTTCTTCTTTTAGGACCCCTATACTTCGTATGTTGGTGCATTTAATGTTGTTCCAGAGGTCTCTGAGACTGTCCTCAGTTCTTTTCATTCTTTTTTCTTTATTCTGCTCTGTGGTAGTTATTTCCACTATTTTACCTTCTAGGTCACTTATCTGTTCTTCTGCCTCAGTTATTTTGCTATTGATTCCTTCTAGAGAATTTTTAATTTCATTTCTTGTGTTGTTGTTCATTGTTTGTTTGCTCTTTAGTTCTTCTAGGTCCTTGTTAAACGTCTCTTATATTTTCTCCATTCTATTTCCAAGATTTTGGATCATCTTTACTATCATTACTCTGAATTCTTTTTCAGGTAGACTGCCTATTTCCTCTTCATTTGTTTGGTCTGGTGGGTTTTTACCTTGCTCCTTCATCTGCTGTGTGTTTCTCTCTCTTCTCATTTTGCTTACCTTACTCAGTTTGGGGTCTCCTTTTCACAGGCTGCAGGTTTTTAGTTCCTGTTGTTTTTGGTGTCTGTCCCCAGTGGGTAAGTTTGGTTCAGTGGGTTGTGTAGGCTTCCTGGTGGAGAGGTCTGGTGCCTGTGTTCTGGTGGATGAAGCTGGTGGACAGGACCACGTCCGGTGGTGTCTTTTGGGGTGTCTGTGAACTTACTATGATTTTAGGCAGCCTCTCTGCTAATGGGTGGGGTTGTGTTCCTGTCTTGCTAGTTGTTTGGCATAGGGTGTCCAGCACTGTTGCTTGCTGGTCATAGAGTAGAGCTGGGTCTTAGCATCGAGATTGAGCTTTCTGAGAGAGCTTTTGCCATTTGATATTATGTGGGGCTGGGAGGTCTCTGGTGGACCAATATCCTGAACTTGGCTCTACCACCTCAGAGGCTCAGGCCTGACACCTGGCCAGAGCACCAAGATCCTGTCAGCCACACGGCTCAGAAGCAAAGGGAGAAAAAAAAGGAAAGAAAGAAAGAAAGGAGGAAAGAAAGAAAGAAAGAAAAAAATAAATAAAATAAAGTTATTAAAACAGAAAAATATTATTAAAAATAAAAAAGTAATTAAGAAAAAGAAAGAAGAGAGCAACCAAACCAAAAAACAAACCCACCAATGATAACAAGCACTAAAAACTATACCCAAAAAACCCAAAAAACAAAAACAGACAGTCACAACCCTGGGACAAATGGCAAAAGCAAAGCTATACAGGCAAAATCACATAAAGAAGTATACACATACACACTCACAAAAAGAGGAAAAGGAAAAAAAATATATATATATATAAGGAAGAGAGCAACCAAATCAATAAATAAACCTACCAATGATAATACGCTCTAAATGCTAAACTAAGATAAACATAAAACCACAAACAAATTAGATGCAGAAAGCAAACCCCAAGTCTATAGTTGCTCCCAAAGTCCACCACCTCAGTTTTGGGATGATTCCTTGTCTATTCAGGTATTCCACAGATGCAGGTACACCAAGTTGATTGTGGAGACTTAATCCGCTGCTCCTGAGGCTGCTGGGAGAGATTTCCCTTTCTCTTCTTTGTTTGCACAGCTCCTGGGGTTCAGCTTTGGATTTGGCCCAGCCTCTGCATGTAAGTCGCCTGAGGGTGTCTGTTCTTCGCTCAGACAGGACAGGGTTAAAGGAGCAGCTGATTAGGGGGCTCTGGCTCACTCAGGCCAGGGGGAGGGAGGGGTATGGAATGTGGGGCGAGCTTGCGGCTGCAGAGGCCAATGTGATGTTGCAACAGCCTGAGGTGCGCCGTGCGTTCTCCCGGGTAAGTTGTCTCTGGCTTCTTGGTGGCGGCAGCAGCAGCCTTAGCACTTCATGCCCATCTCTGGTGTCCACGCTGATAACTGCGGCTCACACCGTCTCTGGAGCTCGTTTAGGCAGTGCTCTGAATCCCCTCTCCTCACGCACCCTGAAACAATGGTCTCTTGCCTCTTAGGGGTTCCAGACTTTTTCCTGGACTCCCTCTGACTAGTGGTGGTGCAATAGCCCCCTTCAGACCACGTTCACAAGGCCAACCCCAGTCTTCTCCCTGGGATCTGACCTCTGAAGCCCGAGCCTCAGCTCCCAGCCTCCACCCATCCTGGCAGGTGAGCAGACAAGCCTCTCTGTCTGGTGAGTGCCGGTCGGCAGTGATCCTCTGTGCGGGCATCTCTCTGCTTTTCCCTCTGCACCCCTGTTGCTGCACTCTCCTCCATGGCTCCAAAGCTTCCCCCCGCTCACCTCCCATCTTCACGAGTGAAGGGGCTTCCTAGTGTGTGAAAACATTTCCTCCTTCACAGCTCCCTCCCTGAGGTGCAGGTCCTGTCCCTATTCTTTTGTCTCTGTTTTTCCTTTTTTCTTTTGGCCTACCCACGTACGTGGGGAGTTTCTTGCCTTTTGGGAAGTCTGAGGTCTGCCAGCATTCAGTAGGTGTTCTGTAGGAGTTGTTCAACATGTAGATGTTGTTTTGATGTGTTTATGGGGAGGAAGGTGATCTCCACGTCTTACTCCTCCACCATCTTGAAGGCCTCTCTGGTTACTTTTCTATATTTCTCTCCTTTCCTTTATTTTATCGACAGATATTTACTGAGTACCTGCCATGCAGAGAGGAGGTGTGTCCACAAATGACCACACTGCAAGTTAGATAGCAAAGCATCTGTAAGGGAGGCACAGATCAAGTGCTGGGGGGCTGTAAGCTGCACTTTGAACAAGCTTCACGTGGGATATGAAACTGCACAGCAACCCTGTTTCCCACTGTCCATTTACATTCATTCAAGAGGAATGTTCTTCTACCCGTGGATCTATGCTTGAAAAGATCCATGACTTTGATGAACACTGTCCAGTAGTAAAAGTCCAATGACACATTAACTAACATGTAGACTCAACTCCTATTTAGACTGCCCAATCCCATGTAATGGTCAAAGCATCCAACTTCATTTAGAGTTGCAGCTACTCACCCTCTCCCTGGCCAGGACCTGCTGCAGTGTCCCCCCTGCCTACTGTCATCTGGGACAGGGGAATGTGGTGGGTTTCTCTCCCTCTCTCATTCCCCACCCTTCTCAGTCCTCTGCTTATGACCCAGTAGAATTGGGTAGGAGTGGGTGGGAAGAGAGGTGAGTGGAACAGGTAAGTCTACCTTGATGGACCCGTCATGGCTCACTTGAGAATCCAGTACTGTACTCTCTCAGATTCTGGTCCTGGCTTGGGGGGTTAGAGTAAGGAGGTGTTAACTATGGCTGGGGAGACTTAGGGATGTGAACGCTGGGGATGTGGTGGTCTTCCAGGTGGAGGGAGGAGTAGAGTGTTCTTGGAAGAGTGCCAGGATTAACCCTGTGCTTTGGAGGGTGAAGGTCATGGACTCCGGGCTGCAGGCACGTGCTGATGGGAATCCAGTGGAGACTGGACCAAGACCATCTCTGGCTGTCCTCCTCCTCATGGGCACCATGATGCTCTGCTATGGGCTTTGGCAAAACTGAGCACTGGTATTGGGAACACAACTCTGCCTGGGCAATTGTACCGAGGACTTCATATGGTCTTACTTTCCAAACTGTATTGGTGTGGGCTCAGAGTTTGATCATTTTTAATGTGCTATTAGTTCTTTGGGCTCTTAAAAAAGAGGGCATGAGAGACTTGGGGTTGAACTACTTCATCTCTGAGGAGTTGGGGAGACAACTCAAGATCCAGTCACTCCAGAAATCCCCACTCTGTCTGAGATGGAGCAAGTGAGAAAATGGGGAGGCCTTCCATTGCCTTGAACTTGAATGAAACTTGGGCAGTTTGGGCTTCCCTTGGACTCTACTTCACAGGGGCTAAATACTTTGATTCTGGACTTTAATCTAATCTCTTTGGGATTCTACTCTCTAAATTTTCCCTAGGAATTTGATAATGAGAATGGTTTACATCCAAATTTGGGGCATCTTATTTTGGCATTTATTACTGAAGAATCTTTATACATTTTTTATTAGCTCTTTATGCAGTTTATTATTGAAGTATCTTCAGGCTCCTATTAAATCTCATTACAGAACCTCTGATGAGCTTATTGGGCAATGTGGCTGGACATAAATTTGGATTGGAAAGAGAATAGGCTCTGAACTTCTGGCCTTGGGTGCAGGATAGCTTTGGAGGAGATTTGATTAACATACTGTTCTGACCATTTCGGGGCCTCCTGGAAGTAAAGTCAACATTGTCTTACAATGGTGCTGAGAAGATACCTGGAGGAGCAGAGCCTGATGCTGGAGAAGCAGCCTCGTGTAGGCGGGGCAGAACCGCTCAGGTAGTCAGTACATTCCTTCCCTGGAGCAGCACAACACACCTGCTTGACCAGAAGCTTAAAAGCTCAGCCCACAGTGACCTTTCCAAGTTGTCACTTGTGGGTTGGGGCTGCCTGAACCGCTGGTCCTGCACCGAGGTGCTTCAAAGCCTTATTAAGAATGTTTGGATCCCCGTGAAGCCTTACTATATCCAAGTTTACCAGGAGATTAGAATAGGAATGGGGTTGATGGGCTTCATCGTTTATGAGATCAGGAGTGCTGATAAAAGAAGTAAAGCCATGAAAGCTTCCGGGCTTGTGTCTGCTCGTGGTCATCACTAACCAGCTCTACTTGGGTGGGACGCTGGTCTGGCTGTGCTGTGGGAACGTGAGGCACTGTGTACACTTGTAGCAGTGCCGCTGTCCTAGGGCATGGATAGATGTACCTGTGGGACCCGCCCCCCCAAAAGAAGTTCAGCCCAGTTGGTTAACTGTCTAGGAAAACAAAAAGCTGCTCAGTACTTGTCCCTTCGTTCTCTGGTTTCCACATGGAGGGACCTCCCTAGAGTAACACTCCCGGCCCCTTGCTGTCCCCTTACCCACCCAGCAAGGAGGAGTGACTTGTCCTTACAACCTTGCACGTTATCCACTCTCCTTCTCCCCCTCCTCTGTTTTGGGATAGATTTGTATTCAGAGGACACGGGATCTCTGCTATCAGCCACGTGGTGAGATTCGTGCGGTGGCAAGTTATTTGGCCAGACCCCAGCCACGCCCTCTCATGTAACAGGATCAGAAATAAAGGTGAGGTTTGGATCTCCAATTCTCTGGCTCTTGGTCTATCCTTGAAGTGGTTCTGGATTCAGAGAGGGAGAAAGCACTGATGCCCCCCTCACACCAGCGAAGTAACCCTTTTGGACCAAGAGCCTGAGTGATTTCTCAGCTGTGAACTCACAGCTTTCTTTGGGAATGAGTCTTGCGCTTTCAATTTTCCACTTCAAAAACACACACTTCAGCAGAAGTCACTTTACAGCAAATGAAAGAAAGAATTTCCCAGGGGAAGGAGGGCTTTGACGCTTAGCCCCAGGCAGAGGGTATGATTTAGGGGCGTGTATTTTTCCCAACTGTGAAGTCATCCCAAGGTCGTTGTGATATCATTGCCCTTATAGCCAATAAGGCAGCGGTTTGCAAAATACTAACAATTAAGCAGCCCTCTGACTGGCGGAACTGCATCCCACTGTCTAACGCATCATGGTTAGGGAGCATCTAACTCACAAGCGAGGCAGAGGGGACTGGGTGGGTTTTATTGCGGGATAATGGGATCGCGGTCTGAAGGTGTCTTCTCTTTAGGGTCTCAAAGAGGAGCAGGACTATTAAGGTGGTGTTTGCTCCAGCTGGGCCCACTGAGAAAGCTCCTAATGTTTACCTTTTTGGGCACTGTCCTCTCCCCCCTCCTCACCTGACCATCTCCACTGCCTTCACCTCATCCCTGTTGTATCGTTTATTGAGCTCTTCACAAAATGCTGGGCTCTGTGCTTAGCCCTTTTCATGCACAATCTGCTCACAACCACCCCGGGAGATGGATGCCATTATTAGCGCCCATTTCTGATGGGTGAAATGAGGCTGGAAGAAGTTAAGCCAATAAACGGTGGAGCCGGAATTCCAACCCAGACCAGTGTGACTCCAGAGTCTGTCCTTGGCAAGTACGCTATGCAAGGCAGACGATCATCCGATGTCTTCTTGGGTTCTGCCAGTGACGGGGTGCTCATTAGCTCCCAGGGCTCCCATTGCACTGCCAGACAGAGCCCACGTCTCCCTCTCAGGGTCTTTGATCTTCTCCTGTGGCCACCCAGGATGCATCTGGATGTTAGGATGACATGTTTGGTTGAGACCAGGCCGGGTTAAAGCTCTGCAGTGGAGCAGGGACGTGGTGAGGGCGCGATGGGAGAGGCTGGCCCGTGGAGATGGCCTTTCACTGAAGGCAGCGAGGCTTGAAATGGGTGTGCCATGTACGGCACGGCCTTGCCCTTCTTGAGGGGACGCCGAGGGACCACCCAGGCAGCCTGGCTCATGCCCGTCCTCTCTTTGATCATGCCGCGGTCTTGGTTGGGGGCTGCGAGGTACATGCTGAGGCTGTGTTTCCTGCTCCAGGAGGCTCGCTGCCCCCGCGTGCTGTGTGCAGTGTGTTACACCTACCTCTGCAAACCTGCCCAGCGTTCTGGCTAGCTGTGCTGATCACATTCTGAATGCTTGTGTTTACCCACCTCTCCACTGAGCAAATTTACAAGGTAAATATTTTGGGACATCTCAGAGATTAAAAAAAAAATCGCAACACAAAACCAACACAACTGTGTTGTCCTCCCCAACCCCTTGTTTCTAACTAATAACTCATAGGGTAGAATGAACTGAGATTTAAGCTCTTGGCACTGGACCAATTTTGAGATGCCGTCTCCACTCATTCTCATCCCTAGTCTTTCCCTTAACTCTTACTAGAAGCCTCGCTGTTCTGAGAGGTGAGGGCACAAAGAACACAGGATGTTGGGTCACTGAGACCTGCTTCAAATCCAAACGCAGCCTCTGAATAACTGTGTGATGATGAGGAGGTTACTTTACCTCTCTGAGCTTGTTTTCCCATGGGAAACTGATACCCACTTTGCGCTGTTGTGATGAGCTTTAGGCAAAATATCTGGGTCGTGGATAGTTTTGATTGTTGGTTGGTCATTCCAGGATTCTATCCTTTCAAACTTGACCAGTTCCGTGGTGAGGGATTTTCATCAGTGAAATCTGGATCTGGAGTTGGACAGTACAGCTGGACGCAAACCAGCCACTGAGCTACCTTGGGCGAGTCCCTGAAATTTCTGTGCTCTCGTGCATCTGTCTGTTGAGCAGAGATCATTTTGCTGCTTCTTAGCATGAGGTGCAGATGAGATGGAAAGAAGAGTAGAGGGACTTAAAGTCTGTTGAAAGGTGAACAGCTCCTTGGAATCCCCAAGCATTGCTGCTCACTCTTGATGATGTGTAGGCCCAGTGGGGAGACAGCATAATTCTACTCCTAACTCCCCCTTCCTTCCTCTCCACCCTTCTCCCTGTGCTCTGCTCCCAGGACACTCAACAAAGCCTCGCATTGTGCGGTGATTGTGTGTTTACATGGCAGCCTCCCCTACCGTATTTAGAGCAGGGACTGTGTTTATTCTTCCCCGTGTCCCCAGTGCCCAGCCCAGTGCCACACAAATAATAGGCAATTAATAAACACTTGTTGCTGAATTGCATTCAGAGCTGCACACCCCCAGCTCTCTTTCCCCGGCTTCTTTCCCATGGCACACTTATATTCTTTCCTTCTCACCCTGCTCTGTCTTTCTCTCTCTCCCCCTTGTCCCACTGCTGTCCCTGCAGTCCCCTAATTGAACCTTTCTGGGCAGTAGGAAGGCCAGAGATACCCTGCAAAGTCCATACACCCTCTGCAAATAATCCAGTCACCACCATTCTTTCAGGCAAGCACTATTTGGGGGGATACCCTTTATCTCCCCTTCTTCTGGCATGTCCATCAGTGGGGTGGGTCACAGAGGGGACAAAGGCAGCTCCTCTAAGTTGGTGGCATCCAGCCCCCAGCCGAGCAGCCAGCCTCCCTCCTCCGCCACCTCCCACCTCTGCAGGCAGCTCTGGGCAAGCCAGTCGGTCTTCATTAAGACAAGGCACACCTGTTACCTGGGTGAACTCTGCCCTTCTCCCTGGTGGCAATTAGCCCGGCTCTGGCTGCTGGAAAGACATTTGCTTCCCCTGCTCTCTCCGCGAGACTTTCTTAGTGGACGAGACTATCAGAACCACTGGCCCAGGGGTCCTGCTGTCTGTTAGTGGCCCTGCCATGCCTACCTCTAAAGCACCCCTTGGAGAGGAATTTTAATGTGTGAAGATAGCAACGGAGTGGGAGGGGCCTGAGGAGGCGACGACTAGGGTTTCTGGGTAGGTGAGGGGGGCCCACCCTGTACTGTTTTAAACTTCAGAGAGACGGTTTCAGGAGCCCTACCTTTATTTATTCCATACTCCCAGCAAAGGTGAGGATGGAGGGGCAGAGCCAATCTGAAAGGGTCAGTCTGCTGTGGAATAGAGCTACCTATGTACATGGTGGGCGTGGGGATGGCCAGGAGAGGGGATGCGATGTGCTTTGGGCAGTCATTGTGTCTGTCCCCTGGCCTCCATCGTCTTCCGATCCACGCAGGCCTTCCCTGTCTCTCAAGTAGGGACAGAGGCGTGGCAGGGCCTACCTTGGCCATTCACACCCAGCCCTGGTTGTGCTCATGACCAGCAGGGTGTTTTTGTTGCCCACCTTTCCAAACCCTTGCAGGCCAGCGACTCTCTACTTGCGGTGTTTCTTTTTCTGCCGGGAGTGGAGGAAGAAGAACTGGAGTGTGAATAGGGCCTGCTGAGGGGAACTCACAATTATTTGCACACCTACTAGGGACCAGACAATATGTTCGATCATTTACACCCACAATTGTATTTAATCCTCATGATAACCCAAGACAGTAGGTATGATTCCCCCATCTTGCAGGCCCTGCTACTATGAGCTGGATTCTCTTGGACACGTTTTGTTGGTGTTGGTGTTGGTGGTAGTGTTTTACAGTAGGTCATACTTTTAAAACAAATACTATTATTATTGTTTATTTTGAAAAATCTCTCTTTCTATAAGTTTATTTTATGACAAAATTATATGTGTTACTACAGAAAACATGGAAAATTTAAACATCAATAAGATAAACCCATATTCTAACAAACAAGCACTGTTACCACTTTGGAGGGAGTATGTTCAGCTTTGGTTGTATATGTAGAAATACCTGTAGCCATATATCTAAATCACATTTTAAAAGTAGGATGATACACATATCTTTAAAATATTTGTGATAAATACACATAACATAAAATTTACCATCTTAACCATTTTAAGTGTACAGTTCAGTCGTGTTAAGTATATTCACATTGCTGTGCACACAGATCTCCAGAACTTTTCATCTTGCAAAAGGCAAAATCTATACCCATTAAACAACCCCTATGTTCCCCTCCCCCCATCTGCCCTGATAACTTCTATTCTACATTCTGTCTCTGAATTTGCCTATTCTAGGTACCTCATACAAGTGGAATTGTACAGTATTTGTCCTTCTGTGTGTGGCTTGTTTCATGTAGCATGATGTTTTCAAGGGTCATCCACGTTATAACATGTGTCAGAATTCCTTTCCTTTTTCAGGCTGAATAATATTCCATTGTATGTGTTTGGGCAGGTTTTTTCAACTTCTCACCTCAGCTTCTCCATCTGTGAAATGGAGCAAATAATAGTAGCAGCCTCACAGCGTTGTTGTTAGAATTAAATTAGTTAATAAATACATGTAAAATCCTTAGAGGATGCCTAGCACATCGTAAGCCCTTCACAATTGTTAGCTCTTATCGTTACTATTTGTCTTTCATCCCATCTCTCCCAAATGACAGTTTTCTGGGCTTAATAATAACAATGACTATTTACTGATCACCTTTTATATGCTAAGCATGTACCAAATATTATTTAATGATAAATACGATAACGTAAAATATTTGGTGGTGTTACTTTCTCCAGGTTTCAGAGGACTTAACTGAGACTCGGAGAACTTAATTAGCCTAAGGTTATAGAGCTATGTGAGTGGTGATGCTGCCATTCAAAGCCAGGGTGATCTGATTCCTAAACCCACTCAGACACTGGAGGGACTTGCTGGGCAGGGATGTGTCTGCTTTCAGACGACCCATCTTTGCTTCCTACCACGTGAGGCAGAAGAATCTCTTTCCAGGGCAGGAAACTCCCCCAGGTTCTAGCTGTGAAAGGCAGAAAGTGAACTTCTTCCTCCCTCCCCATCTCCTCTCCCCTCTCCTCCTTCTCCTTTAACTCCAGTTCCTCTGCCTGCATCCTGAAGGGGACACGAGGAGGCGATGACTAAGATGCACTACAGGAGAGCTGGCCCCGTGGGATTTCTAGTAACCAAACTGTCTGGCTGGGAGAGGGCTCGGGGCAGAGGGGACTTTGGGCTCCCCTTATTTCACAGAAGGCAAAGTTGAGCCAGAGCTGCTGGTTGTCCCTCCCATTGGTCGGTGGCATTAGAGAAACATGAGACAGAGAAAGCCCCATTCCTGAGGGGTTTGAACAGAGGCCAGATAACCTTTTTCAGGGGTCTTGTAAGGTGAATCCCTTCTGGGTCTATCACAGTCTATTCTGAGGTTGGAAGAGTTGCTGTGGTTTAAGCAGATGGGAGGGGAGCCGAGGGGACCCCGAGCTCCGTGGACGCCTGGAGAGACTCCCGCAGGGTCCACAGGGGATTCACAACCAATCAGCATATCACTGACATCCACCTCCAAAGCCCAGGCCTGCTATTCCTAGGAGGTCACGCTGAGTGGATCATCATTTTCCAAATCCCCAAGAACAGAAAGAGACAGCAGTCAAGAGCCTTCCCACCCAACCGTGGGGTGTGTGCGTGTGTGTGTGTGTGTGTGTGTGTGGCTGTGCACATGTCTGCGTGTACGTGTGTGTGTATATATACAAGAAGATGCTATAGGGAGAGGATAGTGTTTGGCTGCCTCTCCTGGTCCTTCAAACCCCTTGCTCTGAATGACCTGGCTTCCTGGCAGCTGGCCTTGTCCCAACTTCAGACAAAATACAGCTTCTCCAATTTTGAAAATCCAAAGAGAGGTCTACTGGCTCGTGAGCCAAGGAGTGGCCAGGGCAGACCAGTGGTAGCCCTGGGGTTGTGGTTCCTGTGCACTCAATGCCCAGCTCAGGCACTCTCCAGGCTTAGGAGTCCAAGCAGGCCCCTTAAACTCAGTGAGTCTCCTTTTCCTGAGGCCCTGAAGTAACAGTGGTAATAAGAACTATAGCAATACAACAACAATAGGACCATTTCTGCAAAGATGGGGTTGGACAACTGGATAGGGGAGGTAAAGCCCTTGTAGACTATACGTGCCACACATGGGGATGGGGGTGGTGGTGGTTGCTTTCATTAATCAGGAGCCCCCGGCCAGGAGTCTTGGAGAGCAGCACAGAGGAGTGGGCTACGGGACCCCCTGCCCTGCCCCTACGAGCAATGGGCCTGACTAGCGGACTCCTCAGGGAACAGAAGGAGAAGAGCTTGTGGCCGTGGTGAGAAGTTAGTGCAGAGAGTATGTTGGTGATCAGTGACCGGTCATGCTCTCCCCGCCTCACATGGGTGGGACTCACAGTGACCCCTCAGAGTCTTAAAACCCCACAGCATCTGTTTCAATTTCCTTCTTTGAGGAATGGGGTGGTGGTATTGCCCCATTAAACTCATAAGATCACTCTGACTTGAGAAGCCTGAAATTTTACCAGGAGATGCATTTTGAGGCTCACCCAGGCGAGCTCCTCTGCATTGGCCATGCGTGTGCCTCTGTGGACCAGCCGGCCTCAGCTCCGTGGCCAGCCCTGCACCCCACACTCCCAGCCTGTGGCCAGGCACCAGCTTTGGGGGTCCTAGAGGAAGCGGTTCCTCATTGAGGGAGAAACAAATACCCTCCTGGCGGAGAACCAGTGTCAGGAGGCTTGGGGCCCCACGACCCTCTCACCTTCCTCCCCTACAGATCAGTGGGGGGTGGGATCAGCCATTTCACCCATGTCCCCGGTCTTCAAACAGCTCTGCTTTGGGCTTATGGAGTTCACGGTTTGTCTTCTCAGGATTTGGAGCTGGAAAGCAGGGCGCTCCTTCAGCTCGGGGGTTTGCTCAAGCACCAGACCCCAGAGACCCACCCCCTCTCCTTTCCTTCCTTGGGGACAGAGTGGGGCACCTGCCTCAAGGGCCTTGGGAGGGGCTCACATGCCCTTCTGGAGGCTTCCATAGAGACACAGTGGCAGAGAATAAAAAGGAGGAGCTGAAGAAGCAGAGAAAGGAAGAAGAAAGGAGGGAAAGCCGGGAGATTACGAGGGATGAAGGGGAGGCTGTTTAAGCCCAAGGCAACTTACACGGGAGCTGGGCTCTGGCGGCTGTGCAAGGCTGGAGGCTGCCTGGCAGCTGACGCTGAGAAGAAGCTGCGTATTCTAGAAGCCAAAGGAAGACGTCCTTCTTCCTGCAGGGCCCGTGGGGACCCCAGGCAACACTCAGCTTCCAGAGGGCAGGGCTGGGCCATCCACGGACCTTATCTGGGCCTGGGGACAACAGGTGTTTATCTGAAGCAGTTCCGCTGGGGCAGACGTCTGAGAGGGGTGTTGTGTGCATGTGTGCATGTGTGTGTGTGTGCGTGAAGCACATTTATCAGTGCACGGACTGCATGCAGTCACATCCGCATGTGTCTGAGTATGCGAAGGTACATACCTGCCCCAAAGTCATACCGGCAGGCTGAAGCCTCCACCAGCTGCCCCCCGTGGCACATCCTCCAAAGTGATGGCTCTCCATCTCTGTGTCAGGACTGATCTGCCCACTTCCCGGCTTACTCGGGGTCCGAACTGGGGCAGTAGTTCAGGGCAGCCACCTCATCCTCTACTGGGCTGAGTTCATACTGATGCGTGGCCAGGACTTGGTGGATTACCAGGGACTTTCACCCTCAGGCTCTCACAGCGAACATGTGGGCAGAGCAGTTGCCTTTATGAGATGGAAACCAAGACTCAGAGTCTCAGAAACATCTGCCTTTTGAAGTCAGACCTGCTGTTGCTTCCCCTGCCCTTGAGCGCCACGAGGTACTGTTTCTGCTATTTGCGGGCCACCTCCTTTTATATCTCTACCATGTCAACCTGTAAGGTCAGAAACGAGCAGGGCAGGCCAAATTAGGGGCCTGGCTCCCGCCATCCATGGCTGTGTGGCTGGTCTTATATGGTCAGAGTCAAGGTGGGTCACAAGCCCAGAAGCTCCTGGGTAGGACCTTCTGCCAAGGTCTGGGAGCCCCAAATTCTGAACCCTTATATTTAAAGGAATTTTAATGTTGGGAAAAATTCTTATGAGGAGGAGGCAAAAGGTGCTGCTATCAGGAACTCAGGGAAGCTTTTTGGCTTTGGAATCTATTGGGATCGTGTTCAAATCCTAGTTACATGACAGAGGCTGATCATGACCCTCTCTGCACCTCGATTTTCTCATCTATAAATGGGAATAATAATAATAATAGCAGCTAATACTTGTAGAAAGCCAACAATATGACAGGCCCTGTTTTAGGTTCTTAATATATATTAGTTTAATCCTTACAACAGTCTGTGAGGTAGGAATTATTTAACCCCATTTAACAGATAAGGAAACTGAGACTCAGAAGAGTAAGTCACTTGCCCAACATCACACGGCTAGCCTATAATGAGACTAGAGCTCAGGCAGTTTGGCTGCAGCGTCTGCATTGAACCACTGCAATTCTTCTCGACAGGGCTGGGTAATCGGCTGAACCTATGAAACAGTTTATCAACAGGTGGCGGTTTCAAAGACTGTCCGCAAACTCCTTGACACTCTTCTGTTAAAAAACAGAGTCTAGGTCTCCTGACCCTTGAAAGTCCTGGGTAGACTTTGTACCTGCCTTAAAGAGTTAGGACGCAGCCAGTACGATTCTGTGTGATGTCCAAGGCTGTATTAGGAAAGGCCTTTCAGATTCTGCTGGTCTCTTGGGACACTCGCTCTGGGAGTCTTCAGCTGCCCTGTTAGAACCCTGGCCGCCCCGAAGCTGCTGTGTGGAGGCATCACAGAGGAGAGTCTCCCTAGCCCAGGCTCCAGGCACGTGGAATGAAGAGGCTTCAGGACACCCCTAGTCCCAGCTACCTCCTGATTACAGCTGCAAGAGAGCCGCCCTCACCAGGAAGAACATAGACTTTGAAATCAGGCTGCCCTGGGTTTAAATCCTGGGGCTCCCATTTCTTGCTCTGTGACCCAGGGCAGATTACCTAACCTCTCTGAGCTTCAGATTTCCCATCTGCGAAATGAGCACAGTAATCCCTGCCTCCCTGGGAGGTTAGGAGGATTAAGTGAGTGAATACAAGCACAGTAAGAACTGCTTCCCTGAGCCCAGGCAACTTTCAGATTTGTGAACAAAAAAATGATCATTGTTCTGTTAAGGTCCTGTTTGGGGTGGTTGGTTATGAAGTAGTAGATGGCCAGAACATAATACTTGCTTCACAGTAGTTACTGTGGAGAATAATTGAGAATGTGTCATCAAGTCCCTGGCAGTGAAGGCCACCTCCCTTTCCCTCACCCATCAGCCCTTCTGGGGTCCCCTCTTCACTTGTTTCATAACAAAAGCCATTTCTACACAAGCTGAGTAGCCACCTCAATTAAATTATGAGAACCAGTGCAGGGATCTCAGCTTTCTCATACATAACCATGATCTTCAGACCCTTTCAAAACCAAAAATGCTGCCCATGATGCTAGGATCTGGAGGACCCTGGCCTGTGTGTCACTCAAGAAAACCCCATGGAACTTTACCAAGCAAGCTCTGCGGCCACCCTTGATTCCTTCACTGGCAAATACCCATCAGGGTCACACTACGTGGAGTTTTTCTTAGTCTGGAAGTTCTGTAAGGGTAGAGGCTTTGGCTTTTATTCTTCTATCCAGTTTGTGAATTTCCTCACTGTCTCCACCAGAGAAAACAATGCATATTAGAGTATGTATGATGAGGGTACCACAGGCCTGCCCAAGGGAAGAGAAGGGGAAAATGATAGAATGAAAGGGAAGGGAGAGAGGAAGGAAGGGAGGGAGGGAGGGAGGAAAACAGGGGGAGGAAAGAAAGAAGGAAAAAGGAAGGGAGAGGGAGAGAAGGAAAGAGAATCAGAGACAAGGAAAATGAAGGAGCAATGGAAGCAAGGAGAGGAAGGAGCTTAAGATGAAAGGCAGCACATAACCCCAGTCCTGTTATGATCCCTCCACCGTCGGCTGAGTCCTGAGCTGGGAGGCTGGAGGCTTAGGTCCCCGGCTCTGCCCGCCCTGCTCTGTGCCGCGCTGGCCTCGCACTCACAGCTCTTGCCTGCAGCTCAGCACCCTGAGCTCCTTAAATAGCTCTGAACCGCACTGAGTGGTGGGTAAACATTTGTTTCACAGCTCACAAAGCAGGGCTGCTGGCGACCAGCAGGTTTGATGTAATGAGTTCCATTCTGGACCCTGGGGAGCATTTAGAATGGGCTCTACTTTGCCCAGGCTGCCTGTCAAGCTGGTACCATGGGGAAAAAAAAAACACAGTCCTGATCTCTCCCCCACCATCCTGTCCGGATCTGGAATCCCCAGAAGTCCAGCTACTCCGTTCTCCTGGGATGGGACTGGGGGGAGAGTGCCCCAGGCACCTTGGGCGGGACCATAAAGAGTGGCTGGGTCACCTTCTTTCTCTGCATCTTCAGGAAATGACCTGGGCTCATGAGCAGTCCAGAAGACAGCCCTTCTCAGGAGGTGAAAATTGTAGGTAATTTTTCTCCTCTCCGATTGCCCAATGGAGCCTTCTGCAGCTCTGGAGGTTCTGAAGAAAGGACGTAGGGTTAGAATAGCCTGGCATTGCCACCCTGAATTGACAGCCAACCTCCTCGACCACTGCTCTTCACCATCCAAAATGTGACCAGGATGTTCTGCTCGCCTTGGTACTCTGGCCGCAGGATCTGCCAGGAGCCACAGTGCCCACAGGCTGTCCAACATCCCCATGCCAGTGCAGGAGGGTGGTGTGCGGGGAGGGGCTGGCCGATTCTTTTTATTCTCTCCTTCCTCCCAGACTCCCCACTTCAGGACAACGTGACCTGCTGCCAGAAGGAGCTGAATATGCTGAATAAATGGTAATTTATTGATATGTTGAATAAATGGTAATTACGTTGTTGGCCTTTCAGCACTTCCTCTGGAGATATTAATAGTCATTAATGCCCCACTGTTTTGCACTGCACGGGAACCTGCCAGTCAGATCCCCAGGGCCGGTCACTGCCCCAGCCCCCTTGCTGACCACGCCCTTCACTGCCACTGCCTCATTTGCTTCCGAATTTCAGGAAGGAAATGAACCAGCACAGATGGTGGGTGGAAAATTAAAAGTGGAGAAAGGAAATCCAAGGGGAAGTGATTTAGTTTTTCAGCCAAATTGGTTGTTGAATTGGCTTCTTAGACTGCTATGACTGGGATCTCCTAGCGATCAGCCTGTTCCTTCCCCAGACTCCAGGCAAGAGTCACTATGGAAGTTTATATCCTTTTCCTCAAAGTTACTAGGGTTGGAGAAATTGCCAAATGAGTTCAGAGGCAGACCTGAATTTCCCCACTAGTGCAAGTTAGGTGGCAAGAATGGGAAGAGTTGGGCTGAAATGGCAGAAGTTTAGATATAAGGTGCATTTCCTTGGATTCTACCCTTTCTGGTAGCAGCAACCCGGTGCCCTGAAAGACCAGGAGCCTTGGAATCAGAGACTAGCCTTAACAAGCTGGCTCCATGCCCTGGACTATAGGAGATGATGAAGAGAGTGCAACCCTTGGGTATGAAGACTCAACTTCTTTACAGCTGTGTGTCCTTGGGTAGGTTACATACCTTCTCTGAGCCCCAATATCCTCATCAGAAAATAATGTTTCTAGAACAGGATGGTAAGTAATGAATAATAAATACTAGTCCTCGTCCCGTGTTGTGTTGAGCCAGTTTGTACCAGCTTATGAGCCATCGGCGTACATCTCTTCCCAAACTGTGTTCAGGAACATCACATTTGTAGCTTGAAAGCAGCCATAGTGGGAGTGTTTACACCACAGAAATTGGCAAATGTTACAAATTAGGTCTTGCATTTTTTCTTAGGAGAGCTGACTGTTCACATTTCACCAGCACATCACTGTTCCTGCCCCGTTTCAGCTGTCTGGAATCGTAGGGTCTTAGAGTGTGTCCTCGGGCTCCTGGAAGCTACAAGCCAGCCCTTTGGATGATCTATTTGCCTCCCATTCACCACAACAAGCTGCTCACTTCTAGCAGGGATTGTCAAAATCTCCTTGAGGCCCTATTAGAAAGCTGCGGCTTCTTGATCTATTCAGCACCAAGAGGCAATTGTCGAGGAAGTTGATTGTAGTCCAAATCCAGGTATCAATTCAAAATGTTTTTGCCTCAGACAACCGCGTACGATCAATCAGTAATGTAATCCTCTGCTGGTAGAACACAAAAACAAAGCCCCACCTTGCCTCTTAAACACAGCATCATTAGTCTTAGGATAAACTATAAATTGATGCACAGAGCAAACAGCCAGAGCTGTGTCCCGGGGAACGGGAGCAGATGAAACAGCAGTACTTTATGGTGAATGACAAGTAATTGCTCATGCCATTCCCTATCAAGTGGAACATCATCCATCACACGGTGGACTCGTTGGGTTCCAAGACAGATAGGACCACGAACAGATGCTACGGCTGGGACTGCTGGCCTGGGCAGAGCTGTGATTTTTGCTTTTCCTTGGAAGGAGAGAGGAGACCAATCCACTTTCTGTATGGTCTTGTCCTTCATTCCGGCTTATAAGAGTGAGTGAGGCAAAGAATCCCATCAATTATAGTGTCCTTGAGGATGGGGAACTTCATCTTTTTCATGTTTCACAGAGTCTTGTCTGAGTGGCAAGAGAAGGGCCATGCTTCCAAGCAAGAGAGAAAGAGGAAAGGACTGATCATCTCTTTTTTTGATTTCAGGGGACCATTGAAGTCCTGTGCCCCACAGAGTCACCCTCATCCCTGGGCCTGCCGCAGTACCCATAATCCCAACCCTTTGGCTCACTCCTTTAAATGAAGTATTATATTCCCAAAGCTCCTATTACTGTGCACATCCCTGTCCTTACAGGATGGGGTACCATCTGAGCATATCATATGTGCCCCACATCTATATGTTGAATGGATAAGTGAGAGGGCAGATGCATGATAACACAGGGTAGGTAAATAAACATTATGGCAGGTGACCCTGATTTGGGGAGAGGGGACTGGAACAAGTGATCCCAAATGAAGGACAATGGTATTGGAGGGAAAGGTAGGAGGTCCTGAAGTTAATATCCACTTCCTGTCTAATTCTTCCCAAGGCCAGCCCTGGCCCTAGCTGCTTTTTAAGCAAAGTATGTAGACAGCAGTAAACATCATGGTCTGTCTCTACCCTAATGGGAACATGAGGCAAAGAGGAAAAGTTAGTTTGTTGTGATTCACTGCAGCTCATGAATAATCCCACAGGCCCTATCCCTGGCCCTCTGATGTTCATGGGGCCAGAGAACTGAGGAACAATGGAATCTTCCTGACTGTTGATTTAATTAAATGTGGCTAACTTGTGACGAAATCTGGCTTGGCACAAAGCCAGACTCACAGGTGAATTGGCCATGTCATTTATGAGTGAGTCAGGCCTCTCGTTTGACCAAATCTACCAGTCATTTGGGATATCTGAAGGTTTCTGGTTAGCAACTGACTCTGCTATGATGCAGAAAGACACTGGCGGTTTGGTTAAAACCCATCAATAGGGTGATAAGTACACTGGTGCATTCTGTCCATCTGAGAGCCTAGTATAGGTACAACATTAGTGATACCAAGTATTTGACATAATGTAGTCAAAGCAGTGTTTCATGGACTGATTTTTTTTTTTTTCATTTCCCCCGGTTGTTGTAGAAATAATGCTGACACAGCTTAGGGGTAGTGTGGAAACAGTTGGCATGTTTCCTTTATGTATTTTTCACCTTTGCCATCTGGAGCTAGGAAAAGATCTCCCTCCTTCTGCCAGCTCCCCCTAGCTGAAGTCTACACAACCTTTACCCAGACATCAGGAACAGCTGTCTCCGGCAGAAGGAGGTTGACTCCAGTTGAGCACTCAGCAGCAGAGGCAGGTGAGATAATGAGTAACAACAAAGTCCTTTTCAAGGAGGTGGGAGTCTGTTCTAGATGTGGGTCAGTTGGCATATGCCAGGCCTTACTTGGTTGGTAACATTTGTTCTTCTGTGAAGCCTGTTTCTCAGTGTGGGATTAGACTTATTTTTCCCTCTCTTCCCCTTTTCCCAACTTCTTTTCTCCCTTCATTTACTGTGCAGCACGCTGTACTTCATGCCACAGAAGAATCAGAGATGATGCAGTTATAACCCCTCCCCTCAAGGACCTGGTCACACTCAACTTGAGAAGACAGGCAAGCTCAAAAGTCACTGTACTGCAAAAAGATAAAGGGGAAACCAGATATAAACTAGAAGAGATTAAGCGTTTGGGAGTTTGGGGGAGGGGGAGAGGGTTTTTCCCTTGGCCTTCATGGAGGGGCAAGTAGCATACATGGACCAGGAAGGACAGGTGAGTTTAGGGCTGTTACAGGGTACGGGACAGTGGGGGATCTGGCAAATTACGGGCAGGGGGAAAGAAGAGAAGAAAGATGTAGATGAAGAAACTAGGGTAGTAGGATTGAAGAAGTCAAAGATCCTCCTGGACAGAAGATGTGGGAAGAAGAGTAATAACAATAACGTTTTTGCCTTGCTGAAGTAGGGTCAGAGCAAAATGGCACAGAACGTCCGGTTTAGGAGGTTGGACATATTTTGGCCATTCATTGGGAGCCATTGAAGATTTATTAGCAGGTTGATGATATCAAAATTAACCTTTAGGAAGAATGATCTGGCAAGAGTTGTAGGAAAGTTTGGAAAAGGGGAAGGTGATAGGCAATGGAGATAAAAGTTAAGCTGAGATATGAGACAGTTTGAGAGATGGGAATCCTGGTGAGAAAGCAATGAGGGAACTTTGTTGAGAAGCAGGTCTGGTTAGAATCAAGAGGACATGGTTCTGATAACTGCACATTAAAAGGGGAAGGAGGAGTTGAAAGCTACTCTGCAGTTTTGTACTTTGATGCTTGGTTGAGCTGACTTGGGAGAGAGGATGCTCATGGTGGTGATCCCCCCTTGATCCGCCTCTGATTGCAGCACAGCAGTGGTGGAGATCCACGTGGCCTCAATCACCTTGCACATTGCTTGCATCTCCCCTTGAGAGCCCCCTGGGCTACTCTCTATTTTGTGCCCCAGGTCCTTCTCCAAACCCTAGGAGCCTGTTTGGGCTGCCCACAGGAGTAGCCCAAGTACACGGAGAAGAGAATGCCCTGGGCAACTCTCAGCCAATGGGGAATGGAATCAATGCTGGGCTTTCAGTTCTTTAGGAGCACAGTTTGGAGAGCATTCTGACTGCTTCTCAGGAGGTCCCAGTGGAATGGAGGCTGCATTATCCACAGCACTGATCCTGAGGATGCTCCCTCCCATAGATGCTCCTATATCCCTGCCTCCCTGTCCTCACTCCCTCACTCCTACCTCCTGGGACCACCTCCCACATAAACTATCTGCACCTATTCCTTGTCTCAACCTTTGCTTTTGGAACGATCTGAGACAGACATATCACAAGTAAGGTGGGTGGTGGACACTCAGGTGGACCCTTCTTAAGACAAGTGTAAATGTGAATCCAGAGCTCTAGTGAGACTGGGGTTTTAGATCTAGATTCAGGAATCAACTGCAGGAATAAGATGATTGAAATTAAGGAAGTGAATGGAATTGTCCAGGGAGAAAATGTGGAGGGGAAAAGAGAAAGGAAAGATACCATCTATGGGGAATTCGCCATCTGGCACATGGGAGGAGGACACGCAGCAGACCTAGTAGATGGGGAATAGTAAGGAGAGGCCCAGGGTGGTGTTTGTAGTGAGAGTGAAGGGGTCATGAGTGGAGTCACCAGAGCTGAACACTGCAGAGGCCCCAGGAGTAGATGGTGTTTCAGAAATCCCTGAAGACCTCAGGAGAGTAGTTTTGGTGATGACAGTGAAAGCCATTTGCAAAGGATAAGCATGTAAGAAAGTGGAAGCCCAGAGCATAGATTCCAAGTTCGTATACCTGGCACCTGAAAAGACTTTTAAAAATACCAGCATCTCACAATAGACCTACTGAGCTAGAATCTTCATGGATGGGGGCTTCTTTCTCAGTTAGATTGTGGGGAAAGGGAGGAACAGTGATCATTTGATAGCCTGGGGCAGCGAGGTAGGGAAAAGAAATGTCTTTTAGAGTAGAAGAGATGTATCCCAGTTAGAGGGAATTAAGCAGTGGAAAGGAAGATATTAAAGATGCAAAAGAAAAGGAATAATACATGGAGAAGGGCTCAGAGAAGGAGAAGGGATCAAGAACTCAAGTGGGGTCAAAAGAGTTTAGTTTCAACAGAGAGGATTCATTTATTCGATCATTCAACAGGCATGGATTAGGTTCCTTCTGTGCAGCAGGCTTTGTGCCAGGGCACTTGGCATAAAGAGGAGGGCAAGGAATAGCTACTCCCTTAGAAGTGAAGGAGATGGAAAGAAACAATCCCTAGAAACATGTTAGGTTCTTGAATAGGAACATTTATGGTGTAAAGGAAAGAAACGCTCCTCTAAAGGAAAGAAAGAGTATGGTGCCAGAGTGTCTGGCACAGTGATGGGTGTGTAGTAGGCCTTCCAGAAAGCTTAGTTTCCTTTCTTCTTGGGGCAAAATACAATGGTACTGTACACAAAGAAAGGTTTTACTCTGCCCAGAGGACCCAGTAAAGCTTCCCAGAGAGACTATCATTCAACTAACTAACTTAGAGCTGCGGGAGGGAAACAGGAGAAGATGGAGGAATAATTAGAGTCAAAAGCCAGGCAGTTGAGGAAAATAAGTCAGAGGGCTCTAATCTTCCAATAAACGGAAAGCAAGTTTGTCTTTTGAGGGTAAGTGTTACGGGCTGAATTGTGTCTCCCCAAAATTCATATGTTGAAGTCCTAACCCCAGTACTTCTGAATGTGACTATTTGGCAACAAGGCCTTTAAATAGGTAATTAAGGTAAAATGAGGGCATGTGGGTGGGCCCTAATCTAATATGACTGTTGTCTTTATAAGAAAAGATTAGAACACAGGTTCACGTTGGAAAAAGATGTCCATGTGCAAGCCAAGGAGATGCCTCAGAAGAAAGCAACTCTGCCGACACTTTGATCTTGGACTTTTTCTCTCCAGACCTGTGAGGAAATAAAGTTGTGTTGTTTAAACCTCCTACTATGTGGAAGTTGTTACCACAGCCCTTGCTGTGAGGGCATAGTAACAGATTTGGGAGACTGAGAATGTTTTGGGAGAGTCACAGTGAGGAAGTCAATAAAAGCTGGATGAATGGGTTCCTGAAGAGAAGATGGTCCAGCTGACTGAGGATGAATTCTTGATTCTAACCCAACAGCACATAAAACTGGGCTGTGTTTGGGTTCTGGCACCAGGAGGGAGAATGGCGACTTCTAAAGTGGCTGTGAGCATGTGAAGTGGCTGGCCTGGGACACAGGGTCTGGAGAGGCAAATGCAGCTAGAGTAGACAAATGGATGGGAGACTAGGGAAGATTCTGGAATGGGAGAAAAATGGGGTAATTAAAGGGGAGAGAGTGAGAGGTAGGAAAGGACAGAGCTTGTGTTCACAGAAGGGCAGTGGGCTCAGAGGTGTGCTCGGGGTTTTAAAACAGTGGACAGAATTTTGTCATGTCATGTGAGGACTGGGTAGGACTGAACAGTGACTAAGCACTACATGGAGGTGAGGGTAAGATGTTTTCTAGTTTCCAGTGGTCCTTGTTTTAACAGCAATGTTCTTCTAAAAAATGCAAACTCCTGGCTTGCAGATCCTCCTTGTCGGCCCCAGGGGCATATCTCCTTTAGAAGCATGGGTATGTGAGGCCCTGGACCCTTAACGTCTTCCTTCAATTATTATGCTCTGATGGAGCTAGAACCTAAGTCTCTTAATTCCCGATTTGGGACCTTCTAAAACCTTCTCACATTAGCAAGTGCATGGTGGTGAGGGCACTGGTACCCTCTCTCCACAAAGGGACAGTGTTTAAGAGCCATTGTCCCAACAACCTTTCCAGGATGAAGCCTCTGGATTAGCAAGACCCCATGACTAGGTGAAGGCAGGTGAGT
Source organism: Lagenorhynchus albirostris (assembly GCF_949774975.1). Lineage (NCBI taxonomy): Eukaryota > Metazoa > Chordata > Mammalia > Artiodactyla > Delphinidae > Lagenorhynchus > Lagenorhynchus albirostris. Next base: position 92,251,889 of record NC_083103.1, read on the forward strand.
GCATGAACCAATGGCTGGTTTCCTTCTTAGACTCTCACATTCTACAGTCCCAGGACTAAGGTCACAAAATCATCCCTAAGTGCTTAGAGTGGAATGGAAGGAAACAGGAATGAAATATCTCAGAATGTCATTAGCCCTGCCCATTTTCTGCCTGTCTCTGCTTAGATGACTTTTTAAACCGTTCTTATAGATATTCAGAGACTCCATTACCCTTCCAATAGAGCCAATCATGCCCTCCACCTAGGCAAGAGCCTGCATTGAGTAGGTGCTCATTAAATGTTTGCTGCATTATTGAATGCTCAACAAATCTTCTTTCCCAGGAATTCTTTCATCCTTCTATCCTGCCACTCCTGTATTCCTTATCCTGTGGTTAGTTCTGTGTTCCTGTGTTCCCTAGCCGCAGTTCTCAGCCTAGGTGTCAAAACACACTGGCTTGTCTTATCTTCCAGGAGGTACCATTGCAAGTAATTTGTTACCAATAATAAAGCATCAAGTCTGGGAAGGTTTTATTTGTGAAATAGAGAAGATTTAAAAGAGCACTTATCAGGACTTCCCTGGTGGCACAGTGGTTAAGAATCTGCCTGCCAGTGCAGGGGACACGGATTCAAGCCCTGGTCCAGGAAGATCCCACATGCCACAGAGCAACTAAGCCCGTGTGCCACAACTACTGAAGCCTGCGTGCCTAGAGCCCGTGCTCCACAACAAAGAGAAGGCACCGCAATGAGAAGCCCGCACACCATAAGGAAGAGTAGCCTCCACTCGCCACAACTAGAGAAAGCCTGCATGCAGCAATGAAGACCCAACGCAGCCAAAAATAAATAAATAAATAATTTTAAAAATAAATAAATAAAAGAGAGCTTATCATAATGTCCTTTTACTGACCTTTCGGTTTGCTTTTTTAGTGGGAAAGCAAGGAGTAAGAGTCACAGCTGGGTTACAGGGCACCGTGTATAACCTCTGTGAAGGTAGTGGGTGTGTTTTGAATAGGTAACTTTCATCCAAACATCCTGACTTGCAGGGAAACAAGTATGAGATTCGTAGTTAGAACAATAATTCAACATGGAAGAGATGTACAGATCTTTAGCTTTCTCCTTGCCAGACTTAATATTCGCAGATCTGCCCAGTGACTGGACACTCAGACACTCCTAAAGAGCATTTTAATTGGCTGCATGGGTCTCTGAGGGCCTGCCCCCATTAGCATGAGAGTGATTCTTGCAAGTTGCCCAAACATAGCAAAGACAGCCGTGTCCAAACAACACCGTGCTGGGGACTGAACCGTGTCTCTCTCCATAGCCTCAGCTATTTCAAAGAGATCATTAACAAGGTAGAATTGGGTGCCCCCAGGGTCACTGCACAATATACATTGTTACTGTCTTTTAATGGACTTTCTCCAGACTTGGTGATTCTTAAACTGCGGCGTTGGCAGCTGCTAAAGCCAGACTGAGCCCTGCTGTCTGCAAGGAGAGCCGGCCTGCCAGTCCTGCCAGAGCAGATCTGAGCTTGGGCAGATGGATCAGGCCGGGAGAGGGGAGGAGGGGAAGTGGGCTTCAGGGGAGGGGGCACCAGCCCAGAAGCGAGGCAGCCCTCAGAGGTCCTTGTTATTGATTTAGCGTGAGGACTGAAAGTGGCAGGTAGGCAGGGGGTGGGGGCTGGCGGCGGGGAAGACAGGTGTAAGCAATCATGGAGAGTGACTAGCAGGGGTGCTGCAGATGTGGCTGGGGGTGCCAGCTGGTGGTGATTAGCGTGGGTGCTTCTGAGGGGCGCAGGATCAGATGGTGGTTTCAGAGTCCAGGTGTGAGAGGCCAGTGAACCCCCTTCCCTGTTTGCCACCCCTTCTTACTCTTTCTCCTCTCCCAAGCATGTGTGGTCACCTGCACCTTCATCCTCTCCTACCATCCCCTCCAGGGCAACCCTCCCCATTCTGTACATTCCTCTCTAGGTGAAGGACATGGATACACAGATTGCACCCCCCACACACACACCCATCTTCACTCTCTCAGCCAATTTCTGAGATGATCGCACAGACTGAGCACCTTCAGACACCAGGCAAGACAAAACCTGCATGATCAGTAAGTACTATCCTGCTCATTCATGTGAGAAAGATACCTGGTGGCAGAGGGTGTTTATAACGTTCTGTCAACTTTATCTGCCCTCCTTTTTATCACTTGCCTAAAATTTTTATAAATAAAGATTTGTACTGGAGTATAATATACACAAAAAGTAAACATACTAGTGTAACTCCCACCTGGATCAAGCACTAGAAAATTCACAGCACTTCAGAAGCTTTCCTTAGTCCCTCTTCTAGCCACTAATACCCTGCTCTCTCTCCAAAAGTGACCTCTTGATGGTAATCACCATAGATTCATTTGGACTGTTTTGGAATCTTATGTAACTGGACTCAAACAAGAAGGCACTATGTTGTATTTAACTCTTTTTGTTCAATAATATGTTTGTATGCAATTTGTTCTTTTTCGTTTCTGTGCCCTATTCCACTGCATGAGTAATTCACAATGATCTGTTCTACTGTTAATAGACCTTTGGGTTATTTCTGGATTTTGGTTACTATGAACAATACTGTTCTAATCATTTTCATAGGGATTTTGCTGTATAATGTGTGCATTTCTATATATTTGGGAGTGGAATTATTAGAATCACAAGGTGGGTATGTTCGGGTAGAGTCACAACGGTTTAATAGAAAGGGTTTTGTGAAACGACTCTGTCATGCCTTGGCTCTGATGTCATGAGACTAGCCCTCCCATATCACAGAGGCTGGGAGCTCATAGTAAATTAGCCAACATCCACAGCTGCCTGTCCCAGACATTCTGTTGGACCACTCTGTTGGTCTAGCATTCTGTTGGACCTGCTCACGCATGTCAGTGATTGGTACCCGATATCCATCCTCTCTTATGTCTTGATTCTTATCAACTCTGTTTCCCTATAACCCTTTTGGGCCTTCCTTGCTTCAATTACCCCTTTGGATATGCTTCTGTAACTTACTGACCAGTTGTTCTGCCCAATTAAACTCTTGGCTACCTTCCCACCCCCCCCCCCATGGAGCTCTGCTTTGGGGTCCCCAGAACTCATCCAGGTCAGCCCCAGCATCTGGCCTGTGCTTTAGAGAGGGTAAGGCAATCAGAGGTAGAGTTTGTCATCCCGAGAAGAGAAGCAAGTAGACTGGAAGACAGGCAAATCAATGAGCTTGGCATTTTTCATTATTAATGGGGCTGCTTTGTCTTGGGTTAGTGGCTATTTGCAAAACTTCAGGTGGCCCAGCCCTTTGAGCTTCACTGTGTCTTGACCATACTTCCCTAATATGCTGAGAGTATGTGTGTGTGTGTGTGTGTGTGTGTATCTGTCTGTCTGTCTGTATGTCTCCCAGTGTCTATTATTTCTGTGTCTGCAGCAGTGTTCTGCACCCAGAGGCGGATGTGATGAAGCCCTGTCACACGGTTGGTGGCGCGTGGTGAGTCAGCCAGGCTCCTCACTGGAGTGCAGAGAACAGGAACCCCGATACTTGGCAACTTGGGCTGCGTCCGCATGATTGGAAACAATCTGTGAAATGAGTCAGATCCATTGAGAAAACAATTAAGTCAGTGGGAAGAGAAAATCAGTAAAACTGGTGATTTCACATGGTAGAAAGAAAGCAGCCCATTGTTTGGTTACATTTTTCACTTTCCAGCTGGCCATCGTGACACTGAGGCTGGGCTTGCCTGCACAGATGCTTTTAACAATTCGATCCAGACTATGTCTACACAGCTCTAAAACTCTCCAGCAAGCTACTCAACAGAGTCAAATAATCAACTATTCTCCTCACTGCTAAGTGTGTCCTCTAGGGGGGCCCCATAAGAAATGATGGCAGACAGGAGAGACAGGGCTTTGGGAGCACCAGACCACTTCTGTTAAATTCCAAGTCTGGGGACTGAGTGAGCCGCTTTAAATATTATTTGGCATCCGTACATGGGAGGCAGAGACAGCAGTCAGACGGAGTTCAAAGCTGTGAAATCCAGAGGTAATCCTCCAGATTCATGCTGATCAAATGTTTTGCTTTCATCCAAGGTGGCTGAGCTGGGTGACCCCAGATAAACAAACTAATTCTAGCCTTTTGGAGATCATTAACCCAACTCCCAGAGTTTTAAAGGTGAGCAAAGGGAGGCCCAGGAAGGTAGAGAGACATGACCAGGATTATACGGGTAGAAAGTGAGTGTTTACTTGCCTAAATTCTACTGTGCTTGGCTGTCTCCAGTGGGTGCCCATGAACCAGGAGAGCTGGATCCAATGTAGGAATTTGTGATGGGAATATTCAAAAGGAATGGGCTATGGAGTAGAATCCCCTACTGAGAACTGGGGAGCTTCTCCTCATCCTTTTTAGGGCCTCTTCCCTGTATTACCTGCAAAAGCTCTCATCAATCTCCAAAGGACAGCAGGGTTCAAAAGTAGGGGAAGGTGGATGATGTGGCTTTGGCTGGAACGTATTCATGACCTGAAGTGTTCTCTAATTGTGCAGATATTCCCATAAAGCTTATGTTATTAAGCTGAGCTACAGTACATCTGTCATCTCCATAAGTAACGCCACAGTGAATCTGTAGGTAAGCTCGGAACCCTGCCGTGAGCCACGCTGGGCTCTTAGCTTCTGCTCGGCGTTGTTATCTGTGCAGTTATAGCATCTCAGGGGCACGACTCAGGTGCTGGGTTTACAGGATTCACTTCCTCACAGATGCCCTTAGCTCCCCAAGACAACAGAAATTGTTACAAAAGATGGAGGCAGGAAGACCAGAGGACCCTAAATGTGTACTCCCGCTAGCCTGTTTGGAAGCAGCTTGGGGCCAGTGTAGAGAGCTGGAATGGGAAATTAATAGTCTTGGGTTCTGTTCTGACGCTTACAAACTGCTCAGCCTAAGGAAAATCACTTAGTGTGTGGGCCTCGCTCCTGCCATCTTTAAAATAGTGACACACACACACATGCCCAAGTACATGCCCCTTCATGGTAAGCACAGCAGTCTGCAAGCTGAGATGTTGAGTTCTTAGGATGAAAGTAATGACTATTAAGTGTATTCTACCAATTGGTCTGCTATCCTATGGCCATTCTGCAAAGGGCAGCAACACCTGCCATAATCCACCATCTCCTTTTATCTGGGGAAAGAGAGGAAAGAAGGTTAATGATGTCTCTACCCAAGAGAAATTTAAAACAAGTTGATGTCTAAATGCATTGTTGATGAAGTTGGATGACTCATTATCTGCTTGTGATGTAGAAGCCAGACTATTGTAAACATAGTAATTCTTAGTACATTAGGAATTTTCCAGCACTGACAATATTTAAGAACAATCAGATTCATCCCTAGTCATCGCACCCCAAAACCAATCACGGACTACCATTTTGGGGGCAAAACTGAGTGTTCAGTGGAGGCTGTCCCTGAAGGGACAAAATTGGGAGTATTTGCTTTAGCACATATGGTTGAATTAGTTGTTATTCGCTATAGAAAAATCACATTTCATATTTCCTAGGAAACAAGGCAAACTTTTTCAAGATTTGATTCTGTATTCAGCAGAATCTCTCTCCACAGCTTTTTCTGAGCATCACTGTTAGGTTTTCCCCTGTTTTAAAAAATTAGCTTGAGAAGAAAATGAACTGAGTTTGGAAAAGTATGCTAGGGAGATGCAAGTGAGGGTTTACAAACCCAGGGAAAACATGCTGAAGAAAACCCCCTGCAAACTGGGGTCAGCAGACATTACTTTACAGACATGTCCATGGTTTGTCCAGATTGGTTAGGGCATGTTTCTTTGCAGCAATAAAAAACTAGAGACATTAACAAGCAATGATGTTAGATGGAATTAAGTAGCATTCAGACCATGAAAGGGAAAATTAAGGAGCTAACCTTCCACCGCCCAGACAGTTTATCCATTCAGTAAAAATAACAAGCCTGTCTTTCCTGCCATCCCTGCCATCAATGGGAGAAAGCAATTCAGATGGTCCCGAAGGCAATGGCCGCCATATGCCCTTGTGCAGCTGTCCTTTCAGGACCCTCCTGTTGGCTTTGCGTGACTAACTGGCCCGCTAAGTGCGATATATTTTGGTTGTGAATCTTGCCTCTCTTGGTGGTTCCTGATGCACCTGGATGCAGGCACTGCCATATATCACCGCCTTTCTGCAAGAGTGCCACCCAGACACCATCCGTAGGATTGTTAACAGAATGATTCACAAACTGGTGGCAGCAGCTAAAAGCAGTGCAGTTTGCGACCCTAAGCATGATGCCAAGATTCTAAATGGACTGTTGCAACAGCAAAGCTGCCTGAAGATTCTAAAACACAATTGTGTCAGTAGGGTTTTCGTAGGGTGGCATAACCTGTAACCGATGAGTGCACCCATCGTGTTTTCTCCCCGGGCACAGCATCCTTGCACTCTACTGGGTCTCCTTGTCTCGTGGCTACTGTTTATTTGCATCCACAGGCACAGAGCAGGGATTCTGCAGAAAGAGCCCCAGAGTGGTGTCTGATTCCCATAGGCCTTTGCAGCCAGCTCTCACGAAGTGATTTCCAACATTCAGTTTCTGAGAATTCCGACCATGATATGCAGACCATAGCAGATCTTAATGACAATAATATTATCTTGCATTTTCATGATGTTTAACAGTTTACAAAATGCCTTCACACACATTATCATATTTAATCCCTGTGAGATGGGTGGTCTCTTCTCCATTCTATTGGCAGCTCAGTGTAGTGGAAAGAGCTCTGAAACCAGACAGACTTAAGTTCAAATCCTGGCAATGACCCCGCACTAGCTCTCCAACCACAAACAATTTGCTTCATTTCTCCCAGTTTCTTTTTTCTTACCTATAAGATGAGGAATCATTTCTACGACCTATAAGATGAGGTGAGTGGTAAGAATTAAATAACATATGTAAAGATGCATAGCACGGGCCCTAATGCATAGAAGCACTGGGTAGTCATTGGTTTCTATCCACTTAAAGATGAAGAAAATGAAGCTTGAGAGGTTAAGGAAATTGCTCAAAGTAACAGCCAGTAAACGGCAGAACTGAGATTTCATTTATTTTATAAACATTATTGAACACCTACTATATGCCAGTGCCTCAGGCAGAGTAAAGTGGATAAGACATAATTCTAGCTCTTGAACTGTTCACGGTAGAGTGCCAGAGCCTGAAATGCAAATAATCAATTACAATTTAGTGTGATCTGAGAGGCAAAACGTATTGAGAGAACGTCCTGAAGTTATAGGTGCACCCAGGTACCTATGTAGGAAATAAGTCTGAAGAAGAGGACCCTTCAGGGGAAGCAGCCATACAGTTCAATCTGAAATAGAATTTTAGCAGGTGGATCTGAAGCACAGAGGGGGACACTTGGGGACAGACAAGAGGGGAGAGGGAGGTTCTCTGGTGGCAAAAGTGAGAGGAATTGGAAGGGCTCATAAGGAATGCTGAAAAGCATGGATCTCTGTCTAATCAACACTCTGACAAATCCACGGGATGATTTTACGTAAAGAACCAATGTGGCCAGATTTGCATTTTTGAAATTGGGGCAGCAGTGTGGAAGATTGACTGGAGGAGAGCGATAATGGAGCAGCAGTTCAATGAGAGATAATGAGGCTGTGAACTAAGAAAGTGGCAGAGCAGACAATTTGGAGAGATGTAGCTGAGGCGGAATTGACAGGACCGGGCAATTGATTAGATGTCAAGGCGTGAGAGGAAGAGAGGAGTCAAGAAGGACTCCCAGGTCATTAGCTTAGATGACTGGGTGAATGGTGATGTCCCCACTGACACAAGGGGGAGGAGAGTGGGTTTGAAGGGATAATAATGGGTTCATTTGGATTTGTTGATTCTGAGAGACAAGTAGACACTGTCTAGGAGGAGATGTTTAGTAGAGAGTTAAAAACATGGGTCTGGAGCTGGGGAGAGGACTGAGGGTGAGAAGCAAAGATCGGGGGTCATCAGCTTTTAGATGATGGGTAAAGCTGGTCTTATGCTAAAACGATAGCGAAGGAAGAAAGAGGGTCATGAAGAACTCTAGAAAATACCAAAATGTAAGTGCTAGAAGTGAGGACTGTCAGAGAGGAGGAAGTACCAGGAGGAAGGGGGGCTTAAGACGGTCAAGGGAGACAAGTGTTTTGTGATGCTGAAAATAGGGGAAGGGACCATATTCCACCAAGAGTCAGAGAAGACAGAGACGGAAACTCCTATCATATCTGGCAATAGAATATCACTGTGGCAGCTTAGTTTTAGACAAGGTTGCTAAAAGAAGAAGCTTTCAACTTGTTTTTGTTTTTGTTTTTACTATGACCCAGAATAAGAAGAATATTTTGTACTGTGACCTGGGACAAAAGTTTCCTGAACAATACTCACTTTCTGACATTTCATAGTTGTGTTCTATTCTATTATTCTATTCTATTCTATTCTGTTCTGTTCTGTTCTGTTCTATTCTATTCTGTGCTGTTCTATTCTATTCTATTCTATTCTATTCTATCTGATCCTATCCCATCCCATTCCATTCTGAATGCTGCTTGGTACTCACAGAATTTATTTTATGACCAAGTAATGGGTTGCAAGCTGCAGTTTGAAAGAGCAATGGTTTGGAATTCCCTGGCAGTCCAGTGGTTAGGACTCAGCGCTTTCACTACCAAGGCCCAGGTTCCATCCCTGGTCAGGGAACTAAGATCCTGAAAAAGCATTGGTTTAGATAAACATAATTTTCCTAGAGGAAAATTATGTGAAGTGTAAGATGGAGGAAAGGACACTGGATTTTGAGTGAAGACACCTGATTCATGGCATGACTCAGCTACTTACTGGCTGTGTGACCTTAGATATGCCCATTAACCTCTACGTGTCTCTTTCATTATGTGTAAAATTCAGATAATACATCAGCTGCAAAGGGATCTTCTGGGGATCAAATCAGATAAAATATGTTAATGCAAAAAGAGTATGTCTAGAATAGTCCTGGTCAAACTAAGACTTTTTTTAGTCATACTCAAAGAAAGAGCAGAATGGTGCGTTATGTGTTGGTTCTGGCTCTCTTACCTGAATCCTGGAGCCAGAACATACCAAGAACCAAAATCGAACAGAAATTTAATCATGTAGCATTAGTGCTGTTGCCACAACACATATAAAATACTCTTGTTCCAATACTATTGTCACCATCTTGGTTTTCTGATTCATACCCAGAGTCCTTTATTACAAGGACTTTCAATAAAGTCCTATTGGGAGAAGACCCAATCCAGGCAGGTTTCCTCACCGTAGTGTGAAATGACAGGAGAAAGGCTGCAGGAAAACATAAAAAGATGGGATCCTTCCATATAGGCAATAATCCACATGAACTTCAGTAGGCCTCGTGGTATCACTGTATTAAAGCATAATACGATCATTGATTTTTGTGATTCATTCGACCAGCTGCTACACTTGAATACCTAATATGCACTGACTTAGGTGCAAGGAAGATGACCAAGGCATGGTTCCTGACCCCCAAAAGTGTACAAACAGATGGATTAGCAGACACATAAATAGATAACTTTAAGTAAATGGTACAGGTCCCCATCCCTGAGGGTCTTCTCTACAAAGTTAGGGGGCTTAGAGTACATTGCATTGGGTCTGGAAGCCACTGATGGGGACTGACTGCTCTGGCAGCCACATGGAAAGGCTGTTAAGAGTGGGAAGTCCAGGGATAATTGCAGTGATCCAAGAGAGACAAGTTAAGCGCCTGAATAAGAGAAGCAGTATTAAGGGTGGAAAGGAAGAGTTCGATTTGAGAAATATTTTGGATGCTGTATTTAGATGTGGGGGTTGAGGTCAGGTAATAAATTCTTTAGGAACAAAAAATGACTAAAACTGCCCTATTCTACCCAACAATACTGTCATCCTCAAGCTCAGGGTCAAGTATGGAAAAATTAAGACATATCTACAAGGCACTGTAATGTGAAGTAGGAGATGCTAAGTGTTGAAAGAGAGGCAGAGATACCTGGCTATAGGAATCAGAAGGAAGAGGCAAAAGTTCCAACTGGGTGATTCAGGGAAGGCTTCATGGAAGAAGTGGCATTCAAGATGGGCTTTGACAATGGATAAGATTTTGCCACGAGTTGATAAGAGGAAAGCGTGTTTCTAGTTGAAGGAGCATCCTGAGCAGTCACTCTGGTAGGAGAAGGTCTAGTCTAGAGAGACAGGCTCTGGAGTCACATAGGCCTGGGCACAAACCTCAACTCGTTCACATTCTAATCAAAGAATTAGGGGCAAGTTACTTTGCTCCTTCAAGCCTCTGCTCCTCATTTGTAAAATCATTTATTTATTTCTTTATCTTAAGGAGTTGTTGTGAGATTTAATGAGATAATGTATTTAGCTGTGGACTCAGTGCAAGTAATCAATACAGTTAGCTGTTATCCTATTATTAGGACAAAGTAACAGGGAGTGGAGCTTGATGTGGGATTTGTCATGTAAAGGAAATGCATATGGCACAGAACAAAATGGAGAGAATAAAGGCAGGTCAGAGAGTCTGGGAGAGATTGTGGAAGGCCTTTAGAGCTAGATTAAGGCATTTGGACTCTTCTGAGATGGCAATGAGGAGCCACAGAAAATTTGCAAATAGGGTGAGAAGTTGAACTGCGTTAACTGAGATTAACCAGCAGCCATACTGAAGATAGTTTGAAGAAATGAGGAATTGAAAGCATGGAAATCGTTTTTGGAATTATTGCAAGAGTTCAGATGAGAGGCAATGAAGGCCCGAATTTGTGTAGTATTAGTAAGGAAGGGTAAAAGATCTTAAACATGAGGGAAGTTGTTAAGGGGAAAGAAGGAGAAATATCAAAGACACCCAAGTTTCCAGTTGTGGTTACTGGAATGAGCAATAATAAGTATTAATAGAATAACAAATATAAAGAAGACAAGAGGAGAAGTAGGTCAGGAGTTATAGGAGTCAGAAAATAAAGCAAAAGGGTGGTTTCAGTTTTGGAGATTGTATATTATCCCAATATCCATTCTCCTCTGTCTTGTACAGTTAGAGACCTCATTTCCCAGCCTACCTTGCAACTGGGTATTGCCATGTGATTAAGTTCTGACTGATGGGGCGTGAGCACAGTGATGTGTATCCCTTCCAGATCATCCCCTTTTAAAGAGCTACTTGTTTTCCATTCTTTAGTCCCTGTTCCTGAAGGCCTGTATAGAAATGCAGTAGCCAAGAGCCAACTTCCACCATGCAGCCAAGGGCAACACCCAAAGCCTTAGAGCAACATGGGGCCCTAGCAGAGCTGCTCCTCTGCCCCCAGATCTCTACCAGCTCAAATTTGCACATAAGTGAGAAATAAACCTTCCATATTGTTTACGTCGCTGTTATTTTGGTTTCTGTTAAAACAGCTGAGACAGTTCCCCAACTGTAGAGAGATGATGAGCTTTAGCTAGAGCAGAAGGTAGATGGAGATGGTCAGGAGAGAGTTGAGGTTGAGGCACTGTAGCCATAGAGATAGGGCAGGGGTGGGGATATTGATGTAGGAGTCGTGTGAATAATGAAGACAATCAAAGCCATCTAGGAAATGGGATTGCTAAGGGAAACATTGGAGAGAGGGAAGGGATGAGGACCACAGAATGCCCAGACAGTACAACTGCTGGGGTGTGGGGGCAGGGAGAGAAGGAACAGAGATTGAGACTGAAATGGAGACAGATTTGGAATGGTGATGAGTTAAGAAGGAGGAAGAGAAAGTAGAAGAGAATCATGGCAAAAGGCATTTGGGAGAAATTTTTTTTCCATAGGAAAAGGGGCCATCAATGTCAAATTCCGCAGGGAGGTCAGGGAGGGTAAGAAATGAACACATGTGGGGGGCGAGGGATTAGAGTATACTTAGAACAGAAAATGACCACGGAAAAGTCAAGTTATTTTCAAAACAATGTGCTTAAGAAGACAGGGAATTTTATACTAAAATTTGAAGAGTTCAATCTAAAATTAATTTTTAATAAGTATAAGGCAAATAATACATGTAGAAACTTCCCCCTCCGGGAGGTAGAACTTAATCCTCCGCGCCCCTCAGTCTGGGCTGGATTTAGTGACTGGCTTCCAAAGAATAGGGTGAAGAAAGGGAAAAAATAGTAACTTTAGAATGGAGAAACCCGACAAATACCACCCAACTTACCCAAGCGATCAAGGTCAGCAATTCTAGCAATAAGTCACATGGATATAATGCACCCCCTGTATGATGTGATGAGAAGGGCAATTCCACTCTGCGGTGTTCTCTCTCAAAACTCAGACCCCAGTCTAAATGTGACGAAAACATCAGAGAAACTCAAATTGAGAGACATTCTACAAAATACCTGACGAGTACCCTTCAAAACTGTCAAGGTCATGAAATACTGTCACACAACAGCAACTCAGAAGACGTGATGACTAAATGCAATGTGGGATCCAGGAACAGAGAAAAGGACATTAATGGAAAAACTAGTGAAATCCTAATAAAATCTGAAGTTTAATTGACAGTACCGTACAAATGTTAATTTCTTTTTTTTGACAAATATACCACAATTACATAAGATGTTAAAATACGGGAAACTGGGTGATATATATATATATATATATATATATATATATATATATATCCAGTATATACTGGATATACCCTCTTTACTTTGTAAATTTCTGTAAATCTAAAATTATTCCAATATAAAAAGCTTATTTTGGGGCTTCTGTGGTGGCGCAGTGGTTGAGGGTCCGCCTGCCAATGCAGGGGACGTGGGTTCGTGCCCCGGTCCGGGAAGATCCCGCATGACGCGGAGCGGCTGGGCCCGTGAGCCATGGCCGCTGGGCCTGCGCGTCCGGAGCCTGTGCTCCGCAACGGGAGAGGCCACAACAGTGAGAGGCCCGCGTACCGAAAAAAAAAAAAGCTTATTTTTTTGGCCACGCCACGTGGCATGTGGGATCTTATTTCCCCAACCAGGGATCGAACCCCCGCCCCCGGCATTGGAAGCGCAGAGTCTCAACCACTGGACTGCCAGGGAAGTCCAAAAGCTTATTATTATTTTTTTTTAAGTGGAAGGCAAGGGCGGAGTTTGGGGATGGTTCCTGCCAGGACTAAGCAAGTTTGAAATATAGAGCTTCTGGTCCCCCACTGCCCTACTCTTCCCCTCCCCCCACTAATTTTTTTTTTCCATTAGTCTGTTATTACAGTACAATGGAATGTTCAATTTCACACTGTATGTGGCATTCCATGCCAACTAGAATAGTTAATGCAACTTTACATTTATGACTCTGCTTGGGTGTGAATTATTGTGTTTATGAAAATCTCCATATTAATGTCTGATTGTAAATCATTCTGCCGGCTCCTCTTATTAATAGCTCAATTCCCACGACTCACTGCTGCAAGCTATTCAGATTACTGCAACCGTACAGGAAAGGGGCTGCTTCCCATTTGTTTACCATTGAATTCTAACCATCTTGGGCTTTGCTCTAAAGCCACCATCCTCTAAATTGCCCAAGCCAGATATTTTGACTGTGTTTCTTTGTTGGTGAGGACCTTCTCTGAGGAGAAGCATTTATTATTCTCTGTTCTCACATTCCCTGCTTTTTAGGAATACCTGCTGGAAAGTGATTCTGGCATGGATTCTGGAGTTGGCTCAAGCCCTGGCTCTGTCCCATATTGGCCGCATGATCTTGCTAAGTTATTTAGTCTTTCTCTGGGTTCCAGTTTCTTCATCTAAAGTGGGAATTATAACACGTTTTCTACAGATGGTATGAAAATTAAATGTGATGGTGTTCATAGACTTAGTATGGTTCCTGGCACATAGGAAGCCCTCAGTGGTCTTTTTGTGATGGTAATTATACCACAATAATGATAATATTAATAGTCAATATAGATGAAAGAATTCTGCCCTGGCAGCTGGAAGGTCTGGGATATAATTTCAGTTTCTCTATAAACTAGATTGCTGATCTTGGAAAAGTCACTTCATATCTCTGGCTCCCAGATTTCCCATATGTAAAATGAAGAACCTGCATTTTTTAAGCATCTCCTCCAGGGCTAGTATTCTATACTTTATGCATAGAACAAGTAATCACCCCTAAAATATGTGCCCACTTTTATTCCTTTTTCCATCCTCCCCAACCCAGCCCCTTCTCCTTGTGTCAAAAAGTGCCTCAACTGGAGCTTACAGAACATTCAGGAAGGGGCCAGCCTTGGCTTTGCTTTTTCACGCTTCCTCACATGACAGCTCAAATCAGACCCCCTACCCCAGCCCCCTTACTGGCAGAAGGGGAAATATGAAATAACAGCAGGCAAGGAGGTTTTCTATGCTTCTGTAAATCATTAAAGTGGCCAATATTTTCCTTTGCTGCACCTCTCTTACCTCACAATATCTTTTTTTCCTGTAGTGAAATCCATTCCCCCAGCCTAGAAATGTGGGCACTTTATAGAAAATCTTTAGCTGGTACCAGCACAAGTGGATGGGTCTTATTTTCTGTCTGCAGTTCATGGTGTTGCAAAGGCATTGCCAAAAACTATTGACTGAGACATAAAAGGAAAAAAATGGATGGACATGAATGTGGCCTCGTTCACATATACATTTACAAACACACAGACAATGAACATGATCGTGTCCACACTTGCAGGAAGATATTCCGCAAAGAGGCCTCCTAATTCATAGCCCGACACCCTACCCCCGCCCACGCTCAGGACCTACCCTATGCACTGGAGGAGAGGGAGAAAGCGGGGGGTAAGCCCAGGCAATGTGATTTGAGGGACTGGGAAATATCCCCAGTACATCTCCCTGACCTCTGGACCGTGATTCTGGAAATAGCACTCTTGAAGATCCATCCGCTATGTCATTTTAAAACTAGAAAGAAAATAACATTCAGAATCTTTCTGGGATTCTTTTTCTAATATGATACTTCCTAAAAGTTATCGTGCTTTGTGGTTTAAGAATGACACAGGGGGACTTCCCTGGTGGCGCAGTGGTTAAGAATCCGCCTGCCAATGCAGGGGACACGGGTTCGAGCCCTGGTCCTGGAAGATCCCACATGCCGCGGAGCAACTAAGTCCATGCGTCACAACTACTGAGCCTGCGCTCTAGATGCCATGAGCCACGACTACTGAGTCCATGTGCCACAACTACCGAAGCCCACGCGCCTAGAGCCCGTGCTCTGCAACAAGAGAAGCCGCCGCAATGAGAAGCCCGCACACCGCAATGAAGAGTAGCCCCCACTCACCGCAACTAGAGAAAGCCCGCGTGCAGCAACGAAGACGCAATGCAGCCAATAATTAATTAATTAATTAATTATTTTTTAAAAAAGAAGGACTCGGGGTGGAGGTGTTCATATAATGTCACATGTAATCTTCACCCATTTGTGAGGGAATTGTTATTATCCCCATTTTACAGATGATGAAACTGAGGTCCAAGCAGATGATGAAACTGATTCATTCAACATCACCCAGTTAGGCAGTGGAGCAGCTGGAACCCGAGCACAGGCTCTTGAACTCAGTCCCAATGTGTTTTCCATTCTAGCAGATTCTTTTCTAGCACAGGATTCTGAAATAGAGGGGGAACCAACTGCAGAAGCTTGGCTTCTTTTTGATCAGAGGACAATGGGAGAAAGGGCAATGGGGCCTGAGAGGCAGAGAAGAGGAGTCATAGATATAGAGTTGGGATGCACAATGTTTAGTAAGTGTGCAAATGTCACTCACTTTATACTCACCCCGTCTGCAGAGCCCGGTGGAATCCTTGTGCTTGTGTGCCAGCAATATCGAATCTACCTATACATTTACTTACCCCCTGTGTGAATGATTTGGGCCCCATTATCTTTAGAAAGGGAGTGATAATCCTCGTCTTGCAGAGGTACCATGAGGATTGCTGAGGCATGTCTACATTTGAGTAAAATTTCTACACAGGTATTTTTCAGTGATTAGTATGCAGGAAAGGGAGGAAATTTCAAATGCACCAGAAGTTTTTTACTCAGTAAGCTTTCTTGTTAAAGAATCACTAAGGTACATGATTTATATACATACAGACTGCTCTACGTTTACAAAGCCAACAGCCTACACAGGTACCCAGTGCCTGGCTACCTGTGCTCACGTGACGTGCTCGGGGAACAGGAGGTAAATAAATGATCTTGCTGAAAACCAGAAAAGAAAAAAAAGAGAGAGAGAGGCATTTAATTCCCTCCTTGTTTCTGCTTTCCTTCCTTCCTTCCCTCCTTCCTTCCTTCCTTCCCTCCCTCCCTCTCTCCCTCTTCCTGTCTTCCTTCCTTCCTTCCCTCCCTCCCCCCTCCCTCCTTCCTTCCTTCCTTCCTTCCCTCCTTCCTTCCCTCTTCCTCCTGCCCTCCCTCCCTCCTACCTCCCATTTTTTCTTCCTCCCTTCCATCATCCCTCCTTTGCCTCTCTTCGCACTATTTGGTAGCTTTGAACCCAAATAACCTGAATTAATTCATTCCAGGAGCCTCGATTGTCCAATTGTCCCTCAACCCTCACCCATCTCCCCTTCTCCATGGCATGTACTACTCTTTTCTTGTGGGTGATGTCTTCCATGGGGCCGTGAGCATCCCTCACAACTGGAGGTCCACAGGCAGGCCTTTTATAGTCACTTAGCACTGGCCACGCTCATTCAAACTGAAGGGCCCCTTGGATATCCTTCATCTCTGGCAGAACCAACATTCAGACCAAACGATCTGCCCAGTGTGCTTAGCCTACTGTCAGGGAGGCCTTCTGTCCGAGTTCAGCCTGACCAAAGGCTGCTTCCTCCCACCAGAACTGTGAATTGTCCAGAAAAGGAGCGGAGTGCAGGATGATAAAAGCCCTCAAAGAGAGAGGCAGGGCTCAGAGCCAGTGCTTTGAGGGGCGACAAGATTCCCTTTATGACGGGGAAGGGGCAGCTCAGCCCTCAGCACTATGACATCCACTTCTCCGGGCTGGATGCCGCCTCGGCCCTCTGCCCTGCAGTGCGTCCCTTGTTTAAATGATGCGCACGCTCTCCTGAGACCCCGCCACTCCCATCCTGCTCTCGGGGCTGCTCCTGCCCCCATCACATCCCCTTCCCTGGACTGTACGGACTCTCCGGAGGTTAGGGGAGAATGGCTGATTTCTTTTTGTTCCTTCTTAGATGTTCTGTTTGTTGAGCGAATTGTTTTCTTCCCGGCTCTGAGCTGGCGGCTGACACGGGCTCACCGCGCTAATTAGCTAAGCCAGCTGGTGCGTTGGGAAGGTTTTTCTGGGCTCCTCTATGTGTGTTGCTTTTTTTAAACATGATCAATACCCTCTCGGGCTGGGCTCCCTCACGCACTCCCTATTTTTCTCCTGTTTGCATTGTGCCGGGGAGTCCTGCTCAAGGACTCAGGGAGCCTCAGAAGACACGCTTCTCCCGAGCCTGGCTTTCAGCCTGGAGCTGGGGGAGGCCGCTGGGCAGATGCAGCTTGACCTTCCCCCACGCCCGCGTCCGAGTCCGCAACCACGACTTGGAGCCAGTGTCAGTAGCGGTGAACAGCTCCCCAGGAGGCCCGAGTGGACCCCAGACGGTTGGGTAAAGATTGCTGTGCAGCTCCAAGGCAGACACCTTTCCCTCTCTGGGCCTCTCGTTCCTCGTTAATAAAAGGAGAGGTCAGTTTCTAGTTCGGGTGTGAGTACCCTAGCCCCATGATCTGGTCTCCAAGGAGCATCCTGAGATTCAGACCTTCTTAGTGGGAGGGGTACAAGGAAAACACATTCACAAATAGGACATCACTTGCTCCTGCCTTAGTCCTGAAGATGGACAACGCATACCTTTCCCAAGTGGCACCCAAAGAGGTCTCAACCAGAAGGAGGCAGGCTTCCACCCTGAAGCCCCGCCTGCAGCTGGCCCTGCCCTCCTCTCTGCCCACTGGGATCCATCTGCATATTTTGTGCAAGAGACACAGGAAGATTCTCTGCCGCTCTCCCTTCTCCCACTGGTATCTAGCTGTAGTGGCTGGGGATGCCCCAGGTGCAGACTGTGAGAAAATGTCTTCAATGTGATTTTGTTATATATATATATATATATTTCAATAAACAGATGCCAGTTCAAATTAAGTTTTATTGATGCCTCATTCTGGGATTTAGATTTTTCCTGCTGCCTTCTCTAGATTAAAGCATCTTCTGAATCTCTGGTGGACCTGGCGCTGGAGAGATTTTCTCTTTATATATTTCAATAAACAGATGCTAGTTCAAATTAGGTTTTATTGATGGCTCATTCTGGGATTTTAGATTTTTCCTGCTGCCTTCTCTAGATTAAAGCACCTTCTGAAAATCTCTGGTGGACCTGGTGCTGGAGAGATTTTCTCTTTCCTGTTCAAGCACAGGAAAAATATTTTTTCTGTTCTCAGAAAGAAAGGTGTTAGGAATAATATCTCATTTTTACTGAGAAAGTAGTATGTGTCAGATACTGTGCTAAGGACATACATAAGCTATCTTGTTAATTCATACAATGAACTTAGGTCCTCCCCGTTTTACAAAAGCTCAGAGAGGTTAAGGAACTTGTCCAAAGTCACACAGGTAGTAAGTGGGGGCACCCAGAACCAAGCCCTGACCTTTCTGACCTTGGAGCACCTTCTTTCCTGGATCTTCTCCTGGACCCCCAGTTTCAACATCAGCAGCCCTGACTGCTGGGAGAGTCACCACATCTGATGACAACATGAAAGAGTGGAGAGGACACTGACCTCAACGCCAGGTCCAGGTTTCCAGCCCTGACTCTATGGCCCAGTGCCAGAAAAACCCACAAAACCAGTGAAGTCTCCAAGCTTTTGTATCCCGACTTCACAAAATTAGCGTGAAGATTAAATAAGATAATATTCATGGAAATGCTTTGGAAACTATAAAGCACTCTAGGAATACAGAGTATGGTATTTTGTTCTGATGCTGTCCAAGCCTGAGAACCGTGTTAACTCTGTGCATGGAAAAAGTCCCCCTGTCCTTAGTAATGCCTGCATTTCCCCACATTCAGCCCTACCGCCATGGAGGTGTGAGTGTTAAGTCTTCCCTGGCACCGGTCCCCGCAGCGATCTCCAGCTCCTTTACACCTGAGGCTCCCTCTGGACCAGAGGAGGCTGGAATGACTGAGTCAGCTGCATTTTCTTCCATCTCAGGGCTCCCTTAAACCTGTTACTGAAATTGGCTCCGTGGTACCGCAGGTTTGCTTGCCATCCAGCAAGTCCCCTGGGGTGG
Organism: Lagenorhynchus albirostris; assembly: GCF_949774975.1. Classification (NCBI taxonomy): domain Eukaryota; kingdom Metazoa; phylum Chordata; class Mammalia; order Artiodactyla; family Delphinidae; genus Lagenorhynchus; species Lagenorhynchus albirostris. The sequence continues at coordinate 92,271,018 of NC_083103.1, forward strand.
CCCCCTTAATCACATTTGCTCTCTCTCCTCTGTCTGGCTGGCTAGGAGGACAGCAGGTAGGTGCGCAGGGTTTCTATGTATAGGTGAATGTGTGAAAGTGTGTCTGTCCCCTGGGAGGAGCCGGGACTAAGTTCTCCTGCAATAAAAGTGAGTTAGTTGCTGTCTTCCCATAACCGTAATCCATCCCACTTCTTCCAAGGAAGTGACAGGCCCCCGGGGTGGTGCATCTCCATGATTGGGAGAAATTGGCTATTTTAGTCCTTCTCTAGCAGGAGCAAGCTCTTTGAGATGTCTTGCAGCAGCCTGCCAGGCCCCTCTGCTGTTGAGAACAACCTCTCCTAGTTTGTTCTCTGGTTCCTGGGCTCCCGCAGTGACCCTGGTGGGCTTCAGAGCCCAAGGGACACCCTGCTCTGCTCTGCCGGGAAGCTGGTCGTCTTTCAGAGGTGGGATACACCAGATCCTTTCAGATGCTCCCAGCCACCCAAGTTCCTCCTCTCAGCAGAGGAGCTGAGAGCATCCCCCAGGGGGGCTGGGGGCACAGCCCAAAGCAGGCCCGCCACCAGTGTGACGTTTCTTTGAAGTCTTATGTTTTATCTCAGGAATACATGTGAATTTTGCATTCCCTGCCACAATATATATCTGTTTGTTCTAATATAAAAATGTTTAACCCCATATCTTCAAGTAAAACTGATGCCCTCGGAAGATACGTTTGTTTATTCTGTGCCTTTATACCGTCTCGTTTACCACCGCATACCCCCAGGGGTACAAGCGCTCTAGTTGGAGAAGCATCTGCAATAGTAACAACAACAAAAAGCATGTGTGTTCAGAGCTTCCCTTCCTCAGTATTCTGTAAAAGATGCTGTCTCTCTGCTAAGCTCTCATGTCTTAGGTTCTGGACACTAGGATAACAGAGAGACATGAAGAACTTGGGAAGCAGCAAAGGCTAAACTGATCCACAATTTAGCCTGGCTGCTCCCAGTTGTTTGTTGAATGAATATTTTTCCTTCCTGCCTTAGTTCAACATTACCATGGAGAATCAAATCCTAATCAGGCGGAGACAGCCTTTTTCCCAGTACCGCTCCCCCACTCCAGTAGGCTGCAAAGGTAACAGCCCAGGCATCTTTGTTATTCACCTGCCTATCATTTGCACCTGTCTCAGAGAGTGAACAGTAGCTTCTTTATAAGTTACGAAGTTCTTATTTTTTTTTCATTTTCTGATGTATATATATATTTTTTACATCTTTATTGGAGTATAATTGCTTTACAATGGTGTGTTAGTTTCTGCTTTATAACAAAGTGAATCAGTTATACATATACATATATCCCTATATCCCCTGCCTCTTGTGTCTCCCTCCCACCCTCCCTATCCCACCCCTCTAGGTGGTCACAAAGCACTGAGCTGATCTCCCTGTGCTATGCGGCTGCTTCCCACTAGCTATCTATTTTACATTTGGTAGTGTATACATGTCAGTGCCACTCTCTCACTTCGTCCCAGCTTACCCTTCCCCCGCCCCTTATCCTCAAGTCCATTCTCTAGTAGGTCTGAGAGGATATGACCTTGAGAAGTGGCTCAGGGTGTGGGGTGGTGCAGGGAGGAAGGAGCAGCAGTTCTGCTTCTGATTTGAATTGTCTCCAGGGGAAGCCCAGTTAAGAAGAAAACTGATGTCGGGATTGAGCAGATGAAAGAAGAGAAGTCTTGGAACTTTAGAAAACAAGAATGAGGAGGATTGATTTGACTGAGAGGAAGCCTTTTGGACGATCAAGGGGATTCCACTTGGACTGAACAAGTAGGACAAGCTGGTCACTGGAGGAAGTTCCCAGAGGCCAGGCAACTCTACTTAGAATAATTTAGAGGCACGTCCTTGCCCAGAGGCAGGGGACTGGACCGGGTGATGTGCTGCAGCCCCCTCGAGCTCCCTCCCTCCTTCTCCACTACCCGCTACGGTCCGCAGAAGGTACAGCTATAGGTTAGATAAATGATGGCGCCCAAAGGCACAACCTGACATAACATTCGCAGTATTTCTTAGACAAGGAAACATCCAGTTCTGTGATTTCACTTGATACAACAAAGCCAGACCTTTCTCACACGACCGTACGCAGAAGCCGAGAGTGAGAGAACTGTAAACATCTCAGAGCCCCTCTAGACAGCCCCGTATGGAGACACATTTCAGTGGGGGAGGAAGGGGTGGGGAGGAAAGGTGAAGCCGGCCAAGTCGCAGTGCTCTGATTTGCAGGGAGCGTGGCGTGGATATTTCAAATCATTTCCTTTTCGTTAGTACCTCATCTCCCAACTGTTCTCTGAGCATTGTCTCAAATGTGGCGAAACAGCCGGCCTCAAATGTCAAAGCCACAGGGCTTCGTTAAATTATGTTGTCTTGCTACATTGGTGTGTCATGTCAACTCAAACTCCTGTACAGCTTCTGGGAGAAGGAAATGTTGTCTGACGATGAATTTAAAGGAAAATGAGCCATTTTTATCAAGGCCACTCAACATTAAATGTAGCTTTGGCTCTGGTCTTATCTGAGGATGCAGAAGTACTTGAGGGGAGTTACTTTGGAGCCAGAGTCCCTAATTCCTCTTGCATTTCCAGGCTGTGGGGTCTGAAGTGATGCGTATGAAGCATCAGGGAAATGGAACCAATATTTGACACCAGAGCCCCAGATGGAACTTTGTTCTATTCGCATTAATTGAATGCTGTGCTATAAATGGTTACCTGTGCCTATTCATACAAATTAACTCATTTAGCCCTGGGGAGCACATGGTATTAGCCCCATTTTGTCAGATGTGGAAACTGAGGCTCGGTGTTGGGGGAAGCATCTTGCTCAAGGAGCCCATACTGAAAAGTCATGCAACCAGGATTTGAACAAAGATGTCTAATGCCAGAACTTGGGCCCTTTCTGCTCCACCACTCCAAGAGGAAGCCTCATTCCACATTCATGTATTCACTTATTCCTTTACTTAGACCCTCAACAAATACGCATTGGGCATCTACCACACGGTAGATGACTTGGACAAGGCCCCTGCACTGAAAGCTTGTAGAATCTAGTGGAACTCACCATCTAGTCCTGAAATATTTATTCAACAAATATTTAACATTTAGTCGAACAAACAGCTGGCCTGATTGCTCACACTTCTAGGCAGTTGTTTCCATGTCTTATAGTTGTTTCTGCTCTTGTTTTATGAGCGGGTGGCATCCTCTGGTACCCACGCTCAAGAGGCAAGGCAAACTCCTGGTCCAGACCTCAGGGAGACTTCATCGTGGATTTCCTAGGGCTGGAGCGAGGCCCAGACACTGTATTTTTTTAGAAGTTCTACAGGTGAAGCATCCAACTGCCACCCCGAGGACGACTGAAACCCAAAGCTCAGAGGAAAGACATTCTTTTGGGGATCTAAGTGTAAATTTGCTTTTCTGACTTTTATTCTTTCATTTTGGGCCCTGATTAGTTTGGGAAAAATTAATGAAGAGGATTTTTTTTTTTTTGGCTTTCACTGTATGATATCTTGGATTATTATATTAAACAGACCCTCAGTCTCAGACCAGACATTAGCTGGTTAACACTGCGCATTGGCCAGTGGCCAAGAGTTACTTGTTTGAAACCACTGTCATTGAACTAACTGGCTTGATTTTCAGACTAGCCCCTCCCCTGCGCACACCTTTCTGAAGACACTGTCTGAAAGACCTCAGCCTTGGCCTCCTGTTGCTTTTGAAAGTCTCACCGGTGCTGCCCCGCCCACCTCCCTCCTGCTGCCTCCTCCATTTAGTGGTACAGAACCCGTGCTTTGGCTCTGACACCTGCTCTTCATCCCCTGCCTCTTTCATTCTCAGACTTCAAAGGCCCGTGCTCACCTGGTGAAGAATGCTCCAGTGCCTTGGACCTGTGAAAGTCTGGGCCCGTTTGAGCCCTTTTTCACTTAGTCCTGCTTCCTCAAACCCCAGGCTCAGCTTAGCTCATAGGAGGTCAGGAAATTTTCTAAGACTAGAATGATGAAAAGAAAAGACAGGAGGGCTTCCCTGGTAGCTGAGAGTCCACCTGGCGATGCAGGGGACGCAGGTTCGTGCCCCAGTCTGGGAAGATCCCGCATGCCGCGGAGCGGCTGGGCCCGTGAGCCATGGCCGCTGAGCCTGCGCGTCCGGAGCCTGTGCTCCGCAACGGGAGAAGCCACTGCAGTGAGAGGCCTGGGTACCGAAAAGAAGAAAAGAAAAGAAAAGAGGATAGTGGTAAAAATAGTCTTTTCTCACCCCATACACACATATTTTGGTGCTTAGAACTAAAAATTTACCCCAGGCTTTTAGCATCCTTCTTTTCTTCCTCCTCTTCCCCCCTTCTCCCCCTCCTCTTCCTCCTTTTCCTCTTTCCCATCCTCTTTCTTTTTTAATTCTATCCATCATTTAATCCAAGACAGAGAACTATCTGAAAAAAAAAAATAGAATCAGACCATCTGAGTCCAATTACTTTGTCCAATCCTTTTGTTTTTAATTTATTTATTTTTAATTAATTAAGTTATATATTTATTTTTGGCTGCATTGGGTTTTCATTCCTGCACGCCAGCCTTCTCTAGTTGTGGTGAGCGGGGGCTACTCTTCATTGCGGTGCGCGGGCTTCTCATTGCAGTGGCTTCTCTTGCTGTGGAGCACAGGCTCTAGGCGCGCAGGCTTCAGTAGTTGTGGCGCACAGGCTCAGTAGCTGCGGCTCACGGGCTCTAGAGCACAGGCTCAGTAGTTGTGGCACAGGGGCTTAGTGGGATCTTCCCGGACCAGGACTCAAACCCGTGTCCCCTGCATTGGCAGGTGGATTCTTAACCACCGCACCACCAGAGAAGTCCCAGTCCTTTTATTCTGTAGACAACAAAAGTGAAGCCCAGAAAGGGGGAGGGCTTTTCCCAAAGGCACCCAGCCTCGCAGTGCTATTAGTAGGATGGGAACCCAGAGCATCTGAGTCATCTTTCTAAGGTATAAAGAAGATCACGTATTCTTGTCAAGCCCCATCCTGAATACATACCTCCAGATGGCCAGAGATGTCAACTCCGTTCTCAAGCCACTCAGCCTAATTCCAGGACAACTTCCCTGGTAGAGCCAGGAAGACAACAAGTGCCACAGTGGGCCAGGCCTGCGGTGCATCCAGGCAACCACAAGCATGTCATACAGCCCAAGAAGGGGTCATTGACATTCAGGAAATATGACAAGCCTCTGCCCCCTGTCTTCTGCCATGCATCGTGCATTGCATTACACGACAGGAGTGGCCCTGGCTGGAGAAAGGAATCAAAGGCAGGGCCATCCCCGCAGCTGCAGGTTAATAGTGGACGAATTACACACTTGGAAAACAGTTTTCCCCTCGATGCGTTATCTGGACCATTTCAAAGCCCTTTGTCTGGGCTAAGCTGGCTGCGGGTGATGTTTGCAGGCTAGGGACTTGCAGAAAAGATATATTTTCTGACAAGGAGAAGGTCACCCGGGCAGAGGCCATTACAACGTGCTACGGTCGGGTCGGAATTTCCAGGATCCCGATCGATGTGGTCTCAGGGCATTACTCAAGCATTGGAATTAGAGCGCTGGCCAAGAAAATGCTCTTCAAATTGGTCGACAAGTCACGTGCCGTGGAAAGTCACTCTCTCATTTACCCTCAATCCCTCCATGCTAAAGCTGGGGCCCCGGGGGTCAGCGAGACTTCAGGAGGTGAGATTAGGGAGATCAGCAGATGGGGTGCCATGGAGGAGCAGTTGGCCCCAGGAAGCTGAGCCCAGAGAACTCCAGGCTGACGGTGGGAGATGGGGTCCCAGCCCCAGTTTTGCCCTGAACTCACTGAATAACCCTGAGTAGGTCACTTGATTCTCTGTGTCTCAGTCTACTCATCTATAAAGTGGGACAAATAAAACTGCCTCCTGGACACCTTTGGTGTTTTACTCATTAGACACAACAGATACAGAAACTGAAAACTTAAAAGTGGTAGTATTATCTTTCGGACATAATTTAAGGAAACAAAAGCCCTTCTTCATCAAACCCCTTAGACGCATGTAGCTGGGAACAGATGGGTTATAATCGGTCCTTCCGACAGCCTCGCCAAATTTAGTGTGAGTAAAACCAACTCAGACCCAACACAGGACTCTGAGTCTTGCTTCCAGGCAGTCTTTCCCAAGGCATTAGCCCAATCTTGGGAAATGGTCCATCTTGCCCATCCCATCTGCTTTGAGCTGTGTGTTCCAAATGCAAACTGACCCCCAAAATCCAGCCTTGATTTTAAGCAGTAGAAAACTTGGGCTACTGTAAGGTTTCTTGGTTCCAAAATGCTGCATACTTGTGCTTTTGTGGTTCAAAATTAGTCTCTTGATCATGCAGATGCAATGAACTGCTTATGCTCCAAAAGACTTGGCACTGACTGGTTCATTTAACACCTTTGAGAAACACACTAAGGCCCTAGAGAATGCTTTGACCCATCCAGGGTCTCTGCCCACAGGGATGTGGGGACCGTGAGGCACAGATGAGAAATGCCTCTGCCATCAAGTTTTTACGCCATCAGGACCCAGTGTTCCCAGGTTGAACACATTGGACTCCTGCCCATAAAGGCGAGACAGATGCCATGATTTGCACAACATGTTCCCACACCCTGCCTGCTCCTTCTTGGGCAGCCACCACATTGATCCAGCTTCCAGTTCCCATCCAATTTCTGTGACTCTTATCACCCACTGGCTGACCTGTCCTTTGTTCTTGATGGTCAGGTCTGGCCTCCCAGTGCAGACCCCCTCGATGGTAATGAGAGGGGTGCAGACTCTCCTTGCCCGCTATAGAGCTGTTTACCCAGTGCAAGTCATTTCTGCTATTTAGTCTCCTGTGGCGCTAAGACCCTGAGTTCCTTGGGTTCTGGAAGTCAAGACACCATCACATCACAGAATCTTCTAGCAGGAAAAGCCTTTAGCTCCCACCCAGTTAGTAGTAGATACATAAACTCGATTTTTTAAAAGGTGGGAACTTCTCTGGTAGAGGCAGACTCCTGAGCTCCACCCATTTCTGCAGCAACCTCTGGGGGTCCTTAGAGCCCTAACTATTCCACTGAACCCAGTATGAAAATCACTGATCTAGTCCAACCTCTTCGTTTTACAGGTAAGGAACTGGAGGCACAGAGAGTGAAGTGACTGTTGGGCTGAGTCACACAGCTATGAGCAGGAGAGCTGAGGTGAACCCTGGGAGCGCTCACTTTCTAAGTCAGCACTCTTCCCCTGCACTTCATCATTATCTTCATCGTCATTATTTTCATCAGTCACAATGTCCCCCAGCCCTTAATAAACATTGTCTGGTAAGCCAGCTTCCTTTTGTGGCTGTGGGTAACTGCACGTTATCTGCCGAGCCCACCGTGATATCTCTTCCCGTGATAAAGAATGTAATAGCCCCGTTTCAGAAGCAGAAGTGGTAGGGTTAGGAAGAGACCTGGATTGAGAGGCAGGAATCTTAACTAGCCACCCAGTTCTGCTTCTTAATAACTCCCTCCTCTCTTTGGGTCTCACTTTCCTCATCAGTGAAGTGGGAGGAGCTCCATGGACTTCAAAGATTTGTTTTGAGAACCCAATGAGGAAGCATCCCTTAAAGTGCTGGGTGCTGTGTCCTGACAGGTAGCGGGTGCTCCGTTAAATTCCTTCATTTCAGATCAGAGGCCCACAGGGAACCTGTTGGAGGAGTTTCTGCTTTGCCTAAGCGGAGCAGGCATTTCCATCCAAATAAACTCGGCTTCTTTCTTTGCAGTCATGCTGCCTTCTTTGGCTGTTCCTGTGGCCGTAACTGAAAAATAAATAAACACGAGATGGGGGTGAGAGGTTGAGGAAAGGATGTGGCAAAAGACAAAGAAAGAAAGAGAGAGGGAGATTGATTTCTGGGCAGAATTTATACCTTTTTGGCTTTTTCCAAGGTAAATGAATAGATTGTTGTTTTTCTGAGTGTGTGTGTGCCTCTATGTTATGTATAGACCCTTTTAAAGGCTTCTGGAAGCAATCCCTAACATTCTCTATAGGGACAGACAGATAATTGAATGCTTTCAAAGACCACTGTGAGGCGGGGAAAGTTCAATTTTGCTGTGTGCCATTGCCTGCATTGACTGAGCGCGCTGTGTGTGTGTTTTCCTGGGGAAGTTGAATATCTTTTTTGCTTTTCTTCCCACTACTGCCCCTTCACCCCTTGTCCCCCCTTCCCCATGTCTGATGAAGCACTTAGACAGAGGACAAGAAACTATATATAATAGCCCCAAAGTCACACCAAATAAACACAGCCAAAACTCCCAGCCACTTCTCTGACTGCCAGTGAAAAGCGCTGCCTCTTCACTGTGGGGCCTGAAGGACGGGGGGCCTTTCTGCTCAGCTATTATTAGAGCCATTGTGGCAGAAGCCCAGGCAGCTCTGGGCGATGGGGGGTTCTTGTTTTAATTTGTTGCCTGTGCAGGCAGAACAAAGTGACATGGGGAGAAAGGATGGGGGGATTTCCTCCTGCTGCTATTTCTCTCTCCATGACAGGCATTGGTGGATGTGTGTGTGTGTGTGTGTGTGTGTGTGTGTGTGTGTGTGAGATATGCTGGGGCTAAGGCCTGAGTGTGCCTGCTGGGTAGAACAAGAATAGCTGCATCCAGGTAGGAAAAGGTCCCCTTTAGGGTATAAAGGGGAGACGCATAGGGCTTTGAGGTTAGGCAGTAAAGAAAGCCCACCCCCAGATTCATGGCAAATTCAATGAACATTGGCCATCAATCTTTACAGAAGGTGCCTAGTTTAGTTCTCACAACTACCCTTTCAAATATGCCCTTTCTCTCTTTACAGATAAAAAAACCCTGAGGCTCAGAGCTGTTGAGTGAATTACCTAAGTCCAGTTCAACTGGCCCTCATTTCAGTGCAATTTCTACTATACTTGACATGTCCCACTGTGATTATGGAGTAGATCAGAAAGAGAATCTCTTAGGGTTTCAGATCCAGACACTGAAGAAGATTATTCCTCCTGGCTGAAGAGGGCAGGGTGGCAGACACAGTGCCCTTCCTAGAAGTTTAAGTAAAGAATGTCCCAAACATTCCCCATGGTATCACTGTATGTCTCACTACTAACCATCCCCTAGGGACCGTGTGGACCAGGAATCCTGAGTACATTTTCTCCTATTCTCACGTTGTAAGTCAGAGAATATAACTCACCTACTCAGGGTCACCAACCGATGAGGGACCAGGCTGAGATTCTAAGCCAGGTCCTCCCTCCCTTAAGCTCAGTGGTTCTGTCTTCTCCAGCAGTTCAGGCAGGGAAACACTCATCCTGAGTTCCAGGCACACCACATGGTGTCTTAGTTCCTGCCTGGTCCCATTGCTGCTCCTCTCAGCGGGACTGGAATGGCACTCATTCCAAACTGCATTTCCACATCCTGAGGAGCACATCAGAATGCTTAGCAAATGCTCTTTCCCTGGCTTTGCTGTGGTCTGTCTTGTTCCCCCCGCCCTTGGAATGCAAACTCCCCCAAACCAAAGCCCCATGGCCAAAAAGTTTTAATTTACCTTTAACCCGTCCCCCAATCTAAGGGCTTTAGCAACCACATAGAGAGAACTCATCATATCCTATACTATGCTAAGTACTCCGTGTTATTTATAATCCTCACAGTAGACCCAGGAGGGAGGGATTTTTACAGATGGTGAACTTGAGGCTCAGCAATGTTAAGTAACTAACCCGAGGTCAAACACACAGCAAGTATTGGAGCCATATTTGAATGAAAAACCCCACGCTCCACTTGTTGTTTTCTGCCTTACGGTGTGTGTGGTTTAAATGCCTTTCCCTGTTCCTTTCACCCTGCCTCCCACTACTCCCCACCCCAACTATGGGAGACATTTAGTGCTATACTGCCCTCCCACGGAGCCTTGGTTCCCACTGGCAGGATCTGTCCAATCTGCAAGGAGGCTCAGCTATGTAAACTCTCTGGAGAGTTCTGAAGGGAGCATCCCGTTATCTGCTCCTTGTCAAAGGCATTAGAAGTTTAGAGCTTGGGCTCTGGCACAAGAAGGGCTGGGTTGGAATCCCAGATCTACCACTTATGAGTATGGTCATTAACTCTTCATGACTTGGTTTCCTTATCTGTTAAATGGGGATAATAATAGTATGTGCCTCATATGGTTATTAAAATGAGCTATATAGGTAGAATGCTTTGAACATTGCCTGGAACTTAGCAAACGTAATAAATGTTAGCTAATATTTCTTTTAACATTACTATTTTCTATAGAATCACAGATTTTAGCTCTAGAAGGAAACTAACAAGTCACCTGGTTGGCCCAATGTTCTATCTTGAGGCAAATAGAAAATGTGTAATCCAAAGGCCTGAATTTGAATCTCAGATCTACCACTTACTGCTGGAATCTATCACTTTGGACAACTTGTTTGATCTCTCTGAGTCTCAGTTTCTTCAGATGTAAGAAAAGGGTTGTAATAATAAATATCTGCCTATCTCATAGAACCAGTCCTCTCATGGAGGATCAAGTGAAGGGATGTAATGAAGAGGGCAGATGGAATTTTTTTATTAATATTATTACCAGAAGACACATAAGACTCAAAGAGTTTAAATGGTTTACCCAAGAAGAAAGTGCTCATCCATCAACCAAACAACCTGCAGTTACGTTTCCACCATCATGCCATTGCATGAAGGCCCAATGACTAGGGGCTGTCTGTAGGTCAGTAAAGACTGGAACTGTCCCCAGCAACAAGAGTGAGGTATTGTGGTGCCAAATGGCAAACAGACTGAAGAACTGGGAAACCAAAGTCAAACCATGAACAAACTCTCACCATAACAAGAACAAGTATGTAGGTTTCATGAGCCAAGATTATGTACAATATGGTGACAATGTCAGGAGAAAACACTGCTGATCTAATTCTGATTCCCACTGTAGAATGGGGAAGAACCACTGCTTTCCAAGTTCCTTGTAGAGGTTATTTGTGGTATTGTCTCTGCCCAGCTCTACCTTTCAGGACTCTGCACATTCCCTAGTACCTAGTATCCACCACCCCCATGTCTAATGCAGGAACAGCCTCAGCTGATAGGTCTGAGGATAGAAAACTGACTCAACCTTGACCAATCAGATCTCTCTCCTGAGATTTTTGAATTTCACACCCGGACGCTTTAAGGCCAAGGAGCTTCCAGCACCCCTGTTGCTCTGTTTTCTACCACGTGGAGAAAACTTACCTGCAGAGAAAGTGAAGAACAGAGCTACAGCTCAAAGCAATGCATAAAAATGAATGAAGAGTGAGGCCTGATGACTTTCAAGACTCTCCTTCCAGTTCTTTGTTTTGAGATGCAGCCATAGTCCTGACCATGCATTCCTTTTCTTACAGTAAATTACCTTTTTGCTTAAGTTAGTTCCAGTTATGTTTTGTTATTTTCAATCAAAGCTGATCTGATCTTTCTATAAACTAATTCAAGAAGATCCTCAGTGGCCGTCTTCTTAGGGCTCTAGCATAAGATCTTGGTGGCAAGGGGTAACAAATGGGCAATTTGCAATTTACCCATGTGGATTGCCTCTCTCTTCTGTCTGGACTCAGCTTTGATACCTGGTCTCCTTCCTCCCCACATCGCCCCTCTCTTCTCTCAAGGTGATTCCAGAGGTTCGGGTGGTCATCCTCTATGGATATCCAGGCACATTTACATACAGAGGGCACACAGCACTCAATTTTCAGAGAATGGAGCTGAGATAAAGTAAGGGTTGGTCTAGCCCTTTACTCTTCTTGGAAAGTCCTTGAATTCAGACCTTCAATGATTTTGAGGTTCTTGGACACAAGGCCCCTTTGCTTCTGCTCTATGACAGCCCGCTTCCCCCAAGTTTACGAGTTAGCAATCATCCTCTCTGCTTACCACCTCACTTTAATGAGACATAGTCTTTGGAAGTAATGAATATCTTTTGTGCTAAGAGGTAAATATGCTTTAACGCAGTGATTTTCACACAGGGTATTGGGGAGGGGAAATGATATGTTTAAAATTTCTGGTGGGTGTAAACTATTATATAGAGAATGGATAAATAAGGTCCTACTGTATAGCACAGGGAACTATATCAATATCCTGTAATAAACATAATGGAAAAGAATTTAAAAAAGAATGTATTAAAAAAGAATGTATGTATATCTGAATCACTTTGCTGTACAGCAGAAATTAGCACAACATTGTAAATCAACTATATTTCAATAAAAAATTTAAAAAATAAGAAAATAAAAAATTTCTGGTGGGCATGCTTTTGCATAGTTAGAAAATGTATATATAATATAGCAGATGTCTTCATAATATAAAACATAGAAAAAGCTCAGTGTAATAGTTTTGCGTGGTTTTGGACATGCAGAAGACAGAATGCAAATACAATAAGGCACAGATTTTGACGCACAAAGATTTGGAGCCCTGCCACATTTTCTTTACTGTTTCTAATAAGATTTAACTTACAGGTTACAGGTAATAAATGTACATCCCCAGAGAATGTTTACCTTCGCTCATACCTGCGTAACCAGCCACCACTGAGATCAAGATTTAGAAAATTTCCAATACCCCAGGAGGCTTCCTTATATCTCCTTCCAATCAATAGCCACCATGACCTCCCGCATCTCAAAGATAACCATTATTCTGACCTCCGATCACCATTGTTAGGTTTGCATGTCTTGGAACTTACTGTAAATGTAATCACAGTTCGTTTGGCGTCTGCCTTTTGTGTGAAACTCACCCATGTTGTTGTGTGACTAGGACCTCGTTCTTTTTCATTGCTACGCAGCACCAAGGCCATGGGATTCTTGTGTAAATACACTACAATCTATTTGCCCATTCCACTGTGAATGGACATTTGGGCGGCTTTTAGTTTGGTCCTATTAGGAATGAGCTTGCCAGTCTTGTGCATTTCTTTGGATAGACAGAAGCACACTCATTTCTGTGGGATATTCACCCAGCTGAGTCACAGAGCATGTGTATGTTTGGCTCTAGTAGATACTGCCAAATAATTTTCTGAAGAGACTGTACCCACTGCACAATTTAAATTTTTAGTTCTTCAAATAGTCACTGAGCACATATTATGAGCCAGGAGCTGCACTAGGCATTGGGAACACAAAGAAAGTGAGCACCACCCGTGGCCAGAAGAGCTAACAGCCCAGTCACCACACCAACAGCTGGCTTTTATGTAATACGGTCAGAGCTGGGTCAGAGGTGTGCCTTGGGTCTCTGGGGTTGGTGTTCCAGACTTCACATGACCTAACAGAGGGCTTAGGCAGGTGTGAAAAGGACAGAGGAGGGTCCTCCAGCCCCTGCATATGTAGACCTTGCAGGCCCTTCTGGCTGGGAGTCCCACAGATGGAGCGGCCAGCCTCAGGCCAGGCTGTCAGGAGTAAACAAACGTCTGCCAACGTGAGCAATGATTTAAAGGAGAAGGTTGAGACAGTGCTGAGATGAATACCACTGACTCTGCTGCCATCCTGGAAGCCATCCATCAGGGCGGCTTGGCAAAGAGGGGCATAAATCCCCAGCCAGCGAGACCAAGCAGGGCACCAGGAGGAACGGGAGGCTATGGAAGCTTACAGGGCTGCCTCTGGCTGGGCAGGAGCCAGCATTTTGAAAGGTGTGTGTTTGGCCGAATCCCCAGAGGAGAGTTTGGTAGTGAGGGTCCCTGCTCTCCTGAGATGTGCATCCCCAAGGAGGACACCACCTGGTCACGTGCCATATTTGTTCCCCATCCTGTGCCCTTGCTGGAGAACGATGATTTATTTTTCAAACGAAAGGGGAACATTTATAAGTGGGTTTGAAATGCACACATGCCCCTGTCCTCTGAACCTCCCTACCAGCAACAACTGCCCCCCACCATCAGCCTGGGGCCCAGAGGGATGGAGACCTGGGAGGTGAACAGGAACAGAACACCAAGTGGGAACAGCAAAGCGAGCAAGTGAATGGGAGCTTTTTATGAGTGAAATTTGCTCACGAGCTTCTTTAATAACGTTATTCATCTTTCTGTCAAAGTCGTCACATTAATGTAGTGGGGAGAGATTTAGAGGAGATGAATTAAGATTTAAATACACAAGATGACTCGGGGAATATTTAAATACAATACATTTTATTTTGGTGCAGCATCCTTTGTTGCGGGTGTCGCTCATGACTCTCACCAGCGCACACAGCCTGGGAATCAACAAGTCCCTCCCCCCTCCCCTCCCTCCCGAGGCTTCAGCCACCCAGTGTTTGCTGGGCTCCTAGCATGGTGAATTAATACAGTCTAAAATGAGCACATGAAAAATAGTCTGGGGGTCGGGAGACCAGGGTGCCTGTTCTGGCTTAGACAAGTCACTTTTCCTTTGGGGACCTGTTTCTTCATTGGGAAGATGAGAGGAGTTTCACACTGAATTTCAAAGGATTCAGAGGATCCTTAAGGACTGATGCAGAGAAACACAGGGGAGCCCTGGAGGCAGAGGTTTGGACCCTCTCCCCTGCTTCCATAATAGCTCGTTGCTCTGCTTTTACATATTGGCAGCTGCGTACTGTTGCATTCAAAATAAAGTCACCTTGGCTTTAAAACAAGAAGAGTTCATTCATTCATGCATTCAACCATTTGTTCATTCATTCATTCAATAACCACTAATCAAGCCCTTTCTCTGGGCCGGGCGCTGTGTTAAGCTTTCAGGATGCATCAGTGAACAAGGCTGACGTGGCTCCTGTCCTCTTGGTGCTCCCAGCTGGCCAGTCCCAACTCTCACATTCCCTGGTGGCATAGCTGAAAATAAAGAGTTTGTCCAGCTGGGATTAATCACAGAAAGCTTCCTGAAGGAGGTGGGCTTCAAAGGCCATCTTCCTCTCCATTTGCCATGCCTGTTGAGCTTCTGGGCACACAGAGCTAGATTTTCCCCACAGGATGGGGAGGCTTAGTTCTAGCTGCAAAGAGGGTGAAGTGAGGACATCAGACGGGAAGCCAGAATGAGAGCAAGGAGCATGGCCCAGACATCGGGCATCCACTTCATCCATCTCCCCGCCATCTGACTGGGCCGGAGCCAGGCACTGAAGCCCTGGGGAGGCTGTGGGATCCTATTCCCTTATCCCATCCCCCACCACCATTACCACCATCCTCACCTCGCTCGCTCAACTCTCCCCTTCCTCTGCTTAGAGTGTTTGTAGAACAGTAAAGGGATACCTTCTTAGATCAGAGACTTTCCCACCATGACAGACTCTCTTGTCCCTCTCTGAGTCCCTCTCCCTGACCAGAGGCAAGCACCTTCACCCGTAGCCCTCCAAACCCCCAGGGAGCACTGCTCCTAGTGACAGGGCCAGAGACACATCTCAGCCTGACCCAGGTGAGTATGTTGATGGGAGTCCAAGAAACCTCTGGTCAATTGTTTTGCTCTGTCTTTTAAATCAGACTTCTCAAGTATGCTCTCTTTACATGTGACACTCTTTTAGGCTCTAGAAAAAGAAACATACTCAGGTGACTGAGATTGTTGCAAGAACACAAGAATGCAGCCTTACGAAAAGACGATCCTTGAGGTGCCAACTCAGCTTCTGTGCCTGAGTCACTGGGTCACACCCGCAGGAGCAGGCATTGTACCCACCTAGGGTCCTCCTCCCCCGCTCCCGTGGAGACTGAGCTGCTCCTGGTGTTTGGGATCTGCTCCTTTGGATCCTACCACCTCCACTTTACTCACCAGCCCACCCTCTGTACCTCTCACCTTCAACTTCTGAAGCAGAATCTGACTGATTTGGCTAGTCACCATCTGGGACTGGCCAGCTCTGAAGGTTTAAAAGCCTAACCACTACCACAGCTAATGGCAGGTTAGAGTTGACTGCCTTGGGTCCAAGGCCCATTCTTGGTCCATTAGCTGTGGTGAGAGGGATGGATTAAGTAGCCCAAGGCACAGAGACCACGCATAAGAAACCCTCCAAGAGGTCTATGGCTATGGGAGGGCAGGGCTGAGGCTCCCCAGAGGGACCAGTCTACCAGGTAGCCACCTGCCTTACTCTCCAGGACAGGAGGGGTCAAAAAGGCAGGTCAGGGGAAGGATCCATATACAGGGACTGAGGCCTTTGGAATTTGAGGTACTCAGAAACCAGGTCTTGTGTGATCCTCTGCTTGACCTCAAAGAAGCTTATACAGAGAAGGAATCGGAACTTCTCAAAGAGAGTGCCTCTTTTTCTCCAACATGGCAGTCTGGTCCAGAAAGCAGATGGCCCAAATGCAGAAGTCAGGGTGATGAGGTTTAAGAGGGGTAAGCATACTCAGAACCTCACCCTTCCCCACGCTTGAGGGGAAAGTGTGGGCTCCCCGTGCAGAAAACTTGAGGACAGGACTCGTAGCTTTGCACCCAGCCAACAGATCTGTGATTTCTTCAGCCCTTTAGCATCACTCTAGGGAGGCATCCCAGGCAGCACACAGTGATGCAGAAAGCTCTCTGGAAGAGCAAGATGGCCCATTGTGCCCCTTGGGTACATCTGGTCGTTGCAAAGTCCATTCTCAAAACTTTCCATCTGGGAGACCTGAGGCCAGACTTCAGAGGAACTTGTACCCCTTGCAGGGAGATGTCCCTTCTGTCCTATGGCTGTGTGTTGAGCACAGGACTCATAGTTTTGCACCCAACCAACAGACCTGGGATTTCTTCGGCCCTTTAGCATCACTCTAGGGAGGCAGCCCAGGCAGTGGTAGAAATGGATGTGTGCTGGGTCATCCACACTCTCTTGCTGGGATCGCTTTGCTTCTAAGGCAATACATCTGTAATTCAGCTGCTGAGGAGAAAGTAGTGGGTCCCACAAGAGCTGCTTCCTAGAGTGGAAATTGTATGAAAACCAAATACAGGCAAACCAGGAACTACTATCTTTTCTCCCCATCTCCCTATAAGAAGCCAAAGTCACCAGGCAAGTGTATAGTCCAGTCAGTTGAAGGTATGAGGATAGGAAGGAGTCTCATTCAGTGGCTGCCAGGTTTCCCAGACCACTGAGGAGCTATTCTTTCTGGAGACAGGAAGGCATGAGGTGACGCCATGGAGCCCTGACAGGCCTGGACACACACACTACTGAGCCCCAGACAGATGGCAGCCAGCGGTGATGACAGGGGTCAATCCAAGCGGTTCTTGGAGGCCTTCTCAGACTGCAGACAGACAATTTTTATGAAAGCATTGTGCAAAATTCTTATTGACACTGAAGCTATTATTCAATTATTAATATTACTGTTGTTGTTTGTTAACAATATGAGTCTTGCTACTCTCAGAGAATTAACAGTGAGAATATTCTTTAAAGACTGCAGCCCCTTTGGAGACCAACTCTCTCGCAGAGGTATCTATTTTTAATTCTACTAATGCTTCCCTTCTAAGAGGACACAGCAGTCCCTCCCAAAAAGGACGATTACCACCCTAGAGTTCAGAGGCTCCTAGTTTATTGAACTTTTCATTCTAAGGATGTAATACAAATGAAGTTATGTCTGGGAATAAAATATAAATTGAAATATAAATGTATGAAGCATAAAAGGTCTTATCTTCGACCCCATCTCCCCACTACTAGCCCATGAACCCATGTCCCTGAGCTTCTGGAAGATTAGATCCTCGATGGTAACCTCATACGGAGCACATGCAATCCATGGAGCGTGGGGTAGTGAAGAGAAAGCCCTGGGCCACGAATGAAGAAACCTAAGTTAAAATTGTGATCTGCTTCTTACCAGCTTTGTGCCTCTGGCAAACCCTTTGGACCCTTGATTTCCTCAAAACGTACATAACAATTATCTTAGTCCATTCTGGCTTCTGTAACAGAATATCATAGACCAGGTGGCTTATAAACAACAGAAATTTATTTCTCACAGTTATGAGGCTGAGAATTCCAAGATCAAGTTGAACACAGATTTGGTGTCTGGTGAGAGTCCACTTTCTGTCTCATAGACAGCCATCTTCTCACTGAGTCCTCACATGGTGGAAGGGGTGAGGGAGCTCTCTGGGGTCTCTTTTATAAGGGCACTAGTTCTATTCATGAGGGCTCTACCCTATAACCTAAGCATCTCCCAAAGGCCCCACTCTCTAATACCATCACAGTGGGGGTTAGGTTTCAACATATGAACTTGGGGGGGACACTTTCAGTCTATAGCAACAATATTACCTATTGCTAAAGAATTGTTGGGAGGGCCAAATGAAGTAATGGATATACACTCCTGTGGCCCTGGGCATAGTAAGGGCTTAGTTAATATTCACTGAATCAGAGTTGAAAGAGGGCTATCCACACAAAGTTGGTAGGATTCTGGAGACAGTTGGTGGAAATGTGTTCTCAACAGTTCGGGGCAGAGAATGGACAACCACACACTATGTTTAGACCTAGTCAACCATGAATGAAGGGAAATTCAGTTAGAAGCCCAGCCATAGGACTTGTCAAATCCTAATATATGGATTCTGTAAAAATCAACAACATTCTTCCATGGATTCATTAAAACAAACAACCCCACTTATTTATCAACGCTATTCACCCCAAATGAAGATGACATCAATTAAATAAACAAATCAAGTTAAAGAAAACTTAGCTCAAGGCAGACGTGATTAATTTCCTCATCATTGATTGACATTAACTGTATTAGCCAGCTTTGCTATGGTAACAAATACACCCTAAAATCTTAGTGGCTCATAACCAGAAGCGTTTCTTTCTTGTTCACAGAGCATGTTGGCAGCTGCAGATACTCTCCATGTGTCTCCTCATTCCTGGACTTAGACTGAAGCTAATTTGGGACCTGCTGTGTTGACAGTGGAAGGAACCAAGCAAGAGACCTCAAGAGAACCAGCAAATGTACCATACTTCTTAGAGTCTCTGAACTGTCCAATCCCATTGGCCCAAGTAGGTCACATGGTCAAGCCTGCTAATGCTGGGGATGGGGGACTAAAATACGTTCCCTCTTCCAAAGGCCACAATAAGTCACAGGTAAACAGGCAAGGGAACATAATGGTCTTATGGGAAGGGGATGCGTAACTGGGACTAGACAACAATCCATCCATGGTGGACGTTGACCCTCTCCTTCTCCCCACACACTTCAATTTTACAGTATTCTCATTTAGAAGGTATTCTATGTTCTTTAATTTCATGTAGTTGGTGAATTTAGTGGGGGCAATATGGGTATGGGCCATCTCTCTGGGAGTCCCTCCAGCCACACAGTCTGCACACTTTCTCCTTTCATCGTTCCTGCCATCTGCCCTACACTTCAGGCCCTCCCACCCTCTCTGACTGGGCTAACTGACCTGACCTTTCCCATGACTGGTCAGAAGACACAAGCTACTTCAATGGCCTTGTCAGATCCAGTGCCAAAGCTGGACCTCTTCTGCCCCAAAAGCACCCACAGTCTGCTGGGTAGGGCCATCCAGCTCTACTCCAGCTATCCCTCCAGACTGGTACCTGAAAAACAGAATTTCTGCTTCAGGTAACACAGCTGCCCCTCTCTGAATAATGCATGCCGTGCACCACACCAGACCAAGGACAAGCTCATGAGAAATTGGGGAGCTTTCATTTGATTTCATTATTTTGCTTTTGGACCCAAGCATTTGCTGCTGTCAGGCATTTCAAAGAGGACAAGACAACAATGTGTTCTGAGACAAGCAGGGAAGGTCAATCATCCCTGGGGGCTAAAAGGACTGCAGTGGAGAAGGCAGGGTAGGGACAGCCCTCCGCAGAGGCACAGGGCCCTAAAGGGGGCACCAAGAATACTCCGTGGGGGTCTGGGGAGACTGAAATCCCGAGTAAACAGACTTTCTAGGAGAACTCCACACATATCAGTTAGTGGCAGGGGAGAGCAGGACACCTGGAGAGCTGTGACATGGTAACTAGGACCCAGAATCAGAGTTTAGAGCAAAGAATTGTCATCAGTAGAGCAAATGGTCCTTAATGCAGGAAGTTTGACTCCAACAAACAAGTAGAGTTCAAGGCAATGAAGTAGCCCAACTAGAGTCAGACAGCAAAGCCAGGCTAACTACCCTCAAGGACTTCCCCACCCCCAGTCAGCTCCTTCCTGGTTTGGACTTCCCAAAGGACCTGCCTTAGGAGTTCCAACCTGTATCATCGTTCATCTGCCTAAAGAGGCAGCCTTAACCGTCCCGCGCTCCCTCCGCCACTGCAAACACGTGGTCTGCCCTAACCAGGCAGGTTCTCCCCTCGCCCTGCCCTGCAGAGCACAGGTGATTTCTCAAGTCCACGGCCCTTCCTGGAATCCTCTCCCCACTCCGCTCTGCCCAGCCAGACACCTGCCATCCTTTAAAGATCAGTGCATGTCCTACTGCTATTTGAACACTTAAGCCCATATTGATCTCTCCCTCCTCTCAATTCCTACAATCACCTCCACTAATGGCCAGTGTGTATGATCATTAATAAAAATGATAATACACTATCTCAAAGCATTTTCTCACTGGCCTTCAAGCTACACTTCTCAGAGGTCTAGGGTACTCACGGGTGCCTTAGAGGCCACTCTGGGGGCAAGGAAAGGCTGAGTAGGTGGTGAGCCCTACACTCCCACCCCTCCAAAATCACCAGCTCATCTCTTATCTGTGTTTTTGCTTGGAGTTTCACATACATTTTTTTCTTCTTAAAAAGGATTGCACTATTGATTTGGAAACCACTGCGTTTTTTTTTTTATTTCCTCCTCACAAGAAGCTTATGGGGCGAACAGGACTAGGTATTACCAGCAGAGGAAGCTGAAGGCTCAGAGGGGCTAACTGTCTCACCAAGGGAACAAGGAGGCTCCCAACTTCTGTCTCCTGAGTCTAAATCCAGGGTATTTACAACCCACAACTGGGAGTGGCTTATCTTCGACTGACTTATACATTTCTTTCAAAAACAGAAACGGTATTTTAACATTTACTTATTCTGCTTCCTTCCTATTCAGAGCATGGTTGTGGGCACTCAGTAGGCATTTACTACTTACCTAGTCCAGACTGCAGGTCTGCCCTTGGCTTTGCTGAAGATGCAAGGCCCGCCATCCCCTTAGCCCTCTCGGGCAGCATGTGCCTAGGAGCTGAGTGATTTCCACAGCTGTACTAGGTACCTGGGTGTTTTGTAATCAAAGGGATACTTCTTTGCTCCCTTTTTCTCACTTTTTACATGGTTACAAAATCTTATTGTTAGCCCAGAGGATGAGGTAATAGGACACGACATCCATATTGTCACTGTTTAATGAGTGCAGTCACCTCCCAGAGAATAATCTGTGTATCGTAGCAATAACGCTGCTGCTGACACATGCAGCCTCTGTTCTCTGCCTCCCTCACCAGCCTTACTCCATTCTGGGAATGAGGTGTTTCCACCAGGAAGAAAGATGGGGTGTCCTCCCTGGCCTCCCACTGGCCATGCTTTGGGGATACAACATCATTCTTGCCATCATCGTGACCCCGGGAGGAATCATGGAGAGGACTGCCTTCTGGTAGGGGAAGAAGCAGAAGCAGTAGGCAGACTCACAAAGGAAAAAAAGATAAATCGTGCTAAAATTGTTTCCAAATTGAATGTTTTTCCCTATTTTCAGTGTGGTGTCTGCAGTGCTCCGAGATGATTCCCTCTCGGGGTCTTCAGAAAAGCTGTAAATAGAATGAATTGCTTTTAGGGACATACTCTGATAGCTCACTTCTCAAGAAAATATATGCTAATGCATGTAGACTATCATTATTGGGGAGACCTATGTAACAACTCTTTTATGTCTATGAAGAGTGGATTTCTGATTGCTAGCATTTTGCCAAAGTCTTTGTCATGCGTGGGCTGAATATCTAGCAGGAAGAGGCAGATTCAGGTGTGACTACATGCTGGGTGTCTCCTAGGCCAGGGTTGGGGGGGGGGTCTGGGTTTGCCCAAGAAAAGTTTCTTATGAAACCAGAAGCAGAGAAAGAGCATCTTTGTCTAGGGACCTAAATAAAAACCAAGCCAGTCCGAACTCACCTGCAATTCTGGGACTTCAGGGTAGTTTAGAAGTAGGGAGGCCCCCAAGGAGGGGAGAAGGGTACCAACTTAGTTCAGCAGGGTGTGATGCTACACCCAGCCAGAGGGTGGCAGCACCTTCCACATGCCCTACAAGCATCTCTTCTGACCATTCCAGGGTGTTTTTGTGGGATGGCCTTCCCCTTGCTCAGCCAGCCTCTTTTGCATTTTCTTCTTCTACGGGAAAGTGGGTTAAACAGCACTTGGCTTTGCAAGAAACACAGCCAACAAATTAGATATCAAAAGTAGCTTCCTGTGTAAGAGATCAGACTCCACCAGGCACACACACCGGCGCTCTGCTGGAGCTCCTGGGCTCTGCAGCCAGCTTCATTTAGGATTCATAAATACTTTTGCACACTCCCGCACATACAGCCACCAAAGGAATTTCATTCTGTATCATGTGCATTCAAATGCAACAAAGTGAGAAAATGTGGCCATTAAAAAGAAGAAAAAGAAGAGGAAGGAAGAGGGGCTGAAGAAAGTCTGAGGCTCTGAGTAGCAGGTGTTTGCTGGTTGATGACTTGATGAGGATGCTTCCATCTTTATGTCCCCTCAGAGAATCCTCCCCCTGGCTCCAGTTGAACTGGAGCCAGGTGGGTGAATGCAGCCTATACTGGCTGGTATAGGGTACTTCGGTCAATGACACTTTAAATATGCTAAATTGGATGCCTGTCAAGGTGGGCATCAACCTTAGATATGGGTTGGCCCTGAAGCCCCTTCTTCAAGGCTTCTGGGGAACTGGGATATTTTGAATGCCAACTGGGGGTTTAGGTATCAAATCCAGATGCCCTTGGGAACCAGGTTGAGGGATCTAAACATACCAAGCTGGTCAGGTGATAACCTGGATGCGGCTGCCCATGCTGAAGGGGGCAGCAGTTAGTACCAGCGGGTTATGCCCAAGTGGGGATTGTTGTCAACTCTCCCAATTTATCAAAAGAAGCTGGAAATCTGTGTGGTTTTTTTTAACATAAAATATCTTGATTTTCAAATGATGACAGCTAATTTTAAAAATTAATTACTGTGCTGGCCAAAAAAACAATTCCAACAGAGTGCACCTTTCAGTTCTATCCTAAACACCTTAGTCTGTCAAATACTTCCCTTCTCTGCTTGTTTGAAACCCATATGATCTGTGCCCCCAAAATTGCCAGGTTTGATTTTTCTGACTTGTTCTCTAGCTTTGCACTGTTTGCTCAGCAAGACTCTACACATTTCAAGGGCAAAGGCTTGTCTTTTTTCCCCAATAGTTCCAGCTGACAGTAGATGCTCAGCAATTTTTTTTGTGAGTTATAACCTACCCTATTCCATGAAGGATTCGAAGAATCCTACATAAATACATGCTGCAGAAAAATAAAATAAATAAGCAAGAGCATCAGGGTAGATACTTAGACTTGACCTACTGACTGGTGCCTCTAAGGTATGGTGTTGTATGAGTTTCCTCTGGATAACATTCAGATGTCTTCCTTAGATTATGCAGAACCCAGAGGGTTAAGAGGGTGCCTGGAACATGGGGAAAGCTCACAGATTGTTAGTGGAGTGAACGAAGGACAAAGCAAGTGAAATGGCCCTAGAGAAGGAGGCCTGTGCGCTGTGAGGAAGAGGGATCAGAATGTAAGATCCAAGCTCTGCCTTGAGCTGGGAGCCAGAATAATGAATTGCAGTTTCTTTATTGAGCCTCCTTTGGTTGTAAGTGACAGAAATATAACAAAAACTGGCTTAGGAAAAAAGAGGAAGGTACTAGAAGGATATTGATGGAATACCCTTCCAAGCCATGAAAGAGAAGGGATTCATTTGGACCCACAGGAAAATCTGAATGAGATAGATCTCTCTCTGTATTTCATCTCTCCTTTGAGTTCTGGCTTTATTTTCTCCCTCAGCAGTCAGATTTCCTTCACGCATTAGGGAACAAAGCTACCAAAAATCTCCATGCCTCACATCCAGTAGCTTCTACCCCTGGGGGAAACTGCTTCATAATATTTCTCAGAGCAAGATTAAGACCCACGGGGAGGGGCTTTCAATGCCTCACTGGGGTTTCAGTGCCCCTCCCCAGGGCCATCCCAATCAACCATGACAGCCACAGAGAAGGTTGCCATGACTGGTTGGCTTTGAGCAGATACCCACATGGAGTAACAAAATGGTAGCTTTTTTTGTTTGTTTTGGGTTTTTTTGTTTTGTCTCGGTTTGGTTTGGTTCTTTTTGGTGGTGGTGGGGGAAGAATTTGAAATTTCTTTTAATATTTTTATTTTATTGGAGTATAGTTGATTTACAATATTGTGTTACTTTCAGGTGTACAGCAAAGTGATTCAGCTATACATATACACATGTGTTCTTTTTTTATATTCTTTTCTCATATAGGTTATCACAGAATATTGAGTTCCCTGGGCTATAAAGTAGGTCCTTGTTGGTCATCTATCTTGTATACAGAAGTGTGTTTAATTCAAACCAGAAGGTTTGTTTCAGGGGAGGAACATTTCCCAGAAGATGGAGGCTCTGTTCTCAGAAGCAGGGAAGTGTCCTGGCAGATCAAACAGCCCCTGGAGTTCATATAGCACTTGGCTACAAGTGCCTCTTTTAGGATCATCTCATTTTATTGGTCCCTCAGAAAACTCTGTGAGGAGTGTAGAGCACTTATAATTGTTCCCATTTCACTGTTAGAAAAAATGAGGTTCAGAGAGATGAAGCAACTTAACCAAGATCACATAGTTTCTAAATGACCCATCCAGGCCTCAAGCATTTTTTTTCACTTTAATACCAATGCTTATCCCTTTCTAGTGGAGGTGAGTGAGAAGGTTGTGAGCTTTCTAGAAAAGGAATCTCTTATTGTAAGATCATGCTTTCCTGAATTATATTCAACGGGTAGAGCCCTAACTTGGTTGCTATTCCTCAGCTCCTTTTGGAAGTTTGTCAGGATCCCCTGAGATACATGCATCTGACCTCAATGGCCATCTCCTCACGGCTCAGGAATTTTGTTGTCTACCCAGGATTCATATCCAAAGACTCCCTCTAGCCACTCAACTCTAAACAGTCTAATTTTGCGTATTTAGAGGTACTTCTGTTTTGTGAACTGCTTGGAGTCCTCTGGTCCAGAAGCACTAATGCCCATAGGAAAAGAGGAACTGGAAAAAGGGAGACAATCCACCTAGGAGATGTGGTGTTGCCCAAGACAAAGGTGATCATTTCCATTTCTGAAGTTGGGAGCAGCTCCAGCCGCCTTTGGTGGGTGGCACTACCTCATGAGTACTGAGAACATGGCGGCAGGGTATTTGGAATCTTCCAACCAAAGATGATGAGGGGAAAAGAACTCCTTAGCTGTATCACCACTAGACTCCCAAGTCTCACGCCCTCTCCTGCTTTTGAGGCAAATCGTGAATATGCATCTTTCCTCCTGCATGTCAATGCCCAGAGAAGTACTGGATCGAATTGATTTGAGGTGGATCAGCCAGACCCCGTGTCCAAGCTGCCTTGTCTGAGTGTAGTCAGCGCAGCCTAATAGAAAGAAAGAATTACTCTTGACGCCAGGATTATCACTGCCAAAGACATCAATAACTTTTTAAAGATGTGAGATAATATAACACTAATTGTCAATTGAGGGAACCCATCACAAGGAGAAGGCAAGTAAGGTTTCGATTTTCCTTTCTACATGAACCCTACCCCTCCATTCCACAAAGATTTGTTGTTCCCTGGGTTTGGCCTCGTGCATAATTCAGTGATCTGTGTGGCAGGAAACATTTAGAAAACTTCTTTCACCTTCTCTAGGAGGCTGGGGCAAAGGTGGCTTACAGCTATTCATCCATGCGAGCAAAGCTATCTCTGCTGCAGCCCTCTGGAAGAGGTGGGACCATGGCCCCTCTCATCTCCATTTGGTGACTTGCTTAAGGGTAACATAATGATTGTTGTGACAGAGTCAGAGAAGAAAAATACAGGTTGGATGAGATAAATTCATACCACCCCAGGCTTCCCATCAGTCCTGGTGGTGAGGAGCTCTTCCTGCCTTGGAGGTTTTGCTTTCTCAGAAGGAAGCTGTAGTGTTTAATGTTGCTGATGAAGGTAAAAGAATGGGATTCTTTAGGGTGTTATAGGGAAACTTAAATGAATTGGATGGTCCCTAATTTTATCCATTTATTCATCCTAAAAATTCTGGGCACTGTGCTTGGTCCGGAGCATACAGTGAAAAACACTCTCAAAACACTTGAGATAAGAGACACTGTTTTAGGAAAGATCTCGGTGTTCTCCTCATTTGCTGCCAGTAGTAAATTCTCCCTTCTCCCCTCCCCACTGCCAAAAAAAAAAACCACTCAGGATGTATTGAGAGGCACAAACAAGTATATCAACAATTGTGCTTTGCCTTTCTAAGGTCTGAACTGTTGGAACCATTTATTTTTTTTGCAGTACGCGGGCCTCTCACTGTTGTGGCCTCTCCCGTTGCAGAGCACAGGCTCTGGACGCGCAGGCTCAGCAGCCATGGCTCACAGGCCTAGCCACTTCGCGGCATGTGGGATCTTCCCTGACTGGGGCACGAACCTGTGTCCCCTTCATCGGCAGGCGGACTCTTAACCACTGCGCCACCAGGGAAGCCCCCCCATTTATTCTTTTTATTCATTCATCAGAAAGATATTTTGTGAGTACCAACTATGTGTCTGGGCCTTCACTGGATGCTGGGAAGACAGCAGTATACAAGACAAGACAAGATTTCTAGTGGGAAGCTGAGCTATAGACCAGTCCATAAAATGCATACACAAGGTAGTTACAGAATGAAATAAGTGCTCTGAAGAAAAAGTTGATGATATAATAAAAAGTGATTGGGGTGGGGGATAAGTTCAGATAAAAAGTCTCTCCAAAAAGGTGATATTTGAGCTGAAATTTATGGATTAGAAGAAGCCAGTCATGCCAAGAGATAAACAGAAAGAGTGTTGGCAGCAGTGGTGTGCTGGTAAATGTTTTACAGCTGGCTCTCTGGGGGAAATGAAAGCCCTGATTTGTAGTGTTTGCCAGTTTCCATGGTGTAAATACTCCCACACTGCCAATTTCAAGCTGCCAACATGATACTGCTGCACACAGAATTGGGAAGAGATGTGTAAAACAGATTCCCACTGCCCTGTGTGAGCTGCCTCCAGCAGACCACTCACTGGCTCACGGTTACCTGGCCATACCAAGGGGCAAGTAGGCAGTGGGTCCTGGCCAATATTAAGGAATCAGATGGCTAGACTGATGGGACTAGAGAGAGAGATTTCTGGGGCTATAGATTGAGGACTGGGGTTGCTACATTCAGATGCAGCTACTAAATATTATATGGTTAGCACACTCCACAATTCAATGCAAGAGGCACTGCACCTTATCCACCTTGATTCCATTTTAAAATTGGATATTCCCATATCACCAATCTAGATATTTTCTACTTAAAAAATGTAGTAAGTGTAGGGCTTCCCTGGTGGTGCAGTGGTTGAGAGTCCACCTGCCGATGCAGGGGACACGGGTTCGTGTCCCAGTCCAGGAAGATCCCACACGCCGCAGAGCAGCTAGGCCTGTGAGCCATGGCTGCTAAGCCTGCACGTCCGGAGCCTGTGCTCCGCAGTGGGAGAGGCCACAACAGTGAGAGGCCCACATACCACACAAAAAAAAAAAAAATTGTCGTAAGTGTCATTTAATATGTGTGTGAATGTGTATGCATGGGTGGATAGGCTTGGTGTTGTGGGTACAAAAAATGAGAAATGCAGAGTCCCTGCCCTCATGGCGCTTACAAACTTATAGAAAAAATGGAAACAGGAAAAGAAAACTAACATTTATTAAACATATACCATTAATAAAAATTAGAGATCAGGAGGAGGGAAACATGGGAAGATTACACATAATCTGTGATATAAAGAATAGATTTTTACAGTTTGATGTGACTCAGAATTTTCCAGAAGGACAGAAAAAGATGGAAAGGATAAGTGGTTTTCTTTGGCTCAGGCCAGGAAAATGTCATCTGATAAGAATTGTCCTAATTACTCTTCTAGTGAACACATGGTTTACCCATCAAGGAGACTTTGAGAGGGACCCAGGAGGTCAGTTTATAGAATTTGGCCACAGTCACCTTCAAGAATCTAGATAGAACCTAGGACTCAGAGAGATGGGCAACATCAGGGAACTGTCAACCGATAAGATGCCTTAACAATTTAAGAGTCCTTTGGGAGTGGATATTACCGCCTAATACTTGAATGCAGATGCTATAATTTATAACATGAAGTTGTTCTCTCTGATTGGCATTTTGGGGGTGGTTCCTGATGGTAAGTACCGTCCTTTGCAGGGCTGACCAATGAACATTCAGTGTCTGGCCTTTTCAAACTGCTTTGTCAGGGACTCTACAGAGATGTATTGATCTACCCTGTGTCAACAATGAAGAGTTTGAGAGTCTGGCAGGAAAACCAGATGGAGAAATCCAGCAGAATTGCAAACCTGGGACCAAGGCTTGGAGCTGGTTACGTACCCAGAGGAGATAGACGCTTAGGAAAGCGATTGTTCCTTTAATTCTAAGTGAAGGAGTAACAGTAGAAAACGGAAAAGCATTTACAGGAATGTTGCTGTTAGGGGCAGGAAGAAGATTGAGAGAGGTAACTGGGTAATGGATGTTAATTTCCTAGAAACAAATGAAGAGAAAATCATGGGAATAAAGAGTTTCACAAAGAAGGACACAGTCAGCAGATTTAAACATAGCCAAGAAGTTATGAGATTGAGAACTGAGGAAAGGCCATTGAAACAAGTGATCAGGATGTCATTAGTCATCTTTGTGACAGCAGTTTCAGTAACATCAGTAACTAACATTCTGTATAGTGTGTGTGTGGCAGGGGGTCTTCCTTATCTATTAGCTCATTTGATATTCATAAAAAATGTGATGAAGAAAGTGAGGTTCAGGTAGTAAATAGTTGATCCAGAAACTGAGCCCACGTTTCCTGAATCCAAATCTCATCCTCATTCTGTTGTGTTTCACAGCATCCCTCAAGAGAGCACCTTGTCACCAAAGCTGGACCACAAGGAAGGAGTGAGATGCAAGGACGTGGTCAATGTCAAGGGCAGAGAGAATAAAACACCCTCTTTGAAAATCTGCATGGTGAAGAGAAGCTGAGTGGTCACTGGAGGGACTTTTTTTTACAGGATGAATATAATGTTAAATGTTTTGGACCAGGAAAGGAAGGACTGGGTATCAAAGAAATGGAACAATGTCCCAAAAGGGTAAGAAGGGAAATGGGATCAAGAATACATGTGGAGGGACACTCATGGCACATCACTGGGAGAGTGAAAAGGCAGAGGAAATTCTGAGCTGAAGATATCATTGTTGGATGAGGACATCATAAGATCACCTTTAAGGCTGAGAAGGGAGAGGCACCCGTAGAGTTGAGAGATTGAGAAGAGGGGGAAGAGAGAAGGAAAGCTGCTGTGGGTGTTTGTTTGATGACCTCCTGACACCCTGTCATATTCTATTCATGTCTCCTGAGGTTAGGGAGGACCCAGAGACTTCTTTTAACCTACAGTGGCCACTTTGGGGCACTGGCAGTCCTTTTTTGGGGTAATGGTGGTATAATGCAAACAGCCCTTGGCTTGGACACCCAACACTTGGAGTCCAGTTCTGGCCTCAAGTTTTCCTTGGCTTTTTGTCCAGGAATTCCAACTGCTGGACAATATACTTGCAGGTCACACTGTTCTCAAACTCACTGGGACCAAAGCCATCATAAAGTAACAGAATTTCAAGTGTTGGAAAGATAACCTGGTCTAATCCTCGAATTCCCTTTATAACAACTGCACCAAGTGTTCTGCTTCATCATTTCCTGTGATAAGGAACTCATGACTTCATTAGGTGCCCTGTTCCTCCTTATGTTTGTCTCAGATCTGACTTCTAGGCAATACAGAACACAGAAGTAAATTGGCCAATTCCTGCTCCCCTGGGAGTGGTCGTAAAGGACTTGAAGAGAACCATCATGCCACTTTCGTTTTCTATGCTTCAGAAAAGCAAACCAAATTCTTCCTGTTGTTTCTGGGATTCTGACAATCACATTTGTTTTTGCCTGGACACACCCCAAAATGCTAATGACTGTAGGTGTGCTTCAGCTGAGCCCACATTCTGCCTCTTTACCTTTTTGCCTGAGGCTCTGATCCCCTTGGACTTGACCAGAGTCTCACTGCCTCCAGTTTCTCTTCTCACAGGTTCATCCTACAAGCTGCTGTCAGACTAACCATCCTAAAACATGTTTTTTTACAGGTCACTTCCCTTGTCAGAGAAATCGCAGCCGTTCTCCATTTGCTACAAGATGAAATTCAAATCTGGCATTAAATACCCTACAAAATGAGCATCTCAATATTTTTCCAAGCTTTTCTCTGTTCTGAATATCCCCTCCAACCAGGTTGCTCATTCATCTTCCCATTTATTCAACTATTTATTTATTAAAGAAACAATTATTGAATGTCAACTTTATGCCAGGCGTATGACAGGTAATGGGAATACAAATATGATAGAGACATAGTCCTTGACATGAAGGTGTTCACAGTCTGGTGAGGAAGAAAACTATGTATGGACATAAACAATTCATGTTATCAAATATGACAAAAAAAATCTCTAGATATCACAGCAACGATGTGCAAGGCTAACGTGGAAGGAAGTGATCTTCTCTGCTTAGAGTGGTAAGAAAGGATTCAAGGAGAGGGTACTGTTTAAGTTGAGACTTGAATGATAGGTAGAAGTATGCATAGTTAGTAAGGAAAGACAAAAATGTTATAAGTAGAAGAAACAACATCTGAAAGACCATATTCTAGAAACTTCAAGTTGTCTAACATTTCAGTAGAGTATGGATATGTGGAAAAGGGGGGAGAAAGCAGTGGTGAGCTCCTAAGTCTTTAACAATAAGCCCTTTGGGGTTGGGGAGGATCTTGATTTGTAGCATTTGCCTATTTCTATGGTGTAAATATTCCCATCATGACTGATTTCAAACTACTGATGTGACATCACTGAACACAGAGCTGGGGAAAAATTGTGTTCAAATGGCTCTCACAAGCCGGTAGAAAGTAGACAAGGACATAATCAGGAAAGGATTTTATACGTTAAGGAATTGGGTTTTTTATCCTATGGGATGATGGGGAGCCACTGAATGGCTTAAAGCTAGATAATGACACGACCAGCTTTGCCTTAAGGTAAAAACCATAAATTCGAAAAGATACATGCACCCCAATTTTCATAGCAGCATTATTTACAATTGCCAAGATATGGAAGCAACCCAAGTGTCCATCAACAGATAAATGGGTAAAGAAGATGTGGTATATACATGTAATGGAATACTACTCAGCCATAAAAAAGAATGAAATTTTGCCATTTACAGCAACATGGATAGACTTGGAGGGTATCTTGCTAAGTGAAATAAGTCATACAGAGACAGACAAACACTGTATGATATCATTTATATGTGGAAACTAAAAAATACAACAAACTAGTGCATATAACAAAGAAGAAGCAGACTCACAGATGTAGAGAGCTACCCAGTGGTTACCAGTGAGCAGAGGGAAGGGGGAGAGGAAATACAGGGGTAGGGGAATAAGAGGTACAAGCTATTGGGTATAAAATAGGATACAAGGATATATTGTACAACATGGGGAATATAGCCAATATTTTATAATATCTATAAATGGAGTATAACATTTAAAAATTGTGAATCACTGTAGTGTACTCCTGTAACTTATAAAATTGTACAGCAACTATACTTCAATAAAAAATAATTTAAAATAAATTTTTAAAAAGAAAAACAAAAACTATGTATGTGCGTAATTGTGGATAGGTATGGTATGAGAGAAGTAAATGATGAAAATTAGGAGACTAGTCAGGACAGTGGTTCTAAACTCTAGCTGTATGCCATACATTAGAATTACCTGTGGAATTAAAAAATAATAATAATAGTGCTGAGATCTTAATCCCAAGATTCTGATTAAATCTTTCTGGGGCCGGATCTAGGTTTCTGTGTCTTAAATGCTTCCTGGGTGATGGTAATAGAGAGCATGGGTTGCAAAGTGCTGAGTTAGGAGACTATTGCTGTGAAATGTTTTCTCTTTATCCAATCTCATGTTTTGCCTTGGGGACCGTTCCAGCTCCACCTCCAAACACTCTTCAATTGGCTCATCCATTCCAAGTGGCCAGTTCTTCCCTTCAGACTCAGTCCTTCTTAATTTTCCCTCCTGAGGTTTTCTGGACCTTGTTTTTGCTTCCCAACTTGGCCTCGCTCAGAAGTCAAATAATCAGTGACCCTCAGTTTCAAGCCTGGCTGCTACGAACCAGTCCGGACCAATCTCACACCAAAACCCCAACACAGGACAAAACCCTTCTTTTTTTTTGGCTGACAGGCTTCTTCTTTTATTGAAGCATAACAAAAATACAGAAAACTGGGTAAATTGCAAGTGTACTGCTCAATAGTGTACTGCTCAAATCACCTGTGTAATCAGCATCCAGTCGAGAAATAGAAATGTGTCCAGAATCCCAGAAGCCACTCCTGATACCTTCCAGTCACTCCCCCTCACTCTAACCACTATCCTGACTTCTACCACCTTAGGTTAGTTTTGCCAGTTTGAGGACTTAATAAGAATAGAATCATAAAATATTACTGATGGACTTTATTTTATTTTATTTAGTATTAATTCAAGAATTCATAGCTAATCTTTGGTTTTTTTACATCTTTATTGGAGTATAATTGCTTTACAATTGTGTGTTAGTTTCTGCTTTATAACAAAGTGAATCAGCTATACACATACATATAGCCCCATATCTCTCCCTCTTGCATCTCCCTCCCACCCCTCTAGGTGGTCACAAAGCACCGAGCTGATTTCCCTGTGCTATGTGGCTGCTTCCCACTAGCTATTTTACATTTGGTAGTGTATATATGTCCATGTCCCTCTCTCACTTCATCCCAGCTTACCCTTCCCACTCCCCATGTCCTCAAGTCCATTCTCTGTCTTTATTCCTGTCCTGCCCCTAGGTTCTTAAGAAAAAAAAATTTTTTTTTTAGATTCCATATATATGTGTTAGCATACGGTATTTGTTTTGCTGTTTCTGATTACTTCACTATGTATGACAGACTCTAGTTCCATCCACCTCACTAAAAATAACTCAATTTTGTTTCTTTTTATGGCTGAGTAATATTCCATTGTATATATGTGCCACATCTTCTTTATCCATTCATCTGTCGATGGGCACTTAGGTTGCTTCCATGTCCTGGCTATTGTAAATAGAGCTGCAATGAACATTGTGATACATGACTCTTTTTGAATTATGGTTTTTTCAAGGTATATGCCCAGTAGTGGGATTGCTGGGCCACATGGTAGTTCTATTTTATGTTTTTTGAGGAACCTCCATACTGTTCTCCATAGTGACTGTATCAATTTATATTCACACCAACAGTGCCAGAGGGTTCCCTTTCCTCCACACCCTCTCCAGCATTTATCGTTCGTAGAGTTTTTTTGATGATGGGCATCCTGACTTGTGTGAGGTGATACCTCATTGCAGTTTTGATTTGCATTTCTCTAATGATCAGTGATGTTGAGCATCCTTTCATGTGTTTGTTGGCAGTCTGTATATCTTCTTTGGAGAAATGTCTATTTAGGTCTTTTGCCCCTTTTTTTTTTTTTTTTTGGTACGCTGGCCTCTCACTGCTGTGGTCTCTTCCGTTGCGGAGCACAGGCTCCGGACGGGCAGGCTCAGCAGCCATGGCTCACAGGCCCAGCCGCTCCGCGGCGTGTGAGATCCTCCTGGACCGGGGCACGAACCCATGTCCCCTGCATCGGCAGGCAGATTCCCAATCACTGCGCCACCAGGGAAGCCCTGCATTGGGTAGTATAGTCATTTTCACAATGTTGATTCTTCCAATCCAAGAGCATGGTATGTCTCTCCATCTTTTGGTATCATCTTTAATTTCTTTCATCCATGTCTTATAGTTTTCTGCATACAGGTCTTTTGTCTCCTTAGGTACGTTTATACCTAGGTATTTTTTCTTTCTGTTGCAATGGTAAATGGGAGTGTTTCTTTAATTTCTCCTTCAGATTTTTCATCATTAGTGTATAGGAATGCAAGAGGTTTCTGTGCATTAATTTTGTATCCTGCAACTTTACCAAATTCATTGATTATCTCTAGTAGTTTTCTGGTGGCATCTGTAGGATTCTCTGGGTATAGTATCATGTCATCTGCAAACAATGACAGCTTTATTTCTGTTTTTCCAATTTGGATTCCTTTTATTTCTTTTCATTCTCTGACTGCTGTGGCTAAAACTTCCAAAACTAGGTTGAATAATAGTGGTGAGAGTGGACATCCTTGCCTTATTCCTGATCTGAGAGGAAATGCTTTCAGTTTTTCACCATTGAGAATGATGTTTGCTGTGGGTTTGTCATATATGGCCTTTATTATTACATTCTATGCTTAATTTTTGGAGGGTTTTTATCATAAATTGGTGTTGAATTTCGTTGAAAGCTTTTTCTACATCTATTGAGATGATCATATGGTTTTTCTCCTTCAATTTGTTAATATGGTTTGTCACATTGATTTGCGTATATTGAAGAATCCTTGCATTCCTGAGATAAACCCCACTTAATCATGGTGTATGGTCCTTTTGATGTGCTGTTGGATTCTCTTTGCTAGTATTTTGTTGAGGATTTTTGCATCTATGTTAATGAGTATTATTGGCCTGTAGTTTTATTTCTTTGTGACATCTTTGTCTGGTTTTGGCATCAGGGTGATGGTGGCCTCGTAGAATGAGTTTGGGAGTGTTCCTCCCTCTGCTATATTTTGGAAGAGTTTGAGAAGGATAGGTGTTAGCTCTTCTCTAAATGTTTCATAGAATTCCCCTGTGAAGCCATCTGCTCCTGTGTTTTTTCTTTCTTGGGAGATTTTCAATCACAATCTAAATTTCACTGCTTGTGATTGGTCTCTTTGTTTTGTTTTGTTTTGTTGTTTTTTAATGAATTTTTGAATTTTATTTATTTATTTATACAGCAAGTTCTTATTAGTCATCAGTTTTATACACATCAATGTATACAGGTCAATCCCAATCGCCCAATTCATCACACCCCCACCCCCCGCCGCTTTCCCCCCTTGGAGTCCATACATTTGTCCTCTACATCTGTGTCTCAATTTCTGCCCTGCAAACCAGTTCATCTGTACCATTTTTCTAGGTTCCACATATATGCATTAATATACGATATTTGTTTTTCTCTGACTTACTACACTCTGTATGACAGTCTCTACATGCATCCACATCTCAACAAATGACCCAATTTCGTTCCTTTTTATGGCTGAGTAATATTCCATTGTATATATGTACAACATCTTCTTTATCCATTCATCTGTCAATGGGCATTTAGGTTGCTTCCATGACCTGGCTATTGTAAATTGTGCTGCAATGAACATTGGGGTGCATGTGTCTTTTTGAAATGTGGTTTTCTCTGGGTATATGCACAGTAGTGGGATTGCTGGATCATATGGTAATTCTATTTTTAGCTTTTTAAGGAACCTCCATAATGTTCTCCATAGTGGCTATATCAATTTACATTCCCACCAACAGTACCAGAGTGTTCCCTTTTCTCCACACCCTCTCCAGCATTTGTTGTTTGTAGATTTTCTGATGATGCCCATTTTAACTGGTGTGAGGTGATACCTCGTTGTAGTTTTGATTTGCATTTCTCTAATAATTAGCGATGTTGAGCAGCTTTTCATGTGCTTCTTGGCCATCTGTGTGTCTTCTTTGGAGCAATGTCTATTTAGGTCTTCTGCCCATTTTTGGATTAGGTTGTTTGTTTTTATAATATTGAGCTGCATGAGATGTTTATATATTTTGGAGATTAATCCTTTGTCCGTTGATTCGTTTGCAAATATTTTCTCCCATTCTGAAGGTTGTCTCTTCATCTTGTTTATGGTTTCCTTTGCTGTGCAAAAGCTTTGACGTTTCATAAGGTCTCATTTATTTATTTTTCTTTTCATTTCCATTGCTCTAGGAGGTGGATCAAAAAAGATCTTGCTGTGATTTATGTCAAAGAGTGCTCTTCCTATGTTTTCCTCTAAGAGTTTTATAGTGTCTGGTCTTACATTTAGGTCTCTAATCCATTTTGAGTCTATTTTTGTGTATGGTGTTAGGGAGTATTCTAATATCATTCTTTTACATATACCTGTACAGTTTTCCCAGCACCACTTATTGAAGAGACTGTTTTTTCTCCATTGTATATCCTTGCCTCCTTTGTCATAGAGTAGCTGACCATAGGTGCATGGGTTTATCTCTGGGCTTTCTATCTTGTTCCATCGATCTATATTTCTATTTTTGCGCCAGTACCATATTGTCTTGATTACTGTAGCTTTGTAGTATAGTCTGAAGTCAGGGCATCTGATTCCTCCAGTTCTGCTTTTTTACCTGAACACTGCATTAGCTATTCAGGGTCTTTTGTGTTTCCATACAAATTTTAAGATTTTCTGGTCTAGTTCCGTAAAAAATGCCATTGGTATTTTGATAGGGATTGCATTGAATCTGTAGATTACTTTGGGTAGTATAGTCATTTTCACAATATTGATTCTTCCAATCCAAGAACATGGTATATCTCCCCATCTGTTGGTATCATCTTTAATTTCTTTCATCAGTGTCTTATAGTTTTCTGCATACAGGTCTTTTGTCTCCCTAGGTAGGTTTAATTATAGGTATTTTATTCTTTTTGTTGTAATGGTAAATGGGAGTGTTTCCTTAATTTCTCTTTTAGGTTTTTCATCATTAGTATATAGGAATGCAAGAGATTTCTGTGCATTAATTTTGTATCATGCAACTTTACCAAATTCATTGGTTAGCTCTAGTAGTTTCCTGGTGGCATCTTTAGGATTCTCTGTGTATAGTATCATGTCATCTGCAAACACTGACAGCTTTACTTCTTCTTTTCCAATTTGTATTCCTTTTATTTCTTTTTCTTCTCTGATTGCCATGGCTAGGACTTCCAAAACTATGTTGAATAATAGTGGTGAGAGTGGACATCCTTGTCTTTTTCCTGATCTTAGAAGAAATGCTTTCAGTTTTTCACCATTGAGAATGATGTTTGCTGTGGGTTTGTCATATATGGCCTTTATTATGTTGAGGTAGGTTCCCTCTATGCCCACTTTCTGGGCAGTTTTTATCATAAATTGATGTTGAATTTTGTCAAAAGATTTTCCTGCATCTATTGAGATGATCATATGATTCTTCTTCAATTTGTTAATATGGTGTATCACATTGATTGATTTGCATATATTGAAGAATCCTTGCATCCCTGGGCTAAATACCACTTGATCATGGTGTATAATACTTTTAATGTGTTGTTGGATTCTGTTTGGTAGTATTTTATTGGGAATTTTTGCATCTATATTCATCAGTGGTGTTGGTCTGTAATTTTCTTTTTTTGTAGTATCTTTGTCTGGTTTTGGTATCAGGGTGATGGTGGCCTCATAGAATGAGTTTCAGAGTATTCCTTCCTCTGCAATTTTTTGGAAGAGTTTGAGAAGGATGGGTGTTAGCGCTTCTCTAAATATTTGATAGAATTCACCTGTGAAGCCATCTGGTCCTGGACTTTTGCTTCTTGGAAGATTTTTAATCACATTTTCAATTTCATTACTTGTGATTGTTCTGTTTATATTTTCTATTTCTTCCTGGTTCAGTCTTGGAAGGTTATACGTTTCTAAGAATTTGTCCATTTCTTCCAGGTTGTCCATTTTATTGGCATAGATTTGCTTGTAGTAGTCTCTTAGGTTGCTTTGTATTTCTGCGGTGTCTGTTGTATCTTCTCCTTTTTCATTTCTAATTTTATTGATTTTAGTCCTCTCCCTCTTTTTTGGATGAGTCTGGCTAATCGTTTATCAATTTTGTTTATCTTCTCAAAGAACCATCTTTTAGTTTTATTGCTCTTTGCTGTTGTTTTCTTTGTTACTATTTCATTTATTTCTGCTCTGATCTTTATAATTTCTTTCCTTCTGCTAAATTTGGGTTTTGTTTGTTCTTCTTTCTTTAGTTCCTTTATGTGTATAGTTATATTGTTTATTTGAGATTTTTCTTGTTTCTTGAGGTAGGCTTATATAGCTATAAACTTCCCACATAGAACTGCTTTTGCTGCATCCCATAGGTTTTCGGTCGTCATGTTTTCCTTGTCATTTGTTTCTAGGTATTTTTTGTGTGTGTGTGTGGTACACGGGCCTCTCACTGTTGTGGCCTCTCCCGTTGTGGAGCACAGGCTCTGGACATGCAGACTCAGCGGCCATGGCTCACGGGCCCAGCCGCTCCGCGACATGTGGGATCTTCCTGGACCGGGGCATGAACCCGCATCCCCTGCGTCGGCAGGCAGTCTCTCAACCACTGCGCCACCAGGGAAGCCCTGTTTCTAGGTATTTTTGGATTTCCCTGTGATCACTTGGTTATTTAGTAGTGTACTGTTTAGCCTCCATGTGTTTGTATTTCTTACAGATTTTTTCCTGTAATTGATATCTAGCCTCATAGTGTTGTGGTCTGAAAAGATACTTGATACGATTTCAATTTTCTTAAATTTTCCAAGGCTTGATTTGTGACCCAAGATATGATCTATCCTGGAGAATGTTCCATAAGAACTTGAGAAGACAGTGTGTTCTGTTGTTTTTGGATGGAATGGCCTATAAATATCAATTAAGTCCAACTTGTTTAATGTATCTTTTAAAGCTTGTGTTTCCTTATTTATTTTCACTTTGGATTATCTGTCCATCGGTGAAAGTGGGGTTTTAAAGTCCCCTACTATGATTGTGTTGCTGTCAATTTCCCCTTTTATGGCTGTTAGCATTTGCCTTATGTATTGAAGTGCTCCTATGTTGGGTGCATAAATATTTACAATTGTTATATCTTCTTTTTGGACTGATCCCTTGATCATTATGCAGTGTCCCTCTTTGTCTCTTGTAATAATCTTTATTTTATAGTCTATTTTGTCTGATGCAAGAATTGCTACTCCAGCTTTCTTTTGATTTCCATTTACATTGAATATCTTTTTCAATCCCCTCACTTTCAGTCTATACGTGTCCCTAGGTCTGAAGTGGGTCTCTTGTAGACAGCATATATATGGGTCATGGTTTTGTATCCATTCAGCCAGTCTATGTTTTTTGGTTGGAGCATATAATCCATTTACATTTAAAGTAGTTATCGATATGTATGTTCCTATTACCACTTTCTTAATTGTTTTGGGTTTGTTATTGTAAGCCTTTTCCTTCTCTTGTGTTTCCTGCCTAGAGAATTTCCTTTACCATTTGTTTTAAAGCTGGTTTGGTGGTGCTGAATTCTCTTAGCCTTTGCTTATCTGTAAAGGTTTTAATTCCTCCTTTGAATCTGAATGAGATCCTTGCTGGGTAGAGTAATCTTGGTTGTAGGTTTTTCCCTTTCATCACTTTAAATATGTCCTGCCACTTCCTT
The DNA here is from genome assembly GCF_949774975.1 of Lagenorhynchus albirostris. Lineage (NCBI taxonomy): Eukaryota > Metazoa > Chordata > Mammalia > Artiodactyla > Delphinidae > Lagenorhynchus > Lagenorhynchus albirostris. Next base: position 92,310,337 of record NC_083103.1, read on the forward strand.
CTGGCTTGCAGAGTTTCTGCTGAAAGATCAGCTGTTAACCTTATGGAGATTCCCTTGTATGTTTTTTGTTGCTTTTGCCTTGCTGCTTTTAATATTTTTTCTTTGTATTTAGTTTTTGATAGCTTGATTGATATGTGTCTTGGCATGTTTCTCCTTGGATTTATCCTGTATTGGACTCTCTGCACTTCCTGGACTTGATTAACTATTTCCTTTCCTATATTATGGAAGTTTTCACCTATAATCTCTTCAAATATTTTGTCAGTCCCTTTCTTTCTCTCTTCTTCTTCTGGGACCCCTATATTTCGAATGTTGGTGATTTTAGTATTGTCCCAGAGGTCTCTGAGACTGTCCTCAATTCTTTTCATTCTTTTTTCTTTATTCTGCTCTGCAGTAGTTATTTCCACTATTTTATCTTCCAGGTCACTTATCCGTTCTTCTGCCTCAGTTATTCTGCTATTGATTCCTTCTAGAGAATTTTTAATTTCATTTATTGTGTTGTTCATCATTGTTTGTTTTCTCTTTAGTTCTTCTAGGTCCTTGTTAACTGTTTCTTGCATTTTGCCCATTCTATTTCCAAGATTTCGGATCATCCTTACTATCATTATTCTGAATTCTTTTTCAGGTAGACTGCCTATTTCCTCTTCATTTGTTAGGTCTGGTGCATTTTTATCTTGCTCCTTCATCTGCTGTGTGTTTCTCTGTTTTCTCATTTTGCTTAGCTTACTGTCTTTGGGGTCTCCTCTTCGCAGGCTGCAGGTTTTTAGTTCCCATTGTTTTTGGTGTCTGTCCCCAGTGGGTATGGTTGTTTCAGTGGGTTATATAGGCTTCCTTGTGGAGGGGACTGGTGCCTGTGTTCTGGTGGGTGAGGTTAGATGTTGTCTTTCTGGTGGGCAGGTCCGTGTCCAGTGGTGTGTTTTTGGGTTTCTGTGACCTTATCATGATTTTAAGCAGCCTCTCTGCTAATGGGTGCCCTTGTGCTCCTGTTTTGCTAGTTGTTTGGCATAGGATGTCCAGCACTGCAGCTTGCTGGTTGCTGAGTGGAGCTGGGTCTTAACGTTGAGATGGATTTCTCTGTGTGCGCTTTCACCATTTGATATTATGTGGAGCCAGGAGGTTTCTGGTGGACTAATGTCCTGATCTCAGCTCTCCCACCTCAGTGGTACAGGCCTGACACCCAGCCCAAGAAGTCAGCCACACGGCTCAGAAGAAAAGGGAGAAAAGAAAGAAAGAAAGAAAAAATAAATAAATAAAATAAACTTATTAAAATTAAATATTTTAAAAATTATTAAAAATTTAAAAAATTAAAAAGAAATAATTAAAGAAAAGAGAAAGAAGAGAGCAACCAAACCAAAAAAACAAATCCACCAATGATAAATAACACTAAAAACTATACTAAAATAGACAGACAGAACCCTAGGACAACTGGTAAAAGCAAAGCTCTACAGACAAAATCACATAAAGAAGCATACACATACAGACTCACAAAAAGAGAAAAAGGAAAAATATATATATAACCTTTGGGAAGTCTGAGGTCTTGTGCCAGCATTCAGTAGGTGTTCTCTAGGAGCTGTTCCACATGTAGATGTATTTCTGATGTATTTGTGGGGAGGAAGGTGATCTCCATGTCTTACTCCTCCACCATCTTTAAGGTCTCTCCCTAATCCTTCTTGAAAAAAGAGAATGGACAAAGGCCCTTGTAGGAAAAGATGAATAACTGAGGCTGTGAAGATGGTGAGGAATTAATGTTAATATAACAATGACAGTGAGTGAACAGTTACTGAATGCTTTCTGCAGGCCACTTACTGCAGGCTACTTTCTACATGCTTTATGTATATTAGTTAAAATCTCCCAACAATTCTATGAGGTAGGTAATATTATTATCCTTCCTACTTTATACATGAAGAAATTGAAACATTCAAAATAAGTAACTTCAACAAGGTCAATAGCTGGTAAGTAGTAAAGCCAACCTTCAAACTCATGCAGTTTGGCTCAGAGGATCATGTTCCCAATCATTACATGATTCCACCTCTTTTAAGTAATGCTTAGGTCTACCTAAGAGAGGGGTTGGTTATTACTGATGTCTAATAAGGAAGCAGTAGGAGTCAAATTCCAGGTTGGTAGCACAGGCCTTTGAGAGGACAGGGCTTTCACCAGTCAAAACAGAGTGGTAGTGAGGAAGAGACATTTTGCAGGATATGAGTTTGAACATGTTGCTTTTGAAGTGCTGTGAGAGATTACCTGTAAATTGCATACGATGTGGAGCTTAGGAAAGGAAGTTTGAGTTGGAAATATACATTTTGGTAGTTGTCAGGATTGAACCAGTAGTTAAAGCCTTGGGAATAGGGACAATTATTGCAGTCACCCAGGAAAAATTTGCTGACTGAAAAGGGAAGAGGGCCAAAGCCAAGCACTAGGGAGACCAATAGTTAATGTGACCTGAATGAGTACACTGAATGCAAAGAATTAGAAGAGAGCAGAAACATCAGGGGAGCTTGATACAGAGGAAACCAGGGAAGTGGATTACTCCCTGAAGGAGGGGATTGAGCAACAGTATCCAATGCTGCAAGAGCACAGGTAAATAAGGACAGAAAAGCAGTCACTGGACTTGAACATAGAAGGTCATTGGTGACCATCACTAGAGTAGTTTTAGTAAAATGGTGAAAGCAGTGAATTATGGGAATATGTATATATAGGTATATGTATGTATATATTATAGATTTTTTTCTCTTTAATTTGGACAGTTCTTTTTATGACCTTAGAAATTGAAGAGATCCTTAAAAAGGGCGGGGTGGTAATGATAAGCCTTGAACAGAAAAATGATCTGATTATACAGATTACCCAGTATTCCTGTTATGGGTTTAGACATAAGTACAGTTCACTCACAGCTGATGACCTCCATATTCTTTATGAAGCAGAAAGCAAGAGGGTAGCGTAGTGTACTTGAGCACAGATTGGTTGGGAATGCCTACTAAGGTAATATTGGTCATGAACTGTCTAAGAACCAAAAGGAAAATTTGCTAAACAGAATTGAAGATCCAACTCTATTGGAAACTCCAAATTTCTAATGATGTTGGTCTGCATGGCTGTACAATTTTCTTCAATTCTACTCAGTCTTACAGGTTTAGGGGCAGGGAATAAAGATTGTAGAATGGATTTGGAAAGGGTACCACATAAGAAAATGGGAGCAAAAAGTTACAAGTGAGTAACTCAAGGAATCAACTGTGGTTTTTATGGATGATAAGCAAAGAATGAAATTAAAAGGTAGTTGATAGATGAAGGGAAAATGGAAGATTCAAGGGACTTAGAGACATCAGCAGGATTGAAGGGCAAGTACAATGGGAATTAGAAAGTAAAAGAACTGGAACCATGGTTTTGGCAGAGCAGGGGACACTGGATTTGAGATTTTCACACTAAGGGAAGAGCTAGGTGATAAGATGTAGGCCACATGAGAATGGAAGCAGTGTTCACTGGAGTTGAGAAGGTCAAGGAACTTACAGCTATTGTGTTGAATCAGCTCTTCAAGAATGCTGAAATATCCCTGCAGGACAGGATGCACGGAAAGACTGATAAGTACTGATATATGTACTATATACTATATGGTACCGTAGTATGAGTTAAGGCATCTCAGGGGTCTGTGTAGAATTATAGCCCCTTTCAGGCTTCATCCAGCTCACTTCTTCTTTCCCACACCAAAGTTACACTCTTCTTCCCTTGCTTCTTTAACTCAGGTCACACCCATTCTATTGCTTGGAGCTCCTTCTCCCCAAATCCGGGTACAGAGTGAAACTCAGTCTTCCCAGTTCTCACTCCCTGCTGCTCCTGAAGACAAGCCTGTAGGTCCTTTTGGTTTTGAGAGCGTCAGCTCCTGTTCAATCCTGCTGATTTCTGTGAGGAACCGAAGTGGAAGTGACAGGTACCAAATACAGGAAGCCGCAGAGCTTCCAGAATCTTACACCTTTCTCTCGGGCATGGTCTCTGGGGTGTATTTTCTAACTCCTCTCTGGGAGACACAATAGAAGCTTCATGAAGCTTGCTTTCTCCTGTATTCCTAAGAGTGGGGCTCAGCAAATGAAATCCCTTTGCTGAGGGCAGGCCAATCCCTTCCTGCTTTATGTTATACGACATAAAACAGAAATTTTCAAAATATAATAGACACATGTTCCCACAACTGAAATTAAACAGAAATTAACACATTGCCATATTTGCTACCAATCTTTACTGTTTTTTTTTTAAGAAATAAAGCATTACAAATAGAGATAATGCTTCGTCTGCATCCTTGCCCCATCTCTACCTCAGAGTAACCACTAATCTGAAGCTGGTGTAATTTCCATTCATGTTCTGTGCTTTGACTATGTGTTTGTCTATAAATAATACATATCCTTTTGCAACTCATTTTTTTCATCAACTTTATGTTTTAGAGATTTATGCATTTTGTTATATGTGGATCAGGTCCATTCATTGTAAATTTTTATTGTACAGTATTTCACTGTGTGAATAAATCACAGTTTATTGGTCCCCTGATGAGGGATGGTTTGTTTCTATTTATTCACTGCTATAAACAGTGCTGCAGTGAGAATCCTTGCACATTTCCTTGTACTCATTTGCTAGACATACCAGCATCTAGCAGGTCTACAGGATATACACTAGAAGGATATTGCCATATCTTATGTATGGTAAGGCTATAGTTAATGTTTTTAAGAAACTACCAAGTTATTTTCCAACGTGTTTGTACCATTTTATATTTCTTCCAGCAGTGTATGTGAGTTCCTATTGCTCCAAATTCTTACCAACACTTAAAATTGTGTCTTTTTAATTCTAGTCATTCTAATCAGTGTAAGGGTATCTCATGGTGTGGTTTTAATTGGCCTTTCCCTGATGACGAATGACATATATATATATATATATATACATATACATATATATATATGTCATTAGTCATATTAGTCTTTGTGTATCTGTTAAATTTTTGCCAACTTTTCATGGGGTTGTTGGTTGTTCTTATTAAGCTGGTATAAATTTTTTACATACTCTAGATTAAAATTCTTTGTAAAATACATGTACTGAGAATATTTTCTCCTAGTCTGTGGCTTACCTTTTAATTTTCCTAACAGTGGACTTTGAAAAACAGGAGTTTTTAATTAGCAACTTTTTTCTTTAGGGTTTTTTTTGTGTGTGTGTGTTTCATGAAAGAAATCTTTGCCTATCTCAAATTTATGAAGATTTTCTCCTACATTTTTTCTAAAAGTTTCATAATTTTAGCTTCTATATTTATGCCTATGATCTGTCTTGAGTTAATTTTTGTGTATGTTATGAAGTAAGTGTCACGGTTTACTTTTTTCTGGATATCCGCTTATTCCAACATAATTTGTTGAAAAGATTTTCCTTTCTCCATTGATTTACCTTGTCACCTTTATTGAAAATCAATTTATCATAGATATGAAGGTCTATTTCTGGACCCTCTATTCTGTTCCACTGATCCTATAAATCCATTCTTATATGAATACTACTGTATTACTATAGCTTTATAGTAAGTCTGGAAATCAGGTAATATAATCTTTCAACATTGTTTATCTTTTTCAAAAAATTTTTGGCAATTCTAGGCCCACTGTATTTCCAAATAAATTTTAGAATGAGCTTGCCAATTTCAACAAAAAGAAGCCTTCTGGAATTTTCACAGGAATTGCTTGAATCTATAGATTAAATTGGAGAGAATTGACATCTTAATATTGAGTCTTCTGATTTATGAACATGGTATGTCATGCCATTTGTTTAGGTCTTTTTAAATTTCTCTCAGCATATTTTGTAATTTTCAAGGTACTGATCTTATACATGTATTGTTATATTTATCTCCACATATTTTCATATGTGATACTACTATAAATGATATTATTTCTTACTTTACTTTCAAATTGTTGATTGCTATCATATAAAAATGCAATTGATATTCGTATATTGTCCTCACATCCTATAAACTTGCTAACATCGATTATTTTTTTCTATAGCTTTTATTGTAGATTCCTTGGAATTTTCTATATACAGTACAAAGTCATCTGCAAATAAAGAAATTATTGCTTCCTTCATTTCAATCTGTGTGTCTTAAAAATAGTTTTTTGAGGTGTAATTGATATAAAATAAACTACACTTCTTTAAACTGTACAATTTGATGTTTTGATGCATGTATAAAAGCATGAAGCTATTACCAAAATCAAGAGCATAAAACATGTCCAACGTCCCCAAAAGTTTTCTCATGCCCCTTTGTACCCCTCTCACCCATCCCTATCTCCTGCAGACAACTACTGATCTGCTTTCTATCAGTATAGATCAGTTTGCATTTTCTGGAGTTTAATATAACTGAAGCATATAGTATGAACCCTTTTTTTGTCTGGCTTCTTTCACTCAACATAATTATTTTGAGATTTAACCATATTGTTGTACCAATAGATTACTCCTTTTCATTGCTGAATAGTATTCTATTGTATACCAGGAAGATTTTCTTCTATGTTTTCTTTTATAAATTTTATAATTTAAAATGTTACAGTTTTTGCTTATACATTTAGGACTAGAATACATTTTAAATTAATTTTTGTATATGGTACAAGATATGGATCAAAGTTCTTTTTTTCACACATATGGGTATCCAAATGTTCTAGCATCATTTATTGAACAAACTATCCTTTCTCCACTGACTTGCAATGGCAACACTGTAAAAAAATCAGTTATCCGTATATGTGTGGATTTATTTCTGGACTCTATTCTAGTTCATCAATCTATTTGTCTATCTTCTCACCAATACCACTGTATCTTTGTTACTGTTGACCAAGTCTTGAAATCAGGTAGTATTTGTCTTCCACATTTTTTTCTTTTCTAAATTGTTTTGGCTATTTCATGTCCTTTCCATTTCCACATGAATTTTAGAATCAAATTGTCAATTTCTTCAAAAAACGTTTGCCGAGATTATGATTTGGATGGCACTTAATCTACAGATCACTTTAGGGAGAATCAACATCTTAACAATATTGAGTCTTCCAACCCATGAATAAAGTATGCTGCTCTGTTTATTGGGGTTTCCTTAGTTACTCTTACTTATGTTTTGTAGTTTTTAGTGTGTAGGTCTTGCATATCTTTTGTCAGCTTTTTCCCTGTTTCACAAACTCTGTGCAATTTTAAAGAGTATATTTTTAAAATTTCAACTTCCATGTATACATTACTAGCATATATAATTGATTTTTTGTATATATTTTGTATACTTCAACATTTCCAAACTCACTAATGAGTTCTAGCAGCTTTTTTTTTTTAACATCTTTATTGGGGTATAATTGCTTTACAATGGTGTGTTAGTTTCTGCTTTATAACAAAGTGAATCAGTTATACATATACATATGTTCCCATATCTCTTCCCTCTTGCGTCTCCCTCCCTCCCACCTTCCCTATCCCACCTCTCCAGGCAGTCACAAAGCACCGAGCTAGCAGCTTTTTTATAGATTCCAAGAGATTCTCTACATAGATGATAATGTCATATGCAAATACAGAAAATCTTGCTTCTTCTTTCCAACTTGGATGCCTTTTCTTCTCTTGCATTATCATACTGGCTAGAACTTCTAGTTGAATAGAGGTGAAGAGAGTACACATCCTTGTGTTGTTCCTGATCTTAGGGAGAAAGCTTTCAGTCTTTTGCTGTTAAGTACCATGTTAGCTATGAGTTTTTCACGGATGCTTTCTGTCAGGTTGACAAATGTTCCTTCTGTTTTCATAGTTTGCTTACATTCTTATCAGAGATTAATATGAGACCTTATCAAATGCTTTTAGTGTATCTTCTGAGATTGTCATATGGCTTTTCTTTTTTAGTTTATTTATATAAATTTATACTGATTGATTTTCAAATCTAAATCCCACCTTGCATTCATGAGGTAAAACTTACTTGATCATAATATGTTTTGCTTTTTATATATTATTGGATTTAATTTGCCTTTACGTTCATAAGGCTGATACTAGTAAAAACTTGAGTGTTGGGCTTCCCTGGTGGCGCGGTGGTTGAGAGTCCGCCTGCCGATGCAGGGGACGAGGGTTCGTGACCCGGTCTGGGAGGATCCCACGTACCGCGGAGCGGCTGGGCCCGTGAGCCATGGCCGTTGGGCCTGTGCATCCGGAGCCTGTGCTCCGTGGCGGGAGAGGCTGCGACAGTGAGAGGTCCGCGTACCGCAAAAACAAAAACAAAAACAAAAAAACTTGAAGGCTTTCTATGTAGATCTCTTCGCTTTAATGCTCTTTCTTCCCAACTCTAGTCTTTCTGGTCTTCTCTAATTCTCAGCTCCATCTCCTCATCTCAGGGAGTACCTTCTCCTTGCCTGGATATTCTCAAAGCAGTAAGCTAGTGCAAACATGCAACCACTGGGCTCAGGTTGTTTCTTTCCTATTTCTTTGAGATCATTGTTATTTTTTGCCCGATGTCCAGTGTTTCAAAAATTGATGTTTCATTTATTTTGTCAGTTTATTGGTTGTTTCTGGTGCGAGAGTGAATCCAGTTTCTATTATTCCACTTTGGCAGTAAGCAGACATCCTATATGCTATGTCATTCCTTTGTTTCTGCCTTCCTTATTGCAGTGGCTGAGCCGTTCAGTACAATGTTAAATAGAGGTGGCAATTGTGGTTATCTTTATTTCATCCCCAATCAAATGGGAGAAGTATTCAGTATTTCACCATTAAGTATCATGTTAGCTGTAACATTTTCACAGGTGACTTTCTGGAGGTTGAAAATTTTTCCACTATTTTTAGTATGCTGAAAATTAATTTTTCATAAATGGCTGTTGAATTTTATCAAATGCATTTTCCTGCATCTATTGAGGTGATTTTTTCTCATCTAATCTGTTATTTTAGTGAATTACTTTCATTAATTTTCAAATGATAAACCAATTTTGTATTCATGATGTATTATTCTTTTTAGCTATTGCTGGGTTCAGTTTGTTAATATTTGATTAATGACTCTTATTGGTCTGTAGTGTTTTTTTTTCTCTCTTGTAAGGTCTTCCTGGTTTTCTGTATCAGGATTATTCTGCCTTGTAAAATGAGTTGGGAAGTTTTCCACTTGTATTTTCTGAGTCATATAGTATTGGTATTATTTTTTCCTTAAATATTTGTTTAAATTCACCTGTGAAATATCTGGGCTTGGGACAATTATTAGTGGGAAAGCTTTTACTTACAAATTTAATTTCTTTAATAAATAACTTTTCAGATTTTCTATTCCATCTTGGGTCAGTCTGGTAATTTTTATCTTTCAAATAGTTTTTTCATTCATCCAAAATGGTTTAATTAATTTAAATTAATTTTAACACTATTAATTAATAGTTTTCTGTTATTTTCCCTTCAATATCTGTAAGACCTGTACTGTTGTCCTTTCTTTCCTTCCTGATATTGTTAATTTGTGTCTTCTCTTATTTTCTCCATTTGTCTAGCTAAAGATTTGTCAGTTGTATTGATCTTTTAAAAGTACCAGTTTTTTGTTTCATTGATTTTCCTCTATTGTTTATCCACTTCCTATTTTATTGATTTCTACTCTTATTTTTAATATTGCCTTCCTTCTCCCCACTCTAGGTTTAATTTGCTCATTTTCCCCCTTGATTCCTTCAGCTAGAAGTTGAAATAATTTCCTTCTTTACTAATGTAAACATTTAAAGGTATATATTTCCCTCTTAGCACACTTAAGCTGTATTCCACAGTTTTTAATTATGTTTATTTATATTTATATTATATTTAATATATAATATATATAATATATATATTTATATTATATTTATATTATATTTATATTATATTTAATTATGTTTAGTTATGTTTATTGAGGTCTCTTTTATACACAAAAAAATTGATACTTTTTGGCATACAGTTCAATGAATTTTTAAAATTTATATGGTCTTGTAACATCAACTGACCAATATATAGAATGTTTCAATCATGTCAAAAAGTTCCCTTGTGCCAGGACTCCCTGGTGGCTCAGTGGTTAAGAATCTGCCTGCCAATGCAGGGGACATGGGTTTGAGCCCTGCTCCAGGAAGATCCCACATGTTGCAGAGCAACTAAGCCTGTGCTCCACAACTATTGAGCCTGCACTTTAGAGCCCGCGAGCCACAACTACTGAAGCCCACGTGCCTAGAGCCTGTGCTGCACAACAAGAGAAGCCACCGCAATGAGAAACCTGTGCACCACAACAAAGAGTAGCCCCCACTCACCACAACTAGAGAAAGCCTGAGTACAGCAATGAAGATCCAATGCAACCAAAAAGAAATAAATAAAAATTAAATTAAAAATTTAAAAAAAAAATCCCTTGTGCCTCTTTGTAGTTAATCCTCTTCCTCTACCCCCAGCCCCTGACAACCACTGATCTGTCTTCTGTCTCTATAATTCTGCTTTTTCCAGAATGTCTTAAAAATACAATCATAGAGCATGCATCTTTTTGAGGCTGCTTTCCTTCACCTAGAATAATGCCTTGACACATGTGTGAGTACTTCCTTTTTACTGCTGAGAAGTGTTATATTGTATGACTATACCACAATTTATTTAAGCATTGACCAGTTGGACACTTGTGTTGTTTCTGGGTTTTGGTGATTATTAATAAAGCTGCTATAAACATTTAAGTACAGGTTTTTATGTGCACTATAATTTTTTATTTATTTGGGTAAATACCTAAGAGTGAAACTGCTGGCTTGTATGGTAAGTGTATGTTTAACCTAATACAAAAATGCAAACTATTTTTCAAAGTGGCTATACCATTTTGCATTCCTATCGCCAATGTTTGAGAGATTCCGTTACTCCATATCTTCAGCAGCAACTGGTATTGTCAGATTTTATTCTTTTTTAAATGAAAGCCATTCTAATAGGTAGTGGTATCTCTTTGTGGTTTTAAATTGCTTTCCCCTGATGTTGAGCATATTTTCAGGTGCTTATTTGCCATCTGTATCTCATCTTTGGTGTAGTGTCTGTTTAAATATTTTCTAATTTTCTATTAGGTTGTATGGTTTATTTTAATTGACCTGTAAGGAATTGCTATATATTCTGTATACCAGAAATTTCTCTCAGTCCATGGGCTTTTATTTTCATCTAACTTAATAATATCTTTATTATTAAAGAGCAAAAATTGTTAATTTTGATGAAGTCTATACTTTTTGTGTTCTAATACATATTTTTCTAACCCAAGGCTACAGAGATTTTCACTTATTTTTTTCCTCTAGAAGTTTTATAGTTTAGATTTTTACATTTAGGCACATGCAATGTTTTCAACTTAATTTTTGTATATGGTTCAATGTATAGGCTGAGATTTTTTTGGTTTTGTTTTTTATGTGGACTTTCAATTGTTCCAGTACCATTTGTTGAGAAGACTATCTTTGCTTCATTAAATGGCATTGGCAATTTGTCAAATCAGTTGACCATAAATTTTGGGTCTATTTCTGGACTCTCCAATCTGATTCATTGATCTATATTTCTGTCTTTTTTACTTATATAGATCAAGACTACATGGTCTTGATTACTGTAGCTCTTTATAGTAAGCCTTTTAATGAGTCTTATAGTGAGTCCTCCAATTTTGCTCTTTCTCAAAATTGCTTTTATTATTCTAAGGATATTATTTATTCACGGCCGCATAACAATTTACCCAAAACGTAGAGACTTAAAACAACAAACATTTATTATCTCACAATTTCTGTGAGTCAGGAATTCAGAGAAGCTTAGTTGGGTTTTTCCAGATAAGGGTCTCTCATAGGTTGCAGTCAAGATGTTAGCCAGATATTACAAGATATTACAATCGTCTGAAGGCCTGACTGGGTTAGAAGAGTCATTTCCAAGTTCATTTACATGGCTGTTGGTGAGAGACTTCAGTGAGGGTCTCACCACATCGAGTTCTTCATAAGGCTGCTCACATATTGCTACTGGCTTCTCCCAAACTGAATGAAGAAAGAAAGATGTGTGAGGGAGTAAAGAGAGGAAGTGACATGGTGCCTTTTGTAACCTACTCTTAGAAGGGATATACAATTATTTCTGCCACATTCTATTGGTCACACCAACTAACCTGAATACCAGGATCACTGGGGGTCATCTTGGAAGTTAGTTACCACAGGTCCTTTGCCTGTCTATATAAACTCCAGAATCAACTTGTTGACTGTTACAAAGAAACAAACAAAAACAAAACCCTATGGTGGTTTTGATTGAGATTCCATTGAATCTACAGATCAATTTGGGAAGAACTGATTTGTTAAAAATATTGAATCTTCCAAAACATGGACACAATATGTCTCCATTTATTTAGGTCTTCCTTGATTCTTCTCATCAATATTTTAGAGTTTTCAGCATAGAAATCTTACATATATATATATATATATATATATATATATATATATATAAGATTTTATGTTTTGTGTTGTTAGTATGTATGATACCCCTTTTATAAATTTAACCTATTAGTGCATTGCTAGGATATAGAATACAACTGATTGTTTAAAAACTATGCTGCAAACTTACTGACCTCAATTTTTAATTCTAATAGCTTTTTTGTAGATTTCTTAGAATTTTCTACATACTCATGTTGTCTTCAAACTAGAAGATTTTTACTTCTTTCCTTCTAATCTGTATGCCTTTTGTTTCTTTATTTGGTTCATTGCACTGATGAAGACCTCCAGTACAGTGTTTAATAGGAGCGATATCCTAGAATAAACTACTTTGTCAAATGTATTATCCTTTTTATATATTGCTGAATCAATGTTAATATTTCATTAAGGAGTTTTTATATCCATGTTTATGAGGGGTATTAATCTGTAGGGTTTTTTTTTTCTTGTAATATTGGATTTGGTATCAGGAAAATGCCGACCTCATAAAACTATTTGGAAAGTGTTCTCTCTTCTTTCATTTTCTGGAAGAGTTTGTGTAGAATTTGGGTTTTTTATTTTCCTTAAATGTTTACTTAGAATTACCAGTAAAATCATCTGGGCCTAGAGTTTTCTTTGTTGGGAGTTTTATAAATACAAATTCTACTGCTTTAATAAATATAGAGTTAGTCAGGTTATCCGTTATTTTCTTGAGTGAACGTTGCTAAATTTGTGTCTTTCATGGAATGTGTCAATTTCTTTTATGTTTTCAAATTTACTTTCATGACATAGTTCAAATATTCCTTTATTATCTTTTTAATGTCTGTAGGATCTGCATGACGTTTCCTCTTTCATTTGTGATACTGTTCATTTGTATCTTTCTTTTCTCCTTGATCAGGTCTGGCTAGAAGTTTATCAATTTTATTGATCTTTACAAAGAACCATCTTTTGATTTCATTGGGTTTTTTTCCCTCTATTGTTTTTCTGTTTTAATTTTTATTTATTCCTGCTCTTATAATTATTATTTTCTTCCTTCTCTTTGCTTTGTTTAATTTTATATTTTAATTTGGTTTCTTAAAGTGAAAACTCAGGTAATTTATTTGAGATTTTTCTCATTTTTTAATATAAACATTTAATGCTATAAATTTCCCTCTAAGCACTTGCTTTATCTGCATTCCACAAGTTATGCTTTAATTTTTATTAAATAAAAAATGTTTACTAATTTCCCCTGTGACTTTCTTTTTGATCCAATTAAATATCCAACATATTTAAAAGTATACTGTTTAATACCTTAGTATTTGGGGATTTTTCCAGGTATCTTTCTATTACTGATTTCTATTTTAATTCCATTATGGTCAGAGAACATACTTCTTATGATTTTAATTCTTTTACATTATTTATTTTTATTGTTTTTGTGATCTATTTTAATGAAGTTTCCAGGTACACATGAAAAACACATGTACTTTGTTGTTGTTTGGAGGGATGCTGTATTCCCTGGTGGCGCAGTGCTTAAGAATCTGCCTGGGCTTCCCTGGTGGCGCAGTGGTTGAGAGTCCGCCTGCCGATGCAGGGGACGCGGGTTCGTGTCCCGGTCCGGGAAGATCCCACATGCCGCGGAGTGGCTGGGCCCGTGAGCCATGGCCGCTGAGCCTGCACGTCTGGAGCCTGTGCTCCGCAATGGGAGAGGCCACAACAGTGAGAGGCCCGCGTACTGCAAAAAAAATAAAAATAAAAAAATAAAAGAATCTGCCTGACAATGCAGGGGACATGGGTTCAAGCCCTGGTCTGGGAAGGTCCCACATGCTACAGAGCAACTAAGCCCATGTGCCACAACTACTGACCCTGAGCTCTAGAGCCCACGGGCCACAACTACTGAAACTCACGTGCCTAGAGCCTGTGCTCCACAACAACAGAAGCCACTGCAATGGGAAGCCCATGCACCACAACGAAGAGTAGCCCCCCTCTCCACAACTAGAGAAAGCCCCCGTGCAGCAATGAAGACCCAAAACAGCCAAAAATAAATAAATAAATAAATTTAAAATAATAAATAAATATCAGTTAGATTGTGCTTGTTCATATTTTTATTCAGGGCATCTATCCTTACTGATTTTTTGTCTATTCATTCTATTAATAATGAAAGAGTAAAGGTTTTGAATACAATTTTAGATTTCTCTTTTTCTCCTTTCAGTTCTATCAGTTTTTGCTTTATTTGTTTTGAAATATATTATTAGACATGTAAACATTTAGAATTATTATGTCTTCTTGATAAATTGACCTCTTCATCATTATTAAATGTCTTTATTCCTTGTAATATTCCTTGCTCTGAAGTCTACTTTGGTATCAATATAGCCATTTCAGCTTTTTTATAATTGTTTTCATAGTATATGTTTTTCCATTCTTGTATTTTAACTTACCTGTATCTTTATAATTAAATTGTGTTTCTTGTAAACAGCATATAATTTAATCATCCTTTTTTATCCAGTTTTAGAATCTCTGTCTTTCAATTGGAGTGTTTAAGCAATTTATTTTAATGTATTTATTTATATGGTTGAATTGAGATTTACCATGTTGCTATTTGTTGTCTACTTGTTCATCCATTCTTTGCTAGTGCTTCCACTATGTTGAAATTTTTTAAATTTTAACTTTTTATTAATTGAGTATTTTTTATGCTTTCATTTTATCTCCTATTGTGGAGTATTGGATATTTTTTTTATTTTTAATGATTGCATTATGTTTTACAACATACATTCTTAGCTTACCACAATCTACCTACAGTGGTATCATACTACTTCACATATAAGAATCTTGAATCATTAACCACATATAAATAAGAATCCCATTTTTCTCCTCCCATTCTTTATACTTTTGTTGTTATGTATGTAATTTTACATGGTGTAAATCCCAAAATAAACCATTATTTTCTGTACACAATCAATAATATTAAAAACAACTTAAATGAGTAAAAAAAATATATTTACCTACATATTTGCTATTTCCAGCACTCTACATTCCTTTATGTACATCTGTTTTATTTACTATCATTTTCCTTTTGGGTCTTGTTTCTCTTGACTCATATTCCTTCTTCCATTTGTGGGCCACACTTTCATGATTCTTCACATGTCTACTAGTTTTCAATTAGATATTGGAAATGGTAAATCTTACATTGTTCAGTTCTGGATTTTGTTTTATTCCTTTAAAAAGTATTGGTTTTTATTTTGACAGACAATTAAGTTACTTGGGAATCCATCTGATCTATTTAAAGCTTGTTTTTGAAATTTTCTTAAGGGCAGAGTCAGAGAAAACTCCTGTAGTTTAGTTTATTCCCCTAGTAAAGCACAACATTTTGGTGTCTCTACTAAATTGTCTGTGTAATCAACAAAGTCCCTCCATTCTGGCTAGTGGGAACTCAAATGATTCCTGGCCTTGTGTGAGCTCTGTAAATTGTTCTTGACTTATATCCCCAGTAATTGTTCTTTCCCTAGGAGGTGATCTTTGCCCAATCTTGTGGAGTTTCACCCTATACATGTGAGGAGTGGTTTTCAACCAACAATTCAAGGGAATCCCTATGCTGATTTATGGATCTCTTTCTCTGTGTATCTTCCCCTCTCCAGTACTCTGCCTCACAAATTCTTATTTTTTTAATATATATTTTTCTTAACATCTTTATTGGAGTATAACTGACTTACAATGTTGTGTTAGTTTCTATTGTATAGCAAAGTGAACCAGCTATATGTATACATATATCCCCATAGCTCCTCACTCTTGCGTCTCCCTCCCACCCTCCCTTTCCCACCCCTCTAGGTGGACACAAGCACCAAGCTGATCTCCCTGTGCTATGCGACTGCTTCCCACTAGCTATTGATTTTACATTTGGTAGTGTATATATGTCAATGCCACCCTCTCACTTCATCCCAGCTTACCCTTCCCCCTCTCCATATCCTCAAGTCCATTATCTACATCTACATCTTTATTCCTGTCTCTCCTTAGGTCCTTCAGAACCTTTTTTTTTTAAGACTCCATATATATGTATTAGCATATGATATTTTATTTTCTCTTTCTGACTTACTTCACTCTGTATGACAGATTCTAGGTCCATCCACCTCACTACAAATAACTCAGTTTCTTTTCTTTCTATGGCTGAGTAATATTCCATTGTGTATATGTGCCACATCTTCTTTATCCATTCATCTGTCAATGGACACTTAGGTTGCTTCCATGTCCTGGCTATTGTAAATAGTGCTGCAATGAACATTGTGGTCCATGCCGACTCTTTTTGAATTATGGTTTTCTCAGGGTATATATTTCTCAGTAGTGGGATTGCTGGGTCATATGGTAGTCCTATTTTTAGTTTTTTAAGGAACCTCCATATAAATATAAATATCAGTTAAGTCCATCTTGCTTAATGTGTCATTTAAAGCTTGTGTTTCCTTATTTATTTTCATTTTGGTTGATCTATCCATTGGTGAAAGTAGCATGTTAAGGTCCCCTACTATTGTTGTGTTACTGTCTATTTCCTCTTTTATGGCTGTTAGCCTTTGCCTTATGTATTGAGGTGCTCCTATGTTGGGTGTATAAATATTTACAATTGTTATATCTTCTTCTTGGATTGATCCCTTGATCATCATGCAGTGTCCTTCTTTGTCTCTTGTAATAGTCTTTATTTTAAGGTCTATTTTGTCTGATGTGAGAACTGCTACTCCAGCTTTCTTTTGATTTCCATTTACATTGAATATCTTTTTCAATCCCCTCACTTTCAGTCTGTATGTGTCCCTAGGTCTGAAGTGGGTCTCTTGTAGACAGCATATATATGGGTCTTGTTTTTTTAATCCACGCAGCCAGTCTATGTCTTTTGGTTGGAGCATTTAATCCATTTACATTTAAGTTAATTATCGATATGTATGTTCCTATTACCGTTTTCTTAATTATTTGGGTTTGTTATTGTAGGTCTTTCCCTTCTCTTGTGTTTCCTGCCTAGAGAAGTTCCTTTAGCATTTGTTGTAAAGATGGTTTGGTGGTGCTGAATTCTCTTAGCTTTTGCTTGTCTGTAAAGGTTTTAATTTCTCTGTCAAGTCTGAATGAGATCCTTGCTGGGTAGAGTAATCTTGGTTGTAGGTTTTTCCCTTTCATCACTTTAAATACGTCCTGCCACTCCCTTCTGGCTTGCAGAGTTTCTGCTGAAAGATCAGGTGATAACCTTATGGGGATTCCCTTTTATGTTATTTGTTGTTTTTCCCTTGCTGCTTTTAATGTATTTTCTTTGTATTATTTTTGATAGTTTGATGAATATGTGTCTTGATGTGTTTCTTCTTGGATTTATCCTGTAAGGGACTCTCTGCATTTCCTGGACTTGATTGACTATTTCCTTTCCCATATTAGGGAAGTTTTCAACTGTAATCT
Source organism: Lagenorhynchus albirostris (assembly GCF_949774975.1). Classification (NCBI taxonomy): domain Eukaryota; kingdom Metazoa; phylum Chordata; class Mammalia; order Artiodactyla; family Delphinidae; genus Lagenorhynchus; species Lagenorhynchus albirostris. The sequence goes on from NC_083103.1 coordinate 92,328,081, forward strand.
CTTCAAATATTTTGCCAGTCCCTTTCTTTTTCTCTTCTTCTTCTGAGACCCCTATAATTTGAATGTTGGTGCATTTAATTGTTGTCCCAGAGGTCTCTGGGACTGTCCTCAATTCTTTTCATTCTTTTTTCTTAATTCTGCTCTGTGGTAGTTATTTCCACTATTTTATCTTCCTGGTCACTTATCCGTTCTTCTGCCTCAGTTATTCTGCTATTGATTCCTTCTAGAGAATTTTAAATTTCATTTATTGTGTTGATCATCATTGTTTGTTTTCTCTTTAATTCTTCTAGGTCCTTGTTAACTGTTTCTTGTATTTTCTCCATTCTATTTCCAAGATTTTGAATCATCTTTACTATCATTACTCTGAATTCTTTTTTAGGTAGACTGCCTATTTCCTCTTCATTCTTTGATCTGGTGGGTTTTTACCTTGCTCCTTCATCTGCTGTGTATTTCTCTGTCTTCTCATTTTGCTAAACCTACTCTGTTTGGGGTCTCCTCTTTGCAGGCTGCAGGTCTGTAGTTCCTGTTGTTTTTGATGTCTACCCCCAGTGGGTATGGTTGGTTCAGTGGGCTGTGTAGGCTTCCTGTTCCCCTCTTCCTGATGGAGGGGTCTGGTGCCTGTGTTCTGGTGGATGAGGCTGGATCTTGTCTTTCTGGTGGGCAGGTCCATGTCCAGTAGTGTGATTTGGGGTGTCTGTGAACTTATTATGATTTTAGGCAGCCTCTCTGATAATGGGTGGGTTTGTGTTCCTGTCTTGCTAGTTGTTTGGCATAGGGTGTCCAGCACTGTAGCTTGCTGGTTGTTGAGTGGAGCTGGGTCTTATCATTGAGATGGAGATCTCTGGGAGAGCTTTCACCATTTGATATTATGTGGAGCCAGGAGGTCTGTGGTGGTCCAATGTCCTGAACTCAGCTCTCCCACCTCAGAGGCTCAGGCCTGACACCTGGCTGGAGCACCAAGACCCTGAGTCGTCAGCCACATGACTCAGAAGAAAAGTGAGGAAGAAAAAGAAAGAAAAAAAGAAAAAAGAAAAAAAAAGAACTAAAATTAATAATGTTAAAAATATTATTAAAATAAAATAATTTATAAAGTAATAAAAAAGGAGAGCAACGAAACCAACAAACAAATCCACCAATAATAACATGCACTAAAAACTATATTAAGATAAATATAAAATTCAGAACCTAGTCAGTCGCATACAGCAAACCCCAATCTACAGTTGCTCCCAAATTCCACCATCTCAATTTTGGGATGATTCGTTTTCTGTTCAGGTATTCCCCAGATGCAGGGTACATCAAGTTGATTGTGGAGATTTAATCTGCTGCTCCTGAGGCTGCTGAGAGAAATTTCCCTTTCTCTCCTTTGTTCGCACAGCCTCTGGGGTTCAGCTTTGGATTTGGTCCTGCCTCTGCATATAGGTTGCCCTCTGGCATCCGTTCTTCCCCAGACATGAGGGGGTTAAGGAAGTGGCTGATTAGGGAGCTCTGGCTCCCTCAGGCTGGGGGGAGGGAGGGGTACGGTATGTGGGGTGACCCTGCGGTGGCAGAGGCCAGCATGACATTGCAACAGCCTGAGGCACGCCGTGTGTCCTCCTGGGGAAGTTGTCCCTGGATCACAGGACCCTGGCAGTGGCGGGCTGCACAGGCTCCCTGGAGGCGAGGGGTGGATAGTGACCTGTGCTTGTACACAGGATTCTTGGTGGCTGTAGCAGCAGCCTTAATGTTCCATGCCGGTCTCGGGTGTTGCGCTGATAGCCGTGGCTTGTGCCCATCTCTGGAGCTTGTTTAGGTGGTGCTCTGAATCCCCTCTCCTCGTGCACCCCAAAACAATGGTCTCTTGACTCTTAGGCAGGTCCAGACTTTTTCCAAGATTCCCTCCCAGCTAGCTGTGGCGCACTAGACCCCTTCAGGCTGTGTTCATGCAACCAACCCCAGTCCTCTCCCTGGGATCTGACCTATGAAGCTGGAGCCTCAGCTCCTAGCCCCCACCCGCCCCAGTGGTTGAGCAGGCAAATCTCTCAGGCTGGTGAGTGCTGGTCGGCAGCGATCCTCTGTGGGGGTAACTCTCTGCTTTGCCCTTGCACCCCTGTTGCTGTGCACTCCTTCATGGCTCCAAACTTCCCCCCCTCTACCCCCTATCTCCGCAAGTGAAGGGGCTTCCTAGTGTGTGGAAACTTTTCCTCCTTCACAGCTCCCTCCCAGAGGTGCAAGTTCCTCCCTATTCTTTTGTCTCTGTTTTTTCTTTTGCCCTACCCAGGTATGTGGGGAGTTTCTCGCCTTTTTGGAAGTCTGAGGTCTTCTGCCAGTGTTCGGTAAGTGTTCTGTAGGAGATGTTCCACAGGTAGATGTATTTTTGATGTATTTGTGGGGAGGAAGGTGATCTCCACATCTTACTTCTCCACCATCTTGAAGGTCCTTTTTGGGCTTAAACTTTTAATCACATAAATTTGTTAAATCCCAGAGGCGAGTCACTGCATGCCATGCAGGGCCACAGAGGAAGCTCCAGGTTTTTGTCGGGTGGCAAAGACAGGAGCAAGAGGAAACTCTAGGCCAGAGCCTTTAATGGGGTTTCTGAACTTGAGTTTACTCGGGAATAGCAGAGGAACTGCAATTCTAGAAGGTACAACATTGCAAGTTACAGGTCAGTCTGTGGAGAGTTCAGGATGGGCTGTATTTATCCCTCACAAATTCTTATCACTTCAGTTTTGCTGGACTCTGGTATCTAACTTCTCAACTCATTGAGACTCTCAGATGTTTTTGGTTCCCCTTCCCACTGTCCAGAAATTGCTTCAAGGCAGAAAGCCAGGGTGATTTGGGGATCCACTTGTTTGTTTCCCTTCTCTCAGGGATTACAGTAGTGCCTGCCTCTTGTTCAAGGTCTGATGAATGTTGTTTCACATATCTGTCCAGTTTTCCATTTGCTTACCCTGGGAAGCCAAGTCTGGACTCTTACTCCTTCAAAGCCAAAGTGGGTATTGCTTAATTATATATTCATATTTCACTTTATAATGTGTATTGCCCAATTACTTGCAATCCGTACCCCCTAGGAATGTTTGAGTTTCTTCATCCCTCAATAACTCTTATTTCTGTAAATCAAATAGGTATCAAGTCACATCAGATTTTTAAAGTTTGTATTTCTTGATTACTAGTGAGGATAAGCACCATTGTCCTCATATGCTTTTTAAATATAAATTTTCCCTGTTTATATGCTTTGGCAATGATAACTAGACACTCTTGCTTACCTGACACCGTCCTAGGGTATATTGTAAGGTGCATAAACAGTATTAGATGTAGAATATTTTTTGTGCTTACTTATGTTTGGATTTAATTGTACTTTTCATTGTTCTATTCTTCCCCAGACTTTCCTGCTTTCTATTTAATCGATTGCATTTCTTTTTAATTTACTTCTTTTATGCATTATTTTTCTCCTGTGTGTATGGGGGGGAGTTAGCTTTAAATTTTTAACATGGTTGCTGACTTGAAAATTCTAAATTTAATCAATATTTCTACCCTCTTCCTGAACAAAACAAGAAAGTCTGAACACTTTAGCTTCCAACTATTAGGCTATATTTTGCTTGATATTATAGTCCACTATTTTATTTTCCACCTTGTTTTGTAAACCCCAAGTCAAGTATTTCCATTATTTTTATTTTATATAGTCAATTTTTGTTTATGTTACCCACATGTTCACCAGTTTCTTTATTCACCGTTTTGTTTTCCATCTTACTCTTTCCTTATGGGTTTAATTCCTTTCTAAAATTTTTCTCTCAGTGGGATTCCATGAGTTATAAACTCCTTTAATCTTTGCTTTTCTAAAGATATCTTTATTTTTCCTTCACGTTTGAATGATAGTTTACATCAGGATGGAATTTTGAGTTGCAGTTATTTTTCCTCAGCATTTTGAAGACATATTCCATTATCCTCTGGGTTAAATATTGTCATTAAGAAGTCTGCTGCTGAACGGACTTGAGGTTATGGGGAGGGGGAAGGGTGAGCTGTGACAGGGCGAGAGAGAGTCATGGACATATACACACTAACAAACGTAGTAAGGTAGATGGCTAGTGGGAAGCAGCCGCATGGCACAGGGATATTGGCTCGGTGCTTTGTGACAGCCTGGAGGGGTGGGATAGGGAGGGTGGGAGGGAGGGAGACGCAAGAGGGAAGACATATGGGAACATATGTATATGTATAACTGATTCACTTTGTTATAAAGCAGAAACTAACACACCATTGTAAAGCAATTATACCCCAATAAAGATGTTAAAAAATAAAAAAAATTAAAAAAAAAGAAGTCTGCTGCCCAAGTAACTATTGTTTGTCTACAGAAAACTGTCTTCTATGTTTTATCTTTGACTGTTGTATTTAGCAGTTTCACTATGATGTGTTTAGTTATAGATTTTTAAAATTTATTTTGCCTGAATATTATGTATTTTTTAATATAATTAATCAAGTTTGTCATCAGTTCTGGACAGCTTTCCTCTTATGCATTCTCAGTTTTTTTCTTCTGGAACTCCTATTAGGCACTTATGGTGAGTTTATCATTCCATTTATTTTTACATTTTTCATATTTTCCATCTTTTTCTCACATCATATTCTACTTTGGTTAAAGCCTCCTGATCCTACTTCTAATTCATTTATTATCTTTTCTCCTATTTCCAACATGCTTCCATTGAGCTTTTAGTTCCAAAGACTGTATTTAAATTTTTTTTTATTTGGTTCATTTTAAAACCTGCTTGTTCTAGTCATTTCATAATGACTTATGCATGTATTAGAATCTACATTACTTTTTAAAGGTCTTTATTCATTTTAAACATACTTATATTATCTTTCAGATTGCTATTCTATTATGTCAACTTTCTGATACTCAAAGCTTCCTGTTGTTGGTGTTTGCTGTGCCTCAGGATGGACTAGAAAGATGTCAAGTGCCCAAGCAGGGCTCATTCTGGATGTCTGGCCTCACCTCTCTCTGTGCATCTGCCTTATTTTTCTCTACTTTCTTTCAGATTGGCTTTCCCTGCTTCACATGGATGTGGCCAAACTTGGCTATCAGCTTCCTGATAGCCCAGCTCACCTGTTTACTACTATCTGTTCAAGGGACCAGCTCAGGCTGAAACTAGTCTCTTAGTCTCCTTTCTCAACTTCCGGGGGAGAAGATTGGATTGGCCCTGCTGGGTCATGAGTCTACGCTGGTCCTCTCAGGTATGGACAAGGAATCAGGGCCACATAATATAAAGACAGTTTCTGGACCACACTCCTATATCAGGCAGTAGTCAAAGAACTGGATGACTGTGGATTGGGAAGATACCCCTCAAAAATACTTACTACATCCTTCAGCAGAAATGTTATCCTTTGCATCATTACTGACAAAGTGACCTGGAGGCTCATAGATAATAACAGCGAAGAGAGGCAGAAAAGGGTCTCAGCAGATGCTCTGAGCCTCAAATTGTCATTTGAGACATTTCCACATGAGAGAAAGAATAGTGATCTAGTAACAGAAATGGCTAGGTAGCAAAAAGTTGACCCTTAAGTCCCCACCTTGTCTAGATGCTACAAGGTGGAGGATAAGAGTCCCCCATTAAGAGGACTCCAGAGGAAGCCATGAGCTCTGGGAGATCTGGGTTTTTATTAGCGCCAGAAGATAGAGTATTTGTGACAGAGTTCGCATACAGGACTTTTTGGTTTTTTACAATGCAATAGGACTGGTTGGGTTACAGGGGAAAGGACTAGGGGAAAAGTAAATAGTGAGAAATCAGCTGGCAGGTAGGGGTGGGAGGTGCAGAGCAGTATGGGAAGAATTCACAGATGCACGTAAGCTGACACTGAGCAAGGAGGCAGGAATGAGCATGAGTGTAACTGATGAGAGCTGGTCACATGCTGGACCTGGTGCTCAGGGGTCACTGGGTTTCAATGCCTTTAAATATACCTTATATAGTCTTCCCCTTCCCTTTTTCCTGTTCTGTTCTTTCAGGTTTCATCAGCTCATTCTTTAAGATGCAACCCAATTCCCACTTCCCTTGGCAGGACTTCCCAGGGGCTCTCTAATCTACAGCGACCTCTCCTGCCTCCTGTGGCCCTTCTGGTCGCATCATTCATTTGATGATTACCTCTGCACTACTCTGTGCTATTGTTCCAAGCTTCCATCTACTCCTATATCATCATTTAACTACCCAGGGTTTATGTTGGGTTTTACCAGTGAGACTGGAAGCTCCAAGAGGAGGAACGTGTCTTGCCCTTCTTTGTACCTGCTATAGCATGGTGGATAGTGACCTTCACATAGTAGGTGTTTAATATGTATTTATACTGACTTTCTGGGTTCTTGTTTATGACCTTCGGCACATCACTCTGTGACGTTCAGTTTACCTAATTGTAAAGTAGAGATAATAACCTCCTCTCTCCATTCATCTATTTTGTCTCTCAGTCGATATTTCTTGAACACCTACTCTGTGTGAGGGTGAATGTGTGGAGTGAAAGCTTATTAACAGGATTGCTAAAAGCATCAAATAAGATATTGGATGTGAAAAATGCCAAGAAAAGCAAGAAACACTTACAAAAGAAAGGCATTACTTAAACATTCACATTTAGACATTGGAACGTTAAATTATTTTATAAGCTCCATCCTGAGTTCCTATAGGACTCTGAGTCTATAGTACCTATGGTATAGCACTTATCACATTGTATGATAATTATTTGTGTATATTTCTATCTCTGCCCCAGACTGTGAGCTTCAACATGGAATCCCCAGCACTTAGCACAGTGCCTGCCGCGTAATACGTCTCTGTAAATATTTTAAATAAATAAATGAATGAAAAAAAATCAGCTTCCAAACATGCTCAGCCTATAAAAATGTATTCAGACAGTAAGCACACTGACAAGAATTCTGTCCTAAGAATCTTGTGGAGAGGGTTACAAATGGAAAAAAAAAAGTATGGATTTTGCCCTGAAGGAGCTTATAAATGGAATGGAGAAGCAGAGAATATGCATCTAAAAATGCCTTAAGATGATTTATCAGATTACCTAAAAGCAGTTGTATTTTTAAACTAGGACACTAGCATTGATGGATTTCAGAATAACAGGCAGGTGGAGTTAATCAAGAGAAGCTTTTTGGAGAAACAGGGAATTACATAGGGTGGCATTGACAATACAAACAAAATTTACAGTCTGCCACTTCATGGATGGAGGGGTTACATGGACCACTGGCGGTTTGCAGGGGTATTTGAGAGCTCTAGAGCCATAGTGCTGTGGGAGACTTTCTGTCCCTCTGTTGGATACACACACGCACACACACACATCTTTGTGGCTACAGTGGTGGAGTGATGGGCTTGAAGTGCTTCCCGTCTCTGGAAGGAAATCCTCTGTCCTCAAGTGTTTCTTTCTTTGCTTTCACGTCCACCCTTTGAAGGTAGCCACTTTGCAGCTCTCAAGAGCTCTCTCTCAGGACTGGGCCTGCTCTGAAAGTGCCCCCGTTTCCAGCATGGAACACAAAACTCATTCAATTATGATTCTTTGTTCCAATGCCTTTGATCATCTTAGGGAGAGGTCATTTGAGTAGGTCAGCTGAGGGCAGAGCCAGGGTGACAATTGTTCCTCTCACTCAAGATAAGAGGTGAAAGGCACAGGCCTCTGCTTTTGAAGCTGTAACTTATTGCCTGGTTCACAGCCAGTCCTCCTCAAACAACATCCAGAAATATGGCCTCAGAGCTCACCCTACAATAGGTATTCTATGCTCATTGATTCAACAAATGTTTACTGTACTGCTATGATGCGCTAGCTATTATTCTAGGTGCCAGGGATGGAACTGCAGGCAAGAGAAAAAAGTTTACTAGTTTCACAGAGATTATATCTAAGCGAGAGAAAAAGGAAATCAGCAAGTTAATTTTATACAAGATAATGTATAGATACTATTAAGAAAATAAACAATGGGTTCCTAGAGAAGTCTCAGGGAAAATGTCCCTGAAGTTGCAATATTTGAGCCAGGAGTTTAAGAATAATGAGGAACCAGCCATACAAAGAACTAAGGCAAGACTATTCCAGGCAGAGAGAAGAGTAAATGCAAAGTGCAGAGGCAGGAACAGAATTGGAGACTTCAAGACGTGTGCATGTGCTCACTCACACATGTGAGCACAAACACGCACACACATACATACACTAGAGTAAGAGCATTTCAGGAATCAAGGTAGAAGACAACAAAGGCCAGATCACACAGGCTTAGTGCCCCACGGTAATGCACTGGGATTTTATTCTGGGGGCAATGGGAAGCCACTGACCCACTGGAAGCAGGGGGACGATGGGACCCCCGCAGGAAAGGCTTCGTATCTAGCCTGTGTTGTGGGAAGCAGCAGCTGCTGTTGCAAGGTCTTAGAAGTGGTGAAACGCCCCATATGACCCTCAACCTTTCATCTCTCCTGAACCATAGCACTCGCCAAGTGGAGACATTGTCCACAATCCTCAAAGGCTGCTTTAAGATATGACTTTAAGATAAACTGCAAAGCCCAGAAACTTGAGGCTACTTCTGTCTTGTGGGCTCCTTTAGAAAGGCCAATGAGTGGACGGAAGACCAATCAAAACTCTTTATGTCACCAGGGATCACCCAAAATCACTGAAGTCACCTCGGAATTATTTCAGACATATCAGTGCCTCTTCTGCATTGAAATATTCCTAATAAGCATTTTGTCTTGTTGGTGTATTCCATTATTGTCCTTTCTGGGAATTTTCCATTAGCCCGAACTCTTCCCCTGATAACATAGCCCAGCTCCTTCCCCACAAACATAGAATGTTGGATCAAGAAGGCATCTTAGAGGATATCTCATCCAATATGCTTGGTTTGTAAATGAGTAAGTGGAGGTTCAGAGAAGGCAAATGACTTGATAAAAACCGTATAATCCGTATCTTTGGGTCTCAGTCTTATCTCCTTCCAGTAGACTTGGCTAGCATGAAGAAGGACAGATTAGGTAAGTTTAGACTGGCCTCTTGATTCAGAAAAAGAGTCTCCACATGAAGAAACCAATTCAAAGTTTGCCAACACGGAGAGTCTGGGAAGCAAAAATGAAATGTTTGTGATGGACGGGATAGCTCCTCAAGCTCCAGCATCTATAACTCAGAGCCTCCAAAACAAGGCGGGAGAGTGATGACCATGGGGCCTGAAAATCTCATCAGTGTTTTTACATCTGCAGGAGGTTTCAGGTGAAGTATCCTGGTGGGGGGTCGTGTTGACAGCAAGTCCTTGCTCTTCATTCATGGGAGCCAAGTGGCTCACCTTGGGGCCTGGGAAGACAGGTGCAGGGCAGGGGAGGGCCAGCTCTGTATGAGGGGTGAAGGGGATGGGCCCTGGTAATCCAATATCCTCTTGGAGCCACTCAGTGCTCCACTCCAAATCCATCACTGCAAATGAACCAGGTGACAGGATTAAATATCCCCTAATTGCAGTCCCCCGGGAGGGGCTTGCCAGCTGTCTCTTCCACATGCCCAGCCCAGCAGATGGGAGATCAGATATCCAAGGGTCACTTCTGATGGCCCAGAAGACAGCCTGGGTCCTGGCCACCCGGGCTGAGTGGAAGGAGGAACAGAGGGCAGATTGGGGTGCTGTAATGGGTCTGAAAAACAGAATATTTACTACCATCTGCCCCTTAGCATCTATGTAGTAAGGTCTGCACTACTCTGTGCCTCCTGCTTCTTTGTCCTCCGCATTCACCAGGACAGGATATGGGCTGCTGCACCTTCTCCTCCTGCCCTCTGCAACTCACTGCGAGAAATGGAGTTCTGCCTCAGAAAACCAGATATCCTCACGGGCATGTGGAAGTCCACCTGCCCAGCCCCTGTCTCTGGCCCAGTCTGCTCCTCACTAAACCCTCAGAGGCAAGGATTTCTCATTATTCCTTCCAGACCTCTTGGAAGAGAAGCTCTATAGGGTTGCTGGGCTGTGTATTCTAGCATCCTGGGCTTCAATAAAGGGAAGATTCTTCAAATTCCTTGAGTCACCTCGGAATTATTTCAGACATATCAGTGTCTCTTCTGCATTGAAATATTCCTAATAAGCATTTTGTCTTGTTGGTGTATTCCATTATTGTCCTTTCTGGGAATTTTCCATTAGCCCGAACTCTTCCCCTGATGACATAGCCCAGCTCCTTCCCCACACACATAGAATGTTGGATCAAGAAGGCAGCTTAGAGGATATCTCTAAGAGGGACTTACATTTGGGCTCAACAAATGGACTTGAGCGCCAAATAAAGCTGTCCGGGTACAATTGGCTGGACTGAGAAAGCCTGGAGCAGGGGAAGAGCAGGGTGACTTTTGTCAGGCCCTAGGCTCTTTTCTTCTGAGACCTTTTCACTTGGGGTGATCTGCCATTGTCTTCCCTCAAGACTGCACTCACCCAAATCAGCTCCCATCCAAGAGCGCTGGGCAGTTCTGTGGGAATAAGATGCATTTTCCTTGAGCTGAAATCATGATATTGTAAAATCAGCAGGAGCAGGTATAAGCCAAGAAAAGCTCTCCATCCAGGGAAGGCGCCAAATCACAGGTAGAAAGAAAGTCTGTGCGTCAAACCTCACTGGGGCTCAGGCAAAAGCTAGAAACAGGCATCTAAAGGAGCCCTCAACCCACGACGCCAGGACTGAAAAAGACTCTGGGGACCTTTGAAACAACACGATTGTTGAGAAAGACAAGACCTCAACAGAGGGGTCAGGATTCAGGTCAGTTTTCCTTGGGGCAGCTTGAGAGCTCCGAGGTCATGGGCCTCTGGACTTAGAAGAGGGTCTGATGCTGATCCAGCTCTAACTGATCGTTTTTCTCTTTTTAAAGGGTCTACCATGTCCTTAGAAATATGCTAAGGGCAAAGGTGATTAAGACCAATACTGTCTTTGCCCTCAGGGATCATGTTTGACTTAGGGAAGTCACTGCATTGCTCCAAACTTCAGTTTCATCATCCATCAAATGGAAGGTGTGACATCTACCTTAGGTCCTTCAGAGAGTTGCTGAGAGGCTCACATGAGATGACCGAGGGAAAACTGCTCTGGAAAAGCTCTTTGGCAGGTACTATAAAAGTGAGCAGTATTTGGAGTAATGCGTCAGTGAGAGAACAATGTAGTTGAGTTACCACGAAGCTGAGATCTCCTTCCCTTTCTCCCTGGCTTTCCCCTCCCTTTATTCTAAACAGAGACTTAGTCCAAAGAGAACCATCCCATGCTTGATGATAAAAGGGACAATGGGATTTCCGGGTGGTCCTCTGGGGCCACAGATAGGAGCCCTGCAGTCCAGGATGCCAAACAAACCAGGTGATTTGTGAGTGAGGCAGCAGCAGAGCTATAGGCTAAGAACAAAGGACTTGGCCCATTTCCGTGTCTCTGCAGTGGTCACACACCAGCTGAGCACATCAGCTTCTACCTGTGTCCCAATTTTAGGGAAACCAGAAATCTGGAATCTCGACATAACTCACAACCCCCGAAAAGGACAGGCGGTTAGAGCAGGATGGTTCCTGGTAATGGTGTCTTCGGGTTAATCATGTGTTCCCATATAGGCCAGTGAGCCCAAATGCTGGAATTACCTGGGAGATTTGTCAACATACAGATATCCAACTTCTACCGCGAGAGATTCTGATTTTGAAGGTTTTGGGGTGGGACCTCAGAAAGGATTCTGATCTACCAGAAAGCTTGAGAACCTCATATATAGACAATCCACCCATGTCTTGTCTGTTTTCATTATATGTTCAGGACGGAACACAGAATAGACATTCAATAAATGTTTGTTGACTGAGTAAATGAATTTATTAAAATATATCCAAATACACTCAAGTAAAAAGCAATGAATGGCAAAAAGCAAACTTTTTTTGGGGGGATTTAAAAGTCTGCTAGGATCCAGCTGTATCTGATTGTCTTTCTGATTCTCAATTCTTCAGGGTACAAAATTGAGAAACCTAGATTTGACTCTTTTGTGCTTTCTATTAGGTTTGTTCTGAATAAATGGAACCTTGCTCCCATTGCATAAGAAACAGTTGATGTAAAAATGGTTTATTCTTGCTCCTTCCTTCAATATATTTTATTATTATTAATGCATTATCAGTAATAATAATAATAGTAAATGCCTTTATTTCATTTCCTCATTAGAGATCTTATGAAAGAGATAGGGAATTACTATCCCCACTTAACAAATGAAAAAGCTAATGCATAAAGAGGCCATAGAGCTCATCCCTGCAATCACCCAATTAGAAAACAGCAGGATTGGACTCTTGACTCCAAATCTGATATTCTTCATACTCTAGCAAGCTTCCCCTGCAGATGTGAATCCAGTGACCTCCCACGTATGTCACTCCAAATGTGCAAAACAGAATGACTGGAATCATCCACAAAGCACCAGGATGTGTTCCTTCACCAAAGAATCCCTTTTTACAAAAGCTCTTCATTTTATGTAGGATCATTAAGAGGTTAAGTAAGACAGATAATGTAAAGAATCACTCACTGCTAATTGAAATGCAGGCAAATCATCTCTGAAATGATAATGTAAGTTAATAGGAAAAAGGAACTCATTCTCAAAAAAATCTGGTTTATATGTGACTTTTCAGGAGTATACCTATCACGGGAAAGTCAGGTAAATGTATACACTCATATACCACACTTCTATAGGAAATACAGTCCTGAACTGAAAATAAATTGACAGATAAGCTGCTTTTCCTTTCTTCTCTCCCAGAGCCAGGTCCTCATTCCTCAGAATGTTCCAGCATCCCAGCCACAGCACTCAGTCAGACCATAGGCTCACGTATTTTCAACTAGGCAACTTTAGCTGAAAGAAGCTATCAATGGAGTCCAACAAAAGCAGCACAGCCTTAGGCTGGATCTAGATGAGGCCCAACTATTGAAAACGATGGCGATTTTCTGAATACTCTAAACTTCTGGATTTTGAAAACGTCTTTTGCTCCAGGGGCAAAGATGATGACTGAATATTTAACGCAACCTATTATCCTAAATATTTTAAACAATGCGTAAATCCATGACTTTCTTTAACTCCTGGCTTTGGCCATTTATTTTTTAACACCTTTATTGGAGTATAATTACTTTACAATGTTGTGTTAGTTTCTGCTGTATAACAAAGTGAATCAGCATATACCCAGAGAAAACCATAATTCAAAAAGAGACATGCACCCCAATGTTCATTGCAGCTCTATTTACAATAGCCAGGACATGGAAGCAACCTAAGTGCCCATCAACAGATGAATGGATAAAGAAGATGTGGCACTCATATACAATGGACTATTACTCAGCTTTGGCCATTTTGAGCGGAACTGATCCAGTAATTTATCCTAATGTCAATTTGATTAAATAGCCAATCAATTCAGTTTAACATCTGGCTATTCCAATGAATGGGCTAACTGACGAAATAGACCAATAACCTTGACAATGGATTTTGGAGACTGTAGGAAGTAGGAAGTCACCAGCTTCCCAATGTGGGACGACTTGCTATAAAACAAGGGCTGAAGCAGACATGAGTGGAATAAAAATGCCCTTTATTCTCTATAGGTGTCTCTGGGGCCCAGAGAGATGGACATCCTTTCCCTGGAGAAGCCTGGTTGCCTTATGGAGAAGCCTGGCTGCCCACCAACTCTCCCAGCTGCCCCTCACCCTCAGCCAGCCCTCAGGCATGCAGGTCCCTGTCAGCTCTAACAGAGGGTGGGGACTGGTCAGGTCATTCATTGGTTCTGAAGTTTCTTCTACTTAAACCAATTTGTTAGGTGCTTCGTGATTTACGGCCACAGTGGAAAATGAGGCTGGGTATTGATTCTCGGCCTTTTCTATTGCAAATGGGTGCAATGTCTTATAGTATGTCAGAATAATAGCAATGGGCACTCTATCAATGTCAAATGTTAAAAATGATCAGCTATTGTGATGTAGGAGATTAAATATGGAAGCGTGATGGGTATATAAAAGTGAAACGGCAATAATAAAGGGATTTTTATGTTCGGCTCATTGCTCTCGAGAACCCACCTGGGGAGCTATTAGAACCTATTGTGCTGATCAGTGACATATCACCATGGGTTAAAGGACGGGACAGGTGTGCCCCTCCCCAGGTGCTGTTGAGCCTGGCAAAGTGGAATGGGAGAACCCAAGTGAAGAGATCAGAGTTCACCTGGCCCTACCTTCCGGAGCTTAAGTGCAACTTCTAGGATGGCTAGGAAGGAAAAGTACAAGGCAACCAAAAGCCAATCAGAAATGCCGGAGGTCACTATATCCCTTCTTATTTTCTCCTGCGGCGATGGCTCAATCTTTAAAGTCAGCCAAGAGATTTGTCCTCTTCTTTAAGGTCTCTGGAGAGATGGCAATCCCATTTTGTGCAACCACAGAAAGTTACAACTGGAATAGATCTCATTGATCACCTTGCACAGTCAACTTTCCCTTTTAAAATTCAGGGAATTGAGGCCCAGAGAAATAGAGATATGCCCAAGGTCACACAGGCGATGAGTGCCAGAGTTGGACCAAACCCAGGTCCAGGCTGGAAATCTCCTCACCGTCTGTCCTCATCTGCCATATGTGTCTGATGCCATCATGTCCTCTAGATCAGCACTGCCCAACAGAAATATAATGAAAGCCCTATCCGTGGCTTTAAATATTCTAGTAGCCACATTAAAAAAGTGATAAAAAATAGGTGAAATTAATCTTAAGGTATTTGATTTAATCTAACATTTTAAATATCATTCAACATGTAATCAATATAAAAATTACTGATGTATTTTACATGATATGTTTCACACTAAGTGTCTGGGTGTATTTTATAATTGCGGCATGTGTCAGTTTGGACTAGCACATCAAGTGCTCCGTAGCTGCATGGGCTAGTGGCCTCAGCTCTAAATGGAGTTGTCTGGGGCCTGGGGAATGTATCCATATCCCCTAGGGAGGTATGTAGGGCCTAGAGGAAGGCATGTGTACTTTGAAAAAGCAAATAAATACTACAATACACTTGGAAATTTTTTTTAAAAACTCATTTATAAGCACATACTACAGACCATAAACCTTGACAAAATCTTAGTGAGGGCACATCGAAGACAGACTGTCAGTCACAGATGGGACTTTTCAGGGAGGTATGGAAAGTATATTTGAATTTCTGGACATTGTAAGGGGCCTTGGAAATTTTTCATGTTTGCCGAAAATAGACATGAATTTACAAAGACTAAGAAATGGACTAGCCTTCTGGGGCAGAGCAATTTCTCAGATGATGTTGTCATCAGCATATAAGTTACCAAACTCATTTTCTGAGAGCAAAACCAAGTTTGAGAACTGCAGAGTGTCATGCAGAGGTTGAATTAAGCCTTAGACTTTATGTCAGAGACCAGGGAACCCTTGAAGCGTCCATCTGCCTGAGTCACCGACGCCCCTTTCTCAAGCACACAGTGGAATGGCAACCTTGCCAGGCATGCCCTTTGCAGATGGGTCCATCCATGGCCTGGAATGTCCACTGGGTACACCCAGGGTTGGGGGAAGGAGAAGTCATGGTCCCCAGCTTCAACCTGGAGATCAGCCCATGGCCAGCAGGTGGGGAGGCAGGAGCTGGGGGAGAGCGGCGATCAGGGTACCATGCAGCCGCCTCCGTGTTGCCATTCCTGAGAGCAAGCCGACCACATAATGCACGCAAAGCCAGCCTGAGATCTAACACCAGGTCCCTTTCAGCCAGAGACAGGTTGTCACTCTGACAGCTATCAAACCAATCAAAAGGGTAAATTAAGGTGTCCTTGTTTTTTCTTTTTGGAGGGGTAAGGGGTAGTTAAAATGCTGATCTCCAAGTGACAGTTTTCTGAGCTGAGAGTGAACTCTCACTGCTGCCATCTTCACTCTGGAGGCTCTCCGGAGGAGCATGTCAGGGAAACCAGGAGGCTCCTTCCAGACCTGCTTACTCCCTAAGGGCATCCAGGCACAAGTCACACTGTGTGATCTGCCCCTTGGGACCCAGAAGGGGAGAGTGCCAGTCTCCACCTGTTCCCACTGCACTGGGAGCCAGGGATCAACTTTCCACTTTTGGGGGAGAAACTCCTCCTTTTTGCCTTAATTGCAGCCTTAATAATTAAGTGGGTGCTTTCATGATGTGGGCGTCTCATTACAGAGTGACACTGGAAACGCACGCACACAGAGGCACACACCTTCATGCACACACGTGTATTCTGGAAGCCAGGCATTACATCATGTTTAAAAAATTATCATAAGCAAAAATTTTAAATAAAAAACAACAAGGGATATATGTGTGCTTAATTAAAAGAGAACTTTATTAGCTGGCACTAATTAAAGCACGTTATGAAGTCTGACAAATGCCTAGAATAGTTTTGATGCAAGTAATTTGTTTACGACTAGAACTTGGTGGAAAAGTTCAAGCAATTTTATTTTTGCCTGGGTAGCACCGCGATGTCTGGGGGATAATTAACCATTAGTGGTTTAATAGCAGAGGCACATTCATTATCCCGCTTTCTGACTCCTGCCAAGACATTCATGTTGAGTGATCAAGCCCATTCCGCCTCCATGTACCTGACAGCTGACCTCCCACTGGCAGCTGAACCCATTTCACAGATGAGATTTCCGGAAGCCAAATGCCTGCTCTCTGGTCCATCCAAGATCTCAGATGTGTTCAAGATGGACCTCCTCACAGAAGAGGGGCATCTTCTAGTTGGCGTGTTCTTTATAAGCCCTTCCTTATGTGGGTGTCCCTGGCCAGTGGACAGGCACTATTATGAGTGTGTTGTTTTGACTCTCTCCCAGGAGCTCTGGGGCTGACCCGGAGAACAGCAACTCCATTCCGAAGCTAGGAAGGCCTTGGCTGGCCCCCTCACAGGTCCTTGCCTGTTGGCCACCTCGTCTGTTCTTCCTTCTCCTCACACCACCAGGGCGAGGACAGAGCTATGCCGATATCCACACACTAAGCTGTCCACACATACAATCAGAAAAAGCCTCTGAGTTTAACCCCCTGTCATCATTTTTTAAAAGGGAAGTATAGTTGATGTATAATGTTGTGTTAGTTTCAGGTGAGTACAAAGTTAGTTTCAGGTGTTAGTTTCAGGTGGCTCACAAAGTGTTCTTTTTCAGATGCTTTTCCATGATAGGTTATTAAAAGATATTGAGTATAGTTCCCTGTGCTATCCAGTAGGTCCTTGTTGTTTATCTATTTTATATGTAGTAATGTGTATCTGTTAATCCCAAACTCCTAATTTATCCCTCCCCCCACCCCAAATCATCTTAATTGTCTGCGCAAGCATGAATATATATACCACACTTTGCATTGGTTTTTATGTCTGCGCAGAATGGTTCAATGCCCTGCTCTGAGCAACATGCTTTTTGGGGGGCAGGGGAATGGACTAATTGACCTCCTGGGACCCCATCTAGTCTGTAAATCTGAAACAAGGAAAGGTCACTTCTTAGTCAACTCTGTGGCTTGCCTCCCACTGTTCTTAACCTAGGCATACTTCCTGGAGGCAAGAAGACAGACTTGGAAGAAGATAGTAGTCAAGAACATTCTCTACTTCGTCACACAGACCCGCAGAGGATTCCCCCTCTTTCTCCTTTTTTTTTTTTTTTTTCCTTTTTCTTAAACTAAAGTTTGAAGCTAAATCCACTGTGGGCTTAAGGAGGCACTTTAAACTTCACTGACTTCAGAGTTTAAATGGGAAGACTTGACAGGTATGCTAATGCTCTTCTATTAAGTCTGCAGAAAATGACATTAAAGGTATTGGTTAAAGACACGGCTCAGTGTTTGAGCAATTTAATGAAGTGTTACACACAAGCTGACCTTGTAGAGGGAGAAGCTCACGGCTCTCTCCGCGTTTCGGGAGGCCCTGGCCACTCTGTTTGACATCTGAGCTTAACACCAACCCCAGACTCATTACTGTCTTCGAGGTTCTGGGAACCGCCAAGGGGGAGACCAGCCTTTGCTTGTAAAGTCCAGTGACAGCAATGAGAGGTAAAAATAGTGGCTTCTGATCCTCGGCTGCGTGAAGCCAGAGGTGCCGATTTGAATGACATGTTCGGTTTTCATAAACATGGGCCGTGGTCCCCTGGAGGAGCCTGAACAGGGGAAAGGAGGGGCTCCTAGAGCAGGCAAGGTGGACAGGGTCAGCCGTGTGTAAAGGCCAGAGCTTCCTATGGCATCTGAACGCCAGGTGAGCTGGTGGAGCTCGGAAGGTAGGGGTGTCTCTGCCAGTAGAGCGGGCAGCCCCACAGGGAGTTCAGGTCAAGGTTCCCTGAGCATGCATCAGCACTAGAAAGATGTGAACCCCTAGAAAAGGGCAGATTCCCCAGACTCCTACAGCAACCTCAATTCTTCACCAACTCATTCATTCATCATGAGTTTTTGAGCACCTGTTGTGTATCACATCTCTCTCCAACTGCCCCCGATTCACTATGTTCCAGCCATGCTATGGTCTGCCAATTCCTAGAACGTTCAAAACTCCTCCCTACCACAGGGCCTTTGCACATACTTTCCCCTCTGCCTGCAATACTCTTCTGAGATTTTCATAAAGGTAGCCATTTTAATCCATCCAATATCAGCTTACACATATTCCTACCAGAGGGGCAGATGGGTTTAGAGAAATATAAGGCCCACAGGTCTTGCTTGGTATATGGTAATTAATAATTGTTATTAGACTTATGATCCTTTGCTTTTGAGTGGCTCATTATACCTTTCAAAGTTCCCTCATACGTTATCCATTTGGGGTTTCCCCACTACCTCCTAAGTCAGACAGAGGATTTGCTGGCTATTCTTATGTTGATACAGGTAGCCTGAGGCCATCAGAAACTGTGCATGTCCAAGGCAACTGTGCTGACCCCAGACCAGGATCCAAGTCATCTGAGTTTCCATCGCTGCAGATGGTCCACATATCTCTCTCTGTCAACAAAGTGGACACACATGTAAGGGCCAGGCCTGGAAAGCAGCCCTCAGAACCCCTTAGCATGGGGAGACGTGACAGGTGAATGAGCCGTGATTCCTGTGTCGGGCACAGTGCTGGCAGGGCGAACACACAGAGGGCAGCCCTGCCCTTAGGAACCTGTGCCCCTGGCCTGAGGGGCAATGAGAGGAACGTTTGACACGTCCCTTCTGCTCTCTCCTATCTCTCCTTCCCTTCCCTCTGCCCCCCTTAGCCTGTGCTCAGAGCTGCCACGTTTCCCTTGCTCTAGTCAAGCTGGCTTGTTCAAGCAGAATTCTTTGGAGGAAGAGCCCAGTCCAGGTTTTCCAGGAGAGAAATTCATCCATCAGTGAACATCTGTTGAGCATGACCTCTGCGCCCTCCCTTCTGTTCAAGCTCTAAAGATAATGCCTGACGTTACTGAGCTGTTGCCCATGCAGGCTCTGCTGCCTTCCTCCACCCTCACAGCAATCCTAGGAGAGAAGGCCAACCGTGTTGCCATCTTGCAGGTGAGGAAACTGGGATTGGAGAGGTAAATAATGTGTCTAACATCACACGGTAACAGCTGATACAAGCTGGCTGTGAACTCGGGGTTGTCTGACTCAGGGTTGCCCAGAGTCAGGGCCCAGAGGGCTCTATGCAGTTGTAGTTGGTGAAAATGGTGCCCCCTAGAGGTGTGGGTGCACAAGATGGGCAGCTGCACACAGAGGTGCTGGCCAAGGGCTTAACCATCACAAGATTCTCCTGCTTATGATTCCCTTACAAACCCACCAGACGACAGTACAGGGGGCACCTCCTCTACTGCTGGGCCGTGTGGCACCTTCAGAAAAGAGGGATCTTTGGGGTTGGAGCAGTCTCGGGGGCTTCATGGAGAAAGCAGAGTTTGAGATGCCAGATCTCAGATGGACAGGACTCAATGGCCTAATGGTAAAGAAATCCTTTTCATTAACATGAATAATTTTGTGCCTGGCCCTACTGTGGGTATGTTACATTATTATCTCATTTAATTTTTTAATTGACATACAGCACTGTATAAGTTTAAGGTGTACAACATAATGATTTGACTTACATACATCATGAAATGATTATCACAGTAGGTTTGTTGTGTATATATCATCTCATATATATACAACATTAAAGAAATAGAGAAATATATTTTCTCCTTGTGATGAGCATTCTTAGTTACTCTCTTAAATTTCACATGTAACATACAGCAGTATCTTAATTATAGGTATCATGTTGTGTATTACATCCCTAGTACTTATTTATCTTACACCTGGAAGTTGGTACATTTTGACTGCCTTTATCCAATTCCCCCTTCCCCAACTCCTACCTCTGGTAACCACAAATCTGATCTCTTTTTCTATAAGTTCATTTGTATGTTAGTTCATTTTTTGTTGAAGTATAACTGACCTACAACACTATGTTAATTCCTGGTATACAACATAGTGATTCGATATTTCTATACATTTCAAAATGATCACCATGATAATCTAGTTACCATCTGTCACCATACATAGATCTTACAGAATTATGGACTACATTCCCCACATTGTACATTTCATACCCACGACTCATTTATTTTGTTCATAATGACCCTGTGAGGTAGGTGAGTGAAGACCTGAGACTCTGATCTTTCCTCTGTTGTTCTGACTCCTGTCCACTGTGATCTGGTGGAAAGAGTAAGGACTTTGGGTCTTGCAGACACACATCTGAAGCCTGTAGGATGCTGTGCTGTGCAATCCCAGGCCGGGTGTTGGGGAAGGTGTGTATAAGAACAGTATAAACATGGTTGAAACACACACACATACACACACATAGGCTAATGAATGGTCTTAGAGTTGGACTATTGAACATGATAAAATGTTGACTTGATTGTTCTAACTGGACCCTAAGTAGCTGGTGAGGCTTTCAAGGACTGCATGTAGGGGTCAAACAAGCAGGTTTCAGCCCCAGATACCAGTTCAAATCCCCACTCCGCTACCTACAAGCTGCATGACCTTGGACAAGTTCAATCACTGTAGCTCTGAAATGAGGACAACACAGCATCTCCTACTGGGCTTGTTGTGAGAATTAGGAGTAACACCGTCAAAGTGCTTGGAGCTCCGCCTGCCCTCCCATGGTGCGTGACGCATCGGCTACTCTTAGCAATTCACTGAGTCTTCCCATTGAGCACCTATCCTGTACCAAACCCTGTGGGAAATAGAAAAAGGAAATAGGCCTAGTCTTAGCCTTGGGTGTGTATTCAAATAACTAATTCAGCCCAGAAGGGGATCAGGTGCTGTTTCTGAAGTGCAAGTAAAGCATTTCTAGAAAGAGATCAGTCCTGACTGGGTGGAGAGAAAAACAGTGAGCTGGAGCTTGGGGAAGGGGCAGGGTTTTAATAGACGGAGAGAGCAGCAAGCAGTTAACTGTTCTCACCACATCCATCAGGCATCAGCTAGTGGGGTGTCTGATGCACCCAGGTGACACCTGCTAAGAAGAAAAAGAAGTCAGTTAAACAGGTAAACTAGCATCACCCCCTAACATGGTGGAACTCTCCATCCTAACGCCACTAAAGTTCTCTCTGGCATGTTGACGGACAGAAGCGCATTCCTGTTTACTATTCATTTTGGAGCCCCTGTGCAGACCCAGCCTTACCCCACTCCATCCAGGACTTTATGCAAAAGGAAGGGCTAAACCAACACTGAGTGGCACCCACCTGACTCTTAGCTTTGAGTCAGGCATGATTAGAAATAGGACTGAAGGGGAAAGATTTTCGGAAAGACGGCATGAGGTGGAAGACTGGGGCCCAGCCCTTAATCCCATGGTGCTTCTTAGACTAGGACACCCCTTCCCTTTCCCCCCCCCAACCTTTCTCTTTTTTAAATTGAAGTGTAGTTGATTTACAATGTTTCAGATGTACAGAAAAGTGGTTCATTTATACATATATATATATATTCTTTTTCAGATTCTTTTCCATTATAGGTTATTACAAGATATTGAATATAATTCCCTGTGCTATTTAGTAGGTCCTTGGTGATTATCTATTTTACGTATAGTAGTATCTGTTAATCCCAAATCCCTAATTTATCCCTCCCCCCACCTTTCCCCTTTGGTAACTATAAGTTTGTTTTCTATGTCTGTGAGTCTATTTCTGTTTTGTAAATAAGTTCATTTGCATCATCTTTTTAGATTCCACATATAAGTCATATTATATGGCATTTGTCTTGCTCTGACTTTACTCAGTATGATAATCTCTAGGTCCATCCATGTTGCTGCAAATGGCATTATTTCATTCCCCCTCCAACCATCCTTTACTTTCTCTCTTTTTTTTTTTTCCTTTTCTTGTCCTCTTCCTTCCTTTGCTTTCCTTCCCTCCCTCCAGCCTTCTCTCCCTCCTTCCCTTCTTTCTGGCTGGGTGCTATTTTTGGAATTGAATTAAGAACCCCTTCTGCCTCCTACAGACATACACTCTAGCATCTTCGTCCCCAACCCACATCATGAGCCAGAGACTCAGCTTCCCTTTTTCCTGGAAGGTGGACAGGTGATTTATAGCTGGGGGCAGAGAAGAGAGAGAAAGAACAGCAGAAATAATCCTCAGGCCAGGAGACAGCCTCGTCTCCTAAGGAGGAAAATCAACCCAGGAAAGAATTCACTCACAAACCTTTTGAAGGGACATGGAGGAAAGTGGAGAGATTTTTCCCTTCTCCTTCAGGAAAAAAGCTTTTAAAATAAATAGCTGACACGTCTCTTATTTGAGTAATTCTCTGCTGGTTATAAATGTGCCACTCTAGAATGCTTTATTTAGAAGTTAAAAAAAAATGTATTCTCCAGAAGAGGGCTCAGCAACACCCAGGAGAGCCAGGCTCACTCTCGCCTGGCCCTCCCGATGCCCAGCTTTGGACATTCATATATTTGCCAATAATCTGATCTAGTTAATACTTTTTTTAAAAAAAAAAAAAAAAAGGAGAGACAGCTGGTTCTCCCACACACATCTGACATTTTCCTTTATGCCTGGCTTAACTTTTTTATGACAGCCTGGATTCACTCCATTGGAGAATTTCTCTCTTCAAATGAGCTTTGTGTTTTATGTTTGAAAATTTTTCTTTAGACAAACCTAGTAATTTTTCAAGTGAAAATGTGTACACTTGAAGCGCTTAGGAAGTTTCAGGATCCATCCGATCGGCACAGAAATCTGAGGTTATTCAGGCTAAAGTCCCCATATCTAGCTGCACTCTTAAAAAAGTAATAAAAAGCAAGTGATATATTTTAACTTGTTTTTTAAGCAAAAACCTCCAGACTGTCAGTTTCGTTAAGTAATTGATTAGTACCTCTGCACACTTCCCACTTTTCCCCTGTGAATACGGATATGAGGCTGCTCTTGGAGTGTACCAGGTACTTGTCTTGGAGTGGGAAAGGAAGATAGGCCAACTGGGTGTCCTTTCTCTTCCCAGTGGGGAGATAAATTTTTCCTCTGGTGGCTCATGTCTGCTTCTTCCCAAAGCAGGGGCTCTTTGCCGGGCCCATGTCCAGTACTTACACGGTGTCCTAGAAACATGTAGACTTTGGGAGTCCAGCACCCAACCTTGAACTTGACTTGCGCTTTACTGACTGAATCACCTGAGAATGCCTGCTTGACCTCTCTGTTTTATCCATCTGTAAAAAAAGGAGTTACTCAAAATCTCTACACTACACATTATACTAAGTGAGATCATACGTGTGCTTGGTAAACACGCCATCTCTGTATGATTTTATTTGTTGGTTTAACTTGGAGGGAAACCAGATCGCTTAACAGCCCACTCCCTTCAGACCCTTTGGTGATCCAGCCAGAGGCAGAATGTCCAGCTCAACCTCTCATTCCTACCTCATCATACCCTTATTTACAGGGTTAAGGTAAATATACGTGGATAACAAAGACACCATCTGCACGCTTGGCCTTTCCCTGAACCCACCTGCTCTGAGGTTCAGGGGCATCTCTGACGCATAAGAACTGCATTCCTTGTTCGAACTACACCTTTTGATTTGGCCACACTGATACCATATAAGTAAACCCATCCATCAGTGGAGTATGGGTCCTTTTATCTCTAGTTGTGCTCGAAGTGTGGTCCCTAGACCAACAGCATTGGCATCACCTGAGAGTTTGTCAGAGGTGCAGAATCCCAGACTCCCACCCCAGGCCTACCGAATCATAATCTGCATATCGGCAAGACCCCAGGGAATCCGTACGCACATCAGCTTGAGGAGCATAGCCCCAGAGCACGGTAATATTGCGGGAGTGCAAGCTTCAGCCAGGGAAGGACCTTCCATCCCTCATATCCCGCTGCTAAGGGCCTGGAGCATCTAACCCATAAAGTGTTGCCAGACAGACACCAGCTCCTACAGTGGTTGCCTGGTCACTGGAGACTCTTCAGCCTCTTTTCCTTTTTCTCTTCTAACACTTGCTACGACAAGGCACAAGGTTTGGGTAGACTCAGATATTCAAGGCCTGAAACTAAAGATGGAAGGTTCAGCTGAGTTCTGAACTGAGAATATTACCAAGATTCCTTCCATCTCTACTGCACTTAATGTTTTGCATATATCACAGGCTTGATTCTCTGAGCACCTGGATGGGGGAGGGGCCAGGTAGGTCTTCAGAGAAGGGAAAGAATCTGCTCCATCCACTCATGACGGTAGGATGGGGGCTAGAACTCTGTCTGGTGTGCATAGCGATTTACAAATTTGTGCCCCTTAGATGAAGCCTGGATAGAATTTGAAGGGCTTCTGCAACTAAGGGCTCTGTGAATTCTAGAGATATCGGACAGAGGTTTGCAGCCCAATCGCCACTAAATCCATTAATTTAGCCTTCCAAATAGCCCTGTCCACTCACCCGGGGCTAGAGACTCAACTCCTGGAGTGGAGTCAAAACTGCAGATACCACTCGCCAATCAGCCCGCAGCATTGACTGAACGCCCACTGTGGGCAGCACATCACGCCAGGCCTGCGGGGGAGTGGGCAAGGATCACAGCAAAGAAATGTGCTTTGGGAGACATGAAGGAGGACAGTGTCCAAAATGCTGTTCAGTGTTCTGTAGAGAGAGATGATAGGTCCAGCAAACGTTTACTTGAGTTTTGTGCCAGCAAAAATAAACTCTCCCCACAGTTGAGTCTGTATGCTTTTTTTTGTTAGAAAATTAAAAAAAACACTGTATAACTCAATGAATATCCCTCTTTTGCCTCAGCTGCCAGAAAACCCAGAGTAATTCTGCCCAAATCGTGTAATCGACTCATTTCAGAAGCCTGAGCGCGTCTACTGCTTCTGCACGCCTTCAATAGTCTCTCTTACTTTTTGTTTTGTGTTTTGGTGTGAAAATCCCTTTGAATCCTTTTCTGGTAATAGATAAGGCACAGACACACACAACTTTGAGGCATTTCCCACTTGGTTTCAGGTGGTGGAGGAAAGGCATGCATTATCTTCATGAGGTGTCTTACACGGGGGCTAGATGCCCCGACTTACAATTGAGAGTCTGGGGTCTCAGGTATCCTACTGATTTGAGGGGTGATGTTGCACAAATCATTTTCCCTCTCTGGGCCACAATTTCCTCATTCACAAAATGGGGAGGTGAGACTGGCTCCGAAATTCCGCCAAGAGAAAAAGGGAAACAACAAAAGAACAGGCACAAGGTAGTAGAAATGCAGAGGATGAATGGCATGAGCATCATTGGGTGTTGTGTCCCAGAAGGAAGCTCTGCTGAAGCTTTGAACCAGGTGTAGAAGTCAAACATTAGTGTATGTGTCTCCACTGCGGGTGAGGGGACAGAGGCAAGAGGCTATTCAGGTTGTAGCCGATAAAGGGAAAAATGGCCACCAATTCCTCCCCTCTGGCTTCGTTTGCAGAGGTGGAATCCTGGAGGCTATTTCTCCACTCCTTGACCTGAGTAGGCCATAGGACATTAGCCTGTTTCTTTGGCCAATAGGACATTAGCAAATATGACCTAAATAGGACCAAATCTGTGCTTTGGGAACCCAGCTACCTGAGGCTTTTGGAACCTGGCTACCTGAGCTAGCTGCTAGATGATGAGAGGCACATTGCCCCTTACTGTCATAACCAACCACCCAAAGTGTGATTGGGGCCATAAATCAGCCCCCAGCCTACAGATCTGCACAACACTGAGCCCATCTGAGATCAGCCTAGCCCAGCCCAGATCAGAATTGCCCAGGAGAATCGTGATCTAAAGAAATGATGGTTGTTTCAAGCCACTAAGTATTAGGGTGGTTTATTTATTATACAGCAAAGGCTAACTGGTAATACCAGATGGGAGAGCAGGTCTATTTGAAGACATGAGAATTGGAACCAGCAAATCCCAGTTGAGCAGCCTGCTGGAGATAGAAGATAGCTGGGACCTTTTTCTCTACATTTGTAAGGCTGGATAACTTCACACCCTCCCAACCCTTATCCCTGTCACCACCGTCCTTTTTTCTCTCTTCATCCATCATGCTTCCAGCAGAGGCAGGAAGCAGGCGTTCTCATTCTTGGCTCCTTATACCAGCTAAAGGGAGAGAGGATTAGCTGTGGTAGACCAGACAGGGGAGCAGGACGCCTGATAATTAACCCATCCTCCTACATACCCTGGCTTCCAACAAAAGGAGCTGTACAAATGGACCCAACGAAATTATCAGCGCTAATCTCCCAGCCCCTCCTTACTGCTGTCCCTCTGTTGGCCAGCACCCAGCAGGGCCTGTTAAGCCATCACATTCTCCCCCCTCTACCCCCAGCCCTGTCCCCACTCACCTTTTCTCTCTTTCTCAAGTTGTTACCGCACAGGCATCACAGAAGGAATCAAACAGGGACAGGTTCTATTGTTCAGCAGAGGCAAGAAAAAAAAATAATCAAAAAAGCAGGGGACTTAAAAAAGACCAGAATTATTTCTCAAATAGAATGGGAAAATCTAACATGCCTTATCACTACGGAGAACAAGCACTGTGCAAACGCCCAGGCCTCTGACTGGCATGCTGGTTGTTTTGAATAGACGCATGACATTGTCAAAGAAACTGCCATTGTGTTGTTGAAAGGCACTTGCAACATTGCATAAAAATCAGGCGTTCGTGTCACCCTCAGACTAGTCAAAGCTGCTGTTTTTTCTTTCTATCTTTCTTTTTGAAAGAAGAAAGAAGGAAAATAAGAAATGTCCCTAGAATAAGACCTTCAAAGCCAGATAAACGTTATGTCTGAAAGACATCGGAATCTGGGCACCCAAGCAAAGCCATCAACTGAAGAGGTATTCTATTTGGAAAAGAGGCTGGTAGGGCAATGAGGAGGTAAGAGGCTGGTGTAGGGCTACAGTCATGGATGTTTGCAGAGATTGAATTCTTCAGCCTTGACTTGCTGGCCAATCCTCTTGCTGGCTCCTCTCTGCTCTATTACTTCCATCGTGAGAGGTTATGTAATTTATGCGTGTTGTTTTCCAAGACCCCTATAGAGTCCTTCTCAACTATCTCCCTTCTCAGTGAGGACATGAAATTTCAGATCCTTGGAATTCCAAAGGGATCTGAATTCATCTCCAGAGACCGTGCTTGTCTCCGGCCACTCTTCAACTGGGAAACTCAGAGAGAGGTGACCAGGGCTCTTCCTCAGGCTCAACTCTTCATTGCAAAGAGCCTGCAGCGTTCACAGTTTGCCCGGAGCAATCAACGATGACTGTAGGTAAAGGGTTTGATGTTCTCCGGGTGAAACAGATAAATCTTATTCCGCAGACTAGAGATGCTGGAACTTGGAAAAGTCGTCAGAGAGGGGCATGATATGTTCTGTCTGGTCATCGCGTTGAGAGACAACTTTTCCAGTTCCCTTACCGCAGGAGAAAGCGAGCTTCAGGAGCCTATGAAGAAGGTGAGAGATTTGCACACGCACATAAAGCCCGTGCAGGGTTCTAATCGATTGCTGTCCCTTACAGTTCCACAGATTTAACCTTTAAGAAGAGGGAAGAATTGAACTCTAACATTTATTTGACTTCCTGTGTGCCCATGGGAAGGGACCAGGCTGGGAAACTAGCTCTGGGTGGGCGTCTGGCTGATGGATGCTCCCTAATCGCAAGCTTTGATTAGTTCAGCTGCTTCTAGATTTCTGGCTGTTAACAAATGGCCCTTACTCTGTGCCTGCTTCTTCGTACCAAAGGGCTGCCCCTACAGGCTGCCAGCTTCCTCTCACAAAGGGCTGGGTACAGGGAAAGAAGCTTGGACTGGAAGGGCAGGTCTCTACCCCCTGCCTGCCACATGCTCTTGGGTTGGCCACTTATCCACTTTAAGTCTTAGCTTCTTCATAGGTAAAATTTACTTTATTTATTTATTAGTGTCCCACTTGTTCCAGAACCGATTTAAGGTGGCTTATATGTAAAATGAAGGGATTAGACGAGATGATCCCTTCTAAGGTACGCTCCCAGCGCTAGGAAGCTCAGACAGTCTTGCCTGCCATTTGAATTTGCAGACTCTGCTGTTCAATTCCAAGTCAGAGGGATGCCAGCTGCCCCTTGAGTGTGAGTGATTCATAGTCACAGAGGGACTGTGGGACTGACTGGGGAGATGTGTGCTTTGCGCTATGGTAACACTTTATACTTAGGGTTTCACACCAGCAAACCAAATTCTGGGTACTAACAAATTTCATATTCACACACCTTTAATAGCAAAGCATTTCTGTACTGAAGCAATTTCCAAACATGTCCCTACAAAGTACAATTCATTTTTAAATACTCGACAGAATAATCCAGAGCCTGACCAACTCTCAGGCCTGTGGAGTCTCTTTATGACATCCTGCAACTCTGCCTCACCCACAGGTCACAGGAGCATTAAGTCTGAAGAGTCCATTTGGGGCACTTCATTCTAAGAAAGACCCTGGCAAATGGGAGTTTGTGCTGAGGAGTATGATCAGGAAAAGAAAGATCTAGAAAGAGTGCTTTATGAGGAATAATAGGGGAAGTGGGGATGTTTAGCTCAGAAAAGAGAAGACTTCCCAAGTTTGCAGAGTTGCCGTGATGAAGAGGGGCCCGTGGGGGCCACTGTGGAACAGCTGCCCATCAGTGGGGTGGGAAATCTTAGGAGGTGGTGAGCTAGCAGCACTACAAGTGTCAACCAGAGGCAGGGTGAGGGCGCCACAGGAAGAACGAATGCCTCATTTGGTCCAATTTAGCAAACGCTTGCTGAGGGTCTACTAGGAAGCCAGCTCTGCCATGAGGTAGGTACAGTGGTAGATACAAAAGCGAACCCTGCACTATTAATTAGAATTCTCCTGGTTACAAGTAGCACAAACCAACTGGAGATCTTAGTCGAAAAAGGGCATTTATTATAAAGACACGGGGATGATCTTTATACAAAGGTACATAGGTGTTGCTGAAGCAAGCCGGACTCAGGTCTTCAAACACCAGCAAGATTCCTATCTCTGCTCCCTTCTGCATGTCTTTTCATTCCTCTTCTCTCTCCTTCTTTGAGGAACCAGCTTTGTCTGCTTCTCAGGTCCACTTAATTGAAAATATGGCAGTTGACATGTCCCAGGTCTAACTTCCTGTCTCTCCCAGATCCTCATTTTTGACAGAAGTACACTAATTGGTCCAATTTGGGTCAGTTGCCCAGGTACTCACTATTGACAAGCACGGTTCCTGGAGGGCACTGCTGTCACGTATGGGTTGGGCTTGAGTTGGAGAGTTGCCAGAAAGGAGTCCAGATTAGAAAAGAAAGTAAAGAATGTCCACTATAAAGGCACGGTTCTTGGACTCAAGGAGATTGTAGTCCAGAAGGGAAAACCAACACATCAGCCATGAACTCCAATCTAGGATCGACTGTGATGCATGCTGGAACAGAGATGTCTGGTCCAGACAGTGCACAGAGGGAAGAATTCCGACAGGCAGAACCAGAAGGCTTCATGGCAGAGATAGCATTCCAGCAGGGCTGATGGTCTTCTTTTGTTGCTGTTGGCGGTAATGAATTTTTAATTTCACAAGTAGTAAATAAATACATTCTTCTTATTGAAAAAATTTACCATCTCCTCATGGTTAATCATGGGATATATCCTTTTAGACTATGTCCATAAATTTACATTGATGTAGACATCATGTATAAAAATATACATGATTTACATATGTTTTACATATGTAAATAAAATACTATGCATATTGTTACAACTTCCATGTTTAACTCAATAATACTTCTTAAAGAGCTACCCATGGGCTTCCCTGGTGACGCAGTAGTTGAGAGTCCACCTGCCGATGCAGAGGACACGGGTTCATGCCCCGGTCCAGGAAGATCCCATATGCCGCGGAGCAGCTGGGCCCGTGAGCCATGGCCGCTGAGCCTGCGCGTCCGGAGCCTGTGCTCTGCAATGGGAAAGTCCACAACAGTGAGAGGCCTGTGTACCGGAAAAAAAAAAAAAAAAAAAAAAGAGCTACCCATAATACTACCTATTAGAATTTATTCTATTCTTTTAACCTAATGCATATTATTCTGTCATATGACTACAATTCAACTTATTTGACTGTAATAAACTTTATGTAGTCCTCAGTTGATAGGAACCTGGGATTTTTTTCGTTTCTCACTGGGCATCTTTGTACGTACCTCTTTATGCACTAGCACAAGTGTTTCTCTAAATACAGAGATGTGAAATTGCTGGGACATAGTACATGCATGCTGAAAATTTAATGGCAGTTGAAAAATTGGACTACAAAGCAGCTGTCCCAATTTATCCTCCATCATCAGTGTATGAGGGTGTGTTTCACAACACCACATTTTACAAGTATGTGCCATTCTTGTGGGTGACAAGGGGTAACTCGATGTTGCTTTGATATTCATTTCCCTGATTACTACTGTGCTGAACGTCTTCAGTCTGCCCTTCCAGTTCCACTCTCCACATTTCTCCACCCCATTCCCTAGGAAGCTGACCTGTAAGGACTACGTTAACAGGCTCTTCGCCAATAGAAAACTTAGAGGACAAGAGAAAAATGAAGTTAGAGAAATTATTCCCTCTCCTTCTCTGCCAGTTCCCAATGGCATAGTGCACCCCAGTACCCAAAGCCACAGTTCCTGTCACAAGCCCTCTCCATACAATTCTCCCAGGCTTCTACTCTTTCTCTTGTACCTTCAGGCCTTGGGGTGGTAACAGCTTCCTATATGTCTTTGGTGTTACTTTGTTACTTGTTCTATCAATTACTGAGGAGTTGTTAAAAAAGCTATACTTATGGATTTCTCTATTTCTCCCTCTAGATTTGTCAATTTTTGCTTTCCGTATTTGAAACTGTTATTAGGTACATAGACATTTAAGATTATTAAGTTTTTTTAATGTATTGACCCATTATTTAATTTTTATTTCGAGTAATGTTTTGTTTCAGAATCTATTTTTTTCTGATAGAAATATAGCCACACCAGCTTTTTTATGCTTATTCTTTGCAGTTTACAACTTTTATTTTTAACCTCTCTATGTTTTTATATTGAAATATTTTTAAACACCGTACAGTTGGGTTTTTAGTGCTTTTTTGGAGAGGGAGAATATACATGCTATTTATTGTGGTAAATATATATATATATATATATAACACAAAATCTTTGTAATGTAAAATTACTGGCCAAGGATACTGTACCATCCCTTGTTTGTTATTTAAGTCCAGTTCACACTTAGTAAACAGTTCCTTTGTTAAACTTTCCTCAAATTGCCTACTTTTACCCTCTGTTTCCTGCTGGGTCTTTGAGTGATAAAAACCAGTGAGGCTGAGTATCTCTCCAGGTCTCTCTTGGTCATATTAATGTCTTCTGTGACTTTCCTGTTCATATCTTCTGCCCACTGTCTCTTTCTTGTTAGAGTGACTCCTTGATTTGTAAGCAGTCTTCATATAACCTCGATACTAATAATCTATTGTCTGTTACATATGTTGAAAATGTTTTTCTCAAGTCTGTATTTTGCCTTTCAAACTTTGTTCTTGGCATTTTTGTAACTAATAAGTTTCTATTTTTGATGTAGTTATATTTAGCAATATTTTCACTCTGTGTCAGCGGTCAGCCATTTCTGTAATTGGCCAGATAGTAAATATTTTGAGTTTTGTGAATTATCTGGTCTCTGTACTCAACACCACCACTGTAGCACAAATGCAGCCAGAGGCAATACATAAACGATGTGTCCCAATAATTTTTTTTATAAAAATAGGTGGTGAGCCAACCCTTGTTCTATATCTCTTGCATATTTTCATTTATTTAAGAAGACTCTTCCAACGCTAAGGTCATAAGCAAATTATTCTATTGTCTCTTCTAAACATTATGGATATTTTTATGTTTAGATTTTTAGGCTATTTGGAGTTGACTTTTGTGACTGGTAGAATCTAGCTCTATTTTTTTCCTCAATGAATAGTTAATTGTCCAGTCCAATTGATGTGAAATGCCACCTTTGTTTATTTACTCCAAAATATTTATTGTTTATTATGTGCCCAGCAAATATATGTACTTATTTCTGGACTCAGTATTCTAGTCTGTCAACCTGTTTGTCTATTTATGAGTAAATAGCACAGAATTTTACTGTTTTAAATACCATACATATATAATATGTTTTGATATCTGAGAGGACAAATCCCCTTTCCTTTTTCTTTTAATTATCTTGTTTTTCTTGATAGTAATTTTTCAGTCTGGATTTCAAAATTAGCTTGTCAAGTTCTATGAAAAATCTTGTTGGGGTCTTGATTGGGAGAGCATTAAATATTTATAGACCATTTGGGAAAGCACTGACTTCTTTGCAATATTGAATCTTATCAGGAGCATGGTAAATGTCTCCATTTTCCAAGTTTCCTTTTATGACAGTAAAGCCTGAAATATTCTTAGGAGGAGACTAGATTCTCTGACGTGTCTGCCAGCTGTGTATCAGAGTAGCCCCAGACTGATGGGTAGACTTTGCACCACCTCAAACTTCCCTTCTCATTTTCTGGGACCCTCTAGAAAGTCAGTGTGAAGTTTATTGATGTGTCAGAAGAGACTTTCTTATTCTAGGATCATTCTGCATATCTAAGAAGCAGAGGTTCCTTTGGTACTCCAGGCCAGTTGGGCAAATACTTATTTTTATATTGTGTCAGGAGTCATGCAAAATCTTCTGAGGTTATAGGTATTTAGGAAGATAGGCTCATACATTTGTGTCGTCAGCTAAACATAGTGATTTAAAGACCTTCAACAGATAGTTAATGAGTGATGACCATGAGCCAGGAAATGTGTTAGCTGCTGGGGCACAGCAAGAACGATCTAGTCTCTGAGTAATGAATTTGCATTCCAGGATTGGAGGGCGGGGCTAGAGACCACAGACACCTGAACAAGGAATTGTCCTCAGGGCAGTGCACAGGGGACTGTGGATCACAGGATAGGAGACTTAGCACACCTGAGATTCAGCAAAGGCCTCTGGAAAGGATGATGCCTAGGCTGAGCCTTGATGAGAAAGTAAGCAAGTCCAGCAAAGAAAAGTGGGGAGGGCGCTCCAGAGAGAAGGAGAAGCTTTACATGAAAACGCTGCGATGGGAGACCTCCTGGTGTTTGCAATAAAAGAATTATAAGCAGTTTAGCGTAACTATGGAGTATAATGCAAGGGGAGAGGCAGAAGATGGGGCTTGCAAGATAAGCAGGGAATCACAGAAGACCTGGTCCAGTGCTCCACAGAGAGTGGCATTTTTTTTCTTCTTGTAAGTATTTGGGAGTTACTGAGCTTTTCTTGGAGCCTGGGAATGGCTTCGTCAGAGACGTTTATTAAGTCACCCACTGGCTGAGTATAAAGGATGGATTTAATGGACATAAGACCAAAATCAAGGAGACCATTAAGGAGGGAATTCTACAGTCCATTTCAGAGATGAGATTGAGCTGAACTGGGAGGGAAGGAAAGAAAGGGCCATATTCCTGACCGGCCTGTGGCACAGTGGTTCGGAGCACAGGATCTGCAGCTGCGGGGCCTGAGTTCTAGTCCTTGCTGGAAGCAGAGACTTGGAGGGGGGAGATTTTTTGCTCCTTTAAGCTCCAGTTCCTAATCCCTAAAATAGAAATATTAGTAGCTATTTCATTAATTTATTGTGAGGACCAAATGAGATAACAAATGTCTGGCACGTAAACAGTTGCTCAATAAACATTCATTGTGCAAATGCTGACAAGGGTAACAAAAGTCACTGCCATATTTCCTGCATATGCCTAAGAAATGAGTCTGTTTGGCTTTATTTTAAAGTAAGGGCCAGGAAAATGAAATGAAAGTAGTTGCCTTGTTGGTCCTACAGGGAAAAGGTTTGGTAGACCAATGGAAAAAGTAAACTCTTGAGGGTATCCAACAATAATTTTTGTTTGCTGGTATTTAATAGGAAAGAGTGGCTTTGGTTTCTGGTAAAAGACAGGATGCATTCTGTCCATGGTTCTGGAGATAACACTTATGCCTAGACTTGTGGGAGGGAGAAAAAGGAATTGTCCTCTTTCCTGTGAACCACATGGGACCAGGAGAGCCAAGCCCATGTAGTAGTTAGGAAATGGGAGTCAGGTTGGATTGGGAAAAAACATCAAATTTGTCTCAGAAAACCTGGATCTGGATCTTGGTTCTCTAACCATTATCCGTTCCATGGTCTTGAGCACATCTTATAATTGCTCCGTGCCTCAGTCTCCTCATTTGTAAAAAGGGAATGATAAATAATGATATATATATACTAGCTTAATAATAAACAAAAGTGGTACAAAATAGCTTACTCCGCCTAGTTGTAAAATTCAAAGGAGATGAGGGAAGTAGAAGCACCATGAACTATAAAATGGTGTTTAAATATTAGTTATTATTTTGCTAAGTGAAGCTGGGGCCCCGGAGCAAGGCTGAATATCTGGAAACTGGTCCACACCACAGCCCAGCAGGCTTCAAGTCCAGGAAAGAATTCAATTATTGCAGCGTGTAATTTTCTGTTTGCAAAGATCATATTGTGTATGTAATTGAATCAGAATAAAGAGATCCAAAGGCTGCGGGCTTGGGATAAGGCTTTGGAGCTGGACTCCAGGTGAAGCCAGGCTGGAGGGGGGTCAGCTGGAGGGGGGTGGCTGGGGGAGGGTGAGAATGTGGGTGGAGGCACTTTGAGAGCCAAGCAGACCTGGGAGCAGGGGAGCTGCTCCTCTTTTTGCTTGGTTCCCCTAAGCCTTCTTTTCCCCACAGATACAGAAGCTCATCTCTAAGTGCAAGTCCACCTTGGCTGGACATCTCTTTTTTTTTCTCTTTTGCGGGTTGAAAAGGCCACGCTGTTCCAATCTGAAGGCTCTTTTCTTTCTCACCGAAACCCATCCTCTTGCACGCTCCTTACTGCCCACTGCCTGTTCCAATAGCGCGCGTTTAAAGCCAGGAAGGTACCTCTCAAAAATGGACATCAGAAGCCAGGTCAGGGGTCAGGGGGTGATTTGGGTCGGGTGACCAAGGGTCCCGGTTTGCCCAGGACTATCCCAGTGTTAGCCTCAAATCCGGGCACAATGGGTGTTAGGTCCTAATTTGGGGAGAGGGTGGATTTCAGAACAATGAGCCGTGAGATTCAGGGAACCAGGTAGGGAACCCTGGAAACTAAAGGGTCCCTTCCTGGATGCGGCATCTTCCCTGAGGCCAGGAAACAGCCCCCGTCCCTGTGTGGGCTGTGGAGGAGGATGCTGTGGCTTCTCTGAAGTCAGTGCTGCTGGAAGGACAGAAGACGGGGAGGAGGGAGGGAGGGAGGGAAGAAGTCCTGTCCCTGTTCTCTCTGCGCTTGTCCATCCCAGGCCTGGTCCTTTGTCCCAGCTGACTCTGACCGCTCTCAGTGCGCCTGCACACAGCCAGAGCCCCAGTTCCCCCTCCCCTGTTCTAGCCTCGCACCCTCCCTATCTCCTCTGCCAGCCTGCTCTATCCTTTCCACTCCTCTCCAACCCTGGGGGAAGGGAGTGGGATTTGGCAGTTGGTCCAAGCCAGGGAGACTAAGAGATTGAATTCCAGCAAAGAGCCAAGAGCAGGTCGGAGTCCAGCTTCCTAATGACATTTTCTGAGCACTAACAAATCCGACTCCAAGACCAACAGCCAGCAGCGCCTAGGAGAGAAGGAGGCTGGCAGCTAGCAGAGGGGGAGGAAATGGAGACTGGGAGAGAGACAAAGTGAGGGGGAAAAAAAAAACGCAGCACACCCAACCCAATGGCCCAGAATCTCTCCCACATCTGCAGAATCAGAAACACTTATTAATAGCCAGCAAAAGGCAAAGAGGAAGTGTCTCATTGTCTGCGGCTGTCATTCCTCACTCTGACGAGCACTTAAAATGTCAAGACCCCTTTCAGCAGCTATGCACAAGCAATCAGGCCCTCTCATCGGTCACTGCGATTTCGCAGCCGCCGCATCTCAGTCCTTACGACTTATTTCCACGCTGTGTTTGGAGACAAGGCAAGTGTGAGCGCATAAACAAGCACTGTCTTTTGGAAGGACAGCTTGCGTGGAGGGGGCCAGGGAGGCAGGAGAGGGCTGGGGTGGGAGGGAGAGACCAGATCCTGTGTAGCCCGCTCTGGGAGGTGGGAGAAAGAGCCATCACACACGGACATTCGGAGGATTGAGTCTGGACAGGGGGCGGGCGCCCAGCACGGAAGGTTAACCTTCTTCTGGAGGGTGGGAGCAGTCAGCTGTTATGCAAAGGAGATTTTACACGTGTAACTTTTAGGCAACGAAGGGTTGTTCTCTGGAGGTGGGGATTCTGCTTCATCAGTGTCTCTTCTGGGGGCAAAATAAGACTAAATGGGCTGCGGCAGGTGGAATTTAGGTGGAATAGAAGGAAGGACTTCCTGACCCATAACAACAGTTATAAAGGCAAGCGGGGCTGGAAAAATCACTTTCCCTGAGGGTGTTTACCTGCTCTCCTGGGCCCTCCACCTGACGCATTGGGTGGAGTCCTGGGGTGGGCGCGGGGAGTAGAGAGGAGGGAATGGGAGATACAAGGCTTTCTACAGCAGCTGTATCTATCTCTAATTGTACGAGTTTGCAAGGGCTGCTGTAACCAAGCACCACAGGCTGCGTGGCCTAAACAACAGAAATGTATCGTCTCCCAGTTCTGGAGGCTAGAAGTCCAAGATCAAGGTGTCAGCAGGGTTGGTTCTGAGAATCTGTTCCGTGTCAATTCCCTAGCTTCTGGTGGTTGCTGGCAGTCTTTGGTGGTCCTTGGCTCGTAGAATCATCACCCCAAGTCTGCCCTCATCTTCACATGATGTTCTCCCTCTGTGAGTGTCTGTGTCCAAGTTTCCCCCTTTTATAAGGATACCAGTCGTGTTGGATTAGGGGTCCACTCTGCTCCAGAATGGCCTCGTCTTAACTAATTACATCAGCAACAGCCCTATTTCCAAAGAAGGTCACCTTCTAAGGTACTGGGGGTGAGGACCTCAGCATATGAATTTTAGGGTGACACATTCAACCTGTCACTCTTATCTATTAGAAAGAAATAAAAGATTATCAAGAGGGTGGGTGACCCAGGAAGTCCAGAGTTGGAGAAAGCATTCCAGTCTCTATTCCCCGTGGCTCCACAGAGACACATCCCTGTTATTTATTTCTGTTGGAAGAGCCAGGATCTGCTTCTCAAACTTAGATCTTTTCTTCCCCTCCCCACCCAGTTTTACTCCCCAAAGCAGCAGACAGTCCTGATGTTACGGCTGAAGGGAGTTCATGGTCTCCCCAGCTTAAAGGGCCGCCTAGTGCCCAAAGCATTCTAACCACCAGAAACTCACAGCAGGACGAGGGGCTCACCTCCCAACTCCCCACCACAGGTTTCAGGACGGACTCAATGAATTTGCTCACTTAGGAAAGGGGAGAAGGTAAAATTATTTCATGTCGGGCTTTACGCTGACCTGATGATGACACTGCCCAGGGATCCAGTTAATGTTCAAAGAAAAATGACCTGTTGTTCAACATTCTCCATAATGTCCATCCAATTCAATTAGTTAATAGAATCATGAAATGTCAGTGCTGGAAGTGTAGAGATAATTCAATCTAAGCTCCTCATTTTTAGATGAAGAAAGCAATGCTGAGAAAATGCACAGCACTGCCTGCACATATAGTCAGGGTCCTGTGTGGGAACAGTCAGGTTTGAGGGCTCCCAGCCCAGGGCTCTGAATTCAGTGCACATTTCCTGAGCACGTGCTGTAACCAGAGCCCAGGGCAGGGCTCTGTCCTGGAGGAAGCAGGGTTGGGTATAGTCATAAAAGGACACAGCTGCTGCCCCTGGGGAGCAGTCTGATGGGGAAGCCAGGGGCGCACTGTTCCCCTCTGGTGGGGCTGTTCCGCGTATGCCCCTCTCTCTTGTTGGTATTACCGATGCCCCTCCCACCTAAGGGCCAGGGCTGCAGGTCCAGCAAGAGGCCTGGGACATCTGAAGTTGACTAGCTGACGGGCAAAGGGACCCGTGGCTTGAGCCTCGCTGGCCCATCCTCTAAAGGAAAGAACTAACACGATGGAACACCTGTGAGCAGGAACAAGCACCCACCGCCTGGCCCATCTTTCTGCTCTCTCCTGCCAGTTCCCAGTCCCTCCAGCCTGCCCTTCACCCACTCACAAACTGGGCCAGGGACCAAGAGTGGTGTCTGAGGTGCGTGAAGGCCTGCCTGATGCAGCCTGGGACCAAGCTCTGTTGTCTCCCGCTCCCTCCGGCCTGGGCTGGCGAAGCAGCTCTTGGAAATCTGCAGCTTCCAGTCCCGGCATCATCCTTAGCCTCCTATTCCAGACCCTGGCAGCCAGTTCAGCGGAAGCTGAGCCAGGAGATCGGACCTGAAGACGAATAGGAGATCATCCATCTTCTCTGGGCGCTCTGGTTTTCCAGCAGGGTCCTAAGCCACCCCCAGAGGCACCTGGACTTTGAGGACGGAGAGGGGGTTGGAACAATAGGGAGGCCGACTTCCTCTTACTTCCTGGCTGGAGACTGGGGGGAAAATGGGCTATCATGCCCTGATCTAAAGGGAGGGAAGTGTGGAGGGAATGGGGTTTGAGTTTCAGAAGGAAGTATCACAGGGATGGGAATTTTAAAACAAACAGAGACACCAGCAGTGTCCTTTTAGTGATAGTCATGGTAACAGACCCTGCTGGAATCGCAGCCAGCACGGGGCCGGCTCCTGAGGCCCCAGAAGTGGATGCAGCGCTTGCTCTTTTCCGGTCCTCTTTTTCATGATTGTTGCTGTTTGAAATTCTCGGGGTTGTGAACACAGCAAACCCCAATGCAGGGTGGCACTGCACACACGCACCCTGACATTCTCACATGCATACCCAGGCCCTTCTTTTCCCGTGTGCTCCCAGAGCCCCAGGCACACTCATGAACGTGCACCTGACACAAAGACACACCCTGGGGTGTGACACAGAGACACAAATGTCCACATACGTACCTTTGCTAATTCCCACGTCTGCTTAAAAATACTGGACTGTCGTTGTCAGAGGTCGGCAGCGGACTTGGGCCCGGGTCTTCTGCTGCTTTTTCCGGGCTCCATAGCTTCTCTTTGCTCCCTTCGGAGTCTCAGAGTCTCCTCTCCCCCTTCTCCCCATCCTATTCGGACCCACATGATTCCCTGGAGCACAGATCTAGAAAGCAAGGCCACGCCCTCCAGGCAATTCCTCCTTTGGGTCCTGGGGTTCCTCTCTCCAGGGAGGGGTTGCTGTGGAAATGAGAGCACGGCTGGGAGGGACTGCAGGCCAAGGGAAGGAATAAGGGGAATAGAGAGGCTGGGACTGCCAAACCACTAGGGGAAATTTCAGGAAAGGGAGACAAAGTCTGAGAAGCATAGAGAGCCCAGGACAGATAATAGAGCCCCAGAGCAGCAGAGGACGAAACATGGGAGATAAGATGACAGTGTAAGCTAAGGACACTGGAGAATGGCGTAGGAAGAGGTGGCTGGGTGACACGGGGACCCAAGACAGCAAAACTGTAACAAAACAAATTTTCACACTTGAGAACTTGCAGCTTCTTGCCGTCTTCAGAGGAGTGAAAGCAGCTGGGAATCAGCTCAGGAACCCCTTGCTGCATAGATGAGCAGGGTGGCACTCGGACAAAATCTTCAGCCACAGAACCCAGGGCTGGGCAGGGCCTCGTGAAGGCTGAGTGTGCTACACGCACACACACGTGTGCCCAGGGCATGAGCCCGAGGCCAGCTGAGGGAGTCACAGCCTGACCCTAACAGGGTCCAGGCTTCAGGCTGGTGACTGTGGAAACACAGATTGTGCTGATAGCTTGGGCACCAGGCCAGGGGATTTGCACACCTACCTCTCAGTGAGGCGGGTATCACACTAGGAGTCGGGCAACTCGTGTGCGAGTCCCGACGCTTCGCACAGGGCCCTGTAACTAGTCACGGGACATTGCCGAGCCTCTGTCCTCACCCGTGTTCACAGTCCCAGCTCTGCATCTTGTCATAACTAAAACTGATAAAACACGGGCATGGGAGCATTTCACAAACGGCAAAGCACTCCAGAAATAAGAAGAGTGACTGTCCCCTTCCCGGTCAGGAGATCACAGGAGGGAGCAGAGGGAGACCGTGGACACCCCAGGCCACCTGCTGCCTCTCTGTGTTGGTGGGTCTCCCCCCATTTATGCTCCAGCCACCCTGAATTTCTCTCCATTCTGGCCCACCATCCTGCCTCTCTCTCTATGTCTCCCTCTCTTTCACCTCTGGGCGTTGGCACATTGATCCCTCTGCCTGTAATGTTTTCCCACCTTCCTTTTACTCAGCTAATTCCTACTCTGCCTTCGGGTCTCAGTTGAAACATTGCTTCTTCCAGGAGGCCTTCCCAGACCCACCAGTACTCCTGAATTCAGTGTTGCCGCTGTGTGCATTCATGGAAGCCTGTGTTTCTAGGAGTGTGTGTGTGTGTGAGAGAGAGAGAGACAGAGACAGTGTCTATGTGAGGGGGAGGTGGGTGTGAGTCTCTCAGTCCCAATTATAGCTGACTCCAGGCCCCGAGACCAGCATGGAGAACGGCCACAGCCACACGTGGGTGCCTGGCCACCTGGCCACCAGCTGCCACTCTCTTCACACTCTTGGGGAGAAGCCACGGGAGTCTGCAGCATTTTCTGGGTCACCGCCTGGCACTTGGTCTCTCACTGAGTGAGCCCTGAAACCCGCCTTCGCCTCATTCACGAGCACCCGTTGCCATGGTGGTGAGCCAGCCTTCCAGGCCCAGCTGAGGGGGAAGCCGTGGTCTCACCTGGTTCCCGGGACCCCAGGCACCCTGGCTGTGGCACCTCTGCCTCTGTGAGCGGGTGTCTGCTTGGCACACAGGGTGGTGGGACACGCCTGTGCCCGGTTCTGCCCTCAGACGTGCAGGGCACTCTGAGAACCTGCCTTCACTGGGGTCCTCCTCACTTTCCCAAATCAGGTTCTCTCTGCCCCCTGGAACTAGGCTGCCAGGCCCTTAAATGGGGACCAGGATCCAGTCCGTTGCCTCATCCAGGTCTCTGCACGATGTCACCTCCTCAGAGCCCCCCAGTCACTCTATTTAAAACAGCTCCTCCCACTTCTAATTCTGCACCTGTCTGTTTTTCTCCACAGCACTCAATGTTACTGGGTCATATGCCCTTTTTTCATTTTTGGGAGTGGGTGGGGTGGGGGGTGTATCTACTGTCTTGTTCCCTCCAGAATGAAAGCTGGAGGAAGGCAGAGATTTTGTTGATTTTGCTCCACTCTTCCGGCTGATCTCCACGGGCTCCTGCCCCACTCTGGTCCATCCTCTGCCCTGCTCTGGCCTCAGGAAGCTGACCTGTGGGCATTGTAACTCCCGGCCTCTCTTGTTGACCAGTGCCTGGCTGGGTGTGGCCAATGTGGGCACCAGAGAGAGACCAGAAGCCAGGGGAAAAGGGAGACGGGGAGTTTCTTCTCCACTCCTTCCCTTTGACGCCAGGAATCTGGCAGCTGCCTCCCTCCACGGCTGCAGCTCTTGCCAGACAGCCTCTCCCCTATGATTCCAGGGCTCACGAGCTCCACTCAGTAACTCTACTTCTTCTGACTGCCCTGTTATTCCTGGTTTCGGAGCCCTCACCATGCTTTGGGGGTTCCCTTGGTCTGCTCACATCTCTGTAGCGAGTCCCTCCATTAGAGCCTTTTCATCTGAACTATCTGGGGTGAAAACATCTCCTGCTGAGACTCTGACACAACTACGGTCCAGTTCAACAAATATTTGTTGAATGAATGAATCCATGAATGGCAGGCGCCCCAGGCTGACGCCCCTGACCTGAAGCCCAGGCTCTGCTATGGAAGGATAGGGTGGGAGGCAAAGAAGTTCAAGGCAGACATGGGCTCTCCACATAGGACAACCCCGAAATTGTCCCAGACCAAGAGCAACACTCACATTTTTAAAGGTTATGAGTAAGAGAATTCCAGAGTCTCCCTCAGTGGGTTGTTCTTATGACTTATAACTTTCCCTGGCAGAAATATCTTCCTAATGTCTAACCCAAATCCCTTTTATTATAGTTGGAGACGCCTTCTTGATCTAAAGATAAAGGTTGCGTCTCTATGTTATTATTCTAGGAAATCATTACACTACATTTGCATGCAGTCATCTAGTATGTTAATATCTTAAATGGGAAATGCAATGAACACAAAATTTCAGTCCAGAAAAGCTGAAGTATAGGTTCTGACACATTATGCTGAGCAACTTCTAGCAACTCATTTAACCTCCCAAGTATCTTTTTGCCATCTATAAATTGGGTATAATGGTGAACCTTGCCCAGCCTACCTCCTGCCCTGCATTTGTGAATGTCAAGCGCAATGACTATGTTAATGGAAAGCGTTCTATATCCAAGTGTTAGCTGATACTCTCATTCTCTTCAGAATATTTAATCCCAGGATCTGGGATTGTCTTAAAGTTGTCTTTTTCAAATCCTGCTGAAACTGAGCTAAGTTTTCCACAGGGCTCTTCCTGGTATTGCCTATACCTGGGGCATGGGTTGGGGAGGGGGACCTCAGTTTCTCTTCCACGACCTTATTGTATTTGTGGCCCATCCAAGCGTGGTGGGAGAGATGACAGTTTGTTCAGGCAAGAGCCTTGGTGAGGATGCTTGATTTCATAAGAGGATGCCAATTCTGCCACCCATTTGGTTGATTTATGAAGGATGTACGCTACCTTGTGCTGACAACACAGAATGCCAACACTCTACACCCTCACTGGGAAACATAAATTCGAAGCGTCTGCTTCTGGCTGTCATGAAAAGCCCAGTGCAGGAAATACACATCATGGGGGATTATCTGAAGGACATGCAGCCCATCT
Organism: Lagenorhynchus albirostris; assembly: GCF_949774975.1. Lineage (NCBI taxonomy): Eukaryota > Metazoa > Chordata > Mammalia > Artiodactyla > Delphinidae > Lagenorhynchus > Lagenorhynchus albirostris. The sequence goes on from NC_083103.1 coordinate 92,371,138, forward strand.
ACTCCTCCAGATATTCTAGATTTTTATCCCTGGATCAAGCCAGATGATCAGAGAACTGCATATCTGGACCAAATGGTTTTGGCTTCTCGTGGAAGCAGCTTTATTGACTTGTGTTTAGTCATACGGTTTTAAGTTTGCACTGAAGAAAGCTTGAAGGGAAATCTCCAAGTCTAGCTATTATATTTAATGGAAGAAGCCTATGTTTCAAATTGCCTGTTAGATCTCTGTGTTCCTTTTTGAAGTCCCACATGGGAAATTTCCCTTAGTTTCAGCTTCTCCGGGGAAACTGGTCTAATTTTGACTAATGGACAAGGCAAAATCTGTCACTGGTGGCTTTCCTTTTGTCTTTGGTTGCTAGGAAGTGCAGACCTTAGGGCATGAATTTCTGTGTTCTAGCTTTTCCTTGGTCTCATATCTCTATTTCTCTTCATCTTCACTTTATCCCAACCACTTATCTGTGTTTTTTTTCTTATTGTGGTATGTCATTATTTTTTGTAATACTGCAAAATAAAAAAAAGACTGGTGGTTCAGAGTATTATGAAAGTTTGGCAAAGGGGTAAGAGTAGCCTAGACAAAAGCAAAATAAACATATGAGTCTATTGAGAGATGGACAGCAACACACATTTTTTCATTCATTTGTCATACATCCTTTGTGATTTACTGAATGTTTACTATAATACTAGGTCCGAGGCATATAAAAGCAAATAATATTCATTAATTTAGCAAATATTTATTAGGAATTGCCAGGTGATAGACATATAACAGGGGATAACGTGGCTACAGCCCTTGTCTCCATGAAGCTTTACAGATGGTGGAGAAGGCAAATGATTTCACCAAAACCTGCCTTCAAATGTGAGGAACGTGTTCACTGGAGGAAGTACCAGCTGGGTAACCTAATTCTGTCTGGAGTCTGAGGGGTCTCCCAAGGGAAGGAATGTTTAACCTGCTATCTGAAGAGGGATAAGGAATTAGACAGGCAAGAAGGAGGAAGGAGGGAGGGAAGGATGTCTCCAGAAGAAGGAACAACATGTACAAATGTCAGGAGACAAAAAGGGTCATGTCCTCAGATGAGCAGCTAGACAAACCTATCTTCATGTATAAAATGGAACACTACTCAGCCATAAAAAAGAAAAACCTATTGATATACACAACAACTTGGATGGATCGCAAAGATACCACACTGAGTGAAAGAAGCTGGGCTCATCTCAAAAGGTTACATAGTGTGTTTATGATTGCATGGATATCCCATCTTTCAAAGAAAACTATAGTGATGGAGAACAGATTAGTGCATGGTAGGACTTAGAAAAAGGGAAGAGTATGACCACAAGGCAGATTTTACAGGAGTGATGGGACTCTTTTTACTCTGATTGTGATGGTGGTGTAGACCTCTACCCATGTATTACAATTTATAGAACTGTACACCAAAAACAGCAGTCAATTTTCCTGTTGGCTAATTTAAACAATACAATTTTAAGTCACAAAAGAAAAAGTTTATAGCTGAAGACCTCAGAAAGGAAAAATGGGGCTGGAGAAAGGTAGACAGTGGATCTCAACAGTATCTGCGGTATTTTGTTTCTTACAAGATCTGAAAGAAATCACTAGTCAGCCGAGGCTGTGTTTGCACATTATCCTGATGGTGGTGGGGAGACACTGAGTGGCTGTGAGCACGGGAAGGACATAACCGGCTTTACACGTTAACACAGTTCCTCTGGGTGCAGTATATAGAGTGGATCAAAAGGAGCCCCAAGTGGCTATGGGGAGGCTAGTGAGGGGCGGTTAGGGAGGTCCTGGTGGGTGAAAGTGACTTGAAGTAGGAGGATGAAGACAAACAGGTTCACACACAGCAACAGCCTCTGCACAGGTCCAAAGGGAAGGGGAGGGAAGAGGGTCGGAGATCCCGGTGGGGCCATGGGCCTCTCTGAGCAGAGTCCTGGAGCATTGCCCATCCATGAAGATGAGATGTATAATCCCCTTCCTAATCTGGTCACTTGGGTTAGAACCCTGTGGCTCTCCTAGTCAGTTGGTCCCATTTCCCCAGCTTTGGAGTAACAGCTACCTCTTAGGGCTGATGGAAAGGCCAGTCCAGGTGGTGGGCCTGGCCCCGGGAGAGGAGCAGCTGTTCACTTCAGGGTCTTTTCTCTCTCATCCCATCTCCTTCCTCTTCTGGGTCAGTTTAAATTTGGGAGAGGAGGGGTGCGGGTCCAAGGGCAGAGAAGGAAGGGAGGAAAGGCAAGTTGTAATACTGTTCCCCCCAAGGCCTGCTGAGAAATGGCTTCCGAGTGCTTTATCTGCCCTGGATATCGGCTGCAGGGATCTTATCAAGCTGTAATTACCCAGCCTGGGTCTGTGCTAATTGGTTCTCTGGAGTAAAGTTACCTCCAATCTGTGTGTTACGGGTGCACAGCAGGAAATGATTTGAGCCAAGGAAGTTGTCTGTGATGCTATGTCAGGGAATCACTGTGGTGACTACAAGGACACAGGGCTGAGACGTGGCTTAGAGGGAAGGAATCATTCCGTGTGTTCTAATTCCAACCTGAAATGACCAGCCTCATGTCACCTAGGGTCCAGGGCTCCCTCAGAGGACAGCCAGTGTGAGATAGCTTTCCTCCATTGTAGAAAGAGGTGGGGGTCGGGAGGAGGGAGGGAAGGAAAGAAGGAAGGAAGGAAGGAAGGAGGGAAGGAAGGAAAGAAGGAAGGAAGGAAGGAGGGAGGGAGGGAGGGAGGGAGGAAGGAAGGAAGGAGGGAAGGAGGGAGGGAGGGAGGGAAGGAGGGAAGGAAGGAAGGAAGGAAGGAGGGAAGGAGGGAGAGAGGGAGGGAGGAAGAAAGGAAGGAGGGAGGGAGGTAAGGAAGGAACTAAGGAGGGAAGGAAGGAAGGAAGGGGGAAGGAAGAAAGGAAGGAAGGAAGGGAGGAAGGGAAGAGAGGGAGGGAGGGAGGAAGGGAGGAAGGAGAGAAGGAAGGAAGGGAGGGAGGAAGGAGAGAGAGAGAAAGCAGGAAAAAACCCTCTCTGACCCCACTGACTTCCCTGGTTATGAGATTCTTGACAATTATTTCAATCACTAGATCTCTAGGCACAGCCTTATTACCTTACTAACCGCTTCTGTAATCTGGTTTCTGTCTCAATCTGCGACAGATACTCTATTTGCAAAAGCCTCCAAAGACCTAGGATGAAGGAGTCGGAGGGTTGGCAAGGATCTTAAAGATCATCCAGTCCAACATGTATCTTCCCCTTGACAGCCTCACCAAGGGGGTGCGCAGTTCCCACACACCCTCTGATGGGAGCCCTTTCCATGCTCATAATGACTCTATTAGAAAGATTTCTTTGTTGATTTTTTTAAAATATGGAGCTCAAACTTGTCTCCTTACAGTTTCATCTGCCCCTCTGGTGGCTCTAAGCAAGGATAATACTTCTTCCGCCGACAGCACTTCAGCTATTTTCCCCTAAAAGTATCAGAACCCGACACCACCATGCACTCTGTACCTAAAGACAAGATCCTAGGTGTCACATACAATCCCCTTTCACCACCTCCTATGCACATAACACATCATGTCAGCTGTTTGCCTCCAAAAAGCTTTCATTTGGCCACTTCTCTCCACCGCTGCTGGCATCACTCCGGTCCAAGGCACCGTCATCTCCACAACACCATGTGACAGAACCCCCATGCCCACTGCTGGTCTTCTGCTTCTTCCCACTCTCCCCACCCCCAGGAAGCCCCACATCTATTCTCCACTCTGTAGCTAGAGTAATTCGTTTGCCATTCTTTTTACCGTGGCAAGATTTACATAACATAAAGTTTGCCATTTTAGCATTTTTAAGTGTATAGCTTAGTGGCATTAAGTACATTTTGAATGTTGTACAACCATCACAACTGTCCATCTCCAGACATTTTTCATGACCCCAGACAAAAGTTCTGTACCCATTAAGCAGTAACCTCTCCTTCCTTTCCCCCAGCCCCTGGTCATCTCTGATCTACTTTGTCTCTGTGAATTTGCCCCCTCCGGGTACATAAATGGAAGCACATAATGTCCGTTCCTTTGTGTCTGGCTTATCTCAGTCCATTCTTTTGTGTCAGGCTTAGCATCAGGTTTTCAAAGCTCATCCTTGTTGTAGCAGGTATCAAAACTTTATTTCCTTATAAGGCTAAATAATATTCCGTCGTAGGTACATACCACATTGTGTTTATCTGTTCAGCTGTTGATCTGTGTGGTCTTAGGATGGTTACTTGATCCTTCTGAACTTTAATTTCCTCAACTGTAAAATAAAATGAATAATATCTTCTTTTTAAGACGGCTGTAAGAAAACAAAAAACTTCATTTAAAAAATTTGGCAGAAACCCGAATAGACTTTTTTCCAAAGACATACAGATGGCCAACAGGCACATGAAAAGATGCTCAACATCATTAATCATCAGAGAAATGCGAATTAAAACCACAATGAGATATCATCTCACACCTGTCAGAATGGCCATCATCAAAAAGACAACAAATAACAAATGCTGGTAAGGATGTAGAGAAGAGGGAACCTTCATACACTGTTGGTGGGAAAATAAATTATTGCAGTCACTGTGGAAAATAGTATGGAGATTCCTCAAAAAACTAAAAATAGAACTACCATATGACCCAGCAATTCCAATCCTGTGTATATATCTGAAAAAAACAAAAACACTAACTCAAAAAGATACATGCACCCCAATGTTCATAGCAGCATTATTTACAATTGCCAAGATATGGAAGCAACCTAAGTGTCCAACAACAGACGAATGGATAAAGATGTTACATATATGTATAATGGAATACTACTCAGCCATAAAGAAGAATGAAATTTTGCCCTTTGCAACAACATGGGTGGACTTGGAGCATATTATGCTAAGTGAAATAAGTCAGACAGAGAAAGACAATTGCTGTATGATATCACTTGTATGTGGAATCTAAGAAATACAACAAACTAGTGGGTGCAACAAAAAAGAAATAGACTCACGGATAAAGAAAACAAACTAGTGGTTACCAGTGAAAAGAGATAAGGGGGGAGGAACAAGATAGGAATAGAGTATTGAGAGGTACAAACTACTATGCATAAAATACATAAGCTACAAGGATGTATTGTACAGCACAGGGAATATAGCCAATATTTTATAATAACCATAAATGGAATATAACCTGTAAAACCCGTGAATTACTGTGTTGTATGCCTGTGACTTATATAATGTTGTACATCAATTATATCTCAATTTTTAAAAGGTAAAAACAAAGTGGTTATAAGGGCTAAACAAGATAGTATAACAAATGCACATTATAATACATTAATACATTAATTAATCCATTAATTATAAAATTAATGAATGTGGGTATAAATAGATACTTCACTTGAAGAAGTGAATAATGTTTGAATACCAAGCAAATTACTGTGTGTGTGTGAGAGGGAGTGGGGATGTATGTTTTGGCATCCCACAGAGCACACTAAGAATTTTGTTGTCTACTACTCCTCTGCATATCAACAGTACTGGCTAGTGCTATTCTGCATAGTCTTCAATAGAATCGAACTTCAGAACTCATTTTTTTAAAAGAACTCTTTAGATTAAGGAACTATATCACCTTCTAGTCCTACAAATTCAATTAAAATTCAAAAAGCATTTATTAAGCACATTGTGGGAAATACAAAAATGATTAATAAGACTTAATCTCTTCCTTCAAGATGCTCACAGTCTGGTTGGGGGATAGGACAAGAGCATCAGTGACTATAAAATCTGTGCCATAAGAGAAGTGAAAGTGCTATGGTGGGCCAGAGAGAGAGAGGCTATGTAAAGAAGGGAAGGGTCTGCAGAAGGACTGGAGGAACAGGCATTGGGAAGGGCAAATGCACACATGTGCAGACAGCGCAGTCATGTTGGGGAAACTTGAATGGTCCAGTTGGTACTCAGTGCCTGATTATCAGACCTCTGCCATTTATGAAAGAGGAAGTCTTCCGTGGCCAAGAGATCTCATCAATACACAGCCACTAAGCATTTGTTGAGCATGAACTTGGGCATGATAGATGGAGAGAAGGCACTTTGTGCAACTGCCCCTTGTCAAACTTGACATGGAATAAATTGTCCACCTTCTCCTTCACAAAACGGACAAAAACCAGGAAGAGTGTTTTACATTCAGTGAAAGTTTGAATATATTATTACATTTTATTAATAAATGTTATTCCATATTCATTAAATACTGATATAAATAATGAACAAATTCTGTATTTTATTTTTATCTCACGTTGAAAGCACTGTTTTTTTTTTACTCCTATCCCGCCTCTGAGACCTGCAGAAGCTAGAAATTTTTCTCGTTACCTGCCATCTGGTTTTAGATTTAGGAACTAAGTATATGTATTTACCTAGACAAAGAGAGATTGAATGTATTCTGCATGGCTATCATACTATTATTTGAGTTGATAATGGAAGAGATCTCAGCCAGTAGTTGCTGGAACCATCCCATGCCAGCTCAGGAGAGCTGGTCGTGGGCATTTCTTCCCAGTTCCTTGTTCAGTGACATCAGATTGGCAGCTTGAAATTGGTCGTGGTGGGTATATTTACACCGTGGAAATAGGCAAAAGCTGTAAATAAAGGCTTTTCCTCCCTGGAGAGCTGGTTAACTATTTCCCAGCACACCCCTGGACCACACTGTACAGAAGAGGAAATGGAAGCAGAGAGGTAAAGTGACTTGTCCAAGATCACAAAACCAGCTGTGCTCGCGAAGCTGGTACTAGTCAGGTCACCTGATGCCTATATATTATCACTCTTTTCACTGGAAGCTGCAGAACGGATTAGGATTTAAAGGGTGCCTCTAAATAAGAATATAGACACCAGCACAGATTATTATACAAAAGAAGTAGACGCCGTGGTCTTCAAGTTAATAGTTTGCCGGGGCTAAAAGAAGAACATCCAAGCTTCTCTCCCCAGATGGCTCTTTTGTACCCCTTCCCCCATACTCCTACCCTCCTGGGGGGAGGGTTCTAAGAGCGGAGAAGCAGGAGAGGATACTTCTATGTCTTCCAGCTTTGCACTGGAGGGAGTGACGGAAGGCATTTCTCAGCCAAGTGCCTGGATGCTTTGGACTCCACTTTGCTCTGTAATTAGTGTCTATTTGTCTCCTTAAGTCAAACTGGTTTTTAGCAATTTAGAGCCGGGGAACCCATGTTATTTCGGTGAAGTGATAAAAAAAATGGATATGTAATTGAAATCCTGTTCTACTCCTCCGGGAACCTGAGATGTTGCTTCATTCGGCTGAATGATAAAGATTCGGGGCCCTGATCACAGGCAGATAAGTAGGCTGGTTGATTAGGATGAATCCCACAGGCAATCCCTAATCTAGTAGTCTGTTTGTTAACTATCTGTCTTTTTAGAATATTTGGTTTGCGTAATATGATAATATAATAATGCACACGCTCTTTAAAGGTGGAAATGAACCCAAATTGAGGACAAAATAGCCACAGCTGGCATCTCTCCTCCCTGCTGCAACAGATCAATTATCAATTAGCCACAAGTTTTTATTGAGTGCCCATTGTTTGCAGGGCACTAGGTTAGGGAAGAAGAGGTGTCAAATGTCCAGTTTCTGGCCTTCCGGGGCTGGCAAAGGCAGCAAGGCACGCCCACAGGAAATTCATAAGTGCTGTAAAAAAGTGAATGCTTTGGTCCTAAATGTGTGAATCAGACCAAAGGAGTGGGTGGAACAGGGAATTTGGCTCTTGGCTGAAGAAAGCCATGCAAAGCTGCAGAACCTCACGAACCCCCCAGTCCTCTCCTGTAAAAAGCACTGAAGTGTCCGGCTCAATGTCAACCTTTGTGGTTAAATGGCATCTCTTTATACCCCCGATCCAGGGAGTTCCAGGCACATCCAGAACACAGACTGGCTCCTCCCTCCCTCTGAGATGAAGTTGGTGGAAGTGGCTTGATGGGTGGACTGGTAACTTCTGCCTTCTGTGTTTCTCCTACGCTTCAGTAAACATACGAAGAATGCCCACCACCCGCTGAGCTCCTATGCCAGGCTAGACTCTGTACCAGCTGCTTTACCCATGCTGTTCCAATGCCGCTCCTGCCACAAATGCATGAGCATGTTCAATACAGAAGGTAACTGAGAAAAACAGACAAAGACTGCATGGTCTCACTTATACGTGGGCTCTAAAAGAAAAGTTAAATTCCAAGAAACGGAGAGTAGAAGAATGGTTGTTGGGGGCTGGGGGGCGGGGGAAAAAGGGAGAGGTTGGTAAGAGGATATAAACCCTCAGCTATAAGATGCATATGGTCTGAGGATGAAAGTAAATCATGGTGACTACAGTTGATAACAGTGGATTGTATAGTTGAAATGCGCTAGGAGAGCAGAACTTAAATATTCTCACCAAAAAGGAAAAAAAAAAAGAGAGCTAAGTACATGAGGTGATGGATGTGTAATTAACTAGTTGGGGGAATCCTTTCACGATGTGTATATATATCAAATCATCACGTCATACCTTTTAAATATCTTACAATTCCATCAATTGTGCCTCAGTAAAGCTGGGGGGAGAAAAGAAGCTAAGCATCGGAGTGAGGGAAGCCTTGTCCAGGGTCAGCCAGCCAACATTCCTACTCCAAAGTGCATGCTTTTCCCATCAGTCCTATCCATGTAAATCAGTAATTTCTCAATCTAGTCACACACCATAGTATACAGTTGCCGGGGCCCCACTCTCTAGATTCTTTTTCTTGAAATCTAGGCTGGAAGCCAGGCAAACGAACTTTTAACCAACTCCCCAGGTGATACTGTCCAAAAGTGCAGGAAAATAAGTGCCGTTACCTGTTGACATGCTGTCTCTCATCCCCTCCCTGCCCCAGTCCAAGGGCACCTCAAGGTCAGGAAGTAGGTCTGAGTCACCCCTGGGTCTCCAGCATCAGTGCAGTGCCTGCACAGCTGAAGCACCCAGTGCATTTTTTGTGGCCATGCTGCGTCACGCTGCATGGTTTCTCTGTCTTTGCAGCTCTTCTACAAATAGGGGCTGGCTTATCACACCTGCTAAGGCTTCCTGAGACCCAGCTCACTGAGTGCCTGGGGGGCTAGTTTGCAACACGTGCATCCTGCCAGTACCTGCAGGCACCCCCAGTTACCACTCGGGGCTCCCTATCTGCTGGATCCCCAGCCGCCAGGCTTTCCCTCTGTTGGGTGTTTCTGCTCAGAGAAAGCTGGCTGAAAGTCAACCAACCAGAAAAAGCATGATCGGGAAGAAGGAGATTGGCAGACAGACTCTATAGGACATTCCAAAATCACCCAGTGTGACCACTGGCTCTTCCTTGGTGTGAGATTGGATGCTCTCCCCTCCCCCACTCCCCTCACCTTCGTGTAGAATTGCTGTGTGAGAGTCACAGAGGCACAAAATATTTGACGGGGAGAAACCCAAGAGACTATTTTGTCACAGACCCCCAAAAGCATATTCCTGTAATCATCAACATCCATGGGACGTTAATAAGTGTTCTGCAAAATTTAAGCCAAAATAGGTTGAACAGAAACAGTTCTCCCTATTATAGGCCTTTTAAGCGTTGCATTATGTTTATCTGCCGGTTAATTATCTTTATATATTAGGCAGCATTTCTCACACATTTTCTTGAATTTTTTTTTTCTGGAACTCTTTTCTGTCTTGAAATTTTTCACTACTGTTCTGAAGAATAGCGTTTTTGAAAACTGATGATCTGGGACAACTCTCTTCGCTCCAACACCCAACGTCCACTTTGCAGGTCAAGAAACAGAGTCAAGAAAGGAAAAGGGAGTTGTCAAGACCTCAGAGCTGGGGACTTCCCTGGTGGCGCAGTAGTTAAGAATCCGCCTGCCAATGCAGGGGACATGGGTTTGAGCCCTGGTCCGGGAAGATCTCACATACCACGGAGCAACTAAGCCCGTGTGCCACAACTACTGAGCCTGAGCTTTAGAGCCTGCGAGCCACTACTACTGAAGCCCACACGCCTAAAGTCCGCGCTCCACAACAGAAGCCACCGCACTGAGAAGCCCGCACACTGCAACGAAGAGTAGCGCTCTCTTGCCACAACTAGAGAAAGCCCGCGCACAGCAACAAAGACCTAACATAGCCAAAAATAAATAAATAAATTTATTTTTAAAGAAAAGACCTCACAGCTAGTTATGCAGGATGCAGGCCTGGGTCTCAGGGATGCTGAGTCGCTTCTGCTCCCAGGATCTCACCTGAGATCACCACATGCCCACAGGATGGGCCTTGTAGCCAAGATCAATGCCGGCAGCTTTAGACTGTAATCTTCTGAGGAGCATCCTCTCTTCAGCATCCAGCCTTTGACTACACCCAAAGGTGAGAAACAAGATGAGTATGCATGGAACACTCAGTCCTTCACATCCTATAGCTTGACAAGCTCCACTTCCAGAGCCTCTCCACAGCCTAGGCAGGAGAAACACACGGGATTTGTGGGTTTCAGGGAGTCGGAGGCTGTGAGAGGTTAACAGATATATCTGAATATTTCAGTTGGCAAAAGGACAGACCCAGGACTTGAATCCAAGGCTTCCACCTTATTCTCCAGCCACCCTTTGATGACAAATCCGTCACTGGTGCCAGGAAGCTAGTTCTCAGCTCACTATGTGGTAAGTGAGCACATTACCTGGCTGGGGCCCCTTAACAGGCTGAGAAGCTCTTTGCTACCCATCTCAGGACAGGGCTTACTCACCTTGCCCTCCAGGGATGGGGAAGCAGAGTGAGTGATTCATTCTCTCTAGTGTGACTACATGTCTAATTCCTTCTCCGGTCCTTCTCAAGCCCTTGGCCTCAATTACGTTCTACGACCAGCAAGTGACACAAATTAATTATCTGCTGGGAAAAGAAGGGCTTTCTTTTATCTATTTGAAAGTAGTCACCTTCTCGTTTCAGGGATTGGCCTCATAAATTCCAAGGAAGGACAAAGAAGATGGCTGCCAGTAGGAGGGAGGGAGAGAGAGAAAGAAGAGAAAGGGGAAGAGGGAGAGGGGAAAGAGGAGAAAGGAGGAAAGAAAGACAGGCAAAGAGGATGAGGGAGAGGGGAAAGAGGAGGGTGGGGCAGAGTGTGTAACAGTTAGTGCAATATTAAAGACATTATGATAGAAGAACTGTAGACACTGGCGTGTACAAAGGAGATGACACTTAAATCTGCTGAGGGAGGATGGATATCAGGAGAGGCTGTAATACTTAAGCCGAGCATTCAGTCATTCAGAAAACATAAGCTCCATGAGGAAAGGAACCATCTTTGTTTAGTTCACCACTGTGTCCCCAGCACCTGTCACAGTGATTGGCACACAGTGGAAGCTCAGTAAGCAACCATCTGTTGAATGGATGGATTCATCAGTAAACGTTGGCCAGGCAAATGGAATAGGAAAAGCCATTCAGGGAAGAGCTAGTAGTGGGAGTAAAGACAGCTGCGATGACCAGCAGTTTTCCAGGACTAGAGCACCATGCGTGTGTTGAGGGATGGAGAGGCAGATGCGAGGTTGGAAGGGCAGCCAGGAACCGAAGATCTGGCTAGTCTGCGCTGGGGGCCCTTGATCAACAAGAAATAACAGCACATTTCTTTTACACAGACAATCCCATTTCATCCTCATGGTCACTCTGTGAAGGATACAAGGAGGCTCAGAAGGCTCACAAGATCACAGAGCAGGAGCAAGCACCTGATTTTGAACTCAAACCCTGTGATCTTTCCGTCACAGGTGCTCTTCCCTCAGGTATCTAGCCTGGGATGATTCACGCACCTTAGTGCTTTTCTTCTGACCCTGATTATCCTCTGGTCTGGGTTCAGAGCACAGACATGTGTTTTCATGGAAAACAAAGATGGAAAATATGCTAAAAAGAAAATCCACATGATTCATTCCAAAGGCAAATAGGTGGTCGTTTGCTTCGTCAGACACTCTTTACAACTCCCTGGGCCCTCGTTTGCTCAAAGGTGCGTTGCCCAAGGGTAGCTATAGACAAGAGGGGGAGCTTCATGTCATTTCCCTAGTTGCTTCAGGCTAAAGGGAGATAGAGAGAGAGAAGTGCTGTCACTAAGTCCACAGACAGGTCCCAAGGACTGGCACTCACCTGGGCACGGCCCACCAGAAAGTGTGTTGAGGACAGGATGCAAAAGGCATAGAGGACACCATTTCTGCCTCAAGAGAACTACCCACATGAGGCAGGAGACCGAGTGAGGTTAGAAGAATGGATGACTTGGGAATAAACTGGTCTCATGCATGCTTCCACTTGGGCAGGGGGAGGGAGCAACACAGAGGCTGTGGAGCCAGACAAATCTGGGTTCCATCCTGGATCTGCCACTTGCTGGCTAGATGAACTCAGCTATCAGAATAATACCAAATGCACGTAGAGGGCTATACAGGTCAATGCATAATCTCACCTGAACAGCAGAGTACTGGGAGACAGTGTGGGATGGAGTACTTTTTGCAAATCCCTTTTTCTAGATGAGGAAACCGAGGATCAGAGTGTGATTTAGCCAAAGGCACCCAGAAAGCAATAGATCTGAGATTTTACACTCCAAATCCCAGGGCCTCCTGTGGTGCTACACGGAGCAGGACAAGCCGAGTTCTCCGAGCACCAAAAACAGCACCAAGGAATCTTAGCAGGAACCAGACAAAAGCAGGGTATGGATTTTAGATCCCCAAGGTCTTGTGCCAAGGGGAAGGGAAAGGGAAAGTGGAGTCTCATTAACATAGAGTTGGGGACCCAGGATTCCTGGGCTGTCTTCCCAGCTTCCTCCATCTTTGCCTACTGCCCTTCTCTCCCAGGTTGCTGCCTAATTATAGAGCTGTTGATGCAAATTATTCTAATAACGGTGCTAATTTATACACGTTTACATATAATTTGCAATTCACTTGCTGTCCACATTTAGTCAAACTTCACTAATTCCGACAGACGTGGGGAAGCCTGGTCTGAAATCAAAAGTCTAAATTATGGAATAATTCAATAGTTTCTCACAGGAGAGTCTGCTTTAAAATCAAGCACGTGAAGTAAAAAGGAGGTATTGTCAAAATTCTCCTTGCAAATCCTTAAAATCTCCAAAACATGGGCTCTCAGAAGCTCAAAAGCCAAAAATTAATTCCTTTTATTTCTCTTTGAATTTGAGCTCTGGAAGAAAAGACAATGGGTAAATAAAAGTCTCCCTTTCTTCTCTCTCTCTTTCTCTCTGAATTTCTATAATGGAATTCAGGAAGTTCAAGTTCAATTATGTGATGTGATTCCACCTACTAACTTAGTTTGAACTAGTAAACTTCTCCTAGTGTAAAATTCTCCAGCCCTCAAAATATGTAGATTGAAATTACTTAACTGAGACATGAGAAATCATAAAGTAAATTGGGCTTTGATATATGAGGGTCATGTAGTTAATGAACATAATTCAGGAAGTGCAAAATGACAACTGGGTTTGTGGGGTATACACTGAATGACAGCATTGGAAAAGAGATAGTCTGTTAAGAGATAGTAATAACAACTACACACACATAAATGGACATATTGTCTTAGGTTGAGTACTAGAAGCAGATCGTGAGTAGGAATTCTCGCTCAAGTGATTTATTAGGGGGACTAGGGGGAGCACTCTTAGGAGGGCTGGAGAAGCAGAGTAAAAATGTGGGAAGTAGTTCCAGGCTGATCCCACGGGGAAGCTCTAATCTAGAGCACTGAATGAACCAGAGTTAGTCCCACCTATAGGACTTTTGTCCTCCCCATGCCAGTCAGTCATTGGCTGAGATCATCTCTTAGAGTGGGAAGGGGATTGTCGCCTCCCCAGTCAGGTGCCTGGCACTCACAATGGGTAAAGAGTGCCTGGGTTGGGCACCAAAAGCATTTTCTGCAGTTCGCCTTTGCACAGCTCTGACCCCTTCACTTCTCCCGTTAAGTTTACTCCATCCAGACACAGTATCTCCAGGATTCTGACAGGTCACAGTTTCCTGGAAAACACTAAAAGGAGGATGAATAGAGTGAACCACAGCCCTGCTGCTTGTTCTTGAGGCCACGATGCTACTTGAGATTTCCACCTCCACCACCCATTTTAGATCTCACATTCTAGCACTTCTGTTGGTCTAAGTAACTCATCTGGGGGGTTGACCTACCTTGCACTGTCCAAGCTAGGGGTCTGCTAACATCACCTGATAAATGGGATGTAGCAGAATTCCCCAGTGTGGATTATGCTGCCTCCAAAACCCTAAGAAGCCCACTAGGTGTTATGTTTCTTTCTTAGTTATAAGAGGTATAAGGAGCAATAACTTATCCTGGGGAGGGACCACCTCTGGGTTATTAATCCTCTAAAAACTTCTGTGACGTTGCAGTCTCTAGGACCTAAAAGTCTCTAGGGTTTTATCACCAACCCTCCAGAATGCATGGATCTTACCATGGCATCCAAAGTGTTTATTAATTCTTCTCACTGGATCCAATCAACATGATGGCATTAATAGACTGGACCATTCTGACGTTTTATCAAAGGTCCAGACAGTGTAGGACCCTTTGGACCATATTATAAACAAAAAATTCACATTCCCCCTGAAACAAGAAGGTGAATATATACTGTTGTCTGTTCCATATGAATGCTAATTGCTTTTCATCCTCCTTGCTTATGGGTATGAAAAAAAGAATTCATTCACCAGATCAATAGCTACATACCGTTTATCCAAGGCCATGTTAATCTCCTCTAGTAAATAAGGATGACTGATAAGCAACTACAATTGGGACTACCTTGCAGTAGTCCACTGTCATCTGTCACAATCCACCTGTGTTTGGCAGGAGTCAGACTGGTAAATTATATGGGACTATGACAAAGAACCACCACCTCAGTGTCCTTTAAATCACTTAGGGTGGCGCTAATCTTTGCCATCTTCCCTGGAACGTGATATTGTTTTTGGTCTTCTATCCTGGTGGAGGGAGAGAACTTTCAGGGGGTCCTACTGGTCTATCCTATTCAATAGTTCTTACCCTGTAAGTCAAAGAACAAAGTAAAGGTTATACCTTCTGCTAACTATGTGCATTCCAATTATATTTCAGTAACCAGAGAAATGACCACCAAGTGACATTTTGAGACATTTTGGG
Source organism: Lagenorhynchus albirostris (assembly GCF_949774975.1). Classification (NCBI taxonomy): domain Eukaryota; kingdom Metazoa; phylum Chordata; class Mammalia; order Artiodactyla; family Delphinidae; genus Lagenorhynchus; species Lagenorhynchus albirostris. The sequence goes on from NC_083103.1 coordinate 92,386,185, forward strand.
ACCAGAACTCCATTTATTACCTGGACCCTTCTAACCTCACAGGAGTGTCATAAACCATGCTTTGTGTCCCCAGGTGTCAGTGTCAACTCAGACCTTGTCTTCAACAGACCTCACAACGCTCTGAGGGTTCCTTTTCCCAGTGCCTGGTTATGCAAGTAAATAGGTGCTTTGGGGGAAAACTTGGGGAATCAGTACTGTATACAGTATTCTACTCTATATAATTATCATAGTGGTGCAGGGCCCCTCTGTGTGAGAACTTGGCCCCTCCTTTAGTCAATGAGTTCTGGGTTTGAGAACTGGTTCACTTCTGGAAGCGAGACAAGGGATCGTGGCTTTCTGTTGGAGAAGCTGAACTCGGCCTTATGCTCAACCATCCTAGATCTCTTTCTAGTATATATAAAGCAGTATTCTTGCTGGCTGCCCATCTATTTTGCCTCTCGGAACACCATGATCTATGTGCCATTTCCAGAAATCCCTGCAGGCCAGTCTCTCCTAGTTGCCATCCCAACCTTTGTGCCCATTCCAGTAATTATGCTCACCTTGCCTCTGGCAACTAGGTGCTACCACTAGGCCTCTGCTATTCTGGAACATCCCCATTTCTACTAGGGAGTCCAGTGTGTAACAAGATCTCCATCGGTCCTAACGCTGAGCTCTCTGGGGATGCCGGTGCCCCTTATCATCTTGGTAATCACAGTGTCATCCAGGCCCTCCTGAAAAGCATGGTTAGTTGGCGGATTTTCCAGATTATATAACAGACCCACTCTAACATGCCCCCTTCATTGAGGCTTCTGATCTCCTCCCCAGTTCAACGTGGCAATTCTGGCAACTCTGTTTTGTTTAATGTGGGCCATTGCTTTAGCAATGCTTTAGCCAAGCTTCCAAGAGCCATCTTAGCAGTGTATTAAAATAGAAACTTGGTGCACTTGCCAGGGCTTTATATCCTGTGTCATGGGAGAGTGCCCTGTATTGGAAAATCCCGACTTTATATTCTGACCCCCTCCCCAATCCGGGCCCTTCTGGGTCTACTCCTGTTTCCTGCCACTATATTGCAGCCAGATCCCGTAGCTCTGGATATAATCCTCTAATCCCTTAGCCAGGCCCAGCACTTCCCCGGTCTGGCTATGCTGAGATTTGACCCTAGTCTGTGGTTCTGATGACCAGAAGGGGAGGTGGGGAGACCTGAGGAGGGCAAGCATAAGGCGTCATCTGAAGCATCTGCATCACCTTCAAGCAAGTAGGAGCCTCTGTGTTTTAACAAGGGAGAGTAGGCCATTTGTGCAGGCCCAAATGATTCAGGGAACTCTGGGGAATCAGACTTAAGTACCTAGTTCCAGATATTCCCACTCCAGGTATCACGGTCCCACACCTTCCCTAACAGAGCTCTGCTTTCAGCATAGATAACTCTCCTTGGCTGAGTCTTCTTTGAAGTTCTGCCACTCCTACAATAAAGGCCTATGCCTGCCTGGTTTTCAGCTCTGTCTGCTTCTGGCTCTAGGTATGAAATTCCTCTTTAAATGCTGCAACTTTTCTTTAAATTGTTAATAGATTTGAGCCTGCCATTTTCTCTCTTCAGCAAATCAATGGTGCTTAGCAAAAGTCACCCAATCCCACAGTCTTTCTAGTTGTTATTTCCCCCATTCTTTCTGTTATGGATTGAATCGTGTCTCCCCAAAAGTCATATGTTGAAACCCTAATATCCAATGTGACTGTATTTAGAGATAGGGCCTTTGAAAGAGGCAGTTGAGGTTAAATGCGTCATAAGGGTGGGGCCCTAATCTAATGGGACTTCTGTCTTTATAAAAAGAGAGAGAGAGAGTAGAGAAGTGTGTGCACAGATAAAAGGCCATGTGAAGACACAAGAAGGTGGTCATCTGCAAGCCAAGGAGAACGGCCTCAGGAGAAACCAAATCTGCCAACACCTTGATCTTGGACTTCCAATTACAAAATTATGAGAAATCAATCTCTATTGTTTAAGCCACCCAGTCTGTGGCAGCCCAAACAGACTAATACACCTTTCAATTTCCCAAGACACTGAACCAGCTAGTGCATCCCCTTCCCAGTTCACCTTGGTAAAAATCTTAGCAATCACTGTGCTGCAGCCTGCCAGGGACTATCAACACTCCATCTACCACCAGCAACGGGGGTCCATTGCAATCCAATTCTAGAATCCTATACTTAATGCCTGCTTTTTGTTTGTTTATTTGCCTGCATGCTTTTTTAGGACCACTCAATACAAAATGTCTTAGGTCAGACTCTCCAAAAAGCAGAGCCTTCGATAAGGACTTTCATTGATTTATTGGGACAGTATACTCAGGAGTGGGGGATTGAGAAAAGCTAAAGAGGGTGAGGGAAAAAAGCTAAGTAGCAATATGCCCGTGGCTGAAAACTAGCATCAGTTTGATCTAATGGGAAGGTCTGCAGTGCAAATTCTACCACAGAGTTTGTCGCACCTTGAGGCAAGAGGGCTGCCCTTTTACCCTATGCCATTCAGTCATTGCCTGAGATCTGCCACTGGGGAAGGGAAGATGGGTGCATAGCCTCAAGAGTAGAGCAGCTCCTGTTTGGCCAAGGGAAATTCTCCAGAAAGGAGGCAGCTGTGAAGTGTTATGAGCCAACATTTACAGCATCTGGGAGACAGGAGCAGTAAAGGTTATCTGAGTGGAGTACCAACAGCATCTACTACAGCAAGATAGATGGATAGATGGATAGATGGATAAATAGATAGATAGATAGATAGATAGATAGATAGATAGATAGATACAGATAGATAGTGGATAAATGGGTAGATAGATAGATGGATATATGGATAGTTAGATAGATGGATAGATAGATAGATAGATGATAGATAGATAGAAGGAAGGAAGAAAGAAACATAGGTAATAGATGGTAAGTAAGTAGGTAGGTGGGTAGGTAGATGGTAGACAGTGTTTTGTAGGAATTAATAAAGCATGAGAAGTCTGAAAAGAATCAAACCAACATATCTCTGCTAGATGATAAAATGTAGATGGCCTCATTGCATTATGTCCTTCCTAACATGCCTCTTTGGTACCCAGCTTACTACTGCACACTGATGATAATGGCTGGAAAGGATATTACAGTAACGCAGACGAGGTTCGCTATGTTATAGGTCAAGTTGCCCAGCAATCAGCCCCTGAGATGGAAATTAGTGGGCAGGAATATTATTATGGAGTATTCACGGGATCAACCCCTCTGGGACAGTGAAGGCAGCAAGACTGGGCAGAGGGAGGAGGTGGGCTGAAATGCAGCCTCTTTAAAGGCTACAGTGACACCACAGCAAACTGAGGCTAGACTGGCATCTCAGAGTTGTATCAAGCTGAAGCAGGGCCTAGGCCTTGACACCTTTCCAAGGGCCAGTCATCGGATGCCAGCTGCCCCATGAAAGGGCCATGACTTCGGGCAAGATGACTCTCTTCAGCAATGACAATTCCTAAAGAGGGTTAACAGGTAAGAGCTGTCAGCTGACAACCCTCCCAACAGCTAGCAGAATGCCTCCTCCAGTGCCTTCTTCAAAAGGTTCTGAGCTGCACAGCACAGCATCCACCATCATCGCCTAACATAATCCAAGGGAGAGGCGAGGTTTCCGTGATGAGATGGCACATAAGCTGGACCTTGACAGAGAGTGGGAATCAGGTGGGGGGCCAGTCACTGCCCTGCTCCCTCCTTCAGTGCCAGATTAGGAAGCCCTCAATTAAGCCATTACACGCTGAAGACTTCTGCGGAAAGAAACATTCTGCGGAAACAGCCATTAAGTAGGATACCTGTTCTTTCTCTTTTGTTTTCTCTTTTAAAAACAAGCTGGAAAATATGCCTTAATTAACCTGCTTTTCATTTGGAAGACGGCAGCAGAGCTTCTGAGCATGTCAGTTGCTTGAAGATGAAATGGAAGAGAGCTTGTCAAACATCTCCCAACAAGGGCAGGAAAGCAAAATTGGGAGGTGAAAGGTTGGGTGGGCGGATTGCTCAGACTCAAGAAACTATCCACCAGGCACTAATTGGGCTGCCAAAATGCGCTGGGGCAAAGAGGAGAAATGCAGAGGAACAGATTTGCAGCCAGGGGTCGGCGACGAGGCCAGGGAAAGGCACAACTAGGACCCTCCGCAGCGCGAAAGCCTGAGAACTAAGTGGGGTTTCCGAGTGAGGCTGGGGCAGCTTGCGGGGGCTGATGACCATTGAACTCCCTATTTCAGGCCCAGGTCCAGGCCATATTTCTCCCCCTGCCACCCCCCTCTGCACCCTGCCCATCTGCAGCATCACTGTGGGGGATTGCTGGTGGGGAACAGCGGGAGGATTTCTGAGCCCAGCATTCCCAAGGAGGCTGAGGAGGAAGGCCAGGGAGGGCAGGCTCCTGGAGTCTCTCCAGAGGGCAAGGCTAGCGTCATGGAAGAAGGGGAGGGGTGGGGACGGCGGGCAAGGAGAGTCACGAATAGTTTCGGGGTAGAAGAGAAAGCTTAGAGTAGGGAACAAGGTATGTGAAAGTAAAGAGAGGAGCTTGTTTGCCTAGCTCCTTTTCCACTCTCTGTTCCTCCACTTTCCACTTCTCAGCAGAACTTTATTAGCAAGTTAGGTGGGCCACGCGATGGACCCCCATCCTGACTACCCAGGCCTACTGCTCCCCACTGGTGTCCTCTGACTGCTACCCAGAGTGAGTCCGCAGAGGGCAGCAGGTAAAACTGCAGATGTATTCAGCTTCTGTGGTTAATTTCATTGTCATCCTCTTCCCCACCAGTTTTTTTCCTGAGGGAACTCCCTGGAAGCCAGAGTGTATTTCCTTGATGGCCTGAACATTTTTGTAGAGAGAAGCTCTATCCAGGGACCTGGTGTCATTCATTCATTCATTTATTCATTCATCCTTTTTCTGTGTATTTATTAATTTCTCAAATGTTATTTAAGCACCTAGTATGCCAGACATAATGTTTGAAATGAACACTATGCAATTCCTACACCTTTGAACTCACATCTAATGGAAGGGAGAAAGCCTTAAGCCAGTATGCACACTGTAATGGGACCAAGATGCAAAGTGATGGAGAGATTACTTCTGCCTGGGGCTGGGGCATCGGGAAGGTTTGATAGGAGTTGGGGCTTTAAGGGTTAAGTGAGCATTGACTAGATGTAAAAGGATATGAGAAAAGAGATTCTAGCAAAGTTATAGAAGCATGAAATAGGTTCCATGTATGTAATCAGAAAATGTTGAATAATCTGGTAATGTCAGAGTCCATATGGGGAGGTAAGGGAAAGTGATTATGGACGGCTGTAAAAGTGAGTCTAATTGTTTTAGATGCTGCCTGACTCTGCTTGGGCTGCCATAACAAAATGCCAAAGACTGGGTAGCTTAAAGGAAAATTTATTTCTCACAGTTCAGGAGGCTGGAAATCCAAAATCAAGGTGCTGGTATGGCCGGGTTCTGTCAAGGCCTCTCTCTTCCTGGCTGGCAGGTGGTCACCTCACATGGTCTTTCTTCAGGGTGGGCAGGAAGAGAGTGAGAACAAGCTCTCTGGTGTCTCTTGTTATAAAGGCATTAATCCCATCATGACAGCCCCACCCTCATGATCTCATCTAAACCTAATTGCCTCCTAAAGGCCCCACCTCCAAATCCCATCACAATGGGATTAGGGCTTCAACAGGTGAATTTTGGGGATGCACATTCAGTCCATAACAAGTGTGGAAAACCAGTGAAGATTTTTAGGCAGATTTTTAGGAAGTGGTATAGTTACATTTGAACTTTTAGAAATACCCATCTATTAGCAGAGGGGATCATGAACTGGTGGGGCAGGAGTGGAGGCAGGAAGACCATGTAGGATGCTGTTGAAATAGTCAAAGCAAGAGGTGATGAGGGTTTGGCAGCAAATTCCAGCAGTGAACAGATATTTGTCAAATAAGCACAGAGTGGTATTTGAGAGATTTTGTGGCTATCCTCAAGCTGGGTGATGGGTAAAGATGGTCATAATATTAATGTTGCTGTCAAAAAAGAGAAGTATTCAGGTTGTGAGGGTCCCCTTCCCTTGCACCATTGTTTGGTTATTCTCCCTCCAGGAGAGGAGGAGACTGATGATTTGGGAGCACAAATGGCAAGACATATTATGGTCTGGATTGCAGTCATATTAGATGACCTCTGATCTGTGACAGCCCCTCTCAACTTTTGGGAGGATGTGAAAGGCTGAGCTTGCCCATTGGTGTGGGAATGAGAAGAAAAGTCCTCATAGGAATCACAGAAATAAGTCAGAGCTGAAATGTTCATTGCCACCTGTCAACCCCACCTGCTACCCCCACCCTGATACCCAGATCACAAGTGATTGCTTAATTAGGTGACCATGTATCCTGCTTGACAGGGGACAGTCCGATTTATACTATTTGTTCAGGCATAGTTATTAATATAATCCCTTTCACTCTCAAAAGTGTCCCAGTTTAGATGCTAAAATATCAGTTTACCTTCCACATCAACTGCAACCTTCTTTCCCGCTGAGCTCAGATGAAATCTCAAAAATCCTTCTCAACTCAGCCTACTTTCTAAGCAACAGCTATCAGTCAGTCAGGTATTGAAACCTATTTGCCATCTTCAACAAAAGAAAGGACATCGGTCCAATATTAGCTGGGCAATCTCAGGCATGCCATTTGTTCTCTGGGAGCCTCCACCTCTTCATCTGACAATTGTAATAACAGCATTACCTACCCACAGGGCTAGTATGAGCAGTAAATGAGGTAGTGCATAGAAAAGTACCACACAAATGATGGTGTCTTTATGATTATTCAAGGGAGAAACAGTTGGTGGTGTGGAGTCTCAGGGGTCTTGGCGTCTTCCTTGCTTCTGCTCTAGGAGGAGACCAGGATCCTCCATGGGAAGGAGGCTGCTGATGCCAGCAACTCCTCCTGGAGTTTAAACCTCTCCTCCCCTCTTCTCCTTTGGAGACAAACAACAAACTCCTCCATCACCCCCGCCCCTCAGATCAACTCCATCAAGAAGTAAGGCTTCTCTTTGTACTAGAGCAAACACACTTGTGTCTCTAACTGACACTCCCCTGGGACCCTCTGTGGCAGCACACACAGAGCTTTGTAGTTGTGAGTGTGTTTAATGCGCCAGGGTTCCGTCTCAGTTCAAGGACAGTATTTTAAGTCCCCGAGAAGATGGGAATAAAGTTTTGAATGCAGAAAGAAATAGATTCTTAACAGACTTGAATGATAAAATATCACAATCCCATCCAATTTCAGCAGCCAGCTCTGAAGAGAGACCAAAGGAAGAGACAAATGATTGGGAAGCCTGACTTCTATCCCAGCGGTGAGCCACGTTCCTGCCCTAAGCTGGTACCCCCTCCTCGACTTGTGATAGGCATGGGCTAAGCATGAGGGTGTGGGCTGCTGGGGACAGGGGGCAGGGAAGTAAACCTAACTGAGGTATGGAGGACAAACACACGGGGTGGGGAAGTGACCCTTGAAAGAGTCCTGCCTGAACAAGGTGTCACCTGGCCAAATCATAAAAACACAAAGTGGGGAGAGCGTATCGCCTGACCTAGAGTCATCGGTAAGAGCATAGGCATCTTTTGTTTTCCTTTTCAAATGAGCTACCTTATTTTGGAAACAAACTATAACCTTAGCTGCCCATGCAAAAGGAGTCCAGCCTTCAGGAAGGAAGAACAGAGGTAGTCTTCTGGGAACTCCTGGAGGAAAGAAATATGAGGCAGATAACTCCTGAGATGACGGTCTCCTCGTGAATTCTGGAAGGACCTGGCCCAGAACCTGGGTGGAGAACAGGCTGAACTTCACCAGACCAACTCTACCATCTGTGCTACAGACAGAGGGACCTAGGAGATGTCCGGTCCAGGGAAGAGGCCACATTGAGAGGCCAGGGTAAGCTTAGTGGTACCTGAGATTTGGGAAGGGCCTATTATTCTGAAGGAGTAAGGCCAACAGCCTGGGTTCATGATGGAGGGGTAGATGGGAAGGTCGTTTCATAGTGTCATCAAGAAGTTTAGGTCGGGGCTTCCCTGGTGGCGCAGTGGTTGGGGGTCCGCCTGCCGATGCAGGGGACACGGGTTCGTGCCCCGGTCCGGGAAGATCCCACATGCCGCGGAGCGGCTGGGCCCGTGATTCATGGCCGCTGAGCCTGAACGTCCGGAGCCTGTGCTTCTCAGCGGGAGAGGCCACAGCAGTGAGATGCCCGCGTACCGCAAAAAAAAAAAGAAGTTTAGGTCTCATCCTGATCTTCAACTTTGCAAAAACAGGAATATAATCCCCCTACCTCTCCCAGGAGTGATCTGATGCAAGGGGGATGTTTTACATTGAGCTAAGGGCATCTTAGTCTTTTTTCTGGAGGCAAGCACAAGGCCCAGCATACACCAGGTCAATGATTTCAGCCCTGGCCACTCATTAGAGCAACCTGGGATGCTTTATAAAAATATTGATGCCTAGGAGCCACTCCCAGTACCTCTGAATTCATTGGTCTGGGGAGGAATCTGGGAGATTTTTATAACTCCCCAGAAGATCTGAAGTGGAGGCAAGGCCATGAACCATTGCAACAGTTCGTCTGTGAATGTGAGTTGAATGAATGAAAGAACCAATGAAGGAACAGGAGAATTGGAGATGAATGCTGGCACTCATTCACAATGGCAGCATCTCCTGCAGGACCACTGGCATCGGCGTGGGCTGGTGAACAGGTCTGCTCAGGAGGCCAAGTTATCCATCGCAAGGCTCTTGAGTGAACCCAACATCAAAGCAAAGGGAAATTGGCTGTTGCTGGAAGAATCTTCACAACAAACCACTGTAGCTGGGTGTGTTATCCTCTCTTCCCTGCCAAATTCTGTTTAATGTACTGTTATGTGTCTCTCTCCATTTCATTCTCATAACAAACCAGGGCCATAGGCAGGATAGGTGTTTTTATCTATGTTTCACGAGTAAATAAAATGAAGAGCCCCCTCTCCCAAGATGATACATGTTGTCCCAGGTCACTCATTTCCCTGAGGCAGAACCAAGGACTCTGTGCTCTGGATTGGGTTCACCTGGAAGCTAAGGGTTAAACTGGGAGTCTGACCTCTTCTTCCCAACATCTATTCTACCCTGTTCCCCATCATACAGGCACACACAAAGGCTGGGGCAACACAACTGGGTGTCCAAATGGGCAGATATCAAGCTCAAAAGGGTCCCATTTCCTCCATTGTGACCTTGTAGCAATGATAAGGAGATGCAGGATCCTGAGCTTTGAGTCACAGTTTAATAAACATCTCCCCCATTGCCTGTATCCTGATTTCTGTTGAGACCCAATGTCTTCTTGAACTAACTTGTTGAGTGATTGCAAATTTCTTTGAGAGCTTCATGGGACATGATATTCAATGCAGGTTGAACAAGACACAGACACAGCCTTCTTGGATGTGTACCCTAGCTTTATCTCTCTCTGTCTCTCTGTCTCTCTCTCTCTCTCTTGCTCTCGCTCTTGCTCTCTCGCTCTCTCTCTCTCTCTCTCTAATGTGCGCACATGCACACATTCTCCTCACAATGCCATAATGTCTATGTAAATTGGATCTTTAATTTCCTTCAGATAAATGGCTTCAGAAAGAACATGGATACAATAGTCTGTATCTGAGTTAACATGATAGGCTCTGCCTCCCAAATTGGCTCAGAGAAATTAGCAGGAAGGAAAGAAGGATCAGACGAAATAATAAACCTGCTTACCTGCTCATTAAGTTAATCTCCGCCCACCCCCACCCTCTCTCTGCCTTGTGGTTTCACTACCCATAAAATAACTAGATAACATCCAAGTCCTAGATGAAAGGGAAACTAGGTCCGGAAGCTCTAAGATTAAAGGAGAATTTTTAGTATTAGTCTTTGATTTTCTCCTCTCTCTCTTTTTTCCTCTCTCTTATTTTGTTCTTTTTATCTCAGACGTGAATGAGGAAGCTTCCCCTTCTGTCTTTCTCTCTGCTGAGCTGGTCAACCTGAAGCCTCCCCTGGCAGAGCTCACAGGCAACTTGGGGCCTGAGACGGAAGGTACTGGGTGGGCTACTCTGGGAAATTGCCCACCAAGGCTCACTGGAGGGTGTCTGTGATTTCGGTGATGTATAGGTGCAGGAAACTGCTCCCTCCTCATAGCTTGAGTCGGACCCCTTCTGGCAGATTCTTGGGTACCCTTCTCTATACCTCTCCTTCCTCATAGCTCTAGTGCTAAAGTAGGGAAGACCCCAGCCCATCTAGCCTGCAGAATCTTAGGAGATTTCAATGATGTCATGAGGTCTGCACCATCATGGGAACAAGACCGTGAACAGCTCCAACAGTGCTCAACACGATGTGTTTCAAACAAGTTTTACATACAGCACAAGGACCCCTCCCGAGGTCACTGCCTTCCCCTTGATATGACCAGCAAAGATGAGACAGCCTGTTTCTATACTTTAGCTCCAATTCAGAGAGTTTGTTCTCATACTTTTCCACTCTTCTTGGGAGCTCCTGACAGCTCAGGTGGTAAGCCCCTGCCTGAAAGCGCTGAGTAACCAGGTCTTCATTCGTTACTCTGGCTCCAAGGGTATCTCTTGAATCCTCCAAGTCTAGAAAGCAGAAATCATACAAAGTACATAGATATTACATTCAGCTGGGAGAAGGTGAAAGCAAGACTTTTTAAACAGATGGGACTACAGATCGTCATCATCAGGCTCTGTTCATTAGATGGGAAGCACAGAGCGATGAAGGTAGAAATATGTACCAGAGCAGGAGTTTGCCCTGCTGCTCACATGGGGTGTCATTAGAATGACTCCCCAACTCCTACCAAAACCCCTTCATACAAGGTCATCTGAAACTTCCTCTTGAGTCAGACTTCTTCAAAACAACATGGGTGTCTCTACTGCAAGTGCTATGGGTTTAGCCAAGGCACAGGCATGTGAAAACATTAAGAGAGGCAAGATTCCAGGGAATTTTGCTGGGCTGGGCTGTGCTGTAAGAAATGACACAGGAGATGTTTCTCTGCTTCTTATGAAGCCTGTCAAGAGATCTGAATGCGAATATATATGAATTTTTAAACCTCGGGCACAGAGATATCCCCATGGCTGATACACCACAAGATCTTACCTGCTATTCACTTACAAGACCATGGACCTCACATTTGGAAGGAAAGCTACTCTAATCTAGAGCAGCAGATTTTTGATCTTATAATCTTAAAAATCACTGAAGACCTCAAAAGAGCTTTTGTTTATGTAGGTTATATCTATCGATATTTACTATACTAGAAATTAAAACAGAAAATTTAAAAATATTTATTAATTCATTTAAATGTAACAACAATAAATCCATTATATATTAATATAAATAACGTATTTTATTTTTAAAAGCTTTTCCAAAACAAAATTAATGAGACCAGTGACATTGTTTTACACTTTCATAAGTCTCTTTAATGTCTGGCAAATTCAAAATCAGCTGGATTCTCTTACCTGCTTCCGAATACATCCTGCTGTGATACATTGTTTTGTTGAAGTATATGAAGTAAATATGGCCTCACACAGATACGTAATTGGAAAAGGGAGGAATATTTTGTTAGCTTTTTCTGATGATTGTGGATATCCTTGAAATTATATCAAAACTCAACAAATGGTACTTCCTTAAAGGTTAGTTGTGGTTTGGAATAAAAAACTTTTTCGTTCTCTGTTACGTTAAAATCGATTAGTGTATCTTACACTTTGAATGGAAGTTTTACATCATTGCATGGATCCTTTGGAAATATTGGTTCACTGAGTGATGCAGGTCTTGCAAATGTCAATACATTTCATTATACAATTTTGGAAAGTCACATTCATTAATATCATTTCTAACCTCATCTGAAAATTTTTAAACATTTGAAGCTCACAGTGCTAGTGCCCGTGTGATTGACACCTCACTGGAGAAGGCATGGCTGCAGCTCAACTGTACTCCACAAACTCCCCTTTTTCTTCTTTAATCCTCTTAGAAGAAGGATACTCCAGACAATCAGTGTTATTGTTGTCAATTAATCCCTAATAATATATACAATGGGTAACACCTACTGAGAACTGGCTCCATTCTGGGCATCGTGCTAAGCGCTGCACATTTATTACTTCATTTCATACCCCAAACCACCATGAGGTGGGTACAAATTAAGCTCATTTTAAAGATAAAGAAACTGAGTCACACATCAAATTTGCACAACGGGTAAACGTCAAATTATGTGTTTATCTGACCCCGGAGCTTGTACTGGTACCACTTAAAAGTGAATTTTCCAGTAGGTGAGTGAATTTGCTCCTCCTTTAAGCTGGTTTTTGGGTCACAGTCTTCTTGGCTAGTTTATCTTTTTTTCTTCTTTATATTTTTACTGAAATCTAGTTGATTTACAATGTTGTATTAATTTCTGCTGTACAGCAAAGTGATTCAATTATACATATGTGTGTATATATATATATATATATACCTTCTTTTTTAAAAAATATTCTTTTCCATTATGGCTTATCATAGGATATTGAATATAGTTCTCTATGCTATAAAGCAAAACCTTGTTGTTTATCCATTCTATATATAATAACTCAACATCTTGGCTACTTTATCTTGCTTCCATACCATCCCCAAACTGAGTGATTTTGTTCAGTGCCCATGGTTCCTTGTGAAGGACAGTTTTCTATGTATTCCTCAAATCCAGTCTGACTCCAAGTCCTTGGAATTCCTCTTCTCTCCTCATGGGCTTTCCTGACTTCAGCTTGTTCTCTTGCAAGCCACCCTCCATGCTGTTGCCATCACAGCTTTTCTAAACACCCACGTCCTTTCCTAGCTTAAGCGCCCTCAGGGCGGCCCCATTTCCCACTGGATAAAGATTAAGCGCTTCAGCATGTTCAAGGCGCTTTGTTATCGGCCTCCAGCTGACCTCTCCGAGCTCATTGTTTTGTCCTTGTTTCCTGTGCTTCAGAGGCCTGGATGGAGCCTCCACGGCCTCCACAACAAGGACTATGTCTTATTTCTCTCTGTGCCCCTCGTGCCTGACAGCATCCTTGGCACACAGTGGCTGTTCCGAGCGTGTTGTTGAAGAAATGGATGATGCGTAGATGCCTCTTCAACAGCACTTCCCTTATGCATCCTTGAACCCTGCTCATTGAACGTTTCCTGAATGCTAACCTCCAAAACTGTTGGATTCACTAGATCTGAGCACCTCATTTCCAGATTTTAATAGCTAGGGCCCCCTAGACATCTTTATCCCTTCCAACTTTCCTAGGGAGTGGGTTGCCACCACCCCTCTCATCAAGATCAGCTTCTCATGGGCTCTTCCCCAGGCTTCAGATTTCCCTGTCCCAGGAAAACTTCCAGTCCTCCAATGCTCGTATTGCAGAAGGTCAGATCTGTAGAATGATCATAGCTTTCAAATTCTCTGCCATTGCCTTCTCCACAGAACTTCCGTCTCCCTACCAGAGGCCCCCAAAACCTGCCTCCCCTCA